>NC_090987.1:43897500-45147500 GCF_041146395.1 Eulemur rufifrons
TCAAGTTGATAAAATATCCCAGAACAACACACTAAGAGATGGGAAATTGGATAGTACTGATAAAAAAATTAAAGGCTTAATTCAGGAGGTATAATATCCAAGTATATGAAGTTCCAGAAAGAAAAAACAAAGGAAGTAAAAGGGAGGATATATTTCAAATATAATAAAATTTGTTAGAAGTGAAAAATGATTTTCTGGGATTAAAGAGCTCATAAACCCACAAGCTGAATGAAAAGACTCACAACAACTTATGACATTTATGAACACTGAGGATAAAGAGAGGATCTTAACAATTTTGAAGAGGAAAAAAACAGGTCTATTAAAAACATCAGAAATTTGAATGATTTTGGCCTCCTCAGTAGCACATTGGAAGGTAGAAAACAATGGAGAAATACTTTCAAAATTCTCAAGGAAAATTGTTTTCAATCAAAAAATCAATACCAACCTATATTACTTAGGATAGGGTAGGACTAGAGTATTCTGTGGTAACAAACAACTCCCAAATCTCAGAGGTTAAATACATAGGTTTACTTTTCAATCATGCAAAATCTACTGCAAGTTGGGCAGCTCTCCAGAGCAGCTTCCTTATGAGTACTGAGTCACTGACTCAAGGATGGACTGTTTAGTCCTGTGGCTCCACCATCTTAATCCCTGGTGTCCAGGGTAGCTGTGACAGTGGATGAAAGCAAGTCGGCAGATTGCACTGGCTCTTAAATGCTGTGCACTAGAAGTGACACATCACCAACAACTCAGCTGTAGAGTATTTCTGGGGTCCTCTTGGCCAAGAAGGGGTCCATTCAGTTGGCTGGGAGGGGGGGGTTAAGATTTTATTTGAGTTCACAAGGCAAGAGACTCATGGATGTACTAATTCAGGATCCTGAGATGGGGAGATTATCCTGGATTACTGAGCTGCATCCTAAATATAATCACAAAGGTCCTTATAAGAGGGAGGTAAAAAGGTCAAAGGAGAAAGTAGGAGATGTAACAACAGAAGAAGCTGGCGTGACACCAGGAAAGAGTCATGAGCCAAGGAATATGGGTGTTCTCTAGAAGCTGGAAATCAGGGAAATAGATTCATATCCTAGATTCTCCAGAAGGAACCAGCCCTGCCAATACCCTGACTTTAGCCCAGTTAAACTGATTTCATGTGACAACCCAAAATAAGTGGCCAGGGCAAAGATCTCAAATAGTGGAGCTTTATTAAGCCAAAGTTTGAGGATGTATCTGGGAAAAACACTAACCACAGATGCATCTGTGACTATTTTTCCAAAGGGGGATTTGGGAACTTCAGCATCTAGAGGAGAGAGAGCATACAGAAAGAACAAGGAGAGGGGTGGGCAGTGAGGCAAATGGTTCTTCTGAGAACCAGGAAATCTACATTTAACATAAGATAAGGTGCATGTTTGAAGAGAAAAAGGGTGTAAAGGAAGCATCAATTATGTAGATGTTCCTGGGTAGGTGGAAGAATGATTGATCTTGTCCTGTCTCTGTTCTGCACCTGGGGAGATAAACTTGTAATCAACACTATTAGTGTGGAATTGGACAGACATTAGTTTTAGAAGCTAGACTTAGCCTGCAGACCCAAAGTTACAAATTTCATGTCCTTGATTATGGCAGGGCAGCAAAGAATGTTCTGAAGGGGCAGTCCTTGTAGATGCCTGAGGCCTTTTACCTTTCCATGGGGATCTGGCTAGTGCATAATGTCAGTTACAGCTATTCATTTGGAAGGGGTGTTGCATGACTCAGCCTCCAGGCTTGACCTTCCCTTTTGCATAAGGAGGTGGGCAAGAGTCCTGAGATTTTTATTTTCCTTTACATATATATCTGGACTCCAGAACTATAAAAGAATGAATTTATGCTGTTTTAAGCCACCAAATTTGTAATGGTTTGTTATAGTAGTCATAGGGAACTAAAACAGTGACCAAAGAAAATAAAAGTAAGTAGTAGTAATTATTAAGTCCAGGAAAAATAAATGGTAGTATATGAAAAGAAATGTAATCAAAATACATTATATGGATCAATAGAAAATGTTTGCATATTTATAATAAAATTTAAATTTAATTTAGCAAAAAAATTGTTATGTACATTTTTGACAGTATTGGGAGTGGGAAAGTGTGTACATTTTTGTGTGGAGGAAGTGTAAAAGATAACTCTTCCCTTTACATAATAGGAAAACAATAGACTACATTTATGATTTTTAAAAAATAAGTGACAGCCTTAAGCATGTTAGTTAAACATATGAAGGTAAGGGATTTGGATCCCAGCCATGTACCAGAACAATACTGCTACTGAAAAAAAAAAATTAAACTATATAAAACACAAAAATATTGCTTCAATGGCATCAGAATGCTACCAAGGCTGCCAAGACCTCAGGTGTCAGACCCTGGAGAGAAGGAAATTTTCTCAGCTCTGTTTCCTGCATCAGCTTTTCTGCTTGGGTCGTTTACCCACTTGTATTGCAAAGCAAGAGGGTATAGAGGCCAGAGTGAGGGTAGCAGCTGAAATGCAGAGAAACCAGCAGAGATTTGGGTGCCATTGGGGTTCCTAAGGCAAATAAGGACTGAGGGGCTAAAATCTTTTTGAAAAGGGAGGCGAAACCAGATCTACTCTTGGAACTTGTTTTCCAGTACAGGCATATCCCAATTCAGCTGCTCGGGGCAAGACTGGAAGAAGCCAAGCAGCAAGTGTTGGAAAGCAGCTTCACAGCTCTGGGGAGACAGCAAGTGGGTTCAGAATCAGCAAGGAGGAGGCTTCAGGAGCACCACAGGTCTTTGCTGGGAACCCTGGAGAACTGCACCAGAGAAGAGCCATAGGTAGATTGAGATTTGCAACAGACAGAGAGAGAGAGACAAAACAATACAGAACAGAGCAAAAATAAAAATAATTGGTGATTTTGTGTAAGGTAGTATATGGCAAGTTCTCGTACTTCTCTGTAAGTTTGAAATTATATCAAAAATTTTTAAATGTGTATGTATGCAGAAAGAGAAAGAGGGAATTATAAAACAAGAAAAGCAGCAAAAATACAGGAAGGTAAATGGAGTGAAAGTGTTCTAAGGTCTTACCTTGTCTACTTTAAAAAATAAAATAGGTTGACAATCCCTTTTCCTTTTTGCAAGAGAATTTCATCTCAACTTCTCAGCTCTGTTCCCCTGAAAACCAGATGTGGCTTATTTGAGTCTTGTGAATCTGATTTTTAGCTGAACTTTAAATTAAGTCTTTGCAACTGCTCACAGAATATTTAACCTGATTTGACCTTCTGCTGTATCATAAAGTCTCAAAACATTTCAAAATGTTCAAATTATGCATGTGCTCTGACAGCATAAAATTAAGTGATATTAAAGTAAGGATCAATAAGAAAATATAAATCAAAAATGCCCAAATATTGAGAAATTAAGTGCTGTGCTTGTAAGTAGCCCATAGATCAAAGAAAATAATGTTGAAAATTAGAAAATATTTTAAACTAAATGGTGATGGGATGGATATGCCAAAACCTGTGGAATACAGTTAAATCTGTGCTCAAAAGACTTATAAATATCATGTACAATTTACAAATGCTTATATTAGAAAAATTAGAGGCTAAAACTAATGATCTAAGACCTGAAAGTTTAATCTCAAGACATTGAAATATCTTTGAAAGAAATTAGTTGTATATAGATCTTCTCATAAAAATATCTAAGCCCATGTAATTTCAATAAATTTATATAAAAGAAATTAAACTTACTTTATGAAACAATTATATCCTTAATAGCAAAACCTGACAAAGACATCACAAGGAAGGCAAATTATAGGCCAACCAATCTCTCTCGGGAACATAAAAGCAAAAATGCTAAACATAATATTTCAAATCAAATCCAGTTAGTGATCTATAAAAAAAGAAACTGTATCATGATAAAATTGGATTTATTCTAGGAAAGCAAGATAGCTTTACCATTCAAAATCAATCAATGTAACTTTCCATAGCAACAGAAAAAAAAGAGAAAATACGAATATTTCCATAAAAGTAGGAAAATATAACTATAATAAATCCAATGCCTAGTTACAATTTTAAAAACTTGCTAAAAAAGCAATAATATATTTGTAGATATTAAAGAGTATCTACAAAAGGCCCGTAGCAAACATTATACTTATAGTTAAAATACTAAATACTTTACCCCTGAGATCTGGAATGAGAAAAATTTGTCCACTCACCAGTTTGATGGAATATGGCACTAAAAGTCTTAGCCATTGCAACAAACAAGGCAAAAGAAAAAATACATATATAAGGTTTGAAAGAGAAGACATATAATAATTATTATTTACAGATGTCTCTATTGAGTACATAGGTTATCCCAAAGAATCTATAGGCAAACTGTTAGAATTAGTAAGATAATTTAGCCAGATCTCTGGATACAAGGTTAATAGAGTTGTTAATTTTATATCTTTATACCAGCAATAGCAATGAGAAAATAAAATATTTTGTATTAGCATTAAAAATAGCAAACACTTAGGAAGAAATCTAATAAAAATACATCTTAAACAGAAAACTACGTGTTATTAAGAAATATAATAAGACTTAGAGAAATAAAAAATTGTGCCATCCTTGTGCATTAATAAATACAATATTGTAAAGATGGCAAATGTCTGCAGATTTATCTATAGTTTGGGAAAATTCAATTTAAATCTCAGAAAATATTTGTGGAAATTGGCAGGCTGATATTCAAAGATATATGGAAATATAAAAAGCCAAAAATAGGCAATGAAATCTTGAAGAAGAAAGTCAATACTGGAGGACTCATGCTGCAAGATATCAAAATTGATTAAAAGCTACAGTAATTAAGTCAGTAACAGTGATTTATCACAAATATGACACTTAAATTTACTGGGGAACAGATTTTCAATAAGTAGTGTTGGGTCAAATGGATATCTACATGGGGAAAAAAATGTATCCTGACCCTTACCCTATACATAGAACTGCCCTGGAGTAAATGTGGACACTAAAATGTAAAGCCTTAGGAAAAAACAAGAAAATACTTTCATGATTTTGGGATAGGCAAATATTCTGTAAAAGAAATGAAAAGTACCAAAGGAAAAATTTAATAAATTGGCCTCTATTAGGATTAAGAACATTTATTTATCAGAAGACAAAATTAGAGAAATAAAAGCACAAGCCACAGACTGTATTTACATTCTCCTGCTTTGACAAAGGATTCATACTTTCAAATACACAAAGTACTCCTATTAGTATACAAGAAATTAATTGTTCATCTAATGTTTTAAAAGGGCAAAAGACTTGAAGAGGCTCTTAAAGAAGCACAAAGAAGAATGGACAAGTGGCCAATGAGCATATTAAAAGGAAAATGCAAATTAAGAATGCAAGAGATATCCTCATACACCCACCAGAATGACTAAAATTATAAAGACTGACAATTTCAAGTGTTTCCAAGGATGTGAAGCAAGTGGAACTCTCATATATTGCTGGTGTGGTGTAAATTGATGAAACCTCTTTGGAAAACTATTTATCAGTATTGGCTAAAGCTAAACATATATACACCCTATAACCTAGCCTTTCCACTCCTGGGAATATACTCAAATAAATGAGTGATGATGTTCACCAAATGAATACACAGCAGCTTCATGTACATGAGACAAAAAACAGAAGTAACTCAAATGCCCATCAACAGTAAAATGGATAAGCAAACCATGCATTAGAAATTAAAGAGAATGAATAACTGCTTCATGCAAAAATATGGCTTAATATAACAGACAAACCGCTGAACAAAAGAAGCCAGTTACAAAAAATGTGTACTGAATGGTTCAATTCATATGAATATGAAGTTCAAACACAGCAAAACAATCTATTGTGGCAGTTCAATATGTGGTGAGGATTGTGAACGTACTATGGGGGTGCTGGATATATTCTATATATGTTGATCTGGGTAGTACTTACAGGGGCTTATACGTATGTAAAAATTCACCAAGTTGTATTGTAAGTTTAACCTCAAATATAAATACATACATATATACAACACAATAAGATACCTCACACAATCACAAAATGACTAAATGTAAAAGTCTGAGATGCCAAATATTTGCAGGGATATTGGGCTACATTAAACGCAATGACTATCAACAGAATTTTCAAATCAATTTTGGCATACTTATGTAGTGTAATTAGATTGCTAAACAAAAATACATGAACTATAGCTATGTAAAATAGCATAAATGAAACTTCCAATAAAACAGTCATACTCAAAAGAGCAAAAATGTACGTTTCTATTTATATAAAGTTAAAAAGCAGGTAAAAGTATGGTGCTTCTGGTTAATTTATGTAAATTTATGCACAATCAGATGCTAAAATATAAATAAATATGAAGGGATTAATACCATAAAAGTCAGGATAGTAGTTACCTTTGTAACTAAGGAAGGGTTTGTAATTATGAAGGGCCATTCAGGAAGCTTCTGAGATATTACAGATGCTCAATGGCTCGACCCTGTTGCTGATTACTTGTTGTTCTTTACATAATATCTCTATGTATGTTATTTTTCACAATTAAAATGTTTTTAAAATTACTGGAACAGAAAATCGCTATCTCTACAAGATGGAAATATACTACAGTAGTATAGTGCATATTGCTACATGTATATAGTATATTACTATATGCAAATGAATTGTATGGTATATATTGTAATATATCATATATTAAATATACAGGATATATATTATATATTATAAATACATAGGATATATACAAATATATAGGATTGATATATATCCATAAAAATATATAGGATAATATATATATGGAGAGAGAGAGAGAGAGAGAGACAGAGACAGAGAGAGATAGCTATAAGAGTTAAGGAAAAAGAACAGGAATGCAGATATGTCACTATAATCTATCACTTTAATATTAGATGATTCATGGAAAAATTCAAGTAGTTGAAGAGCGCTCTAGGAAATCAAAAAGGATAAAAATAAGGTAAAGAATTTATTTTTTATCAATTCAAGATGGATAAAAGACCTAAATTTAAGACATAAAGTCATAAAATTCCTAAAAGAAAACATAGGAGAAAAGATCCTCGACATTGACCTTGGTCATGATTTTCTGGATATCACACCAAAAAGCTCAGGCTACAAAAGCAAAAATAAATAAGTGCAACTGTATCAAACTAAAACACATCTTCACAGCAAACAAAACAATAAACAAAATGAAAAGGCAGCATATGAACTAGGAAAAAATATTTGCAAACCACATATCTGATTAAGGATTATTATCCAAAATTTACAAAGAACTCTTACCATTCAATAGCAAAAACCAAATAACCTGATTTAAAAATGGACAAAGGACAAAGGACCTGAACAGACATTTCTCCAAAGACATAAAAATGGCCAGCAGGTATATGAAAATATGCTTAACATCACAAATTATCAGGTAAATGTGAGTTAAAACCACTATGAGATATCACCTAACATCATTAGGATTGCTGTTATCAAACTGACAAGAAATAACAAATGTTGGCAAGGGTGTGGAGAAAAGGGAACCCTTGTACATTCTTGGTGGGAATGTAGGTTGGTACAGCCATTATGGAAAACATATAGAGGTTTCTAAAGAAATTAAAAACAGAACTACCACATGACCAAGCAATCCCTTTTCTGGATATATACACAAAGGAATTGAAATCATCACCTCCTAAAGATATCTGCACTTTCATGTTCATTGCAGCAGCATTCACAATAGCCAAGATATGGAAAAAACCTAAATGTTCACCAATGGATAAAAGGATAAGGAAAATGGGGTATATATGTACAATGGAATATAATTCAGCCTTAAGAAAAAGGAGATCCTGCCATTTGCCACAACATGATGAACCTGGAGGACATTATGCTAAGTGAAATAAGCTAGACATAGAAAAATATTGCATGATCTCACTTATATATGGAATCTAAAAAGAAAAGTCAAATATAAAAAGATAGAGAATAAAACAGTGGTTACCAGGGACAGGGTGGGGGAAGGAAATGGGGAGATGTAAGTCAAAACATACCAACTAACAGACATGTAGAAAGAACAAGTCTAGAGATCCAATGTATTATACAACATGAGCACTGTGGTTAAGAAAATTGTATTGTATTTCAGAGTTTTGTGAAATAAGTACATTTTAACTGTTCTTGTTACAAAAACAGTAACATGTGAGAAGATAAATATGGTAATTTGCTTCACTATATAAGCATAACTCAGATATCGCAGGTTTGGTTTCAAACCACTGATAAAAAGTGAATATCACAATAAAGTGGGTCACATGAATTTTTGGGTTTCCCAGTGCATATAAAAATCCTGTTTACCCTATACTATAGTTTGTTAAGTGTGAAATAGCATTATGTCTTTAAAAAGTACATACATTAAGTTAAAAATACTTTATTGTTAAAAAATGCTATCAATCATCTGATCCCTCAACAAGTTGTATTCTTTTTGCTGGTGGAGGGTCTTGCCTTGAGTTGGTGGCTGCTGACGGATCAGGGTGGTGGTTGCTGAAGGTTAGGGTGGCCGTGGAAATTTCTTAAAATAAGACAACAATGAAGCTTGCCTCTTCATTTAATCACCAATTTCTCTGTAGCATGTGATGTTGTTTGATAATATTTTACCCGAAGTAGAACTTCTTTCAAAATTGGGGTCAGTCCTCTCAAAACCTGCCACCATTGCTTTATCAACTAAGTTTATGTAATATTCTAAATCTCTTGTTGTCATTTCAACAATGTTCACAGCATCTTCATCAGGAGTAGAGTACATCTCAAGAAACCACTTTCTTTGCTCGCCCATAATAAGCAACTCCTTATTTGTTAAAGTTGCCATGAGATTGCTGCAATTCAGTCACATTTTCAAGATCCACTTCTAATGTTAGTTCTCCTGCTATTTCTATCACATCTGTGGTTACTTAATCCATGGATGTCTTGAACCCCTCAAAGTCATCCATGAGGGTTGGAATCAATTTCTTCCAAACTCCTATTATTGTTGGTATTTGACTCCTCCCATGAATCACAAATGTTCTTAAGGGCATCTGGCATGGTGAGCCCTTTCCAGAGGTGTTCAATTGACTTTGCCCAGATCCATCAGAGGAATCACTCTCTATGGCAGCTATAGGCTTATGAAGTGTATTTCTTAAATAATAAGACTTGAAAGTCAAAATTACTCTTTGATTCATGGGCTTCAGAATAGATGTTGTGTTAGCGGCGTAAAAACAACATTAATCTCCTTGTACATCTCCGTCAGAGCTCTTGGGTGACCAGGTGCATTGTCAATGAGCAGTAATATTTAGAAAGGAATATTTTTTTGGAGCAATGGGTCTCAACAGTGAGCTTAAAATACTCAGTAAACCATGCTGTAAACAGATGTGCTGTCATCCAGGCTTTGTTGTTCCATTTATAGAGCACAGTTGGAGTAGATTTAGCATAATTTTTAAGGGCCCTAGGATTTTTGGAATGATAAATGAGCATTGGCTCCAACTTAAAGTCATGAGCTGCATTAGCCTCCAGTAAGACAGTAATCTTGTCCTTTGAAGCTTTGAAGTCAGGCATTTATTTTCCTCGCTAGCTATGAAGGTTCTAGATGACATCTTCTTCCAATATAAGGCTGTGTTATCTACATTGAAAATCTGTTGTTCAGTGTGGTCATTTTCATCAATGACCTTAAGCTAGATCGTCTGGATAACATCTCCATCAGCACCTGCTACTTCACCTTGCACTTCTATGTTATAGAGATGGCTTCTTTCCTTAAACTTCATGAACCAATCTCTGCTAACATCAAACATTTTTTCTGCAGCTTCCTCACGTCTCTCAGCCTTGATGGAATTGAAGAGAGTTAGGACCTTGCTGTGGATTAGCTTTTGTCTTAAGGGAATGCTGTGGCTCATTTAATCTTCAATCCAGAACACTCAAACTTTCTCCATATCAGCAAGAAGACTGTTTTGTTTTTTTTTTTTTTTTTATCATTTGTGTGTACACTAGAATAGCACTTTTGATTTCCTTCAAGAACGTTTCCTTTGCATTCACAGCTCAGCTAAGTATTTGGCACAAAAGGTCTAGTTTTCAGCCTATCTCGAGTTCCAACATGCCTATCTCACTAAGTTTAATCATTTCTAGCTTTTGATTTAAAGTGAGAGATGTGTGATTCTTCCTTTCACTTAAACACTTAGAGGCCATTGTTGGGTTATTAATTGGCCAAATTTCAAGAAATACGGAGGGCTGAGGAAAAAGAGAGAGATCAGAGAATGGCAGACTAGTAGAGCAATCAGAACCTTCACAATAGTTACCATTTTAGCCATTTACATGGGCCCATTATGAGGCAAACCTAAACAGTTACAATAGTAACATCAATGATCACTGATCGCAGATCACTATAACAGATATAATAATAGTGAAAACTTTTGAAATATTGCAAGAATTACCAAAACGTGACATAGAGACACAAAGTGAGCACATGCTCTTGGAACGATGGTGCCACTAGACTAGCTCAACTCAGGGTTGTCACAACCCTTCATTTTGCAAAAAAGGCAGTGTCTGCAAAGCATAATAAAGTAACAATTTTACTATCTGTATGTATCCTATAACGTCCTGTTGCAAACCTAAAATATACACAATAAAATTTATTTTTAAAAGGAATTTATTTTTAAGTGTAATGAATATTAGTATATATTTCACACTACAAAAGAATATAGTAAATAACATGCACGTGTATTCACACCATTAAACAGGGCCAATTTTTAATATTTTGTCATATTTGCATCTGAACTATTTTTTAGATTTTATTTATTTATTTATTTATTTTTAGTTTTTAGAGATAGGGTCTCACTCTGCCACCCCAACTGGAATGCAGTGGTATGATCATAGCTCACTTCAGACTTCAAGTCTTCACTGATTTCTATGTAAAAAATAAATACCTGTAAATACAGCATTTTCAGTTTGGTAATTTTAGCATTTATCCACACACGTGATTGTGAATAGGCACCAGAGTAGGAGCCCACCACGTACCACACAGGTTCCCACCATCTCGACAGTTTGTTTAAGGCACTCTGGCCTCGTGCACAGCCACACCCTTCCAAGTGACCTTAAGTCATCTTCCCGACAAGGTGATTTTCTTTCTGTGAGGAATTCTTACACCACTTGGTAAAAAATGTAATATTCTTCATCTTGTTTGGCACACAAATATTGAGGCAGAGAGAGAGAGAATAAGCAGTAGGTGATATTTCACTCATCTTTTAAATGATAATACTTTTGGAAGATGAGTGAAATGTCTTTTATGTTATAAAGGTTACAATGATTTGACCAAAAGCACACAACCTGTGTAAGATGAGCTGTCAGGATTGGGCTTCAGCAGTCGTATTCTTTAGTTTTGATTCTCTGCAGTGTATCACACTGTCTTTTGAGATATGTTATTCAAATCATTGTTGAAAACATAAAATGCAAACTTTAAGTGCTAAAAGAAAAAAAAAATCAAAGTTCATTAGTATTAATTCGTCTTTCTGAGTCTTTCCATAATCAATAAGTAAATGTGTCTCAAAAAAACAAAATAGCTTGCTGTGGGAATAATTCTTAATTGAAAGTAGACAGGATAGTGATAGATATAAATTCTAAGCATGTTTATAACCTTCTTTCTCCAAGTAGAAAACAATGATGTGTGTACATAAAGCTTTTAAACTATAAAGTGATGTATTGAATACATCCAACAGGAATCATGGGGGCAGAGTCAATGAACTCAAATACTCACACAGCAAAACAAGTCAAGCTGTGAGTTTGTGGGAACAGAATTCCAATGCACACCATTATAATGCCCAGAATAAAATTTCTGGCAGCCATGCAACTATTTTATCCAATGTACTCAAATATCTGGCTATATGATATTTGTTTTGTTTTTAAAAATTTTATTTTTTAAGAGCATTTTTAGGTTCACAGGAAAATTGAACTTGAAGTACAGAGTTCCCATATACCCCTCTCCCCTCTCCCACAGCCTCCCCAACCAGAGTGCTACATTTGTTGTGGTCGATGAATCTACATTGACACATCATTATCACCCAAAGTCCATAGTTTACATTAGGGTTCACTTTTGATACTGTACATTCTTTGAGTTTTCACAAATGTATAATGACATATATCTACCATTACAGCATTATACAGAGTATTTTCACTGCCTAAAAATCCTCTATGTTCTGCTTACTTAGCCCTCCTTCCCCTTATCCCCTGGCAACCACTGATCTTTTTACTGCCTTCATAGTTTTGCTTTTTCTAGAATATCATATATTTGAAATCATATAGTTAGAAGTGATGTAGCCTTCTCAAATGGTTTCTTTTACTTATTAGTATACATTTGCATTTCCTCCATGCCTTTCCATGGCTTAATAGCTCATTTCATTTTAGTGCTGAATAACATCCCATTGTCCGGATGTACCACAGTCTATTTATTTATTCACCTACTGAAGGACTTCTTGGTTGCTTCCAAGATGAATATGAATAATGCTGCTATAAACAACTGTGTGCAGGCTTTGTGTAGATATGTTTTCAGCTTATCCGGGTAAACACTGAGGAGCATGACTGCTGAATTGTATGGTAAGAATATGTTCAGTTTTGTAAGACACTGCCAAACTGTCTTCCAGAAAGTAAGTGCTTGTACGATTTTGCATTTTAGCTTCTTGCTTCACATACTCACCAACATTTGGTGTTGTCAGTATTTTGGATTTTGATCACTCAAATAGGTGTGCGGTGGTACCTACCTCATTGTTGTTTTAATTTGCATCTTTGAGTACATTTTTTTTTTTTTTTTTGGTCTGTTCAGGTCTTTTGCCCATTTTTTATTCCGGTTGTTTCCTTTTACATTGTTCAGTTTTAAGAGTTCCCGCCGGGCACAGTAGTTCACGCCTGTAATCCTAGCACTCTGGGAGGCCAAGGCGGGAGGATCGCTTGAGGTCAGGAGTTCCAGTTCAAGATAAGAGTTTCTGGTATATTTTGGATAACAGTCATTATCAGATATGTCTTTTACAACCATTTTTCCCCAGCCTGTGGTTTTTGTCTTCTCATTCTCTTGCTTTAAAATAAAATATCTGGATGATTAGCTAAATTTATCACATTTTAAAATATGTGGGTGTGTTCATATGTAAATTCAAATTACATTACAGATAAAACTAAATTAACTTTAAGTTCATTTTGCTTACTATATATGTAAAAAATATAATATATATAGGGATGGGGGAGTAAAAGCACAAAGCACAAGTTTAAGCCACTTTTGCCAATCTTTCTTTCAGTTTTGGCCCCCTAAAAATGGAGCATTTTTAGACCTATCCCCCTAATCATAAACCCCTCCATGAAATTTTAATAACACAGATGTTGTATATCATTTATATGTGACATATATATTATGTTTTATACATAAAAAGAGTAAGATTTTTTGTCTTTCCCCAAGAACACATTTTTGCCACATTGGGGACTATATTGTTCCTGTTGAGAATGCAATTTAATGCTTTTAGAGAAAAAATTATCACCTGTCATACCTGGATGTGATACATATGTGTGATAGTAAATAAAATTCTGCAATCTCTACTAATAAATTTTAAAAGATGTCTTAGTAAATACATTAATTTTAAAATCTTGGCTACCCGGAGCATAAGCAATCTATCTAATCAGCTGTACAAGGAGAGAAAAATAAATGACAATAGTACCAATATGTAGACCCAAAGGTTTCTCTCTCACTTGATTTTCTACCAAGACTTTAGCTGACTCAAAATAAAAGAAATAAACCAAACTCCATGTGATTTGCCCATAGTAGGAAAGGATATATCCCTAACTCGGAAGAGTTGGCCCCTGATGCAAGAAAAGATGTCAAAACTGGAGAAATACCAAAAAATGACACAGCCCCTGGACCATGCTGCCTGTAGAGTCAAAGATGCTGCCTCACATGGCTTGAGAGGGCAGAGAGCCAACTATGTTTAGCAGCTCGAAAATCTCCATCAGATTTTGAATCTAAGACTTTTTGGTATTCAGTCTGCAGACCTTCTGAAACATTTAGTAGAACATAATTATCCATAGGAGCATGAATACAAAAGTTTTTATAACTCAATGTGTATATCATGGCCTCTTCATCACATTTAGAACTAACAGCAAAATATTTAAGAGTATTACAAATTACTAGAGTTTCACATGCATTTGCCATTTGGTGAAACTCAGTTTTGTTGTTGCTCTTGTTTATTTCCTCTTAATTTTGAGAGAAAGAACACCACCTACTAAGAGGTACGTGGACATTTTTACAGATAAATATTGTGAACCTGTCTAATAATCCTTATATGGTATGAATAGGATATGTCAACTTCTACCTTTGTAGATTCTATGAGAGATTTTGCAGTATCCATGAACTTTAATTGATTTGGGTGGCATGTGACAAAAAATTTCTAGCAATGTATTGCTTTTTCATTTTAATGTAGTCTCATTGGTATAATTTTAAAGACTTTTTAAAAATTAAAGATAAAATTTGATTAAAAATTCAACCATATGTGATCTATCATTGCAGATAATCCAACTGACATTTAATCAGGACTTTACACAGTTAAAGTGGCACCTGTGAAGGCAATGACAATTATATTGGAACACATTCCTCTTTCTTGACTAGCAAATTTCTGTAGATATTGAATATAAGATGCAGTCAAATATCAGAAACATTAAAATCTTACATATACATCTTAGATTCAAAGAACCATGCTATATCTTTGAACATTGCATCTATTCCAACCATTGAGCTATCTTTCAGGGATATATGATTTACTCATTCCTGGGCTTCTACTTCTTATCCTCCTTAACCATTACCTTCTCTCGTTATTTTTGTCTTTTCTCCTTATTCTCTATTTGGTGGTTACAGTAGTGTGGGAGATATTCAATTGTTCTATGACTATGATTAGTCCATTCTAGTTTTATTGCTTTATCTTATTAGATAGAAAACACACACAGGTGACAGTATTTAAAATTAATAATACATCTTATGCTTTATTTACTCCCACCTAAAGAGAAAAAGAAATAAAAGATAAAAGTAATCAGCCCAACAGTGGTAGTGGGCTAGTGCAACCATGGAAGACAGAGAGGCACAAAAAGCTGGAGAGCTAGTCCATGTTTTCCTGATGCCCTCTCTTCTAAGAGTTGGGGGCAGGTTTCACATTTTGTGATTCCACTTAATTTTGTCTCTTGGCATATCATTTATACTTCTTTGTTTAATTATTTTAGTAGATGCCATAAAATTTACTACATTACTATGTAGCGTATAGTATTACTGTGTAGTATATAGTATTATATTTTATATATATAAATAAATAATCTAAGTCCACTTTCAAAGAACACTCTATAGTTTCATGTATAGCACAGTTACCTTAAAACACAGTATTTCCAATTCTTCCCTCCTGTCTCTTGTGGCATTGCTGATGTTTGCTCACTTATCCATAGGCTATAAACACCAACACATTGTTATTATTATTGCTTTTAAAAAGCTGCTATCTTTTAGATCAATTTAAAATAATTTTTTACCTTTATTTCTTCTTTAAAGTTCTTTTTCTTTTTATATGGAGCCAAATTTCAAACCTATATCATTCATTTCCTTTCTGAAGAACTTCTTTCAACATGTCTCACAGGGTAGGTCTATTGGTAATAAATTCGTTTGCTTGAGAAACTGTATTTCTCCTCTATTTTTGAACAATAATTTCACTGGACATAGAATTCTAGGTTGGCAGTTTGGTTTTGGGGTTTTTTTTTTTTCTTTTGACATTTTGAAGAGTTCACGCCACTCTCTTCTCACCCGCGTGGTTTCTGATGCGAAGTCTGCTATAATTATTCTCATTCTCTATAGATGAAGGTATCTATTCCCCTCTGGCTTCCTTCAAGGCTTTCTCTTTATACCTGGTTCTCTGAAGTTTTAACATGATATGCCTGGTTGTGGAATTTGGGGTTTGCTTCATTTTGTGGGTTTTTGTAATGGTACTTATTTTGCTTATTGTTCTCTGAGCTTTTGGACTTGTGGTTTAGTGGGTGTTATTAATTTTGTAAAGGTCTCAGCCATTATTATCTCAAATATTTCTTCTGCCCACTTTCTCTTTCAGTTCCTTCTGGTATTGCAATGATACCAGAATTGTTACAACTTTCGTTATTATTCTACCATTCTTAAATGTTCTACATCTCTCTGTCTTCCCCTCTCTCTCTCTCTCTCTTTCTGCATTTCAGTTTAAGAAGTTTCTATTAACCTATTTTCAAGTTCACTATTCTTTTCTGAGTCAACTGCTGAGCTCATTTAAGGCATTTGTCATTTCTGTTACAGTGTTTTGATACCTAGTGTTTTCTTTTTATTTTTTTTTCTTATAATTTCCATCACTCTGTGGATCATTACCCATTTGGTTTCTCAAGTTGTCTATTTTTCCGTTAGAATGCTTTACATATTAATCATAGTTATTTTAAGTTCCTTGCCTGATAATTCCAACATCTATGTCTTATCTGAAGCTATTTTATCTCTTCATACTGTTTTGTAATTTTTTATTGAAAGTCAGACATGTGTCTTTAATATGTACTGAGGTTAAATAGGGCTTTTATGTGAGGATTTATATTAATCTAGCCAGGAGTTGCGTTGTGTTTGATGTTTGTTATGACTACAGGCAATAGAAATTTTCTACTGACATTTTATTCGTCTTCTCCATTGGCTGTGGGGCTTTGTTCTGCTCCTCTGAGAGAGTCTGTCTCGCAGCTCTTTCGGCTACAATCCACTGTTATTATACAGAGGCTTACTTGTGTGGTGGTAGGATGTGAAGGAAGGCAAGTTTTCTATAATCTGATCAAGTCCCAGTGTTTTAGTGGGCCTGTATCTTAGGATTTGGGTTTCCCAAGTGTTTCTGGCCCTTCTCTTAGAATATAGCTCTCCCCTGCTGACCCGTTGCTCCATTCCCTGGCCACAGCATACACAATCTATTACCTTGAGGCCTTGTTTCTTGTTGACTATGTTTTTTTTTCCCTCTTAGGTGAAACAGGAAGGCTGCAACCATATCTAACAGGGATAACATTTCGGTATTATCCTCTGGTGAAGAAATTTTCCCTGTTGAATAGGCCTTTGTTATAGAGAAAAATTAGGTGAGGCTATACCACAGGGCTACTTTTCCTTTCCTTATGCCACATCCATAAGGGAATTTTTCTTGGCTCCTCATCCTGAGAACTTGGTAGGGATCGTGTTGGCAGAGTGCACGAAAGCGTGAGGTCTCCCTAACATGGTCTTCAGTAGGGCCCCTCGGTCCCAGTAGTCCACGTACAGCTGCCAGCAATTTTCCAGATAACTAGTGGATCTACCACTTAGGCAAGGGTGAGCAGCTCCTGCTCAAGGCAAGCAGATTTCAGCTGTGTCTCACTGGATGCACCTGTCCCTCCAGATTTTGGGGCGATTGTTTGCCCCGAAACCTCAGTTCTCTGATGAGTCCAGGAAAAGTCATTGATTATTAGTTTTTCCAGCTTTCTCTTGTTGTAAAGACAATAGTGATGGACTCCAAGCTTTTCATATGTTGGAGGTGAAACTGGAAGTGGAACAACTGGTTTCATACTGTTCGGCAAAGTTTATGGCTTTATTTCACTCCGCCTAGGATTGCAGGTTTCCCAGCATCAGTAAACTGTCCTAACATTTCTTTTCAAATGAACTACAATATGGAAACATAGATGTTCTACAAAACAACTTAGAAACATTTTCATTCCCAAAAGATTTAAAGTTGTCAAAATGAATTAAGTTGTCTCAACCATCTTAAGAACTGATAAGAAAAAGGGAATTTTGATTTTATTTCTTATGAATCATACATACTAGAATAAATGCTTGAAAGTATGGTGTTCAGTTACGAAAACTGATTTCACTGTAGCAGTGTAAATTCTAGGAGAGACTGTCAACTCTACACCATTAATTTAATTTTATGCAGGAACAATTAGGCTTCTGACTGACTGAAATAAGGGTTTGAACTCTGGTTTGTGGTTTTAGTTTTCATTTTATTTTGGCCTTTCTGTCCATCAAGCGTTGACCTTATTTATACTCCTTATCTTCTTCTAACATGGGGCTGTGAAGGCTGGTACCAGTCTCCACAGGACTGGTCCAGAAGGAAATTTCTGCCCATTGTATTTGATTTCTCCCCTCATTTTAATGTAAATTGCTCCTGCATGCATAAAGAACTCCTGAAAGATGCTCGCCTGTGACTATTCCTATTCTTATGACAGATCCTACGTTACCATCCTAATACCTTGAGCTCTAAGGATGGAGACTAGAGTGCAAATATAAAATAAGAAGTTAAAAAAAAATAATTCTACTTCCCTTGTGGGAGATGAGTTTAAAGCTCACGAGTACAAAAGCAAGAATATACAAAAGTGAAACATGTCCTCCCACCAGCTAGCTGAAATGCAAGGGCACATTAAACTCAGAGCTGTAAGAAGGAAAAGCAAAGTACCTTTTCTGTATTTTTTTTTACTGTGACAGCTTCAGCATCATGACGAATGCTGGTCTATTTAGTACCAGCTAATTCTCATTCAAATTTCCTCTTCATGTCTAATTTTTACATGAAAGGTTTTACTTTTAAATACCACCTCCTCCAATTTCCTAGTAAGAAATGTTTTCATGAGTTTAGAGTAAAATAATAAGGATGGTTAACTTACAAATGAATTAAAACTACAGATGTCAGGAGTTTCTGAGAACTGGCATTAAAATAATATTCCTGAGGGATTGTGTTGCTGCAGCTAATTGGACTGCTCTAATAGAAGGTGAAATGGAATACAAATAATGTATGTCATGAAAAGTGTTAGATTCAACCTTAGAAAGAGGTTGTTGGAATGATTTGCTGGGGTCGTAGCCACCTGGGTGTGAAACTCAATGGGTCAACACCGCTCCTGCATTACAGGACAGAAACTCTTCAGGGGAAACACTGGAAAGGAAGAGAACAGGCCCTTCATATTCAGAGGACCATTCAAATCAGGAAAAATATATGATGGTAAAGGACAATGCCTTTGGCTTGGAAGTAGTAAATAAAATGAATATTCTGAAATCAAAGCCCAGAGATACTGTGTGTCTAACTGCTCAAGAAACTGACCATTCCCAGTGACTAAAGCAGATTTGTCATTTGCATCATCTGCTTTTGTTATTTGACCACCATCTCTGTCCTTTGTCACTACACATATGGGCACCAAACCATCCAACTTAAGCAAAACTCTATTCACTTATACACAATCATGAGGCCTCTCATAGCTTTCATTCACATGAAGTTTTCAATCTAACTACACAATTTATAATAAATTGCCACAAACTTGGAAGCTTAAAACAACATTCATTTATTAGCTCGCAAGTCTGAAGGCAGAAGTCTGGATGGATTTGGCTGAGTTCTATCCTTAAGGTATCACAAAACCTATGTCAAGGTGTTAGATGGGCTGAGTTCTTACCTGGAGGCTTAGGGAGGAATCTACTTCCAGACTCATTCAGCTTGTTGGCAGAATCAGGTTCCTTGCAGTGGTAGGACTAAGGTCCCTGTTTTCTCACTGGACGTTGGTCGGGAGTTATTCACAGTTCCTAGGCCCTTTCCCTGGTCTTTGCATGTGTTCTACCCTCCATCTTCAAGCCAACAACAGTAAGTCAAATCCTTATCATGCTTCAAATCCCTCTGACTTCCCTTCTGCCTTCTTCTTTGCCACCAGAGAAAGCCCTCTGCTTTCAAGGATTAGATCAGGCACACCTAGAAAATCTCCTTATCCTAAGATCAACCATATAATATAACTGAATCAAAGGAGTGATAGCTTATCAAATTCATAAGTTCCAGGGATAACTGCATAAAATATTCTATATTGTACAAGAACATATGTATTCAACATCTTGTGCAATATTGGAATTTGATCACTATTGGATAGCAAGTTGCTGCATTCAATAAAGGTGAGACAGAGGTGGGAAACAAGTCAGAGGACATGAAGAGTCAGTGCCAGAATATTCAGGAGCCAAAGAAGACACAATCTTGCACCTGCACCGAGAAACAGAATCCAACAAAGGTCACAAGAGCTGTTACTATAGTTTGGGAGTGGGTGAGTTGAAGAGAAACAACTAGAGACATTTTGAGAGGTGTGATTCAGGAAGGAGATTGAAATTAGAAGCTGTGGAATACTGCCATGTCCAGGAATGGGCCTTTCTCCTTGACTGGCTCTGTTCTTTACAAGTGTGCCCATGGCTTCCACTTGATGCAATGTGAGGCATAGAGGTCCTGATTATCCTCTGCTCAAAGGAATACTTTCTGAAATCAAATATTTATCTTTTATTCTGGAAACCAATCCACCATGTGAACTCTTTCATGGAAATATTTTATCCAAGTGGAAAGACAATGTCTTGACCCTAGAAAGTATTGTCAATTGGGTGTAGTGGAATGTAGTCGTTGTGTAGACATCATCTGTTTCCTCTTCTCCCTTCTCAGCAAACAGCAGATAATTGCTTTAGAAAGCCATCCTCCCTGTATATACAGCAGCTGTGTGGATGGAGGGGGCTCTGCACCTTGCCCAGGTGCAAATGTATCCTCCTGTTATGGTAACAGGAACATACTCAGGCCTAGGTTAATTAACACAATGCATTATCCTAGGTTAATCAGAGAGAAACACGGAAACTTTTGTCCTATGTTTGGAGGCAGAAAATACATTTCTCTTGCTTTTTACAGAATAGTAAAGGTTTCTATAAGGTAAGGACATTTTACTACTAAGAGAGAAGAAGCCAGCCTGAGAGTAAAGCCACCATAGAAAACACTATTTAATAAATTGCAGCAGACAAATAGAACTGATGCCCTTATCAAACCATACCTGAAGCCTGTCTCAGCAATGGAGTGAGCCAAAACATTCCCATATAATTTAAACTAGTTTGCATTTACTTTTCTCTCATTTGAAACTGAATGATTCTTGCCTGATACAATGAGGCATATAAAAATGACAAATATAATAAAATAATGATGTTAAAGATGTGGGATCTAATTTTTTTTTTTTAAGTGTCTCTTTGCACCATGTTTATAAAGGAAAGTATTCCGGGTTCTAATAGCAGTTTCAGTGGAAAAAAATTGCATTTAAAGTGAAAAAAGTATTTTGTTCATGCAGAGAAAAACTGCCATAAAATTAAGTTTGAGAAAGAAATAAGGGAGAAAGAAACTTTCTTAGCTCACTGCAGGGGAAGTCATTTCCCTTTTCATTTTCTCAATTTTTCCTCATTACATTTGAATTGTTAGCAGTGGAAGAAGCTTCCATTTTTCAACCTTCTCTGTAAGCTTCACGCCAGGACACAGCATCTATGTAAGTTAGTATTTTGGTGCTGGTAATAAAGTGCTTGCAACCCACAAGAACACCTACATAATATTCAAATTGCCCTACCATTGTGAAAGCTTGTTTCTGCTGGGTGCTAAGTTCAGATAGCACATTTGTCAAATGGTATAATCGTCTTCCTGAAGACATGAGCCTGGAGAACTTCACTTACGCCAGCCAACCCTCAGCCGGCAGAACTCCGTGAAGGCAAAGATGGCCAAAAGGCACATGCACCATGAAAGATAGGTGCGCAATCACACATTTTTAAAATTAGCTTAAAAACTTGAGTGTTTTGGCTTATCAGCACAAAGAGACAGTAGGATTTATAGCCTAATTTGAAAACTCCCTCAAAATGAAGAAAGCAATTTTAGGCTGAAATGTGTGAGCCAAATGTTATTCCTTTCAAACTTGAGCAAATAGTTAATCTCCCTAGGCCTCAAGTTTTCCATCTGTAAATCTAGGATAATAGTACCTACTAGATAGAGTAGTTATAAAGATGAAATTAAATGTTGTCAAGTGTTTTTAAAATAAAGTTTATCTGAATATGAGGACTATAGTTGATAATATTACATTATATACTAGAAATTTGCTAAGAGAGTAGATTTTAGGTGCTCTTACCGGACATACACACATACACAAAAGGTAACTAAGTGAAATGATGGACATGTTAATTTCGTTGACTGAAGAAAACATTTCATTATGTATTTGTATACCAAAACATCATGCTGTACACCTTAAATATAAACAATTTGAAAGAGTTTATCTGAAACATCAATGCAGGTTTTTGGTTAAAATATTTCATGTGAAACTGGAAACTTTACATTTATTAATAGTATTAAAAGAATTATTCTAGGTAGATTATTCATTGTTTATTCTAAGGATTTTTTTTAGGTACATCTTTTGATATTTTGTGAAAAGTAAGTTCAGAAAGAGAAATCAAGGCACAATGTTAACCTGAGCTCTGTGCAACAATTACATCTATCCAAGCCCCCACCCTCTTGCAGAGGGCCAATATGTGCTAAATGTCATCTCCGTTGCAGACACCCTGACCTCCTAGGCCTGCGAATGTGTTATGCCTCTGTTTCCAGTAATCAACTTCTGTCTCCCTGTGTTGGAGAATCACCTGGGATTATCTCCAGCCATTTAGTTCCTGAATTATGTACACTGGTTCAGGGAGAATCAGTATTCTGTTTAATATCGAGCCATACATCCTCTAATAGAACTGTGCCAGGTAACATTCTCCCCTAAGGCAATCTGCATAAATTGTGGTGAATAACATCTGTGCCCATTTCTATAATTTCAAACTGATTCTTTCTTCTCAAAGATAGATACTAATTCTCTGGTGCATTCTTCATCTTTACCTCTCGGCATATTGATTGTAAGAATTTTGAAGTGCTCATTTGTTGGGAAATAGGGTTAAGAGGCATGGAAAGTTTCATGAGTTTTGCAGGGCTTTGCCTTGAAGGAATCGGTGGGTGTGTTAGTTCACAAACCAGAACCTGCTTAACATTAAGGGGGGCATTCCAGCAACCAGGGGCGACTGCAAAGCTGCACCAATCTCAAGGCCTATAAGCCAGCTCCTGGAGCTTGTGCAAGGCAGGGCTTGGCATGGGGCCCAAGGTTAAGAGACTGATCATAGGATGTCAGCTCAGCAGACAACCTGCAGCTGGAACTATCATAAATCTCAAGGCTATTCCTGTTTCACTCCTGACCACATGTCTCGGTATATAGAGAAATAGATTAGAAAAGTATGTAGGTTATCTGCTCCTGTTTTATGCATTATTGCTTAATTAAGGATTTTATCTTTAACTTGTATGCTCAGCTAAGTCTATTCTTAACTTAGGGCTTAAAATGTTTATCTTGGAAAAATCTTGTAACCATTTACTCTCGTAGATAGAATTAGGTAAGGGATCTCTTGAAACCTTTGGGGAACCTTGAAATCTAAACAAATAATCTGTACACATAAATCTATGACCAAGGACAACTACTTGCAGTACCAATAAATACTGATGTGGGACTTCACTCAGTGCCTCCTGGCTCATGGGAACGCTGGAGGACCCCTGACTTCCCCATCACTGTAAACTACACTTTGTCTCTGTCTATTATTTTTCCAAATCATCTGTGATGATCCTGCCTGGGACCCATTTTTTTGGGAGAGTCACAAACTCCCGGCACTCACTTTGGCAACATATATACTGAAATTGGAATGATACAGAGAAGATTAGCATGGTTCCCCTGCAAAGATGACATACAAATTCAAGAAGTGTTTCATATTAGAAAAAAGAATTTTAAAGTTCCTTATCCAATATCTGGATCACCTGTGGGCATGTTTCTATTATACGTTGTTGTTTCTAGTCATATGATCCTGTCACTTTGCATACTTGATACTTTCTAAATTAAATGCAGAATATGATAAAATTATAGATGTTTTGGATGATGTTATCTTCCTCTGGACAAGGTTTAACTTTTCCTTTGGTAGGTAATAATGTGGGAGGGATCACCTTAATCCTACTGTGTGGGATCCACCTGACGTAGCTGTGTTGGTTGCCACTATCTTGAATTCATTTCCTACTCAGAGGAGGAGGCCCTCCAGCATTTCCCACTGGCAGCCTGGGGTAGTCACCGGAGTTCCTCCCCATGGAATGTCCTAAATTCTCAGCACCAAGACTGTCATTAACTCTGCCCTGTGTTTCAAGGGCCTTCTGCTTCTCTTCCTGCTCTGCCCAGCCTCCTACCCCATGCAGCTCTAGACTCACACAGATATCTTGAGGGAGAAATCAGTGGTATCAGTTCTTTACCCATCTCTTCTCTAAAATCTCATGACTCTGATTTTTTTTTTTTTTCCGTATGCCTGACAAAATCTCCAATTGTTTCTCTGTCTTTCACCAGCAGTCCTATGCACAGGCCCTTTCATTAAACTCTAAGCCTCCTGGCCTGTACCTAAAATCAGCAACACCCTAAAAAGAAAAATGGCCAGAGAGTATCAGCTCACTTCTGCATATGGATCCTACCCTCCCCCAAGATTTTGTTCCCTAAAGTCTTATTGTAAAAGCTGTCTGATGCCTTCAAAGAAATCTTATTGTTTGTACTTTATTGGGCTTTTCCAGTTGATCTCAGCAACACTTCCACAAACAACTCTATCAGAGCCAGTAATAGAAATACTAAATAAATGCTTTTCAAATTGCAGAATTGTCCCATCATTGCTTTTCAAACTTACAGAAGTCTCCTGAGTTTCTGAATGATGCTTTATATTAGTAAAAGAGGTCATGAATCATGGATGTTTTTCCTAAACTTAACATAATTTTGTTCTTTTTGGATGCTAAAAATTTTTGTTCCAAATACTTTTTCAGGACAATTCAAGATTATGTCCACATATTACAAATCTGCTGTGGGAAAAGTAAAATTCAAGCAATGATATTTTTAAAATGTTTTTAATGAAATTATATCAGTGAAAAATCAGCAAAGCGAGAGTTTTACATTACAATATATAGGCAGTTGAGGAACTCCTTTTTTCTCTTTTATGGGTATTCTAATACTGTAAAAATTTAGAACACCAAAAATGTTCCCATATAATATCAAATTTCTACCATGTGGTTGATATAACAGAGGTTGATTCACAGCTATCACAGCCTAAATTTATATTGCTTAGAAATCAGAAATAAGTGGATCATCTTTCTTGAAAATCTGATTATCACTCTTGAAAATCTTCATTAATAAACCCATATCTAATAGTTTTGCATTTTTTTAATGCTCACATTTATATTTTTCTTTCCTTTTCCTCTTTCTACAAATAAAATGGCTTTTATTACGTTATAAGAGTCTCTGCATGAAGAGTATAGAAACAAAAAAGAACCAGTTTAGAGAATTTTTTAACAAAAGCACTCCAACTTTTTAAAAATAATACGTATAAAACTGACATAAATGTCAAGAAAGTTGAACTTTGATCCTTCTGAAGCAGACTTTCAGCACTTTAACTAAATCTTAATAAAGATAATTCCATTTTCTCTGTTAACATAATTTTTCAATGTCTGTAACATAATTTTGTGTTTTCATATTGAAAAACTATAAATTTTATAAATGTTCTGAGTGTGGAAAGAGTACAAACTCTAAAAAAATAAGGAAGAAAATAGGGTTCAAGTAGAGATTGACTTGGTGCTGAAAAATTTTTAAAAGGATCTTAGTTTCTTTATTGCTACTAATCATTTTAAAAATTGATTACTAAAGGTAAGGTATTTTCATACTTCAAGGTAACTGAAAATAAGTCATCAACTAAAAGCAGAACAGCAAAGATTTTCCTTTCCATCACGGCTTCAATGACTGAAGTTTTCCTGTCCATTTTTATTCTGGTGAGAACCTGAAGAACTGAAAGAGACGCTTGTCGGGGGCAAGTGCCGCCCTCTCTATTGCTTCAGCTATAAAAATAGTGGGTATTGAGAATAAATAATTGTGTTATATTTATCATGTTTTTAAATGTTTTTAAAATGACTATGATTTAAAGGAAATATAATATTAAAATATTTCACTTATTTTCAATGTGTTTTCCATTGTGTTATTTCTAAACAACCAACCATGATATGATTCAATGTTATCTCATTGGGAATTTTGTACATTATAGAACAGTAAGTTGAAAACTGCTTAGTGTAAGAAACCGAAAATTAACACAATTATTTTAATTTACATAATACTTTTCCATGTTCATCCTTACATTATGATATGTATTTATCTCAACTTCCAATTTCATTTACTTAGTAATTTATCATAATTACATCCACTGTCATTATAATCATTGTTTTCAATGAATGAATATCTCCATTGACATAAGAAGTTCCCTATTGTTGGCTATTAATATTACCCACAAATTTTTATAAATATTGTTGCAATGGTTATGTTCACACACAAAGCTTCTCTCAAAACATATTATGTGGGATTTCCAAAGGGTCAGTCTTTAGTTTCCTTCTCTTCTCTAGTTATATTTACTCCCTTCATGATCTCTTCTCATCTCATGGCTTTTAACGCCACATATGTGCTAAAAACTCCCAAATTTGGATCACCAGCCAAAGATCTGTCTCCCAGACTTCACAGTTTTATATTCAACTACCTAATCAAATATCCATTTAGATACCTGGAAAAAAAATATCTCAAACCCAGAATGTCCCAAACAGAACTCCTGGATGCCCCTTGAAAAACCTTCACATGCAACTTTTTTTTAACCTCAGCTGATGCAAAATCATTTCAGTTATTTAGGCAAAAATTTTAGAGACAGCCAGACTCTTTATTTTATGTCTCATTTCTGATCTGATTTAAAATCCTACTTGTCCTACACTTAAGACCCATTTAAAATGCAATTCTTCTTACCATCTTCATTTTTATCATTCTAGTCTAGACTATCATCATCTCTTTCCTGGATAACAGACATAGTTTCTTGTACTAGTTTCCTTTGGCTGCTGTAACAAATTCCATGAACTTGGTAGCTTAGAAAAACAGAAATTTTACTTTTTATGGTTCTTGAGACAAAAGGTCCAAAATCAGCATCATTGAGCCAAAATCAAGGTATTGGCTGGGTTGAAGAATTATTTCCTTAGAATAAAATTTTTACTTAAATAATGGTATGGCCAAAAGCTTAAATATTTTTATGGGCTTTGAAAGATACAGCTACATTGTTCTCCAACAGGTTTATATATATCATGTCAAATTTTCATTTGCTATATGAGTTTACCCATTTCATCATCATCTCACTAAAATTGGCTTCATATTTCCTCTCTTTAAAACAAACTGCAAATGCGCTGGACCACCATGGCGCAGATCTACTTCCATGGTGGTCACAGACATATACTGAACATCTAAAAATATAGTGGATTATCCTATGTATCTAGGAAGGCGGTCTAAAATAATAAGATTTTTAAAAGCATTACCTACGCTTTTGACAAGGTCATAATTTATTTGAAGGAGAGAGGACATATAAAATGGGTAATTAAATGGCATTGCAAAGTGTGAAGAAATATTATCAAAAATTTCATAGGGGGTACTATTAATGTTCAAGTTAACTATTTTATATTGGAATTTGATACATTTAGATCAAGTTCAAATGAGAAAAGAGGTCATTTTTATCTTATTTCTGCAGGGTATTTTATTTTCTCATTAATTTCCTGACAAAAGACACGAGCGACCCTTCAAGGAACCTCCCTTTACTCCCTAAGGGTATGATTAAATAAGACAGAGTAATGTGTAACAATTGTACTTTTATTCAAAAGGGAAATATTTAGTTTTTAACTGGAAAGTCTCATGCACCATTTCTCCGGGGTTTCAAATTAAACAGAAACAGACCTAGAGTCTGGGGAGGAGGTTTCCTGGCCAGACTCGTCTAGCTCTGCCATGGCTCCAGAGCTTCCTGGGAGAGGCTGAATCTGTGAATGGCAGGTGGGGACTCATGAGGGTGATGATTCCCTGAGGAACTGAACCATATCAAGAATATCTGGGGAATTAAAAATCAAATGCTGCAATGGAAAAAATTATCCTGACCATGATGGCATGAAAGGTTATGATACATTTGAAGATGTGAAAAGAAAGAGTAAATCTGAAATTCATTAATGGAAATTCCTATTTAAGGAAGGTTATGTTTTATTTAAGATTGCCCAGAGTCACTTTTAAAATGACAATTTTTGAGATTTTTACTTTAAAGAAAACATGGGCATCAGGCACAGTGACTCATGCCTGTAATCCTAGCACTTTGGGAGGCAGGAGGATCTCTTGAGGCCAGGAATTTGAGATCAGCCTGAGCAAGAGCGAGATCCCATCTCTACAAAAAATAGAAAAATTAGGGCCGGGCGCGGTGGCTCACGCCTGTAATCCTAGCACTCTGGGAGGCCGAGGTGGGCGGATCGTTTGAGCTCAGGAGTTCGAGACCAGCCTGAGCAAGAGCGAGACCCCATCTCTACTAAAAATAGAAAGAAATCATATGGACAGCTAAAAATATATATATCAAAAAAATTAGCCGGGCATGGTGGTGCATGCCTGTAGTCCCAACTACTCGGGAGGCTGAGACAGGAGGATCCCTTGAGCTCAGGAGTTTGAGGTTGCTGTGAGCTAGGCTGACGCCACGGCACTCACTCTAGCCTGGGCAACAAAGTGAGACTCTGTCTCAAAAAAAAAAAAAAAAAAAAATAGAAAAATTAGGTGGGAATGGTGGTGTGTGCTTATAGTCCCAGCTGCTTAGGAGGCTGAGGCAGAAGGATTGCTTGACTCCAGGATTTTGAGGTTGCAGTGAGCTATGATGATGCCACTGCACTCTAGCTCAGGCAAGAGAGCAAGATCCTGTCTCAAAAAAATAGGTGGGGGAGGTGTATTTTAAATCAGTTGCCTCTTACCAATCATTCTATTCCATAAATTTCTAAATTTCACGGTTATAAATAGAAGCCTAAAAGTACACCCTCCTATCATCCACCTTTAATCGTCTCTAAAAACCTACAAAAATGCCTAGCACTCTGGAAGGCCAAGGCGGGAGGATCGCTTGAGGCCAAAGGAGACCAGCCTCAGCAAGAGCAAGACTACATCTCTACTAAAAAAGTAGAAAAATTTAGCCAGATGACTAAAAATAGAAAAAATTAGATGTGGCATGCACTACATGCCTGTAGTCCCAGCTACTCAGGAGGCTGAGGCAGGAGGATCGCTTGAGTTTGAGGTTGCTGTGAGCTAGGCTGACGCCACGGCACTCTAGCCCAGGCAACAGAGTAAGACTCTGTCTCAAAATAAAAAGAAAATAAACCTACAAAAATGTAAAAATATAAAACACTATGTGAGTTTTTGACGTTTACACGGTACTAGTTACAGAAGTAAAAGGGTCTTAGGAATAATCTTCAAGTTGGAGTCAGCAAGGTTGAGTTTGTGCCCACAACATCTGTGCTTGGTATAACCCTGATAATATTTAATTCTTTAAACATATAAGGTGTTAATAGTATCTACTTCAATATTTATTATGAATATTAAGTCAGACAGGCTTTGTAACTATAAACAGCCATTCACAGATAAGGAACTACCATTATTGAAAGATAGTTTACTTTATTCATTTATTTAGTTTACGTATTACGTAACTAAACAAACATGTAGCAGCCACAAGACAAACTATTTGAAATTTTCAGCCTTTGTGACAAGAATTCTTCTGGTATCAAAATATCAAAAGACACAAAATCCAACAGAGGCTTAGTCAGAAAAAAAGAAACTTAGTGTCTGGTATAGCCTAGAAAGCTCAGGGGACAGAGAGATGGATTCCTAGTGGCTCAATTAGGGCATTAAACTATACCACACACCCACATGCTTGGACTTGGTGAGGAAACACGGTGTTGGCTTCCTTGTCAGCCCAATCACCCCCTTGTGGGAGGACACTCAGCCCTTCCAGTCCCACTTCATTACCCACCCAACCCAGGAGATGAACTAAAGCCTTTTCTCCTCAGGGCCTCAGAAAATAGCCCCCCTGGCCTCCAAGGGGATTGTGTGCTTCCCAAGGAGGGCGGAAATCATTGCGACCATGAAAGAGTGGAAAACCTGATTGTCTAAGCCCCGGACCTGGGGACACGAATCAGTGCACTCAAATCACATGGATGAGCCTGAGAGAGAGCGGATCCCAGCAGGGAGCTGGAGATGCAATCACCAAGACTAGATGGCGAAACAGCCAACGCCCGCTGGAACCCTCTTTTTGTATAATCAAGCAAATTTGATAGTAGCATCCTCACTGGTTCTAAGAAAATATAGCAGTTCCTAGACTGTGACCGGATTCCTGGAGGCACCTGCAGCCCATATTCACCAGGAGGAGCATCCCACAGCCGGTTTTCATATCACCTCCGTTCCCTCAGTTCTCTCTGCTCTTACAGACCTATGTTTTCATACCCTTTCCATGCCTACCCGGTGTGATTCACCACTCGTGAACTCCTTTTCTTCATATGCTGAAGCAAGCACTTGCCTTCCTGAATATTCACCACTTTTCAATCCCCTCTGTGACTAACGGTGGACCAGGAGCATCGATTATATTTAACTGTCTTTCTAATACTGGAAAACTAAGAAAAACAAAACTACATATACCAAGAACCTTTTAAATACACAAAAAAATGAAGAGTATTAACTCAGTCTATGGACCCTCCTGTACGTGCCTGTTTTGCCAGCCTCCTATCCTACCACTGTCCCCATATCACGTCACATGCTGCGGCACAGAACTGTTCGTAGCCCTCACACTCATCACGTGGTTCGTGCCTCTGTATCTATTCTCATGCTGTCGCATCACCTGTGACTCCTTTCCCACCTTTCTTTACCCGGCTAAATGTCTGTGTTTCTCCCACACTTAGCTCAGGCTCCACACCTCAAGGTGGCTTCTCTCGAACTCATCTTTGTTTCTCTGTGGCTTATGCACACCTCTCCTAGCAGATACCAAATTATGCCGACATGTTTCGTTTGTGGGTCAGTCTCTACCATTAGTCCACACACTCCTTAACAACAATAATTGTCATATGTATCTCATAGCACACCGACTGACAGCTGGTACACAGTGATTAAGTGTTGCTGGTTGAAGTATACATTTATTGATTCATTGACTGTCACCATGAAGGTGTCATTACATTCTGACCAGGTCAAGAATTGCACATTATACCTGTAATCCACCAAGGTCTGATAAATAGCTGCTGGTGATGTCTTCTTCTTAGAAAACATATTCATGAGTAATTTAGGGAGAGAAGATTTAATAATAAACATGGGCTTTTTAATATTCAGTCTTACCCTTTGAAACATTTTATGGAAAAGAAGTAAATAGTGAGACAGGGAGAAGCAGTCGGAGAAGGAGGAAATAAGGAAAAAAAGGAGAAAGAATAATATGAGAGGGGAGGGAAAAAAAACTGAAATGGGATTATTTGAAAAATTGATTTTTAGAATGGTTGTACACATTTTAATGCTGTTTACTTGAAAGTAAAACTAAAATGAAATTATCTCAACAATGACAAATGAGAACCATAAATTATCTGCATTTTCAACATTCAGAACCTCGTCCTGAATGTCTGTAAATGATTTGTATGCCGTATGGCAAGCATGCTCCACTGGGTACAATTATATGATTGTTTATTGAATAATTGCTCTCCTTGTCAAATGGTTGATTGAATATTTGCCGGCTCCCTGTAATATTTTCACTGAGTAATTGTCTGCTGTGGGTAATACCTTCACTCCGTAATTGCTTGTTCTGAATAATATTTTCACTGAATCATTTCCCATTCAGCATATTTTATCGAACAATTTTCTTGTCGTGAGTCATGTTACTATAAGTTCACTGAGAATTTCTTACTGAATTCCATGTTTCCTGTTGTATTACTTGGAAACTAGATCTGAGTCTGCCTGAGTCCTTGCCCTGTACCTTCTCTGGGCTGTTGAGAGATTATATAACAACTTGCTTTTTCTAAATGGTTTTCTAGTGGTGTGGAACTTTGAAACTGAATGCTATGTGCAAAGTCAAATAAAATGAAATTTCTGCTTTTATGAGGAAAAACGTACTATAGAGGAAAAAATGGGGAAAGTTAATAAATCTTAGTGGGATAGGTGTGAAACATCATGGATAAGCTGTCCCCCAAGATTCATTTGAAAGTTTTGGAATCAATTTTAATGAGATTCTAATATTGAGCAATGTGACTAAATGTTAAGGGTTGATGGATTGTAAATGGTTATATACATTAAATTAGCATAGAGACATAGAAACATAAAAGAATTTTAAGTTGGAAGACCTATGTTAAATCTATGGATCAGTCATTTATTCTTCTGATCTTCAGTATCCTCATCTTTAAAGTAGTTATGAAAGTATTTTCTTTCTTATTCATTGAGTTAGTTAAAGTACATAAAACTTTTCCTATATGACAGTGCTAGCTGTTATAGCATTGTATGTTATCCTCTACAAGCCTTTATTTTAGCATGTATTATATTATGTTAAATTCTCTCTTTATAGGTTAACATCCTTCACTAGGTCATAAATCTCTTGAGAACAAGAACGATCATATTCATTTTTGTGCCCCCTAAATCTTAGCCAGAGCATTTATAGTGATGACATTACTTTACTTCCAGTGGCTAAATATTATCAACAAAGTACAGAGCACAGTCGGCCCTTTGTATCTGTGGGTTCCACATCTGTGGATTCAACCAACCACAGCACAAAAATATTCAGGAAAAAAATTGCATCTGTACTGAACATGTACAGACTTTTGTTCTTGTCATTATACCTAAACAATACAGTATTACAACGATTTATACAGCATTTACATTGCATCAGGTACTACAAGTAATCTAGAGATGATTTAAAGCACATGAGCAGATGTGTGTGGTTATATGTGACCACTATGCCATTTTATGTAAGAGACCGGAGCATCTGTGGATTTTGGTATCCATGGATGTCCCGGAAACAATCCCCCATGGATACCCAGGACAACTGGGTAGGAAGGAAATAATCCAAGAGGAAAAACAACTCATATGTAACAATCACCATGTCCCCTCCTCTTCCTTTCTCTTTCCCTTTCCATCCCTCTTTCCTGGAAGTTTATTTGTCCATATTCACTCTGGAGAGGGAACAGATAACTTGCTGTTAATGTTTTGGCACTGATCATTCTTATGGTTTCAAATTTAAATGACCCAACAGATTACAAAAAATTTTTTTTAAAAAAGTATAGAAGCTGATTGTAATGACATTTACCATATTCTGAGGTATAAACAGGAAACTGGAAGAACATAGACCTACCTACAGGATCAAAGGTGTAATGTCATATGCTTTTTCAGTTTAAAAAAATTAACATTTACTTCTTTCCACATCACAGATTTTTCTTCTCAAAGAGAGACAAGAAGAGATTAAAGGACATAATAGTCTCATACTAGCAACTTATACTAACATATAGTGTGTGTATATATATATATGTAAAATCTTTGAGTGTCAATAAATCTATATGATTCCATATTCAATGCTTTTTCTACTAAATTCTGTTTTGTCATGTCAGTTATATTTCTGGCTAATTAATATTCAATCATATAAATTTTTTCCTTAGAGATACTACCTTCGGAATTTTTTAAAACATATTCTTGTATCTTACATTGTAGCTGTGTATAGGTTCAAGATTATATGAGTGGAGTATATCATCACTGTTTCTTCTTTTAAGTAGATTTGAATATAGAAAATCCCACAAAGATACTTGCAGATTTTAATGGTATAGAAATCCAAACTTACACCTTTAAGATAACTGTAATTCCTCTAGCTCAGTATAATGAACTGATGCTTGGGCTTGGTTCATGGTGAAGCCACATTCTTTAGCTCCAAACTCTATTGTACTAGTAGTCGTGGGTGCTATTTACCAAATACTTCTGACTGTCCTGCAGGGCAGATAGTATTAATGGTACTACATGTCCCTGCCTCCTTGGAGAATGGCGTGGCCATTTGACTTCCTCTGATCAATAAAGTATGAAGCAGCCCTCTAGTTCCGGCCTGAGGAGTAAAAAGGGGAACTTTAAACAGTCAGAAAGAACACAGACACCCCTCCATTTATTCCCGGCTCTTTTTTTGTCCATTCTTTTATACTCCCCGCCCATCCCCACCTCACCCAACCCAAGCAATCCCACTGTGGTGGTGGCAGTGGCCAGAGATGGCAGCTACCAGGAGTGAAATCTCTAAGAGAGGGGCCCTTCCTCTCCAAGTGGAGGAGCTGAGACCCAGAATGCGTGGGCCACCTCATTGCTTTTTTTTTTCCTTCTCTTTCCTTTCCTGGTTTGGCCTCAGAGTAGCCCAAATACAAAAGTATTCAGCAAAGCGAGGCAACTGGAGCCCCACGATTTGGGGTAGAATCCTGAAATGGGAGACCCAAGGTGCCAGAAATTGCTGGGAGATAGCAGAGAGGGAGGAGTTCATGAAAGCAATCAAAGAAAGCTTTTTATAAACTTCAGGGCTCCTTGCAGAGCTTCCCACACATGAATGGACCTGATACTAATTAGCATACCAAAGACTTTGTGAACTGAACTAATAAATTACCACCGGTCACAGACTGCCCATTGGGTGGGGCACAGCCTGGAGATACCTGAACAGCAGTAAGAAGCCTTTGAAAACTGAACTGACAATGGAACTACAGCCTACAGAAGGCAAATTGGAGCTTATGGCCTGAACCCAGTAATTTTTACAACATTAAAAGTGTTAACATTCTCTGTTGGATTTAAAAAAGACCCAAGTTTTACAATGTAATATTCAAAATGTCCAGCATGTAATCCAAACTTATTCAGCATGCAGAGATTCTCAAAAACGCATACAGAAAAAGATAATCAGCAGATGTCAAGGCCAAGATGACACTGATGCTGGAACTACCTGACAAAGACTTTAAGGTGATTTTTTTTATTAAAGTGCTTGAATGCAAAATCATGAACATTTTTGAAACAAATTTTAAAATAGAAAATCTCAGGAAATAAATAGAAGATATAAAGAAGAACCAGAGCTCAGGTCACCATGTTCTCTTTCCCTCTGCCAAAGAGACCAGCAATGTTCTGGCCCGTGTCGCAAATGAAGGGCAACAGAATACTCACTGAACCTGTGATAGACATGTAACCACTCATAAGAAATAAACCTTGTTATCCGAAACCACTGGAATGTATGTGTTATTTCTTACTGCAGCATAACCTAACCTGTCCGGGCTGACAAAACTAAATGCTCTGAATTTTATGACAAAATAACATACCCTTTGTGTATTGGTAACAGGAAAGTGAAAAATTTGTACCCAAACTAGTATTTACTACATGATAAATCTCCAGAAAAATCCTGTAACTCTTCCAAGATAACCATCTAATTGCTGATTGAACCTTTTCTTAAGAATCACCTACAGTATATACTTCATCTAGCTCTTTTATTTAAATATTAATATATAGCTTTTTCCTTTTATGATAGCTGTAGTGAAAATAAATCATGAATTGTTTGAATTTTCAATTTTATTAATAATAAAGTTGTGCCAACCAAGATCATTTTAAATCTGTAAGGAAATAGTTATGCGATATTATACATTTAAAATATATTCAATTAACTATAGTTTTCAAGTAATTAATACATTCCCTCCTTGCCAGGTAAAATTGAACTTGTCATGTTAAGACACCTAAGTATATTATACTTGAAAGTTATTAAACAGTCCTTACTGTTATGTATTCACTCAAAAAAAATGTATTTAGAACTGTGGTTATCACTGGAAGAAGGCAGGAACAGGGCAGATAGTGTTAAAAAACAGACATCAACAGATTCTCTACACTATTTTCCAGGTTCTAGAAACAGTACTCTATAAAAGAGGAGTTACCTAATTGAATTTACATTGTGCTTATTTAATAAATCACTATTTAATCTTACTTGCTTTGTAAGGGATTTGATTATGTTAAAAAGGGTTGGGTGGGACATTTAACCTAACCACCCATGTCTACTTATTAATATTTATTTAAATACTTTTTCAAAAATCCTGAAAAATTAGTGCCCAAGAATTGTTATAATCCAGCTTATGTAATATCTGCGATGATTGCTAGAAAGGCAACGTCTATTTTAAGGCTCATAATAACCAGGTTGGCATTATGTTTGACAAATCAAAGACCTATTTTTCATTCCTTTGTTACTTATTTTAATAACCTGATTAGCAGAATGATGTTGACTCATGAATTACTTAAACCAAAGGATGGAATGTAATTGTCATTCGCCATCAATAAGTTCCATTTTCCCTCCCAGGCAGATTAGGCTCTATTTATGAATTCTCCTTCTTAAGGAAGGATGATGAATTATTCTTTCTCTCCCCTACACATTCTCTAATAATGTTCCTCAGTACCTATTCCAATAAGATTTACACAAAAATATTAACAATAAGAAAGCTTGGGAGTTCTTTAATAAGTTCGTGGCTCCATTATCATCATGAGAGACAATGGGAATCAAAATAGAGTTTTGGGGGAATTATTCACTAAATTTTACATCTCTAAATTGTTTGAGCCAGAAGTTTATCATTATCAAATCTCTTGATTTCCTTTATTTTAATCCATATGCCTTAAATCAGTAACTTTAAAAAGTTTTCTTTTTAAAATATCCATATTATAATATTCAGATATCATAGTAAACACAGAAAACACAGCCCCAATTTTTCAAAAAACTGTTTTATCCTTGTGAGTGACAAAAGTCACATGCTGTTGGGGGGGTACTAAGACAAATCATGGTTTGCAAATGGATATGGTCAGTTATCAGATAAAAGTCACCATGACTTCCTCTGTATGATTCTTGCTCCACAAATAAGGTATTATTCAAAAAGATATGAGAAAGCTTAAGAGATTCCTTAAGGAGAAAATAGACTGGGGCAAAAAGTACGGAGTTAGTCAAACATAAAGAAGACTTTCAGGATTGAAATTAACTAGTCACATGGAAATATGTCTGAGAATAGAGATAAGGTTCTAATTCTAGGTTTATGCATTTCATCCACATGCACAAAACCGTCAGCTAATTAGAAGATTAGAAGGACACAATAATATTATCAAAACAACCTTGAAATGGAGTTTAAGTACTTAAAATGAAAAAAATAGTAGACTACTGGAAACAAAAGTGGGAGGGGTAATTCCAACCTGACTGGAAATACCAGATCCCTGAAACTCAGATGAGCCTACCTGAAAGATGAAGGTTCAGACGAGTTACACACAAGCACTCTACTAAAACCCATGGGTTAGAGAGAAGAGAGGAAGGTGCATTTGTGTCCATGGAAAGAACAAAACTCTCCACCACAGGTGTTCAAAACAACCAATGCAATTTAAATGGCTATTCTTCCTCAGGGATTTTTCAGGTCTGGTCAATTTTGTGTACCTTACAGTGTTCTTTGAATTTTGTTTACAGTTCTAAGCTTATTTTCAACTGTTATAATTTTTTCAGAAATTTTTTTTTGCTGTGTTTTTTGAATCTTTGAACATTTTTTGTCTACTTTTTAGATGTTTTTAAATTTATAATTCATTTTCCACCAATTATGCATGCTCTGCTCATTTCACAATGTTTTCATGAATTTTATATTTTTCTCTTCAGATTTAAGTTAATGTTTTCAACTACTGGTTAATGTATTAGTAACTTTTCTGTGCCCTGGAGTGCTTTTATCATTTATAAAAAATTTAAATTTTTTTTCTAACTTTCTACTTTACATTTTCATTTAAAATTCATTTTCATCCAGTGATGCCAATTTTAACTATTTAGCAATGTTTTTACCATTTTTTAGTATGCTTCATTTATATTTAAGCAACATTCCTCATCAAAAAATATAACATAACACTTGTAATGGGAAAATGGCTATTTTCAATGGATTTTCCTAAAAGGGTAATAAGTCTTTAAATACTACTATTTTACATAAGAACAAAATAACATAAAATAAATGATGACGTTGTATATAGATCATTAACACTCATAATCAGAGTCATCACTACATTTTTCATCCTATTTACACTAATATATTGTCAGGGCTATTTCCAAAACTTGACAAAGAATTCTTTATCAATGAGAACAAGGGATCATGGACTAAAAGGACGCAAAATGAGTTGCATTTTGCAAAATGCAACCTACTTGCTTCTACCAATTCAATTTTTAAAAATCTACTCTTTAATCTTTCAGCAATTTTCTTCAGACTTCCATGGTCTCAAAATCAGAAAGGTCCATACAGGGTTCAATGATAAAAATTGACCGAGAAAAATTTCACAAGATTGCAGCAGTGAAGTCACAATGGTGAGCTATAAAAGAAATTATGCAGGCTTTGTATCAGATAGCCTTGGGTTTTGATATCTGCTTTGTTATGTATTAGCTGTCTGGCCTTGGATAAATTTCCTTTCTCCGTAAAGCAGGAGAAAAGGGTCTTTGTTAGTATTGAATAAATAGTGTATGTAAAATACTAACCCATAGAATCCTATAAGTGCTGATTCCTTTTCTTGCTCTTACTCTTTTTCCAGAAATAAATATATTAAACCCTACACAATTTAAACACTATGGTGGCCACCCTGGGAGATACAAACATGAATTTGATGTGATCTGAAGAAGTTTACAGACCAGATGGGAAGGTTAAAAATATAAATTATCATTTTAAAAGGCAAACAGACAATCATTTGTTCTAATAATGTGCAATAATAACTCTTCCCCTGCTGAATTGGTTGAGTTGGCCAATTGGTGAATGGAAAGATTTTATCTCCCTTTTCAACCAGCTCTGCCACGCCTAGGAGTAGGCAGGATGTCCTGTGTTCAGGAAAGAGGTGGGATTGTCCAGGTGAAGGAGATCTGGGAAGCTGAACACAGCCCTCTGAACAAAAGTACAGCAAAACAGACACTAAAGGAAAGCATTGTACCAAAATACTGGCCCAAAAGAACTGTAATAGTTTTGGGGAATCCTGGAACAAGTCCTGAGACAAAAGAGTCTCTCAAGGATGACTAATGAACCTATGATTCAAGAGTAGGTCATCTTAACATGCAAGAATCTTTGGATAAGCTCAAGATCTCAACAGAAAATAAATTCTCCAAATGTACAAGAAACAACTGACTCTGAGAATCCTGATTGTATTATTATTGTTCTGTGAGATTTACTCACTGATAGAAATAAGAGGCTTTACAGAAGCTCCAAAATACATCCCAGGCCTATGCTGAATGTTGCTAGAGGATGCCTTGGGCAATGTATTATGCAGAAGAGCCCAATTTTCAAATCTACTCATTGGACTTGATGTTTGCAATTATTGAGACATAACTGGGAGAAAGTTCTTTTATCCAAACTAAATCCTATTTGCACCTCAATACATGTAGGTTTACTTGCTCTTAATCTTGGATTTATTCCAGACATATGGCTTTAGTATGCAGCATAGCTGAAACAGACCAGGCTATGTTAGCTCCCTCCATATGTCTGCCTTTCCTCCAACCTTTCCTCCACTTCTGACACAACCCTTCCCCTTAGTGTCTGGTTTGCTATACATTTGTTCAGAGGGGTTTATGTTCAGCTTCCCAGATCTCCTTCACCTGGACAATCCTACCTCTTCCCTGAGATGGTGGGGGAGGGATAAAAAATATAGACAAGAACTTGATAGAGACTCATAAATCTTATATGCAAAGGGAAAGAAAGAGTCCTCTTTCTCAAATGTGGTTTATATTTTCCATCCATTAGAGATTAAATTTAGACTTCCCAATGAATGCAAAATCCATTGACTACTAACTAGATCATGTCAACTTGAGATGTGAAAACCAGAACTGAGCTTCAGGCTCCACATAAAACCAAAGCATGGTATGAGATCCTTCAAGCACAGGACATCACACACAGAGATAGTTTCTCCCACTCCTGTGTCTGTGTTATACAACTGCAAGGAAGAAAGGACATAATCTATTACTTACTGTGTGTCCCCCTAGTGCTGGGCTTTCATTTTACTTCTCCATTTATATAAATGAGGAAAACTGAGGGCCTTGAAAGTTGAATAATTTCCTCCTAAATAATAGAGCTTACACATAGCATAATTTATGCTAAAATGCCAAGTCGTTTAACTCCAAAATTTCCACTTTTTATTATTTTGCCAGTTTTTTCTCCCAATTTCCCCACTTCCTACTGGTCTGTCTCAGCACCTCTCCTACTACCACCATTACGAAGTTATTGTTCTCCTGTTATATTTGTCAGAGAGTACAAAAGTATGCCACATGCCTAGAACATTTAAAACCACAAAACTCAATTCACAAATATGGAGCCCTACCTGCACTATAAATTGTCAATTTAAGTACTTATTTTTTGAGTATAAAGATGAGCCACTGGCTTTCAAGTAGATAGAGGATAGGGATGGGAGAGGTGATTATATCAAGAATTCCTAGGGAATACAGTCAAACGTTTCAAAATTTGTGGTACTGTGCCAAGTTAGTAACTTTAAAATAGAGATCATAAGATTGACAGAACAAGCTCTTTGTGGCAATAAGATACCAAATTATAAACAAGATCTAAAGCCACGCCAGAGAAGGGATAAATCAAGCACCCCTACACTTAAAGAAGAAATTATGTTTTAACTGCCACAAGGTTTTTCTTTTTCTCCAGCACCTAAACAAGCTCTGGTAGTGAGATAAATAATAATAAACAATTGCAGCTCATTCATTGCAAGATGCTGACTAATTGACCGTCCATTCCACAAGCCATAACTGCAGCTTTGATTGGATAAAGAGACTAGTTTCAGTAACTTTCTCCTGGTGATAAGAGACTCTCAATGATGGGCTGGTTCTGGCTGGTTTACAGAGGCTGCACACTGAGTGTCTTCCCTGAAGTCCCTCCTTCACCTTTTGACATATAGGGCCTAATTTTAACACATTGAAATGTTAAGTCTCCACCCCAAAGTGAGCATAGGCTGCATGTAACATGCATATTTCTTCAATGCCCATGCTTTAGGACCCCTTTCATGAATATTCATAGCTCCTCCTATACCCTGTTGAATATGTATATACTCAGCCAACCCATTCAGGAATTAAATTCCTGTCTCTCATTGCTCCTCCCCTGAAGTCCCTGCCTCCAGTTTCAGCCAGAGCCTGCAGGTTGTAACCCTTTATAAGAAATAAGATTTCCTCTCTAAATCTATGAACCTCTTGATTTTTTTTGTTGTTGCTGTTGTTGACACTAGGATAAAGGGTGAAGAGTGAGCGCGTTTATGAGAATAATTTAAAAAGTTCCTATGGTAGTTATATATTACCGTGTAGCATGTTACTTCCAAACTTAGCTACTTAAAACAACATGCATTTGTTATACTATCATGTAGGTGGGTTATGAATCTGGGCACAGCTTAGCTGAGTTCTCAGCTTCAGAGTTTCTTACAAGGCTACAGTTAAGGTTTCAGCCAGGGCTGCTGTCTCACCCGAAGGCTAGACTGGGGAAGATCTGATTCCAAGGTCACTTAAGCAACTGTTGGCAGGAATCAGTTCTTTGTGCATTGTTTGACTGAGGGCTCAGTTACTCAGGAACCGTTGGCTACAGGCCTCCCTTCATTCCCTGCCACATAGGTCTCTCGAGAGAGCATCTCACAACACGGCAGCTGGATCATCAGAGGGAACAAGTGAGAGGGCAAGGAGGAGTCCATTGAGAAAGAATGCTAACAGACAGAAGTCATCACTTTTTATGATCCCTCCATGCAGGTGACATTTCATTACTTTTGCCCAGTTCTGTTTTTCACAAGCAAGGCACTAGGTCCAGACCATACTCAAGGGGAGGGGCTTATACAAAGATGTGACTTTCAGGAGGCAGGGATCACTGGGAACCATGCCAGAAACTGGCCAGCACAGCCCGCTTGGAGACTGTAACACTCTCTCTGGTCCCCTCCCTCATCTTTGTTTTCTTTTCTTTCTAAAGGGCTAGAAACACTTGTTAATAACTTGAAAAGAAAACTTGAATCAGCCAGTCTAGAATTGGTTTATGGAGTACGCAAAAGGTTTGGGTTTCTTTATTCATGTTCTTTGCCTTAAGGATGGTAAGAGCTAACAAGAGGTAAGGGAACTTGAACTATTAGTGAAAATAGAGTCTTCTTTTATTTCATTTATCTATGTCATTCCATTTCTCTATTGACAGACCTTACTAAGAGCTGGACATGTATTCAATACCTCTGGATCTACCTGGTCATTAACAAAAATTCATGGTCATTCTGTTCAGTCAACCTTTCATCAGAGACCGTAACAAGCCATCCCCTCTTCTGGCCAGTTAGACTGTGTGTATAAATCACCTGAAGACAATATGATTAATGCCTGACTTACTTTTTTTAAAAGCACACTAATTATTTTTGCACTTTGGTTTCCATAGTTACCAATCTTTACTTCAGCTGTGCAGAATAAACTGATGCACAAGGGAGTCCTTGCGCTGGTTTATACATCGTGAGCCATTCCAGACCTTGATAATGGGCACCTGGAAAAAAAAGTCTTTCTTCAAGGTTAGCATGTCCTGGCTGCGGCCATCATTCTCAAGCCACCTTTAATAGCTCAGTAAAATCTCATTAAAAATATCAATGGAAATGTGTAGCAATTGAGACATTAACACAGGAAAAATACTTTCAACAAACACCAGAATAATTTTTAATTCCATTTGGAGGGGTAGGGGTGATTCCCCACCTCCACACAAAGCTCATATAAATATTTCTTTGCTTATAGTGACACCACGAATTCTTTCTTTTTGAAGGAGAAATTCTGCATGGAAGTTATTTTTTAAAGTGTTTATTATTTTGAATTTGCCTCTGCACCAGACTTTTGTCCTGTGTCCCCTCACTGGCACAGAAATGAAGGACCTTCATGCCTTGATCTCACTGCCCAGCCAGAGTAGCAGGGGACATTGGATTTGGGCTCACAGAGGTGTCCTGTTGTGGCCTAGACTGTACACGTATCTCTGTCAGGCAACCTAGCTAAAGAGTCTGAAAGGTCAGAAGGCTGCACAGAATCCATGGAGCGCTTTGTCCGGAGCCCAGTACCCATTTCTGAAATTCCCCAGGCCTTTGGAAGCTTATCTCATGATTGAATGAATGCTATGATGCTTGCTGTTCTACAAATCCTGCAGTGGATTCTAAGACCACTTAAAACTCTGATGCTTCATCCCAGCTCACAGGATTCTGAGTGTCTCTGGACCCCCTTCTAGGTCACTCCCACTAAGTGCCTGACATGCTAGTTTCTCTTGGTTCCTCTATGCCAGGCCCTTCCCCAGCTCTTGTACTAGTTGTTCTCTCTGCCTGGAATATCCTTTCCCCAAATTTTTGACATATCTTTTCTCAGACCCCAGCACAACTGATTCCTACTTAAAGACAAGTCCTCTGACCACCTGTTGTTAAACTCCTCGTTTTCTGTTATACAAATGTGTTTATTTTATTTACAGCACTGAACCTACTTTCTTTCTTTCTTTACTTATTCATTTGATGTCTAACTTCCCCGGCAGAATGTAAGCTCCATGAAGACAGAGCCATATCTGTCTTATTCATTGTTGTACATCCTCGGTGCCTCACACAGTGCCTGGCATAGGGGAGCCACTAAGTGACTGCATAGTAAATGTCGAATCATTCTAATCATCATCATTCAGAGTGATTCTAACTTATGCTTTTGAAAGCTCAATATAGTTTGAGTGCGTATGTTTTATATGAAAATTTCAAAGAGAAAGTACTGAGGTTGAATCTGAACGGAATATGTAACCATGAAAAGCTTTAAGATGTATTTAAGAATGTATACATAGTGTTGTCCTATTTATTTGTTTACACTTGCATGAACAGAGCTGCCATTTAGGAGAAGAGTGTGGATAAAGAAGGGACTTGCCTGTGTTTAAAGGGTGTGTGTATAAAAATCTGTAAATTATTAATACAAATAATATTTTAAGAAACCATGAGTATTGCTATATGAGTACAATCTGAGTCTAGAATCTGGATGACATTGCTGGAATTCCTGGCACTCTTGAGAAAGAATCCCAAGAAACCAGGTAGCTGCTGTGTAGCACAGGGAGCGAAAGGAAATGCAATTTCACTTTATGGAGAATTCATTCCTGAATACTATTAAATCTGATACACATTAATGAAGTAAAAACAACCTTGTCTGCTATATTATCATTTATTTCTCCTCTCATCTAGCTCTTCCTGAGAACAAAAAGGATTTATAGGGGAAAAATCAGTAAATCAAATTAAAGAAGTTCTGCATTCAAATTCTGGTTTAACCACTTAGTGTCCATATGACCTTGGGCAAGTCACTTCACTCTACCTCAGTTCCCTTATATACAAAAAGTAGATACAGCTATCTTCTGTCTTGGCTCACTCTAAAATGGGATGTTTGCATTTCAAAATTTTCCTGGTTTATGTGGATAAAGCTTATATTAATTTTTGGCTTATATTGAATTTTGTTTGGAATATTGATTGTGGATGTTTTCTGGGTTTTTCCCCCAAATTTGTCACCATCTTAACCTGTCAAGGAATCATTATTTTGTTATGAACTCTTGTTGGTTGTGGCCTTCATATAATACAGAAAATAAGAGATAGTATACACGCCTCAATTCTCAGAATTTTCCTTTTAGTTTTCATTTCTAGAATGTGCAGAATCTTTTTAGAAGGCTTTGTTAAGAGATTTTTTTTTTTTCTGGAAGAAGGGAAAACATAAGAAAACTCAGTCAAATTACTTAGCAGCCAATCCCTGCCAAGTCTTCATAGTGTTTCTCTCACATATACCATAGGGTTTGGATTTTTGGAACCCAAGGTCAACATTCCATTGGTCTTCCTGTTGCTACTGTCTTGAGTGTCGACTCCTGTTTTAGTGGAATAAAGGATTCCATTATGTTCTAAAGTCCTGTTACCTTTACTGCCCTTCGCAAGAGGAAGCTGCGCAGGTAACCCAAACACCAAGACCACAGCTGGCAAGGCCAAGGATGACATCTGACCTAAGGGTAGCAGGTTATAGGCTGGTCAGTAGCCCATTAAGTGTATTTATGAGACAGTCCTGCCAAATTGCAATAATACTGACTAGCTCTGTCAATTGGAGCCCCTCTTGGGAAATTTGAATATGAAACACTCAGAAGCAGCTAATAATCAGACCTGGGAGACAGAAGATGAGAGACACACAGACAAAAGGTAGTCAGCAGAAACCACAAGTAAAAGCAAGGCATGGAAGTATACAGTGGTGGTCTTCAGTAATAGCGGGAGGAAAAGAAACAGAGGCAAAGAACAGCCAACAAAGTTCTTGTGATGAGTGATAACGATTCTTGAGGCAACAATTATGGAAGTCCTCATGGGGTGCCTAGCACTGCTGTCAGGCTAGTAGAGCTGCCGCTGTCTCCCAGGTGACATTCTCAGCTCTTGGGAGCTGTGTATTTATTCCTGTTTTCTTTACTGTCTGTGTGTACCTAAAAGAAGACTCCCATTGCTAGAAGTTACTGAGTGTCTTTCCTTGCACCGGCTAAGAACAGAGCTTACACATCTAACACTACCTACTACTGTGATCACAGCACACCTTGTATGCTGATTTCAGTAACTGACTCTCTGTCTTGGTGCTTCACCTGGTACTAGCGTCCTAGAGTAACAGATCCCTGTATTAGTCTCTCTAGTATTTCCAAAGACTGGATTCAGTCTCTTAAATCCTGATATCATGGTTGGCATCTCACTATCTTTTCATTACTTCTGCCAGATTGTCCTACTCCCAGCTGGTTTGCTGGACTCTACCTATTACCTGCTGCCAAGTTCTCTGAATTCTTATTCCACCCACCTGAAAGCAGGCTTCCCAGATGATGGAGTGTGGGATCATCCGTTGGTGTCTCACCAGGAGATGACACAGCCTTCCTCCTGTTACTATTTGCTACTTTCTTTTGTTGCCTGCTGCATCCTGCCATGCTCCATTGCTGACCTGCTCAGGGTTTGGCCTGTCTGGACAATCAGTGGGCACCTCCGCTACCTGTATGTTGCACTCTCTGTTACACTGCTCATTCGAGATGAGTTCCCTTCTGCCTTCTACCACGTAATTGCCACAACTACCTAACTGGCCTGTCTCACTGCTCACTCAGCCCTTCCCTATACCCTATGAGTCACCTTATTAACCTTTAAATGAGACTTTAGGGACATGTCCATATTGGAAAACCATTAATTAAAATATTAATACCTAAGTGTGAAGTTCTTATCCAGGTGTTCAAGGTCCTCTCCAATCTGACACCTGTCCACCTTACCTTCTGCCTACATGAGCCCTCTGCCCAAGCTAGAAAAATCTTGCTTTCTATTACTTTACGTATCCCTTTTTCTTTGCCCTTGAGTATTATGCTCTGCTAAATCACAATATCCTCTGAGTCTTCTCGAACCACTGGAATCCTATCCAAGGATTATTAACTCAACCAAAAGACAGTTTCAGGGTAACCATCCTTGCCAGACAAAGTATCAGTTGGTAGTTACTCATCAAGATATAGGACTTTCTTCTCTCAAAGTGTTTATAGTCTGAGCAGGAGAGTTAAGCATTAAGCAAAGAAATGATTGGAGAATACTCACTAGGGAGACCACATAAAGAAGGAAGCTGTAAATTCTACTCATCACTAGGAGGAGAATAAGCAGGAAAAGTTTAAGAAAGGGTAGATCCTTGATCTAAACCTTGATTTAATGATAAATAAATGTTTGACAGGTTGAAGGGGTAGGAAAGACATTGTAGGCAAAAGAAGTAACAGGAGCAAAAGTGGAGACGATAAGATGCATGTTGTATATATACAGAACCGCAAACGGCAGAAAGCGGGTTGTGCAGCAAGATGGGGATGGAAGAACAAAACACACCATTGCAACTTGTAAATGAACAGCAGCATGGTCAGTCTGGAATATTAGAAAGGTTTCCTAAGTTTCTCCTATCTGCCCCTTTTTGCTGTAATCCTTGTTTCTTATTCTGCTGTCAGTTGTACAGATACCACAAAATTCAAACTCTCCCTCTGTAGCATATAAACTGCTCTTTATCTCCACCCTTCTTTTCCAACCACAATTTTTTTTAGTATTTAATCATTTCTTCCCCACCGCCTCCCACATCATATTGGAAGCACCTACCTTGCAAAGCTGTTAACAGTTAATTCACTTAACAAATGTTTATTTGCAGTAGACACTGTGGTCCAAGTGTTTATTTGCAGCAGATGCGGAAGTATGTCACCTCATCTCCTTTTAGGACCTACACACTCGTTCCCCCAGACTCAAGAAATGTTGGCGGCTGATGACTCAGAGTTGTGACCTATCTAGAAATTGAACTCTGTAGATGGAAGCTGCCTTTCCTGATTGATACCTGCTCCCTTTCCAAGACCAGTTAGCATCCGATAATTGGTACATGAGAAGATACAAAATTTGATCCCCCTTGTCTGCATTCAGGACAAGTTTTCAGGTTCATCCCAGCTCCAAAACAGCCTATAGAATCAGCTAAGATGCCTTTTCCAACTGCATTGCGGTTCACATTCTCCTTCTGCCCAATCATGCCTTCCTGACTCCTCAGAGAAACTCCCTACTGATCTTCCTGCATGCAAATCTCAGTGCCTCAGAGGGTATTTCTCAAAGACTCTAAGCCATAACATTATCGAATGACAACCATGATTCCAAGAAGGAGAGCTATGAAGTGAATTTTATTTATTTTTCAAGAACGATTTTATGCTTATCCATTATGCCAAGAGCGGCGTGATCTCTGGGGAAGATGCGAAGAGCAGCAAGAGGCCTGGGGAGCGGCAGTGCAGCCTCCCCGTCCTGGGGGCAGGAGAGCCGGCCAATGGGAACGTCCTGCCAAGGCGAAAGGCCCCACCCTGCCAAACTCTCAAGGATCAGTTACAAGGTTGGGTGATCTTGTTTTACCTAGTCCAGTAACATATAGATCCAGAAAGTTGTGAAGTCTTTTCTTCTTGGAAGCTTTGAAAACAAAATTAATTTCCTGGTACCAAAGTGATGAGCACCATCCTCTATAGAAATAAGGGAGCAGGCTAAATGAGGTCTTAAAGTTCTTTTCAGGCAAAAACTCATGTCAATATTAAAAGTGATGCACGATTTGAGATAGAAGCTATTTTAGTGTTGATCAAAGATGCATTAAGGCCTTCAAGAAATTTGCCTGGGGTATTTCCTGGTATGAGGACTCTTTACTGTGGACAGGCATTGTCTCCCACATATCTTAAACCTACATCTTGGTTCTATTTTCAATACAGCTTTCTGACTAATAAGACTGTTAAGTGCTGATAATCAGTTATAACCCTGTGTTGAAGCCACAGATCTGTTACTTAAGAAGAAGGATTACTGAGCAGTGGCCGTCAGCACTTTTATTAAAAGAGATGATAATGATTTTTCCCCTGGCAAACAACAAGCCTACTGTATCATTCCAAACTGCTTTTAAATGGATGTGGGTTTGCAACTACTAAGGATAAAATTAAAACATGCACATTCTCTCCTACCAGCATTATTTATCAAAATGACAGTGTGACCATTTTTCTTACAGCTTAAAATGGCAAGTCGATGATAATTACTTTAATCTATTTTTTAGTACACCATAAGATGCTTGAATTGCTGATGTAATTTTGAAGTTAATCTTTATTTATAGTCATAAGTCTCCTGTGGTGTAAGGATTGGTCATTCATAAAACGCCAAATAGACTATCTATTCATAGACTATGCCAATGAGGAGTAGATCCTCAATTTAGAAAGAAGTGGAGGAGCAAATAGAACTTGTTAATTTCATCTCACACTTTTCATGCTATGACTTAGATTAACCTTCATGTAAATAAAGTTCATTCCTCTTTTTCTTAGCTTAGAAGAGCAGATCTCCTGACTTACTAACTCCATGTGGGTTTAAGAAAAACTCATTCATTTACCATTCATTCAAAATACATCTCATACATATGTTCTATGAGCCAGCAACATGGAAGCTGCTGGAAATAAGACATAAATATGAAGAACCCTTGGGCATAGATCCCATCTGAGAAGAAACTTGAGCTGATTTCTTCAATGCTCTATTCCAATGATAGGAAAGTGGACACTACATGATTATTTACAAAGTGAATAAGCAAGACATAGTCTCTGACTTCAGCAATTTTATGACCTAAAAAAAAAGTTATGTCCTAAAAGAATTTTTATATTTTCCAATAATTTAAGAGAATTACAATCAGGTATGGCTTTTTATCGCAAAACATAATGCTTACAAACAGATTTGGAGTCAAATACACATGATTGCGAATCCTGGTCCTGAGACTTAGTAGCTGTGAGACCTGTGCAGGTGTTTTGATCTCTAAAACTCAGTTTCATTAGCTATAAAATAAGAACAATTACATTTTTCTGAGTAGTTGTAAAGAGCAGACATATATATATGTGATGGCTAGAAAATGTGTTGTCACGTAATAAACCCTTCATTCATTTCAACAGCTATTTATTTTGTTCACCTTCTAAAGGCAGCAACTATTCCAGGTATTAGAGGTGCAGAGAACAAAATAAACTAACTCTCGTCCCCCAGTGGAATCTACATGGTGGTGTTACGTTAGGTAAAGATGCTTTGAAGAAAGCATTAGGGTTGGGAGGACTGCTGTTCAGAAAAGATAGTTGGGAGTTTGGGGGAGTCCTGAAAAGGTGACATTTGAGCAGAGACCTGGATAAAATGAAGGAGTGAGTTATGTGGCCATGTGGAGAAAGAGAATTCTAGGACAGGGAGGAGACTGCAGAGCCCCTGGGGCAGGGACATGCTGGGAACGTAAGAACTGGCCGGCCAGAGTGAGCAAGACCATGAGGGTGGGAGATGAGCTTATAAACAGCAGGCTGCCGAACCATGGCGAGCTGGCAGGTGATCTAAGGTCCTTGGTTTTTAGTGTCAAGGAATTAAGCCATAATCACGGGAAGCCAACAGAGGGTTGAGAGGAAAGGAATGACATGATCTTTCATATTTTTTAAAAAGAATCCCTGGCTGCTTCATGAAGTCGATCCTATAGGAAGGCCACAGGGTAGAAGCAGGAAACATCACTGGAGATGTTAATACTCTTTGTCAACAGCTTATAGATAGTTTCTAAACCAACATGTTTTAGGAAGCCTGCCTAAAGCAAAATGAGGGCCGTTTAGACGGAGCTGAGAGTTTTGCCCCAGGATAGTTTTGCTCCTCCACGCTGGCTGCTCAGCCACAGGAAGGACCCCAGCACCTGCCCATATTGCCCCAACCCTGGCCCGGTCCTGATCTCCTCATTGTCTGACCCTCTGCAGACTCTTCAGAGACTGAATTCTCAACATTGGAGATATAAAGAGATTTGTATCAAGCCATTCCATCCTATGTATTGGTGGGATAACTTCAGGAGTCAGCTTATCAGTTGAATCTGAGGGAAATTCAAGGAATTAAGATATAATGGGAGGAAAAACAACAGACTTCCTCTTGGCTCAAACCCACGTATAAGATGCATGTATAGTACCTCACCACTTACCGAGTTGCTTATTTGTGTGAACGGACCTACATTTGTAAGCTGTCACTCAGAATGTGACACAAGATTCTGGTGTGATCTCAGCCCAATGAACTGTTCCTTGGGTTCTCCCCTTGTCTCCACTCCACTCAAGTGGGAACCCGGTCCTCTCCAGGACAATGACCATTGTGTCACTTCAGTGTCCATCTCTCCACTTGCCCCAGCTTTCCCCGGGTCAGGAAATGGGTAACTATTCTGGGACAAGCGTAGAGCGTATTGGCTCTCAAAATTTTCTTTCAAACTTATTGTAAGTGCAAGGACCACTACCTTTATTGATTATTTTCTCTTTCTTTGATTTTTTGCTGCAACAACCATCCTCGGAGGCACTGGAAGCCTAATACCCAAGAAGAAAAATCATGAGGTGAAAAAAAGGATTTGCACAAGAAAAAAGAAACAAATCAATTATTATTTCAAATGATAATCCAGACACCCTATTATTTTCATTTTATAGATGAGAACACTGAGTCCTAGAGAAGCTAAGTAACTTGTTCACATTTACACGGTTCATTGGTAGCAGATTTAGTACTCAAACTGATGTCAAGCTTCCCCAAATTTATGCTCATAATTACCACATGACCAGCACTATCCCCATTTTTATGGATGAAAAATCTAAGCATGGAGAGATTAATTCAAGATCTTATTCAAGATCACATCATTGAAATGTTGCAGAGCTAGAATGAAAACCCAGATGTTCTGCCTCTTACTGCAGTGGTATTTCTATACTGCTCACCCATTTTCTCATGTCTCAGATTTCCCATTCACCCACAGAAAGTAGTAGTCTTGGAATTATGTCATGCAATTAATGAAATTAATATTTCCAATTAAATAGAAGATTTCATTGTTTAACATTATTATAAAATAGAAATTGCATTTCCACGGTAATCATCCATATTTACTTATCATTTTATCCTGCCATTTTCAAAGCATATCTGAGCACTACACATATTAATAATACAATAACAATGGTGAGTATATAATAAAATCCCAAACAATGCCACATGTAAATTGGAAGGTTAATGAATATTTCTATGACTATGACAATAGAAAAAACAATGTTTTCAGTGTAGAAAATGCTCTAACCATTACTCTGGTATTATGAAAAAGCTACTACGCCTCCCAAGGTGCTTTCCAATTTTCTGGGAGTGTTTCTTTCCACAGCTGGGTCTGGCCCCCAGAGCTTCCAGAAAAAATCTATTGAAGATTCTGTGTATGCAAATAATTAACCTAAGGGAGTGAACAAGGACAAAAGAGATTTTCCTTGGTAAACACAAACATTAACATTTGACCCACGGTAATGAGGGAGTAGTGACAGTCTAATGCTATTGAAAGAGAATCTTTTATATTTGCAGTTCATAAAACACCTGCTGCTTATTTCTATCTCCCATTCCAAATTTACTGAGTTTTTTCTTTTTGTTTTTTTGGAAAACAACCCAGAAATCTCCACAGCAATAACCACAGTATCAAAACAGCAGTATAGCTTTGAGTTTGGGAATTTTCTGAGTGAAATCTTAAATTTTCTTGGGCCATAGTATTATATAAAGAGGAAAGATTGTCCAGGGAATCCATCAATATTACATAAGCACAGTCACAGCTGAAAGCTACATGTTAAATCTTTGTTCCAACAAGCCATAAATAAATGTATATTCAAAGAATATTTTGTCATAATTTTTCATATGAAAATAAAATTAACAGCAGCCAAATGTGCTCTCCCACAAGCTAGATTGAGCAACTTGTACTGGGGCTGTCATCTCATTTAAATATTTACATCTCATTCTTGCAATCGTATAACATCCTCCTTAAGGGTACTTTTGCTCTAATGAAATAAAAATCTATAACACCACCCAACTGATTTTCAAGAATATCAGTCAATAAGTTAGTCTTTTGTCTTCATCATCTCATAGTCTATCAGAGTGCTAAGGCAATTGGTCATAGAAGAATACCTCTCCCAGAATTCTCGGAAGGAATTTTAATTCCAGTGCTAAATGGCTCAGAAAGCCTGAAAAAATAAAAATAAAAAATGCTTAATAATGTATTGAAAAACATTTTTTTAAATGATTTCCTGAGGGCAAGAAAGCAAAGAATGCACAAAAGCTAAGAATAAGAGAGAAAGAAGACACCTGGAAGGAAAAAAAGGCCAGAATCCAACATTTCCCTGGGAAGCCTCTGTTCAACCATGATAATTTTCAGCTTCTGTATTGATGACAGTGCAGAACATAAGAAATGGGAAATGAAATCAAGGACTACCCAAAATGAAGGGTCTCATAAGAGATCTCTACATGACATTCATGAAACTCTTGAAGGGTTAATAAGAATTAAATAGAAGGTTGACTAAGTAAGCTTCTCTCTAAGGCTCTCTGATTAATAAGCACAATTTTGCTCTTATAATCTATATTTTCAACCTGGATTCCATCTACCTATGTGGTTACAAAGATTTTTTAAGTGGTACCTAATTGGAAACACCATAAGGTGACTAGCAGAATCCAACAAAAATGCTCTCCAGGGAAATACAATCATATCCAAGGCTCAAAGAATTATCACAGCTGAAGTTCTAAGAACATGAAGTCAGAGTAGAAAATCATGAAATATGTGAGCAATTAAGGTGGAATTAGTGAAAACCAGCAAAAAAAGAGATACCAGCAAAGCTTTTACATATTGGAATTTATCAGAAAGAAAATATAAGTTAGGACTTGTCATATGTTTTAATAATAAAACAATTATTGAAATTGTGATTAAGGGATAAGAGAATATAGAAATTAAACAGTGAAATTTGAAGAAAGAAAAATATAATATTTAGAAATGAAAAATAAGATAATTGAAATGTAAATAGACTAAACAGATTACAGGTTAACAGATTAAAGAGAAATTTAGATACAGCTCAAGAAAAATTTATTAAACTAGTAGATAGATACAAAGAAAGTACCATAAAAGAAGCTTAAAGATGCAAATATACGGGAAATATAAAAGAGATTAGGATGGAGTGAGAAGGTCTAACATATGCTTGATCAGAGAACCAAAAAATATGGCAGAAAATAATCAAAATAAGGCAATCAGCAAAGAGATAAAAACAAATAATTATCTGTGGAAAGACATACAACCTCTTTGTTTGCTTCTTTGTTTGTTTTAAAGATTGTTATTCATATTTTCCATGAAGTTGTCTCTCCTATAAAATAATAAATTGCTGTCTCAACTGGAAGCCAAACCATAGTTCAGAAATAGATGTAAGATGAACATCTTTCTAGCTCTGTGCTGTTCAATACAATATTCAATAGGCTATTTAAATGTGGCTATTTACATTTAAATGAATTATGATTAAATAAATTTTAAAATTCACTTCCTTAGTCACATTAACAAGTGCTGGAGAGCCTCGTGTGGCTAGTGGATATGACCATTTATGTCATCACAGCACTTTCTGTTGGATGGCATTGTAGAAGATAAACTGAAGTGTCTGGTACCACTTGTCAGCTGATCTTATCTGATTAGTAAAGACCATTATAAAGTCATTGGTGAAATCAAGCTTCAATTTAGTGTCTAGTGTGATAATTTTTAATAATAAATCTTAATTTACAATTATTTGTATTCATTATTCCCAGACAAATTTTATAGGCTATACCATCTCTATTTTTCAGTTTTAACATCAGAAAATTACATAGTACCATATGTTTTAAAGACAGCTGGTAATTTGAAACACACGTAAGAGATTTCCCAAGCCACCATTTCTTAGCATAATCATATATAAACTATGTAAGTAACACTGTCCAGACCCCCAAGTAAAGTCTATAGAGCAAAATGACATTTGAGTGTCATTGAGGAAGTTTGTGCTATGAGGATACAAATATAAAATGATAAATTGTAAAAATGATGGCTTAGTCTAGATTTTTAGATAAATTTTCTGATATCTAAATTTCTTACTTTAACATATAATGCTTTCCTTGACTTCAGCTCATTGTCCTTGCATTACCTGCTCTTTTAACGTCTTAATTTCATTACAAAATCATCATGAACCACTGATCAGCTCCTCCTGCCTGCAAATCAGAGCATCTCCCCAGCCCTGGCCCTCCAGGCCCCCACTGGTCCTTTTTTTTTACTTACTGGGTTAACACATTAGCTTTCACAGCTTCCAAGAAATCCCACTTGCTCCCAGGATCTGCCCTAACACTATCTAAACCCCCTAATCTCATTGTGACCTCCTTGGAGGTAGGAACGTGGCCACATGAATTTCAATGAGTCCTAAGTGGGCACTAAAAAATATATCGAGGAAATAAAAATGTCTGGTATAAAAAGAATCAGGGGTGGAAGAGTGGCCTGGAGGACAGTGGTCACTTCGGGGATTTGAGATATCCTAGCAGCTGTTGTAGGGTGGTGGTAGGGAAGCTGGAAGAAACTTCAGAGTCAGAATTAGGAGTTGAAAAGGAGCTGTTTAGAGATTGTCTGGCCCAATTTTCTAGTTTAACAAGTGAATAAACTGAAGCTCAGACAGGGTGAGTGTGACAGTATTGTATAGTAATTAAGACTGTGGACTTTTCGAGTCAGTCAAATGCTAGCTCTGCTACTTACTGGCTAAGTGAAGTCGGGAAAGTTATTTAATCTCTCTGAGTCTCAATTCTTTCACTTACATAATTGAGATCATAATTCAAAAAACTACCACATATGTCATTTTCAAGAACTAAATGGGATAACATGTTTCAAGTGTTAACAGGGAGACTGAAAAACTAATTTTCAATTCATGGAAGTGATGACGATGATGGTGATAATAAAGATGATACAGTTCACTCCGAGCCTACCTGAAAGGTAATGGAAGAAATAAAACTCGAACCCCCGTTTGTGACTTCTAGTCTGATGCTCTAGTTCATGCTGTCTACGCTAGTTCAATAAGCACATCCTGCTACTAGTTTACTTTTTATATCTGCAGACATGAATCTCCTCAAAGACTACAGAACTGAATTTCTCTGAAATTGTCAGAATGTACACTGGATAAAATCACCCAGTTTCATAATTTCTCCTGCTATGGGCCTCTTATGTGCTAATTTATCAACAGCTTGTTTTCACAATGAGGTTATAAAGAATGCAGTGTCTTATTCTGGGTGAAGCTAAGGTCCCCAGAAGCCACCTGGCTTGTGTTAGGAGTGCACCTTGATTTTTTGTTGGAAGCTCTCATTTCCCTGTTTAACTTCGTCTGGAACGATGTTACCCTGTGCCCATACATGTTTCCTCTGCCCTCTGGGTCATTCCATTCCAGCTCACCAGATTGCAGCTGCTTATGTGTCCTGCATGCATCTGCCCTTGGCAGGTGCCCAGACTAATACCACAGCAGCCCTAGTCCACGTGGAAAACTGGCTATTTTCTAGTCCACGTAAGAAACTGTCTGTCTTCTGAGGCTCCACTGTTGCTACAATGTCTTTAAATATCTGGCTTTTCTTCTTCTGTAGATCCCAGTGTCAATTTAAAAGGCCTGGAGAATTTGCATTGCACCTCCAGAAGTACCAATGTGATAAAAGCAAGGACACCTGGGGAGATGTATCTTTTTTTCCCACTTTTACATTCATTCCAGACTTAAGTTATCAGCCTAATGTATCCGCAAAAACAGAACTTGTGCCTCTATTCAAATACATGCAGAATTTACACTTTTCTTGTATTTTAAGATATTCTCCTTGAAAACCTTCATCACATAAACATCTATCCATTTTCCTATTCCCCATTCTTGTTCTGGAATCTGGATTTATGGTGTCACATGCAATATTAGAAAAGTATTCTACAAACTGATCATATCCCATCTGCTTATGAATAGTAATTAGCCCCTTCTTCCACCCCAAAAACATCTGTCTCAGTTTTCTGCCAGCCTATTTAGAGCCACAGCATCATTGTTACCTGGATCTTGATCCTCTTTTAATGTGCTTATTTAGATCTACTATTTAAAGTTTATAGATAAAGCTCTGAGTACTTCTGGATAGGCAGCCCAGAAGGAAAGTCAAGATGCCAATGCTAATTTTAGATTAATTTACTGGTCAGTCTACCCAATGTCAAATTGCTAGATTTTCACAATGCTACTCCCATGGCAACTCAATTAGCAAAAAGCTCCAAGCTTGCAAGAAGAGTTTCTCATGATTGATTATCTTTAAAAAACACACTTTTTATTCAAGAAAGTATGGGTAAAGAAAAAAGCAGAGATATATTTTTGCCAGTGTATCTTTCTACTCGATGTCCAAAGAGGAATGTCCGCATTCCCTAGAAGGCATGAGGCACGTCTTCTTGTAAACAGAAGGGAACCATTTGGAACAGTGGAGATCATTCTTTATCCTGGTGGTGTTAAAACAAACAACCTTTTTCTGTGTGCTTTTCAGGTTATAAAGACCTCAACAAACTTAAGGGATATTCATAGACCTTGTGCAGAAAAGATAAAAGGTCTGCAGAGTTCAAGAAATTTTATTATACAAATTGAAAACTGGATAGCAAATGTGACTTGCCAAAAACAAATTTTGCTTCAAAACAGACAGTAGTGCATTGTTTCGTGCTTATACTTAGCACATCTATGCAGACACTGTGTTGCTTACATCAGTGGAAATGTTTCAACAACAAGCTCTCTTTCCCTTTGTAATATCTATACATCCAATGCCACTGCTCCTGCACTATTAATTATTCAGGATGATCTGTATTTTTCCATGTAGCTACTACTACTTTGACACGTTTAAAAAAAAAAAAAACCATTCAAGGAACTGTTAACCTGTGTAGCATTCTTTACTGTTACTTGTCAATCTCATGAAAATTCAAAATCAACTGTTACTAGAATTACTTTTCCTGAAAGCTCCATGGAAGCCTTGGAGTAACTAATGCTTTGGAATAAGAAAGAAAAACTCATTTGTGAGACCTTTCATTTATTATATTATTTTTAATGAAGACCTTGGCATAATTTTATCACTAGTGGTAATGATTATTTTCTACCATATATCATGAATGAATAAAGTGTTTTCCAATGCAGTATTCATTGTATGGTAATTTCACATGCAAATGTATATAAAATATACACAAAACAAAATAGTAAAAGATGCAAAATAATTAGCAGTGGGGAGCTTCATGATGCCACATGGCTACCCCATTGCCAGCATCTTCACTGTCAGTATCTATTCCAGCTGTATTGTCCTCCAATTTTCACCCTGTTTCACATCATATGATTTCTCATGGTATGTAAGAATTAATCATTAACTTTTCTGACTTTTTATTAGAAAGAGAGAAAATACTACTGAAATAATCTTTCCTGACTTAGAGCACAATCTTTCATAAACTATTGAATTCAAAATATATCTGGGCTGCTAGGTTGAGTTTACCAACTGAAGCTTCTTCTTATTAAGCAACTGGGTAAAATAAAGGCTTTTCCTACAGCTCAGTCATTTGCTCTTAAAAAGCTTTTAATTTAATCCATGACCAAAAAAAAAAAAAAAAGTTCCAATAGGCTGATTCCTATGTTCGTAGAGTAAGTCAACTACTTGGATTTCTAAATTTGATATTGCTTTCTAAAATATCAGTTATGCTAAAAATAAGAACATCAAGGCAAATAGAAATCGAACAAGGTGTCCATGAATCAATTGTCTCCTGTCTTAAGACCAGAAAGGATCATATAATGCAATGGTTTTCTGGTTTGGGTCAATGGAGCACTAGGAAGACTGGAGAAGTATCCTGAGGGCTGCTTTTGCCATGGCAAGGGGTAAGTGAAACCCTCCAACCACACTCAGTCACAATCACTCGGCTCTACTCTGTTCTACATTGTAGAATTCAATGCGTTACTTAAATACCGGGGTTTTGTAGATGTTTCATTGTGGACCCATATCCTGCATCAGTTTAGAGTAGTCAGAGCTTAAAGCAAAAGCAGGGAGCCGAAGGTTTTGCTTTTTTCTCTTCAGCTCACAGGTATTAAAATGTATGTTTTAGGGGCCTTCTCAAGGAAGGTCTGTCCTTTAGAGAAGACTGCTGATTGCCATTTCTGGTAAGCATCTCCATCATTTCCTGGAAAATATCAGAGCAATGTCAGCCCTAGGTCCCATATCATACTGGGCATAAGGAAGGCTAGAAGTATCATGGGCAATAGCTACAAATGGGGGTGGGGGGATTAGAATTTGACAGGAACTATAAAATGTGTAAGACTATTGTATGTGTCTCTAAATATTGTAAAATATCGTCTCATTGCAATTAATGGGTATCAAAAAAGTTCTAGCCATGACAAAAAATTGAAAAAGGTCAGCAGACTCAGACTCAAGAATTTGCAAATGCTAAAATATTATTGGCTATAAATTTATCCTTCTATTATACATATATATCTTTACATATATATATACACACATATATATCTTTGTGTGTGTGTGTGTGTGTGTGTATATATATATATATATATCTTTTTAAATTTACCTCCATGAAGCAGAGCATGTAGTGTTTTGCAATCCCTTGTAAAAATAAACTATGGCCTAATCAGGCAAGGATTTTTTCTCTATTTGTTCCTACAAAGATCCTTCACTTAGAAGATAATTTCCTGGTACATAAATAAACCAGTGGTGCCAAAGGCCAAAGTTCTCTGGAAAAATGAAAGAAAGTTCACTTCTTGCATCAACTTATTTGAATTATTAGAATGATGCTATCTTTTCATACAACATGCCATTCATTATGCTATTCATAATATCTAATTCAGTCACTTCTTTCAACAAAATATTGCTGAATGCCTACTGAATAGTCCATGTAAAGAGTCCCTATACCACAAGATCTGGAAGATAGTTTTCTTCAAAGACAATTTAACAATTAATTGTTCATGAACCTTCTGAAACTTCTCTATGATAATTATCAGAAGACACATAGGTGGTTCTTAGGCAAACGAAATCTATTTCCTCAGCCTATTTTCAAAATAATGTTATTTTAAATGCAAAGACATGATTTTAGGATTATTCTGTTTAGAGTGAAGGTCTTTCTGTCTCTCTTCTCAGACAGCAAATCAGGGGGTTTAATTTGACTGGGCTCATCTCAAGTATGAGTTTTTGACTGCAAGCTACTCTTCATTTGCATTTGTTGAATGGCAGAATCTCTGTTAGTCAGCTCCGATCTATCTAATATTTCAGAGCTCCATTTTTATAAAAAGGAAAAAAGCTAGGGGAAAGGCACCAGCTTCATTCTTAGATTTTACAGAGTAATCCCACAAAGCATTGATAATCTTCTAGTGGACTGAAGATAGCTAATCTATGCTTTGCTTCTATAAAGGCTTGATTCTTTGTAAAGAAATCTAGATATCACAGCTGAAGCTAGCTCACAAATAAGCCGAAGATAGGATCCATGAAGTGTGCAAATCCTTCTTCCAGACAGAGCCCGAGAGAGTATGCTTCTACTCTGTTTTGAGAGTCTGCTGGCTTCTTAGTCTGCATGCCTGGCAATGACTTCTGATGACCTGAAGGCCTGGTGTTGTAACAGTCTTGTCAAAAGTTTAGGCATAGACAATGTAATCAGGAAGAATTCTTTCCCCACAGGCCAATTTTCTAGGGCCAGCTGTGTGAAATGAAGAAGAAAAGACCTTGTCAAATTTATGTGCAGATACAAGCAAATGATGCTAAATGAACACTAGCAAACTATTCAACAGTACATTAAAAGGATCATTCACCACAATCAAGTGGGATTTATCATGAGGATACAAGGTTGATTTGGCATACACAAATCAATAAATGCTATTTACCATGCTATTTACCATATTAACCGAATGAAGTATAAAAACCATACGATCATCTCAATAGATACATAAAAAGCATTTGATAAAATTCAGCATCCTTTCATGACAAAACCTCTCAATGAATTAGTCTAGAAGGAATGTCCTTCAATACAATAAAGGCCATATATGACAAGCACACATCTAACATCATTCTCAATGGTTGAAACCTTTTTCTTTAAAATCAGGAACAAGAAAAGGAACCCCATTCTCACCACTTCTGTTCAACATAATACTGGAAATCTTAGCCAGAGCAATTAGGTAGGAGAAAGAAATAAAAGGCATCCACATAGGAAAGGATAAAGTGAAACTGTCTGTGTTTGCAAATGACATGAACATATATATAGAACATCCTAAAGACTCCACAGAAAAAACTGGTAGACCTGATAAACCAATTCAACTAAGTTGTTGGATAAAAAAGTCAACTTATAAAAATCTGTAGTGTTTCTATACACTACCAACAAGCTGTCTGAGAAGAAATTAAGAAAACAATCTCATTTACAATAGTATCAAAATAATAAAATACTTTGGGGCAAATTTAACCAGAGAAGTGAAAGATCTGTGTACTAAAATCTATAACGCATTTATGAAAGATGACATTGACAAGGGTGCAAATACATGGAAAGACTGGAGCTGTAAATTTAGAAGTTGTCAGTGCGTAGTTGGCATTTAAAAATCATAAAATTTGATGAAATTATCTGGAGAGTAGAGGTAGTTTATAAAAATAAGAGATCTAACGACCAAGCCCTGAGAGGATATACTGCAGAACAAGTATATTTATTTTGAGGAGAGAGCTCAGAAAACGCTGTTGCAACAGACAGAGGATGCCCGTTTCCAACTAACCCAAAGACTTCAACAAACAGGGAGGAGATGGGACCAACACATGTTTAAATGGTTGTCATTGTGTCTTTAATTCTCCCATCCAGATGTCATATTAACATGGTCTGTAAAATTCAATGAGGGTTTGATTTTATAAATACGTTCTTTAGCTGAAAGTAGCAGAAAGCCCAGACTCAAACTGGAATAAATGGTGAGGTGACTGTTCATCCCACACGACGATGAACCTAACAGAAAGGGAGTCCCAGGCGGAGGCGCACGACTCACCTCTGCCTCCTTGTGGTTCTCGTGCCCGAGCTCTGCCCCACGTTGCCTGGGGCTTCAGGAGGGTACCAAGATGGTCACAGTTGTTCCCGGCCTCACAGCAGGAGAGAAAAACAGATCAGCCCTTCCACTATCTCAGAGTATAAATGAGTCAGAAATGGTGGGGAGCTAGACAGTTTTATTTTAGTGAATGGATCACATAGAATTTGACAATGTAATCAAGAGAGACGTGATGCAAATGATGTCCAGTGATGCCCTTGAGCGTATCAAACACAGAATACATTTTGCCCGTACTTCCTAATTGCCTTTCTCTCTTCTGTTATTTGCCTTCACACAACCAGTCTCTCAAGGACATTACCAAATTCCTTCAACCTCTTTTTCTTAGTTTCCTCCCCTATGGACCTCCGTCTCCTTATTCATCTTTAAATCAATTGCTTTATGGGCCTACTGCACAGCTATCATCATTGCTTTTTTACCCCCTCGGTATATTTCCTGAATCCATAAGGAAATCTTTCCTAAAAGGCTCCAGTAAGACATCTCTTCATATTTCACTGGCCAAAACTAGATCCTATCCTCACCCTTGCACCAACCAATGGCAAGGAGATAGGATGACCTTCAGTAGGCTAATAAATGTCACCTTGATCTAGAGATAAGATTCCTCCCTGAGAAGCTGGTGACTAGGAAAATCAGGATTTGGTTGTCAAGAAGAAGGAATTGGATGTGGGGTATGCTGCCAATAATATCTGATGCAATGATGAATAAAAAGCTCTGTTTAAAGCAAAGAAAAAAAAAGGGTGCAATGAGTTAAAGAAGAAAACATAAAATGCAAAAATTAAAAAGCCATCCATTTTATTATACAAGTTCTAGGTTCATGAAATATGAAATAATGAAAAGATCAATTAGAATTTTTTAAAGCACTGCTAGCACTAACATTTTAACTTAGATATATTTTGATAAAATCATATGAATTGCTATAAAACACCATAAAATATCACTGCTATATTTTGAAATATTTTTGTATTTAATGGTAACCATTTTAGGAGGACCGAAACTGGTTGGTGTAATATTTTAAACATTACACCACTGATGCCGGGTAAATGAAAAACCAAGCTTCAATTGATGGTAATCTGATAGGTTTCAGACTATAAATTACTTACTTGCACTAATAGCAGAAAACAGTGACCATCTGATTCTTAAAATGTTATTTAATGGAGCTATTATTGAAGCAAGAGTATGGACAAAGATTAATAGTAGATTAGGTAAATGTTGGTGATCTCAATCCCAAAGGAAGTTTGCAGTTCATCATATGTCTATGTTTCTCTCTTTAAGTGAGAAAACTCTAAATTGATGTTTATAAAAGTCAGTGTCATCCTTCCAAACCTGTTCTATGTTCATCAACCATGTATCCTAGGTCCTGTAGGTTTGGCCTCCACTTCACTTCATTTGCCTCTAATTGGGACTCTGTTGCATTGATTGCATTTATTTTAAAAAGGCACAAAAACACCACATGTTATGCACAGGCAGAATTGTCATTTAAATTGGAAAACTCTTCTCTCATCGAAAAATCAATTTCTTATAAATAAATATAGAAATATATGGTCCAATTTGCTCTTTCTATTCCTGGCTAAATGCTGACCAACTGTGATCCCCTATCCCTTTATAACTGATAGATCACTGACCTAAAAATAATCACTGCTATTGATTTTCTGTTGGACAAGTTTAATAGCTTGTCTATTCTTATGAGCTTTCAATTTATGTGTGGCATTTATTTCTCTTTGTTTTATTGGGGCTGTTTTTGTTAATAAAAAAATCGTTTAGTAAATAAGATTATCATTGCTTATATTAATGATCAAGTTTCTCTAGTAATGAGGCTATCAGGTAATAATATACCAGAGTTTTTTCTCTCAGAGAAAAATAACTCTTACTCATTTTAACTTAGATTTGAAACATTTATCTCTTCTCATTTCTTTAAAGATAATTCCAAATTCATTATTAGGCTGTAGCAAGAAGTAATGAAAATCCCTTAAAGGAGAAAATGGATAAACCAAAAGATTCTTTATGAACTAGTCAACTGAAGCTTGTCTTTCATGTTTAAAATAGCCTTCTCAAGGCCAGAGTTGATACAATCCATAAGAATTATTTTATCGTTTTTCTTTAGAAGTTTAAAATAAAGATTTCAATCCAGTTTCTGAGAGAAGTTATTATCACTTGATAAAATAACTTATGGGACAATGAAGAAAACATTAATTAAAATTCCCAGATTATGTAGATCTGGCCATCTTCCCTGAACCTTCCTGATTGCAAAGAGATCATATACTACTGTTTATCTGTTAATAAACAGATGAGTCATCATTGGAACCTAAGAAGTTCCAGTGTGGAGAGTTCTACTTTTGACTCCCTATACTGGATCTGTTCTTTAACATAATGATTTACTTTTTATTTATGAAGAAATACTTAATCACTATTTAAAGCCCAGGTACACTGACACACATGGTCCAAATTTCTGAGCATAAAGAAAATTGAATCAAACTAAAATTGTAAAATAATGCACACTGCTCACAAGATCACAGTGTGAAATGGGTATGTGTGCTGGTCACACAAGACACAGCATCATTTCCAGAGTGGCTGCCGCAGCCGCTCCACTGACCATGGCCCGTCTCAGTTTGCGTGAGCGTCAATGCAACTATTCTAGGCTTGCTGAGCGAGAATACGAACAATTCACCTCACTCCCAGTGCACAGAAGGGAGAAGCTAGAGAAGTTTATTTTGGTGAATGTACCATATAGCATTTGATAACATAATCAAGAGAGAAGTGACAGAAACAAAAAAGACCCAGTGTTGCCCTTGGCCTGATTGAGGATTGAATATGTTTTTTGAGTTTTTACTAATTGCCATTCCTTTTCCTTATATAGTTTGCCTTAACACATCCAGTTTCCCAAGAACATTAACAAATTTCTTCAAATTCTTTTTCTTAGTTTCCTCCTTTGTGATCTTCCATGTACTTGCTCAAGCCTGAACCAATGGCTCTCAGGCCCAACTGCTCAGTTGTCACCGTGGAAACGTGCTTCATTACTCTCCTGAGTGGGATCACCTGTTTCCTTGTTGCCACATGTCATTCAGGGGTCGTTTGCTCTTCATTTTGCTCTAGTCCATCTTCAGATAACTTCCTACATAAGACTTAGGCCTTGGGAAGTACTGTAGGTAAACGTCCTAAGCCTTTGACTCTCTGGAAATGTTGCTCTCCTATGTACATTTGATTAAAAGATTGGTTGGACATAGAATTCTAGGTTAAAATCGTTTTCCTTCAGACTTTTGAAACTATGGCCTCACTGTCTTCTAGCGCAAGATCTACGTGTTGAGAAGTCAGATGCAGTTCCAACTCTTGTTCTTTTTCTCCAATATTTGCTCTATCCAACCTCCTTCCTGATTTAAGGACTATAGGCTGAGATGTAAAACCCACTTCAAACAAACTTACGGACTTCTAATCTCTCCAAAATCGTGTCAGAATGAGTTAGTTTCTGTTTAACACAGCGTACCACCACAGAAACATGTCATGACACCTCCTTGGCACTAGAAAAATTGAAGAAATTACTAAACTGCACTTTAAAAATTCCACATTGTGGGTAGAATTGTTGTTTACCCAAGTATCCATCTTTATAAGTTGTTTCCTAAAACAAGCATCAAACCCTCACATAGCACTTACCATATATTAGAAAGCATGCTAAATACTTTACAACTGGCACTTAACTCATGTAGTTCTCATAACAGCCGTATGAGAAAGGTACTGTTATTATCTTCGTTTTGAAGATGGGGAAACTGAGACCGAGGGGGGTTGAACTATTCATAAAGAACATATAGCTGGTATATTGCTGATTCAGGATTTGCACTCAGGAAATCTTGCTCAGGAGACCATAAGTACTAAGCTACATTGCCTCCTGAGATTTAAATTTATCAAGCTCCTGAAACATTATCTTACCCAACAGTTATACAATGAGCATTTGGACATTGCAAATGAATAAAAAGCCCTACGTGAAAAGGTGATGCTATTTATGCTCCCATCTTGCTCAAAGTATTTCTTCCTAAATTGTCTAAGTTCTTCATCTACTTATCATTCAATACATTTGGAGCCTTCAATAAGTGTTAAATTGATGCTGCTGCTGCTGACTCCGCTCTAAACCTTGAAGGATAATGAGGCCCTCAGAAGAAAACTAACCACTTATTTCATTAGTCAACTCAAAACATCATTCCCTCTATTTTACAGATGGATCAAATCAGGATAAATGCCCAAGACTAAAATTTCCAGAAATGCAAGATGTTAAATATCCTTTTAAGTCATGAGAGTTTGTAATGACCAATATTTGATTCTGAAACTTCCCATTGTTACTGGATTTTTATTTTTTAAAAAAACAAACTTAGAGATAATATTTTGAAGTATTACTTTTTTATCTTCTTATCTACTTTTCACAGACTCATTCAATGAGCTGCGTCTTTTTTTTTTTTTTCTGCTCCATCTTGGAACCAATACCTTCATTAGGGAACTGTCCTGATGACCGTGGCCCTGTATGGCCTAGGGTCCAGTCCTAGCTCTGACACTTAGTAGCTAAGAAACCTGAAACAAATTGAAACTCAGTGTTCTCATTTATAAAGAATTAATAATAATTTGTCCCTTACAAATTTTTTCTGAAAATTAGAAGCAACATACATGAAGAATTTGATCCAGAATAAGCATTCAATAGATAGCATTTGTTCTATCTCAGTGCATCTTAAGAAAAAGAAGGAGCCTGTGTCTTTAAATGCAAATGTCCTAACTAGAAGTTTTACTATAAACCAATTCATCCAAAGTTTGAAAACCATCAAGAGATTATTCTTGGAGTCAAGTCTCTGCACTCCAAGTCATGAAAATGAATTTAACTTCTCAAGAATGAGATCTGTTAAATTGATCATTTGGGATGAGATAAAACAAAGGGAATACTAAGCAAATTTTTAAGATTTCTTCCTAAATACAGCTATCTAATTATACTTATTGAGCAGATTCTTTTCTTCCTTTGTCCATATTAACAACCACATCTTTAAAAATCTTTTGAGCCTTTGTTAGTCCAGTATAAATGCTGAGCATTCCTTTTTGTAGGAAAACTTTACTATACTGAAAAGAATTTCTGTTTTTTGATCAATAGTTAAGCTATTCTGAGGGCCCCTGGCTGATTAACTTTCTCCAAGTCATTAATTAAAAAGATTTTTAAGGTAAACCAAAGATCGTTATAAAAAGCCTGCTTTGAGATACCTGATTTTTCTAAATTTGGTCTTGCTCTAACGTGTCTTATGAATTAATCTGTTATAAATGAAGCATTCTGGTCTCTGTCATTCCCCACTCAATCAGCATGAGGCTAATGACACTGATAGGCCTGAATTCAAGAAAGAAAAATGATGTCTTCTCACATGCTAAGAACAATGCCTACTAAATGAGTCTTTCTTTCCCTAAGCAGTCGTACACCTGCATCCCATGACCTCTGTTAAATTACTGCTCAGTGACCATTCCTGTAAGGTCAATGGGATCAAAGACTCATGGATGTATTCAAGTCTTCCTACAATAAGCCCTCCCTATACCTGCCCTACATACATAAACTCACTCAATATTTTCTTTATATGTGCAAGAGAAAAAAATGTTCCAGTCAATACTAACATTAAAAAGAAACATGAGAAGACAGCATTCATACCTCACTGACATTTTATGAATGGTATTCATAGTAAGTGTCTGCTGCATGTCATCTTTTTTTCACAGTGTGCATGTGTATATGTGGTGCTGTTGTTAAGACAAACTTATAAATGCCCAATACTGTGTAAGGTAGCCTTTAAAAAAATTGCCTGAGATCTAGACAAAATAATTCTATGCTTCCTATGGAACGAGAGAAGACCCTGTATAGTCAAAGCAACCTTAGGCAAAAAGAACAAATTAGGAGGCACCAATTTACCAGACTTCAAGCTATGCCACAAGGCAATAGTAACTGAAACAGCATGGTATTGCCTGAGATCTAGACAAAATAATTCTATGCTTCCTATGGAACGAGAGAAGACCCTGTATAGTCAAAGCAACCTTAGGCAAAAAGAACAAATTAGGAGGCACCAATTTACCAGACTTCAAGCTATGCCACAAGGCAATAGTAACTGAAACAGCATGGTATTGGCACAAGAACAGAGATATAGACCAATGGAACAGGACTAGGAATCCAGATATATAACCATCCTCATATAGCCATCTGATCTTTGACAAAGCAGGTAAAAACATACACTAGGGAAAAGAAACTATATTCAATAAATGGTGCTGGGAAAACTGGATAGCCACATGTAGAAGACTGAAACAGGATCCGCACCTCTCACTTCTCACAAAAAATTAACTCACGATGGATAACAGACTTAAACCTAAGGCAAGAAACCATAAGAAATCTAGAAGAAAATGCTGGAAAAACTCTTAAAGATATCAGCCTACGCAAGTAATTTATGAAGACCCCAAAAGCAATTACAGCAACCATAAAAATAAATAAATGGGACCTGATCAAATTAAAAAGCTTCTGCACAACCAAGGAAACTATTAATATCATTAGAGTGAATAAACAACCTACAGAATGGGAGAAAATATTTGCATGCTACACATCCGATAAAGGTATGATAACTAGAATCTATATAGAACTCAGGAAAATCAGCAAGAAAAAAAATCAAACCCATTAAAAAGTGGGTGAAGGACATAACAGAGAGTTTTCAAAAGAAGATAGACTTATGGTCAAAAATATGTGAAAAAATGCTCAACATCTTTAATCATCAGGGGAATGCACATTAAAATCACAATGAGATATCACTTAACTCCAGTGAGAATGGCTTTTATCAAAAAGTCCCCAAACAACAAATGTTGGCATGGATGTGGAGAGATAGGAATGCTCTTACACTGCTGGTGGGACTGCAAATTAGTACAACCCTTGTGGAAAGTAGTATGGAGATACCTCAAAGAACTAAAAGTAGAACTACCATTTGATCCAGCAATCCCACTACCGGACATCTACAAAAGGAAAAAAAGACATTCTACAATAAAGCCATCTGCACTCTAATGTTTATGGCAGCACAATTCACAATTGTAAAGATGTGAAAACAACCCAAGTGCCCATCAATCCATGAGTGGATTAATAAAATGTGAAATATGTATACCATGGAGTACTACTCAACCATAAAAAAATGGTGAACTAACTATTGTATTATCTTGGATGGAACTAAAGTCCATTCTTCTAAGTGAAATATCATAAGAATGGAAAAAACAAACATCACATGTACTCACCATTAAATTGGTACCAATCGAGCAACACTTATGTGCATATATGGGAAGTAACATCCATAAGGTGTTGGGCAGGGGGTGGGGGGAGGAGGTGATGGGTAAATTCACATCTAAAGGATGTGGTACACACTGTCTTGGGGATGGGCATGCTTGTAGCTCTGACTTGGGCAGTGCAAAGGCAATTTATGTAACCAAAGCATTTTTACCCTTGTAATACTCTAAAATAAAAAATTAAAGAAAAATTGCTTGAATAAACACTTTCAGTTTCACAAGGTGTTGCCTAATACAAATTTTAATTTAGATTTAGTTATGCTAAACACTGTCAATTGTAAAATTATCTGAATATAAACATAATATTGAGTTTTCAAAATACAGAATCTTTGACAAAATAGTTTCTAATAATTTATACTAAAGAATTAATCCAAATGGACCCAAACATATAAAGGCACAATGTTTCTCATCACATGAGGTATAAAATTAAGAACTCAGGTATATTTATAGGATATTTGGAGATATGTATATATATAAAAACCTTTGATATGATGGAATACTACATAACAATAAAAAATTTAAATATAGTTTCCAAAAAAAGTAATGATATGGAAAAATGTTAATTAGTAACAAGTATATATAAATATTACAGTATGGACCAAATTAAATATATATTTTATATATGTATTTGTACATATGTAGATATTTATTAGTTTACATAGCTAGACATACAAGTGTATAAATACATAAATATATATATGAAATACTGAAAGGATATATATCAAAACGTCATTAATGGTTACTTCTAGATGGTGCAATCATACAAAAAGTTTAATGTTCTTTTTATATCACTTTCTATGTTACCTGTGATATATAATAAATACATATATTTTTGATAAAAGAAGTTCTTTTGATTTAGAAAAAACCTCAATGGACATTGAAATCAAATCTTTGGTAACACTTGCGCCAGTGGCTTTAATGGTTATGACAAAAGTAGCTAATTGCTTTCTGATACCTATTCTCTGTCTTCGTTAGGAGCAAAGAATTAATAGTAGATAATCCTACGTGCTGCGTGTAATTAAGCTCTGCATTTCCAGCTTCCCTTGCAGCTGGGCGTGGCCATGTGGCTAAAGCTAATCCAACAAAAGGTGCATAGATATGCTGCATGGAGCTCCAGGGAAATCGCTAATGGAAGTTGATGGGATGGGAAGAGCATATTTTTTCCCTTCTTCATTTCCTCCAGCTGGTGGCCTGCAACAAAGGAGATGACCTTAAAGATGGGAAACGACTGTAACGACAGAGCTTAGCGCCTGAAGAAACTTGGGGCCCTTTTGGCCACGAAGCCACTGTACCAGCCCTGGATTGCTTTTTGGAGGGAGAAAAATAAACATCTGTCTTGTTGAAGCTATGTTATTCGGGGATTTTTCTCTTCTATGCACCCTTTACAGTTGCCCTATAACATTGGTCTCTAACAACCTCAGCCATTATATTAATGGGCAGCAGCAGCAGTAAAATTTTTAGCAAACTTTATAACAATAATTTTCAGATTTGACCAAAGAGAACCACAAAAAGGAGAAAATATATATATGGTATCAAGTACTTGGAGCAATTTCTGAAAAATTTGAATGAGGCTGGCATTCCCACATAGCAGATAGTCATTCTTTACTAATAATATTCTTGCTACAGCTTAATCTTTAAATGGCATGGTTCACTCCATCAGTTTATTCTTCCTGACAGACAACTGAAAATCCTTAGGGATTCTTTTTTTTCAAACTTTCTGCATAGCTGTAATATAAGACTAATAATTTTTGTGATGTGATTATTTCTTGGCAGGGTTAAATTTCTCCCTTTCAAGCTATACTATTTCATGTCTAATTACAACCTTACAGTGTTTTTAAATTACTAAAATTTTATCAAAACCTAATGAAATTTCAGGAGTGAAATGCATACTAAATTAGGCTAATTTTATGACTATTTCCTCAGGCAATTTGGGTTTCATTTGTCTAATAGTTTCAGCCTAGAGTTTTTAAAACACAATGCAACACTTTTAGTATCTTATTCTAAAGAGTAGTACAATTCAGCATTTCCATTCTATCCAGCTGTAGCTCTCTGCTTCAACCATATCATATTTACCAAGTTCAATAACTGGGTTTCTGTCTCATTTTTCTGATATGTGTTCTGGTTCTCCTCTGGGGCTGGAGTTCTTCACTGAACCCCTTTCTATAGGTGGTTGCTTCTTGCCACTTTGTCCTTTCTGGAAGTTGAACCTCTTTATACCCACAGTGACTGGATAATGATCTCCCCAAAACTGTGATGGTGGCTCTGCCTAACGGACCTCTCTATCTCTACTTCCTGTTATCTACTTTCCTCTCTACTCTCTGCTGTCAGAGCCAGCTCAGTCAAAACATGAAGTCATCACAGCCCTTAGCATATTACATTTAAAACACTCTCTGCCCATCCCTAGAGTTAGCTCCTCTTAATCACTGCTGAGATTCTAACTTATCTCACAGGCGAGCTCATCTAAGAAACAGTCACTTATGATAACCAATCTTCCCTTCATTGACTTTGAATCGGTCACAGTTAGAAAATTATGCTTTGGTAATAAACAATCCCAAAATCCACATGGCTTAAACCTTCCAGGACAACAGTCTTCCATGTGTTGGCCCATCCTTACCAACAATTGATTCTGCAGGAACCATGGGAGGGAGAGCAAGAGATGTGAGAATAATCAAGAGTCATACACCAATTCTTAAACGTTTCATTAACCAAAAGTAAGTCACAGTATCATGCTTAACTTCCAGGGGGAAGGGAATTTTAATCCTCCAGTACCTCCAGAATAAGAGGAAAACCAATTATTAGTGGACAGTGCTAATGTCTACAACACCTCGCTACTTATAATATTTATATCATTAGTCTCCAATATATCATCATAACATCATTTATGTAAAATAAGAGCAACAAAATAGTAATAATTACTAACATTTATTGAGTATTTACTGTGTGACTTATGTACCAGACACTATACAGAGCACTTTACATAAATATCTTGCTAAATCTTCAAAATAATCCTATCACAAATAAAACATTTACAGAAGATGGAATTGAGGCCCAGAGGGTGTTAGGAACTTGCCCCAGGTCACACAGCTGGTAAGAGGCAGACCCAGAACTTGACTCAGATCTGTAGGAATCTAAGGACTTTGAAATTGACATGACAAAAGATTTATGGGTATAAATCTGAAAGAAATGGTGTGTTCTGGTAGACCTGCCTCTGAGTTCATAATTTCTAGGAGATGCCTTTGGTATACTGCCTAAAGGAAGCCAAGCTGGGCCAATACAAATAAGTAGATTCAAATCTAGGTTCAAAGATTGAATGCGAGAATGAGATGATTGTAACTTTCACATAAAAACACTTTATCTAGAACTAATCCATGAGGACATACTGGAGCCAGGTAGAGCACAGAGAGCAAGTCAGGTACCTAGAAAGGAGTCGACTATAGTGCGCAGGAGGTAAGACCTAAGGTATCCGATCTCAGAATACAAGAGGTGGAAGAGAACAAACTGGAACTCTGGATGAAAAAGAAATATTTTTAAACCTTTGGAAACCTTTCTATTTTAACTTAATTTTTTAAAGAAGAAAGGATTTTAAAAGTGGTGACTTTCAAATAACTGGCAGTTTTAAGCACAATTTAACAATGACAAGTCATATTTTAAAATACCATTATTTTGAGAATTTATTGCAGTATCCTTCTTTATGATTCTGCTCAGCAAAATGTTTTTGGTATTATAGAGTTTATTAGGTTTTCAAAATGTATTCTAATGAGATAATCATAAATTATTTACTATTATTAAAAGTTATTAACTATAGCAATAAATAGCAACATTTTAAGATAAAGTTTAAACATAACAAGTATTTATGTTCTCTCTGGCCCTAAAATTCTATAATTTGCATGAATATAAATTACAATATTAAGACTATTGGGCAATTATTTCTAATTTTGAAGAGGAAAACAAAGCTCATAAACACATATTGGTTAAAACATAATTAAATGTCAGGAATTCCCAAAAGGACCCATGATGGAAACTGTTCTCGTTCCCTGGTCGGTATTTATCAGGTCTAATGAAGAGGGTGAAAGACTGGAGACTTTGAAGGAAATAAGACAGGGACAGGAAGACCTGTCAGGGAGAGGAAAGGTTCAACCCCCAAAATAAATGACTGAATGACTTCAGAGTTCAACCAAGAAAGAAAAGAGCTGAAGAGCAACCTTTTAAAGGTGGCAATCTGATCCAATAAGTCAATCCTAGTTCATGTCCTACGATCTCAGTTCACCTAGTTAGGGACTTGTTACATATTTAAAAGTCCACTTTTCAAATTTGAAGCTTATCGGTAGGGTAACACATTAAATTCTGACCAGCAAGCTCCAAAAAAGGGATTCATGTACAACCCTTCAAAAGGGAGAGTAGGACTGAGCTAGAAGGAGGTATTGTTTCCACCAGGGGCAAGGTGCGTCCCATCCCTGCCCCAGCGAGTCATCCATTGATAACGCCAGCCTTGCCAGGCCACACCAGCTTTGGGAAGAATTATGGACTTTTATATTTTTGCCCTGTCCAGTAAAGACACTAAGGCTCCAAGTCATGTCCCTTTTACTGAGCATATCTTAGGTGGCCCACATGGCTTTGGGGAAATTTTTTCCCCCTCATCTGTAGTCGGTGGTGTCATTTTTGGTGCCCACCAGAGGGCGCTGCTTCATTCTCCCCACCAGTGCTCCACTCTGCCCTGCCCGGTCTAACTTGGGTGTCCTGTGCCATCCTGCCCCTGACTGCTCCCGCGTGCCAGCCTGACTCTTCCAATCAGATCTCACACGCCAATGAGATACTAAATCTCAGAATTTCAATCAAACTTTCAAATAGGGGATTCAACTCTTTCCTATCTCTGGGGTTAAATTACCAACTACTCTAAAACATTCTTCCTAAAGGTGGCTTTGCCTTCTCCTCATTCAAGCATCATGTTATTCATTGTCTCCAAAGCCTGATCAACGCTCTAAAATCCTTATCACTGCCCGAGAAGCATAAGCCAATTAGATTCACACTCCCAGGACTCTAGCCTTCCACTCAAGTATTTTTTGGTTTTTTGTTTGTTTGTTTGCTTTGGGGGTGGGGAGTTTGTTTATTTGTTTTTACTTAGACCTCGCAGGGGTGAACTACTCAAATATTATTGGGTGTCATGCGTGGCACAGATGCCAAAGTCTGCCACTTCTGAACCATACAAATAAGAAACAGAAGTTCTAATGCTGCTCTTTTTAATCTTATTTTAAAAGGTCCAAAATACAATTATCTATCTTAGAAATTGAAACCACTATTCAAACTACCTATTTTGGGGAGGTTTTTTAAAAAAAAAAAAATTATTCTTAATGTCCAAAGTCAAATAATCTAAATATTTGGTCAATGAAAGGTATTAAATTCCTAGGTAAGGAATGAGAAATGAAGAGTCCTCAATCTCACATAGCTGTCAGGATGCTCCTCGGACACCACTGCCATGGTCATTTGGATAATTTCCCCATCAGTCTCATATGGAAACATTATCAGACACCAACATGAAGGGTTCAGGCAATGGGAGCTACAGTCAAATGAGGCTGGGGCTACGGCCTCGCTCTGCCCACCAGCTGTGTGACTTTGCACAAGTTCCTCAACCTCTCCCAGCCCCTTTAACAGTCCAAGGTGACACTTGGACCAGGTGGCCCCTAGGACCTCATGGAATCCAAGAGACTCCCTGGCTCTTATCCTTTCACTGCATAGGAACCAGCCAGCAGATGCTCCCACTTAAAACTTGCACTTTCCTAGGAAAATCTCTGTTAAAATAGCATTTCCTTCTTCTCTAAAAGAAGCTCAGTCAATAAAAATACCCACTCCAGAGACTGAAATTGGGCAGGTCACACAAATCATTTCTTCCTGTGCCTCAGGTGGGAAAGGATTATGTTAGTGATCATTAGCCAGTGAATTCTACAAGGAAAATAGGGCTTGATTTTTGCTACAAACTGTATGTGAAATCTGGACAAGAATTTGGCTATTGTTGGTACTGGTCATCTAGCTACATAAAGAGAGAAAAAGATAAAAGACGGAATTTGGGCTGTTGGCCATTTGGGACCCTGAAATAGGTCATGGCCTTCTCAGAGGGTCCGCCCTCCTGGAATTCACCGGGCTAGTTGCCATTAGTGCTAATGCGAGGTGCACACACTATAAGCTCATCCCAATTAGAGTAACTACCTAAGGATCCATTATTTGCCTTGATCAGTATTCATGCATTGATTATTTGCATCATGCTAAACAAATCCATCGATCTTACTCTGCCTCAGTTTTTCTATCTCCAAAATAAAGTGCTTCGCTTTTTAAATCCTTCACTTTTTTCTGGCTCAGATCAGGGTAAACTGACAATGTGACTTTCCAGATCAATGTTTCCCCCCTTTACTTTAGTCGAACTGGAATCATCCAAATGCTAGAAACTCAGTTAAATTGAAGTTTCATAGCTATGGAAACAATAAAAAAGTCAATGGCTTCCAGGGATTAGGGAGGAGGAAAGGATTAATAGGGAGATGATTTTTAGGGCAGTGAAACTATTCCACATAATACCCTAATGGTGAATACAAGTCATTATACATTTATCAAAATTCAAAGAATGTATAACAAGAAGGGTGGACTTTGGGTGATAATTATATGTCAATGTAGGTTCATCAACTGTAACAATTATATGACTGAAAAATTAAAAAAAAAATTGAAGTTTCATGAATAAAAAGTTTCGTAAGAATAAGAACTAATCATTTTCTGAGCATTGACTATGCACCAAGCACTTTTCTAAAAAGCTCACATGCAGTAAGTCATTTAATTTTTACAGCCCTCCAAGGCGGGGATTATTATCACCTCTGTTTTACAAATGGAGGAAATGAAGGACAGGCATTGAGCCTGGTGCAAGTTGGAAGACTGGGGAGAATGATAATTCAAGTTCAGTTGCAAGTGACTTTTACTTCAGTTTGCTTTCAAACTAGCAAAGACACTGTGCAAAGACTATACGGGGATAAGAGTATTAGAATTGATATGGCCCTGTTGACTCCTTAGGTCCTCACAGAGGCTCTCGGCCACTAAAGCCAGACTACAGGGGACAATCAGCCAGGTGAGAGGCACACAGGCCCAGGAGCTTGGGCTCACCGTCAGGGACTCCCTTCCTCCACAAGATTGAGGTTCTTTCTATACCACATTACATGTGTCAATGTTCATGTCATCTTTATAGCACCAGGTCCACTGCAAACTTGACCACAGCTCCCCCTAAGAGTAGTGTTTGCTTGTATCACAACCAGCTAAAACAAATGGGGAGAGGGGTGCTGAGCTGATTGCTTAGCTTGGTAGTGAAGGAACGAGACCTCTTGAGCTGGACGTGTAGGATGCCCATCCTGGTTTCAGCACTTTTTAGCTGCGAGATCTTGTGTAGATCACTTAGCAGCACTATGTCTTGGTTCCTCATCTCTATAAAATTGGTATAACGATAGTGCCTAATTATTGCCAGGATTAAATGAGTCAACACATATAAAATAACTCGAAGAGGGCCAGCCCTATAGCATGCTCTCAATACCGTTAGCTACTACCTTTATCGCTACCATTATTATTGCTATAATTTCCTTCTCTGTTTTGATGCAAAGATTTTTCTGCTCCTGTCGTTCTTTCATCCAGGAAAGGATATTTGTGTCTACTATGTGTCAGGCACTTCCCTAGGTATCAAATATTTTAAAAAGCAAGACAGCAGCCCTGTTTCTAACAGTGTAGTGAAGAATAATATCAAGTGAACAGTCACATATGTTGTTAAGAGATTTTTTCACCCTTCATCTCTCAAAAGAGATCATGCTGTTAGCACTAGAGCAATAGATTCTAATTATCTAATTATCTTCTTTGCTGGAACAGGTTTTTTCCTAAATCAGGTAAAAAAGGAAGGTGGGTGACATAATTTTGCAAATGGACTCATAACATTCAATTTGATTATTATGAGAAATAGGAGTATTCTTTAAAACACGTTATGTGAAGATGGAGTAGGTTTGTAGTTCAATGTTAATGCTTCGGCTCTAGTTGGTTTCTTACAACTTATGCATGCACTTTGGGCCCCAGAAAATGTTTATTGTGGAAAACAAGTTTATCCTATAAACTGTGGATAAACTGCAGGCTGACATTGAACCCATCAAACTGCTCTGCCACCTGGGAAATGTTCACAAAGGTTTTCCTAGCAAGATAACTAAATCAAGAACTCTGGGCTGATTTGCTTAAGCGGAAAACAATGTGGCCCTTATAATCAGGTTAGGGAAAGCTAAGAAAAATTCAACCACCAATACCAAGTAACACATTCCTGGCCTTGTTTAAAATCCAAACAAAGTAATGAGTAGAGAACCCTCTATTTCTCGGCTAGGGAGAAAAGTCAGCGAGTCACAGCAACACAAATATCCACTGCTGCCCTGCGCTCTTCAGGTCCTCATTAGAGTGAAAAGAAGTTGTGTTAGCCATTAGCCACTCTTCTGCACATTCCTCCACAAAGACCCGATTCTGCCTACACCTGCTGCTCGACCTAACTTATTTTCCCTCTTCCAGGTTCGTCTCTGTCATTTCTCTACTGCTCCTTTTTTTTCTCTATCATTAAAAAATAAATTCATTGCAATCCTCTCCTGCCCACTCCCCAGCTGGTTTGCTTCTTTCTTATTTCCATCTTAGATGCTGAAATGTACGGAACATCCATGTGTACACACATGCACACACACACAGAGAAACATGCTCACTCATACACAGGCACACATACACTCCCACACACATACACTCACACATATGTGCATGTGCACACATACACAGGCACACATGTACACACTCACATATACACACCTACATATGCACACTTTCATGCACACACACACAGAGCCCCCAAAATATTTCAATACAAATGCAGGAGGTGACTTTCATGTTAAAGATTTTTGGCCCTAGATACCAGGGGAGTATTCATTGCGACAAATAATAAGAGAGATCATTGTGCTAAAACAGAAATATTCTGTCCTATAAACTGATACAGATTTGTCTGTTTACCTGATTAAGCAGGATTTTTTTTTAATTTTTTTACTTCAGCATATTATGGGGGTACAAATGATTAAGGAGGATTTCTTTAGATCCTCTACTTATTAAGACTCCTGAAGAAATTTGAGGGGCTAACCTAAATAAACTAGAAAACTTTCAATAGCAATGGAGCTCCAACTACTATAACTTGTTACTAAAAATAGCACTATAATATGAACAATAAAAATCTACATCATAAAGCTTTTAACCTGGGTAAATATATATTACTGTGTCTAGATTTTTAACATATTCTCTGCATATTTTAATGCACTTTCAAATCTGTAACATAAATGATATTTTTAACCACACAGACATGATATGACTTAAATTAAAACATAAGAGCATAGTGGGGAGGGAGGGATGCTATGTGGGGAAGGAAGATTTTTAGGGCAGGGAAGCTACTCCTGTGGATGATACCTTAATGATGACTATGTGCTCATTACACATTTGTCCAAACCCATAGAATGTACAACACAAAATGTGAACCCCAGTGGGAGCTATTATCCAAAGGTGATAATGATGTGTCAATGTAGGTTCATTGATTATAACAAATGGACCACCCAGGGGTGGGACAGCGACAGTGGGGGAGGCTGTGCATGAGCAGGGACAGGAAGTATTTGGGACATCTTTGTATTTTCTGCTCAGTTTTCTGTGAATCTAAAACTGCTCTTTAAAAGTCTATTTAAAAGGGGGGAGGGCGGGGAGGGAGTGAGACCAAGAAGAAAAATGCAAAAAAAAAATAATAAGAAGAAGAACACAGAGAAAATGTACTTTAAAGCACTTCCTTGTATCAAAGAGTAGGCACATTAAGTCCAAATATAAACACAGGAAGGAAATGATTTGAGTTCAGGCATATGTATAGGTGCTCATCTCTGAGTTTCTCCACTTTTATACTCTTCCACGTTTGAGATTATTCCTGACGTGAGGAAAGTTTCTTGTGCCCCTTAAGTGACTGTCCTTCTATAATTTACTGTCAATGAGCATAAAACCTCTGAAAAACACAGAGGTAGAAAATGACAGAAAACAAAGAAGGCAGCACACGGCTCCCTTGTTTCATTGCCTCCAACAGCCTCATGAGAAGTCCTATAATTATACAATTTTAAACTTTGATATTAAGCAGTCTAATTCCTTCTTTTGTAAATGAGACATTGAAGGTGAGAGAAGGTGCCTTCCCCAATCACCCCACCAGAAATGGATCCCAACTAAGGACCAAGGAGTTCAGCTCAAGATTCTCTCAAACAAGCCATACTGCAATGTAAAGAAGAAAAAAAGAATTTATTTAGTAGAAATGTGTTTCATGGCTGTTTATTAAAAGTGTCTATTAAGTATTGATATCCTGGGTCTTTCCCTCCAGCTCCCTGAGATGCCCACCCTGCAGGATCCTTTGCTGACCACACGTGCCTCAAGCTGAGACTCCAGGATGACAGTGAACTTCTGTGCACAGTGATGTCCCCAGTAGTACATGCTTGACACAGCCAAAAATAACCGCATTGCCTTATTGGGACTCAAACTTATTCCTGATCCTCTTCGTGCAATAACTCTACCACCACCCATTGAGCCACCCAGCCAGAAGCCCTGCAGCCTCCAGCCCCTCTCCTTCAGGGCCCTCCTTTACTCGCTTATTGTGTCCTGTGGTCGCTCCCCCTAAGCATGTGCCTCATCTAGCGCTTCCTATCCATCCCACACAGCTGCCTCACCCCACTCTCATGCTTTGCCATTTGCGGGCTGTGGTAACTTTCCAACCACTTCTCTCTAATCTCCACATTCCTTCCAGATCAGTCTTTCTAAAACACAAAGCCGATTTTGTCACTCCCTTCCTTAAAACCCTTCTATTAGGTCATTAAATATGAAATGTCCGATTTAGAATCAAAAGTTTAGTTTATTATATCTCAAAGAAGCAGTAAAATTAACCAAAGTTTGCACCTAAACTATCAACACAGTGTTGCCATCTTAACAATAGCTGTTTATGCCAGGAACGAAGAAGCCTGGGGAGCAAGTGGTGATGAAATCATGAAAGACATTTTCCACAGCTTGTTGAGAATTGAATATTTTTCCTTGCAAGAAGTGGTCCAAAGGCTGGAAGAAGTGGTAGTCAGTTAGTTCACAGTCTGGGGAATACAGTGGATTACAGAGAGTTTCCAAGTCCAGGCTGTGTAGTTTGAGCAGCATTGTTTGTGTGACATGTGGTCAAGCATTGTCTTGCAAGAGGATTGGCCTGTCTCTGTTGACCAATCTCGGCTGCTTAATCACAAGCATCCTCATCATTTCATCCAACTGATTGTAGTAGACATCCGCTGTAATCAACTGACCAGGTTTCATGAAGCTGTAGTGGATAATTCCAGCACTGGACCACCAAACAGACACCATTAGCTTTTTCTGATGAATATTCAGTTTTGGACTGTGTTTCAGCACTTCATCTTTATCCAACCATTGTTCAGAACGCTTGCAATTATCAAAAAGAATCCATTTTTCATCACATGTAATAATATGGTGTAGAAATGGTTTGCCTTTATAACATGACAGCAAAGAAAGGCAAGCTTCCAGATGATTTCTCTTCTTACGCTGGTTTAATTCATGCAGAATCCATCTACCCAGTTTCTTTACCTCGCCGATTTGTCTGAAATGGTCCAATATTGTTGGAATAGTAATGTCAAACCTTGCTGCTAATTCACGCGTAGGTTGAGATAGATTCGCTTCCACTGCAGCTTTCAGCTCATCATTATCCACTTGGTCTCAGGTCTCCCAGGCAGCTCATTTTCAACATTAAAATCACCAGAACAGAACTTCTCAAACCATCCGTGTCCTGTGCATTCATTAGCCACATCCTTCTCAAACACTTCATTGATATTTCAGGCTGTCTGTGCTGCATTGGTTCCACAACGGAACTCAAATTCGAAAATAACACGAAATTTTGACTTATCCATGGTTTCACAAAAATTGCTCTAAAAAATTTTTGACAGATAATCACAAGCTAAACCATGCGTTTGAAAGAATGAGGATGTTCCTTCACAATAAACATAAAACCAGAAGTGTCAAAGTGAAATGTCATAGGTATCAACTGTCAAAATTAACACTCAGGGATATTGGACATTTCATACTTAATAACTACTATGCCTCTCCTTCACTTTCAAAATAGAGCCCCAAACCCTTGCTTCCATGCAAGATACTGATCGATCGTGAGCCCTGCTTTCCTCTCCAGCCTCGTTCCGCTTCTGCCCTCTCACCTTCTGGACGTCAATGCTGAGTTTCTTTTAATTCTTTACAAGATACTCTAACATGGGCTGCTCCTTGGTGCTTGCTGGAGTCTACCTACCCCTCCCGCCCTGGCCCAGACCTGCCAAGCTGACTCCTTCTCGTCCTTCAAGGCTCAGGTCACAAGGGATCGGTTTCTTCCGTGGGACCCTCGGAGGGTGTAGTGCGGGAGATTGGACAACCCCACTGTCGGGATCTTATCACCAGATAGCGCTTTCTAATCTGCATCTCCGTAAAAGCTGCGGTGGAAGAGGTGGGAAAGCAGAGCCCAGCCTCCCTCTCGTAGCCAATCACCAGCCCCTTAGGTTTAGCTAATCTGGATATCGCCAGCGCTGGGGAGGAGCGAATGGCAAGACTCGCGGAGCCACGCGGAAGAGCCTGCTCCTCTACAGCGGAGGGGAGCCCTGCGGGGCACGAAGGCGGGCATCATCCCACCGCACCTGCACAAGCTCTCTGTCCCCTCCCAAGAGCTAGCGGAGGTAGGTGCACTGCAGCGGCTCTGGACCTGGCTCTGAAAGAAGCCTCATTCCAAATCCGATGGCCTGCATGGACAGGCAACAATAAATGTAAATGATCTGGAAAGGCCGAACTAGTGGAAGCCAGCCAAGTGAATGGGCTCTTACCACTATCACCACCAACTGTGACAGTTGGGCTGCCCACCTGCGACCCCCGACACCCTGAGCGAATTGACTGCTCTGCCCCATGGCTAACGCCTACCCAGCACTTCTATGAGTTTCTTAAAACAGGATTGCTTTACTTAGTGCCTGGTGAATAGTCACATCAGTAAGTGTTGGTTGAGTGAATGAAAACATTTTAAGAATTACTACTTTTAGATTTGGTGATTCTGCTCTGTTTTGAAACCAGTAGCTAAATATGTTTTCTTTTGTACCCAACACTGAAACTACTGTGACAAATGCCAGCTAAATTTGTTATGTTTAATGCCTTCAGGTAATAACTTCTAATTTTTTTTTCCTTGTTCTTCCTCTGAGTCATCATTCTTCCCCTACTTTTTAAAAAAATGTCTTTCTGGTTCTACTTCCAAAAGTTGGTTAAAATGTAAAGGCCTATTTAATGAAATAAGTTTATGTGAGACAAGGAGACTTTTTGCTCATTTTTCAGAGCTTAGCACCACCACACAATACTCTCTTTGGATTTTCCATTTTAGTTAAACAATTACATTTCAGTCCTTTGAATTCCATCTAGTATATGTGATCTTTAACAAATTCAGCAAAACAACTGTGATTTCTTCCTCCTAATTGTAATTTGTTTTTACAATTGAAGTTTTGGTAAACTCATAGGTTTAAAACCCTGTGAGTTTGTTGAACTAAGTAGTACTTAGCTCAACAATAGGACTGTGGAACCTCCCAGAAGCCACCTCAACAAATGTCCATTTAAACTTAGGAGTTTACCAAAAATAGTCTGAGAAAAACTATTAATATTTTTCATAATTTGCATTTTTCTCAAATATTCAGGTTTTTAAGTATTGAAAACAAAGAGATATGAGAATTGTGCTATATTCATATATCACCCATCCACTTCTGCAATTTAGCTTTAATCTATGAGGGATATTATTGCAACAGGTGGCATGAAGTTAATCCCCATTTATTCCCATTTGCAGAAATACCCCCACACAATCAGACTGCCAAGCACACTTGCAGTTCACAAATTCAAACCAGGGATGATCCATCTTAAAGATAACGTAGGGACCAAAATCCAGGCAAAACAAAAGTAGAGAACAGCAAGGCACTGATCAAAGAAACCAGGTATTGTGTTTCATTGTACTTTGGTTCAATGAGCATTAGGACTAAGTGCAGATGCTAAAATACCTAGATAAATATTAATAGACATGTAGGAAGATAGATCTATTAAATAAAGGAACAAAAGGCTAAGTAAAACTGACTAGCATAGCAATAGAAGGTCATATTTCTTCTGATTTTTAATTAAAACTAAGATCAAAATAATAAATGTTCTCCTGTGAATTTTGGGGTCTAACATATACATAATTACAAATGAATATTAAAAGACTTTGGGCCAGTGTATCCCAGTATCTTGACTCTTTCATCATGCTAGTCTAGAAAGTACTCTAATAAGCTTCACCAATTTAATGAATGCTCCCTACCTTGCTCCTTTTTATAACTTTGCAGTGATTATAAATAAAGGTGAGAAACACATTCATTATTTTTGAGTAAAATGCCAAGCACATTAATTTGCAAGTCTTACTGGTATCTCAGAAAATCACAAGTAACATAAATAGCATGTGATGTGAAATTGTCATAGTAAAACTGTATCCCCTTCCTTAGTCTATATCTCTTTCATTCAGCAATAAAGTTCCTAGTATTATATTTTTATGGTAATAACTAAAATAATATTACTGAGTAATTTTTGTGTAACACACTTTCAAAACCCCTTACTTCTCCCAACAATATTACATTAGAGTAAACCAATTAAGTCAATTCTTATTTTGCTAGCTAAGTCAACTATTAAAAGAAAATTAGGTATATGGAAAGGACTTTAAGGGAATCAAAATATAATTCAAATGTAGGCTTCTACTGAGTTGATGCAAAATTTCATTTTCTCTAACTTAAGGGGAAAAACATCTCCCAAACAAATGAAGGCAAATATTATAGTCAAGATCTTTTATTACCTGGGCCCAGCCTTATTTATTCTGATTATATCCTCCTCTGCAGCTCCGGTGGATTGCTAAACAGTAGTTTGAAAACCCTTCAGAGGGAGGTCTGTGCTCTTCTACCCACGATACATTCCCTTACTCCACAGGTAACTTCCTGTTAATCCCTCCGGTGGTGGCAAAGCTCAGAAATTGCCTCTAGGAAGGCTTCCCTGCTATTTCACTCCCCCTCATTTGAATCAACCAGTTTATTCCTTTTTTGCCTTTTCCCAGACAGCATCTGTTCATACTACTTTTAAAATAAGCTTTACATTGTTTGGGGCTTGGCTGTGTGCACCCACCTCGTCTGCTAAGCTGAGAGCTGCAGAGACCCAACTACCCCTCTCTTTCTTAGTAGGCACTTAGTGAATGTGAATTATGTTAAACTAGAGTCACATTCAGAGAAGGCTATCTGTGATTTTAATCATTTTCCAATGCATTTTAGAAGATATAAAACTTCACTTCTATTCAGTGTCAGTACATGCAAAGCACCACAACCATGACTTCCTTTTCTGTTAGAATCCAGTACTACTTAAGTGTAACTGAGTTCAACAATAGGACTGAGGAACCTCCAGAAGCCACCTCAACAAATGCCCATTCCTATCAGGCCACCAGCCCGGGACCCTGTTCTTAGTGTGCCATGACCAAAGGGCAAATAGGACAGGCAGGCCCTCGGGTCCCTAGAAGATGCCAGATGTTTACTGACTTTCTGGAGCAATCTGTCGTTGGTCCTTGTCTTGCACCTCTGTATTCCTGAATTATTTCCTCCCTCTCCACCCTCTCCAATAATGTTGGTTTCCCTGAGACTTCAAATTTACACTGTCAGCTAAACCACATAGAAATGCTGACTAAAATGTAACCACATAAGTTTAATATATAGGCAAACTTAGAAGAAAGAAAAGGAAATCTCTACATGCCAGAAATAAAACAGGAATTCAGAGACAGAGCAATAACATGTGCTGTGACTCCCTGGAAGCATTAGTCCTAAAATAGTCTCTGACTCCTAGGGGCAAATGCATGAATGCTTGACCATGGGATATTGAAAGGCAGGAAGCTGGCACTGAGAGCCCCACAGGTAGGCAGGACCCAAGAATGGGGGACTCCTCTATAAACATGGGTCTAAAAACCCTTTACCAATTTTCCTCCAGATAAACATGAAAAACTACTTCTATTCAGGGCTCTGATGAAAAATCAATTCTATTATCAGAAACAAAACTCCAAATCTGCAACTTAGATGAATACTGGAATACATTTAGCTATCTAGGTAGTATAAGATTCCCAAGTTGAGATAGTAACGTGAATACTACCATGAGTGTAATGAGAATTCCCTGGAATTTTAGCAGAATCAATGCCAATAATACTGTGAAGAAGCAGTTTCATAAGCCAGGATGCACTAAACCCCCACAGTTAAGCAAGCAATAACACTAAAGAGGCATTTGCAATTTTTTTAAACAAGTATAAAAGAGACAGAAAAATGAATAATCAAGAGTGTATCAATAGACATCAAAAAAAAGAAAGAGGATTAGCATCAATAATGTGACACAGTAGAGCAATCAGAAAGAATGTTTAAAATATTTAGAAAATTGGCCGGGCGCGGTGGCTCACGCCTGTAATCCTAGCACTCTGGGAGGCCGAGGTGGGCGGATCGTTTGAGCTCAGGAGTTCGAGACCAGCCTGAGCAAGAGCGAGACCCCATCTCTACTAAAAATAGAAAGAAATTATATGGACAGCTAAAAATATATATAGAAAAAATTAGCCGGGCATGGTGGCGCATGCCTGTAGTCCCAGCTACTCGGGAGGCTGAGACAGGAGGATCACTTGAGCTCAGGAGTTTGAGGTTGCTGTGAGCTAGGCTGACGCCACGGCACTCACTCTAGCCTGGGCAACAGAGTGAGACTCTGTCTCAAAAAAAAAAATAAATAAATAAAAAAAATAAAATAAAATAAAATAAAATATTTAGAAAATTAACATTATAAAAAATTCATTAAACAATAACATCAAAGAATGGATTGATACTGAAAGTCAAAAAATTCCTTCAAAATGAAAAGCACATCCAGATGAAAGAAAAAGCATAATGTAAATTGAAATATATTCAGGATTAAATCAGAATGAAAACACTGTATATCAAACTTGTGGAGCACAGCCAAGGCAGTATGTAGAATAAGATGTATCACTTACATGCATATTTTAGAAAAACAATGAATAAGCAGTTAACTCAAGAAGGCAGATAACAACAACAAAATAAACCCTAAAAAACTAGAAGAAAATTAGCAGAACTTAATGAAATAGCAAACAAAAAAAAATATGTGGAATAAAAAAAAATTTTTTTAAAAAAGAGTAAGAAAAATAGACAAATCTCTAGGATGTCTTCCAGCATAAAAGAGTCAGACATAAATAAATAATACTAGCAATAAAAATGAGGACAGATGAAAACAGAAATAAAACGTCATTAGATGCTATAAGGAACAACTTTATGCTCATAAATATGAAAAGTTAAAAATATAGAAAAGTAGGAGCAAGGTAGGAGTTAGTTAACTTTCTTGCCTAAAAGAAATCCTGATACAGGCAGTGCTGAACTAAAATTGCAGCTTCATAAATTCATCAGTGCCCAGGTTTCTTATTTATGTCTGTTCCACCATTCTCAATATTCCCTTCCATTCTCTGGGTACTGCACGATCTCAAAGTAGAAGCTAGAGCTCCAAACATCACATCTATGTTGCAAGCATCAAAAAAGAAAACAGAACAAATGCAGTAGGAGGCACTTATAATTGGAGTTATCATTCCCCTTAAAGAACTTTCCTGAAAGTTCAATCCACCTACTTCTATATACATCTCAACGGCCATCTGTATATGAAAGAGAGGCTACAAAATGTATTAAGTGGGCATATTCTGTCTCCATTTTTAAGAAAGAGATGAATGCATTGTGTAGATACCAGTCTCTGCTATCCCACTAAACAAGAAAAAAAAAGAATCAGAAGTATAAGTGGAAAAGAAGAAATACATTTGTTATTGTAAAATACATGATTTTCTATATAGAAAACCCAGGATAATCTATAAACTTTTAACTAATAAAAGAGATAAACAAGGTTGATGAAAACAACATTAGTACAGAAAAAACTGATAGTTTTCCTATAGACCAGACACTTTTATTTAGGAAATGTAGTTTCGTAACAGTATTATACACATATACAAACATAGGAATAGGAGAGAAATATAATAAAAGATGTATAACTAATTATAAAATGTTAAATATTGGAGTACTACTAAGCCATAAAAAGGAATGAATTAACATCTTTTGCAACAATTTGAATGGAACTAGAGACCATTATCCTAAGTGAAGTGTCTCAAGAATGGAAAAACAAACACCATTTGTACTCCCTAATAATGTGGAACTAATTTATGGGCACACAGGGGCACAGAAAGAAGTAAAAATTGTTAAAAATCAAGAAAGGGAGCAGGGGGAGGAAGGGAGGGGTAAAAACCTACTTAACTGTACAATGAACAACATTCAGATGATGGACACACTTGTAGCCCTGACTAAAGCATTATAAAGCTATCCATGTAACAAAAATATGTGTACCCCATTAATATTTTGAAATAAAAATTTTTTTTGTTGTTAAATATACACAAGACCTAATTAAGTAATGAAACAAACCGATCCTATATAGGCAAACTCAATATAGTAGATATGCCAATCCTACCCAAATTAATTTATAAATTTCATAGAAGTCCAATCAAAATTCTAAAAGAATTGTTTAAGGAACTTTAAAAGATGATGATAAACTATATGGAAGAACAAAATGCCCAGTATCAGCAAGACAGTAATTAAAAAAAAATAGGCTGGGTGTAGTGGCTCACACCTGTAATCCTAGCACTTTGAAGGCCAAGGAGGGAGGATCCCTTGAGGTCAGGAGTTTAAGACCAGCCCGAGCAACATAGCAAGACTCCATATCTACAGAAAAAAGAAAAGAAAAATTAGCCAGGTGTGGTGGCACACTCCTATAGTCCCAGCTCTTTAGGAGAGTGAGGCAGGAAAATCACTTGAGCCCAGAAGTTTGAGGTTGCAGTGAGCTATGATGACACCACTGCACTCTGGCCTGGGCAACAGAAGTGAGACCCTGTCTCAAAAAAAGAAAAAAAAAATTTAATAAGGTAGACAGATATGCTCTAACAAATATGAGCCTGTTATAAAGCTGTAGTAATTATGATGGTGCTGTAGTAGAATAAGAATGACAAAATTAACGAAATAAAGCAAAGAATCCAGAAACAAACCCTCACTTATATTTGAAAAGTTGACATGAGATGAAGACAACATTTTAAGTCAGTGTGAAAGCAAAGGAAAATTTAATAAATGGTGTCAGGATAATGGAAAGCTAGCTAAACAGGAAGAAATAAACTTAGATTTCTACCTCACAACATGCACAAATAAATTATTTTAGAAGAAAATATTGAATGTATTTGTGACCTCAGAATGGTGAAATATGTCTTAAATAAGACAGAAAAGACAGAAACATAAAAGAAAATGTTAATAAATTTTACTACATTAAAAGTTAAAACTTCTGCACTAGGATGTTTATAGCAGCACAATTCACAATTGCAAAGATGTGGAAACAACTCAAGTGCCCATCAATCCATGAGTGGATTAATAAAATGTGGTATATGTATACCATGGAGTACTACTCAGCCACAAAAAACAATGGTGATCTAGCACCTTTTGTATCATCCTGGTTGAAACTGGAACCCATTCTACTGAGTATCCCAAGAATAGAAAAACAAGCACCACATGTATTCACCATCAAATTGGTATTAACTGATCAACACCTATGTGCACATATAGTAATGACATTCATCGGGTGTCCAGCAGATAGGAGGGGGGAGGAGGGGATTGGTAATTCACACCTAATGGGTGTGGTGTGCACCGTCTGGAGGATGGACACACTTAAAGCTCTGACTCGGGTGGGGCAAAGGCAATATATGTAACTTAAACATTTGTACCACCATAATATGCTGGAATTTAAAAAAAAATTAAAAATTAAAGTTAAAACTTCTATTCATCAAAAGACACTCTTAAAATGCAAAGACAATCTACAGACTGGAAGAAGATATTTGCAATGCATATAATTGACAAAGAATTAGTGTCCCAATTTTATCATAAATGCTTAAAAACCAAAAGGAAGAGGAAAAAATGACCTAATAGAATAACGGGCAAAGAAATAGGCAATTTATATCAAAGTGAAGCCTAAAAGCTAATAAACAGGGAAAAGCACATAACAACTCATAAAAGATGTTCTTTTAAATCTATCCATTTGACAAATATTTAAAAGTCTAATTTTAAGTGTTTACAAGAATGACGAGAAATAGTAATTTATGTGTTCTGCTGCTGGGAGTATTTTCAACCCAGTCATGCTACTCTAGGTATATCCTAAAGAAACTCAAATATATGTACAAAAAGACTTGTAAGAATATTAATTGCAAAATTTTACAAGAGCAAAAAATCTAAAACAACTTTGAAGAATATCCTGCTTGGAGAATTACTGGGAGAATGAACAGATAACTTACTGTATATTAACGTAATGGGATTCTATAGGTAGCATTTGAAAACAAGCTGGCTCTACACAAGGCATCATGAACAGATCTTAAAAATAGAGGTTGACTGAACAAAGTAAACTGTAGAATGGTATGTATAACAAACATTGTTATGCATAACCTTAAATATACATAAGATACTATACATCCTTTATGAATGCTCACATATGTAGCAAAAATATAAATGCATAAACCTCAGAATAGTGATTACCTCCAGGAAAAGAGATGGAGAAATCATCGAGGGGATGGGTGTATACATACATAATGAGTGCGATGCGTACTGTCTAGGGGATAGACATGCTTGAAGCTCTGATTCAGGGCAGGGGGAGGGCAATATATGTAACCTAAACTGTTGTACCCCTGTAATATGCTGAAATAAAATAAAAAAATGAAAATATGTAAGCAAATAAGACCAAAAGTTAGCATGCAAAAATCTCATATAGATACAGAGATATGTTATTTTATATTATTCTCTGTACTGTTTGTATGTTTTAAGTAATTATTTTAAAAAGAAAATGAGTGAAAAAGAAAAACCCTTGCTCATTATAAAAGTTCAAAACATGTAAAATAATCATTAAGAAGAAAATGATCCATCCTAAAGTTTTATTATATTTCCTTACAGGCAGTTCTGTGCATATTTTATGAAGTTAAGAACATACTTTTGTGAATTTAAGTTTAGCTTATGGCTGCCTCCTTAACATATTTTAAGTTCTGCCTGAAGGTTTCTCTGCACGGAGTGAACGAGAACCTAACTGGATGTGTAAAGAGACTATATCCTACTTTTGTACCAATCGCCAAGTTTTGGGCAATCAAAGGTGGCCACCTAACTGTTCAGAGTTCAAATGAGGCAAACACCACGCCGTAACCAGTCTGGCTGTTTCTGTACCTCACTTCCATTTGCTGCATCACTTTCTTTCTTCTGTCCATAAATCCTCTCAACTGTGCAGCGGGGCAGTCGCTCTGAACCTGTACTGGTTGAGGGCTGGGCGGCTGTCCAATTTGCCAGTTGTTCTTTGTTCAGTTAAACTGTTTAATTTGTCTAAAGTTTTTCTTTTAGCACTTTATTAGCACTTTTTTATTCTGTCTTTTGTTTACTCATTATACTAGCATACGCATTCCCCAGTGTTGTCCTGATGGCGGCATGATATCCCACTAAATGATTGTGCCATCATTTATCCAATCAGCCCACATTTGGGGGCATTTGGTTTTTCTAATATTTCCTGATTATGAAAATTGATATAAGGAATGTCTTTGTACTGAGCTTTTCTGTGTTTCTGAGTATGTTTCTGAAACTCTAAGTAGTCCAGTGATTACCAGCTGATGAAAAATAAATAGCTGGAAAATCTTTTGTCTCCGTGGGGGAATCCAGGCAGTGGTATGGTCCCTCGGGACGCCACTTTCCTCTGCAGCACAGACTGAACAAACCCCATGAGGGAGTCTCCAGGGAGGCTTGTCCCAGGCAGGTGACTGCGCAATGCTAACATAAGAAATGACATCTTGTAGAAAGTAGGCATGTAGGCCCACAAAAAATCAGTCATATCATTTAATATTATTTAATACTTATTGTTTAAAAACAAAAATAGCCACGGCATGAGAATCATGTGATGCATGGAAACCCTACATATTATTCCCGTACAGTGACAAAAAATTCAGAAGCTGTAGCAAAAAATAAAAAGAAAGAAAGAAGAAAAGAGGGAAATTACATAACTTTTTAAAAGCCTCTTCTCCCCTTTAATGCATTTGTTGTAGAAACACGTGGAAAATTTTTATCAGTTCACAGTTACAGTTTTCTTAGCCAACTTTTTAACAAAGATATGTCGTACCTTACAAAATATGAAAATAAACAAATAAAAATTAAGTTTATTGTACAGAAAAAAGGTATAATAATAATATACCCATAAATTTTAAGAGCAACGTCTTTTTTGTACTTCCTTATGTATTTCTGTCATCATTATTTCTTTTGCAAAGGCATACAAGTACTGTCCAACTGCCTTAGAGCAAACCCTAGTGGTAAGTGGGTAAACAAGTCTTACAGCTTTGCAGGAATGATGATTTTTATTTTGTCCAAGGAGTGACTTAGCAAAGCCAGGAGAATGGAATGGAAAAAACTTTGAGAAGCAGAGACATCGAAGTCTTAAGGGATTCCTCATTATCCCTGAGCCCACAAGCAAGCCCTCACAGTCAAACCCCCCAGCAGACACCCTTAGCAAGCTGTCACAGCAGCCACCCACACCCTCCTCCCTGCAAGGATCATTAGCTTTTCATCTCAAAAGCACTTTACAAACATTAACCAATTAGCAGGAGTGAGCAAACATAAATACCAGTAAGCAAGCAGAGCAAGAGAACGGTTATATAAAAGCCTTAGCTGAGATGTGTTTACACATTTGGAACTAACAATTTAATTTCAGTAAATGTCGTAGCCTAGCACAAAATTTACAGGTCATAGCTATTAATGACATTAAGTTTCTCTATTATTAAAGAGTAAGTGCGTGATAAGTTCTCAATGGAACTTATGGGAAATTTGTTCTCCCCTCGCCCCTCCAGAAAAAAAGAAAGAAAGGAAGAAAAGCATTATTTATATGAACATTGTTTTTTAGCCAATAAAATGTGACAATAGTTCTTTAAAGAGCATTCTTCTCCAGAACCTGGAGTCCCACAACTAGAATCTATGGAATCAATGTGGCAAGAAATGAACAAACAGTTCAGTCGTTGGGTCCTTTTGTGTATGGTGCCTATTGTTATTGAGTTCATTCATTTTTATATGATTACTTAGTTTTGGCAAAGTAACTTATGCTCATGGGCACCATTAATAAAGACAACACAACCAATCTCGGGTTTTGTGGGTAAAATTAGTTTAATCATCAGCTTGAGCAGAAAACGGATCTCGAAGGAAAAAAAGTATGTATATCCAAATAAATAATTTCTCTGCATCGATTTACCTAGCTGAAATCTTGATATTTTCTGTTGCCACAGTAACAAGACACTCTGAGAGATACATCAGGTAAAGAGGAAATATATAAGGCAAAAAGGTGCGCTGCCTTACCTAGCTCATACCTTTCTACATAACAAAGCTGGGCAGCGGCAAAGGATGAGTCTTTGCAATGGAGCTTTAATAGATTGCACAGTAAGTGTATTATCATTAAAATTATTTTATATGCTACATATGTTGCATATGGAAAAACAGGCATTGCTGCTCCAGTCTTACCTGTACTGCTTTTCTCAAAACTCTCACAGAATTGAAGAAATGACATTCGACTACACAGTACATCTGAAACAAAAGTGAAATTTATCTTTGGCACCTTTCTTAAGTTTTGCACCTTTACTTGCCTATACTGAATAGATTTTCTTCTTAGTGTATTATATTTCCCAAAACCAGTATAGGGAAAGACAAAAATTAACTTGCAAATATTCTGCTGAATAATTACAGAAATAATCTGTAAAGGTCTTAAAACAGCGATAATCTAGGCTAACAACCACATGTAGCCAAAAGGTAAAAAACCCAGCATGAGAGCCATGTGGTAAAGGGAAAGAGTACATACTTTGGGGTCAGAGTAATTCGACTACAAACCTTGACCTCAAGTTTGAAAAAGATATACTGTTTCTTAGACTCAGTTTCCTCGTCTGTAGAATACATGCATTACAGCCTTCAAGAATTAAATGATCTAATTATGTGAAAGGGTCAAATGCAGTATATGATTCACAGAAGCCAGGAAATACATAGGAATGGATGGATGGTTAGAATATAGACAGATAACAGATGGAGAGATGATGAATGAATGAATAGATAGATAGATGATAGATAGAAAATGGATGGATGGATAGACTATAGATAGATTCTCTCCCACCCCATCCCTTATTGGCCATCTCCTTCTTGTGACAACTTGAGACCATTGGATCATCACGGTTGTTTATCACCATCAACAATATTGGGGACTTTCTCTGACATAGGTGCCCCAAGTGGAAACCTTAGAGGATTTCCAGCAGGGGAACAAAAGCAACCATAGAAAATGACACTTCCCTCATCACCCCCGCCCCGTAATGGCAATGAGGACATTACCAATCTCCAGAGGTCCTGAAGTGGAACTACTGTTTTCATCTCTGACTAGTAGATTAACATCATGGGAATGTCTCCGGCGGCCTCCCTAGCAGCTACAGTCGGCTGCAAGTGTGGAGAGGGGGCATAATGCAGAAGCTAAAAGCCTCAGCCCTGCAGCCACACAGCCTGCAGTCAAATCCTGGCTCTGCTGCCTATGAGCTCACCTTAGACAAGTTGCCACTTACCCCCAGTGTGATCTTATATAATTTACCTGACCTCTCTTTGCCTCAATGTCCTCATTTGTACAGTGAGATTTGTCACAACACTTCTTTCATAGGACTGTTGTGACAACTCAAAACCAAGTGAGTCAATATAGTGAAAGCCTGAAAAAAGTAAAGTGCTTATTATTATCATCCTTCCCTACATTTTTTCAAGCTTAGTAGATAGAGAGGTATAGATTAAGCATTTTTATTAATAGACTTTCCCAGGGATATTAAATAAAATTTCAACAAAGTTAGAAACATCTCACCCCATCTTCAGGCAAGGATTGACCTCTAGTTTGCACAAATCCTGCCCAACGTCAGCGCTCATTTAAACCAGTGGGAATATCCATGGTATTTATAGGTGTTCCAGGACAAGTAAAAGAAAAATTTTCTAGAAAAATACAAAAAACACCAGGATATTATATTAAGGGTTCTGTACAAGAAGAGGGGAGTCTAGAAAGCAGAGAAAGACTCAGGGATAAAACCTCTTCTGCATTTGACCTGAGTCCCTTAGACAAGTGCTGGGACATTCCTCGAAGTCATGCTGGACTCTTTCTAACTCACCTGCTTTGACGACCAAATCTCCCTCAAATTTCTGCCCATCCCCTGCCACCCCTGATTTGTTTAAGCCCTCACCGCCTCTTCCCTCAATTACTGCATCTTCACTGGTCTTCCTTCAAGTCTCTGTCTCTACCTTCCACTCAGCTATTAAACAGATCTTTTTAACATGTATTTCTGGCTGGGTGCAGTGGTTCATGCCTGTAATCCCAGCACTTTGAGAGGCAGAGGCAGGAGGATGCCTTGAACCCAGGAGTTCGAGGTTACAGTGAGCTATCATTGTGCCACTGCACTCCATCCTGGGTGACAGAGCCAGAATCTGTCTCTAAACATTTTTTTTAAATGATATAGTTTTGGTCATGCTACTCCTCTGCCTAGCAGACACCATTCATAACTCATTGTCCTGGTAATGAATCTAAACTTCTCAGCAAGAAATATCTTCTTGTCTTCATCATCTATACCCACCTACTTACACAACCTAATCTCTCACCCACCTCCTCCTCTCAACTTGAACTTGTGCTGTGATCCTACAAATGACTTCTAGTCTTTTGAACATACCATGCATTCTCCTACCTCTGTCCCATTATTCTAAAGCATCTAGAATTCTCACCCTTCCACAAGGCGGTATGGTGATAGATGGGGTAAATTTTCTTTTGCCTTAAAAATTACAATTCCATTTTTCCATGTAACTTCTTTATTTTAGGCAATAAAAGAACAGCTCATGAGAAAATGTTCACAACAGCACAATGCTAATTGAATTACTCTGAAGTTTATTTAGACATGTTTTTATGTATCCCTGGAACTATTTTCTAATCATTCCTGAAAATTATTTCTTAGACTATAACATTCCTTTTGAATTAAATGAAGTGTGTGTATGTAAGACAGTTTATGGAATGTACATTTTTATGCTGTTGGGATGACAGTAATAGCTGTCTCCCACGCTGAAACAAAATGTTCTACGATTATACACAGAGGAGCTGGTAGAAGGAACTTGAGAACTGCAACTGGGGGCTCACCACGTCTCTATGTGCTCAGTGATCTGGTGCGTTTTCTCACCATTTAAAAAGTTGATTTCCTTTTTGCCATAAGCACTCTGAATAAAATAGTGTTATTTTTGCATTGATCTTCTGCTCCTTTTATGTGGAAGACTTGATAGAATGTAGTTTTCCTACTGAGTCCCAGAGGAGGGATTTAGATTATTTTTCGAAACATAGGAGGCTACCAAAAGCAGCTCTCCCTGACTGCTCAAGCTCCCAAACACATGAAAGCCCTGCTGGAGACAACTGGGTTGTTGCTAGAGCCCACAGGTGCACTCACTCAAGCTCTGGGTGCGACAACCCAGCACAGAGCTCTGGGCAGTTCGCATGCCCGCTCACCAGAAGCCCCTTCTTGCACGGTTCTTACCAACAGCCAATTTTACAGTCACCTCAATTCCGTACATCCTCTCTATTCCTCTAGCCAAGACTTTCTCCCTTTCTGATCTCTAGCATGCGATCAAAGGCCCCTCTACATCTTCAACCTCTCCTTCACCATCATTTGGCTTACTCAAATCTTAGTTGTCCCCTGAGTACACTGCCTCCCCTAGACCCTCCGAAACGAAGGCTGTTTTCTCTGTCATGTCTTACCATGGTCATGGCCAAGAGGAGATTCAGTGTCTCCTTCGCTCACTATTGCTTCTTCCAGACCATCACCCTGCAAAAATCCCTGCTCCTTTGAGCTCACGATTTGGCCATATCACCTCTTCTTTGTTTTCAAAGCAGTATTTTGAGCTCCTGGCACTGCTCCTTCATTCACTGAAGACTTTACCTCCTTCCAGCATCCCAGATAACTCAGTGTCCACATAGATAACATTGATAAAGCCCTTACCTCAATTCTTTGACCTTTTTATTTCCAAATATATTTTCTTCTGCTTCACCCCAGGAACCCACTTCCAAAATCACAGCATGAACACAGCACAACCAAAGCCCATCTGAAATCAATAATCTGACCAAGCCTCCTTTTTCCTGCCTCTTTTGCTCAAGAGCATCTTCTCCAGTGGCCTCAGCTGCTTGGAAGGAACCCTTCACTTTTTCTTCTTAGTGCCCCCAGTCTCCATTCTTCTGTTCATCCAGCTTAGACGGCACAGATCACGTCAGTCTCTTTTGCCTTCTTGCCTTTCACGACTTCCTTTTAGCCACAGACCACTCTTGCCTTTTGCAGGAGCTGACTTCTTTAGCCTGTGTTTACTTCTTCCCTTTCAGGTAGCTCCTTCTCAGTCTCCTTTGACAACTTCTCTCATTTGCTGCCCAATTCTCCTTTCACCCCCTTCAATGCATCTCCAGGTAACAGCCTCCATCTACCTCCCAGGCTCAAAAGCCTCCGATCTCTTCTATTTCGTTTAGGGGGGGAAAAAGAAAGCATGAAATCCTTAACATGGGCTTCTACAGCCCCAAATAACACACGCCTGCTTCTGTCTGGACCCCCAACTTTTATCCGTGCTGTCTACACTCCAAGCACCTGACCTTTGTGCTGGTCCCGAAGCAAGTGCAGCCTGTGCCCTCCTTGTGCTTTGGCATGTGCTCTCCTTCTGTCTGCCTGGAGCGTGCTGTTCCCCAGGCTTTGCCTAAGTGACCCCACCCATGCATCAGGGCTTTGCTCAGGTGTCAATATTGCATAGCAGCCCATCTAAATCTCATCTCTCTTATTCTTTCGTGCCTCACTGACCTTTTTTAGAGCGATCATCACCATGCTTAATTATCTATTTTATTGATGTCATAATTTACTTAATATTTCTAAGCTCTATAAGGGAAAGACTAGGTCTATTTTGTTTATCATTGTGTCTTCGGTGCTTGGAACACATACTCAATAACACCAAGAAAGAAGGAATAATAATAATGTTCATATACCTGTATGGTGGTGCTACAAGTGGCCAGACTGCTTCCTTCCACAGTTTAGGAGAAATGACGCATGGGAATTGAGTTATCTTTATACTGCCTTGAAAAAAATCCTCAGTATTTCCTCCTCCATACACATATGCAAAAAGCTCAAAATTGTTATCAAGCTATGAATGGCAGTGTGTTAAATGTCCATTTTGGAGTTAATATATCTACTTTGTATTGTAGTTTCCATAGGCACTAGCTAGGTGACCCTAGGAAAATTCCATAACCTCTCTGCAGTCCAATTTCCTCTTTTGAAAAGTAGGAGCAATAGTACTAGCTTACAGAGTTATTCTGCAGAAAATGAGATATAATTCAGACAACAGTCCGGTGCCTAGCACTTGACAGGAGCCCTACAGAGGTTAGTTTCTGTCTGACGCCTGTTTCTACATCACTGATGTTAATGTTCCCATCTTGTACATGCCATGAGATAGTTCCATTAAGCTAATGAAATAATCTCACACCTACTATTACAGGGATTCTGAATCATTTCAAAATTTCTTCACTTTCTAGTTATTTTAGGGAGTTTTCAGGAGGTGTCTTATATGTATTCAGGAAGAATAATTAATTCTCAATTATTCATGAGATTTGGGTTCCTGTCTCTGATAGTGACAACCAAGTCTTCCCCGTGGCAGTCACCCCACTGGAACTTGTTGATCACCAACTAGCACCAATGGAAGATGTGCTGTGCAAAGTTCAGCTGCCCCAAGGTGATTCTTACACGCTGAAATGCGATGCCATGCTGCTCCCTGGTGCAGACCCTAGTCCTCTCTCCCTGTAATGCCATTAGGGTCAATTTTGGCTCTGAAGCTGCTCTGACTAGAAAGTGAGCAATTCTTCACGTTCCCACCTTTGTGCTACTCACTGTTAGCATCTATTAGAGACTTTTGTAAGTACACTTCTTCTCTTTTACAAAAAAAAAAAAAAGACCTTTCTCTCTAGGGTCCAATTGTAAACTTATATGGCCTTGTATTAGTCTGCTAGAGCTGCGTAACAACATATCACACAATGGGTGGCTTAAAAAATACAAATTTATTTTCAGTAAATTCAAGATCAAGAGATCACAGGTTTGGTTTTTGATAAGGCCTCTCTACTTAGATAGCACCTCCTGGCTGTATTCTCATGGGGCTTTACATGTACGTGAGCAGAGAGAGAGAGAGAGAGTGCACTGTGGTGTCTCTTTTCCCTCTTATAAAGATACCAGTCTTTTTGGCTGAGGATCTCACCTTTCTAACCTCATTTCATCTTAAGCAGTTCTTTAAAGGCCCTGTCTCCAAATGCAGTCACACTGGGGCTTAGGGCTTCAACATATGAATGGGGGTGGGGGTGGGGATGGGGGTTGCACAGTTTAGTCCATAGCAGGCCTGGACTAGGAAAATCATAAAATGGATCATACATGAAATTTCCCATTCCCTCAAATAACCAATAAACTATTGTTAGACCCAGTTTTTACACTCCTTCACTTTCTTTTCCTTTGGCATGGCTTATTTCCTTTTAAAGTTCCTTGTTCCTAATTTGATAAACAGACCTTCTATAAATTAGGAACAAGACTCCTTATTCCTCATTTGATAAACTCACCCAACCCTGCCCCCTATCTGGCCAGATATATCTGAATCAGCTTGCTCTCCTGCTCCCACCCCTATTCACACACACTTTAGTTTTCAGCACCAAAGCAAAGATAGACACCCAAGGTGATAATGACCCGGGGCTTCTTTAGTTCCTGAATATTTCTCAAGTGCCATAGAAAATGAGAGTTTTGCAAAGAATCAATCACTTGTCGATTATTGGATGTTCATTCTTTGCATTTTCTCAGTCATGTAGCCAAAAAGATTAGTAATTCACTACCCAATGACCTAATTTATTACAAAAGGCCATGGAAAACAATGAGACCTATCAGTTGCCAATCCCTCGAATAATAGGAAAGTTATTTTTCTCTACTGGATATTTGACTCTTAAATTAGGGGTGTTTCTAGCATAAAAGGGAAAAGTGTAGCTTTACATACGTGTAAATTTGTATCTGAGCCCATTAACTGAGAAGGTTAGACTCTGGTGCTAAATAGGGAAAGGCAGTACTTCAATTTCCAGAGACCAGTTATAGTCACACACACGCAAAGCTCTGCTCCCCAGCTAAATATCCTGTTTTCACATAAAGCTGTGACAGCAGTCATAAAGGGGACAATGCTAAAATGTCTAGACGGTAGCTTATTCAGCAATCATTGATTGAATTTCTTTTGTGTTCCAAGCTCTGCACAATGCAGTGAGGATATAAATATAAATAAAACACAACCCCTACCCTCAACAGTCTTGCAGCCTAGTGAATAGTCAGTGCAATTTATTAACATTACTGAAAAATAAACAATCATCCTACTTGTGTGGTTTATCCTGAACATTAAATACTTGTAGATTTTATAGGACTTTGCAACTTAGCAAGCATTTTCGTGTAATTACCTCATTGCATCCTCACAGTCATCCCCACAAGTAGATGTCATTAACCCTGATTTGGAGATCAAAAAACACAACATTAAAAAGTTTAAGTGAGTCACCCAAGGTCACAGAGCAGGTGGGCAAATTCAGGCCGCCAAAGCCCAAGTCCTGTGTCATCAAAACATGTATAAGCCCTTGACAAATTTATGCCCAGAATGGTCTATTGTTTCATCTAACTATATTTTTTTATAATTTTATAAACAACAATTGTCTGCCAATGTCAAAAGTGTATTTTTGATAACAAAGCTTCTGGTCACTTGACAGATGACAAAGAGATATATAACACTGATGCTTAAATAAAGTCAAGTTATCAGTTTGCCCATACTAACTTGGTTCTCCACAAAATAGTCTAAATATTCCCAAAAATTGAGTTTTGGGGCTCTGAATCATATCATAATGTTTCATAACCCAAAAAGACATTTTTGAAAATAAGAGTATTTTTCCCCTCTTCATTATGCCGGTGTACAAAATTCAGCTCCAATAATTAACGTTTAGGTTTGCACTAAGTGACACACGGAGAAATTTCTACTCTTTATTAAACCCATAGGCGTCAAGATGTCTGCTGAAATGTTTGATAAGAGTTCTATATTTGCATAGTGCTTTATTTCTCATTTCACACAATAAGGCTTTGCTTCCAGAGAGTTCATGGAAATTTAGTGAAAACCAGCACACACAGCTTATTGGCAGTAATTCTGCCAAGTACGTCTCGATGCCAGTCAGAAGACCTAAGTATAAAGACTCTCAAACCTGGCCACATGTTGGAATCACCTGGCAAGCTTTGAAAATTCAGATGCCAACTCCCAGCCTCAAAATTCTGATTTAATTGGTCTGGGGTGCATCAGTTAGTTGGAATTTCTGAAAGCTCTGCAAGTAATTAAAGGTGCAGTCAAGCTTGAAAACCATCACCTTGAGATAGTCAAAGAGTGGTTCCAAGACAAGACTTGGGAACTTGTTAGAGATGCAAATCTGGAGCCCACCCCAAACCTACTGAATTGGAACTCAGTGGTGGTGGGCGGGTATTCCAGGGTGAAGTTTGGGAACCACTGTCCTTAAGAGAAAATAAAAGGATATTAACAGGACATTTATAGATGCTATAGGCATCAAAATATTTCTTTAAACAAACAATAGATTTTAGTGAATCTCGGACATTTGAGAAGAGTGAATATTTTTGGTAAGTATTGTATTATTTGCTAACCCTTTGCAATAAGCAACACTTAGGCAAAGGAGATCCCTTTTCCAGGGCAATAGAGAAGCAGAAGTCGGGTGCTGGAGGACAAGCCTGGGAGCGATGGGTAACAAAATCTATGTTTACCAAATGGCCACAGAAAAAGGTGTCACTATACATTCGTGCTCATGAATAAAGGGTGTCTATCTGCCGCCATGCTCGCAATTTTACTCTGCTAACTTTTTTTGATCAACAACTAGAAATGGCTCTCTCAAACAGAAAGGAAGTAGATATTGTGGAAGTAATAAGTAATCATCTTGTTATATACTATTGTGAGTATGAATGTTCTTGAATTGTTCAAGACAAATGTGACAAAACATTTTAATTTGTTGGGTGTTTTTTTTTGTTTTTTGTTTTTTGTTTTTTGTTTTTTTTGTCCATATTGAGTAGTGCCTTAGTTATGGTCCTTTTGATCCAAACCACTTGGTTTCTTCAGATACTGTTTACCAAGAGATGACACCACAATAAAAATGAAAAGTCCTCATCACGTTGGAACATTTTGCTGCTTTTCCCACATGGAAAAAAGGCCTTTTTAAGTGCTTTGAACTTTTTTGTTTTGTTGAAAGAAAACAAAAGAAAAGAAAAGCTCTATATCCCACATTATGCCAATTGTTGAAATAAAAACCCTGCCTGCCTATTTTTCTAGACAGTTATTTCTTTGCCAGAAGGTGTCTACCAGATGCTGAGAACCCCCTGTCACCACCAAGCTACCTGCTGCTGTTTCTGAGCCATTCGCAGTGAATGCACCTTAGCAGCTCCTCAGCAAGCTCGAACTGCTCAGCTCTCCGACTGCTTTAAAGAGTTTGAACCTTCTAAAACTCCTAAGCACGTACCATGATAAAACTTTTTAAAAGATGTATTTAAGCAGAAGATGATATTTTAAAATGTTTCATCAGCTTCCAGTCCTAGAATATGGTTAGCTAAAGCAACATGACCCTCTCCCCAAGATCAGATAGAGATGCTAGAATTAAGAAAATAACAATAAATATTATACATGCATAGCCAGCTGAAAGGAAAAGGGAAAAGAGTTGTCTTGAACTCTTCCATTTCTGCCAAAGCCAACCCATCAGGAGACCATGCTGGCTGTGCCTTCTGGCCGCTTCTGTGGCTACCACACTTCTTAGGTTCCACCATCCAGCTTCTAGACTCCTGCAGCGTCCTCCCAACATACCTGTCTACGTCTACCCTGTTGCCTGCAATATAGTATCAGCATATAGCCAAAGCAGTGCTTTAAGAATGTGCCACATCATGTCATTGCTTTCTTCAAAGCACAGATTACAAGCCAAGTCCTTACAATGGCTTTCAAGTCCTACACGATCTGACCTCTCCCTTCATCTCTTTGGTCTCGTCTCCTCAGACTCTCCTTGATTTCACACAGATCCAGCCACCCTGGCCTCTGTGCTGCTCCAAGAAAGCACGGAGCATGAAGCATGCTCATGCGTGCAGGCCCTGACTCTGCTATTTCATCTCTGAAACAGCCCTTCCCTAGAAGCTCGCACCTTCATTTCCTTTAAGCCTTTGCTCAAATTTCCCCTTTCCATGAAGCTCATCCTGAAAACATGACTTTATATTCCAACTTGTTTCCCCTCCTCCACCATGCCTACTCCTTTTATCAGGCTCTTCCACCCCCCCCAATCCGTATGATTTATCATCTTTTAAGATTTTACATAATTTACCGTTTTAATTATATATTGATTTTTATCTGTCTGCTGGAATCTAAACTCCATAAACATGAAAATCTATGTCTATTTATTAATAGATATAACCCAAGTACTATAACAGGACCTGACATATTGTAGGTATTCTATAAAAATTTATTAAATAAGTGTATAATACCCCAAGTACAAGAAATGAACTTAAAGTCAGAATTATAAAACAGTAAGAGGGAACTCTGATAGCTTGGGAGGGATATCAGACTATGATATAGGGCTAGGCCCTAGGGGCAAGAAGTTTTTAACACCACACAGAAAAAGAAGACAATTGCCTCAAAGCTATGAAATAAGCTGGGACTGGTATCCTTTACCAAAAGCCAGTATCCTGGAAAGACTCATGCCTCAGAGACTAGAAAAACCCCATTGCCCATGGAAGTGAATCTCTGTCCAACATTCTAAGAGGAAAAAATAATCACATGATGTCAAATCCGAAATGACACCATAGAGGGTGTAACAAGTGGTATGAGAGTCCTCAAACCAAGCAATGGATGGTTTTAAAATGGTCCTGGACTGGTGAGGGTCTTGTATATGCACCTAAAGCAAGAGAAACACTTTCACAACCAAGAACCCTCAGGATCTGATGAAAAATAATAATCCCAGTTGGAAAAATTCACAATGCAAAAATCACAAAGTACTCAAGAAAATGGTTTACTATAAGAGACACAACAAACAAGAGGATTAGCAACAGCAAGAAGTTGACCTAATATACTAATTTGGAAAACACTGTAAGATACACTTAAAATAAAATAAGCGTATTAGAGATGGCATAGAAAATATAACTAAAGAAGTATGTAGTATAAAAAAGTATACAAAAACTTTAGAAAGGAACATTGTCATTAAAATTAAAACTATAAATGTTAAATAGCAGATACTACTTAAAAAAGAATCACATTGATAAAGCACATCAAATCATTTGTAGAATAAATTTTAGAAATCTACCCTAAAGAGAGAGACCTATGTAGAAGAGTTAACACTATAAAACTCTTAGAAGAAAACATAGGGGTGATCTTGTATTTGGTGATGGATTTTCAGATGTGACACCAAAAGTGGAAGTGACAAAAGAAAAATAGTAGATAAACTAGACTTTATCAAAATTAAAAACTTTAGTGCATCATCAAAGAGCACAATCGAGAAAGTGAAAAGACAATCCACAGAATGGGAGAAAAATTTGCAAATCATATATCTGATAAAGGTCGACTATCCAGAATATATAAAGACAAACAACCAAATTTAAAACAGGCAAAGGACTTGGTACTATGATCTTCAACTGGCCAAAAAGCACATAAAAAGATGCTCAATAGCATTATTCATTAGGAAAATGCAAATCAAAACTATACTGAGATATCATTTCACACCGACTAAAATGGCCATAAACAAAAAAATGAAAAAAAAAAAAAAGTGTTGGTGAGGATATAAAAAAACTGGAACCCTTATACATCACTGGTGGAAATGTAGAATGCTACAAGTTGCTGTGGAAAATAGTTTGGTAATTCCCCAAAAAGTCAAACACAGAATTACCATGTAACCTGGCAATCTCACTCCCAATTACATACCCAAAAGGATTGAAAAGAGGCACTTAAATGAATACCTGTAGTCAAATGTTCATAGCACCATTAGTCACAAGAACCAAATCGAAATATCCATTGAGGGATAAATGAATAGACAAAATGTGGTAAATACATACAATGAAATCTTATTCAGCCATAAAAAGAAATGCTGTACTGATATACACTCCCAGGTGGATAAACCTGGAGAACATGCTAAGTCAAAGAAGCCAGGCACAAAGGTCACAATATTGGATGATTCCATGTACATGAAATATCCAGAATATGGAGAGACAGAAAACAGACAGGTGATTGCCAGGGGCTGAGATTAGGGGAGAAGAGAGTGTGACTGCTTAATGGAATGGGGTTTTCTTTCAGGGTAATGAAAATGTTTTAGAACTTTATAAATATAGTAGTTGCACAATGTTGTGAATGTATTAAATGCAACTGAATTTTACACTTTACAATGGTTAATTTTATGTAATGTGACTTTCATTTCAATTAAAAAATCAATATACCAAAATAAATGGAATTCTTATATATCAGAAACAACCAATGAGAAAATATAATTTTTAAGGATTCACTCTCACAATACTAACAAATATTGTAAGGCAATTACAAATTAATCCCACAAAAGATATTCCAGAACTTTATGGAATTATGTAAATATATATATTTATATAAATTATATAAATATATATTTAATAAAATTATATTTTATTAAAGTAAAAAAACTAAATAAATAAATGGATAAATAAACCATGATCATAGACATGAAGATTTGATATAATAATTCTTCCAAAATTAGGTTATAAAATTAATGTGATACCTATCCAAGCCATGGAGATTTTTATTTATTTTGAAAAGATAATCCTGAAGTTCACATTAAAAAATAAGAGGCCAAGAACACTCAAGATAATTTTAAGAATAGGAGGGAGGGAAACTTACCTTACTAGATAGCATAACATATTAAAAAGTTAGAATTATTAAAAATAGAAAGGCTTTGTGGCAAGGATATTCAAATAAACCAAAAATCAGATCTACATTTATATAAAAACTTAGCAAATGGCATGTGGCTTTCAAATCAGTAGAGGGATTATGGCACTGTGTAAAAAATTCTATCTATATGAAAAAAAGGGAACTAGATCTTTACTGACGACCAAACTAAAAGTTAGTTATAGGTTTATTGAAGGTATAAATATGAAAAAGCAAAAGTTTTAAAGTTCTGAAAGACAATATTCAGTGTTTCTCTGCTTTGAAATTGTGAAGGATATCTTAATAAAGTCACAAAAACCTTAAAGGAAAAGACAAATTTAGCTACATTAAAAACTCTGCCTGACAAAAGATGTTTTTAAAGTTAAAATAAAAACTAAAGTCTGGGAAAGATAACTGACAGTTACTGACAATGGATTCAGATCAAGAATATATTTAAAAAAAAAATACTTAAATACCAATAATAAAAGACAGATAACTCCATAGACAAATGGGCAAATGTCATGAACAGGCAATTCACAGAAGAGGAAACATGATGTACAATAAACAAATGAAAAGATTTTCAATCTCACTAGTTGTCAGGGAAATATAAACTAAAACAACAATGAGATATTTCACACCTGTCATATTGACAAAAATTTAGTCTGGTAACACAGAGTATTGGTGAGATAGGGAATAGGAATGGTTGTACACTGCTGGTGATGATGTAAATAGGTATCCCGCTTTGGAGAGTTAAAGATATTGACAGGCCTAACATCCAGAAATGCCTTTTATATTCCTATATCCTAGAAAAACTTACATAAGTTCTCAACAAGATATATACCAGCATGTTTATTGCTTCATTGTTCATAGCTGAGAAAATTTGAAAACAACCTTCATATGTCTAACAGTAATGGAATGGATAAATAAGCCATGGTAGAATCACATGATAGTATACAGTAGTTATTAATAGTATGCACAAACTAGATCTGCAGGTCTACAGATCCATAGACATATTAAAAACAAAATATTAAATTAATATTCAAAGGATAGTGGGATGATCTAACAGGAGCTTCAGAAGAGGAGATTTATAGGATATTACTTATGCAAAATCTGGAAACACTTTGAACAATACTATTTTTACAAATATACACAGACATATGCATTAAGTAGTGAAAATGCATTAGGAATGGCACAACTAACTCCAGGATATTTTTCTCTCTGGGGAGTAAGGGTAATGGGATGGAGAGGAGAGCTTTAGCTAAAGCTGTTAAGTTTTATTTCTTTAAAAATAAAATTCTCTGTAGCAAATATGAAAAACTAACATTTAGCTAATATGAGTGGTGGATGTCTGTCTTAATATTTTGGACTTCAATTCTTGGAAAAATATTTCTACTTAAAAATTGTCAGATAAGTGGATAAAACACATTCTTGCATTTATTCAACACAGACTGTGTGCTAGGCACCAGAAAAGCAAAAGCAAATAAAACACAGTCCTTCCCACGAGAGAATTCAAAGTCCTTGAAGGGAGATGTATACATAAATAAAAGCTTTAATGTGTGATAGTGGCAGAAATAAATAATAGATATATGTAGAAGATGCAGTGAACACACAAAGAAAAGTTAATCAATTCTACCTAAGGATGGAGGAGTCCTAAGAGTCTTTAGAAACATGATTACAAGTGATTTCTCCACTGATGAGAACAATTTAACTCATATGCATTGGCTCACATTTTAGCACCTCCACAATAACAGTTCTATTAGCATCTGGACGAGAAAATTGATCCATAATACTTGAAATCAGATCAGTTTCTGTGATTTTTAAAGCTCTTTGCCTTGCAGGAACTTGGGTAAATAAATTCTTGTGGAAGGGCCTGACTCAGGCTCCTAAATACAACAGTAGGGCTTAATGTGAAATGAGTCACTGGAGGTAAACATTTGGTAGAAAAGGTCATGAAAAGTCAGGTTCAAGTTGATCCTTAAGCTGCTTACTTGTCCCAGATGGGCAAACCAAGGTCAAGTGCTCTGGCCTTTGCAAATCCCAGCCCTATGATTCTATCAGGATACAACTTCCTCATACTACACAGCTCATTATTTTTTAAAAGTACAATCTATATAAAGCTCTTGGGGCAGGATTTCTTTCCTTCAGAATCAGTCAAGGAACTCTCCAAGTGAAGGGCTTAAATTCTTCCCCATATTTTCACATAATCTGGTAGTACCCAGAAAATACTCTACTTATTGTTAACAAGCCATACCTTCTGTCCATTAATTAATGACACATTTCAAATGTGTGGCAAGCTTTCATCAATAAGTTGTGAGCCTTGGTTTCTCAGGGCAGTATTCTGCACAAGATGTAGCACATCATTTTTTTACCAATGGACACTGTTAAAAATAATCCATACAGCTTGAACAGACTTCTTGGCATTGACTCCAAAACCAAGAATCAAATAAGAGTAGTGTGATCATTTAATTTATCATCCAAGTGAGACACTTCTTGTGCATATGCCAGAGTTATACTTTTATTTAACATTTAGAGGGTTGACATATAGTTATAAGGTCAATATAAGCCTTCCAATAGAAGTGCATTATTTGGTTAAATTCCCTCTGCAGAAAGAAATGACCAATTCCAGGATCTTTAAAAGACAGTGGATCTTTACAACACAGACAATGCCTCTAAAGTTTAAAATGTGTACAACACATATATACACATGCATGCACGCACACACATGCAAATTAAAGGTAATCAACATCCAGTTAAAATTAAAATTCGAGTTACTTTTAGAATATTTTAGTGATCACTCTTGCTTCTCCAAAAATGTAGGAGGCAGAACCAATTAGCATGGAAGCAAAATTCCTGGAAAAATACTTCACATTAACATAACATCTTTGGTAAACATCTCCTATAATTACAAATGTTACCAAAAGGCATTAAAGGAGCCAGAACACTTTTGACAATAAAGGAGGTAGTATTAACAATCGTGCCAGGACAACAGGCAGTATCCAGGACTCTCCGTGCAACCAGGACATATGGTCACTGTAGGTTCGTCCAGTATGGGTTCATACGGGGATGTATAGAGTTACAATTCATTCAGGCACTGAGGGTATATATTTTGTAATCATTCTGTTCTGGAGCGTTCTGTAGGAAGTCACATTGCTCAAAGTTTAGATGTTCCATGCTTCTCTTCCTGAGGTTTATTTTTATGGCCATTGTGGGCATTTGTTAACACCCACTTTGAAACTGTTCCAAACTAAAATTCTTGTGGCCATGCTTTGGGGGCCTTGGTCACCCATCTGTTCATATGCTGGAATAAACTCAAAATTATTTTTAGGGAAAATCGTGGCTTACTCTTCCGTACTTGCTCAGCCCATCCCTCTGTGAAGTTGGAGTGGCCTCCTACTCTGACATGTGCAAATTCATAATTCCACATGGAAAAATGCATTATCAAAAAGACAAAGCATAAATATTAGGCTAAGGCAAGTATGTGCAAAGAATACAAGAGCTCAGAGAACTATCAGTGCTTATGGATATATGGTTCTGCCTTTAGCAGGAAACACAGACATCTGCAACCCCAGCAGTTGGAGAGGATAATGTCATGCACTATTACTCAATACTAACTAGAAGCTTTATTGAGAGAAAAATATACATTTTACAGAATTACCTGAATTCTATGTTGTCTATTCACCCTCTAAAATTTGATGATGTATCCTTAAGTTACGAGCACCATGAGATACCCTCATATCTGGACTGCATTGTTTTGGCCCCTCATATAATTTTTCTGCTAAACTGTGCTGATTTATTCTGCCAACACCCTACACGGAGTAACAGTAAAAAAAAAAAAAAAAAAAAAAAAAAAAAAACAGTCCTATGAAGCTCGTGGTATTTACTTGTTCAAAATATTGTTCATCTTATCAACAAGCCCCTCTCTATGAGGTCCTTAGAATAAATTTTCTGAGGCCTCAGAACCAGGAATAATTGTGCATATTCTGAAAAATTGGTAATTTTATCTCATGGACAGTACAGCTCATGTTTCTTTCTTGGGATTGGCTGCTAGAAATCTGAGAGCCAAATTTAGAGTTTCCTAACAGTGTTTGGGTTCCTCATAAAATGCATTTTGCATTCTAACTTTACCTGTTATTGGATTATTATTCCAATCTTTATTTTCTCTTCACCATAATTCTTCACTTACAAAAGTCCTCCTGCACTGTACTTGTTTTTGTGGATTTGGGAGACCAAGGCAACATATATATAGCTAAACAAATACATATGTACATACAAAAGAAAGAAAAAAATCTGTAAAAAACACAGAGCTTCATTTTCTCATCTGTACAATGAGATGGATGGGCACTATATAACCTCCTAATCTCTCCAGTTCTAATTTTATATAATTCTAAATTTTTGTTTCTCAGTCTGCATCAGCCTCTCATTTCTCTTAACACTTTGAAGCCAATTCTGTTTCTCAATTTCCCCATCTGTGAAATACCAGTAATGTTTTATTTTATCCATACTCCTTAGAACTTCATAAAATAGCCTGGACTCCAGAATAGGCTCACTTATTTCTCCTTCCTTAACACCCATTACAGGTAGCAGAAGCACACTACACTTTGACGCTCTAAAATATCACGTTGAATCACTTCCTCCATCACAAGCCACTGTGGTTAAGCCATCTGGCCCACCGCACCCCACTGCCCAGCTCGACTTCATATTAACCTAAAGAAATCCTTTTCTTACAAGTCACCTTCCAAGCCAGCCGTAAGATTTTTTTTAAAACAATGAGAAGAAAGTCATCAGATGCGGATCTAGAAAATAATACTCCTCAACATAAGAGCAGCTGATTGAATTTTTTTCTTCATTGTTCATTTTTTATTTCTCTTATTTATTTATGTTTATCATTATTTTTTCTTCTATTTGCTTTGCATTTATTTTCCCTTTTCTCCTAATTTCTTTTTTTTTAATTTCAGAATATTATTGGGGAGACAAACACTTTGGTTACATAAATTGCCTTTGCACCACCCGAGTCAGAGCTACAAGCATGACCATCTCCCAGACAGTGTGCATCGCACCCATTAGGTGTGGCTTTACCCATCCCCTACTCCCTCCTCCCACCTGCCCAACACCTGATGAACGTTATTACTATATGTGCACTTAAGTGTTGATCAATTAGTACCAATTTAATGGTGAGTACATGTGGTGCTTGTTTTTCCATTCTTGTGATACTTCAAAGAATGGGCTCCAGCTCCATCCAGGATAACACAAGAGGTATTAGTTCACCATTTTTTTACGACTGACTAGTACTCTATAGTATACATATACACATTTTATGAATCTATTCATGTGTTGATGGGCACTTGGGTTGTTTCCACATCTTTGCAATTGTGAATTGTGCTGCTATAAACATTAAAGTGCAGATGTCTTTATTATAGGATGTCTTTTTTTCCTTTGAGTAAATGCCCAATAGTGGGATTGCTGGATCAAATGGTAGTTCTACCTTTGGTTCTTTGAGGTATCTCCATAGTACTTTCCATAGAGGTTGTACTCGTTTGCAGTCCCACCAGCAGTGTATGAGTGTTCCTATCTCTCCACATCCACACCAACATTTGTTTTTTCGGGACTTTCTGATAAAAGCCATTCTCACCGGAGTTCAGTGCTATCTCATTGCAGTTTTGATTTGCATTTCCCTGATGATTAGAGATGTTGCCCAATTTTTCATATGTTTGTTGGTCATTAGTCTGTCTTCTTTTAAACAGATGGAAAACCATATCATGCTCATGGATTGGCAAAATCAACATTGTTAAAGTGTCTATACTACCCAAAGTGATCTACAGATTCAATGCAATCCCTATTAAAATACCAACATCATTTTTCGCAGATCTAGAAAAAGTAATTCTACATTTCATATGGAACCAGAGGAGACCCCGTATAGTCAAAGAAACCTAAAGCAAAAATAAAAAATTGGGAGGCATCAATCTACCAGACTTCAAGCTATACTACAAGGTTATAGAAACTAAAACAGCATGGTACTGGCACAAGAACAGAGACATAGACCAATGGAACAGAACTGAGAAGCCAGATATAAAATAATCCTCATATAGCCATCTGATCTTTGACAAATCAGACAAAAATACACACTGGGGAAAAGAATCCCTATTCCATAAATGGTACTGGGAAAATTGGATAGCCACATGTAGAAGACTGAACCAGGATCTGTACCTCTCACCTCTCAGAAAAACCAACTCACAATAGATAACAGACTTAAATCTAAGGCATGAGACCTTAAGAATTCTAGAAGAAAATGTTGGGAAAACTCATAAACATTGGCCTAGGCAAAGAATTTGTGAATAAGATTCCAAAAGCAATCACAGCAATAACAAAAATAAACAAATTGGACCTGATCAAACTAAAAAGGCTTCTGCACAGCCAAGGAAACTATCGTTAGAGCGAATAGACAGCCTACAGAATGGGAGAAAATATTTGTGTGCTACACATCCCATAAAGGGCTGATAACTAGAATCTATATATAACTCAGCAAAACCAACAAGAAAAAAATCAACCCCATTAAAAAGTGGGCAAAGGACATGAACAGAAACTTTTCAGCCATAACATCTTAATTCTGGTGTTCTTTGCCTCAAGAGCCTGACACAAGGAAAATGACCTTACTTTTTTAGTAGATAAACTAGTACTATTTCAAATCTGAGCTATTAATTCATTTAAAAGGACCAGGAAGCTAAATGCAAAATTATTGCATGGCAGGTGGTTTGAGAAGCAGTATAACCTACTGGTTATAAGCACAGCCTGGGGAGTCAGACTGCTTATATTCAAATCCCAGCTCTGCCACTTACCAGCTCCTAACTTCAGCCAAGCTACCTCTGTTTTCTCCTCTATGAAATGGGGTGAATTGATACAAGGGTCAAATAAGTCAATACAAGTAAAGCATCAGAACATTGCCAACACAGTCAGTGTTGGCTACCAGTACCATCACTCAGCCACCAAAACTACAGAATTTAATGGATTAACAAGTGATCTCTGCAATGAATTTAGCTATAATTGTTCATACTAGAAATACAAATGCAACAGATATCTTTTCAAATAAGGTTTTTGTGTATTGTTTTGTTTTATTTTCTGGGCAGTAGCAACTACAAATCAGTAAAATATATAGAACATAAGATTATGAAAAAGTCACTTCAATTACATACCAGTTTTTCTCCTGGTATAAAATAGAAAGCACCACAAGTCACCAATACTTTAAAAGATTCATGGAAATATATGCACTACAATTATGTTAGAATTTCACTATCTTCATTTAAAAAATATTTGCAGTGGGTTTTGCCTTTTGGACTTTAAATAAAACAAATGAAATGAATGGAGAAGAATCGGGGTTGTTAAGATACCCTGATGGCAATAAATAAACAAATATTGCTAAAGTGGCTGTCTGCTAGATCAATTCCCAATTCTTTACCCAATTCACTGACATTCACATTTTACCAAAGCTTATCCACACCACACAATGAAGAAAACATATGGTGCTTCTTATTTATGAGGTGTGCTTCGTAATTGACATTATGATATCTGGCCCAACATATGTGATTAGGAAAAAAAGTTAATTCATGAAGTAAAAGTAGCCATTACCCTCTGACTTTCAGTCATCCAAATGAATACTATCCAATTTCTCTTCTCTCAGAATTGTTGAACTGGATATCTGTGCTTAGAAGAAGTTACTCTTCCCTTTATTTTGGATTAACCCTACAGTTTGGGTTTTATCTGACAACTTTTGGAGACATATTACGAAACGCGAGTTATGCACCCACAGAAAATTGTTTCAATTTCCTGAGGGAGCTCAGCACTCACCCACGCCACATGGAGGACAGTTTCCCAGTTCCTGCTGTGGTATACCTACCTGAATATATTTCGTTTTGCTCTAACTTCAGCCTCCTCAATTGATTTAGAAGCTGATAACTTCTCAGTGACATCACTTTTTATTCTTTTTGTCATTCATTAAAGCACTTAAATCTGTTAAGATATTCGGGCTTAGCTCTCTCCTCTGGAACCCGGATGCACTCGTAACACATGAAGCAGTCAGCAAACACTCAACTAACAGAGGCTGTATTTGGAGGCATTTTCTGACTTGTCACCATCTCTCTATCAAACAGTTTATTTCTACTTTTTACCTTTAAAATCTCTTTGGGTGTTATGCTATAATAACTGGACTTCATTTTATGTGATATGTTCAACTTACTAAATATATACTATATCTCACTATCATATAGCTTTATTTTCCTTAATACTTCACCAAAATCCGAAGAAGCCTTTCTTTGCTTCAGGTTCTTTGCAAAATAGTTTTGCTTATGTGATTTGTTTTGGCCTATTTAGTTATTTCAGCCTATGTAACTCTTGGAGTCCATGCAGTCATCACTCAGATTCTCCCAAGTGGAATTGTGCCACATTCCAGACCCCTCCCCAGGCAGTAGCTCACTTCTATGGGATCACGCTCCCCTGTGCATCCTCACCGCAGATGTCACTATCAGATTTGTGGCCAGAAAAAATATTGTCTTCAATAACATGTGGCTTATCCCAATTGCTTTTCTACCGTTTGCCTCTCTGGCTTTTGCTGGCCTGGGTTAAACTCAGGTAATTGTCTTATGAGATTAATATATCATCTATTTTATTTGCAGTGCCCTCTCTTTCTCTGATTTTTTTCTCCTCTCTGAAGAGTAAACCAGAATAGCCACAAGGAATGTCTCAAGTAACTGAAGCAAAAGGACTTTTCCATTTTACTCACTATAAAATGAAAAATGTCTACCATCTCTTCTCTTACTCAAAAATCTTTAGAGGGTGGACCTCATGCTGGACCCTGTTCTAGATGCTGGGAACATAGTAGTGAACAGCTCTGTCCTTGTGTAGCATCCATTCAAGTGGGGAGGGTAGGACGGGGTCAGCAAACAAGCGTGAACATGGTCTGCAGCATGCTGGAGGGCAACAGGGGCTTCGGCAGAACACAGCGCAGGCTAAAGGAAAAGTCCACGTGGAGCCCACTGCGGAGGTGGGAAAGTCGCTATTTGTGCTAAGATGGCGCAACATTCTCTAGAATACCTGTTACACACATGCACTCTGGAGCCTGAATACTTGGGTTGAATTTTTCGTGTTCAGAGAATAGCTGTGTGACTATTCTGCTTATGTACTGCTGCATAACAAATTACCTAACACTCTGCGGCTTAAAACATTTCTTCTATTCTGAATCTGTGAGATAGGAATTCTGACAGGGAAAAACAGAAAATGCTCATCTGTGTCATGTGAGGTCTGGGGCTTTGGCTGAGTGACTGGAACACCTGAAAGCTGTAGCTATGACAACCGGGGCTCTCAGGGCATCAGTCTTTCTACATCCGGCCCCTCTACTAGCTGCCTTGGGCTTCCTCCCAACATGTTGACCTCTGGCTTCTACACGGGGGTCTCAGGGCTCCAAGAGTGAGTGTCCCAGGAGCCAGGAAGTGGAAATTGCCAAGCCCTTAAGGCCTGGACCCTTAAACTGGTAAAATGTCAATTCTGCCATATCTTATTAGCACAAAGAGATCCAGAGCTACCAGGTTCAAGAGGAGGAAACTCCTCTCAGTAAGAGAGTGTCAAAGGATTTGGGGACATCTTTAATCTGCCACAGTGTCCTTGGACAAGACCCCTGACTTCTCTACATCTCCATTCCTCAGCTGTTAATACGATGACAACAGGATCTACCTTATAGGTTTGCTAGAAGAATAAATTAGTTGATTAAAATAAAGTGTCTAGAAGGTAATAAATATTAGCTATTTTATTCTTTTCAAGCCATTCCTAATATTCCTTTAGTATTCCCTCTTATCAGTCACTGCATTTAAAATAGCACATTTCCCCTCAGACATAGATCAACTGGAGTTTAATAATACGTGGTAGCAAAGAATACGGCATCTGGTATCTCTTTGACCAAACTTTGACCAGCATTATAACGACTAACAGTGGCTCCTGCCTCTCAAGTTCCGCACCCCCTAAACAGACACTACAAAGCTCTGCCTTTTTGCACTCTCTATCCAAGGAATGAGTTGGCAAACAAGGTGAAGTTTTTGGTCAATTGGAAAGAGGTTGGAGGAAAAACAATGAGGGCCGTGGTGCTTCGGTACTGATGATGAGGTTCTCACTTTGGTTGGAGGTGGCGAGCTTATTTACAAAAAAAAAAAAAAGGCACTATAAGAAACACAGTTCTTCACGGCCCTGAATAAACAACACTGTGAGAATGTCCGGACAATGCAACGGCTGCCGTAAAGTGGAGTCCAAGCACCAGCGGGCCTGGGAGGGTGGCATTGGTGCCTTCTCTCCCCGAGCAGATTGGGCCTCAGCTGAGGCTGCTTCCTTCCCACCTGCCCTTGTTTCAGATTAGTCCTGAATGTCTTCAGCTGACAGCCCCCTACTCTGTGAGTGAGCCCTCCGAGTCTCTTGTTGCCAATGTCAGCTGCACAGGACAATGTCACCACTGTCCTTCACTAGCACGTGAGAAAAGGAGCCAGCTCCCTCCTGTCACCATTTCCCCAAGTGTCCCCATACAGCCCCTTCCTGAGATGCGCTATAATGTGCTTTTCCAGCTTATCCAATGAAGAGCCCTTCAACTTTGATTAGGGCCTCCGTTCTGAGGTACTTTTCTGGAAGGAGTGATGACCATGCCCTGAGGTATCTTTGGTTCCTCATTTCGCTTCCTTTGGGAAGAGAGCTAACTCCGCTGGTGCGCTGGATGGTTGGGGCTGTGGGCCCAGGTGAAAGTCAGGACACAGTGTTCACTGGCTTGTCCATGGCGCTGACCTGGGACCTTGGCCAGATCAGCCGTGAGTTACCTAAACACAGACACTCCTCACATCCGTATTTATAAGGCCAGTTTGTAGCAAAACTTTTAAGAAACCCCAAAACATGGACTGACTGAGCTAGGAAAACCATTAATCACCCAACCTTAAGCAAACAATTCACAGCAAAAATAAATATATTTTCTCACTACAGCCCAAAAAATAAATAAGGGAAGATGAATGATACAGGGAAACTGCAGTCTGTTGATTTTACCCTTATGATGGTTTTATATACCAGCATCATAAAAAATTTCCTAAAGACTAAGCTGAAATCAAACTGCTGCCCTGAGCTATGAATTTGTCAGCATTCAAAATAAATCAAACACATCCAAGAAGATCTGTGGCTTCCCTTTATAATCCTGGTTAGAAACTCTAGTGGAAAAGACAAAAAATAAACTTTGATTATCAAGAATTTCTTGAAAAAGAAGAATAGACAATAGCCATCATTTAGTTGTAAGACAAATACAAAAATCTGATTAAATTTATTTTAAAATGTATACAATGGTTTACATTCTTTCTAATTTTTCCTTTTCTCTCACTAAATGGCTGTGGAAACCTTATTGAATAGTTAAGAAATCAATGTTAATTAAATTGTGTTTAACATCTGCCAAAGATTCATAAACATGAAGGTTTGGGGGAGATTTTGAAATCTTCATTCTCATCTCAGAGCCAGGATATCACCCCCATATCTGCACTATTGGCCAGACAATCAGGATGAGTCAGCCAGGGAAGATGGGCGAGGTGTTCCTTTTGTGGGAGATATTTATGTACGCGTTGGATTGTCACTAAGTAAAGATAATTTAAATGTGCATTTCCCCAAGGCGAAAGAATGAACCACAGTATCTCAGAGGGTGGCTTATAACCATATGTTCTTCCATTTATTCAAGTTGTTTTGCTATTTACAATTTAGTTGGAAAGCAAAAGCGTTGGGGAGGATCCCAGAAATGATGTAATTCAGTATGTCCATTATGTACTGCTGCATAATAAACCACCCCAAAACATGGTGGCTTACAATAATAACTTATTATTTATCATGATTCTGAGCTCAGTCAGGTTGTATTTCTGTTTTCTGTGGTGAGCCTGAAATCACTCATATGGCTGCATTCAGCTGGGACCTTAGTCTCCCTCCTGTGGCCACCTATCACTGAGTAGTCAGTCAGCCCAAACTTCTTTACAGCGCAGCACCTGCTTCCCAGAGGGAGTGTTCTCAGAAGCAAGCTCAGTGTGCAAGCGCTCAGCAAGCCTCCACTATGTCACGTTTGCTAATGGACAATTGGCCAGAGCAAGTCCCATGGCTGAGCTCAACATCAAAAAGAAAGAGGATTTCACATACCGGGACATATGGTCACTGGTAAGCACCCCCATAGCAGTCTGTCCCATCCAGTCCTCTATCCAAGGCAAAATGTCTCAAATAAGTAGACACCTCAATTATCCTTGAACACGTTAATCAGGTAGAACCCATTATCTAGAACAGAGTCCTTTTCAAAATAGTTGGGTTAATTTTCAAAACAACAACTAAGAGTCTTCCATGACAATTATAAAAGACCCAAAATAAAACACAGAAAAAAGAAAAAAACAAGGAGCTCAAAATGGGAGCTTGGCTCTGGTAGCTGAATTTTCACACAGAGTTGTGGCCTTGATAACAAAACTAGCTTAGAATTACTTGTTCCATGTTACGTGGAGGTCATTCAAAGGCACAGGACACAAAAACCCTTCAATAGTCTAGTCATTTTACACTATCTTGAAGCAAACCACAAAAGCAAACCCAAGGAATTGGATCTCTTTGGAGATGGACCCAGAGGACTCAGCCTGCATGAAATGATCCAAGTATGATTCTGATCCTATTCAGATATTCCCCCAAGAACACTCTGAAAGACTCTGGGATTTCAAGTCTTTTTCAATAAATTTCAAAAGCCAGAGAAAACTACAACCACCCCTGCCCAATTCAGACTATTTCAGGACATATTCAAGCTAAAATTTGTACATTGCCTATAGAGAATTTTCTGCATCTGGGAAATCACTCAATTGAACTGATTTGCTGGAGCAATTATAGGTCAGATATTTAGGTAATGTCACACTGGAGCCAGCTAAACAAGAGCACAAAGTACAGGCAGAACCTCTAATCCACTCTGCAACCAAAACAATAAGGCCCTATGTATTCAACTCTCTGCTGTGGTATTGGGCAGCTCTGGACAACTGACTTACATCATCTGGGCCTCTTCATCCATTGTATGAAAGGACTTGATAATTTGCAAATTTTCTTTAGTCTTAAATCTTGGTCAAGTTCAAAACATCTCTCCTAGTTTGATATTGGACTCCATGACAATAGCCTCTGTGACAGAGATGGGCATACAAGAAATTTATTGAAAAATGTCTTAGGATCAACACCTGTGCAAGGAAAGGGAAGGGAACAAAGCAGAATTGGGCAGAGGTAGAAACTGACTTCAACAAACATGTCAGCGAATCCCTTCAGGAACTCTGAAGGTGGGATGACCCTTCTTGTCCAAGATAGGGCAGCGAAGGGTAGGCTTTATTCTTCTGCCTTGACATTGGCAGGATGCAGGCTTCTCCAGAAAGGGGCATGATTTTGAGCCAGGAAGGGTCTTTTCAGCCAGGGCATTTTGCAGAGGGCTGTAAGCTGAGCATCTGCCCATACCACTTGTAGCAGCTAGGGAATAAGTCTTTCCTTACTAAAGAAAAATCGGGGCAGCATTTCCTGATATTTAATGTAATATTCTTTCCACAGCCACATGGGATGATGATGTATAGCTGCCCCAAGACAAAGTATGATATGAACTTTATCTTATACAATTTGAATCATAGCCACAGTTTGAGATCAAGGTCTGAAGTGAGAATTCAGAGACTTTGAGTTTCAAACTGACTAGGTAGCTTCATATCCAAAAATTCATGTCAGATACATCAAATCCATAAATGCTCCTTCTTTCTAAATTCCTGAGACAATTGTCATTGGGGCAGATATCTAACAAAAATACCAAAGGCATAATCTAGTTGCATCGACCAAACAGGTCTACATAGAAAAATTAACAAATTCAAAGAATAGTTTATTGATTTTGAAGTGCCTGGCTTTTTCAACATGATTTTATTAAATTTCAATGTAAAATATAAAAGCACATGAAGATACTATATGATTTCCCTATTGTGTCTTTATCCCAAAAAACAAACAAAACATTGCCCATTGTCAGTTCAGTCTGCCAAGTCAATCAGATCAATTGTCCTGGAACCAAGGAGACTTTGTCTTACTCTCAAATTATTAAAGATTTCACCCCAAATTGGTGGAATTAATTAAATTTTAATTCTGTTTAAAAAAAAACAAAAATAGCACACACATACACATACACACACTGCCCATTGGTAATACCATAGCTTCCTTGCTTTTAACTAGCATATCTAAAACTTAACATTTGATTACTCAAATTTCCTTGACACTCTATTTAAATTAACAGAGCACCAGGCTGAAGTCTCTCAATTTCTCTAAAATTCAAGACCTCCTGCCCAGAGTCCTTTATTCCACAAGGCACATGCAATCTGTGAGGTATCTGGGGAAGAGAGTTGACTTATATGATTCTACTTCCCCAACATGAGTTCCATTTTTATTTCATTCAGTACAATTCAACAAACCATTACTGAATGGCTACTATGGCCAAGGTGCTATGAGAGATTCAGAAGTTAACCAGAAGCAGGTTCTACCTCACAGATGTATATCAGTGTGTGTGTATTCAGAATTCTACAAGTTAATTATGGCAGGTTTGAAGCATATGAAAGCCAACTTTTTATCTACCAAAAAAGAAAGCAGTTGGTTCAACCTAATATATGATAGAAGACAATGTAATTATTTTTATAATAGAATTACAAATCATTATGAGAATCCAGAAGAAGAAACTTTTAATTAAAATTAGAGAAGGTTTCATGAAAGACCATGGACTTGCACTTGACGAATCAGTTTCATCAGGCAACTAAAGATGGCAGACGACAGCACAAAGGAACAGCTTATGTGAGCATGCTCAGAGATCGCAGCACTCAGAGCTGAGTCTGGAAGGACAGGAACATAGCAGACTCTTATTTTATCTGGAAGTTCCAAATACTCTCTCCCCAGAGGTTTTTTTCTACAAAAAGTATTTGGAGTTTTGTTTGTTTGGTTTGGGTTTTGGTTTTTGACTGGAAAAAGTGGCGCCTCCTAGGATCAAGCATACAGTGTATGTGCTCTGTGCTCCTACAAGGGAAGATTTTCAAATTTTTGAACCACTACGGAAATAATATTCTGCAGAAGCTGTCTACGGAGGCTGAGATTTTTTTGTTTTAGCCACCTGGAAAATGTAGAGTTGCTATTTCAGGAAAACAGAAAATGAATCTCATGAAAGCATATCTTTTATTTAGTCAATAAAAATGTCCACCTACCTATTCCACCCACATGAAACAATCAATAAAAATGAAATTGTGGCCTATCCAGACTGAAAATAGTAGAGCCAAAGCAAATAAAGATACTAGAAAAGGATTAGATGTAAAATCTTCATTTTATTTACAAAGCTTTCATATGCAAAAGAATTTGCACCCTAAATTGAGATTATGGGGTGTGCCCCTTCATTTCTAAGATATAAACCTGGAATTTGAAGACTTGGTAAGAAAAATAGAATATAGAGTGTCCCAATAATTTTTAAATTGATAACATGCAGAAATTATAACATTTGGACATATTGGGTTAAAGAGCATAGATTATTAAAATTAATTTCACCTGTTTCTTTTTACTTTGTTTTATGTGCCAACTATAAAATTTTAAATTACATATGTGGTTCACGTTATATTTCTGTCAGACAGCACTAGTCTAAGAGATGCAATTTAACTTCTCTAAGCCTCAGTCGCCACTTTCGTAAAATGGAGAAAATAACTATATCCCTGTCTTATTGATTTGTTGTCAAAATAAACGAGCTAATATTTAGACATTTTATAATTTTTTGTAAATATTTTTTGTAATCTAGACATTACAATATTTTGTAAACTATTACACACTGTATAAATACAAGTGACTACCAAGAAAACTAATTCCTTAAAAAAGTCTGCATAATGAATCAAGGTGGTAAACATAACTTTCAGCTGCTCTGGCATAAGATTTTAATGTTCCAAACAAAACTAAGAAATGTGGACTTGCTCTCCAAGTCTTTCAAGGCTTTCAGTTTGTATGAATTTGAAATGCTAAGCACGCCAAGCCGTCGGACAGGCTTGGTGATGGATGAACCCCTCCAAGAGCAGGATAACGGTATGCAAGCGTGCTCAGGGAATGAGGTAAGCTATCACTCTATTCTCAGAGGTCAGCCTGGCTTGGAATCTCAAAAGCTGTGATATTAGCATCCACCTAACTTGCAAACTTATTCATGTCCATTGGCAGTAAACAGCCAGCCATATCTGGACCCAGGGTCTGTGATCACTGTTAATTGTCAAAACAATGGCAATTTTCTAACCTACTATATAAATATAAATATAAAAATTGAGCCTAAATTAGCAAAGACTAATATTTCTAAAATATTAGGAATTGCTTCCTATTTTCAATCTTTTCTAGAATTACATCTGACTTTTCTGGAAGTACAAGAAATCTCAAATCTCAAAATCTCAAGGCCCATGAGTCTGAAATGAATGAAGAAAGTCTGCCTACACATAAAGCAAAGATGCCATGAGATTCTCTTCACCAGCTAGTGCAATGGTTGGCCAATGGTCAGAGCTTCAGGGGAACAAATTTAAAGCCCCCAAATACAGCCACCCTCAGAAACAGGAGACAGGAAGTCAACCACTGTGTCTACCATCTAGCCTCATATTCTGACATATTATATCACGTTTGACAGTTTACAACTGATAATATTGAAACAGTTGTAGTTCTCCAAACACATCAAGACTCAGAACTCATGTGTGTGATATTTCTCTCCTAGAACATGCTCATAAGGCCCCCATTCTACCTGACAAATTCCTACTGTTCCTTCAAGAGTCAGCTATTGTCACCTCCCCTGGGACTCTATCTCTGATACACTCAGACCTGTCTTATAAAACAAACCTCCCTATATTAGAATTGTTTGCTTCTGCATGCGGCTTTGCATTTGAATGAGATTTTTTAATCATGTCTTTTAACCTAATTTAATGTGTTGGAGGTGCAGGGAGCAAGGCTCTTGCCCCCTTAAAGTTTGCTGAAAAATCACTGACATGAAGCAGATTGATTAATAAGAGAAAAGGATTGCAAATATATTTAACATGTATACATGGGAACACTCATAATGAAGATTCAAAGATATAGGGAAAATTGTCCATTTTTATGCTTAGGTTCAACACAGTATGGAAAACAAAAGTATGATGTTGTCCAATCATTAAATATGATTGGACAAAAAGAGTATGATCTGATGTTAACAGGCTGAGTGGGAAAATCCAGCAAGGTCTGTCTACATTCTTCTTGGCCTCTCTGAGCATGCATTTCTTCTTTCTGGGTGTGGGGCAGGGCCTTCTCTGGGTCTTACCATCAAACAAGGTAGGTCACATAATTACTTTATGGCTAGCTTTTACATAGAATAATTTTAGGTTTTATAGGTAGCTTTGGGGGGTGGGGGAGAAGGGGGTTCTGGCTTTTATGACCTGCCTTGGGGAAGAGGGATTCCAGTTTCTATGGCTAGCCTCAGGGAAGAATGGGACTGAGAGGCAAGAGGACAAGGGAAGGTCAGAGAAGAACTTTTGCTTCTGAGGCCTTCATTGTGGGGTACTGTTTTCTGAGCCCCAGCAGAGGGAACCTTTGTGCCTTTCTCTTCATTGTCATGTGGGGGCACCTCTGTTAGAGTGACACTTCCAGCCCCTCTCTCCCCCTCCTTACCCTACCCCTCCTGACTGGCAGGTGAATTAGAATTAACCAATCATGCCCAGTTCTCCTATCTTACTCTCTTTTCTTGGCAATCTGGAAACGAGATGAGAGAGTGCATATGGTCTTCTCCTTACTGTGCAGTAGCAGGGTACTTGCCCCGTGGTCTGTGGTTTTCTAGGGCTGCCAGTTCATTGGGGAAGGGGGTGTATTAACAAACTAACTTGATGGACCTCAGCCACAATATCCAAATAACTTTGCAGTTTATTATAAAACATTTTATTTCCAGCTATCAGACCCCCAATTTCCATATCAATTGGTTCCAAAAACAAGTGGAGAAAAAAATGAATATTTTTTATTAGTCTCCTAAAACTCCTATATAGCTATTATATATTTAAAAAATAAATGGCTCTCAATTCCAAGCTAGAGCCATAAATAGAAGAAAAAAAGTCAAGCCAGGAAAGCATACACAGCTTAAAGCAGAACACTTGCCAAATACAGTCTAAATATCATGCCAACAAAGTCCTTGAAGGGAAGATGGACAATAGCAGTAAGCTTTGTTACTGACTTACGTTCATGTCCCTTCCACCTCCCCCTCTCCATGGCAGGTTACCCTCTCTGTGGGTGTTACCCATTTTGGAGAGCCCCCAAATTATCACGCAATAGTAAACATGCAAAGAGTTGTTTAATTAATAAATAATAATTTGACAATGGTGGTGAAAGAAGGGTTTTTAAAGTTCTAAAACCCTAAAGATAAATGACTCCTAACTACTAGGAGACATTATGAACGAGCAGTGAAGATGTGGGTTAAGCAGTTAAACTGCCCGGCTCAAAACCCTCTAAGCCTCAGTTTCCTCATATATGAAAAGAGGTTAATGAAACTACCAACTTCAGAGGATTTTTGTGAGAATCAAAGAAGTGAATTCATGTAAAGATTTTAGTTCATACTTTTTACATAGAAAGTACAAGATACCTTGTCGGAGCTAGAGCAGCAAGAGCAGGAATAGCAACAGCAGTAGCTTAATTCCAACATTCATACTTAGGGGAACACAGAGGTAGCTCGAAAAAAATAATTGCCAGGGAAGGAAATGGTATGGATAATTTCATGAGATAGAGGTCGATCTCCCTCTTAGCTGGATGGAAAGTTTGTAATTTTTAGCCTACCACAGAATAAATTGAGCTGCGCCTTATGTTTCACAATTTACACAGCTTATTTTGTATACTGTTGACATTTCTACCACACTTCTGACAATTTCAATTTCCCCTCATCAGGAACACTTGGCTATTAAATTAGGAGGACCGCAGGATCACCATCCTCAAAATGTATCCTTCCCTCCGGATGTTAACCTCAGGTCAGAAATGTGCAAGTCTTTTAAGCTGGGCTGGAGTTGGGGCCAACTATCATTAAACATTAAACATTAATGTTTACTTATTCCCATTATCTATTTACAAAAAACAAACAAACAAACAAAAACAACCTAGGAGACTGGTATTTTCTCTAACTTTCTTCTGTCTTTCACATTCCACAATAATTACCTAATGGACCGAGGTTCCTCACCCATGGAATTTCACAGGCAGAGTTCTGTTATTCTTGAACTCAAAATGAACAATGCTCAGTTTTTTAATCTATCCCACAGTAAATATATCTAAACAGTTTTATAATTTTCTGGAAACAAGATTACAATTCCATTTTCCAACCCCACTATTTGAGTTGGTAGCCTGAAGCTTACAAAGCCATCACCCACACTTAAAAATTCTACAAGCTGCTATCTGTAAGATGTGTCCTTTGTTGTAAACACCTGTTTTCTTAACTCCCCTCCTCATATCCCCTAGGCAACCTATAAAGTAAAAGTTTAACAGATTTAGTAAAATAAAAACTTGCTTCCAAATTTACATTATATCTTCCCACACACCTAAGGAAAAAGTAATAAAGATTTCACACCAGATGAGTTAACACCAGTATGTTAACCAAATATTTCCCCTTCTACATTCTAAAAAGGAAGAAAAGGCCGGGCGCGGTGGCTCATACCTGTTATCCTAGCACTCTGGGAGGCTGAGGCGGGTGGATCCTTTGAGCTCAGGAGTTCGAGACCAGCCTGAGCAAGAACGAGACCGCGTCTCTACTAAAAATAGAAGGAAATGATTTGGACAGCTAAAAATATACATAGGAAAAAAATTAGCTGGGCATGGTGGCGCATGCCTGTAGTCCCAGCTACTCGGGAGGCTGAGGCAATAGGATCGCTTAAGCCCAGGAGTCTGAGGTTGCTGTGAGCTAGGCTGACGCCAGGGCACTCACTCTAGTCCAGGCAACAGAGCGAGACTTTGTCTCAAAATAAATAAATAAATAAATAAATAAAAAGGAGGAAAAAAAATGACAAAATGTCAAGTACATATATTAAACATTTTAAACTCTTATGAAAGAGCAACTGAAGTATGCACTAACATTACATTAATATAAGTTTAGTAAAATTACTTAAAAAGAGACAGTAGAAACTAGTTCATATAAAGATTACTCTCCTCTGCCCATTTGCCCAGTTTGGAAGGCCTTCTTCTATCTTGATCAGTTTTCTCTTGCCATTTGCCAACATGCACATACAACAACAAATTTTCTGGACATTTTGTCATAAATAGGCCATAACATCTGTGTTTATTATAGTACATTTTTCTTGCAATTTCAGCTGTGTAGTTTCTTACTACATGTCTATCATTTTCCATGAAGACTCCATTAGAGCAAACAGGGCTGTAACTGATTGAAATTTCTTACCGCACACTGAAAATATAAAGTCATAACCAACTTTACTAATAATTCTCCTGCAAACCTAAAAACTTAAAGGTCAGGTATATTTTATTTTCTCCAACCTGGTCTACTAAAAATAAATCACAGATATATTCCCCATCTGAAATTTAATTACCCTCTAGAGACCAGCCGGTTAGAGTTGGAGGGAGTCATTTAGCAGCCTGTGGGGACTTGTAATCTCTTTCTATTTGCATTGCTTCTTCCTAACAAGAATTCAGAAAGGCTCAGCCTTCCCACATTCCCCAAACCCCGGAAAAAGTTCATAGTCTATCATTAGCAGCTTGAATGAGGAATGGTAATATGGACTTTTTTATGATTAAATTTAGAGGAATTGAAAACAAATAATATATTGACACTTAAAATATTCATCTTGAAAATAGAGGGCACCATTGTGTGTCATTAGCACACTCCTCATTATTGGTTTTTCATCCATTTAAAAAATCGCTGGGTTAAATAAAGGTCATTTTGCATAGCTACCACCTGATACCTTGAAATCTCCTTCCTACATGTACAGTCTGATCTATAATCTAATAAATTATTTTACAGTCAGTGAAAAGCCAAATCTACAATTGACATTGAATCTTCAGCTATGCATTGGCTAATATCACCTTTCTTTTATCTGAACCATAGAAAACAGTATTTTTAAAACTTCATAATTTCCACTTGGAATTCCATCAACTCCTTTATCCATTAGGTATTAATTAAGGGTTATTTTTTTTAAGTATCTTTAACATAATATTTTGAAATGCAATTAAGACAAGTAAGCATGTGTTTTATTTCCTTGTTTATTTGTGAACTGATTAAAATATGTACTACTCAGATCTTCATTAATACATTTTCAAAAATAAATAGGTTTTCATTGCACTCATAAAAAAAAATATTTCAATAACATTTAAATGAAATGTGACTGGCATTCCAATGGCAAATAATTACCCTGAAATTTACTGCAGTAATGATTGCCAATTTAGTTTCTATAAACAGTGTTACCTTGGGCTCACCCTCCTTTTCCCCTCTATTATCTTTGATCATGTGTCCCCTCTCTTTACGATTCTCCATTTACCTCCAGGTATAAACAATTGATTAGTGTGGTGAGTGAATTTAAACACAAACTTTTTTTGCCAGAGATGAGATGGCAAAAATTCTAAGATTACAGAGGTCACAATTACCGTATTAATTTACCGTATTAATCTAGAACCTCACACATACCAATCATTTATGTCTAAGTGGTAACAAATCATTACAGCATCCTCAGAAGCTAAAAGAATCTTAGATTTTTCATGGATTTGATAAATATTCATTTTGGTCCTACTCCCATCCAGATGCTATGCTAGACATCTGGGTTACAAAGAAAAATTAAATGTAGTATCCAACAGCAAAGAACTCATTCAAATGGAGCAAGACTAACACGTGTAGTAAGGGAAACACTAGCAGTATACATAGGTGATTGGGGAGCACAGAGCAGCTGTCCCCACCCCCAACCAGGAGTGAGGAGAGGAAGTCAATTCCACTGGACTGAATTTGAAAGGACCAACTCACATCCACATGGAAAAGTGAGGGAGAAGAGTTTTCATCTTATACAGCAGTTGTCAGTCCCTTTTGGAGCTGGAAATCATGTAGCCTATCATCTGTTTCAACGAACCTCCCAATTTTATAGATGAGAAATTTAATATTTTTTGAGGCATTTTCTCAGTAATCTTTATAATGCGTTTTAGAGACTTTAGAAGGCAAATATTATGTTAATTTTTACAGACAAGGACATTGAGGCATGCATACAAGAAGCAACTTGCCAAAAAGCTCCCACAAAAATATGTGATGAATATGAGTATTTATTTCTCAGGTCAAATGACTCTCACCTAATTGCTTATGCTAAAACAAATAACATTATTTGTATACCAAAAAAAAAAAAAAAGAAGCATTTGATTAAGAATTTGGAGCCCTGACACTATATGTTCTGTGATTTTGCTCTTATGTATCCTAATTTTAAAATAAGACAGTGGCACAAGGCATCCCAAAGTTCTAGGGCCATGTTGTCGAATTGCACTGGTTCACAACGCTATTATTAAAATATCTGTTGCTTGAGTATAGAAAAGATTCTAGAATTTGTCCAAAATAATTTGAGATTAAATGTCCCCCTTCATTGTTTTTGGTCCCTAAAATCCTTAATTTCACGCTTTTTTCTTTTTTCTTTTTCAAAATCCAAGCTAAGTTGCCTGAGCTATGATTAAGCATTTAGAAGATTCCCAACAAATGTATCCCATAATGAAAAAGCACTCTGAAAACACTTATATCTACAGAACTTAAAAGCACTAAAACCACAATATTTATAATATTTCAAACTTGAAGTCTAACAGCCTCCACTGAGAGGGAAGCAAAACAACCCAAACATGAAGGAAAGTGGTTAAATATTAATACAATGGAGGCTTTAAATTGTAGGTCTGGAAATTCACTGAAGAAATTCTTTTCTCTCTTGGTAGGAAAGTCATATCAAAGGCCATATTAAGACAGGTTACTTCCACCAGACCCTAATATCATGCATTATTTCTTCACTAAATTTTTTGTCACCCCCTTCTTTTTCTATTCACTAAATATCCTTTAAGTTCCCATGTTCCAAACCCAATGGTAAAAGCAATACGTGACATGCTGCCTTGTCTTTCAAGAATAGACGAAGTATTTGAAGAGGCAGGGCGCACCTTCATGAAACAGTGACTTAGTTAAGAAGTAGTACATAATAAAACAGAAAAGGAATGTGACAGAACCCAAGTGGCCTCTCTAAGAAAATAATGGTGAATATATTCTGGAACAATCAGAAAACATTCCACAGAGGAGATAACATTCAACTGACCCCTGTCAGATGAGTAGGATTTGGACAAAGCAGTGGGACAAAGAAAAAATATCCCTGGTGAAGAATAATACAGTATAAGCAAAGGTTTGGAGATAAGGAAAACTGAATTCCTATTTCTCTATTTCTGTCCAAATGAACTACTCACTTTTCAAAGCCTAACAACCCCCTCCCCCGCCCGCACCAATGCCCAGCCCCAGGCAAGAGGAGTCTAACCTCTGAACTCCTCCAGTTCATTCACCTACATAATTGTTAAAAGACTGCTTCCTATGATGGCTAACTTTATGTGTCAACTTGGGGGTGTCCAAATTAAACATTATTTCTGGGTGTTAGCACAGGTGGACTCCATAAAGTAGATTGCCCTCCCCAATGCGGCATCATCCAACCTACTGAGGGCATGAACAGAAGTGGAGGAAGGAGAGTCACCACTTTTGCTCCCTTCGTGCCTGCTTGAGCTGGGCTATCTCATCTCATCTCTCTGGCCTCACACTGGGATTTACACCATGAACTCCCCTGGTTCTCAGGCCTTCAGACTCAGACTGAAATATACCACTGGCTTTCCTAGGATATGCATGCGTGCACCCAAAACACACACACAATCTACTGGTTCCCTTTCTCTGGAGACCCTGACTAATACACTCCCAGAACTACAGACAAGACTCCAGCTGAAGTCTCATAAGCACATGCAAGGCCTTTACTTCTAGTCTTCTACTGTTGCTGTCTAAGAATGGATTGAACATCAGGACAAGCAGCCGATATGCACAGTATCTGATGAAGCCCCACTTTTCCCTTCTTTTGAATCCCCTATTAGCTCATTCCACCATCCCTTGAAGTTACTGACATACTGAAAAAAATTCTTGGCTGAGCATTTTGTCACTTCCAAGGCTAACAGTGGAAGGGAGGCTTAACATGACTCACTCCATTTTGCTTCTGACCCCCTGCAGTCATATCCTGAAAATTAAAAGCTTCTGCTTAGCTCTGCACATGGGCCAGCTAATTATAGGAAGACTTTAGTTTGTGTTATAGTTCAACTCTAGAAGAAAGATGATAACCACCCCTTTGCCAAAACTAATTCCCGGGGAGATAAGGAAAGTATATACACAAGTAGTGATGCTATGTTAAAGATTTATAGGAACATTAAGACCTGACCTACTCATCCAAATTTAACTGACCAAAAGCAAAGAAATCAGAGCCTTTCTGATGTCCAGATGTCTGCGCTCCTCAGTCACCTCTTGCAACACCCTCTTCCCCCTTCCCTTAACATAAAAAGGAGTCTAAAGTTCATACTAACCTAAGATTGTTCTTTAGGGCATTAGTCTGCCGTCTTCTCAGTTTGCTGCCTGTTCAGATAAAAGTCACTTCTCTTGTCCCAATGCCTTGCCTCTTGACCTTTTGGTGGTCGTGCAGCGAGTGGTACAGCCTGGACTCGGTTGCACAAGCCTTAACTGTATTACTGCCCTTTCCTACGGAAATTGTCTCTTCTTCCACCCTCACCAATTCAGGTTCAGAATGCTGTAGACTCCTTGCTCACCATTGCTACTTCTAGACCTTGCTCCTCTACCATTACTTACATTTTTCTTGTTTTGAAGCCTGTATCATTACCTCAAGTCTTTCTGGCTTAATGTCAGAGTGTCCTAGAAGACTTTACTAACTTCGCAGGTCTGAATTACATACTTTTGCCTGGACTCTTGAAGGACTTTATGTTCACCATTCTCTTTGCAGTTAAAAGGCTCTTTAATGATTATCTATTCACTTGTATGACTCCCCCATCGGTCTCTCAGAGACTTGAGGGTGGAGACTGTGTCTTCATATCCTTTGTGTCCTCGACCATAGTGCAGCTCCTGATTTGGAACATGGGAGACGCTCATAAATATTTGCAAAACACATGAATCCCTGAATCCTGTACCACTGTCTTCCCACTCTCATCACAGACATTCTCTCACTGCCCTTTTTCCTGAGGAACATCAGCAGCTGAATACCAGTCCTCTCTACTCCACCCATTCCCTTCATCACCTTCCCTTCACAAAACCCTCTTTCTTCCCCTGTCTGGATTCACTCAATCCTCTCCTAATTTTCCCCACTACTTCCCTTGTTCTCCAAGACACCTAGCTCAGTGCCATGAACTTGGGAGGCACTGGAGAAGTGTGTATGCTAACGCAAAATGTCACATCAGAGTCAGGGACAGCCCCAGAAATGCCAGGGCTACCCTGATTCTATAGCACACCTCGATAAAGCATCTCTGCTGCCACAAATGTAAGTCTCTTTACCAGTTAGAACTTTCTCATTGAGTGTCCCCTCTCCTTCTTCTTCCTCCCTACCCCCCTTTTTCGGGGCAAATCCAGAGAACTAAGCAAACAACAGCCAAGTCCCAGAGTGGCAGGAATCAGCACTGATATAAGTACAGCTCAGGAGCTATGAACTTAATGGCTCCATGTTCTTTGTGTCTTCAGAAAGTTTAATACGTAGTCACTACATACACTAGACGGCATTATTTATGCCAGACTGCTCATGTTTTCATCCCTGCATACCTTTTTCATGGTTCACTGTGGGGTGAACCCCACAAATACTCCAGTGCCCCGGTGCTGTTGGACTGGAGCTATGTGACTTGCCTTCAACAACAGAATGTGGGTAGAAATGAAAGAGTGTCGATTTCCATCTATAAGCATCACATGTTTCTGTTTGCCTCTGAATTTATGCCATGCTCCGTGAGAAGAACAAGCCATAGGTAGCCTCTGATCTCAGAACCAAAGACCTTTGAAGCAGACCAGAGCTCAACCAACAGCCTAAGACAGAACCACACTAGCTGACCTGTAGCACAATGAAGGAAATAAATCATTATTATTTTAAGCCAGTGAGATTTGGGGGTTCTTTCTTATGCTGCACTATTGCTGTGGGAACCTAATTAATTCACCACGCTTGCTGTATGGTTTCTTAACATCTGATTTATAAAACATTGTGCTTTGCCCAGTGACATAGGTATAAGGAAGGGTAGAATCCTGTTTGGAAAACTCATGTGCAATCTAATAAAGTTCTTACAAAAAGGAGTGGTCCTATTTTACAAATCACTGGGATTTTATGATGCTTTGGATTGGTTATTGTCATTGCTACTTACCAGAGTTGGTGTTGATCATTTTCTTTTATTAATTGAAATGATTAAATTACTAATCTACCATCTCTTTCTTCCTGAATACATTTAATTATAATCATGATTATAGCCTTTTTATGTGAATGCTCAGCTCAAATGATACCCATAAACTTTGGCTGCATTGTATGTTTACTTTTCAAGTCAGATTTATTAAGATTTGTGAAGAACCATAAAGAATTTGATTAGCATTGAAAATACATGATGTAGAGATATGAATTGAATGCTGAAAAATACCTACATTTTCAGGCAAAGAAGGCATAAAATTGACTCAAAGCATTTTGAGGTTAAAAAAAAATTTAAGATCCTAATCCCTGACATCATTAAAACTGCTCTTTTTTTCCTTTCTTATTTTTATTCCAAGACCAAATATAGGTTCAGAGTCCACATAAATTTAGAACTCAGGTAGCTTGGGGATTAAGGAGCAGATGGGAAACTCACAGTCCAAAATTGGTTCCTTATTCAGCCTCTACTTTACTGGATGATACTTAAAATACCACTCTTTCATCTCAGAAATGAGTTGATTTGGCAAAACATTTCAGTCAGAAATGTAAAACCTATTTTGGAGACATCCTATTCAGGGTGTCTTTACATATCACAGAGGTAACAGAGTTTAAAAATTCTCAAAATATTGGGAAAAATGTCTTTACTTCAATTTAATTTGTAATGTAAGCATAAAAACAGAAAAATTTTGGATGGTTGATGTTATTGGATATAGTAAATTTTAGTGAGAATAATCCAAATTTCAGAAACAGTCATGAGTTTCTTCCTACTTTTGCACTAAATAATATTTGGTAAGTAGCTACCCAACTTTTCTCAGTCTTGGTCTCAGCAGCTGGAAAAAGGAGTAACAGCGGTACCCAAAGGCACTGTGAGGACGGAAGTAGAAGTGTGTGTACGTTGGGCAAAAGCACTAAGTCTGGCGCAGTTACAGCTCAACAAATGAAAAACATTTATTACTAGTAAAATCATACAACAATAATAATGGTCCAAAATTTGCGACTTAGGTGTTGTGAGAAGTGGAGCTACTTACAGTGGTAAATAAGTAGAGTTTATACGGCTTTGGGGACTGATTGGCCCCTCTACAATCCTGAGTTTATTTTTGTAACAGCTGGGGAAGAGCAGAGCAGACAGAGAGAAGGGTCTTGTTTGAAACACCTTCCTTTTCTTTATTTAATTTTTTTTTATTTCAACATATTACGGGGGGTACAAATGTTTTGGTTACTTATATTGCCTTTGCCCCTCCCGAGTCAGAGCTTCAAGCGTGCCCATCCTCCAGACGGTGTGTAAATCGAGAACCAAATGAAACACAGAGGGGCTCCAATCCCAAATTCGCTACAAATATTGGCCCCATCATGAACCAAAGTTACCAGGATCATTTGGCCTATTGAAACACCCCCTCCTTACTCAGCCACATGCTGCAAGCTCATTTCCACCTGATTCTCATCGTCACACTGAAAAAAAACAGTAATCTTTCTCATCATACCAATATTATAACTATCAACATTGAACACGTACTCTGTGCCAGGGACCATACTGCATCCCTGACATACTATTTTTAGACCTCTCAACCATCCTGAAGGAATGCTAGAATTCCAATTTTAAAAATGAAGATATAGGAAATCAGAAAAGTGAAGGCTTGCCAGTGTTACACAGCAAATAAGGAAAAGAACAGGTATTAAAACCCAGGTGAGTGTGACTCCCAAGCACATGTTTGTTCCACAAGGCTGTGCCTCTTCACTTTAACAGGAAAGTCACAGCATGATGGAGTTTTGGATTAACTCTCTCTCTCACCTCTCTCACTCTTCTCCCTCTCTCTCTCTCTCTCTCTCTCAGACACACACACACACACACACAAGAAATGTGGGAAGACAATTCTGCTACTTCCAGGTCGTACCAGTGAAACCTTATGAATAAAGTCAAAACTCAGCTATAAAACTTCTCATTCAGTACTGTTAGGAAGATGTTTTTAAGTGAATTTACTTATTCAGTGGACTGTGACACAATTTCAGGCAGTTACCTAATTTTTACAAGCTTCTGCTTGGAAGACAAGAGGATGAGCTCAATGAGGTGCAGAGTCAACCTATACTTCTCATCTTGAATGCGTGTTACTATAAGGAAGCAGAGATCTGAGTGGGTGGCAGGCACATCATTGAAGGCAAAAGAATCAGCTTACATCAGTTTTTCTTCATCATACAGGAAGTCATCTTATAATGGCTTCACCTAATGTCACCATCTTGGTGACAATTCCCATTCACAATCATCTCTTGCATGGTTTCTGACATCATGCGGGCTGCTTCAGTTTGCCGGCATAACTCTGAGGTTGTGATCTCAGGCAAGGGGCCAATAAAGAGGCTTCTTCCTCTTGATTACCATACTGTTCTGCATGTATCATTTTGCAAACTAACAGCCAAGGTCAAAAGCATTGCCTCCAAGCTGGGCCATAACAAAACACGTTTTGAAAGTTGTTTGTGTCTGACTTCACAACACTTCAATTCTGATATGCATGAAGCATAGTCTACATTCTTCCACTTTGTCAAATGCAACTTTTTCAGGAACTTTTACAAATGCTGACTCCATTTCATTTCATTTCATATTAGTTGCAAGCCAAATTTGCAAAACAGAGAAGCAAAGAGGATTCCAAATTCTAGATTGTTACTGAGTATAGTTTTTCCAAATTAGAAAATAACTTCCTGGCATAAAAAGCCCCATAAAATACTTTAACCCTGTTGGGATATTTATGCCACTACTCAGTGTAAGGACAAAATTTTGAGATCCTGAAGAGCTTGTTGCCTTCCTTGTTTATGGCGATGATATAATGATGCAGGTCTATGGGGAGTAGTGAAAAGGTCTAGACATGGTTTTCGGGCCACAGGACAGAGTTCTGAGTAGGCTCAATTAACTACATTCTTTAAATGAAGGCTGCAAAGGATGGAGAGCAAGGTTTCTGCTTTTTTGAAGGATGTTTCAAAAGATGTTTTTCCCCACCAAGGTGAGCACATCACTATGAATTCCAGACTCTAAGACCCAGACATTGAGTGAACTAAAACAAAGGAAACATGAAATAGTGGCTCTGATAGTCAGGTCTTGATGCACCTTCAAACGAATTTATTCTGAATAATACATCAAGTATCTAAGAACTCACATCTTAAGCCATTTAAAAAAAAATACATTGTGAAGTGCAAAGCATCAAGAAAAGCAGTCATGTTGTCGACGCTTGAGGAGGCTGGCTATTAAAAAAAAAAGTATCATATGTTTTTGGGCACGTACAGAAGAGAATTCCTGAGCTCTTGGTTGAGCATCACACAAACTTTCTTGCTTTCAGATCTCTGAAGTTCAAAGACATAAACCTGTGCCAGGAGTACCATGGCTTGATAGAGCTGCCGCAGAAATGTCTCTGAGAAAACTGTACCAATAAGTAAATTTGTTTAAGGAAGGAACAAGGGCAAAGTCCATTGTATAAAGTATATTTTAGACTTCAAGCTCTGAAATATACACAGATGGTCCCAATAACCCCTTCTAAGCAATGTTAAAGACATCTCTTATATTGTAACTGTGGATATTTGAAAAGAACTTCTTGTTGCTTGAAGGTAGATACACACTGATCCTAAAACGGCTCTGAAAAAGAATCAAAAGCATATACAGACCCTACATTGGAAACGAGTATCTCAGAGTACAAAGGAACTTGATTTGACAGAGATTTATAAAGCCTGATTACATGGTCTGGATATACAGGAAATTAGCATAATCCGCCTAGGGATAGATGCAATATCAAACGAAATGATTGTTAGCATCATAAGAAGACTAGGCGGCATCCAGCAAAGATGCAGACTCTTTCTAGGGTCCCTTCAAATGACGTACACCTTACGAACGTTTTCCTTAACAGGCCCTTTGCATGTCAGGATGCCCCCTCTTCACTGAGTGCTCCTTGTACGCTCCTAGTGTCTTATTTTTTTCTTACAGTTGCCTAGAGGTAAAGCTAGACTGTGAACTCCTGAGGAAAGAGATTGTGTCTTAGACATCCCACTCTCCCCAATGCTAAACAATGCTCCTGGCCCGTAATAGACAGTCACTCAATATCTGCTAAATTTTAAAAATGGCTCCCACGTGGCCAAGTTTGTGAAACACATCAACAGATCCTTTTATTTTATTCTCACACTATGAAAGTGAATTGTGAGTTGAGTCTACACAGCTCATGGAATGGGCAGTGCTATGAGAGGGGCCAAGATTCCTTTTTAGACACTTGTAATCACTTCCTGAGAATAGCTGAGTGCCACAAAATGTATATGTGTTATGATTCACTTCAAGTGCTTTACTAGAGGCAATTCCACAGGAGGTCGTCTGTGTAGAGTAATTCCCAGTAACACAATTCTTTTCACACTCTATCCATGTGGGACTGACTAAGTGCCTGGATAGCACTAACACAGACACCAGTGCTTCAGAGGTACCATCAAAAAGAATCCCTGTGATGAAGGGAATCTTCCAGGGCCGCTATCAAATCACAGCTCATAGATGCCCAAACTGTCCTCCTAGACCATCAGCAAAGGGTCCTTTCAATTTAGAACATGCCCCCTTTCATTTTCCCAAGTAACTGATTTTTTTCCCCATACTGGAATTTTCTGACTTTGATTCCTGTTCTCACACTGGGCCCAAACCTCATCCTCAGAATAAGCTGTTGGTTTACTTTTCTCTCTCCCAAGTACGGGCAGAGACCCTTTCCTTTACTTTCTCCTCATCTCAGAACAAGTTGATATTTCCTAACGGCTCTTTGCTAAAAGTGAAGAGAATCCAAAGGAGAAATAAGCAAAGAAAACACAAACAGCATGAACAAGACAAGATCACAGAGTCCAAATACCCAAACCTAAAACCTTGGTCACAACAGCACAGAGACTTACCAAGCCCAGATTTTCCAAATCAGACACAAACTCCTCCACCACAACTGGGGCACAACTTAAAGGCAACTTGGTTTCGTTCCTTCATGTTCAGGTTCCAGACTCCACTCATGGAAATCACCCAGGAGCCACCTAACTGCACATTTTGTTCTTTCCAGTGTCCAACACCAGCTTCCTCGTCCCCGATTAATCACAGTTTCCCCAAACTATAAGTTACTTTGACTGAATTCCCTGTTAAAGGACAACAGAGGTGCCTGCTTCACAGCCCTTTTTGGAGTAGTGTTGATTGACATCCTGAATGCAAATGATGATCAAATCACGTATGGCCCAAGGTTGTTAATTTTTCCCTCTTCAGATTCTTAGTCAGATACCTTAGCTCCTCCCTACAGAAGCAATTTGGAAAAATAACCAGTATCATTTCCCAAGCTCGACATATAAGTGTAAATCGACAAGAGCACACATACAATCCTTTCACTTCTCTACAATAAAACTGTGATAATCATGGTGTGGCAGTGGCGGTGGTGGTGGTTGTCACGGTGATGACAACAGCCAAAATGCATTGAGTGTTACCCTTAAGATACTAAAGACAAAAGCAAATAAGACAGGCCTCTGGGATTTCACCATCATACTGGTTACCACATTCATTCTTTTCATAATTCCTCTTTAGCAAGTAACTGCATGCAGTTATAGGAAAGAGAGGCACAGATGAAGCCACCACATGTGCAGGGAAGAAGGAAACAGCTACTCCCCACTTGGCAAGAAACCCCGTCCTCAGGGAACTGGGAACTGGGTTCCAACTCACCATCACTCTTTTTTTTTTTTTTTTTTTTTTTTTTGTGACAGGGTCTCACTCTGTTGTCCGGGCTAGAGCGCTGTGGCATCATCCTAGCTCACAGCAACCTCAGACTCCTGGGCTCAAGAGATCCTCCTGCTTCACCCTCTGGAGTAGCAGGGACCATAGGCATGCACCACCATACCTGGCTGATTTTCTATATTTTATAGAGACAGGGTCTCACTAGGTTGCTCGGGCTCTGTCACTCTTTTGGTGGTAAATTCATGCACTGATTTTCCCTTGTCCTTTGAGAGATACTACATCAGAACTGATTTTTATGGAAGCACAATAGCTTCTTAAGCAGCCCTTAGGATCAGGAGAGTTCTTCTCCACTGGAGAGATATAGTTTGCAGATATCAAAAAGAAAGAAAACAACTCAAGGGTTTGCTTCAGGAAACATAATTGAAACAAACTTTGTTTTTTCCACTTCTTGAACCATTGTTTACTTTTTATTTTCAGTTCTGTGGCTCTATTTTATCTCTTCCTATGATGTTTCTACACTAACTTATAATGAAGGTTTAAATTTTTCCTGTAGTTGTATTTTACACACAGGGAGCCTGGAGTGATAGAGAAGTCAGATAACCTTAGAGAATGACTATTAGTAAAACTTTAGCAATTAAGTCTAACAGAGGGGATTTGTTTCATTCATTCTTGCAACAAAATATTGCTGTGTATCTATTATAAGAGAATCATTTTGCCAGACATTATTTAAAGAAGCTACTATTGAACATTTCAATAGCTCTGATAATACCCATATACATTATATATAAATCACATACCCTGAAATTAATTTTCAAGAAATAATCCTAAAAAAAAGAAAAGTTTATCTTCATGAAAATTTTCATTTATTGAACCGTGACTTACCAAAGTAAAATACAAAAAAATACAAAAATATTCAATATTAGAGAAATGGCTAAGTAAAAATTGGTCTATCAACCGAATATGATGCAAAATACTGATACTATAGGGATTAGTTTAAAAAAGTAGAATTTATACTTGTTTATGCTATGATTTGTGTTCCTATAAATAGGATTTGAAGGAAATATGGGAAGACTAAAATACTTTATTCCTAAGTGTAATGGAATTGTAAATACAATGTTATTTCTATTATTGTTATAATTTTATTTGTGCAATCAAAAAGTAACTTTCAGGAAAGAACATAATGTATTTTATTGAATATCTACTTATGCAAAGAAAAATAAAACATAAGATTCTCCCTTAGGAAGCTGATGGATACCAGGAAGATTTTAAAAATAGTATGTAGGCCGGGCGCGGTGGCCCATGCCCGTAATCCTAGCACTCTGGGAGGCCGAGACAGGTGGATCGTTTGAGCTCAGGAGTTTTGAGACCAGCCTGAGCAAGAGCGAGACCCCGTCTCTACTAAAAATAGAAAGAAATTAGCTGGAAAACTAAAAATATATAGGAAAAAAAAAATTAGCCAGACATGGTGGCGCATGCCTGTAGTCCCAGCTACTCGAGAGGCTGAGGCAGGAGGATTGCTCGAGCCCAGGAGTTTGAGGTTGCTGTGAGCTAGGCTGATGCCACGGCACTCTAGCTCGGGCAACAGAATGAGACTCTGTCTCAAAAAATAAAATAAAATAAATAAAAATAAAAACAGTATGTAAAAACTATAATACATAAAACAAAGTCTCATAAACAAATAAAAGTTAGATGCTATAGAGAAAAAAAAGGAAACAGGACTTCTTATCTATTAACCAGCAAGAAATTAATATTTTTAAAGTTATACTATTAGAAGAGTTTTCATTCATTTCTGAAGCAGTAAGAGACCCATTGCCTCACTTTATGACATTCAGACTATGTAGTAAATACAAAAGGAAAAAATCATCACACTGATTTTTAGAAGCTTAAACGTAAATTTCAGAAAGTTACATCCTTACCAAGTCATCTTCAGTGGACCTCTTCACACTTGTCACCTGGACACAGCACACTCGTCTGTCTGTACTCTGGAACAGGGAGGGAGACATTTATCCCCAGCAGGGTGAGCCCCAGAAGTAAACATACCAACATGCTATGGCTGGATCCGGTTGGAATCCAGGGGGCCTGGGTGATATTGTCCACACCAATGAGCCTTTCAGGCACAGGAGCAAGCAGAGAAGGCTGGAGAATAAGTATCAATGGACAAAAAAAAAAAATCCATCCCAGATATCTATAAAAACAAAATCTCAGAAGACATCAGACTTAATGGTGAAAAGTTAAAACTTTCCTTTTGAGATCAAGAACAAGACAAGGATGACTGCTACCATGACTTCTATTAAATTGTAGTGATATTAACAAAGACAAAGCAAGATAATGATGGAAAAATAAAAAATAAAACCATCACTATTCACAGTGAAATTATTGTGTATATCAAAAACACAAAATGATCTATAATAAATTATTAACACTAATGAGTAAGTTTAGTATATCTATTAATGTCAGGGCAACATACAGATAATCAACTGTACCAGCAACAAACAAAAATAAAATTTATTTTTAAATATATAACATTTATAATGACATTAAAATATGAAACATTTAAGAATAAATCTGCTAAAAGATGTGCAGATAATTATAAAATCTTAGTGGCAAAAATTTAAGGAGACTAAAATAAATGGAAAAGTATCTAGATTAAAAGACCCAATATTGAAAGATTTCTTTCTCCAAATTGTATAATAATATATAGATTAATCCAATTCAAATAAAATCACAATTGAAAAAGCTACGACTTGTTGATATTAAAGAACAACAAGTTCTATTTGATAGGACAAATCTATCAGGATATCAACATGTCATAATTTTATTTATTTTTTTCAGTTCCTGTGAGTCCATTTATTGTGAACATCTTCCCACACTGATTATATTTATGATGTTTAAAATAGGGATTTTTCATGACATGTAGCTCCTAAATGCTAGCCAACTACCTAAGATTATCTATTTTAGTACTAGAGAATTGACCAAGTGTAGTGGCTCATGTCTGTAATCCCAACACTTTGGGATGCTAAGGCAGGAGGATCCCTTCTTGAACAGGAATTTGAGACCAACCTGGATAACATAGCAAGACCCCTGTCTCTACAAATTTTTTTTTCCATTTCAAAATGTTATAGGGGTACAAATGTTTTTGGTTACGTGGATCACTTTTGTTATGCTTAAGTCAAGGAAATAGTGTGCCCATCATCCAGACAGTGTGCATTGTATCTATTAGGTAGATTTTCACCCATCCCTCCCTTTCTGCTCCCCTCTGCTTGATTTTCTCTGAATTTTACCTCCCTCTGTGCACATGTGTGCTCATTGCTTAGTTCCAGTTTTATAGCAACAACATGTGGTATTTGTTTTTCCATTCTTTAGATACTTCACTTAGGATAATGATCTCTATTTCCATCCAAATTGTTTCAAAAGGCCTTAATTCATCCTTCTTCATGGTTGAGTAATATTCCATAGTGTACATATACCACATTTTGTTGATCCACTCATGAATTGATGGGCACTTGGGTTTATTCCACATCTTTGCAATTGTGAATTGCGTTGCAATAAACATTCAAGTGCAGGCGTTTTTTTGATAAAATGACTTCTTTTCCTTTGGGTAAATACCCAGTAGTGGGATTGCTGGATCACATGGTAGGTCTACTTTTAGTTCTTTGGGGAATCTCTATACTGTTTTCCACAGAGGTTGTACTAATTTTCAGTCCCACTAACAGTGTATAAACATTCCTTTCTCTCCACATCCATGCCAGCATCTATTGTTTTTGAACTTTTTAATAAAAGCCATTCTAACCAGGGTAAGGCGATATCACGTTGTGGTTTTAATTTGCATTTCCCTGATCATTAGTGACATTGAGCATTTTTTCATATGTTTATTGGCCATTAGTCTGTATTCTTTTGAGAAGCTTCTGTTCATGTCTTTTGCCCACTTTTTAATGGGGTTGTTTGGTTTTTTTCTTGCTAATTTTCTGGAGTTCTGGTTTTAACCCTTTATCAGATGTATAGTTTGTGAATATTTTCTCCCATTCTGTAGGTTGTCTATTTTCTCTTTTATAATTTTCTTAGCTGTGCAGAAGCTTTTTAATTTAATCAAGTCACATTTATTTATTTTTGCTGTTGCTATGATTGCCATTGAGGTCTTCTTCATAAACTCTTTGCCTAGGCCAACATCTAGAAGAGTTTTCCCTACATTTTCTTCCAGAATTCTTATGGTTTTGTGTCTTGCATTTAAGTCTTATCTATCATGAATTAATTTCTGTGAATGGTGAGAGGTGGGGGTCTTGTATCATTCTTCTGCATGTGGCTATCCAATTTTCCCAGCACCATTTGTTGACCAGGGCTTTTTGCCCCAGTGTAGGTTGTTATCTCCTTTGTCAAAGATCAATTGGTTATAGGTAGATGGTTTTACATCTGGGTTCTCTATTCCCTTGGTCTGTGTCTCTATTTTTGTGTCAATACCATGCTGTTTGGGTTACTATAGCCTTGTAGTATAGTTTGAAGTCTGGTAATGTGATCCCTCCAGATTTGTTCTTTTTGCTTAAGAATGCTTTGGCTATTCGGACTGTTTTCTGGTTCCAAACAAAGGGTAGGATTATTTTTTCTAGATCTGTGAAATATGACATTGGTGTTTTGGTGGTGGTTGCATTGAAACTGTAAATCACCTTGGGTAGGATGGACATTTTAACAATGTTGATTCTACCAATCCATGAGCATGGTATGTTTTCTATCTGTTTGTGTCATCTGCTATTTCTGTCCTCAGTGTTTCATAGTTCTCTTTGTAGAGATCTTTCACCTCCTTGGTTAAGTATATTCCTAGGTATTTTATGTTCTTCATCACTATTGTGAATGGTATTGAGTCTTTGATTTGACTCTCAGCTTGACTGTTGTTGGTGTATATAAATACTACTTATTTCTGTACATTGATTTTGTAACATGAGACTTTGCTGAATTTATTTATCAATTCCAGGAGTCTCTTGGTGGAGCATTTGGGGCTTTCTAGATAGAAGGTCATATGGTCATTTGGATACCCTTAATTTCTTTCCCTTGCCTGATTGCTCTGGCTAGGACTTCCAGCACCATGTTGAATAAAGTGGTGACAGTGGGCACCCTTGCCGTGTTCAAGCTCTAAGGGGGAATGCTTTCAACTTTTCCCCATTCAGGATGATGTTATCTATGTGTTTGTTGTATATATATGGCTTTTAAAATCTTGAAATATGTTCCTTCTATGCCTAGTTTATTGAGGGTTTTTATCATGAATGGGTGCTGAATTTTGTCAAATGCTTTTTCTGCATCTATTGAGATGATCCCATGGTCTTTGCTTTTGCTTCTGTTAATGTGGTGAATCACATTTATTCATTTACATATGTTGAACTATCCTTGTATCCCTGGGATGAAGCCCACTTGGTCATGGTGGATTACTTTTTTGATATGCTGTTGAATTCAGTTTGCAAGTATTTTGAGGATTTTTGCATTTACATTCATAAGGGATATTGGTCTGTAGTTTTCTTTTTTGTGTCCTTTCCCAGTTTTGGTAGGAAGTTGATACCAACTTCTAGAATGAGTTGGGGAGGATTCCCTCCTTGATGTTATGGAATAATTTCTGCAGTATGGGTACCAGCTCTTCTTTGTAGGTCTGGTAAAATTTGGCTATAAATCCATCTGGTCCAGGGTTTTTTTGTTGTTGTCGTTGGAAGATTTTATTACTGTTTCAATCTCATTGCTCATTATTGGTCTGTTCAGGAGTTCTATTTCTTCCTGATTGAATCTTGGAAGGTTGTGTGTTTCTAGGAATTTGTCCAGTTCCTCTATGTTTTCAAGTTTATGTGCATAGAGATTTTCCTAGTATTCACAGATGATATTTTGTATTTCTGTGGTATAAGTAATAGTATCTCCTTTTTCATTTCTGATTGAGCTTATTTAGGTCCTTTCTCTTTTGTTCCTCGTTAACCTAGCAAGAAATCTATCGGTTTTGTTTATCTTTTCAAAGAACCAAATTTTTGTTTCATTGATACTTTATATTGTTTTTTGTTTGTTTATTTTCCATTTTGTTTAGTTCTGCTCTGACCTTAGTTATTTCTTTTCTCCTGCTGGCTTTGGGTTTGGTTTGCTTAATTCAACACTTCATAACTTTAAAGCAATTAATAAGTATAGTACTGACCCAAGAATAGACAAATATGTCAGTGGAAGAGAATTTAGAGTTCAGACAAGTATAGCTTCATTTATGATCCTTTTGCATATAGTGGGAAAGAACCAACTTTTCAATGAGTGGTACTAGGTCAACTGGATATCTATAGAACAAAATGAAACAATTCTAATGGACACCTTTCACAAATACTAGGTCAAGAAATGACTTAAGCCATATCTCTTAAGAAATAGCAATTTGTATGCAAGAGATTTATTCGGGCATGTTCTCAAGATCAACACCTGTGACGGAGTAAACACAAGGACTAGTCAAAGGGAGGATTGAATTGCAATGCAGATTCAACAAAAGCCTCTGTCAAGTACATGAGCTTCTCTGGAGCTGGGTTGAAACTTCAAAATTCCTAGAATTTAGGCAACAAAGCCAAGCCTTTATACCATCCATTGAGCAGTCACTGGATGGAGGCTGCTCCCAGGAAGTGGCAGAAATTTGAACAAGGTGATTCTCTTGCAATGGTGAGGGAGAGGGAGGGGAAAACCCAAAGAAGGCCTCAGCTGAGAGCTATCAGTCACCAAGACTCCTAACAGCTAGGAGGAGGCCTCATGGGGTGAGATCCAGGAGGCACAGGTCAACTTTCACAACAAGGCAGAATGATCATCTAAATGTAAGATATAAAATTATAAAGCTCCAGCAAGATAATGCGAGAGAATATCTTCATGAATCCAATGTTGGGAAAAGCTTTTTAAACAGGACCCAAAAAGTACTAAACATAATGGGGGAAACTGACAAATTGGACAAAGAAAGTAAAAGCATAAGCCACAGGGTGGGGAAAAATGTTTGCAACATATAAGACAGAAAAAGAACTCCTACAAATAGCTTCTATAAACCAATAAGAACAGTAACAAAGAAGAAAAATGAAAAATGAGCAAAAGACTTGAATGGGAGAAAAAAATATATACATACACACACATATTTCCAAGTGAACAATTAGCATATAAATGGGTACATTAGTCATCACCCAAATGCAAATTGATACCACCACAACCCTAAAAATAGCTAAAATAAAAAGCATAGGTAATTGCAAGGATGGAGGCGGGATATGGAGCAAATGAATTTCTCATATACTGCTGGTAAAATCACAGTTCCAGTGGAAAACAACTTGGCAATAGGTACTAAAGTGGAATGGACACATAACCAGTGATGCAGCAATTTCTCTCCTACGTATACACCCTCTACATCCCAGTTTAAACTACAACACAGTTCCTGGCTGTTTGAAAAGCTATAAAAGAGAATTCTTCCAACATAAACTTTTCAGGATAGGGGTCACGGAGATTAAGGATCTACAAAAGCAATAACTCGGTCTACCAACATTCAACATGGCTCTTTGAGATGTACAGACAAAACTCTCTACTTACTGTCACAGGTGTGGTAGATAAGCACTCCTCAAGAGTCTTATGATCAGAACAAATTGTAAAATCTGTGGCCAAAGAAGTAGGTGTAGAACCCTTTGATTCTGACAAGTGCAAAAGTTTATTGATAGGGCATTGTTCCATCCTTCAAATAATGGCTTTGTTTTTAACTAAGATGAATCTTGCATCTTAAAGCTAAACGCAGTTCTGTTCCCCAAAATTGAAGGATTAATGATGAGAAACAGTGGGGAACATAAAGCACTATCATGCACTAACTAGCATGTCAGTAACTGCTGCTAGCAAGCAGAACAGTAAAGAACGCTATGACTCAAAGTCCCACCAAACCCATTCAAACAAGTAGGTGAACGATACAACTTAATGTGCACCCACTCTGGGTTCAAGTCTACAAAGTAAATAAGTTTTATTAATGAAATTTTAGGCAGCAGCAGCCTAAGCAGCAGCAATCCTAGAATACTTTGGACAGGGGTTGCAACATGCACAAGGAATCACTACATCAGTACTTCACTAAATCTCAGGAACCATCATTTGTAAACCACACCATTACTTATGTGTCATGAGGAAAGAAGAGAAATACTGCCAATTAAACAATACCAGATCATCTATTTTAAGAAGCATCCACATTTAGAGATGATAAAATGTGGGAGAAAAATGTGTGTCTTAGAATAAATGAAACATAACTTTCCCTATGTACCAGATTGGAATCTGTCCACTACCTGACCTGCTGAGAGCCGGGAATTCTATTTGTTTTTCCAGTGGCTGCAAAACACAAGGATTTAGCTACATCTGTTTCTATGAAAGCACTATTGCTTATATTCCACACAGCTTTTCCCTGAAGAAATTGACCCTCTTTTTTTTTTGTTTGTTTGCCATGTTTTCAATTATTCTCAATTCCTTTACAAAAATCACATGTGTTCTTTGAACAAAAAGGATGGTCTGTAAAAACAATAAAGTAAATACACGTGTCATAAATATTTTGACTTCTTTAAATACCTTTGAGATAAGCTTTTTAAATGGCTGCCAAATTAGTAAGAGTGTAGATATTATATAAATCTTGAGTATGATAAGCCAGCTATAATTCAGAAATATGGATTATCTCTTGGAGATTTCCCTTAATCCTCAGAAGTATCATACATAGAACTTAAAAGAACAAAATGCAAAACTCATTCTGTTGGGAACAGCCAGAGAATTGATTTCACCCAGTTCAGATTTTAAGTATGCTGAATGTTAAAAGTATCATTATTAAGTATCAAAAAACCCGATATGAGTATTCCTAAATTGCTTGATATTGCATCTGTGCTAATGCCTTCTATTGCTATTACTTGGTAAGGAAAGAAGTGAATATGATAAAATGAAAAGCAAAGAAGGAAAAAGAGACAGAGAAAGAAAGAAAGTGGAGATAAAAAAAGAGGAAAAGAAAGGAAAAAAAGAAAAGGAGAGGAGAAGAAAAAAAAGAAAAAAGAAAATGAAAAAAGATTATCTTGGTGGAATATTTTGTTAGATTTTCTTAGATCTTTGATTTTTCAGGATTTGCATTTCTACTTTTATATATTATTCATAGAATAAAAGAACTTTACATTTCTGTATCTAAAATCCCCACTAGATCGTCAGCAGAGTGTGTTCTCATACCTGGACATCCTCAGCCTCAGTGCCGTGCACACAGGGACGGCTGGGGTTGCACGGGTCTTCTGTTAGCCTTCCTCTTATATCTTATTATGAAAAAATCTGTAGATGTTTGTTTAGTCATGATTGGGAGTTATTTGTTTGGTGTTTTTTAAATATTCATGAACACTGTTGTTTTTGAAAACAGGAATAAAATAGCAAACAAGACAGAAAACATTTGAAGAAGGGAGAGAAAAACAAAGGCGAAATGAGCTCTGACCTGCAGGAGGGGTGAGTAAATAGGAAGGAATTTATTCTTAGAGTGTTCAGTGAAAGGTATCAAGTAAGTTATTAATGGTTGTGTTCTGAAAGTAAAATGAGACCGGAGAAGTGAGCAGGGCTAGGGAAAATGGAGAAGTAGGAGAAATAGAAAGGAACCAACATTAGGTGAAATTGATGTTGGAACAATTCTAAAAATCTGAGAGTTTTCAGAGCTGGAAGGGCTCAGGTCATTGATCAAACCCTTCACCTTCCCAGGAAGAAATGAGCCCACTGCTCACTGCCCCTGCACGGGTGCCATCAGACACTCTGCCACTGGAGGACTGGGGCCCCTCCGTCAGCAGACTGTCACTGTGGAACTGAGAAGCATCCAGAAGAGAGCTCCCCAAACTTTACTGTGTGTATAAACCACTGGGCTCTTGTTAAAATGCAGACTGTGGTTCAATGAGTCTGAGATGGGAACTGCGATTCTGCATTTTTAACAAGCTCCCAGGGGAGGCTGAGGTTGCGGGTCCACAGACCACATGCTGAGTAGCAAAGTTTGGACGGCGTTTCTGAGAGTGTGGCCTGAAGGACACCTGAGTGAGAATCGCTGTGGTGCCCCTTAAAAATCCACATTCCTGAGTTCCCCCACAGTCAGTGGAAATTCTGAGGCAATTAATGGTTATATTCCAAATTTTTTTAAATATCATGTATAACATTTTAAATTATCATGTTTTATATAATATAAAAGCACTTGACACATAACCTAAAATTTAAATCCACCTTTATTGCTTTTTTTTTTTTAGACTGTCATTTATTTTTTTTAATCCTGTTCTTTGAAATATCACTTTGAGAAGTTTAAGGGTAAAAAACAAATAACCTCTTATAGGTGGGAGCAAAATAATGTGCACACACGCACATAGAGGGTGGAGTACTAGGCCCTGGAGACTGGGCAGGATGAGAGGGTGAGAGGGTAGGAGAGGAGGGACAAAAAATTACATCATGGGGACAATGTACACTATTTGGGTGACGGTTACACTAAACACCCAGACTCCACCACTACACACTATATCCACGTAACAAAACTACACTTATACCCCCTAAATCTATAAATAAATAAATAAATAAATAATATAAATGAATAAGCACTTTTCCCTTATCAGTTAAGGACTTAAGTCCCCGTGACTCTTTCCTATGTCCCATCCCTGCCACTATTTCAATTTCTCAGAAACGGGTCACCATATCAGACACACTGTCACCAGGGATGGTAATGAAGGGTGAAGATCCAGATCCCAAGATGACCAATCTCAAATTCCCCTCGCTAGATTTCACTCTCCAGAATCACTTATATGCATCTTAATATCTCAGAATACTATAAATCATGCTGCCCCCTAAAACCAGAGTCCTCATCCCAACCTTTTCATGTCCCTTACCATTACCAGCATTTTTGTTATCATCATTAATATCATTTCTAGCTAACATTGAATTCTTGCTACGTGCCAAGCACAGTGTTAAAAAGTTTGCATACATTGTCTCCATTCTTGCCTCACAATGGGGGGAAAATGTTTTCTATTCTTGTTTTATAGATGAACAAAGAAAGGTTAAGGAATCTAAGTAACTTACTCAAGGATCACACAGCTACTATTTGAGCCTAGATTTGAACTCAGATCTGTTTGGCAGCAGAGCATCAACTTGCCAACTCTGTGTTATACTTGCTATCATTATTTACCCCATACTCAATTAAATTTCTTAAGGCACTTATTTAAATAAATATATATATAAAGGATTGCTTGATTTCAGAGGCGTATCACTCTGTGTCTCAGCAGCATCCTTTCAAAATGTCATCCGTGACTTCCCCCCGGTTCTGCTACTGTGCCGTATTTAAATGAAAGAGCTTACTAAAACTAAAACACTTGTCTCTGCCAACACCGACGCAGGGCTGAAAATTGGCATGTTCAACTGATTTATCTAAATCATACTTTAGAGTTCAGTGGACACGCTAAGACAATTTTCTTTTCAAATGTTTCCAAAAGCAATGCTAAAGAGTGGTGCAATATTGTCACTTTTTCAAAAGGAAAAAATGTAGGAAAGACACTTACCTGTGTGAGTGTGGGTGGGTGTATACCTAAGCTTCCACATTAACCTCCCACCTGGTAAGTTGGTCTTGAGTAGTTCTCCAGATGGACTCATGCAGTAAATGGATGTTTGAACTCTGTTGGTGGTTTTTATTAGGACCCATTCAGCAAACAGGAAACCTTTTTTTCCTAAGAGTGTCAGCTCTTATTACAGTAGAATGAAAGCTATGCAGCTTCTTTGACCAAATTCTATCTTGGCAGTTACAGCTGTGATCTACTTTTCAATGATTACCTCAAAACCCATTAAAATGAAGAAAATCAAGAGGGTGATGTTCATCTGAGACTGTGGATGCAAAATCATTTCTTAGATGCACTGATACTGTGTTCACAAAGACAAATACGCAGTGCGAAGGCTCGTGCCCCAAAATAAACCATTACTTTGGTCATGACTTACATGAAAACACAGTGTTTTCATCTGTGTTTTCTTATTTTCAGTTGATAACGAGTAGCTAACAAAGGATTTATCAAGTTTTTAGATTCCCCTGAGTAGAAAACTAGATTTATCAATTCTTGTGTGGTATATGCCTTTGAAATATTTCTTCCATCTTTAAAGGTAAATCCTGCATAGATACCTCAAAAGATGTCAAGTCTATCTGCCACTCTTTTAAGAACAGAGGAAAAGATCTATGGTTAGCTGACTAATAAAGCATAATTCTCTTCAAGACTACTTGTACCTTGTCTTAAGAAACACTGCTATCCCTGACTGTGGCATTATACAATTCATCGTAACAAAAACACTTGCATCCCATTAATATTTTGAAATAAAAATCATTAAATTAAAAAATTTTAAAAACACTGCTGAAAATGTGAAGAATAAAAAGAAAATTAAATATTTCTGTACTGGGGTACCTGGTTTCCATAACAGCAATCGGAAAAAGACAAAAAATACTCACTTATAATTTGATCACCAGTTTTTATATAAGTTTATTTTATATTATTGTCATCTGGATCAAATTAATTTATGGGTTTTTTATTCATTAATACAAGATCATTCCTGTACCTTCCTTTAATTGCAATAGATTACAAATAAGGGATCATGAAAACATATAATTGTAAAAACATATTAAATTGTGATGCTTAAAAAATACACTCAAAGAAAGATAAAATCTTAGACTGAGGATCCCAAACCAGTATGTAGTGAGTGGGAGAGAATCCGAAGTGCCTTTTAGCAACTTTAAAATATCTCTTGAACATGAAAACCTAATGGTGTGATTTTTCTTCAATATGAAAAAAAAAATGACTTGCTTTCTAGGTTGAAAGGAAACAAGATGTTATAAAACAGCATTAAGAACTATATCCATATATATTTTATGAGAAATAAATCTATAAAGTTTGGATACAGACATTTTTTAAGTAATACGAGCTGATCAAGAACAAACTAAAAGGCAATGACCTCAGCATGTGGGCAGATTCCTAGGACCAGTTTAAATCAGAGAGATGAGAATTTACAACCACACAGTTGTTGGAATTTAATCCAATGTTCTTTTCCTACATCTATATGATACCAAACTTTTGGATAAAAGGTAAAAAATTCAACCAAACAGGTGAATGCTTTATCTATACAATATCTGATGGTTTCAGAACCATCGTATTGAAATTTATTTATCCATTTACATGAGCCAAATACATTGTTCCACCTTACTGTTAATATTTCCTAAGCCATTTTTAGTAAATTTCATTTCAAATAAAAGGAGTATGGCCATGTCTACATTATTGACACTAGGATGGTATTATAATAGGGGCAACTGGCAGAGGTCATGATTACATGATATACTATAGAAAAAATGATCAAGCTGTAAGCAGTAGATCAAATTAGGAAATCAAACTGGAAGACAAGGCTCAGCCGTCACAGTCGAGGGTTGGGGGTCTCAATGTGTCAAATACACAACACCCCTTTCTTTCTTGCACAATTCTGAACACACTGAGAGGTCAACAGAATGAAAATCAAAATGTCACTTTTATTATGGACAAAAATATTTGGAAAATGTGCTTAGAGCTGAGCACAAAAAGAGTTTGCCAACACTCTCTGCCCCTGAATCTAGAACTTGAGAAAACCAGTAAAGGAAAATTTTGGGTATGTAGACCTCGAAGGCTGCTTTCCACTAGTCTGGGGTAGAAGGAAAAGAAGAGAGAACAGAATCCCCATAACAGATTAGCTCTGAACCAGGAAATCTCAACCAATGATTGTGGATCACTTGCCAGGAACCTCCCTCCACCCCTATGGGGCAAAAGGGCAGAAGAGTTGCTCTAAAAAGTGCCCTCCAAATGGAAACCTGAAAAGTCGAGAAGCATTTCCCCCAGTCTTGCATAGCTGTTTCTTCGGTTACTCCATTGGGTGCAACACACAGTCCACTGGTCACCCAGGAGAGTGCTATTCACTTCTGACACAAGATCAGAAATCTATCAGGGTACCACCTTCATGAGTCCTCTCCCCCAATACTAACTATGGTTGTTTTGTGGATCTTCGTGATAATACTGGTAAATATTAGCATTGACTTTGTTCCCAGGAGGTTCTGAAAATGGGTCAGAAGTCACCAATTACATTAACTCTAAGGCCATATTTTGTCTAAATTTCTCATTCAAAATATCTGATCATATCCAGCTTAGCTCACCAGAAGTTCTACAAAGAGATTGAATAACAACATTAAGATACACCATTAAAAAGTCAACACATATAGAAACCATAAATTTGAATAAAAATTACCTTCCATTGTAAATTTTTTAGAGAGCCATTATTGTCCCAAAATTGAAATCCCATTCAGGTCCACAGGATTTAAAGTCCAAAGTAATTTCATAGAAAATCAAATTCCCTTGCTGTATAGTTAAATGTCCAAAGTCATTATACTACAAAATAAAATTTTCTCATCCTTGTAAATAAAAGCCCAAAGAAACCAAAGTCCAAAGTTCTCAAATAAAATCCCATAATCATTATTTCAAACGTTTTTATTCTTCTCAGGCTCAGACAGAAGTGTCTCATTCTGAACCCAGGCATATTTAGGTTTCTTCAGCAGCCACTGCCAACCTTACAATTTTTCATGAGAATGTGCGTGCTTCCCTCAGGATCTTGGAATTAAAATTAGCTTCTCATGTGCCTCACTTTTTACAAAGTCCAAAAAGTTAGTAGACATACAAGATTATTTGCTCTCCCACATTTAGAAAATATAAGCAATTTCTGACCACTTGTGAAGTTAACCGAGACAGAATTCTGTTCTCAGAACCCAACCTTTGATGTTGCAAAATCCAATGCAGACACTCCCAGTACCTGAGGGTAGGAAGGTAGATTGAGAACATTTTCTCATTTCAGCCTAGCCAGGATGCTGGGCTTTTCTAGAATCCATGAGTGAGAACAAACTCACTTCAGAGAAAGTGCCAGCAGGAGGTTACGATGGTGCTGTGTTTTCCTTATGTGGGAGAAACACATGCCCCCGTGCGTCATCTTCTCTCTCAGGCCATTGCACTGAGACATCCCTGCCCTTTGGCAAACTGTCTGCAATATTAGCAGGCCAGCTCACCAGGTCATATTTGGGATGCATATCTTTCCATCTGTCGCTTTTAAACCCTCTTAATACTCATTTCCCCTTCGATTCTTATGCTTCTGGAAACCGAGGACTATATTTGGGATGGGTTCTGCCAAGTGACACAGCCTTCACTCCCTCTTTTGAAAGGGTATTTTCAGTTCTGCACGACTCTGGCTGCTTCCCTGGCATCTTATTATGGAAATGTTTGGGATTACACATCACGCCTCTTCGGGAGATTTCCCCTTTGTTCCCACATTTGCTTCAGTTGGAGAATCTCATTCAAAAGATTCCTGAACTGAAACTTCTATTGATGTTTCTGAATCTAGTCCTTCTAGGGGCCCAGTGAGGATCCACAACTCTGCAATGTGATCCTCAAGACGGTGCCTCCCTTGGACTTGAGTGTTCTGGACTGTGAATGTAGTATTTCTTTTTTACTATATGTTTTTCTGCACTGGTGGGATATACCAAAGTATTTTATTTTCTTTATTCTGCAGCTTCTTCTAGGTAGATTCAATTTCACCTACTGTTTAGAGGACCCCTTCCTTCTACTACATGTGGGCTAGAATTGCTATAAAACGCTCTAAATTTCTCTAAATGCTAAAGGATTATGAAATCAGATAGGAACATTACCAATAGATCAGACATCCTTTTTGAATGGAAGAAAGAAAAGTAAGAAACATGAAATAATAATTTGAAGCAATATGTAGTATTTCTCCAGCCAAGATGGATTTCATTCCACTAAATTTCAGAAGGGACTACAGACATTCCACATTGTTTATTTATTCATTTTTCCTGAAACTGCAAGCCATGGTTGGTTCCCAGATTGATTGTGGACTTTGCAATTCCCTACAAGAGGTGATATCCTATTTGGAAAGATGAAATTAGGCTTTTTTTTCCTCTTTTTTACCTTCCACAGATTTGTAAGGATATTAATTTTGAGTGGCTAATGGATTGTAAATGGTTTATCACTTCTCAGCCCAGCTCTGACGCATACATTTTGTGATTAAAATACTTAGTCATTAGCCACTGTTCTGTTTCCACTATTTCCAGCAACCATTGCCTATTCCCCAGCCTTAAACTTAAAAATCTGCTTTTTGCTTATCAAGAGCTATGAGACATCTCATGTCACTGTCCTTAGTGAAAAGTTTTTACTTTCAAAAACTGAACATTAGCTGCAGTGTTTTCTACAAGCTAGGTATTATTTCCTGGAAGAAGGGTAGACTTTTCCTAAAAGCATTTTAAATACAATCTCTAGTTCTAAGTGAAGCAAAAGTGCAAAAATGTTACATTTATTGATTAGACTCTCAAGTCCTCACATAAGTGGAGCTACCTCTTTCTGATCTTTCTGTCATGCATGGCCAATGTATGGAACTCTAAAAAATAAAGTTTAGCTTTGCAAGATGTTCCTTTGTTAACAGATGTCTTCATTTCATTCTTATTTTTAAATAACTTCCAAATTTTCGTATTCTCTTTTAAAGTAGATAAAAGCATGGAGGTTGGATATGCATTTAGCCTCAGTACAAATAATTTATTATAATGGACATCAAGAATATTATACCAATGCTAGTTCTTTCTGTCAAATTGATTGAAATTGAAATCACCTTTAGGACAGAAGGCACATTGAATTTGTAAGAACAGCCTATCTTTGTGTTTGCATCCAGCTGAGTACACTGACAATTTTGCAATTAACATTGTTGCCCATGAAAAATGTATAGGAAAATTGTGTAGCCTAATCTCACTAATTACCTGTGTGAACTCTTCCCTTGTATGTTTCATTCAATGTTTCTGAGATTTAATACTGTTGAAAAGGTCTCTCACCCCCGTGTATCCTTTTCCCAAAATAGCACTGACTGCCTTTCCTCTGAGCCAATATGTCCCAACATTTTAAATTATGAACACTTTTATATATCTAAATAATTTTTGTCCACCCCCATAGGTACTTTCATCATTTTTGCTTGGCGTATATGTTACTTTAAGTAAAAATGCACATTTTAATTTTAACTGAATACATCAATTTTAATGCCTTAAGTAATTTTGATTTGAAGGCAAATCTTGATTTCTTACCATTGAACTAATAACACACACTACCAAACTTCTGTAAATTAATTATTTGAGAAAGAGCATGATTCAGTCCACGTGTTTTTAAATGACATTATAAAGTTCCTTCACTGTATTGGCCCTGTCAACAGTAGACTAAGATTGATAGAAAGTTTAGATCCAGCTATCACAGGGGTAAATCAAACAGGCTTTCTGTATGGAAGAAGATTGAAGGAAGTCAGGACAGTCACGATACCAGCTGGCATCCCAAAACCACATTGGGTGGACTGAAACCAAGATGTCAGCAGGACCACATTCCCTCTGGGCACTCTAAGGAAGAATGTATTTCCTCACCTCTTCCAGCCTCTAGAATTCTTTGCCTTTTTCAGCTCCTAGTGATCACCTGTCTTCTTTGGCTCCTGGCCCCTTCCTCTGTCTTCAAAGCCCACAGCGTGGCATCTTCAAATCTCTCTCTCTACTGAGGTCATCACATTCTCTTCTCTATGCCCTGTCAAATCTCCCTGTGCCTCTTTCCTATAATATACCTGTGATTGCATTTAGGACCCACACAACTAACCCGGGATGACCTTCTGATCTCAAAATCACCCCTGGAATCTTTGGGGGCCATTATTCAGCTTACCACAACTTCCAAGAAATCAGTTCTTCAGATTCCTAATCACAAACCCAATGGCCATTTCTAATCATTTTTCTGTGCAACCTTTTTGTAGCATGGAACAGTGGCCTGGCCTTCTTGAACACACCCCTCATGTCTGGCTTCTGTGCAATTACTCCCATTTCTCTCACGATCACAGTCTTCTCCCTCCTACTCCTAAGTGTGGCCTCTCTTTAATGGTCTCTCCTTAACCTTATTCTTCTTGCTTTCTGTACTTCATTGCTTGATAATCTCATCCACATCCATGACTTCCCAATCTTCATTTCTTGGTCAGATCCCCTTTAGGGCTCCAGCTCTCTTTTCTAGCTATGTGCTGAACTTTGACGCAGACAGCCCTGAGGTTTAGCAAGGAGACCAAATCCATTACCCAGCCTTCTAAACCTCTTCTCCCTCCGTAATCAGCATTGCAGTTAATGACTGCAGCATTCCAAAAAATAACAAAACGTCTTTCTCTTTCTTTGTCTTGGCCACTACCTTATCTCCGGCCCTAATTGCCTCTGGTACAAAATATATCAATAATCTCCTAACAGATTTAGTCCCTGTAATTCTTAGCCATTCTTTGCTTCCAGAATCAGCTTTCCAAAGCCTAGATATAATGTGTGCAAGCTTTGTATTAAAAATCCTCAGTGCCCCTTCCTACTTCTTTCTACCAGCATATTCTCATTAAAAACCAGACTTGAGGTCTCCATGGTTCTCTCCACCTTGATTTCACATGCAACTAATAGATTTATCCCTCACCTCCGTACTTACCTTAGGCTCCTACTGCCACTCACCAAATGTGAAAAGGTCCTGTGTCTGTGCTACTGCTTATTCTATTATATCTGATTCTTCCTTCATCTTTATGAAAATCCCACAATCCCTCCTCGCAAAATACAATATGCAAAGACATGGCACTTAAACGTATTTTAAATTCAAATAATTCTTTAATTTCGTCCTTCTTTGCCATTGCAGAGAGCTAGTATTCTCCGTTGGGCCTCAGGAAGTAATGCTCCTATGAAAATTGGAGGTCCTTACTCAATTGTCTATTAGCAAAAGGAAAGCACTACTTAGCCAAAGGCCTAGATTAAATAGTTCATTTCTTTCGTTCATTCTTTTTTTGTCTTATACATTCTTTTCACAGTTCTTTATTGCTTACCTACTACATGCTTGACACTGTTCTATGCACTGAAGGATTAAATAAAAAATAAAACCGACATGGTTCCTGCCCTTCTGGAGCTTATAGATTAGTGGGGAAACAGTATTAATCAAATACAGTGGCGCATCACTTAACAATGGTGAGACATTCTGAGAAATACATCCTCAGAAGATTTGGTCATTATGTGAATATCATACATTGTACTTACACAAACCTATTTTTTAATTTTTTTAATTTTTGTTAGCTTATTTTCACTGAAGGACTAACTTACACAAACTTAGATGATAGAGCCTCCTGCACAGCTAGGCTATATGGCATAGCCTATTGCTTCTAGGCTACAAGCTTTTATAGCATGTTACTATACTGAATACTGTAGGCAACTGGAACATAATGGTAAGTTTTTATGTATCTAAACACATCTAAACATAGAAAAGGTACAGTAAAAAATACAGTATGATAACCTTAGTGGACCACTGTCCTATATGCAGTCCATTATTGATTGAGACATTGTTATGCAGCACATGACTGTACAATAAAATAAAAGGTGACGTCTGTTTCAAATGCTAAGAAGAAGAGGTGCTCAACTCTATTGAAGTGTATCAGGAGGAGGTGCTGACAGAGTCCAGGGGTTCAAAATTCTTCTCAGAGGAAACGATCAATGAATAGCAAAGGGAAATGGAGGATTCTCAGAAGACCTTATCCACATATTAAACCGAGATTGTTTTGGAGAGAAAAACTCATCTCAAATATACATTTAGCTCCTAGTTGGGAATGTGCAGGTTGTTAAATATAGAAACCATGTCCTGTAAATGTATATCTGAAGCTATAAAGCAATGTTAGGGCTGAATGTGGCACCTAAGAGGCATCATAGTAATTTTAATGAATATGCTGAGGTGTAAATGTCTCTATAATGATAACTGGAATCCCAAAAATAGCTTTGAGAGAAAGGTTGATATATTTTGCTTTTCCAAAGCATTTCCAAATTGTTCCATAGGAACAATTCTTATTTCCTCAGGAGCATCTGGCTTGTTCATTGTTTACCAAACAGCTGCAAAATAGCTTGTTCTTTTCATTTAATTTAATTTTTCTTTCCCTTTTAGCCCCAGAATTCAGAGACTTAAATATTTTTTTTTTTTTTTTTGAGACAGAGTCTCGCTTTGTTGCCCGGGCTAGAGTGAGTGCCGTGGCGTCAATCTAGCTCACAGCAACCTCAAACTCCTGGGCTTAAGCGATCCTCCTGCCTCAGCCTCCCGAGTAGCTGGGACTACAGATATGCGCCACCATGCCCGGCTAATTTTTTGTATATATATATTTTAGTTGTCCATATAATTTCTTTCTATTTTTAGTAGAGACGGTGTCTCTATCTTGCTCAGGCTGGTCCCGAACTCCTGACCTCGAGCGATCCACCCGCCTCGGCCTCCCAGAGTGCTAGGATTACAGGCGTGAGCCACCGCGCCCGGCCTAGAGACTTAAGTATTAATCATGCTTCTCAATTATCATCATCGACATCATCAGTCTGCACATCATGTGATTTATTTTATTTTACTTTATATTTCCTTCCATCTTCCTTGATTCGTCCTATTTTACTGTCCAGCCCACACATTCCTGTATTTATACATATAGTCTATTTGATACATCCAAATGTAAATGTGCCTTCCCACCTTAACCTGCTCTTCTTCCTCATTTCTAGTCTCACAGGTCAGAACTCTGCTCCTGAGTGTCAGGATTCCAGCTCCTAGATATTTCTAGACTCCATCTTTCTCTTCATCCACACTACCACTCGTTGGTTCAGACATTTACTATCCATTTCCTGTTCTATTGTAAGTGACCTCTCCAAGTGGTCTCCTTAACTCTGGTTTTATTTGCCAAAGGCAACCAAAATGACTTTTCTAAAGTACATATCAGATCATATCACTCCTCTGTTTAAAAACCTTCAGTGGCTCTCAGTTTTTGGTACAAGTTCTTAAAATGGTGTGAAGGCTCTTCCCATTGTGACCCCGTCTGCAATTCTGGCATCACTGTACCCTCTTCACAAGCACCCCTTCTCCCTACACATTGACCTACTTGTAGTTCTGCAAACGTATCTCTTGCTTCTTGCTTTTCATGCCTTAGCACATGGTGTTCAAAAATCAAAGATGACCAGAAAAAAAATATTTCAACTACAGAATCCAGCAAAGCAAAGGCACAAAAGAGAGTCAGGTAAATGATGTTTAGGACAGCATTCATACAGAGAATCAAGAATAAAAGATTGTGCATTTTCAACTATTTCTATGAGAAAAAGCCAGTAGATCAGCTACAGTGGGGCACAATCTCTACACGAGAGGATTAGGGGGAGGAGGAGTTTGGGAGAATAAAGGGGAAACTATTGAAGATTTTGGGAAAGGAGAGTGATGAGTGATGTGTGTGGAGCTGTTGGCTGGGTATGTCATGTGACTGAATGGAGAAGAGGCTGAACACAGAGTCAATATGTTGGGAGCCTGTTGGGACAGTCTGGGACAGTATTTACCACCACTGCTCAGAGAACAGCCAGGAGCTCATCCAAAAGGTGGTAATGAAGTATGTTTTCATATCTCAGTGAATAAACTAATTAATTATTTGAGTATTTCTCTTTTAAAGTGCATCAGTTTGAAAGCCTCCTAGTGTTTGTCTAGTATATATGTGTAGAAATAATAGATTGGAAAGGAATTTATCACTCTGTTTTAAATTGGTTTATAACTAATCATATGTTGTGTAATTCATATGCATAATGGACCCATTGGGTACACTCACAGAGCATTCGGAATGTTGATGTCAGTATATAAGTATATAATGAAGAGCATGAAATTTTAATAAATCTTCAAATTTAGTTCAACAGAATTTGTCACAAACCTGTTATTTGGTAAGCATCTAATAAAAATTCTTATATAGTGCAGCAAGATCTTACCAACACTTAAAAATTGTCATAAAAATAATCTGTGAATCATTTTAGGCAGTATGGACATTTTAACATTTATTCTTCCAATCCATGAGTATGAGATGTTTTTCCCTTTGTTTGTGTCATCTATGATTTCTTTCACCAGTGTTTAGTAGTTCTTCCTGTAGAGATCTTTCATCTCTTTGGTTAAGTATATTCCTAGGTATGTCATTTTCTTTGTAGCTACTGTAATAGTATTGATTTCTTGATTTGACTCTCAGCTTGACTGGTATTAGCATTAATATTAGTATTAAACAAATGCTACTGATTTGTGTACATTGATTTTTCAGCCTAAGATTTGCTGAATTTATTTAGCAATTCTAGAAGTCTTTGGCGGAGTCTTTAGGGTGTTTCATACATGAGATTATATCATCAGTAAACAGGGATAGTTTGACTTCCTCTTTCCAGAATGTGGATGCCCTTTATTTCTTTCTCTTGCCTAATTGCTCTGGCTAAGATTTCCAGTACTATGGTTAAAATAAGTGGTGACTGTGAACACTCTTACCTTGTTCCAGTTCTTAGAGGGAATACTTTCAACTTTTTCCCATTCAGTATGATGTTGGCTGTGGATTTGTCATATATAGCTTTTATTATTTTGAGGTATGTTCCCTCTATGTCTAGTTTGTTGAGAGTTTTTATCATGAAGGAGTCTTGGTTTTTATCGAATACTTTTTCTGCATGTATTGAGATTATCATATGGTCTTTGTTTTTACTTCTGTTTATGTGGTGAATCACATTTATTGATTTGTGTATATTGAACCACCCTTGCATCCCTGGGATGAAACCCATTTGATCACAATTGATTATCTTTTTGATTTGCTGTTAAATTTGGTTTACAAGTATTTTGTTGAGGATTTTTGCATCTATGTTCATAAAGGATATTTGTCTATAGTTTTCTTTTTTTCTTGTATCCTTTCCTGGCTTTGATATCAAGGTAATACTGGCTTCACAGGATGAGTTAGGGAGGATCCTCTCCTTCTTGATGTTAAGGAACACTTTTAAGTAGAATGGATGCCAATTTTTCTTTGTAGGCTTGGTAGAATTCAACTATGAATCCATCTAGTCCAGGGCTTTTTTTCTGGAAGATTTTTTGTTACTGTTTCAATCTTGCCAGTCAGTATTGGTCTCTTCAGGATTTCTATTTCTTCCTGATTTCAAGCTTAGGAATTCACATGTTTCCAAAAATTTGTCCGTTTCCTCAAGATTTTCTAGTTTGTGTGTGTAGAGGTTTTCATATTAGTCACAGATGATATGTTGTATTTCTAAAATATCAGTTGTAACGTCTCATTTTTCATTTCTGATTGAGCTTATTTGAGTAGTTTCTCTTTTATTTCCGGTTAATCTAGCTAGTGGTCTATTGATTTTGTTTATCTTTTCAAAGAAACAATTTTTTGATTTGTTGATCCTTTGGGGATTTTTTAATTTCTGTTTCATTTAGTCCTGCTCTGAGCTTTGTTCTTTTCTTCTGCTAGTTTTGGGTTTGGTTTGTTCTTCTTTCTCTAGTTCATTGAGGCATGACATTAGGTTGTTAATTGGTGATTTTTGTGTTTCAATAGAAGCAGTTAAGGCTATGAACTTCCCTCTTGACACTGTTTTTGCTATATCTCATACATTTTAAATGCTTGGGTCATGTTTGTCATTCAGTTCAAAAAATCTTTTGATTGTCGTCTTTTTCTTATCACTGACTCAAGAATCGTTCAGCAGCAGGTTGTTAATTACCATGACTTTCTGTAGATCTGAGAGTTCCTCTTGGAATTGATTTCTAGTTTTATTCCACTGTGATCTGAGAAGATACATGGAATGATTTCTATTTTTCTGAATTTGCTGAGACTTGTTTTGTGGACTAACATGTGATCTATCTTTGAAAATGTCCCATGTGCTGGTGAGGCTGTACATTCTGCAGGTATTGGGTGGAATGTTCTGTAAATCTGTTAGGTCCATTTGCTCTAGAGTCTCATTTAAGTCCAGTATTTCTTTGTTGGTCTGCTTTGATGATCTGTCCAGTTCTGTCAGTGAAGTGTTGAAGTCCCCAGCAATTATGATGTTGTCGCTTATTTCTTTGCTTAGATCTAGTAGAATTTGTTTTGTGAATCTGGGAGCTCCTGTGTTAGGTGCATATATATTTAAGATTGCTATGTCTTCTTGCTGAATTGCCCCCTTTATCATTATATAGTGACCGTCTTTGTCTTTTTTAACCATCACTGATTTAAAGTCTGTTTTATCTGATATGAGAATAGCTATTCCTGCTCACTTTTGGTTTCCATTCTCATGGAATATTTTTTTCCATCCCTTTACCTTGAGTCTATGAGAATCCTTAAGAGTTAGGTGGGTTTCTTGAAGATAGTACACATTTACGTTGTGTTTTTCATCCATTTAGCCAGTCTATATCTTTTAAGTGGAGCATTAGGAATATTTACCTTCAATGTTTGTATTGATATATGAGATACTATTCTGTCCATCATGTTGAATGATACCTAGTTGCTTTGTTTACTCCCTTGTGTTACTGTTTTATAAGACTTGTGAGATTTAACTTTTGGGTGTTTTTACACTGATATGTACGGATTGTTCTATTCCATGTACAGAAAACTTTTATGCATTTCCTTATGGCAGGTCTAGTGGTGACAAATTCCCTTAGTGTTTGTTTGTCTGGGAAAGATTTTGTTTCTCCTTCATTTATGAAACTTAGTTTTGCAGGATACAAAATTCTTGGCTGATAATTATTCTGTTTAAGAAGACTAAGAATGAGATCCCAATCCTTTCTGGCTTGTAAATTCTCTGTTGAGAGGTCAGCTGTTAGTCTGATGGGTTTGGCTTTGTAAGTAATTTGTTGCTTGTGTCTCACAGCTTGTAGGATTTTCTCCTTCATTTTGACTTTGGCCAGGGTAATGAATGTATGTCTTGGTGATGTCCTATTTGCTATGAGTCTTCCAGGTGTTTGATGAACATCTTGTATCTGGATGTCTAAATCTCCACTGATACCAGGGAAGTGTTCCTCAATTATTCTCTCAGATAGGTTTTCCATGCTTTTTGCTTTTTCTTCTTCTCCCCCATGGATACCTATGGTTCTTATATTAGCTTGTAGCTCCCTTGGAATAATCCTATATTTCTTGCAGTGATTGTTTATTCTTCTTTATTCTGTTTTTTTTCTTTTCATTTTTACCAACTGGGTCCACTCAAAAGCCTTGTCTTCAAGCTCTGAAATTCTTTCTTCTGCTTGGTTTACTCTTTTCTTATGTTATCTATCTCTTTAGTGAATTTTTTGTTCATGTTCTGAATTATTTTTTTGGTTTCTTTGTGATGGCCTTCTACAATCTCCTCAATCCCATTTATCTAGCTTGTCATCTATAATCTGAATTTCATATCTATTATTTCAATAATTTCCTTTTGTTTGGAGTTCTTTACTGGAGAGCTATTATGATCCTCTGGGGGTGTTGAGACATCCTGTTTTTTCATATTGCCAGAGTTTTTATGCTGGTTTCTTCTCATCTGAGGTCTCTTCTCTCAGGTCAAAACAGATAGCAAATACAGTACATCTGTTCTTCTCTGCTGGAACCTCTGTTGCTCAGTGAAGATAGAAATGGGTCCCTGGATGGCATGCTTAAGATCTACTCCAGAAGCTTGGCCAGGCAGGAGAGGGACAGATGCACTGTGAGCCTTTAGCATTGCTGCTCTGCTGCATCTCCCTTGTTCCCCTGTGGCTGTCACAGGTGACATTGTGGCAGGGAAGGGTCATGGTGCAAGGTACACCCATGAGGCAGGGCTGGCTCATGGGACAGGAGGTATAAGCTGGATGGAGCAGGCCTGTGGAGTACAGTGTGCACATGTGTGTATCAGGGTGGCTCTGGTGCCAGACACACAGATGGGGTGGGGTGCACATGGGGTGCAGCACATTGAAAGCCTGCATGGGACGGTATGGGCCCATGGCAGGTGTTTTTCCCAGGTCTAAAAGCAGCTGCTGCACTGTCTTTGGCCCCACTTAGAGCTTCTCAGGTGGTGGCAGTGGTGGTCCTGCCACCCTGACAGTGGGTGGTGGGCGCTGAGGACTACAGACACATGCTCCATCCAGGTCCCATGGGAGCTGTAATACAGCAGGATCACCTAGGCCACAGGAGCAGGTGCCAAATCCATGGTCTCCGGCTCTGCCCAGGTCCCCCAGTGGTGTTGGTAGGGATGCACATCACCCACCCATAAGATGTAGCAAGCACTGGGACTCCCCACTCCCTCCCCACCTGGCAGGGGGAAGGGGAAGGTTGCAGTGACAGATCTGACCACTGGGTATAAGTAGCACTCTGGGGCTGGGATGTCATGATGGCACCAACCACAGCACCCAGGGCTCATAAGCCATCTATGCCTTCTCTCTGGAGTGATGCAGCTGTGTACTCTCGTGTCAGGTCTCTGTATCAGGTTAGAGGCCTGCTACAGTGGAGAGGCCTTCCCACAACTCGGGTTGCAATATCCTCAGGGGTAGTGTGGCCACCTGGGGTTCTCTCCTCTGTCCCCTCCCTACGTGTAGTCACCTTCCCAAAGTACTTCCAGTTCTTCTGAGCAGGTCGTCCCACTTCTCTCTTCCTAACTTCACCCCTACCCCTCTATTGATTCTCTGTGCTCTCTCTCAGACAATTGATCCAAAGGTGATCTGTTCTCTATTTTCAATGTCTTTGCGACAGCAGTGTTGTGCAGGCTGCTTCTAGTCCACCATCTCAGCCCCTCACCCATATTCCTTTTATGATTTCATTGATTAGGAATCTATTTCCAGGCACTTGTTATTTACAACCAAAACTCAAAAGTGGTAAAAATAGTCCAGTTGCATTTTATAAAGGCAAGAATTTCAAATAATGAAAGCAATTTTAAAATCCGTTTTTAATATTGGAACAGATGGTTGAATTTCAATGTGCATTCTAATATATGCCCTCAACCTGGATGTTGCAAGACTTCTAGAGATGAATAAGAAATTTACTCTTGATTTTGTTCCTCTGAATTGAGTTCAGCAATGTGCCTGGACCAGGCCAGAGTAGACTAGATTTATGCCTGAGTGCACTGTATGTCCTGGGCTCTGTAGTCATATGTGGTATGTTGATAACTGTGAGAGAGATGGAGTGACTATGGACCAGATGAGCTGGGTCCGGGCACACTTGGTTAACCTACCTACAGAAAGCCTCCAGCCGTCCTCCTGGAAAGTGATCTTTCAGAAGGCGTGATGTGACTCTCAATTAAATATTACAAAATCAACAACCTTGGGATTCTAGTTGGAGCCCCTAGCCTAGGTCCCAGGAACTGTAAGAGAATAAATTTGTGTTGTTTTAAGCCACCAACTCTGTGGTGATTTCTTACAGTGGCCTTAGGAAACAAATTCAGAAGGGAAGGTGAAAACAAATTTTCCATGTTTGGACAGTGAGCAAAATATGAAGAAGTGAAGGTAGACAGTACAGTGAGTCCTCACTTAACATCATTGATAGGTTCTTAGAAACTGCAGCTCTAATCAAAATGATGTATAGCAGGTCCCCAAATAATGTCATTTTATTCAATGTCATTTTGTTACAACACTGATGGAAAAACTTATTTTGTTATATGTTGTTTCACTTAAAGTAGCTGTTTTCAAGAACCTATTGACAAGAGTAAATGAGGACTTATTGTATACACCATCATCTCAAGAGGGTTGGTAGCAAAGAAACAGAGAGTTGAGGCAGCTTGAAGAGAAATCAAGTTCAAAAGAAGACTGCGTGTGTGTGTGCGTGTGTGTGTGTGTGTGTGTGTGTCTCCTATTTTTTTGATTTGTGGACATTAGGCTATGTCCATAGGTTTAGAAGAAAAAGGCAATGGAGAGTAGAACTCTGAAGATGCAATAACAATGAGACGATGATTGATAGGTCAAAGTTTTCTGGGAAGGGCAAGGAAATGGTAGGAGGCTAGACTGCAGGAAGAGAGAGTTAGGAAGAGCACAAGACACCTGCACACCATTTACCTTACCACTCATTAGTATCTGTTCAAGGAGTAAAAATTGACATTAATGTTAGCCCAAGCAGAATATAAATAGATAGGTTAGATCTGCTACATCACAAGATAGAAAGCATCTCATTGATTTTTAAATAATTCATGTTACTATCCATCCCCACCAGTGCTGATTTTATGGACTTAACCACACTTCCAAATGAGTGAAAAATGACACTACCTATAAAAATATTGATTAGCTAGAATAAAATGTGTTAGGATTATATTTTGAGTTCTAGGAGCATCAAGACTTGGAATTCATAATCAGCCATACTTTAGAAGTGTTCTCTCTTCAAGGCAATTATTTAAAGTATCATTTTGAGTATTAAATTGTACAGTATAGCACTATGATTTTTAAGAAGGAGGCATGATTAAGACTCCAACAGCTGTGTCATCATCAGAGCAAACTCTGCTTCAGCAATCTGCAAACTTAATAAGTCAGAAGAACGTATCTCTTCAGCCTAACCCTTTACCAGAGTTTCAAATGATTCCTAACAAGTTATTTATTTATTAACAAGAAAATTCATTTCCTCTTATTAAAAAAAAATGACAGAAGTGTTATTGGGTTACGTTATCAAAGGACTGATACTTCCAAGAAACTAAGAAATTAAATGCTCTGTCCACACTGGTAAGTCATTGCTCCAAAACTGTTCAGGGATTCAGGAAGCAATGATACAAAAGGGCTCTGGGAGCTGGCATGTTTGCCCAAGAATCTGACAGCATAAAACAGGGGTGAATATAGAAGAGAGGGAGGAGGTGGAGCTAAAGGGCCCAATAGAACCCTCCAACAATCATCCCCCCTGCAGAAACACCAAATTGAACAACTATCCATGCAAAACAGCACCTTCATAAGAACCCCAAAATCAGGTGAATGATGATGGTACCTGGTTTTAACATAGTATCAAGGAAAGAGTCATGGAGGAAGGTAGGAAAGAGAATCTTGCATTGCCTACACGGCCCCTTCCTTATCCCCCAGGAGTTCAATGCAGAAAGAAAATCAGTATGCCTGGGAGAGGAAGAGCAAAGTGATTATGAGATTTTTGCATTGGAACTCAGTGCTGCCCTGTCTCAGTGGCACACACAGGGCAGGATTCTGCCAGCTCCCACAGAGGGAGCATTGAGACCAGCCCTGGCCAGAGGGGGATCCTTAGCCCTAGTAGGAGGAACTGAGTTCCAGCTGGCTCCACCACTGGCTGACTATAGTGGCCTGGGGCTTGGAATAAAATTGAAAGCCCATCAGGCCAAAAGGACTGCGGTCACTGGGCAAGCCCTGGTGCTATGCTCAGCTAAGAAACAGTGGGGTACACATGACCCAGTGAGACACCAGCTGAGTGCCTGTATCACCGCTCTCTCAACGCCAGGCAGTGCAGGTCAGGGAGAGACTCCTGCTTGGGGAAAGGAGAGGCAAGAGTACAGAGGACTGTGTCTTACAACTTGGGTATGATCTCAGCCACAGTAAAATAAAATACTAAGCAGATACCTGAAGCCCCTGATTCCAGATCTTAGCTCCGGCATGGTGTTTCTAGACCTAACCTGAGCCAGAATGGCATCTGCTGCCTTGTTAGGATGGACTCAGTCCTGGCAGCATTCATCACCATCTGACTACAGAACCTTAGACCTTAAATAGACATCAGTGGTAGCCAGGCAGTAGATGCCACAGGCCTTAAGTGAGACCTGGGACTGTGCTGACTTCAGGTGTGGCTCAGGATAGTGCCAGCTGTGTTGGCCACAGGAGTGCTTGCATCACCCCTCCCCAAATTCCGGGCAGCCCAGGGTGGAGAGATAGTCCTTTTGATTGGGGGAAAGAGAAGGAAGACAGAGAGACTCTCCCTAATAACCCAGGGAATTCTCCCTGGTCGTACCTAAGCCCACCAAGGCAGTGCCTCTGGGAGTTTGAAAGATTGAAAAATGAGCAAAAGATCTGAATAGCAAAAGATCTTTCTCAGAAGAAGACATGCAAATGGCAACAGGTATATGAAAAAATGCTCAACATCACTAATCAACAGAGAAATGCAAATTAAAACTACAATGAGATATCATCTCACCCCAGTTAAAATGGCTTTTATCAAAAAGACAGGAGATAACAAATGCTTGCGAGGGTGTGGAAAAAGGTGAAACCTGTATATTGTTGATGGGAATGTAAATTAGTACAACTAATTTATAGTACTAATTCTTAGTACAACTAAGAATAGTATGGAGACTCCCCAAAAAACTACAAATAGAACTACCATGTGACCCAGCAATCCCAGCGCTGGGCATATATATCCAAAAGAAGAGAAATCAGTATATTGAAAAGATATCTGTCTGCACTCACATTTATTGCAGCATTATTCATAATAATGGGTGCAAAAATACAGTTAAGATAGAATGAATAAGATCTAGTATTCTGCAGCACAATAAGGTGACTATAACTAACAATAATTTATTGGATAACTTAAAATAAGAGTAGAATTGGAATGTTCCTAACAAAGAAATAATAAATTCTTGAGGTGAGGAATACCTCAGTCACCTTGATTTGATTGTTACACATTGAATGCTTGTATCAAAACATCACATATACCCCATAAATATACACAACTGTCATGTACCCATAATAATTTTTAAAATAATAAATAAATATAGGAGAGAAGAGTATTTCCCTTTTTCTGAATGATCAGATTGTAAGGGAAAAGGCAAAAATAGATTTATACTTTGGCTTCCTGTAGAGCAGTCACCCACAGATGATTTGGAATGATATCTCTGCCCTTAGAGAAAGCTCGGGAGCCAAGAAATCAAGGTGGCTCAGATACGTGGTGGCTCAGACAGATAGGTGGCTCTTTTGAACTGAGTCAGGAGGTCAAGGTAAAAGCCCATAGCAGAAAATAGGACGACCATGATACAGGTGGTTTTTATTCTAAGTCCATTATGGAGCTGAGAAAGAGATTCAGCTGGTAAGATCTAGGTGTGTATATACCATGGACAAGCATGTTTTCCTCTTCTAATAAGTAAGGTGTGTCCTTACCATCTCTGGAAAGATCCACATCAGCAGAAGCATTTACTACGGTGAAAAATGAACCTCCTGCAACCTGAAAAGGAAGCTCTGCTAGGAAAGTGGTGGGCAGGTGGTGGCTGCAGAGGGAACCCACAGCTGCTTTAACTGAGGCTCTGCCTGCAACATTAGACAGACGTGTACCTGCGAGGAGCAGCAGAGGTGGTAAGAAAGATGGCGACTTGGTACCACTGTGGGTAAGTCCCAAGTACTGTCCAGGGCCTGGAGACTAGCACTCCTTAGTGGTATCCATATATATCCATAAAAGGCAAAAGGAGCAAGAGGCCTATATTACTCTACACAAGACCTACCAGATCATATTTGCTTTAAACCGTCAATGCCTACCAAACAGAACTTTCTCACTGGGTGGGGACTCAGTTAAAGCTAAAGGATAGGAAGGAGTTAGTGCTTGTGCAAAAAGCCTGAGAAGGGAGGGAGCTCAGCACGTTCTAGGAACTAAAAGATGACCAGTGTGTCTGCAGCACAGTCAGCCAGGACGGGTGGCATGAGGCCAGGCTGGAAAAGTGGGGATGTCACAAGGTGACACTGATGGCCACAGACGTACCCTCAGACACAGGTGAAGCAGCTCTTTTAAGAAGTTAACCTTGAGCCCTTCTCAGAGGGTCTTTATTCTCCCCCTCAGCTGTTCTGGCTATGCACTGGTCTGTTGGCCTCATGCAGCCTGGGAGACATCAACAACCACCACGCGACATGATTCCAGATGCAGAATGAGTCAAGAATATAGAACAGGGAAGACTGAGGAAGCATCAGGCCTGGGACAAGAATATAAGTTCAGTGTTTGACACATGAAGTCGAGATGACTGTGAGACATCCAACTAAAAAGTGTAAGCCGGCATTTGGATTTTGAAGCTCAGAAAAGAGGTCTGGGCTAAAGTCATGAATCTGGGCATTATGGAAATCAACAAGCAATAGAAACTAACTCTGGCTAACTTCAGCAGAAAAGAAATTTATTGAATGGATGTTGGACAGCACACAGAACTTCCAAGATGTTCAGAGAAACAGACTCAGAAAATAAGCAGAAACCACAGAATGCTGGAGAGCCAAAAACACAGTGAAAATCATGCCTGTGAAACCCTCCGGTGAGGTCATGACAGCCACCACGGCTGGCCCTGGACACTGGCCATGGCCACTGGCCCCACAGGCCTGGCTGCCCCTGGAATGTGGACTGGGGTTCTGCTTGTTCATGCTCAGATAAACTCTCCACTCTCCCTGTTTCTTTGACTTACCCCCAATTCAAACCCAGACACCAGTAGCTTATCTGCTAAGCCACCTGCCCATAGTTGCCCTATTCCAATTGCCAATAGGTGGAATAAACTCTATTCTAAAGTGTTCCTAAATCATGTTCTTATAAATAGCCCCAGCCTTTTGAGTACTGGGCTTGGTAAAGGACACACATGTAGGACTGGTACCTACTAGCTGTTCAGTTTGGGGAAATAGATTGACTCTTGGCCTTTGGTCATGATTTTAAAATATGTAGAAAATCTAGGTGATGGACACATTTGAAGTTCTGACTCGGGGGGAGGGAGGGGCGGTGGCCAAGGGCAATATATGTAACCTAAACTTTTATAACCCCACAATATGCTGAAATAAGAATAAAAAAAAAATATGCAGAAAACAACAAAGAATTGGATGGACTCCTTCATAAAACAGTGAAAGAGCATTTATCATTTGTCCCTTGAGCGTAGAATTCGTTTTCTATTTCATAATTCTGCTAGCAAATATGACAGTTAAAATGGTATATTAATATGTATTATAATTTAGAAACTCCATTTTATAATTTTCCTATTCCAAGGTAAAATAATGCACTTAATAATTTGGGAGTTAGATGGAGTATTATGTTTCAATGGAGTTGTCATTAGGAATTAATCCCTCAGAAATTAAAACCATTTCTGTTTTAAAAGAGATCTGGTTTTTAGCTCTTGAAACCATTGTTATTTAAATTTCCAATAATTAAAATTCTTTTATTTTTAAATTAGAATTTCCAGTGCCTCAACTTTTGAGAAGGGTTTGTTAGAAATAGGTCCTACTTTTAAACTTTTTTCTTTAAAACATGGTATTGGATGTTAATTTTTACAGTTCCGAGAATTCTTAATATCTGGAATGTATTTTGAGAGATCATTGGAAAGCTAAACATTCTAATTTAATATGAATATACTTCTTTTTGATTCAGAAAATAAAATCAAATTTTTCGAAGTAAAAATGAATAAATAAATAAAATCAAGTATCAGGAATATGTATCTTGGAGAAGAAAGGGGCCTATAGGAACATACACGATCATTCAGGAAGCAGGTGAGAAAGGCAAAGAAAGGAACAGGACAGGGTGGCAAGGAATGGGAAGAGAAGAAGAAATGGGAGGTTAGAGTGATCCCGGAGAAGCCTAGGACCAGGCCTTCAGAAACTCCAGCATAGAGTTTTGCCTGAATAAGAATTCTCAAGGCCATTTCTGTGATAATACACTGCATCTCAAGTCTATATAGCATTTTAACTTGAAAATAAGTCAGAAATAAGATGATATTCCTCATTCGGGAGTATGCTTGATTTTAACAGATGAGTCTATCACAGTATAAGTCTGACCCCTCGAGATGGCCTTTTCCACGTGACCTTACCCACTCAGAAGGCAACTATAATTGGGTATGCTATACAGTTGTTAAACTATCCAGAGATACAATAGCACACCCACAAAAAGAACTGATAGAAATTCATATGAAAACTAGTTGAAATACCATATGTATTGTCCGGATGTACTTCTTCAGTATTCTGAACTGACCTGTGACTCTTTGAATAATTATCTGCAGATCTTCCAAACTGGTGAGAATTTAATCAAAGGCAAATAAAAAAGACATGCTACATCTTTTGTGCTTGGAATAAAATGAAATCTAATATCCTGTGGAAAAGAAATAACTTAGAAGTGATGATGAGAGTTAGCATGGCAAAAAAGTGTGTGGGGGTGGGGTGCCAATGCACTTTTCCCAGACAGTGTCACCACTAGAAATATATCCCACCTTACATTCCTTTTCTTTAGAAAAACAAATTTCATGTCTTAGTCCATTTTGGGCTGCTATAACAGAATACCTGAGACTGTGTAATTTATAATGAACAGAAATTTATTGGTTCACAGTTCTGGAGGCTGGTGAGGCCAAGATTAAGGAACTAGTGTCTGGTCTGGTGAGGCTCTTCTTGCTGTGTCTTCACATGGTGGAAGGCGGAGGACAAGAGAGCCAGAGAGCAAACCCACTTTCTCCAGCCCTTATGATGGCATTAATCTACTCAGGAGGGTGGAAGCCTCTTGACTTAGACACCTCCCATTAGGTGCCACCTCCTAACACTGTCGCATTGAGGATTAAGTTTTCAACACACAAATTCTAGGAAATTTGTGTTGAATGAAACACATTCAAACCATAGTGCTGTACAACTCCTCCCCATCCCCATTCCAGAACTTGGAATGCTTGGTCCCAAACACAGTGGGAAGGGAGTTTTTTAAATGACTCATGATCTTTTCAGCCAATTCTTGGTACTAACCCATGGTTTTCAAAGTGTGTGCAAGGAGTTCCAGGTTTCCACACACAGGCTTGAGGAGCCACCACAGAAAATAGAGGAGACCCTTTAGGTGTGGCTCAGGATCCCAGAACCACTCTGATTTTACATTTTCTACATCAGTTCTGTAGTGTTATAAGCATAAAAGCTACTCTGGGAAAATAAAATTCTCCTCTATCCAGTTACTTGCACCACTGCTATGAATAGTAGAGTTTTCTCAAAAACCCATAAGTATCCATTTTCAGACCCTGACATGCAGGATGCCAGGATCCCTAAGAACCAAAATGCTGCTAAAGAAGAAGGAGGTTTTTTGCTTCCACCACTCCCCTGGCAGGTTGACCCACCCAGGATTTGGACCTCTAGATGAGCCTCAAATCTAGGGTGGCCAGGTTTAGCAAATAAAAATGTAGAATATTCAGTTAAATTTGATTTTAGAAAATTTCACATAAGTATACCCCATGCAATACTCAGAACATACTTATACTGAAAAATTAGTGAATGCTTAACCAAAACACAAATTTATCTGAGAATCCTGTACCTCATCTGGCAACCCCATTCAAGTCAGATGAGAGCAGGTGGATCTGCCCTGGGTAACAACCACATATCCACAAGCATCAAAGTTCACCTTAAATATGTGAGTAGTTTTACTATCCAGGAGTTTCTGCCTAGGGGATAGGATCAACAGATCAGATTGGATGGTGCATCAGAAGTGCACACAGAAAACTGTGCTTGCAGATCACCTGCTCCCATTTTGCCTCTGGCCTGTCTAATTTAGCCATCACTTCATTTCATTTACTGACTTAAACTTTGTTGATCTGCCTAGTGTTGCTTTTTTCCAGGTCCATAAGCTCCCAACCTGTCCAGGTGCAGAAACTCAAGGGGCAGAGTTCTCAACTCCATGAGCCAGAGTTCCCAATCTTCAAAACTTGTCCCACTTAAGAACCCCAAGATCTATCACTACTCCAGACCCTGAGACCAATCCTATCTGTAATCAGGTCAAGAAAGAACACCAGAGTTTGAGGTAGCATGGTATCAGTGGTGAATTTACCATTTTTCTCCTCCTTTAGCCCATGACTTGAATTCAGTGCAGCCCAAAACACAGAAAGAAGACTGTGGCACAGATAGACTGAACCCCAGGAGAGCACAACAGATCTGCCTGAGGACTAGGAAAATGAACTCTTAATGCTCAGAGTGGGGAGAAGTCTATTTTATCCTTTCAACCAGGCCCAGTCCCCAGGCAATCCCATGTCACTACTGACAGTGACAGCTATGAGACCCTGCAAGAGACAAAACTTTGAATAAGGGGAACTTCTTTTCTGCTCAGTGAAGTTGCAGTTGAAAGAGTGTAGGACAAGCACGTTGCTTTTTTCTCTCTGTGTTCTCCCTTTTACCGGGCAAGAACTTAAGCCCAATCACAGAATTTCACACTAAAAGACCACTAAAACCCCAAGTTTCTGGACAGAGGGCCAAAAAGGAGGGGCCAAGGAATCAAAAAATACCTAGGAAATCATGACAAGAGGCAGCTTGGGAAAGTGACCCCATAAAGTTGTTTATGAACTCCTGGGCTCACCCTTGACCTGCACGTGTGTGATTCTGATTCTAATTAGCATACCAAACACTTTCAGAGCTGAAGTAAACTACAGACCAGTGCCTAGGCCCTAGATTGACTACTGGGTGGTGGACACCCAGGACATATCTAAAGAGCACTATAATGGCTTTGAACATTAAACTGACATTGAAACCATAGGTTACCATAGAAGATAGGTAAGACAGGTCTCATTTGAGACCTGAATCTAACTAGATCAATTGCCTGCTAAAACAAAAATAATAACAACACTCTCCATAGAATTTAAATAAGACCCAGAGTCTCATAATGTAATATTTAAAACATCCATTATATAATCTGAAATTACTTGATATCTGATGAGCCAAGAAAATGTCAACTCACATAAGAAAAGAAAATCAATAGACACCAATGCCAAGATAACACAATTGTTGGATTATCTGACAATGACTATGATGTTCAAATCAGCAATTGTGAATACTCTCACAAAAAATGTAAATGTAAAAAAGACTCAGCAAGTAAATACAAGATATACAGAAGAACAAAATGATAAACAAAATGACTGATATAAAAAATACATTGGATAAGACTCAATAGCAGAATGGAGATGACAGAGGAAAAAGTCAATGAACTTGAAGATGGAGTAATAGAAATTATCCAATCTGAGTAACAGAGAAAATAAAGGAAAAAAATGAGCAGAACCTCAAGGATTAGTGGAAAAATAGTAAAAGGTCTTATGTCATGTCATCAGAGCACCAGAGAGAGAAGGGAAAGAGTATGGTCATGAAAAAATATTTAAAAAAATAATGGCCAAAAATTTCTCAAATTTGGCTAAAGACATAAATCTACAGATATAAAAGTAAACCCCAAACAGGATAAATTTAAAAAAAAAAATCCATGCCCACACAGCATAATCAAACTGGTGAAAACTAAAGAAAAGAAAAAAAAAATTATTGAAGGCAGCCAGAGAAAAACAACACATTTACTATACATGAATAATGGTTTAAATCACTTTATATTTTTCATCAAAAATCATGGACTCCATAAGGAAATGACACAACATTTTTACAGCACTGAATGACTATAAGCATAGAATTCTATATCTAGTGAAAATATTCTTCAGGAATGAAGATAAAATAAAGACATTCTCAGATGAAGGAATACTAAGATAATTTTTAGCCAGCAGACCTTCTCTAAAAGAATTGCTGAAAGAAGTTCTTCAGACAGAAGGGAAATGATACTACAAGGAAACTTATAACAACAAGAAAAAATGAAGAGCAACAAAAGTGGTATATATCTTGGCAAACGTAATGAACCATTCTTCTCTTCAATTCTTTAAAACATGTTTGAAAGTTGAAAATGAAATTAATAAAATTGACTAATGGGGTTTAAAGTGTAAATATTACATATAAGAAAACTATAGCATAAAATGGGAGGGCAAAGAGACATCAAAAGTGGTAAGATTTTTTACATTGCAGTTGAAGTGGCAAAATATTGATTGAATTATACTGTGAAAAGTTACTTATGTATTGTGGAATCTCTAGAGCTACCACTAAAAAAAAATTATACAAAATCATATAGTAAAAAGTCACAATAGATAACAGAGAATACTAAAAAATCTTCAAATAACCAAAGAAGGCCAGAAAAGGAATACAGGAGAACAAAAAAACAAAGGGAACAAGCAAAAAATAATAGACTTAAATCAAAACATATCAATAAATGTAAATGGTTGAAGCATCCTAGTTAAAAGGCACAGATGGAATAGATAAGAAATAATAACCCAATTCTAGGTTGTCTGTAATAAACTCATTTCAGACATTAATATAATGTATAGGTAGATTGCAAACACTAATCAAAATAAAGCTGGAGTGCCTGTATTAATATCAAAAAATAGACTTCAGAGCAAAAAAAATTATCAGGGATAGAGAAGGATATTACCCATTGATAAAAGCGTCAATTCATGAAAAGGCAATAGCAGTCCTGTGTATGCATTTTACACCAGAGTTTCAAAGTACATGAAGCAAAAACTACAAGCAAAATGAGATACACATAAATCCAGGACTAAAGTTAGAGAATTTGACTCTCCTCAGTAGCCTAGAACTACTAGGTAGAAACTCAGCAAGGATGTAGAAGAAATGAACATTGCCATCAACCAACTGGTTTGTAATAAACATTAATAGAATATTCTACCCAACAACAACACAGTCTTTTCAAGTGTACATAGAATTTTCACCAAGATAGACTATGTTCTGGGTCATAAAAAAAAAAAAAACTTAGGTCATTTTAAAAATTGAAATAATAGAAAGAATATTCTCAGGCCATAATGCAATTATAACAGAAATCAATAACAGAAAAATAACTGGAAAATATATTGACTTTTCAGTTAAATAATATTTCTAAGTGATCCAGGGGTCAAAAAAATAGTTCTCAGAGTAAATTATAAACTATTTTGTTCCGAATAAAAACGGAAAAGAAAGCACAGAATAATTGCGCTTGTGGGATGTAGCTAATATCCCTTATCACATTGCATGCTTACAAAAGAAAAGAAGGAAGGTCTCAAATCAATAACCTAAGCTTTCATCTCATGAAACTAGAAAAGGAAAAGCAAAATAAACCCAAATTAAATGGAAGGAAATAAAAGTAAGAGCAGAAATCAATGAAATTGAAAATGGAAAAGCAATACAGAAAATCAGTGAAACCAAAATCTGGTTCTTTTAAAAGGTCAATAAAGTTGATGAACCCCATAGCAAGAATGCAGGTAAAAAAGAGAGAGCACAAATTACTACCAATATCAAAAATCAAAATGAACGGAATATGAATACTATACTCAAAAATGTAATTTCCTCTTCCATTTGTGGAATGAGCACTAGACTAATTCTTACTCTTGCCATGGACCTAGTTGCTTCTTCAAGGAAAATGGCAGGTATGCAAATGTTAGCAGCACTGATTTCCATACAGTATTCTTGTGGGTACTGCACAGAACTTACTGGGGTCTATAACTTTCATCTCAGAAACTTTTACCAGGACTTTGACTAAAATTTTAAGTTAAACCATTAGACAAAGTTCACCCCTTCAGCTGGAACAATTCACTTTACTATTTCAGAGCTTCAAATATTCATTGAGAAAGTTATGGAATGATTTAAAATATCCTCAAAGATATTTCTTTCTCTAAAATGCCTCTCATCCCATTAACTTACCATGAGTTATCAAATTACCGACACTGGAATGATTTATTTGGGTTATAATATTTTGTCCATAATTCTCCTATTAAAACGCAAATATGACAGAGCCAGGCTCAGTGGTTCATGCCTGTAGTTCTAGCTACTCAGGAGACTGAGGCAGGAGGATCTCTTGAGCCCAGCAATTTGAGGCTACAGTGAGTTATGACCATACACTGCACTCCAGCCTGGGCAACAGAGTAAGACACTGTCTCTACAAAAAATTCTTTGATTAAAAAGAAGAGAGACAAAAGGAAGAATGTTGTTTGCCAGGGGTTGGGGGTAGAGAGGAACAGGAGCTACTATTTAATAGGTGCAGGATTTCAGTTTGGGGAAATAAAAAAGTTCTTGAGCTGTACGGTGGTGGTGGTTACAAACAGTGTGAGTGTACTTAATGCCACTGAACTGTACATTTAAAAATTATTAAAATGATAAGTGTTATGTTACATGTTTAAAAATTTAAAAATACAAATACATTACATTTTATCTAACAGATACTATCGTGGATTCTATTTCTATATCTAATGTTCTAATATATCCTCAGAAAATTACCTATAAGATACTTCTAGAACTATTCTGACAAGGGAGAAAATTATCATAAATCTGGAACAAAATCAAGATATAATTATGAAGCTTATGAGTATTAAACTCTGACCAGCAGGAAAAAAACAATATGCTAACCGTAACTCTAGAAACAGTAGGAACCTTTAAGGAAAGTGACCACGACCTCTTTGAGTTGAAAAAAACCAAGGAGGTAATAATAGTAGAACCAGACATACCCGCTATGCATTAGCTGTGCAGATACCAACAGCAGAAAGATTAGCAAGCGTCCATGAGCACAGAGTACAAAAAGAGAGGGATTTAACATCACAAGAATGAAAAAACAACCACCACATGTACTCACCATCAAATTGGTATTAACTGATCAACACTTATGTGCACACATAGTAGTAACATTCATCTGGTGTCGGGCAGGTGGGAGGGGGAGGAGGGGATGGGTATATTCATACCTAATGGGTGTGGTGCACACTGTCTGGGGGATGAACACACTTGAAGCTCAGACTCGGGTGGAGCAAAGGCAGTATACGTAACCTAAACATTTATACCCCCCTAATATGCTGAAATTAAAAAAAAAAAAAAGAAAGATGCAAATGGATGGAGAAGTTCCAATAACTATAAATCTAACAATACAGTCACAGATCATCCTGAGGAGGAAGAAAAGGGCAAAGGCAAGTAATGCAATCAAGTTGTCTGTGAGGAAAGTTTCTAATTAACCGATGGAGAAAAGGTAATATTACCAAGGAAAATACAAAGGAAGAGTAAAAATCTTTGAAAATGCTCAAGAAGGAAGAAATCCAGAATAGTAAGAAAATTGCAAAAACTGGTAAAAACAATAGGAGGAAGAAATGCAGTTTCACTACGTTCAGAACTGAAGAAAAACAAGGAGGGAATTGAACCAGTACTTGGGCCAGATGGTAAAATGTTAACAGATGTAGAGAGAAGGCAAAATACTCCATTCTTCTTTTTCTCTAAAATTCTTAAATTCTATTCCTCTCATTTAAACTGAGAAATATATAAAAAAAAAAATTCTAACAGAATTAAAGCCAAGGTAGGCAATGCATTAAGAGAATTTAACTACTTTAAAGGAGCTTCTGCCTCTAGCCCAAATGAAATACAGTACCTCATATTCCACATAGTAAACGCATGTGCAGATTTGACTCCATGTCATGGAGGATGAGAGAGGAAAGAACACTGCTAAAGATTGCTGCCATTTTCAAAACAAGGGAAAAAATAAATTGTGGAGGTACAATGTGGTGAGATAGTAATTAATTTCCAAGAAAATTCTAGAATTTCTATTAAACCAGAGATGCATACGCAGTTTAAAAGGAAAGTTATAGCCATAAGGAGCAAGCATAAATTACTCAAAGCAGATTGCAAAAATCTAACTTCATCAGTTCGTGTAAAACGGTGTTAAATGTTTCCCTCAGAATTCCACATAAATGCCTACTTCTAATAATTTAATTCTCAATCCAAATGCTACTTCCTCAAAAGAGCTTCTGTGGGCCAGTCCCTCCTTCCCACCTGCAGCATTCTCCCACCATTCGAGCTGTTTAATTTTCTATATAGCATTTATCTAAAATTACCTTGCTCATTTGCTCATTTACTTATCTGGCTCCCCCATTCCTATGAGACCTTAAGAGCCTATGAGAACAAGGACTTTAGCTATTATTCACCCCGGTATCCCCTTTCCCAGAACAATGCCTGGCATTGAGTAGGCATTCAATAAGTATTTTCAAATGAATGAATGAACAGTATCTCTGAAATTAAAGGGACATAAAAATCACTCAGGTCACACACAGCCCCCACCTCAATCCCCAACATGTAGTCACTGAGCTTTTTTATTAAACCTCCAAAGGCAGTTACTCGTCACATTTCAATTAGTGTATCTCATCTTAGAACAGTTTCAATTATGAAAAAGTCCTATTTATATTAAGCTGAAATCTATGTACAACTTTTTGCTTCCATCCATGAAGGTCATCAGAACCCAGCTCTTACCATAATTTCATTTGTAACAACACATCTAAACCCTTCTTCACTTGACAGTCATTCAACCTTTGCTTCCCCAGGCTATACAGTTCCAATTCTTGCAAGCTTTCCATGAGAGACAGCATTCAATGACTTCCTACCATGATGGGCACTGCCTTACGAAAACATGTTAAGTCTAATATCTAGGCATTTGGACAGTCCCAATGTAGATTGATTCTGCCATACTTGAACTCATAATCAAAGATGCAGACACACATGCAGATATTCTCGTCTCCTAGCCTCCATGGCAAATATCCTCAATAACTCCTGGCACTGAGATGAGACTCATCTTCAAATCATCTCAACGCAACTTCTAGGCCACCACCACCACCTAATCACAACTGGCACTAATGAAGAAATGAAATTGTCATTCCCGTGGTAGATATTAATACATCCCAAGATGACATAAATGTCTGGCAATCATTTGATATGCTATAGGGAGCTTACTAATATCCTCAAGTCATTTCCCCACATGTTGCTACTAAATAATATCACCTCCATCCTTTATTTGTGCAGTTTTTTTTATTTTTTTGTTTTTGGTTTTAATTTTTGTTTTGTTTCTGGAATTGGATCCAAAGACTTATATTCAATAATATTCAATTAAGATGCCACTTAATAAAGATGTAAAACCCATTATTGAGCCCAATGTCCCATAGTTGTGTTAAAAACAATATAATCTACTAGCATAATATGGAAGAAAGAAATGAGCAGCCAAAAGTCATCAAAAACTACAGCTGTAACATATGGACAGAACTGAGGATTTTGGCTGATGTCAAGCAAATTATCAGTCAATAATAAGACATTGCTAGGAAACCAAAAAAATACAATCTTAAACGGCATTAATAAAATGATAGTATCAAAATAGGAGTAATAGTCATCTTGTAATGTCAGGCCATTTGTTCATTTCTGACAACAAACTCTTAAGAAGGACGTGCTAAGGATGTAATATTTATAAGACAATTTCTAGTCGCTCTATCTCGTAACAGGTGAGAAAACTAAAGGTCTAATCTTGAAAAGAAAAGGCTCAAGACTCATTACATTATACTTAAAAAGGAAAGTAAAAGCTTCCATGTAAAAGTGGAATTAGACTAAGTATACGTATAGGTATATTTACAGCTCTAAAAAGCTTTGGGGTTGGAAACCGGAGTTCACAGCTCTGCTGTGTTATCGTAACAAATTACTTAATTTCTTTCTACCTGATTCTTCATTCGTTCACTCAACAAATATATGAACTGATTGCCGAGGATACACATTGACTAATTCACACATGATATCTTCCCTCTTGAAGATTACAGTCATGTGATGGAGACAGACTTTAAATAAGTAAATTAATAATTTGAAAAAAATTAACTGCAAGCTGTGAAGCGTGCCTAGCCACTAAAAGGCACTCGGTAAACATTAAAATGCCATCCCTCCAGAGAGCAAAGTCAGAGCTGATTATTCAATTAATGCCATCCTGAAGTAGAAAGGACCATGTTGCAAAGGCGGTGAGTTTCCTACCATCTGAGTGTTCAATTAGAGTTTTAATATTCACAGGTCAATGAGAATGTAGAGATTTGTACATTTGTAGAAAAAACAGATCAAAACTTCCACAGGAGTTTCAGCCATAATCTCCATACTTCTCTATGACTTATACGATCCTCTGAATTTCAGTTGTATAAATAAGTAAACATCTTCACCCTCTTCCTAGTACCACAAAACTGTTGAACAAAATGTAATGCACTGCGTGAAAAATACACTGTAATGAATTATTATTCAATTTGGTCAATTGGGCAAGCACTTATTTACTTTATTTATCTTTATATTGTCATTTCTAAATCTGATTAGACTCTAAAAACATTTAACATTTATTGATAAATTCAGTGTGGCAAGGGAAAGAACTGTAAATCCAATTATTTTTTCATTAGCTTACTCAAAAAATCTTATTCTTTCATTCACATATTCACTCAGACATGACTATGTGGTTAACATTGTGCTTACTACAGAATGAATTTAATAATGAGTATCAAATATAATTGCCCTTGAGTAGTTGCATCTATTACAGTGCTTTTTAAACTTTTGGGGGTCAAAATTTTGAACTCTCAAATTTGATTTTTAAAACTTGAAATTCTTTTTAAAACGTAACAACTATGTAAAACAGGAATCTAATCAAGCCTAGAGATCACCCACCAGTTTACAAGTAGTTTTCAGGAAATACAGAGACAGAAGAATTAGAAATTAAGTGACAATATCAGATGGCTGTCATCCAAATCCAGATAATAAAATATTTTATGGAACAAATAATCCACTTTCTCCAACAACTTAATAGCATTAAAAAAGGAAAGGTGATCATTACAATAACAGAGACTTTATATGTTTACTAACCAAAAAGTGAACTTTGTTTAAATCCTAATTAGAATAATTGAATGATAAAATCTAATAGTTCAAGTATAAAATGACATATATGAGACTACTGGGAAGATTCGACTATGGGCTGAGAATTGGATGAAGTGAGGAAATCATTGTCTATTTTCCTACATGTACTAAGGCATGGTGGCCACGTAGGAAAAAAAACTAACAGTCGGAGATGCAAATTAATGATTTTACAGAAGAAATGACATGATATCAGGGATTTGCTTTAAAATATTCCAGAAAAATAAATGATGAAAGGATAGGTAAAATAAGAGTTGTAAAATGTTCATAATGGCTCTACGGAAATTTGTTATGTTGTTTTTACTTTGGTGTTTTTTGAAAACTCCCACAATAAAAAAAAATCTTTAAAATATGTATTCTTTCCAGAAAATTAATACCATTTAAGTAGAAATCATATTTTGCTTACAATTTTAAGGGGTTCTCATAATGCTAAACCCATTCCAAATTAAGAAATCTTGATATAGTGGGAGAAAGAAAACATTTGAGTATAATCTCAAGAAGAATGCTCTTAGTAAGAAAGAAAGCAATTGCCATGGAGATTAGACAAGTTTCACCTTTTTGTAACCATCAAAAGCAGGACCCAGGTAACCGTGAAAATAGAGAAACTGACAGCAAGAAGGGCTGCCCTAAGACCTATGCAGACTTTACTTCCAGATTTGCAAAGGATGGAAAGGAATGAACGAACCACACACAGGGAAGTCTGAGGAGCTTGAAATTAAAAAGCAAAAAGAAGGAAGTGAGATGGCAAGGCTAAAAGAGAGAAAGCTACAATCAGCTGACCATATTTTTTCATCAAGCATATAGCATCTAGAGCCTCCCAGCCCAAGCCCATCCTGGTTATAAAACTAGAATTCCTACAAATGGTATTTCTGAATAGTCCTGAAAGGTATGTGTTCAGGTGGGTAGGAAGGATATTTTAAAATTCTAAAACAGTTTGCTCGTAAAGAAATTCTATTATGAATCTTATTATAAAAAGAAGCATTTTTGTAAAACCAGTGTTTACGGCCTATTTTAATGAGTTACCTGATGTTTATTTTTATGACAACATTTATTTAATGTTACTTTGTAGCTATGCAGGAGTTTTAAAGACAAGCATTGCAATGTTTACATGTCTGAATCCCTCAGCTGGATAGAATCTTCCCCAAGAAACAGTAAATGCACCTGTCTTATTCACCACTGTGTCCCAAGCTCTTAGCATAGTACCTGGCTGGTAAGCACCCAATAAATACTTGTTGAATTAAAAAATAAATGAGGTTTCACTTCCACAAGTGGTGGCTGGTTGTCATATAAACTGACCCTTCTGCTAAGGACAACTACAAAACTTGGAGACTTTAAAAAATACATACATCTGCTCGGAGGCATTGGACAGCAAGAAGATTGTGAAGAATTACAGGACAAGGATCCCTGGGAGAGCACGCTTAGGAAGTGTTATGGTAAATTTATGTGTCAACTTTGCTGAGCTGAGGGATGCCCAGGTAGTTAGTATTACATAATTTCTGGATGTGTCTATGAGAGTGTTTCCAGAAGAGATTAGCATTTGGTTCAATAAACCAAGTAAAGAATACCCTCACCAATGTGGGTGGGCATTGTTCAATCCACTGAGGGCCCAGATAGAACAAAAAGGCAAAGGAAGGGAGAATTCAGTCTCCCTTTTTGAGCCACGACATCTATCTCATCTTGCCCTTGGACATTGACACACCTGGTTCTTTCAGCCTCCAGGACTTACACCATCAGCTCCCCTGGTTCTCAGGCCTTTGAACTCAGACTGAAATACACAACTGGCTTTCGTGGTCCTCCAGCTTGCAGATGGCAGATGGTGGGACTTCTCAGCCTTCATAATTGCATGAGCTAATTTTTATTTTTTATATATATACACACACATATAAATATGAATATATATACACACACACACACTATTGGTTCTGTTTCTCTAGAAAACCCTGACTAATCTAGGAAGTAAAGCTAGAATAACAGCAAGGAAGTGGTTGCTATGATAGTCAGAGTGTTGGTTACACCCAGGGAAGGAGGACAGGTTAGCAATTTGGAAGAAGCATGAAGGAGACTTTCAGGATACAGATAATGTCCATTTGTTTAATTTAACCTGGTTGTTTGCTTTGTGATAAACCATTAACCATTACACTGTATACTTTTTAGTTGTGCATTTATCTGCACATTTGTTCTATTTCACAACAACAAAAAATGCTTTTAAAAATACTCTTAAAATATAAACAAATGAGTCTTGATCATGTTAATCATTTGAAGTTGGAAGTGCTTCAGAAAGTATACAGGAATTGGAGTAGGAGACAGCATTTCATTCCTGCAAATGGCTTCTCCTTTTTGTTTCAGAGAACAAAATTAGTGGACTGCAAACGGGCAGTTCTGGCCAATGTGAGCCATCGCAGGCATCGGAGGAAGGGGATGTGAGGACACAAAGGGATCTGAAGGTGCTGCCTAAGAAGGTCCATTTTTTTTTATGCCTCGTGTCTGAGAGGCTAAAAGAGAAAATAAATTTGTCTTAGACAAAGGCAAAAAAACAAGCTTTCCAGACTGATCATTAGAGCTACACACACACACACACACACACACACACACTCAGAATAACCACGGCTGGACAGGGATACTCCTCAGAAAAGCAAAAGTGTCCAGGTTCATACAAAAGAGAGTTAGTTCTCTGCTCACATTCTAATCAAAGAAGTAAGATAAAGACAAGCACTTGTGCAAAAAACTGTATATTTATATTAAGTAAACCATGACTATGGGGAATGCCTAAAAAATCCATTAGCTGTGCTCAAAGCTGAGATTCATTACCTCTGTTTTGACAGCATTACGACGGCAGCTTTGGAAAGCCTATTAGAGAACTTTACAAAATAGTCTTTTCGACAAGCTGTGCTTCAACTGGACTGAGGAAAACCTGCCAAAACTTTGAGTTTTCACTTTGAAACTTTTTGATTTTGTTCATATGCAAGCTGCCATTTCAGGACAAGTAATGTCATCGGCGGCCCATTGCAGCCTTTCTCTGAGCAGTGTAGGGCATTCTTCACTTCAACTGACCTTCCTCCGTTGTAAGAACTGAGACTCCATCTGGGACTGATGGGCACACACTGCCCCCGTCAGGTTGAGTTACCCTGCAAAATCAGATTCTGTGCAAGAAGAAAAATAAACTGAACGTGGCAAGTACATAGGCACGGAAAAGCAGACACACTGCAGACCTCGGGATCCCATTTAAGGTAATTTCCATTTAATGAAACTTGGCCTTAAAGAAGCTTATTTTAAAGGAATTGCTCTTTAAATAGATTGTTATTTCAATACTCCATTATCAACATTGACTCCTTAATTCTGATACCATGAACCTGGTTGCCTTATATCCTCATTTCCAGCTTAGCAAAGTAATCTGAGAGAAAAACTATCCTTTCTGTCCTCTCACCATTCAATGACTTAATTCTTAATGAAATCATTAATTAAGTAAATTCAGAATCATCAGTAGGTTCCATAATAGAAGCTATTGTATTATTCAATGCCAATGCTCCTCTGCTATTTTTAAACAAGAGCTATATATATGCTTTATTATTTTATTTCCTTAAACTATCTTTGGAAAATCTGGATTTTATGAATAAGTCATTGCAAGTGAAGTAAGCATTGTGATGATGCTGAAGGTAAAATTTACCCATTAGGAATATGTCGAGATCCTTTGGGAGAGAAGACTAATGACGGCAAATGCTATTTTAGTATTTGAAAGTGCCTGTTTATGTATGGCAACGTGCCAAGCCCCGTAGGAATCCATCCTTGACATGAACTAAACTGGCCATGCCCTATATGTTGTGATTTTAAAGAAGTTCTTGGCCGGGCGCGGTGGCTCACGCCTGTAATCCTAGCTCTCTGGGAGGCCGAGGTGGGCGGATCGTTTGAGCTCAGGAGTTCGAGACCAGCCTGAGCAAGAGCGAGACCCCATCTCTACTAAAAAATAGAAAGAAATTATATGGACAGCTAAAAATATATATAGAAAAAATTAGCCGGGCATGGTGGTGCATGCCTGTAGTCCCAGCTACTCGGGAGGCTGAGACAGGAGGATCGCTTGAGCCCAGGAGTTTGAGGTTGCTGTGAGCTAGGCTGACGCCATGGCACTCACTCTAGCCTGGGCAACAGAGTGAGACTCTGTCTCAAAAAAAAAAAAAATAAAGAAGTTCTTGTAAAAAATATCTCCCACTTGCCTGCCTAGATATTTTGTGGTCAATTACTTTTTAGAATAAGATAGTAAGTCTACAATAGGGAAGTTTTAACGGGAGGAAGGAACGCAGAAAGGGGAAGAGAAAGAGGAACAACACAGTATGGCAGAACCACAACAATATTTTCTCTTGCCTGGAATGATCTGCCTGGAGGACGCAAAGCCATTCTTCAAATTGTAACTCAAATGTCAAATCTTTATTTATGCTTTTTCTCTCCATTAAATGGCTTCTTTTGTAATCTATTTTTAAATAGATTTTTCTTGAATATAACACATATAATAAAAGTACATAATCACCCAATGAATTCTCACAAAATGAGGACGCTTATGTAGCTAGCACCCAAATCAAGATTTGAACTACTGTTATCAGCCAAAAGCCCTACTTATGCCCCCTCAAAATCACTACCATCCCCAAAGTAACCACTACTCTGATGTCTAACACAATAGGTTAACATTGTCTGTTTTTGAATTTTATTTAAATGGAATCATATGGTAGGTTGTGTTTTTGTGTCTGGCTTTTTCACTCAACACTTTTATAGATCAGTATCATGGTATATAGCAAGAGTTTATGAATTCTCATTGCTGCATGTCATATAATTTTATAAATGCATCATGGTTTATTTATTCTATTACTGATAGACATTTGGACAGTTTCCACTTTGTAGCTATTAGAAATGGCACTGCTATGAACAGTTTAATGCAAGTCTTTTGATGTACATATGTTCATATTTCTGTTCATCACATACTTAGAAGTAAAACTGCTGGTGATAAGGTAGGTGAAAATTTACCTTCAGCAGATACTACCAGTTTTCTCAAGTGATTATATTAGTTATACCCCAACTAGCAGCGTTCAAGAATTCTAGTGGCTTCATATCTTTGTCAACACTTAATGTTTTCTACCTGTTCCTTTCATTTACCCTCATGGGTGAACAGTGATATGTCATCATAATTTTAATTTGGATTTTGGAGATAATTAGTGAGATAGAGCACTTTTTAGATAGATGTTTATCAGCAATTTGGATATTCTTTTTTGTGAAGTACCCATTCAAGTCCATTTATTCATTGAATTTCTTTTTTTTCTTACTGATTTGGAAGATTTCTTTCTATTCAAGGTATAAGCTTTGCCATTACAAATATCCATCTGTATCAATTACAAATATCATCTCCTTTTTGGTATTTTCTGATGTATATAAGAGGTACCTTATTTTAATATAATTTATTGTATTATTTTTTTCCTTTACCATTAACGCTTTTGGTGCCCTGCTTAAGAAATCATTGCTTAATCCATGAAGAAATTTTTACACAATTTATTTAAAAACTTTTGTAGTTATACCTGTAAAAATTACATCAACACTCTATCTGATATTGACTTTTGTTTATGGTATGAGATGACTATCAGTATTGTTTTGGTTTTTTCATTTCACCAAACTAATGCAGCACCTTTTATGGAGAACATCATCCTTTCCCCAAATGTGTTCCCATTTTTCAAAGAGACATTTGTTAAAAATCAGGTAACCATCTATACACCATTCTGTTTCTGTACCCTATTCTGTTCTATTGTGCTATTTGCCTATCCTTCTGCTATAATAATTTTCTACTGTACTATTTGCTATAGCATTATAAATCCTATCTGGTATGTCTAAATCATCTGGCTTTGTTCTTCTTCAAGATTGTTTTGGCAATTGTGGGTCGTTGCATTTTCATAATCTAACTTTGCTACAGGGAACATTTGAGTTAACTTATAAGGACAAATAAAACACACACAAACCATAAATAAATAAATAAAGGTAGAAAATGTTCTTATAGCATACACGTCTTCTATCAAGAACTACACAGGCACACATACCAAAAAAATCTATTTGAAGTCCTCAGAAAATTACTAAACATCCAGGGGTCAACATCCTAGAAATGAAGAAAATCATTGAAGTGAACCACTGGCATTTCACTGCTGCTTTCTTCTTAAAGAATATAAGTATTTCTAAGCCACATAGGCTGTGAGCTGGAGATGCCTTTCCAAAAGAACTAAGCTATTAATAATAAGTTAAAAAGCTAAGAAAAACATTTGGCAGTCTCCTAGAGGTGGGGAGGTAAAAATTGGTATTCAGTTTCCATCAAAGTGGATGGGCTATAATTATCATCCCAGAATTTCAGTTGAAACTTCTAAAAGACTACACCGGGGTAAGGACAAACCAGAATAACCCACACCTTAAAAATACTGAAACATAGCCTCAAATCAATTTTTCCCTGGTTAGAATAAAGCTCTTGCTTTATTTAAACTGCCTGCCAGAAGCTCAAGTTTCATGCAGAGCCTCTATAATTTTTATACACATGCCCAACATTAATTAAAAATTAACAGCATGTGAAGAAAACCAGGGCCAAGAGAAAACAAATACAGATGATTGAGACATATCTACAGGTAATCAAAATACTGGAGTTATCAGAAATAGACTTTAAAATAACTGCTATTGAGATATGACATCAGCAAGATGACAGAATAGGAGGTCCCATCACTCTACAAAAACACCAATTTTACAATCATCCATAGACAAAAATATTTTTGTGAGAACTCCAGAATCCAAGTGAGAGTTTACAGCACCCTGGTGAAACATAGAAATGAGAAAAGACACATTGAAAAGGGTAGGAAGAACAGTGTCACTTTACCTGTGTCACCCCTCCTGTAAGCCAGCACAACACAGCGCCAAGAGAGATCCTCTCGACCTGAAAGATTTCCTAAGGGGAAAGAGAGAGTGAAGTTAGCATCCAAGTTCTCCAACCTTTGGGGTGCTACCTGAGAGGTTTGCTTCTGTTGTGCCTCACCCAGCACACTGAGGGAATCAGCATTAATAGATTACATGAAGTTAGCTAAGAACAAATAAAGAGAGTGGGAGCTCTCAAAAATCAGTGCACAGATCTCAACAGACAGCTTATACTCCCTGGCACCAGGCCTGCCCACCCACACACCATGGCATCAGACCTACCAACCCACAGACTCTGGTACCAGGACTATCCACAGATCCCACCCACTGGCCCACATGCAGGCCCCACTAACCAGACCACTCAGAATCTCTGACCAGGCTGACTTTTGAAGGGATTTCCCTGGCAAAACCAGTCTGTAAAGACTCAAAGAGGTGACTGCTTCCTCAAATGAGCAGATATCAATGCAAGGCTACAAAACTCATGAAGAATCAGGGAAGCATGGCACCACTAGAGCAATAAAATGAAGCTCTACTAATAGACCATAAAGTAATAGAGATCTAGAATTACCTGTAAAAGAATTCAAAGCAATCATCTTAAAGAAGTTCAGTGAGCTACGAGAGAACATGGACAACTAAATGGAATAAAAAAAAAATGATACATGAACAAAATGAGAAGTTCAACAAAGAAATAAAACCCATAAAAATAATCAAACAGAACTTCTAGAGCTGAAGAATACAATGAATGAACTGAAAAATTAAATAGAGAGCTTCAACAACATGCTTGATCAAGCAGAAGAAAGCCTACAGTGAACTCAAAGATGTGTCATCTGAAATTATTCAGTCAGAGAAGCAGAAAAAAAAGAGAATGAAAATGAGTGAAGAAAGCCTACAGAACTTATGGGACACCATCAAGTGAACCAATGTACACATTATGGAACTGTTCATGAAAACAGAAAGGACCAGAAAGCTTAAGACAACAGTAATCTATAATTTCAAAAAACAGATGAGTTGTTCCTGGGAGTAAAGTCACAAAGACAATTGACTGCAAAATGGCATGAGTAAACTAAGATGAAAAATTTCTCTATCTTAAATGCAAATAAGTGTATACTTAAAAGTGATGGCATTTTGTTATGTTAAGTATTCCTCAATAAAGTTATTTGAAAGTTTACCTCATTAAAGTGGTTTAAAAGATGAATTTAGGTATTTGATGTTTAACATTTAAAACCTAATGAACTACTATAATACTAACATATAGAATTTATTATATATTAATGAAGCTTCCAAATATCAAACTATTTTTCTTAGTGCAAAGTCAGTCTTTCCTCATATAGTGAAACAAAATAATTACCTACAAACAAATTAAACACCTTTGTACCCCCATAATATGCTGAAATTAAAAAAAAAAATTTAAAAAAAGAAAAAAAAAAGAAATAATGATTGCAAAACTTCCTGAATCTGGGAAGGGAAATGGACATCTAGATTCATGAAACTCAAAAGATCTCAAATAGGTAGAACCTAAAGAGGTCTACATGAGATACATTATAATCAAATTGTCAAAAGACAAAGACAATTTTGAAAGAAGTAAGAGAAAAGCAGCCCATTATATATAGGGTACCTCCATAACACTATCAGCAGATTTCTCAGCAGAAATCTTGTAGGCCAAGAGAGAGTGGGATGATATAGTCAAAGTGTTAAAATTAAAAAAACCTGACAACCAAGAATACCATACCTAAGAAAACTGCCTTTCAACAATGAAGGAGAGAAAAAGACTTTCCCATATAAACAAAAGAGGGAGTTCACCACCACTAGACCTGGCTGAAAGGGAGTACTAAAGGGAGTTCTTCAAGTTGGAATGAAAGGATGCTAAAAAGCAACACAAAAGCATATGAAAGTATAAATCTCACTGCTAAAGTTAAATATAGAGAAAAATATAGAATAATGTAATACATACATCACTTTTAACCCTAGTATAAAATTTGAAAGACAAAAGTAATAAGAAGAACCATAACCACAATAATGTTTTTGTGAATACACAATACAAAAAGAAGTAAATTCTGATATCAATAATATAAAGTGTGGGGAGGAGTAAAATTCTCCAAACTCATCAAGGTGTATACATGAAATATGTACAGCTTTTTGTAGGTCAATCATACCTCAATAAAGTGTTTTATAATTAAAAGAAAATTAAAAAAATAAATAACTATTCTTATATCTTCAAAGAAATGTATGATAAAGAATGTATGAAATTATAGAAATGAAAAACTAAGTTTTTCATTAGAAAAACTTTCAATAGAAGATTGTACAACAGATTGGACCCAGTGAAATATAGGACTAAAAAACTGAAAGATACATCAGTATAAAATATCCTCACTGAGGTACAGGAAAAAAGGACACAAAATATAGAAAAGAGGGTAATATATATATAAAGGACACCGTGAGAAATTCTAGCATACATGTGAAGGGGTCCCAGAGGGGAACTGTGATAAATAATGTGACTAAGGCAATATGTGAGGAAATAACGCACTCAGATTTTCCCAAAATGATGAAACATCAAACAAGTGTGATAATCCACAATCAGGATAAATAATAAGATAAACACTCCTAGTCTGAGAGTAAAACTGCTAAAATCCAATGACAAAATAATCTGATAGATAGTTGGAATGATAAATGCATATTACTTTCAAAAGAACAGCTGGGCACTGTAATAGAGTCCCAGCTACTCAGAAGGCTGAGGCAGGAAGATTGCTTGAGCCCAGGAGTGCAAGGCTACAGTGTGTGATGATAGCACTTGTGAACAGCCATTGCACTCCAACCTAGGCAACATAGTGAGACTCCATCTCTAAAACATAAAAAAAAAAAAAAAAAGCAAAAATACGGTTGACATCTGACTACTGAAGATGAAAAGAAATGACGGAAGTGAGTACACAATGAAAGAATATCTTTCAAATACTGAAACGGTATAACTTGGCAGTATATATATGCACCTATAATTACAGACTGTAAAAAATAAAGGAAAAATAAAGATGTTTCCATATTATAGCTGAGGGATCAGCACCATACCTTAAAACAGAACTCTTCCCAGGAAGCAAGTGGTTGTAGATGATCACATTTGAGTGAAGGGGGGTCACAGTAGACTTTTGAAAGACTAACTAACCCCTGTGGGAAAATAAGGCTTTAAAAAGAACAATTATGCCTGGAAGCTGACTGGATATGTGTCAGGGACCCTTGATCTGGTCATGGCCATCTTGTCACCTTCTGTATTATCAATCTATTGCACACAATTTCCAAGCCCTAATGAATAAAATATACTCCAACACAAAATACAGCCCTCCCTACACCAGCAAATCCTGGTCCAAGAACATTTATGTGCAGCGTAATTCCCAGATCTTTGTTCTTGTTCCACTGAACTGAGTTCAGAGACATAATTGGCAAAAAGGCCTTTGATTCAGTCTAGAGTCAATCCTTCATAGATCATATTTTGTTTGAGAATGAATTCTATATTAAAATGTGCATTGACAGTTACCATGTGGTACAATACTACTAATAGATTTTTAGACACTTCCTGACGTCACATTTGTAAATCTTGTATTTAAAATAATCAACTGGTTCATTTTTATTTTTGTATTTTGTTTCTATATAGCAAACTGAAAGATAAAGTTTCAGCATCCTGTTTGCAACTACTTGCAAGTAAGATGTTAAGGTGGTGAAATATCATTATTCCCAAGCAATGACATGACAAATGAAATAAAATAATCACTATATTTTCTCTTTTAACATTGCTAATTAAATATTTTAATATTCTATGTAAGAACTTTGATCAGATGCCTGCCAAATTGCAGTTTGTGAAAAATCATCTTTTAGTGAATTTGCATATCATAATTGCATGCCTTTCATTAAACTGTTATATTTCAATGTCAACATTTTTTGTTTCCTGATTTTAGTCAATGGTCAGTTTGGGGTATGAATTAAACAATATATGATTAAGAATAAAACTGAATAAGGACCAGGCACGGTGGCTCAAGCCTATAATCCCAGCACTTTGGGAGGCCAAGGTAGAAGGATTGCTTGAGGCCAGGAGTTTGAGACAAGCTTGGGCAACATAGCGAGACCTTGCCTAAACAAAAAATTTTAAAAATTAGCCAGGCAAGGTGGCACATGCCTATAGTCCCAGCTACTCAGGAGGCTGAGGCAGGAGGATTGTTTGAGCCCAGGAGTTCGAGGTTACAGTGAGCTATGCTTGTGCCACTGCACGCCAGCCTAGGTGACAGAGTGAGACGCTGTCATTTAAAAAAATAAAAACAAATTTAAAAACTGAATGATAAATCTTCTGAGTACTTGAGTCATTACCATGTTCATCTGATCCCCATCAATTTCCTCATGTGTTGATAGAAACTAGGAAACTTTCAAACTGACCACAAAAAAGAAAACAATCCAAATAGGTTTTTCACTGATATATGAAAATAGTCTCCAATACCCCCTTTACAATAAGTCCCCTAGTGGTTTATTAGCCACAGTTGAGAAACACTGCCTTGAATTATAACAGGCTCTAATATACTTGCTCTGCTTCCATTCGTCTCCTATGAAATCCACTCTACATGATACAACCAGCCACATTAAGATTCTTTTTTTTTTTTTTTTTTTGAGACAGGGTCTCCCTCTGTAGCCTGGACTAGGGCACTGTGGAGTCAGCCTAGCTCACAGAAACCTCACACACCTGGGTTCAGGTGGTCCTCCTGCCTCAGCCTCTTGAGTAGCTGGGACTACAGGCACACACCACCACACTCGGCTCATCTTTTCCTAATTTTTTTAGTTGCCCGGCTAATTTTTCTATTTTTGCAGAGATGGGGGTCTCACTCTTGCTCAGCCTGGTCTCAAACTCCTGACCTCAAGCGATCCTCCCGCCTCAGCCTCCCAGAGTGCTAGCATTGCAGGTGTGAGCCACCGCGCCTGACCCATATTAATATTCTTAAAGCTCATGTCTGCTCATATGACTCCTCTCACCAAAATAGTCAATAACTTTTTTATTCTTCCAAGTGTTTTCTCCTACATTCCATTTATATGAACTCTGTACAAATAGCCTAACTGGACTAGTTGTTTTTGTCTCATCAAAAAAAAAAAATTTTAAAAATATAATTTCCTAAAGACAAAAGTTTCAATCCATTGGTAAAATTATAAATTATATGCACTTAAGGTATCCACAATATTAAATCAAAACTGATAGAATTAAAAGGGCAAACAAAATCTCAATTATTGTGGGACATTTTAACACACCACTATCAGTAGCCAATAGAAAAAGCAGACAAAGATTTAGCAGGGATATAGAAGACTTAATAAAATGATTAAAAATTAACCTAAATTGCTGGGAAAACTGGATAGTCACAATGTAGAAGACTGAAACAAGACCCACACCTTTCACCTCTCACAAAAATCAAATCATGGTGGATAAGACTTAAACCTAAGGTGTGAAACTATTAGAATTCTAGAGGAAAATGTGGGAAAAACTCTTATAGACATTGGCCTAGGCAAAGAATTTATGAAGAAGACCCCAAAGGCAATCATAGCAACAACAAATATAAATAAATGGGACCTGATTAAATTAAAAAGCTTCTGCATAGCCAAAGAAACTGTCACGAGAGCAAACAGACAACCTACAGAATGGGAAAAAATTTTCGCAAGCTACACATCCGATAAAGGACTGATAACTAGAATCTTTTTAGAACTCAGGGAAATCAGCAAGAAAAAATCAAACAACCCTATCAAAAAGTGGACAAAGGACATGAATAGAAACTTTTCAAAAGAAGACAGAACAGCCAACCAAAAATATGAAAAAATGCTCAACATCTCTAATCATCAGGGAAATGCAAATCGAAACCACAATGAGATATCACTTAACTCCAGTGAGAATGGCCTTTATCAAAAAGTCCCAAAACAATAAATGTTGGCGTAGATGTGGAGAGATAGGAACACTCATATACTGCTGGTGGGACTGCAAACTAGTGCAACCTCTGTGGAAAGCAATATGGAGATACCTTAAATAGATACAAGTAGACCTACCATTTGATCCAGCAATCCCATTATTGGGCATCTACCCAAAAGGACAAAAGACATTCTATAGCAAAGATATCTGCACCCGAATGTTTATAGCAGCACAATTCACAATTGCAAAGATGTGGAAACAACCCAAGTGCCCATCAATACATGAGTGGATTAATAAAATGTGGTATATGTATACAATGGAGTACTACTCAGCTATAAGCAACAACGGTGATATAGCACCTCTTGAATTTTCCTGGATAGAGCTGGAACCCATTCTACTAAGTGAAGTATCCCAAGAATGGAAAAATAAGCACCACATGTACTCACCATCAAATTGGTTTCACTGATCATCACCTAAGAGCACATTTAGGAATAACATTAATCGGGTGTCGGGCGGATGTGTGACGGGGGAGGGGATGGGTGTATACATACATAATGAGTGTGATGCGCACCGTCTGGGGGATGGACAAGCTTGAAGCTCTGATTGGGGAGGGGGGCGGAGGGGGCAAAGGCAATATACGTAACCTAAACTTTTGTAACCCCATAATATGCTGAAATAAAAAAAATTAACCTAATTGAGATGTATAAAATATTGTTTCCAATTAACGGTAGAATATAGTCTTTTCAAGTGCATAAAGACTATTTGCCAAAATGTACTATATACTATCCTTAAAGTAACCTCAACAAATTTCAGCAATTTGAAATCATATAAAATATTTTCTCTCACTACAATAAAGTTAAACTAAAAATCATCAACAAAAATTAATCAGAAAATTTCTAAATATTTGGAAATTAAGCATTTCTGAAAAACAAATGTATGGAAGAAAAAATTTCAATGGAAATTAGAAAATTTTTTGAAATGAATGATATCAAAAACACTATCAAAATTTGAAAAATTTTGCTAAAACGTATTTAAAAGTAAATTTGTAAACCTTAAATAAATACATAAGGAATAAGACTGAATAATTAATAATCTAATATCTATCTCAAGAAAATTTTCAAAATAGCAGTAAATTTCTACGCAAACAAAATAGAAGGAAGAAAATAAAAAGAGCATAAAATAATAAAGTAGGAAGCAATTATAAAGCAGAGAACAACATCAAAGTAAAAATTTGACACATTGAAAAGAATAAATAAAATTTATAAGTTCCTGATCATCAAAAAGCATCCTTAAAAGAGTGAAAAGGCAAATCCACAGGATAAGAGAAGCTATTTTCCATGTATATAGTGGACAATATGATGTGCTTTAACATCATTTGTTGTCAGGCAAATTAGCACAATTAGATACTGATCTATAGCCATTAGAATAACTAAAATTAAAAAGATAAATGATACTGATCAGAACCATGGTTGTCTTCAGGGAGGGGCCCGATAATGACCCTGAGGTAGAACAAGGGAGATCTCTGTACGTAGTAAGGTTCTATTTCCTGATCTGAAAGCGGTTACGCAGTTGTGAAAATCACTTTGTGAAAATGTATTGAGCTTCATTCTTACCATTTGTGCACCCTTCTACATGTGTTATACTTTAAGTGAAAATAAAAGACAAACAAATGTGTAGGTTTTGAGTGAGCCAAAACTGAGACAGATATAAGTGGATGTCAGGATAAATAGATAGATGGCAGACATGCTGTGCTTGGCTTTTGCTGAATAGAAAAGGAGACATTGTCGGTTACAGTAATGCATAAGATCAAATCCTACCAATTATTCAGGAGAAGTACAACTGTTGCTTGTATTAAGAGCAGATGAGAATATCTTCTGGGAATTCTCATAAAAACATACAATCAGAAAGACAATTGGCAGCATTTCCAACAAGTTATATTGTATCTCATTTTGTGAGACTGTTTTTCTGTCACCTGTTGGGAGAAGTGAATGGAATTATACCAAAGTGCAAATGAAAACCAATTTTGTGAGAATCATAGGCGGGTTGGTTTATTTCTCCTTCATGCTTTCCTGCGCTTGCTGTATACACCTACCATACATTTACCTCACTCAATTTGCATCTCCCTTAACCATCAACACAGTGCCTTGCACATAACGCATAGTCCATAAAAGTTTTATGAGTGAATGAATAAATGAGGTACTTGACACCCATAAGAGGGTGAAGAAGAAATGGGAGGAAAAAACTGTTTCACAGTTTGGCAGAAGGCAAAATCTCTGACACGTAGTTTTCAACCTTAGACAGGTACTATTGATAAAAACTGATATAAATGACCTACAGTGACCTTGATCTAGTGTTGAGATTAAATGTTATGTATTTTATTCCTGTGCAGAAGCAAGCAATATAACTTTACAACACGCTTCTATATTTTCCATCTGTTTTTTAACTTTTTATCCTACCCTGAAAATAGTTATTTGACAACAAGTCAGTATAAAATGCAAGATGCTATACTGAAGTTAGAAACAATTAAGGGAGAAACCGCTAGTACAAGACGTTATTGCTTGAGCTGACTTCAGATTTTGTTCTGCAGACCTTTATTCTGCTAGTGCTTTCATTTCAATTCTTTATTCTTTCCCACATTTTAGCCAAGTCATTGGCTCAGTTGGCAGATGACAGAGCATTCTTGCAGCTAAAATTGCATTTGTCACTTTGGTATCAATATGTCCTGTCTCTTAAGATTGGTGTAGTCTTGTCTCTAAGTGATACTATCTGTCTTGTATTTCCCTTCTGAGTGAGATTTATGAGGGAGAGCATTTGAATTGCTCATCTTTCTCTAATTCAGTCATCATTCTGACACTAAAATGTCTCAGACTTTTCCCTTTACTGCGAAAGAAATATTTTTGCTGTTCAACTAGCCTGTCCTGACTTTTGCCTATAGAATAGGCTGCCCAAGATGGGGAGAGGGTTTAGGGAACATCCAGCTCACTGGGGGCAAAGATTTTCCCGGCTGCAGCTGGGTACAAGAACACCCCATTTATGGCTGATTCATAATCGTTCTCTCTCTTCAAATTGTACTTAGGCAACTGACTAAAATCTGAATGCTCTTAAGAATAATACATTTAGTCCAATATCTTGCAAATAGTAAATATCAAGCAAACATTTGACTAATTAATTGCATAGAAAGGAATCGTTCAAATATAAAGGTTTCATGAGATAGACTGAACACACGGTGACTGTGAACATGTAGTTAAAAACAACAGAAATGTCACATATCCTTATTTTCTTTATCCTTATTTCCAATTTCAGGAATGGTCCCGTGAAGGTGGAGGGAACTACCATAGAAATAAGAGTTAAAAAGGAACACTCCTTCCTGCTGTCTTATGACACTATCTCCTAATACCTAAATCACTATTTGCTGTCCTTTCCAGTAGTGACTGGAATGGCTTATTATGAAATAATTTGGTAGATGGGAAGAAAATGTGTCTACTAAAAATTCATAACTGGAAAAATATCAAATCCTTCACCAGATCTAGATGTCAGACAATCTAGTTTTTAATCTTAACAATACTGGCTATGCTCAAGGATGCCCGCACCAGTCTGAATCTAGAAAACATGAATTCTGAGCCTTCTAATATTTTTCCAAGTTCCAAAATTCAGTTATTCTCTGAACCTTGTAAATTCCCTAAGCCATAAAGAACTAGCACATGTTGCCAAGTCAAAGACTAACTTTCTGGCTTGACATTTCCACATAGAAGTCTTATGGGCACCTCAAAATTAACATAGACCAAACAATTCCTGATTCCTCCAAACCTTCCAAAACCCACTCCTTCCCCATCTTAATACACCACCAGTATCTATCCACTTGCCCAAGCCAAAAATCTAGGAATTATCCTTGCTTCCTCCTTCTTCTTCACTTTCTATGTCCAATCCACACCAAATTTAATGCGAGGGACATTAACAATTTCATTCATCTGCAAATACAAGCCAGTTTTTCCAACCCAGATGTTTTTGATAATAAAGCAGATGCTTTGATCTATGTCCAACTGATTCCTGCATCTATCTCCCAGTCAGTCCAAACTTAGTCTGAAAGTGGAGGGAAAGCCATTTATTCACCATTGCTACCACCACCCCACCGCCAGCCTGCCTTCCTGCCTGGTGTTTCTTCAGCCTGCAGAGCAAGAGCTGTCTAATTCTACCTACAGGCTGGCCCTGGTCCAGATTCTATAACCAAATCAGTCACAGCAAAGGGGAAACATAAAGCACCATGCCATGCCATAAGCTATGCTCACTGTTGCTCACCACCTGACCTAGCATAGTGGCTCCAAAGTCTAGCCTCTTCTTAGTCCTTGAAACAAACCCTTGCCCTGAACCTAGTTGAAACTGCAGTAGACACAGGCTTCTTGCAGGACATGAAAAGCTAAAACATTGTACTCCTCATATTTGAGTGACACATATAATTCACTCAGGCCTTTTTTATGTCTTATCTTATTTTTATGAACATTTGATATTATTCACCTCCAGATGATGACTAAAATATTTCTTTTGTGTTCAACAGTATCAAGGATACAAGGATTTGTGTTTTGACATGCTCTGTGCATCCAAACCAGGGGATCCAGATCATAATCCATGTGAAATTATACTTGATGAACCAATCCTTGGAGAAAGTTCTGAGACTGCATCTTCATGAAGCATGGATTTCTATTTTCTACAAATATCCCCAATGAGCTCACATAATTCTGGGGCAGCTGCTACAAAAATAAACTGTACAATTCAATCTGGGACATTGTCGTGGAAATCCCTCCTTGCATAACAAAGTAAGCAATCAGAGAGAACAACAAAAGCCAATGCATTATTCATGATTATAATTCTGGATCATGTGCAACCATCATAAAAGTTGAGGGTGCTTTCAGTTTATATTAGAAGTAATTTAGACATCATATGCCTATTTATAAAACGCCATGTCAGCTCTCAGATGCAGTGTGAGGAGTTCCACGGTTTCATTTTCTGTAAAGATGCTTTAAAATATTGATTGTTCTAAACCTTGAAAGGCACAGATGATAAAAGCACTGCAGTAATCCTCACACACAGTAACAGCTGGGATGACTTCCCTCAAAGCTGGTCGGTCCTCTTCTCATTAACTCTTGCTTCTAAATGGAACTTCCCCAAAGAGACGATGCACCCCGGGTCCACTTCCCGAAGAACAGCTCCTGAAAGCACTGAAAGAACCAGATGTGGAACATCTGTACATGAAGATTTTTTTAATCCCCACATAAAAGTTTTATTTGTAAGAAAGGAGAGAAAAATCAGAGATTCTAAGCTGTGTTCATGCTAACAGAGCACTCCAGAACTTGAGACTCACCATGTAAAAACTTGGTAGAGTGAATTGAAAACGAGAAGCTCAGAACCACAAAAGGAATTGTCTTGGGGAAACTCAAAACATAAGGACATTTAAAAGAAAAAGAAGCAGACTCCTTGGATTTTAAAAAAAATTGAGTAAGATATACAGTCATTGAGAGCTCGTAAAACCACATCCTCTTGTGTTCTGGCTTAAATTTCTCCATCAATATTGCTCAAGTGTATGTGCACAGGTATGGACTTTAGCTCCCCTGAAGACTGACTTCTGAAAGAAAGCACCAATAGAGTGACCTGCAGTCTATGTTATCATAGTGGGAAGAGACGTCATTTTTACATGCATAGGGTTTTGGGGAGGAGCACAGTAGAGGGATGGAGAAAAGAAGGAACAACACATTATTCTATTTTTACTGTATATATTGTTTCCTGGAAGCTGGAAATTACTCTGATTATTCATCCACAAAGTAGCTACAAAGGAAACCCAAACTGTGACTCAGCCATTGCAGCTGAGGGAGACAGACTTGCCTATGGGGAAGAAAGGACAGAGAACCACAGTATTGCAACAGTTTTTCCTCGTTTTGTTTAAATTCTGGGCCTAATTGTTTTTTTTTAAACATAATAAACAAAACAGAAAAGAATAGAAACAATAGCTGTTCTACTTTCCACATCGCTCAGTCCCTGAACTCCACTTCCAACCAAATAGAACCCAGTATTTTAGAGCAGTAATCTTCCAGTTGTCTCTAGTTTTACAGTTGTTCTGATCTTTCAGTGGAATTGATTTCCATAATAACCAGACTGGAGTTGACAGCCAGTTCGTAGTTAGTGGCATTGCCTGCATTATGTTGCCCACAGCTCATCCACCCTGATCCTTTAAAGATACTTGAAAAAAACAGAAATACGCCCTCTGTCAATACCATAAGCTGCTGCTGCTGCTGCTACAAATGTATAAACAGAAGGAAAAATAAACAGGAGGCATCCTATTTTATCAAAGTCTAATAATACATACACACCAGTCTTTCGCTTAAGCCCCAGAAATAAAGGCAAACACGCTATGGTAGGAAGAAAAGGCAAGCATGAAGTCACACTCACTAGACATATGCCCTAACTAGATATGTACTCTACAGAGTGTTCCTGACAAAATGCATCTGATCTGTGGCTACCTCCTCACACTCCAGGCTCCCTTTGAGGTTTTCCCTTCCCTTCTTCTTTTGCCTCTCCTCTCCCCAGTGTTAGTTGCAGAGGGACCCCACAAACACATCATTAGAACTGAATTTGCCTTCCTGAAAAAATGTATTGCTTCCAGTTAGTTCAATATCATCCCCACCCTGATTTCAACCCTCCCCTATAGTTGATTTCTGTCTCTAAAACAAAGTTGTTTCTGTAGCTTTGATAAAAGTCTTGGAGCAATAAATTCTGCTTTTTTATTTAGAGAGTAATAATGTTCTGTGACTCAGGTCAGATGCACTTAAAGAAAAAAAAAAACAAAACTCGAACTAATAGTGGCATAAATAACCTAGAAGTTTACTTAACACTCTAAGGCTGGAGTAGATGATTCTGGGTTGGTGTCGAAGCTCACTGAGGCTGTCAAAGGTCCACATTGCTCCCATATCTCTATGGCACTATCTCCAAGCGTGGCCCTTGCCTTAATGTCCCAATATTGGGGGCGAGGGGACTCCAGCCATCACACATGTGTTTCAAGTCAGCACCAGAAAGGAAATAAAAGGCCGTCTTCTACCTCCCCTTATTTAAGGAGACTGTATATTTTTGTGCAAAGGAGATTGGGAGATGTTTAACATCAATGTGCCAGCTGAAAACCAGAGCTCAATTGCCTAAAAGGGAGGCATGGATATCGGGAGGCGTGTAGCACTTCCTGCCACATGCTTCTCAAATTATTTTGGATAACTGAGCATATCTATGCAATCATCTTCCCCCATCATCATAGATGACAAGTACTTTTCTCTCTGTGCTAAGTCCTTTAAATGCATTGTTTCATTTAATCCTCCAATAAAACCATAAGACCGCCACTATTATTAATCCCATTTTATAAATTTAAAAATATTGGCTTAGAGAAGTGAAGTTTCCCATGGTCTTGTACCTTATAAGTGACAATATAGGATATAAGCCTGGGGGCCTGTGTAATTCTAGAGCCTGAGCCCTCAATATGCAATGCCATTGTGTCACAAAGAGGGGCCCTGTACAAACCACAGTGGTGCTCAAGGCAGTTGAGATTGACCTCAGTAGCCAATCTCCTACAGCATCTCCCAAGTAAATAAATGCTAATCTTTTATATTAATTACTAATTCTGATGCTTTTTAATTATGAGCTGATAACCATCCTCTGTGCATAATACTAAAGACTGAGAACAAATACACAGATTAGTATTTGAAATAAAACTTACAATACAATTAACATTTGAAATCAATAATCATGCTTGTGCCACATAAAAATGATTTTCCGAATCTGTTTTTTCTTAATCATAAAATAGTCGTGAGGCATTTAGATAACTTGGAAAAGTAGTTCTAAGATTTCTTAAGGCCTCAACATGTTTTTATGCAGTCACAGCATCCAGATAAATTGATATTATGATATTTTTCTTTTTTGCGCCTTGTACATACTAAGCATGGTAGACATGGTAAAATCCCTGCATCAAATTCCATTGAGTGGATGCACTAGATCATATTTAACATTGAGCTATTTCTAATATTTCACTATTCCAAACTGCTAAATAAAACTTAAGCACAAATGAGAAAACATCATTGACCCAATTTTTCACAGCACTTCACTTGCTTGTTAGTTGTCTAGTTTCCATAATTGATATGGATAACCAGAGTCTTTCCTGCTGCCGTGTACCCATTCAAACAGCTCAGCTCAACCAACAATTAGGGAAGCCATCACTGGGCCAGGGACTGGTCAGAGATGAAGAGAACACAGCCTCTGCCCCCAAGGAGCACAGAGTCTCGAGGCTGGTACAGGCCTGTGAAATGTAAACTGCTAGTTGAAACATGCACCAGATACACAAAAGAGGCCGTTCGATCCAGCCTGGTCATCGAGGAAAACTGCCTGGAAGAGAATCCCATCACATGCACATACCTGTGTACATGAAAAGATGAACATCTTAGACCAGGTTTTCCAACTAATGTGCCTATTTTTTCTCCATAGTCCTTAATCAAAGCTTCCCGTGCACTTCCATGCCCCTAATCCAATTCCCTGCTCCCTCCTCGCCACCTAAGGAGTCCTTGACAAGAATAGGGATTTGGAGTCAGAGAACATCTAGCTGCCTGACACTGAATACCTTAAGACTACAGAAATTCTGGGCCACAAATCTATAGATTGTCCATAAGGAAAGAAAATGGCATACTTCTTACCGTGCCAGTGACCTAAAAAATGGTGTCTGAAGTTTGGTGCCCAGGTCTGGAAAGAGGATGAGGGAAGCTGAGTCAAAGGAAGGCAGTCTCGCCTAGCTCAGTCATGGAAAAATAAATCTTTCTCCACTTGCAGCAACTAGAATCAAGCAATCTAGTAAAATCAGAATGCCCTCCCAGGATAGTTTAACTATGTTGGGAAAGACCACCAACAGATACATAGTTATAAAATAGTATAATAGTTTGCCATTAGGACTGGCTTTGGTACAAAAAATTCAGGAATTTAGCGAAACATAAATCTTTTCAAAAGAATGCAAGAGGTTTATATTGTATAGTTGGAACTAAGGCAGAAAATCCACTCTTATTTATGAAGGGTTACATATTTGTTTGAACAAGTTTTGTTCGGTACTGAATTCAAATGATCCCAGATGCTGCCTGGTAGCTCTCCAAGCATATGTGAACCCATATTAACTTTCTTAGGACATTACCATTTAATAAACATTACTCTTTAATAAATAATGACTTTATAAACAATGATATTAGCTTTCAGGTCACCAGAACACTATTTCTAAGTTGCCACTACATATGTGTTTTATGTATAAGTCCAGATATTTTTACCTTATTATTCTCCTCTAGAGAAGAAAGGTAGGAATAAACCTCCTGCTTTAAAATGTTTTATAGTAGAACAAACTTCACCCCATGAAAAATCAGTGAAAGAATTATAAGAATTTATTCTACTCTCAACATAACGTAATGTTGTCAGAGGTTGACCTTAATCAACAACCTTGTCTAGAACAATAAGCCCCAGCAGACATGACCTCAAAGGGCTCAAAGGATTTTAGTTATCTTCCTCTTCAAATGTCTTTAGTATGTTTATATCTTCAGATTTTAGGAAGTCAAGGTTGAGCCAGCATGAAATCTTTGATGGAACCTCTAAGAAGGCACAGAGGGTCGGGGGTGAGAATCTTCACTTAAGGCAGGGCAATCAGAAAGACTTCATGGCAGATTGTTTTCATTATGAGGCTTGGGCACCACATTTGTTTTCTGTTGCTGCTGTCACAAATTTAGGGGCTTAACACACAACATAAATGTATTACGTTACTGTTCTGAAAGTCAGAAGTCCAAAATGGGTCCCCCTTGGCTAAAATCAAGGTGCTGGCAGCGCTGTGCTCCTTTCCGGAGGTTTAGGGAAGAATCCGTTGTCTTGCCTATTCCAGCTTCCAGCAACTGCTAGCATTCCTTGGCGCAAAAAAACCAGCAATGGCCAGTTGTATCTTTCTCTCATCACATCATGGTGATGCTGATCCTTCTGCCTCCCAGTTTTCCGTGTTCCATATTTAAGGATCTTTATGATCACAGTGGCCTCACTTGGATAATCCAGGATAATCTTTTCATATCAAAGCCATTAACTTAATCACATCTACAAAGTCTCTTTGCCATGTCAGTAGTATTCACAAGTTACAGGGATTCGAATATGGATGTCGTTGGGAGGCCACTATTCTGCTGCCATAGGTACTCCTGGCTGCTTCTGTAGCTAAGGTATTCTTCCATGTACAAACAGAACAAATGAAAACTTTGTCAGAGGCTACTGTCATCCAAGAAGCTAATTGTTTCAGCAGTGGCTGCAGGCCTTGGTGTCAATGTGGTGCTCAGCCCAGTTGGTCGTCGAGCCCGTGCCACACAGTGAGGCTGAACGGTCTCATTTCCACCAATAATTCGCTCCCACTCTGCCGAGTCCTTGTGAGAATGCAGCAGCCATCTTGGCCTGAATCAGTCGTTATACAAAGTAGATTAAACTATACTTCAATGAAGCAGCCTCCAAGAGGGAAATTATAATGATACTAAAAAGTAAGGATAAAGTTATGTCTCTGTTTTCAGCTTTATTACATTTTCTATTCTTGCTGCTGCATTTTGTAAAAGAGGTTTTTAATCAACCTGAGCTTACTGGCTTCCTTGCAAACCAAACAGAACTGTTTTCCCTTGTAAAATAAAATCTAATAAAATGTCTTCATGAATCCATTCTATGGGGAAAAAGCACTCCAGAGCCTTAGGAGAGTAAATGAATGGAACAGCCTATGTAGAAGCTCGCAGTAGAAAATTACAGGCCATCTTATGAACACAAACTTTTGAAATATTTCAGTCAGGATGTAGTGCAGTGGCTGACCTAGGGAGACATCCTTCAATGGGGTGATAAATGACCAAAAAAGGGGGAAGAAGATGAGTTAGGGGTCTCAGAGAGGAAATAAGAGATTAGAATTATAAACCTACATGAGCCAAAGCAAATGGCCAAAACTAAGTGTCATATTTCATTTAATTTGTTCAATTAATGCTTTTACCTACTAGGTGCCAACCTTGCTGCTAGCCATTACAGATATAATGGTATTAGACACTTGCTTTATGGAGCTCACAGTCTACTGATGAAGAGAAGCATTCATCGATAATTCAAGGAATGCATAATAAAAATGGGGATAAGATCTATGAAGGAAAGATATAGGCTGCTGTTATAGAATAAGAAAGAACCAAACCTGGTCTGCAAGTGACGTATCTAGAAAATATAACTTTGAGCTTAGATCCAAAGGAATAATTGGTTGAGTGGGAGAGGTGGCTGGAAAAGCATTCTAGCAGAGGGATCAGGATGTGCAAAGGCTTTGCATCTAAAAAACATGACCTGACAGTGGGAAGAAGCAGAATGGAATAGCCTGCAACCTAGAAAGAGATACATCCATAGGACTGGGACAAGGAATGGGGAAATGGGCCCAACTGCAGGAAACAGTAGAAGGTCCTCTCTTATGACCAGATATCACAATATTCAGGGAGTAGGAGTGACAGTGTTGCTCAAGTGGATGGAGTTCAGATTCAGGGGGGAGGAGTGTTCAACCCTCAGAGAGGGAGTAATGGAGAAAATATCAGCTGTTAGCAGAAGTCCCCACTCCCAAGCTGCAAGAAGTCCTTGAGGTTAATTCCTCTGTGAATTTGTTGAACTGTATCCAGCAATCCCACTACAGCAGCAGTCCCCAGCCTTTTTGGCACCAGGAACTGGTTCCATGGAAGACAATTTTTCCATGGACCAAGAAGCAGGGGTGTCATGTGTGGGGAGGAGGAGGTGCAGAGCTCAGGCAGTGACACACAGCCCATTTCCTAACAGGCCACAGACCAGTACTGGGTGGTGGCCTGGGAGTTGGGGACAGCAGCACCACAGGGTATATATATCCAAAGGAAAAGAAATCAGTATGTCAAAGAGATATCTGCACTTCCATGTTTGTTGCATCACTATTCACAAGAGCCAAGAGATGGAATCAACCTAAGTGGCCATCAACGGATGAATAGATTAAGAGAAAGTGGTACATATACACAATGGAATACTATACGGCCATAAAAAGAAGACAATCCTGTTATTTGTGACAACACAGATGAACCTGGAGAACATTATGTTAAGCAAAATAATCCAGGCACAAAAAAACAAATACCACATGATTTCCCTCATATGTGGAATCTAAAAAAGTTGATCTCAAAGAAGGAGAGAGTAGAATGGTGATTACCAGAGGATGGGGCGATGGTGTGGGAGTGGTTGTCAGGAAGATGTTGGTCAAAGAATACATATTTACAGCAATATGGGGAAAATAGGTCCAAGAGATCTATTATACAGCATGGTGACTATAGTTAATGATGATATATTTCTGAAAAATGCTAAGAGTAGATAGGTTCTCACTACAAAAATACCTCTGTGAGGTAATGCATTTGTTAATTAACTAAATGTTATATGTCAATTTTAAAAAGCAAATTTGAAAAAAAATATGACTTTTCTGTTCCAGAGGCTGTCCGTAATAATCTAGTAAAATTATACACTTTTGAATTTGTATTTGGTTTCTAGCCTTGATTGCTTTTTGCATAAATTCCAAATTAAATGTTTTAAGTATTATTCAGTAATTTGATTTAATACAACCATATACAAATTGGGTTTAATGTATTTAAGAATGTTGGAGAACTGATTTGCACATATGAAAATTCAGCCATGCAAAGAAGTTTCTTCATTTTCTGAAGCAACTTGGTATTTTCCTATTAGAAAAAGTATCAATCACAGCATTATAGCCCCTGTATTCCTTTCCAAAGTTCAAATACTTATTAATGAACACATTGATTCTATATCCTTAGGTAATATTTTGTTTTTAATACTATGTCTGCGTAATGTGATGATTAATCTTGGGAATTGCAAAAGCATTTGAGATGTGAGAGAAAATGTTTCATAACATTTCTGGTCAATTTTTTTTTTTTTTTTTGGTCCTGGAAATTTTATAGATTTCTAAAATCTTTCAGAACTTTCAGGATTTATCCTAATCTCACTGTACTATGGGTCTTTTCATGTTTTCTCATCTCTAGCGTATTACTGAGATTGTAAGTCTGCTCATCTTTTATCTGTCTTTGCCATTTTATCTATTAGGATTTTTTCCCAGATAACAATAGTTCAAAATCCTTCTGCTTTTTCCCCTCCCCATCTGAAGATTGACATGAAACAATGACTACGCTGGCTTTTGCCAGAGGGTTTAATATAAAACAAATAAAAGTAGACATCACATTACTTTTATAATATGACAGCAATGGAAGTTTTCCTTATTCTTAACACTCAATAAAAGGAAGAATGATTTTGACACCTCTGTGTACAAGAAAAACAAGCTGCCTTCATGCACTAAAGACATAATATTTTCCAATGTTCTTATTATCACATTTTATATTTGGTTAAGATATTAATGAATGTTTGTGGAAGGCTGATATTTGTTTTATTGCCTATGTTTCATTTGTTTTTTGCTATACTTGAGCATTTATGAACTCTCTAAGGGGAAGAGAGTTGCAGAGATTCTAGAATAAAAGGAGGCCATACTAGGGTTTAGGTCATTTTCATTCACCCTCTAAATATTGGCATTCCCTGTGGATCAGTCCACCCTGCACTTCTCTTCATTTTACACTCTCTGCCTAGGTGATCTCATCCAGTCCCATAGGTTAAAGGAAATCTGTAAACTTCAGGTCCTGGCAATCTGAAACCCTACCATTTCAAACTTTTAGAAATACTAGACAGAATGTGCAAAAATAATTTTAGATGTATGAACTGAAGCTCAAAGAAATAAAGAATGCCAGAAGTAAGCAAGTGAGTTCATGATGCAGCTGCCTTGGAGTAAAATTATCAAAAATTTTTCAATAGGAGACCTAAAAAGAGAGCTTCAAATATGTGAATGAAAACATGGAAGAATTAACGAGAAGAAATTTACACATCCACAGTCATGAAGAGAAATAATTGATACACACCTCTCTGTGCAGCTGATAGATTGAGAACACAAAAATTAGTACAGATATAAAAGTTAGGGCATATGATTAACAGCCTTTACATGGATATAGTCCTGTACTTAACAATTAGAGAATATTTTTAAGTGAATAATTACATGTTTATAAAAATTGGCAGCATACTCACCTTAAACCAAGTTTCCATGAATACCAAAAAGACTACTTGATACAAACTAAACTGTGTTTCCACAATGTAATAAAAATAGAATGCAATAAAAAGGGGGAAAAGTCCTCACATGCTACAATGCAGTCACACTATGAAATATAAAGACAGAGTCATAATGGAAAAATAAAATATTTAGAACTGAAAGGCAGTATATATCAAAAATAGTGGGATAGATTGAAGTGTCTGATAAATGAGAAATATTGAAACCTTGCTGTTATGTAACACTTTTAAATGTTTGGAAAAAAATAATGAAAATGAAATAACTTTTTAAATAAATGGATGAGCTTGCAAGAAAGGAAAGAAAAAAATATGAGTCCAGGTACAAAGCCAGAACATCAGTCCAGAAAAGTAAATAAACACCAAAACTGTTGGCTATCTGAGAAGTATATATGTATTAATATATATGTCCCCAATGACCTAGAGTTTCAGTACAAGAGGAGTTGTCCTTCTGAACCCCATCTTTACCTGGTGTGGTCTAACCAGACCCTTTGGACTAGGAAGGTCCAACTCCCGGTTAGAGACCATACCAGAAAAAGCTCGAATTCAAATGGACCACTCCCTCAAAGACAAGGTGAAATAGGAAAATAATATGATGAAATAAAGCCCAGAGTCAGACAGCAAGGAAAATTCTCTATGTAGACCTGACTCTCCGTAGAGTATTAAATAAACAAACAAATAAATAAATAAAACAAAGGCTTCCCTAAAATCCCTGGCAAAAAATACACACTCTGTGTGCTTTAGGCCTGAATCTTTGATGTTCAGTCGCCCTAAAATCCACAAGCTAACAATTGTAATAACAGTATTTAAGGCTATAAATCTTCCTCAAAGTGTCGATTTAACCACATCACACAAATATTTGTATGTAGTACTTCCATTTTGGTTCTAAGTGTATTCTAATATCCATTTAAATTATTGGTAAGCATTTCTTAATTTTAAACATAAGTAGAATTTTCTTATTCTTTCATTTATTTCTATTTCAAATTGCATTGTCATCATAAAATGTATAACAGTAATGCTTTAAAATTATGACCTATAGCAAGATCAATTTTCATAAATAAGTTCTGTGTATATTTACATAAATGTATATCCTCTGATTATTTGTACAGCATGCCATTATATATCATAACCAATAGGATTTATCATGGAATACAATTTTGGTTCAACATTAGAAAATCATTCAAGGGAATACAAAATTTTTCTGAACTAAAGAAAAGAAACAAAATAATTTGTTTAGGAAGTTCATAAGAAACATTTAATAATAAGAATAATAATTCATAAGTAAGCATCTATAGTTTTTAAAATCACTCAGAAAAATAAAATGGAAGAAGTTTTTTTAATTTGTTAAAGGTCATTTTATAAAAACCTACTGCAAACATACAAGGGGTCTTGTCTTCAAAAGTTAATGGAAAATGTATATTATGATAAAACTATGCATGCATTTAAAAAATTTTTTGTACCAAAATAAATTTGTACTAACTTGTTATAACATGTCCCAATAGGATTTAGTGTGAGACACTGAGAGGGATAATACATCAGTTTGATAAGAGCCTCTATCAGAGCAACATTAATTCTGATAATTTTTTTAATTTCAAGATATTAAGGGGGTACAAGTGTTTTTGTTACGTGGATGAATTGTATAATGCTGAAGTCAGGGCTTTCAGTGTGCCCATCACCAGAACAGTGTACATTGCACCCAATAGGTAAGCCTTTATCACTCACCCCTCTCCCACCCTCCCCACTTCTTAGTTTCCAATGTCCTTTACATCACTTGTGACCATGTGTACCATTGTTTAGCTCCCACTTATTAGTGAGAACATGTGGTATTTGTTTTTCCATTCCTGAGATACTTCTCTTAGGATAAGGTTCTCCAGTTCCATCTAACTTGCTGTAAAGGACAACATTTCATTCCTTTCTGTGGCTGAGTAGTACTCCATGGAGTGGGGTGTTTGTATAATTTTGCTGTAATAAACATTCAGGTACAAGTGTCTTTTCCTTTGGGTAGTGGGATTGCTGGATCAAATGGTAGGTCTACTTTTAGTTCATTGAGGAATCTCCATACTGCTTTCCACAGAGGCTGTACTAATTTACAGTCCCACCAACAACGTATAAGTGTTCCTTTTTTACTGCATTCATGCCAACATCTATTGTTTTTTGATTGTTTAATTAATGGTCATTCATTCTGATAGGGGTAAGGCAGCACCTCATTGTGGTTTAAACTTGCATTTCCTTGTGATTAGTATTGTTGAACATTTTTTCATATGTTTGTTGATCATTTGCTTATCTTCTTTAAAGGGTACCCTTTTTCTTCAGTTAATAATGTAAAAAAGACTGCACTGGCATGGTTAAATTCCCAGGACTCTCTGTTCTTTAATTGTTGCTTACAAAAAGTATCTTGAACTTGATGGTACTTAAGTTGAGAAATAAAGTTTGCATTTTTGTATTTTTATCTTTTAATTCCATTTTTCCACAAACTTTTTGAAGTCCCCTCATATTTAGTGAGGAAATGTTACATGAATTTCTTTTATTTTCAGGCATAGTGCCTTATATTATCTAAACTGCATTTTTCCCATCTTCCATATCTCTGTTTAACAACTGTATTTATTTGGTTACTCAAGCTGAAACTCTAGCCAGTCATCCTGATTTCTCCTTTTCCCTCACATCTAATATCTAACTCACCAGTGGTCTCAGCAGCTCTCTCTCCAAAATGCATCCTGAATCTGTTAACTCCTATTTGTCTGCGCACCTCCTGCTGAGTTAAGCCTTCCCTATCTCTCTTGTGAACTTCTGAAATAACCTCCTAACTGATGTTTTTCTCCATACAATCCATTCACCACATTGATGCCAGAGTAATTTGCTTTAGATGTAAACCAGACCATGATGCATCTCCAGCCATAATCTTTCATTGGCTTCCATATCACTTTTAATAAAATCAAAACATCTGACCATTGCCTACACAGTCCTGTACGATCTGCCCTTGGTCTGGCTCTCAGACTCCATGATCCTCCGTGTTTATTAAATACCTGTCACCCCGGCCTTCTCTCTGTTCTTTACTTCCTCCAAGCTTGTCCCTCTTTCAAGACTTCAACATTTTCTGCTCTCTCTGCTTAGAATGTCCAGGTTTCTGCTAAAATGTCACCTTCTCGGAGCTTCCCTGACCTCTCTCATAAATAACCTCTCTGCCCAATCACTCTCTATCTCATTACCTTCTTTTCCTTCCCTTGTAGCACTAATCATTATTCAAAGTCACATTATTTATTGATTTGTCTGTCGTTTATTTTCTACCTGTCCCACTAGCAAGTAGGGCCTGGGAGAGCAGGGAATTTGTCTGCCTTGTTCATGGCTGAATCCCCTGCCCCTCGAACACTGCCCAGAACACAAGGGAACCCAGTAAATGTCTTTGAATGAATAAATACATCAAACATAGCACTATCCAAAACCAACCACAAAGTATTTATTGCTGGTCTGCAATGAGATACATATAGAAATCAAGAAAGAGTAGGCATTCAGAAACTTTGATAACAATTTGACACATTTGATCTTTTCTCCAGTACATTATTTTTATTGTGTTTTACAAAAGTATTGGTTTCCAACAAATTGGAGATTTTAAACACAGTCCTTCCTCACAGATAGTTTGGCAAGCACTAGTCTGAACAAGGGCTGGGATATAAAGCAGCTTTCTCCACTTGTTTTTGCATTACTGCATTTATTTAACATTCAGTAAAATGTTGAGTGCCCAACGCACAAAACAGTAGGACAGAAATGCGACCAGGAGCCGCGGTAGACAGGGAAAAGATTACCTCGCACTTCCTGGAAGGGTTAGAAGAGACTTCCCAGGAGAGGTGACACTAGAAGGAGGAGGTGGTCACCAGATGACAAGGGAGGAGGGGGCATTCAGGGCAGGGAAAGGCACATGGGAAGTCCTGAGCACACAGTGCACCCAACGCACTCACGAAGTGCCAGTGGCTCCATGGGACAAGGATTTTTGGTGTATGAAAGGGGGTTGGGAGCCAAGGCTGCAGAAAGCCTGTGGTAGTTTGTTTCATTGTGCAAATCTTTGCAGGCCCATCGGATTATACTTCCCACATTGACAAAGTATCTTCCAGCCTTTGAAATCTGAGTGGAAGTGACATGAGCCCCTTCTGAGCAGATTCTTTAAAATCCATCATGAGCTTCCCCAGCCTCTTTCCCTCCACCATGACCCCAGCATGGCCCAGTTAGGGGCTGTCTATCAGGTGGTGTCCTGTAATGGCGACTCGTACATCAAAGCTACAGCTAACCCTCAAGGAACATGAAATGAGAGAAAGAAATAAACCTTGGATGTTGTAAGCCACTAAAATTTATCACCACAGGGAAACATAGCCTCAGCTGACTTGTCCCAGAGCCCAGCACATAGCCCATCCCGGCAGATGGCAGAAGAAACACGGAGCAGAGATGTCATACCCGTGTGTATATGTCAACCCCTAACCCCGACCCCACACCACAGCTTCTAATTAGCAGCCAGACTCTCCAATAGATCCCATTTTGAGCAGAGAATCAGGAAAGCATTGACTTCTAAGTTTTTATAGGATGTCCTGCCGTGTCAGGCCAAGTCACACTGGGAGAATGCCATCCATCAGCGCAGGCGTTCTGAACGACTCTTAAGGCACACCATTTAGAGATAATGTTATAACAGAAAATGAAAAGCTACATGTTGTAAAAGGAACAAAGGCCCTGTTCTGCAGTTCCAAAGCTTTTACTGGACAAAATTTAAACCAATATGTTGACAAAAATCAATGAAAGGAAACTATGTTTTGAAAGATTGGTAGTGTACCAAGGGGAAGTCTTGAGACACTCAGATCTAAGAGTTTCTGAATGGCACGTAAAACTTCATGTCATTTCTCCACATCTCTAGAGACATGGTTAGTGTTAGTTTCCTAATTGACCATTAACATTGTCATTTTTCTGTTCTGAATCTAAGGCTGGAAAAACCCATTCTTCAATTTACAAATTCAAAATAAATGGTTTTGTGGTTCATTAAGACTCCTCCCTGGACCTGGGAGACAAGATGGCTGACCAGAGACATCAGCTGCCAGATCATCTCAGAAAGAAGGAAAAGTTTTAGATGAAAAGAAAAAAACATGGATCAGGTATAATTCTGAGGGAAAAGTGCCAGAACGTACCAGAGATTCCACAGGAAGAAGTTGTGGGGCAGAACAAGAAGGAGCAAGATACCAGCAGAGATCAATTCCCGAAAGACTTGGAGCCTGGTGAAAATGGCAGGTGGAGCGGGTTGTTTCTCCCTCCCTCACATCTCTGGCCGTCAGCAGGCTCCTGAGCAGCAGGAGAGCCTTTTTACCCTCATGAGCCCAAAAACTGCTGCTGCCAGTGAACCGGGAGCTTCTTCAGGACAAAGCACCAGGTTAGTAGTCCCCTTGGGGTCGCTTCCCATCACCACAGACCCCAGCCAAGATGCTGGGCGCCATATTGCTTCTCCACCCACTGTGTGCCTTTGTCCTCCCCAGGGAGTTTCGGCCCCTCAGGTTTCGTCTCACTCGTTCCCACACAAACGTTTCCCAACTTTGGCCCAGACTGCAGGAACCACAGGAGCCAGTGGGTCCCAGGGGATCTTCATGATCCCAGAGCCTGGACATTCTGGGTGGGCTGCCTTCCAGAGAGAGGGACAGAGAGGACCAGAGTGACAGCTGTCCTGCATTCAGACACTTTTCCTCCCCTGCCCTTCCGCCACCTGCAGCTGCCAAGAGAGACAATTAAGCTGGGGCTTTGAGGAACGGCTGCTTCCCTTCTCTTGGTACGCCCAGTACCTCGAAGCTACCACAGTGAGTGGAGCTCAAAACTTTCCTTTTAAAGACCTGCAGCAGACTAGGGGGCGCTCACACTGTGAGCTCCCTGCTCACAGGCCCTCCCTGGTGCTGCTCACCTGGCTGTTCCATCAGAGCAGGGCACACCCCAAAGTGGAGGGACATCAAACCTGCTTGAGCACCCCATAGGCAACTTGGGACCAGCACGTTTCTCCCTAGCACAGTCGTGGATTGATCTCTGGGGACCTGGGGACAGGCCCACAGGCCATATCCCACACCCCCAGGGCTCAATCGTGTTGCTTGGGGGCACGGATGGGAGATTTGTGAACTAATCTTGGGAGGCGAGGGAGCCCGCACGGGCAGAACTGAAAAGAGAGTGCAGTGTAGGTCCCAGTCACAGAGCACGTGTGGAGCGCCCCTCCCCCACAGGATGGGCACACTCATAGCCCATTACATTACATAGCACTACAAAAGTGATCCATGTAACCAAAAACATTTGTACACCCTTAATGTTTTGAAATTAAAAAATGTTAACAATAAAAAACAAAATCTTACTCTATAAATATTTCTCATGTTCTATTTTGTAACTTTATTTTAATGTGCATACAATATAAATCATATTAAAATATATATTTTTTGCTATTGTCTTCAAATCTTTAAAAAATAATCTCTAAGTTAGAATTCATAAATCGCAAGCCTTGGGCAATAATTCTTTGCTGTCTCTTTTTGGTTTTTTCTCTTTTAAAAAAAGCGAGAGAAGAAAAGAGAAGAGAAAGAAAGGGGAGGGAAGAAATACAGGCATTGTCATTAGTGAAGTCCATACTTTTGTCTCTCTGTACATCTAAGTAGTTATCGAGTGACACTACAGTGTCATTCCACAGGTATTGAGTTGAGGGCGGCCATCTGGTAGGAAGGAAATGTCAGAGACTTGTCTTGAAGCTGTGTTCACATAGTGAGGACACTGTTTCTACTTAGATCTTGTGATTATTCAGGGTGCTTGGGATCACAGGGGGGTTCTCAACCCACCTCCCCCTCTCGCCGTGATACCCTGCTGTGTACCAGGCATTGTCCTAGTTTCTGGGACTATAACAGTGACAAGGACCTTATTCCTCCTCCAAGGAGCTAGCCTAGAGGTGGGAAAATAAGCAAATAATTGTAAAAGAATGCCAGGATGACCAGTGACAAATAAGACCAGAAGGACAGAAGAAGGAAGGACAAGTTCATTTGTAGCAATCAAGTCGTGGCAATTTGGATCCACCCAAGGTGCCTGCTCTGTCATCAGAGAGGCTGCATGTTTGGTGTCAATACCTTGGCAACATCTAGAAGAGGAAGACCCATTCTTCTGCCTGAGAGATTCAGTTCCTGTCTTTGAACTTGACAAAGAATCACGGAGTGACAGAAGAGCAGCTTCTGAGTCTCCCTGGTATAACATACCAGAAAGATGGGGACTCAGGAGCCGGAATCCAGTGCTGCTATTTACTAGCTGTGTGACCATGAGCAAGTTACTCAACCACTCTGGACTTTAGCTCCCTTGACATAAAAATATCATCTCCCAGGTGAGAATCAAGTGAAATTGTGCATGTAAAGCATGGTGCCCTCCTCTTGATAGGTACACAATAATTGTTCGTTCCTTCCTCCATCTCACTTCTTACATCTTCAGTGCAAATGACATCTGAGGGCAAATGCTTAGCTCCCCACCCACTTCACACACACAGATACACACACATACACACACACACACTCATACTCACACTCATGCCCAGCTCAATTTCTATCCAAGTAGAAGTTCCTAAATAATCCAGTGCTGCTCTCAGTCATTACTCCCGTAGCTACAGGTCCAGGAATGTGAAAATAACCTTGGCTGTTTTTGCTCTCTCTGCTGAGAGCCTGGAAGCATGCAGGGGCAGAGGCGGGGTTTGGTGCAGACCCTGCCAGGGGGTGGAACCAGTCCTGTGCATGCTGCAGCTGCCTCTCTGATCTCCACTAACAGAGGAAAGTCAAAGCAACATGCTCCCACTTTCCAGTTTGTTTTGATGTTTGAAATGAAAGATATTTATAAAGTTCTCCTATCCAAAAATATCTAAGCAAATTGATCAAGCTTACAAATCTAAGATAACATTTATGCAATTGCCTCGTGAAAATCTGAGCTTTTCAAACACATTAAAATCTATTGATCCCAGAGAAGGTCTTGTCAACCCCTCCTTGGCATAAATTATAAATGCTCTGCTGCTTCAAAGTCTCTCTAGTGTTAGCACATTATTTCTTTCCTTTAGAAATACAGATCAGAAGAGTTGGAAATATCGTTTGAGGTTATATAAAACAAAAGAGATGCTCCTAAAGAGAGAATGTAAGCCTACAGGGAATGAGCTAGAACTACCCTATGAATCCCACCAGGAAACCAAATAATAAACAAGAAAAGTTAATAATGAATGAACAAAGAGATTGGAATTGGAGACTCTAAACCCTGCAGAAGGAAAAACTCCACTCCTGTCTGTTCTCATGTCAGCTCTACTTCTCATTTATTTAAAACAAGAGCAGTGCATCTCCTGGGATGAGCCTAGAAAATATACAGCCTTCAGAAATCCCACTCCATGAGAAGTTAAGAGGCATGACTCAGTATATAGAGTTTAGATTTTTAATAAAGTAAAAATTAAGAGTTTATCCAAAAGCACACTTTAGTTTAGGACTTGTGGGTTTTCCTGAAACGGAATAATAATATCCCAGAGCATAGAACAGAGTGGAGCACACTCTCAGCCAACAAAGAGTCAAGTCTAGGATGTGAGGGTGATCTGGCTGTGACATGTCACCCCATTGATCGCCAGGGTTGATTGGGCTGATCTGCCTGGCTAGGTGGGTGTCCCCTCCTCCCTCGCCACTCCATGTGCGTCCCCCCCAAAGCTGCGCACTCGGTCAAAGAGGACAACTTTCCCCAATAGAGGAGGACCGTCCCCTGCTAGAACCTCCAAACAAGAGTCAAGTGAACCACCTGCCATTTGTACCTAAACATGTTATTGTTGCGTCTGGTGCTGCTGAAGCTCTATGCACTTTCCAATTAGTTAATCCACTCTGGAAATTTATCACCCACCTGTGTTTATGGAAATTTAGATTCTTCTGGGAATGGATGGGTCGTCTTTACCATAATAACTCATTGGGAAATCAATCCTTGATATAAAGCCCATCATCATTTCTTTACAGTATATAAAGCATTTATAATTATCTTTATTTTCAGATGAAGAAAGTTAAATCTCAAAGGTTAAGATATCAGCTTACTGCCCCACTTTTTCATCTAGTAAGTGACAGACAGTCAGATCTTGACCCCTGATCTTTGACCTTAAATCACTGGATGTTGCCCTTACGCTTGGCAATCTACCTTAATTGTACATGTTTTCCTTCATTTAAACCTGATTCAGTAACTGTTATACATAGCATGAACAAAAATTATATTAAATACATTAAGCTTCTATTCACCAAAGTCCAGAATGTGAGCATTGTAAACTACCATTTAGAGCACATTAGTATAAAACATGTCAGCCTACACTACCTTCAAAAATATTCTGTGTGTATAATGTATTATTATCCAATTTTGTAAATAGGACAACTGAGACTACAAGCAGTTAATCTCTCCAAGTCACAGAGCTGGTGCATGGCAGTCCCAGCTCTCCAACTTCAGGACGTGCACCCTTCCTACCATTCCTCCTTTTCAGAGCACCCCTCTGGGTCACCTGTCGTGGTGCAGAGTTTAGGAAATGGCTCCTCTATTTCCAGTGACCATCTCATAATGTTCAAATTATACCCTGAGGGAAGGTCTGTCTGCACTTGAGCTCTCCCTAGAATCGGCAGAAAGTGTGTAGGAGCCTCCAGCTGGATCAGAACCTAGACCTGGAATCAAAATGTCCTGTGACAACTGAACCATTGATCTCTTGCTGTGACTCTCTTGTCTGCCCTGAATTTGTGATCTATTGTCTGCCCTGATGGACGATACTTGTAATCTCTTTCATTGCTTCCTGCCGTGCCTTTGCCCAAATAGGTGCCTTTCCTGCTCTGATTCCTAACTTGCCCCTCAACTTTAGCTCCCACGTTAACCTTGTGTCTCTGCCTCAGCGTCCACTGCCACCACTGCCAGGGCTGGGAGACACTGGTACCCAGCTCCTAGCAACTCATGATCTCTCTTCAGTGTGACAGCAGAGTAAAAATGAAGAACACGCTCTGCAAACATCTTGGTTCCAGCAGTCAAAGCTTCTTTAGGGTTTAAATAACAGAGCTAGTTTTCCATTGTAATCTCAGGAAACCTTGAAACATCTCTCCTTCAGATATCTAAAGTTGCTTTTTATGCCATAGGACATAAAATTTACCTAAATTGCCTTAATGAATACTTAGCAGTATAAAACTCACAAACTGTCTCAGTAAGAGTTTTTTCCAGATTGATAATATGTACCATAAGGTAGCGGTCCCCAATCTTTTTGGCACTGGGGATGTGGTGTGAGTGGGGGAATGGCAGATGGTTTCGGAGTGATTCAAGCACATTACATTTATTGTGCAGTCAAACCTCTCTGCTAATGACAATCTGTATTTGCAGCCACTCCCCAGCACTAGCATCACCTCAGCTCCACCTCAGATCATCAGGCATTAGATTCTCATGAGAAGCCACAACCTAGATCCCTCGTATGCGCAGTTTACAGTAGGGTTGGTGCTCCTATGAGAATCCAGTGCCCACGCTGAGTTGACAGGAGGTGGAGCTTAGCGGTGACGCCAGTGATGGGGAGCAGCTGTAAACCCAGATGAACTTCCCTCACTCGCTGCTGCTCCCCTCCTGCTGTGCAGCCCAGTTCCTAACAGGCCACAGACTGGCATCAGTCTGTGGCGCAGGGGTTGGGGACCACACCCATAAGGTACAGATCAGAGAATTTCAAACAAAATTTCCACGAGATTTTGGATAACAATTTGAAACTGTCTCATGACAGCACCATTCTACAAGTCTGTGGTATCTTCTGTCTGTTCTCTCTCCATCTTTTCTAGGATGTATAATACAAAGGGTGACTGGCTTTTTTTTTTTTTTTTTTTTTTTTTTTGTCTTTCATTCAGTTTCTATGACAATGAGACTGTTTTCGCCTTCTAAACATTTACTTTTAATTGGTAACATGCTGTGGTTTGAATGTTTGTGTACCTCCAAAATTCAAATTAAAACATGATCCCATTGCAATAGTATTAAGAGGTGGGGCCTTTGGGAGGTGATTAGGCCATAAGATCTTCACTTTCATGGATGGGATTTGCTCCTTATAAAGGGCTGGAGGGAACCAGCTAGGCCCTGTTTGCCCTTCCGTCCCTCTGCCTTTTGAGAACACAGAATTTGTCCCTCCTGGAGGTCACAGCAACAAGGCGCCATCTTAGAAGTAGAGATTGAGCCCCCACCAGGCAGCAAACCTGTTGGCGCCTTGATGTTAGGCTTCTAGCCTCCAGAACAGTAAGAAAATAAATTTCTATTGTTTATAAATTGCCTAGTCTCAGGTATTTTGTTATAGCAGCACAAATGGACTAAGACATAACATGTCTTTTCCCTATTTACTGAGAATTGGAGGAGATTTTGTAGCAAAAATTTCCCCATAATCTCCCCACCCACCCCCACTGACCTGTGACCCCATTCATTCTTCCCCCCAACCCTGTCTCATGGTAGCCCATTAGACCAGACTATTCCTAAGCAACTAACAAATTCCACTATCACATACTGTGATTCTACTATTCCCCAATGGAACCTTTGATGTCTAATTCACTGGCTAAATGCATACAAATATAATATGGTAAAAGCACAAATTCATGAGAGAAGTTAAGGGCATATATGAAAATCAAAATAAAACAACACTTCATTTGTTCATTTTCTCACATTCTTTCCAAGTCTTCTCTTTGATCTAAGAGATTTATTAAAGTCCAAGCTACCAAAATTTCCCCTAGACATTATTCTATAAATACTTGGTTAGAAAGACACGATTTGCTTTCAACTTACTTGTAAATAGGGTTTAGAAATTCCTTTGCACGTTATACTCCCTACTGGGAAACTGATCTTCATGCAGCTCACAAAGGGTTTCATCATGGGAATGAAAAGAGATCTTCGTTTATTTAGGTGCAAAGCACAAGCATTACAAATGCCTGGGACCAAACAATTTTTATTTTCCCCAAGTGGTGTTTAAAAAACATTCTTAATAGGAAATAAAAAGAATTTAAAAAAGTATAAATCAAAAGAGTATTATTTTTCATTTATAATTTTTTCAAAATAAAACACAATTTAGTACAAATTCAAAAAAGTTTATATTCTCATACACTACTGGTGCCTGATGGATCAGGATTGAAATCTAAGTCGATTGGTTCCATGGTCTAGGCTTTTGGCCACAATGATGCTGTCCCGCTCTCTTCTAGGAAGACAAAGTAAATCAAAAGGAATAAAAATACCCATGCACTTTAAACTGGCAATCTCACTTTTAGAAAATCAAGAACACAAAATTTTCAATATCTATATTCATGAAGATGTTTATCTCTGCATCATATATAATAGCAAAAAATAGAAACAATTTAAATATTCAGCAATAGGGCAGTACATTATGATATTTCCACTTATGTTACAAGAAGAAGTCTTTCATGATTATATTTATGGAAGTAGAGTAGCAACATGAAAAAAGTTATAGAAAAAGAAGTTATAAAATTCTATTTTTACAATGATTAGGACCAAAAAATTATGTCTGTGAAAAACTAACTTTAACTATTTTTAACTGACATGATGTATGTTAAAAATCGATGCTTCATTTCTACTTACTATATTGGCAGCTATAGCTTACTTCACAGAAAAAAACTGCAAACTGCATTTCTGAAAACATATTATAAAATTCTGTATATTACATTCAATCTTCTCATATACATTCAAATTCAAGAAGTGATTTCAATATAAATCAAGAGAGAGATTGTCTAAGAAAATCTCAAGCCCAAATGTAAGTTTTATAAAACCCTCCTAAGAATATGGCATTCGTGGCAGGAGTATAATTGTCACCCCTTTGGTTGGCATTGACAAGGGTCTATACAGTATTCAAACTATTAAACCAGGCAAATCTCAAATCTAAAAATGTATCCTAAAAATTTTTTTAGAATATAATATTAAGTGTAAAGAGTGCTATGAATGGAAATTATAAATGACAATGGGAACATGTAATTAGAAAGGATGTAATCTTGAACAGAAAACTTGCCTGCGGAAGTCAAGTTTCTGCTGTGACTTGGAAGACAGGTCTGAGTCAGCCAGGGGAAGACGTGGTGGAAGGAAGCAGAGACCAACAGCACCGTGAGTGGATAGTCCAGAGTTGGGGGAGAGTAGGGCAGGCTTAGGGGTTGAATGATAACCAGATTAGTTAGAGAGTCTAGGTAAGTGGATGGGGCAGATCCTAAAGCACAGTAAAAGCCATTTACATAATTTTGGCGTTGATCCTTCATGCAGTGGGAATCCACCAAAAGAGATTCCAAATAGGTTTGTGTGTTGAAAGATTGTCCTTGAAGCAGTGAAGGCAGAAAGGAAGAGGAGGAAAGATCTGAAGGAGGGCAAGAGTGGAGGCCAGTGTGCACCTATTAATAGAAGGCGATGGCGGTATCCAAGGGAGGATGAAGACTTAGGAAAGAGTCCCGGCAACAAGGACAGGCCTGGGAGCGAGGAGGGAGGTAGATGCAAGCCCCAGAAGGCAAGGCTGCGTGATGTTTATCTGAAAATTTCGTCAACTTATGTCAAATAAATGGTGTGCTGCAATATACAATTTTTTATCCACTTAGGTAATCTTTCCTATTCCTGCAGAATTTTCTGGCCACTAAGGTAACTTCTGTGAGTTAAAGGACAAGAGATAAAGATAAAAGCAACAGCAGTATATTTCAAGCTCTGATACTCACACTACATAGGTAAGCTCATTTTGTGGAACACAATTAGCAAAAACTTAAAAGGATGAATATATTTTCCAAAGCAAGGGAATTTACCAAGGGTTAAAATTTGTGAAAACTGAGTCTCTGCTTTGTACAAATAAACCCACTCCCTGATTATTAATTTTATAATAAAAAATTGCCTTGTGTTTATTTTCTGTATGATTGCTTTGTATGATGATACAGTTATCTGACAAGCTTCTTGTCTGAACACTGGAAACTTTACTGTTTTGTGCAGTTTTAAAGACCTGTCTTGCAAGTCACCAAGCAAGATTTTCAGAGTCAACAAGAATATCAATTTTAGATATCTATTAAATTTGCTTAGAAAAACAATTACATTAGTAGCTGGCACAACTAGAAGATCTTTTTTGTATCTCAATGAGTATTGGTACATATTTATCAAGGCAAAAGTCATTATTTCTTCCCAAATCTACAAGATATTCAGCTGTTTTTCTATCCACTTGACCCTAGGTTCTCTATGGAAAAGCCAAGGAAACACTGACCTCAGACACAGGATATAGACAGCCAACAGGAAGTTAACTTCCTTAATGCTTGTATTAAAAACAATTAATTTTTAATTAGTTTACCACTATGTACAGAAAATACACTTAAATGTTTTAAATAATTAAGAAATCTAAAGACTTCTAAGACCAACACAACACAGAGTTGCCTCTATCTATAGTATCCTCTAAGATAAAAAATGCATGAATACAAATATTGTGATTTCTGCAAAGAATTTTCATCTACTAGAACCCTATAAAGTAAATTTAAATGCTGTATTAACTAGGTTGTGGCACCTGTAAAGTACATGTCCTTATTTCAGCTTTGGAGCTCAATAAACCTGGTTTGAATTCCAGAACTTTTACTTAGCATTGGGTGGCCTCAAAAGTTCCAGTTGTTATCTAACATATGCTGGACCTTTGCATTTGTTATTTCTAGTGCTCACAATAATCCTGCAAAATATCTAGTAATTTCCCCATTTTATAAACAGGAAAATAACAATGAAGTGGTTAAGTCACTCGTTCAAGGTTACAGTTCTAGAAGAGGAGAGAATTCAGATACTAATACAGGCCTTTCCGAATTCAAAGCCTTTCCACAGCACCTGTTTTAACCTCTCCAAACCCCTGACGTCTTCAGCTATAAAATGTGGATAATGATAAAACCTTTGAAGAGATGTTGCGAGAATTCAAAGAGATGACATAAGAAAAAGTGCCTGGCAGATCTCTAGAATTTATCCAGCTTGTATAACTGTACCTTTATGCCCATGCAATATTTGTTCTTCTGTGACTGCCTAATATCACCTAGCAAAAAGACTTCCAGGTCTATACATGTTGTCACAAATGGCAATGTTTCCTGCTTTTTTAAGGCTAATATTCCACTATACACACACACACACACACATGTTCAATGGATATAAAGTTACAGTTACATAAAACAAATAAATGCTGCTGTACAACATAATGCCTATAGTTAAAAATACAGTATTACGCACTTTTTTTAAAAAAAAAAAAAACATAGAACCTGGTCAATAGAAGGTTTGCTCATTTATTCAGCTTACTTATGGAACATCAGCTGTATGCTATGCACCATGGAAGGCTCTGGCATCAGTGTGAAAATGAAGGATGGCAACAGTCTCTGATCCCCAATATTAATTCTTCTCTCCAATAACATACACGCACACACACGCCTCTCCTCGGCCCTCCGTGTGTCTAGACTGTTTTTCAGTCTTGCAATCACTAGCAGAATGCATGAGAGACAAGTTAAAATTCAAATAGGTAGTTTTGGAATTGGTCTCAGTAGGAACTTCATAAGAAGTTATCAAAAGTACATTTGTATGTTAAAAGAATATTCTCTCTTCAATTGTTCTTTTCTTAAATTTTCAAAGAAATTTTACCTGTGATGTGAGTAAAAGCAGCCACGGGTGGATCCTGTCTCCGATTTGATTAGCGATTCGGGAAGCAGTAGCTGGACACTAGCCGGCTCTGTGGCTGGAGAGTCGTGGGCTGCGCTGACAACCGGGCGGGGCGGGAGGGAAGGTGCGGGACCCCCCAGCGAGGACGCGCGGGCCCTGGGCCGACCGCTGGGCGGACAGCAGAGGCTCAGGCTCGGGCGGGCAGTCAGAGCTCCGAGTCCAGCCGTGGAGGCCCCTTCAGTCCGTCAGGAACAGAGCGAGGAGAATGTAAAAGTGGATCTTTTCTTGAGCAATGTGTTTGTCTCTAAACTGAGACTTTCTAGCAAAAAATGCCAACTCCAAGGAGCGATGTAAATGACATCGTAGGAAGACGTGGAGGATAAGAGGAAGGAAATATGTGACGTCGGGGGAGGAGACTTTCAGTGCCCTCAAGCACTGGATCATCTCCAAGACTCATTCCCTAAACACTCCTGGGGTGCTGACTCCGGGCCAAGCCCCGCGCTAAGTACCGTGCACACAACAGGCGAATGCATGGCATGGCCCCGCCCTTGGGAGCTGCTGGGCAGCCCGCCAATCCCGCCTGTCCTTCAGGTTGGCTCGAGACCAATCCCTACTGGGGGCGGGGGCGGGGGTACTCTGATTGGTCGAAACTGGTCATGTGTCTTTCCTTATTGGGAGGGGAAGGGAAGTGTGATAGTTGTTGGTTTTAAACTCTCAAAAAGAGCATATAACCTGGGTAAAGATGATATGTCTAAGGAAGACATGTTGAGAAGACAAAGCATATATCCACTATATTCTTAGCACCTCTGCTATACATTTAATTCTATAGGCTATAATCCTTGCCTTCATGGATCTTTAATCATAAAAAGGAGACAAAATACCTTTAAAAAATTAATCAAAAACCAAAAAACTCTTCAATAGCCAACAGTGCCAACCACATTTTCATTCTCAAGAGTACAGGATCAGAAAGCATTTTAAACTTCTGGCAACGCCTTCTTCAGTTTTTAATTGTCCCAAAATTGTCAGCCTTAGGTCAGGTAGAACAGCCTATTGCAGACACTGACCGTTTTTCACCATATGTGAGAGTATAAATTTCTGATATCCATGTCCGCTTATGATGTAGTTATGGGAAAGACGAGGAAAAGACTCATGGAAAGAAGAACTAGAGAGAATGGGAAAAAAGAGGGGCATGAAAAGGCAAAATAGTATAAGGAAGATATGGATCACTTAGAATTAGAGAAGCCCATATTATAACCTATTTTTTTAAAAAAGGCTAAAAGAAATCCCAGAATTCTATGACCCGTTAATACGACCGAGAAGAGATATTATCTATGACTTCTGTACCGTGGGGAGGATATTTTTTTAGGTAAAGCAAACAATGAGGTTTTTGTCGTTGGTTTTTTTTCCGTCTCTGTAGCCCCATCACCATTGCTATCCTTAAGCAAAGAAGCCTTTTTTGAGTAAAAGTCAGCAGAGCAGCACTTTGCCAGAGAGCATCTGAGAAGATCCAGCGTAAGATAGCAAGATTGTTCAGCCAGAAACAGAGACCAGGCTGCAGAAGGGAGAGAATCAAAACAGAATAGGGCAGAGATTTATCAATTCCACTAATTCCCTAGTATAGGAGGACTGGAGTTAATACCATATGTACATCAATGTCTTTACTGTAGTTAGTTTTGTATACATATGTATGTATTTTTGTTACCTGTTTGCTTAACGTATATAGTTCACATCAAAGTATAAATTCATTTGCTTTTCATCTTTTTTTGTTACCATTATAAAACCTAAATTTAAAAAATCCCTTTGGATACTAGCGCAAAATAACCAGGGAGATTGCAGTGATAATTTCTGTGCCGAGAACCACCCACCTGGGCAGCAAATATCCATTTACTGAAAGAACTTGCGGAAATAAATGAAGGCTGCCCAAATGAAAATAGGCAAAGCTATTTATTCATAGCTTGCTGTAGCAAGGAAGTCAGCCACCGTGACTTGCATTTGACAAAGACTCAAAAGCAGGCAGAGGAATTGAAAAGCTTCATCCTGGAAAAAGGAAAGGCTTCAGATACATTCTGGGTAGACTCTATTGTCATGGGGAAGCTGAGAGCAGGATCACTAGAAGGGGGGTGTCCTACATGATTGTTAAAGGAACATACTTGGCTTTCTCTGGATAGTCTTACATTGGGAGTGGATACAAACATTAAGAAAACTGTCAGTTATTGGCCAAGTCTATGCCTATGCTGTTTGGGGCTAGTTGCTACAGAGGTTGCAGTTTTGCTTCCTGGACTCGTTGCTGCAGGTTGTGATTTGGCTCCCCAGGGTGGCTGCTGCAGGTCGAGGGTCAGAGTTGTATTTTAATATGTGGTCTGGCCATCGTGTGTCTGTATATTCTCGAGCCTTTGGGCAGGCTACAGATCCCCTGCTCAACTGGACTCTTCAGCTGTCCACCTTTATTTCCAAGGATCAGAATACATTTCCACTCAGACAATGATGATTTCTAACTTTTTTTTTTGATGCCAAAATGATCCATCTTTGCCAGTGTGAATTCAATGAAATGAACAAGACAAAGAAATGCTGACGTAAATGAGAGTTGACTGCAAAAGGGAACTATGGCGTCAGGAAATGAATTTGAGGTTAACTCCCAGCAGAAAGTTCCAACTGAATGCTAAGAGAGGCTGGGAGGGTCTAATAGCGACTAGACAGTGGGTACTAGGCTGGAAATCTTAACATTGGACATTGGACATTACCATGGAGATCTTTAGAGTAAATTGCTTTTTCTACACTTTTTATAGGTCAGATATAGTAAGCTTAGTAAATTCATTTTGTGAGAATAGTGGAAATGTGATTAATACCACCTCAATAATACTTGTTTAAATGCATGGTTGCGTAATTACATTTTTTCCTAAGAATTAGGGGAATGCACGAGTGCTGCCCATCCCCAACAGAATCCATTCCTAAATTCTTAATGTGGGGTACAAGTCCTTTCTTATTCTTTTTCTAGCTCCCACCTGCCTCTCAAAGCTTCATCTCGTATAACTCTCTCTTCTGCTTCCCAGCCCCTTTCTCACACATGCACAGAACATGAGCACTAATCATACTAAATTGCTGGCAATCCCTTGAGTACAACATGCCCTGAGTCTCTGAATTTGCAAATGATCTTCCTTCCCATTGAAATTCTCTCTCATTTTCTGTCTGCTTAGTAATGTATTCATCCTTTAAGACTCAGTCTGCTGTGAAACGGTTTTTGTGACTCTGCATATATTGGAAGGAAGGAAGGGAAGAAGGAAGAATGTTTCTCTTGAATGGGTTCCATGCAAAGGTAGCACATGAAAATGTAAATTACCCAGTGGTTTTGAGGAAGAGCTCACGGACTTTGGAGTCAGACAGATTTACAAAATCTGTGATCCTGAGCAGATTGCTTCATCCTTCACTCTCTTCAACTGTAAAATAAGGAAAACAATCCCTGTCTCTTGAGATTGTTGTGGCATAGGCCAAGCACAGGATAGTCACACAGATGGTGCTTAAGTTCTTTCCTTCTCTCTTCCTCACCCAAAGGAGCGGCATTATTAAGGATTAACACTTGTATAATGTGATGTAAATTTTAGAATTTACAAAGGCTTTTTAAACAATTGTCTTATTTCATCTTTTAGTCAATTCTACAAGATAGGTTGCATTTATTATCCTCAGAAAGAGGAACTGAGGTCAGAGAGAAGCTAAATGGCAAAGTCTGGACTCTGGTCCGAGTCCTCCAGTGCCAAATCCCGTATCGCCATTTTAAACTTGTTCCTTTGACCTGAAAGGTCCTGATAATTCCACATTAAAATATTTTTTTACAATGCTTTTATTTAAGTACTTAAAGGTTATCAAAACCTGACTATTAATCATGCTTTGTTTTTACATTACAATGAAACATGAAGCTAACTGGGAGCAAAATCTCAGAAATGAATCAGATTTCATATCAACAATTCTTTTAGGCCTGTAGAGTACAGTGCTTGTTAGTTTTCTTTTTTTTTTTTTTTTTTTTTTTTTTTTTTTTTTGAGACAGAGTGTCGCTTTGTTGCCCAGGCTAGAGTGAGTGCCGTGGCGTCAGCCTAGCTCACAGCAACCTCAAACGCCTGGGCTTAAGCAATCCTACTGCCTCAGCCTCCCGAGTAGCTGGGACTACAGGCATGCGCCACCATGCCCGGCTAATTTTTTTTTCTATATATATTTTAGTTGGCCAGATAATTTCTTTCTATTTTTAGTAGAGACGAGGTCTCGCTCATTGCTCAGGCTGGTCTTGAACTCCTGACCTCGAGCGATCCACCCGCCTCGGCCTCCCAGAGTGCTAGGATTACAGGCGTGAGCCACCGCGCCCGGCCTTGTTAGTTTTCAATTGAAAAAATTTGGTGAGACATCTGAAGTTTCTCATAGTGGGTAAAATGTAATGAGACCCTGTTGTTTGGTAAGGAGGTATATGATGTGCTAAGAATGATAAGCAGTAAGTCACTGAAATGGGGAAAAACTATGCATGTACATTTATGTAGATTTTAACAGATGTTTCTGTGCATTAGATTATTAGGTGCTCTAAATTTTTAAGCTACTTTAATGCAGAACAGCTAAAAACTACCATAATCATGTTACAGAACAAAAGAGCTGTCTTATGCAAAATGGCGAAACACATTAAAAAGTCACATCACACCTCCTCAAGTGCATTATTATAGTTCGATAGTGTATTCATTGGCTGCAGCACTGCTCATCTTAGACCCCTTCTTCCTTCGCATTTCCAGTGAAAATATATCAGACATCTATTGATTGGACCAATTTTCAGAGCACATTAAAATCTTATTTTACAAAATCTTCTCAAAGAAAAGCTCGATACTAAGGAAAACCTACTCAGTCACTAACCATGACTGATCAGGATTCAGGGCTATAGATCCAGCCAATTACATTTATCCTTCATTAATGGCCAGAAGGAGAAGAGCGCTAGAGGCTCCATCCGTCTTCTCTGCAAGTCTTTATTGACAGGGGCTCTGGAAAAATCACTTGTTATTCTGAGCAGGGCCGTACCTAATGTTTATGGAGCCCAAGGCAAGGATACAAATGGAGGCTCATTTCAGTATGTCTAAATATCTTAAAGTTATAATTATCATCAACAAAACTTCCAACAATATAGCTCCCATCACCCTATCTATGCAAATATACTTTTATAACCACAGGGCAGGCCAGGTTTGAATTTTGAATTCTCAGATTCGCATGGTGGTTTGGGAAGAGCAGAGCCTTGCCTGCTCTCTGACTCTTCCCACCTGTGATAGGACCAGTACCGCGAGCATCTTACTGCATGTATAGGATCACCGCAGGCCTCAAGTTCAGGCTCCATCCACAGACTCTTGGACTCTTCTCAGGGTGTACCCCTGGCAGGTCAGTGGAGGTAGGAAGCAATCTCAGTGCCATTTGAATAGGGGATCCCAAGGTTCTAGGGACCTAGGACATGGGGGGTGGTGTGGTTTGCAGATTATCTTGCCCCATAGACTCCTTCCCCTTGAAGAGAATGTGACCAGAAAGGTGAGAGGGAGAGCCCTCAAAAGCACAGGGGCCAGAGCAGAGCCCCTCTTGCTCAGGTTTACATCTCTTTATAACAAAAGCAAACAAATATTGTTTTCTTCCAGCAAAATAGGAGGTATAAATTCTATGTTCTATACCTACAGTCCCCAATCCCTGGGCTGCAGACCTGTGCCAGTCCATGGTCCATTAGGAACTGGGCTGCACAGCGGGAGGTGAACAGCGGGCAAGTGAGCGAAGCTGCATCTGTATTTATAGCTGTCCCCGTCACTCACATCACTGCCTGAGCTCCGCCTCCTAGCCCTGGGAGCGGCTGCAAAGACAGATTATCATTAGCAAAGAGGTTTGACTGCACAAAGACCATAATAAATCAATTGCTTGCAGACTCAGATCAAAACCCTATCAGTGACTGGCAAGTAACAATGTAATAATAATAGAAATAAAGTGTACAATAAACGTAATGCACTTGAATCATCCCAAAACCGTCTGACCCCACCATCAGTCTATGAAAAAATTATCTTCCCTGAAACCAGTCCCTGGTGCCAAAAAGGTTGGGGAGTGCTGTTCTATACCACTGTAGGGTGACTAAAGTTAACAATAATATACAGTTTCGAATAGCTAAAAAGATAATATTGAATTTTTCCGACACAAAGAAATGATAAATACTTGAGATGATGGATATGCTAATTACCCTAATCTGATCACTATACATTATATGTACTGAAACATCACTATGTACTCCATAACCATGTACAATTATTTTATGTCAATAAAATTAAACTAAAACTTTTTAAAATAAAAATAAAAAAATTAAAAGTATGCTTATTGGGAAGGAAGAAATAAAACTGTCTTTGTTTGCAGATGACATGATTGTCTACATACAAAATACAAAAAAAAGAATCAACAAAAAAAGTCCTACACAAAAGGCCCAGAATAGCCAACACAACATTGAAGGAGAAGAACAGAATTGGAGGATTGACACTACCTAATTTCAAGACTTACTATACAGCTACAGTAATCAAGACAGTGTAATAGTGGCAAAAAAAAAAAAATAGACAAATAGATGAATGGAACAGAATAGAGAACCCAGAAGTAGTCCCACGTAAACACAGTCAACTTGTTTTTGACAAAGAAGCAAAGACAATAACGGTGAAGAAAAGATGATCTTTTCAACAAATGGTGCTGGAACAAGTGCTCATCTCTATTCAAAATAATGAATCTAGACACAGACCTTACACCTTTCACAAATATTAACTCAAAATGGATCACAGAGCTAAATGTAAAATGCAAAACTTTAAAACTCCTGGAAGATAACATAGGATAAAATATAGATGACCTTTGATTTGGCAATGAGTTTTTATTAGTATATACAACACCAAAAGTGTAATCTACAATAATTGAAAGAAATAATTGATGTTGGACTTCATCAAAATTTAAATTTTTTACTGTGTTAAAGAGAAAAGCCAGAGACTAGGAGATAATGGTCAAAAAAGACATATCTGATAAAGGACTTTTGTCCAAATACACATTGAACTATTAAAACAACAATAAGAAAACAAACAACCTGATTAAAAAATGGACCAAAGACCTTAACAGACACCTCACTAAAGAAGATATACAGACGCCAAGCATATTAAATGATGTTCCATAACATATATCATCAGGCAAATGCAAATTAAAACAACAGTGAGATACCACTACACCTCTATTAGAATGTCCAAAATCCAAAACACTGACACTAAATGCTGATGAGAATGTGAAGCAACAGGAGCTCTCATTCACTGCTGGTGGAAATGAAAAATGGTACAGCCACTTGGGAAGACAGTTTGGCAGTTTCTCACAAACCTTAACAAACTCTTACCTTACAATCCAGCAATTGCACTCTTGAGTATTTACCCAAAGGAGTTGAACACATGTCCACACAAAAACTTGCACATGAATGTTTATAGCAACTTTATTCACAATTGCCAAAGCTTGGAAGCAACCAAGACATCCTCCAGTGGCTGGATGGATAAATAAACTGTGGTGCATCCAGACAATTAGAATATTATTTAACATGAAAAATAAATGCGTCATCAAGTCAAGAAAAGACAAAGAAAATCCTTAAATGCATATTACTAAGTGAAGAAAGTCAATCTGAAAAGGCTGCATGCTGTATGATTCCAACTATATGACATTCTGAAAAAGGTAAAAACATTAAAACAGTCATAAAACATCCAGTCAAAATCATTTATAAAGAGAATCAAATCAGTCAAAACTATCAATAAAGAGAAAATCTTCAAAGCATTGAGAGAAAAGTGACACATTACATAGAGAGGAACAAAGATAAGGAAGACAGAAGATTTCCCATCAGAAACAATACAGGCACGAAGACAACAGACCAACATCTTTAAAGTACTAAAGAAAACCTGTCACTCTATCATTTGATAGGCATGGAATGTGTCTGTCAAAAACAAAAACAAGTAACAGAAATAATTCATCACCCGCAGACTCACACTATAAAATATGGTAAAGAAAATTCTTCATGTAAAAGTAATACCAAATGAAAATATGAATCTAAACAAAGGAAGTAAGACATGAAAAATGTCTATTTGGGTAAATATATGTTTTTTCTTATAATTTAAATCTTTTTACAACAGAAATAATGACAATATAGTATGCAGTTTATAACATGTTAAAAGTATAATAAATTGCATGACAACAAATATTATTATATAAAGGTCAGGAAAGGAGAAAGGGAAATATAGTAAATTTTATATAATATACATCAAATGGGACAATATCACTTGAAGGTAGACTATGATAAATTAAACATGTTTACTATAACCAACCACTGAAATAATTTACCTAAACCAACCGCTGAAATAATAAAACATCATTATAGAATTATAGCTAGTAAATCAATAAAGAAGGAAAAAAATTGGATTATAAAAAATAATCCAAAAGAAAGCAGAAAAAGAAGAAAAGGAGAACAAAAACAGCTGGAATGAATAGAAAACAAATAGCAAGATAGACTTAAGCCCAATCATATCAATAATCACATTAAATATAAATGGTCTAAACATGCCAATTAAAAGGCAGAATTTGTCAGATTAGATTTTAAAAAGCAAGACACAACGACTTGCTGCCTATAAGAAACACATTACAGGCAGCTCATGTCTGTAATCCCAGCACTTTTGGGGCCCTAGATGGGATGGCTGCTCAAGGCCAGGAGCTTGAGACCAGTTTAGGCAACAGAAATTGAAGACCAGCCTGGGCAACATAGCAAGACCCCATCTCTAAAAAAAACAAAAATCACATTTAAATGTAAAAACATAAATAGGATAAAAGTGAAAGGATGGAAAATGATAGATTATGTTAACATTAATGTTTTTAAAAACTTAAGTGACTATGTAATATCACAAATAAGCAGATAAGTGAAAAGGTAAGAACAGATAAGACAGGAATCAATTTTTTCAGAAATCAATTTTGATGGTTCATTTTTTTTTTAATAAATAGATATACAATCAGAAATTTCTACATTCCTGTGTATTCTACTCTTGGTTCTGACTATTTCCTCATTCATCCCATCTTTTCTGCATGAACAAATATTATCAAGTATAGTCCATGGCTACTTAGAGGTATGGTAAGCTGCAGCCTTCTTCATCACCTTAATGTGGAAAATTTCGTCTTTCAATCTTCACCTTGGATCTGTTGCTGAAGGAGTGCAAGATTCCAAGCCACAAACCCCTCCACCACCAGTCTTACTTTCTATTAGAAAGGAAGAATTGGATTTAATTTCCAACTAGAACCACTGGGGAGAAGTAGGGGGGCAGAACTTAAAAGTGAAAAACTTTTTAAAGTACTAAACTCTAGATATTAACACTCCTGATTTACTGGACTTCCACTCTGTGTATGTACCACGTATCCTCACATGCTCTGCTCCCCAGCCTGTGACTATTCGGGAAGAACATGGAGATCATTCCACTCGGCAGCCCACTGGCTCACTGCTCCTCAAACACGGCCCATGAGCAGCAGAACTTTTTTGCTCCTGGCAAAACGACTCTCTAGGTACTTTAGGGAACAGATCACTAATTAGATTCTCTCTTGACATTCCTTGTAAAGTTGAAGAGGGGCCCACCAAGCAGTTAGACCCACCCTGGAAAATATATGAGATGTGTTTTTATGATGTGCCTCTCAAGTCCAGCTGTTTTATTATTTATTGTTTCAGTCTGGATTTTCTGATTGGTTGAATGTAACTGGATGGGACAGACTAAATGAGTGACAAAGATGCAGCATTTACTCTGGGAACCCTGCCTATATAACTGTTTAATAATTTAATTTGTAGATTGCTAAATTATTTAAATCCCAGGAAGGGTAGAAGGTTCTGAAACTTTTGCTTCCACTGGGCTTTTTAACCCAAAGAATCAAATGAGAATTTTGTAAGACAAACAATAGTGACTTTGTGAGTTTTTCTGGTGCTTCATTTAGCAAGGTTTTAAAAGTTCAGGCATTTCCACAGTTTGCAGGTATCAAATATTGATAAGAAGAAGAAAGCCCACATGCCTCGTAGGTAGAAATGGACAGGAGGTCTGTAAGTCTGTCTGTCTCTGCTCCATTTCTATTTCTTGATGGACTGACTAGTTGCAGGGCATCCCTCTGGGGAGGGCAGCTATACTGACAAAATGAAAAAAAAATTAGTTGCTTTCATTTATTTACACAATTCGCCATGGGAATTCCAGCAAGCAAATACAATAATAACTTGATAAGCAAATTATTCTCTACATCTCATTTCCATTTCCTCTAAAGAAATTTCACAGAGGAATGTGTTCCCTATTATCCTAAAATCATAAAACAGTAAAACGTCCATTTCTGGTGGATTCCTTGCCACCTTTTATTTTTTTTATGGGACAATGGCACTTTGCTTGGACAGATGTGATTTAGGTATCCTGGCACAATTGCAAATCAGATTCAGACCAACTAGTTGTAAACCAAATAGCCAGATGATAGAATGTGTTATTAAGTATTTATAAAGTAATCTGGGAGACTATGCAGCTGGTCCCCTGCTCCTTAATAGATGTTAGAGTTGCCAATATATTTCCCTGATTGATTACATGAATTTCCTTGTTACAGTGGTGTATTAGAAAACAGGATTCTAATCACCTGGTGCTTTTTCTCAGAAAAAACTGTCATTCTAGAATAAAAGTGATGCCTGTTTTCATACTGACAGCAGAAATAGCATTTGTTCCAGAGAAATTCTAAATAGATATATATTCATATATAGATTATATTCTAGAATTACTTAATTAGAGTTGCCTCATTAAGATCTCTGTTTGAAACAAAATCATGTTATCAGTAAATCACTATATTCAAGTTATACATCTAGTTATTCTTTAATATGTTAGGAAGATACCTTTGGGTTTTTCCCCAAATATGTCAGCTTGTTTTCCCTAACATACTGCATAAACTCAAATGAATGAATAGAATTACGTAAGGCTTTTCAGATAAATTTACTTTGAAGCTGAGAATATATCCAAAACATGTTAGTTCAAAGCTGAACAGTCTTGGAAAGTTCTAGTGACTATAAATAGAATTTCTAAATTGAAAATGTCATTTCAACTTTCTCCTCCACCTCACTGCTGTGATTCTAATAATTGCTCTTGTTGCCTTAATTTCCTTTAGTACAGCATGACCATTTCCTAGGATTATTGAGTACTGTGTGATCTTTTTCAGTAGCGTCATATGAGGATTAGCTGGTAGAGAAAGAAGCATATTTATACTATGAATAATTTGGCATTAGATGACCTTTAAAAACCACTGGTTGGCTTTCTAAGACACCAACACCCCCAGTAGCAATGTTATTCTTGAAGCCACTTCAAGGTTCATTCCAGTGGTCATTTTCCATTGCACCCATTGATATTATATAATCTCTACACAGTAACGTCAAGGTGGGTGGTCTACAACCACAATTATTAATTATTCCAACATATTTCTATGCAGATTTAAACACAGACATGAAATTCAGGATCTTGATTGGTACCATAAAAATAATCAAATCAAATCATTTCATTTGGCAAAGCAGCAAGCGAAGACAAATAAGTTTCTCAAAATCACAGGGCCATTTGGTTGCAGAATCCAGAATACAGCAGGAGTCTCCTATGTCTCAGATCGGCACTAGATAGGCCACAATTGATGGCTTTGACTGACACTTACAGAATAAATTGTTCTGGAAACATTCTGCTACCATGACTATAGCATTAGCCTGAGTCTACAGTAAAAACAAGCACACACACAAATAAATTTTTAAATCACAGAGAAACAAGAATAGAAATATTCATCATTTATTTCTTGTCAGCCCACATTTTTATTCTAGAAATACAGAAATGTTCATTAATAATTCCTATACACCAACTAAACTCCCCCCCAAAAAAACCAGACCAAACAGCTGGTATTTAAGTCTGTTGCTATGTATCTCTGAATCAGAAATGAGGACTCTTGAATTGACTAACAAAAAGAATTTGTCTGAAAAGTCTGAGCCTTATTACTCCACCTAGAGAGGAGGCCACAGTGTCGCATATCTATGGAAAAGATACGAATAAAACATTACACAGGAATAAGATATATTAATCTCCCCTTACTCACAACCATACCAAGTCAATCAAGAATTTCTTCTTCAGGTATATTTTCAGCGGATTTTAAAAACCTACAGCATGAGAACAGGAGGACCAAGCAGAGTTGAATAATTCATTTGAATAAAATCTACCTACCCACTAATTCTCAGCAATGTCTATGGGATCATTTGTGTTTCTGAGTGCTCTAAGTTCACGCACCAGTAATACAATATGCACTTTTTTAGGGTGGCCTCGTCTCTTTTGAATTCTCTAGGCCTATGCTCTCAGGCACAATGCCAATATCTGAATCTTTTTTTTAAGATGAACTTCCCCTTGTCCCATCTCTTAAAAGATGACTTGATCCATTAGTTTATTGCAGATATCAACGCCACCCAGCATTCCCTTCTTCATCAACGCAATTCTTCAGCTCCAAATACGTCTGTTTGCGTCTGAAAATGCACCTGCTGCCTCCCAGTGCTGCCCTGGGTGTCCTATCACCCTCCTCTCTCTACCTGGTCCCCACCTTCACCTTCGTTCATTCAACAACTATTTCTCTTCAATCACTCCATGGGTTCTCTCCCCTCAGCCCAAAAACTTGTTCTAAATGGAACACAATCTTTACTTGACTGTAAAGCCTTTTCAGGTGCTTTTCCTGACTTTTCCAGGCAAACTGAATACCATGAAAAGGTATATTAGAATGCCTCGTGTCAGGGGCAAGTGTTCAAAATATATCATATCTTAAAGGCAAGTACAAAACAATACAGCCAGCATGATTCCAATTTGTGAAAATGTATGTATGTCATAAAAGAGTGTGCACATACACATTTAAACAAAGACAGAAAGGTTTCTCTGGGCAATAAAATTATGTATGATTTGTGTGTGTGTGTGTGTGTGTGTGTGTTTTCTAAATTTTCAGAATTTTCTCCTATGAAGATATAATGCCTTTTCAATGGAAAAACCTCAAAATGAAGGTTATGGATGGTTTTACTGAATGAACTTCTGCGCTATGTTTTGTTTCACGAAGCAACAGGAATCTCCAGGGCACTTTCCTTTAGCGCTGGGGACTCTGCAATCCCAGGTCCTGCCTTTCTTGTTCATCTCTCTCTCTCTTCTTTTTCACCAAGTGGGGACATCCCCAACTGTGCAGTCCTCGATTCTGCTCCTGTCATTCCTCACTGACCTGTAGAGAACACCAGAATTCTTTATATCTTCAGCTGTCTCTTCTATCCATTCTAAACATTCATTTCCAGCCCTGGACTATGGATATTCTCCTTGAATGCTGCAGCCTTGCGTCAAATTCAACATCCCCAAAACCAAGCCAATCACTACCCTCTTACCCCAATCAGTTCTCTTCGTAACCTCCCCTACTTGTGCCAATGATATCATTCATCTCCCAAAGATTATCACCGATGCCTCTCTCCCTTTCCCCTGTGCATTTAGCCAAGGGTTATGCATTTTTCTGCTCCTTTTTGGAATAGTTTCTTACTTCTTTCTTTCTGTTACTGCTACCACTCTCTCAACGTGGGCCTATCACTGTGCTTAGACTGCTGAAATCGCCTCCTCACCATTCTTCACCACCGTATCCTCTGCTCCCTGCCTCCCAAATATAAGCTATGTCAGCAGAGACTGAAGGCTCACATCATTGCTTAATTCTAAATTTACAATGGAATTATCCTTTTTTTTTTTTTTTTTTGAGCAGAGTTACAACCTCTTACGGAAAGGGAAGGAAATAAAGCAACCTATTCAGATAACCCCAACTAAAATGCACTAAAAAGTATTCTTGTTTCCAGGTGAAATGCAAAAGAAGTTTCACATATCATTTATCCAGGCTTTATTCCAAAATTTTCTGTAACATGTTATACATAATGTCCCAACTTATATTTTTGGTTACAAAGAACTAAATGTGTTTTTTCTTTTGGCTGTTTACTGTTTATAGTCTTCCTACTGAGGATGATCAAGGTAGCCAGAACCACAAAAATGTCACTCAGTCATAAGTGACAATCTGCCTAATTTACTATAGTTCATATTCATAAGCATGCTCCGAAAGAAACATGCATCCTAAAATGTGCACATTTCTGAGATGGTTTTTCTAGCAAGAGCAGATGTGGATATGATTGAAAACTATGGTTAATCTGATACACAATAGTTTTTTAAGAGGGGGATAAAAGTAACTCCTTGATTCACTGGAATTATTTTATTCACTCATCAGTTCAACAGAGACAGTACTATTAAATATCAAATACATACTCTTCAAAAAAGAATGCGGAATCAGGCTCCACTCCACCCTGTGGTATCAGCTTCTGCATTTTAACAAGCCCGTCAGGTGACTCATATGTTCACTGAGGTTTGCAAAGCACTGACTTATTTGTCCAAGGACGCCCCCTCGTCCAAAGCGCCCTTTCTTCACTAGCCAAATCCTCCTGGCCCAGGGCCGTCTTCTCCTGAGGCTGTTTCACTCCAGCTCACCTGCTCTCGTCCTTTACAGACGCCTGTTGCAAGTTTTTTCTCATTTTGGTGCTTAATTGTCTATTTATCTTTTCTCAGAACGTGTCAGCCTTCCCCAGCCAGAATGTAATTGCCTGAGCAAAGGCTTGATTTGCTTCCCCCCATACACCTGGATAGATGATAAATGTTTATGGATCAAATATATTGGTTCAGTACTTTCTGGGCTGAAATTCACTAAAGTGTTTTCACATTTTAGAAATATTTGATTTTATTTCTGTCATAGCCAACTGTCTTTTCTAAGCTTATTCTGTGCCTCAGAAGAATTCAGATATGTATTTTTCTCCCTCCATAAAGTGATGGAAACATTTTTACTTATAGCAGATTCCCCTAAGATATAATTGCTAATATTCATTCATTTTTGTCTGTGTTCCAATTTTTGATTCACTGCGTTTAGACCTTGCCTCTCAGCTTTGAAATGTGTGCTGTGGTTTCCCAGCACCATTTTTCAGATGGAGAAAGTGAGGCACAGAGGGATTAAGGATCTTGCTAAGGTCACACAGTGGTAAGTGGTAGAGCCGGGCTGGGAACCCATAATGATTCTTAGCCATCAGGTATACAGTCGACTTAACATGCCTGTGTAATTAACATGTACTGCTGACCCCAATTAATCAGAGTACAGGGAAAAGTCAGGAGATGTGAAGATTACAGGATGCCTATAAGACATTTGATTCCTTGAGAAATTAAATAGGTATGGAAAAGACTCCAGTTTGGGAGTGTGATGTAATTCTTCTCCCTCACTGTTTACACAGCACATGAATCTGTAACAACAACTCCCATCACTTTTAATGCAACTCTGGAAGAGTTAAATGGTAATCACTTATTTCCAACCTTCAGAATCTCTTCTTATTTGGACATGTGTCAAGTTTCTTGCCTTCAGATAATTGATCTTTTACAGAAAATCTTTTTTTTTTTTTTTTCTGAGAAACCTATAACAGGATAGTGATTGAATTTAAATACCCTATGGCAATGTTGTGATTGCCAGGCAATCTAAAGTAACCCAAATCTTTAATAACAAAATTTAAGTGAGTAAGAAAAAGGTGCAAAGGAACAACCCAAACAACATCATCACATGCAAAGCATTACTGAAGTAGCAATTTAGTCTGATAACTATATTCAATAGGATTTCAGAAGGAATACATAAAACAAGCCTCTCCATGACCAATATATTTCAATAATGTGTGTTCTTTCCAAATAATAGGTTGCTGCAAAAGTAATTGCGGTTTTAGCATTGTTGAAACTTGCCATTTGGTATTGGAATACATTCTTAAATAAATGTGGTTATGTTATACATCATTTTAAGGTGCATTTCTCGCTTTATCCTTTGCTAATAACTTATTACTTGCTGTTTATTTTATATTTATTTTAGACTATGGAAATGATATTAGACAAAAAGCAAATTCAAGCGATTTTCTTATTTGAGTTCAAAATGGGTTGTAAAGCAGCAGAGATAACTTGAAACATCAACAACGCATTTGGCTCAGGAACTGCTAACACACATACAGGCAGTTGTGGTTCTAGATGTTTTGCAAAGGAGAGGAGAGCCTTGAAGATGAGGGGCACAGTGGCTGCTGGCCTTTGGAAGTTGACAAGGACCAACTGAGAGCAATCATCGAAGTTGATCCTCTTGCAACTACATGAGAAGTTACCAAAGAACTCAAGGTCGACCATTCATAAAAAAAAAAAAAAAATTCTATGGCCATTCGGCATTTGAAGCAAATTGGAAAGGTGAAAAAGCTCAATAAGTGGATGCCTCATGAGCCAACCAAAAATTTTAAAAAATCATCATTTTGAAGTGTCATCTTCTCTTATGGTACATAACAACAATGAACCATTTCTCAATCAGATTGTGACATGCGATGAAAGGTGGATTTTATACCACAACTGCAATGACAACTGCAATGGTTGGATGGAGAAGAAGCTCCAGAGCACTTCTCAAAGCCAAACTTGCACCAAAAAAAGGTCATGGTCACCGTTTGGTGGTCTGCTAGTCTGATCCACTACAACTTTCTGAATCCCAGTGAAACCATTCCATGTGAGAAGTATGCTCAGCAAATCGATGAGATGCACCGAAAACTGTAATGCCTGCAGTTGGCATTGGTCAACAGAAAGGGCCCAATTCTCCACCACAACGCCCGACCACACGCCACACAACCAACACTTTAAAAGTTGAAGCTTGGGCTACAAAGTTTTGCCTCATCCGCCATATTCACCTGAACTCTCACCAACCAACTACCACTTCTTCAAGCATCTTGACAACTTTTTGCAGGGAAAATGCTTCCACAACCAGCAGGATGCAGAAAATGCTTTCTAAGAGTTCGTTGAATCCCAAAGCACGGATTTTTATGCTACAGGAATAAACAAATTTATTTCTCATTGGCAAAAATGTGTTGATTGCAATGGTTTCTGTTTTGACTAATAAAGATATGTTTGAGCCTAGTTATAATGATTTAAAATTCACAGTCCAAAACCACAATTGCTTTTTCACCAACCTTAATAGATCACTACACAGAAGGAAATAGTAGATTTCTACCTGCTTCTTTCCCAGGAAGAGCAGAAACCTGGGGAGCAGGCCAGCCTGGGGCTGAATTCCAAGTGATGGTTAACCTCAGGCAAGTTACTCAACTTCTTAGAACACCTTGTTCCTAAACTGGAAAGCGAGGATGAAAGGTCCCTTTTGCAAGCCTTTTTAAGAACAGACTAAATATAATGTATGTAAATTTCCTGGTTTACAGTAGGTGCTCAAAATATTACAGCTAGCATTACCACTGCCGGTGCAGCAGCTGCCAGCACACTGCAAAGATTACGCACGAGGAAAAGAATGCACTTTTTAAAATGTATCTATAGAAAACTTTAATAAACCTAATCTCTAGTCATTCCAAAAACAAAGGTAATTAGCAGACATTTTAAGAAGTTCTTAAATATAGAGACTGGCTGCAACTAGGAATTCTCAATAATTACAGTCAAAATAGACCAGTCTTAACGGTTTATCACAGCATGGCAGAAAAGAAACTGCCTGCTTAATTCCACAAGCTCTTCTTAATTCCTGTATCTTTTTCTAGAAAAGCTTTTATCCTGGTACCAAGATTAAATTTTTAAAATCTCTCCTAAATTTCATATATCTTCTCTAAGAACTAAAGATAATTTAAATAGGTTCCTTTCTTCTTTGCCATCCAATCTTTTCCCCCAGGGTAACAATTGTGAGCTATGATGACTGTTACCTCAAAAATGTGTGAAATAAGCCAGGTGTGGTGGCTCAAGCTTGTAATCCTAGCAGGTTGGGAGGCCGAGGTGGGAGGATAGCTTAAGGCCAGGAGTTCAAGACCAGCCTGGGCAATAGTGAGGCCCCCATCTCTACAAAACATCATAAAAATTAGACATGGTAGTGCAACCTATAGTCTCAGCAACTTGAGCCCGGGAGTTTGAGGTTGCAGTAGGCTATGCTCACGCTGCTGCACTCTAGCCTGGGCAACAGAGTGAGACCCTGTCTCTCAAAGAACTAAAAAAAGGAGAGACTGGGGAAAATGGCATACTGGAAGCGGCCCGCACACGCCGCTCTCAAGGAGAGGACTGAAAGTTGCAGGTGGATGCCTACCTACAGATGGCTTTTCTTGGAAAAAAAACATCGTAAAACTCCGGAGAAGCAATGGGGGACATTCAGCGTGAAGGAGAAGGTGACAGGGCGATTTGTTCAGCAAGAAGGAAGGGCCGTGTGGGGAGGTGTCCACACGTGGGGCAGGTCGGGAGGATAGAGCCCTGGGGCTCCATGCTCCCCGCACAGGCACTGTGGCCTGAGCCCTGCGGGGGCTCCCTCTGCCAACGCAGCCCTCCAGACTGATGGGGGTGCTGCGCAGAGTCCGTGTGGAGACGTAGCACTGAAGAGCAGGGGGCAGCGGGGATCTGGTGGCTGCCAGTCCCGGGTTTCTGCAGCTGACGCCATCCTGACCACTCAGGTACAGGGCACCGGGGCTGCGTGGAACTCGGCTTGGCGGCCACCACCTTCCAATCGCCCCCACTTGGCCGTGGAGGGAGCGGGCAGAGCGGAAGCTCCCCCACACCATTCCCCGCGACTGGGAGCCAAGCGCTCCTCCCCGCCAGCACAGGATCTGAGCAGCAGAGGTGCCTCAGATGCCACAGGCATCACATCACCTGGGAAGCTTGGGCAACTGCCTCAGTGGGACCGAGGCTGGGGGAGAACCCCGGCTGTCCAGCGGCCCCAGCCCACCTCCATGGTCCCTGGGCCACTGGACCAACCCCCGCCCAATAGCTCGGCATCCATAGCCCCCTCCCACCACTGTAACAGCCCCCTGCCTGTGCGGCTCTGCCTCTGCGGTCCCTAGTTCCAGCTCTGAGGCTCTCTCTGCACCCAGGCCCGAGGCTCCCACCAGGCCTGCAACACCACCCCCAAGATTCCAGCATGGCACCTGGACCCCAAGACTCCACCCTTGAGTCTCCACCACTGCTGCTGGGCCCCTGGAACTGCCCTGAGCTCAGTGCCCTGCCAGGGACCCCCAGCCTCGAGCCACCATTACACCTGGACCTGGTTTGAGCAAATACCCACAGCCCTGTCACCCATGACCACTGCCTAGATAGCCTCATTCAGCTGCCACTGTCCCCTCTGCAGGGAGACCCCAGGCAGAGCAATCCCCTACAATGCTGGGCTCCACAGAGAGGGTCTCACCAAGCCCCAACTCAGACTTCCAACAATGATCTGAGGAACAACCCACGGCCCCACACGAAGATCATCCAGCACTGGCTTGAACTATGACAATCACACGGACATGAAATCAACCTGAGTGCCCATCAATCCATGTGTGGATTAACAAAATTAGGTATATGTATACCAGGGAGTACTACTCAGCCATAAAAAGGAATGAATTAATGTCTTTTGCAGCAACTTGGATGGAACTGGAGACCATTATCCTAAGTGAAGTATCTCAGGAATGGAAAAGTAAACAACAAATGTACTCTCTAATAATTTGGATGGGCACAGAGAGAAGTAAAAATCATTGGAAATCTGGAAGGGGGAGGGGAGGGATAAAAACCTACCTAATAGATACAATGAACACTATTCAGGTGATGGGCACACTAATAGCCCTGACTTCAGCATTATAAAAGCTATCCATGTAACAAAAACATTTGTGCCCCCTTAGTATTTTGAAATAAAAAAGGTATACAATTATTTTTAAAAAATAATTACACTATTTTTTACAATTTGTGATGTAGTTAAATGCCTGCTGGTTTCATGTCCTCTTTTATTCTGGGCTTCTAACTGCTTGCTAAGATACTCACTGGCTATTAAAGAAGCCACTCAGATTTAAGCTGTGTTTGTTCTCGGAACATAAACCCTAGGCTTTCTGACTCCCAAATATTAGGATAATGAAATAAAAAACAAATTTGCTCCAAAAAAAAGTGTGAAATGATTATTTAAAACGTGATTCCCCCAATTTCCCCTGAAGCATGGATGATTATGCATGTTCTGAAGTGTGTTTTTATCCTGAATAAAGTAGAAAACAAAACACAACTTTGGGACAAAGATGGTTAGGATATCAACTCTATAATGCCGTAGTCACCATGAGGTTCAAGAACTGGCTTCCTGCTTTAACACTTGCTTGGGGTTTTATGGGTTTAGCGATGAGTTGTTTTGTTTTGTGGGTGACTACAGTATGCCACCCCAAAATATGCCTCTTTGGCACAGGGATCCTTGAGCTGATGGTATTTAATAAGCAAATTCAGAAAAGCTCTCTGCTCTCCCTATATTTGCCTAAAAGCAGGACATAAATTTACAAAGACAAAAGACATCTCACCAACTCCCACCAGGGAGAATAAAGATTAACCAACATTAGTCCCTTTGAGGCCTGGAAATGGCCCCAGAGAAATCTACATAAACTTTACTAATGAGTCTTCATCTTCCAGTTACTCACCTTCCCCCAGGTTGCTGCCCCTAGCGATGCGAAGTCCTCTTCCTTATCTTGTCACTTCTCTAAAATTTACTCTTTGTTGAAAATGCCCTATGAGCTGGAACTCAACGCCACCTCTCTGAGAACTACCCATTCCCTGGGTGTCTTCCAGGGAATAACGTTAATAAACGTCTTCTTATTTTTCAACTGTCTTTTGTTACAGGGGGCCGTTCCACCTAAGAATTTTTGAAGGTTAAGAAAAATTACTTTTCCTCCCTTACAGTTCCTTTTGGAATTTAGGCTGTTGGTGTACATAGAAGACATTGTATGTTTCTTAGTTAGAAGGGACATTAAGAAGGGCCGGGGAGAACAGTGGAGACTTTTAGTAACATTACAGGAACTGCCTGTGGCATTCAGCTTGCTTCCCCGGCTGATGGGAGGCAAACACAGAGGCTTTTTAACTTTTTTTGGTCACAATATTAATAATCTAATAATATCAACGGAATCTCATAGTTATGTCAGGTAGGTAGGAGTGTTTCCTGTCTTGCTAGTTTCATTTCTCAAGTGTTAGGGCTTCTAATCAGATCCTTAACTTTTATATATTATGAAAATTGTCAAAGCATAATGTGAAATTAGTGGCCAGGCTTCTATGTAAATCTTCATCCCAGAGGTCTAACACAGGTTCTGCGGTGCCAGTTGGAGCTAAAGGTTATTATTCCTACTAACTCCTTCACTGAGGCAAGTGCTACTCGATTGCTAAATTCCAGCTATTTTCACAGTGTCACTGCAGAGCCTTCCAACAGAGAATCATTTCATAAATACTAATTTTGTGTTGGTGTTGATTGTGAAGCCAATTTAAGATAGCTAAGCAAACACGACAGGTAAATTTGGAGGATTTGCTGAAACTCATACTTCTCCCTACAAAATAAACTTGAACATGAATTCTGTACCAAAGAAAAACTACAAAAAACAAATGATGTGGAACATATAATTGCTAGAAAGCAGACATTATTCATGCATGTGACAAATATTTCCTGGGTGCCCTCTATGGGCGGACACCACAGTGGTATTAGAACAGTAAACACGAAAGACACAATCACTACCCCAGGTAGTATAGTGCCTAGAGGAGGGGTTAGAAAGGAAATTGCTTTTTATTAAAAAAAAAAAAGAAAAAAAAAAAGTAGGGAAGTACCATGAACAGGCTGGCAAGATCAGGGCAGGTCTCTGAATAAGAGAACATTTTAGCTGAGTTTTGAAAGCCAATAGTTTAAACAGATTCCTTTTTCCTTCTCCATCCAGTGATAAAGGTGACTGTCAGGGCTACCAACCACTTCCAGAGATTATCCCGTTTAACCCCGTGAAGTAAGGACTGTTAAATTCCTCTTGGGCAAACTGAGAAACTGAAACTCGGTAAGCAAGTTGTCCAGAGCCGCAAGGCTGGTAAGAGACAGAGTTCCGACGGGAGCCCAGACAAGCCAATCACCCCAACTTGAGTTCTCACTGTCTCCATGTGGCTATTTATTCAGGTGGGGAAGGGCAATGCGGGCAGCTGAAGCAGTTTGTACAGAGTTCTGATCACCTGAGAGTCAGGGTGCACGTGGTAGAGTTCTGGCACCTGCAGCCAAGGCACAGGACAGGTAATGAGGGCCCCTGTGGGAAGGGGGCCCTGCTTTTTCCTAGTGCCTTTATGTCACCTCCCAGAACCAGAGCCAAGTGAAACCATCTGCAGGCTGCCACCAACCAGCACAGGCAGAAGGACTAACCTTGATGTTAGGAGAAGAAATGGACGCAGACAAGTCTAGAGGCTCTAATTCTAGGTGTATCACATTCTTGCTGCGGATCCCTGATCCTAATATGGGCTCCTATCCCATTCCCACAATGCAGGCCTCACGATGTACCCCATTTCTGGAAACAGATCCCTAATGTTCCAGTGGCCCAGATTCATAACTGTGCCCGGAACACTCCCCGGAGTGCAGCGAGCCCCTCAGCCCACCTGCTGACTAGTTCTGCACCCCAGCATCCACCTGGGTGCTCTGTTCTACTAAAATTAGCTGTTTCATACTCATTCCTTTTGAATTCTGAATCATTTAACTGAAGCATAAGTGATCCACTTTTAATTATGATGCAGACATGAAATCCGATATTGGAGAGAGAACATGATGACTTTAAAACGTTCAGCCCAGTACACCATGACACCTAAACAAATTTGTATTGATGATGTGGACATGATTTAAAAACTGATAATGGGAGAATTTAACTATCTATTGATATGAAGATCAAGAACAAAGTTAATTTATCAGGACAGAAGTCAGAAAAATGTTACCTCTTGGGAGAGAGTCTTACTGATTAGAAAGAGGCAAAAAGTAATTTCTGGGGCAATGAAAAATGCACTATCTCTTACCTTGATCTGGTTGGTGGTTACACTTGAGATTTGAGCATTGTACTTGATATAAATTACCTCAATTTTTTTAATGCAAAAATAAAGCAAGATAGACAAAATTTTGAGAACTGATTCATTTTATCCATTCCTGCCTTTCAGATATGATTATCCTTATTAGCTCAAGACAGAAGCACATCCTACAAAAGCAGATATTCTTACTTCTCACCATCAGATATGACTAATAGTTTTATTTGGTGAAAAACAGAATTATTTATTTAGGGTCAAAGAAAGACAAATTTTTCAAAACATTTTCTTCTGTGATCTAAAAAAGGAGGCATAACTAGTAAGAATTGGCAACTGGCAAGGATAAATTAAATTCACCTACATTTTTGTGATTGAAAATTTGATCACATCAACTTGGCTACAATGAGGTAATTTAATTTTGCTCAGCTATCCATGGCTAAGCATTGGTTGATAAGAGAATATTTCTGGAACAAAGTTACCACATTGTTACAGCCTCTTTTTTGTTTTTTAATTTTTCTCTTCATAATGCTTTTGTCCTCTACCTCAGGCTTTAAACGTTGCTCATTCCTTATATTGCAAATTAAATATTGCATTTTAACCTCTATAAATTATTGTGAGAATTTCTGTAAGTCAGTAAGAATAATTACCAGCCATGAAATATATATTAACTGCTATATAACTACCATATATAATTGAATAAGATCAACTAATTAAATTTCTTTGTGGGTGTCATTCAGAAATGACTAAGGGGTGAAGCCATGTTAAGCTAAAGTGAGTTGAGACTATAAATTGTTTAATGGTGTCTGAACTGAATTCTGATTGCCTATATAAACAACTCATCAATCTTAACATCTCCTAGGGACATGGGGGATATAATTTCCTATCACCTGACACAAAATAAATACGAAAAATCCAGCCATAAATTTTTGGTTTTCAAGTACGTTAAACAATCGAAAATTGAAATGGATTTTCACTTATTCTCAAAATTGGATTTGTCACAAAATGACAAGTTATATTTAGAGTATAACAAGCTATTGGCTGGGCTTCATGAAGACCGTTCCAGCAATTACTAGATTTAATTTTTAAGGGCCTCGATCTCCCCATCTCTTTCCAAAAAATAAAATGAGATTTGGTCCTAACATGAAAATTTGGCATTGCATATACATTGTTAAATTAGTAAATAAATTCAATCATGGAAATTCTGTTTCAGTATGTTTTATAAATTTGGGGCGTGAATAACTTCTCAAAGAAACTAAGGAGTAAGCTTAGTTGCAGAGTTGGAATAGAATGCTATCTTTGATATAACTCCTCTAAAAACTAGTCACTTTGTAATGTAAGATCATCTTGACCTAGTGAGGACCCAGCATTTGTGACCTCTATTCCAATGAAGCACATGTTAGACTAAATGGTAACTATTTGTTAATGTGTGTCCACCACTGAATTATTATTAGCTCCTCAAAGAAAGGTATGATGACTCTTAGATCTTTGTATTCCTAAAGTCTACTGCATGGTATATAGAGGATTCCCAATATATATCTGTTGGAACAAATGAATTAATTATCCTTCCTCAGTTCTTCTATTGCAATACCTGATTCTCTCCAAATAAATTATCACTTCATTTCTCATTTTTCCCTCTCACTCTGATTCCAGCTTCCTCTTACAAGTAATTTCTATAATATTCTTGGGCCCCAGAAATCTTCTTTTAATTGGTTCTGCTTTCGAGTCCATACTAGTTTCATTTAGTCTCTCATCTTTTATTGTATCCTTCTAAAACAAACTTGAAATTGGAATCATTAAGTCAAAATCGTTTTCACAAAATACCAGAATGTGAGGGCCGCCATCTAGGTCCACCCCCTCTTCTGCCAAGAGAGGAAACCAAGACCCACAGACAATAAGCGACTTGCCTCAAGTCATACATTATTTTTTCTCAGTTCTGCTTTCTTCAGTTGGTATGATAATTCAATACTTCTGCCACACAATTTGTCTCTCAGGAGAAATATGAAAGCAAGGGCTAGAGGACATGGAAATAGAGCTTCCCTCACAAATTAGAAAAGTGGGCACAGCTGCCATGATGGCAGGCTTAAGACAAGCCTAGACTGAAAGGTATTGATGCCACCTGCATCCCCAAGAGCCTGAAATACTCCAACAGGAAATTAATTTATTAGTGCTCCAAAACGTGGACTGTAGTAGAACTTGTGATATTTTGTTCTTCTTTCTTGTCCAAGTTTTCAGTGATCCAGATGCATCATTTTTATGAAAAGATGAAATACAATTAGCTATATTTTTCATAGGCCAGACTTTTTATGTTTATTTCAAAATTCCCTCTTAAAGGCAAACATGTCCTTGGTAGGACAAACCTCTTGAGGTTCACAGAACACCTTGTCTCGTGACTTGCCAACCAGGTCAGCTACCTAGGAGCATCATTCTGAGGAAACAGGATGCTAGAGTGGTGCTGGGTAGTGGGGATGCCAGCACAGGCCAAGAGGCCAGCAAAAAAGAGAAGAGCAGACACCAGAGATGAGCCTTGCCCAGTTTAGAGTTTGGCCTAAAGTAGGGTATGGCAGACAATGGCCATGGGACAAATCTAGCCACCACCTGCTTTTGGAAATAAATTTATTACAGCACAGTTGTACTCAATGTTTATGTATTGTCTGTGGCTACTTTCTTGCTACAACAGTAAAATAACTGGGACAGAGACCGTGTGGCCTGCCCTCTGCAGAGGGATTATGAAATCGCCATCCATGTGACCTGGCACCTCCTCCAAGGCTATCCCCCCATAGGTGTCAAAGAGAATAGCGGGCCTCCACCAAGTGCATGAAGTATGCTGACATAGACCTTCCCTTACCCATGTCTAGCCTACGTTTTCAATAGCTTCCTTGCTTTGTAATGATTGCCTAATTGATATGCTAATATGAAGGTTTTATGAAGCTAAAAGAAAAAGTGACCTATTTACATGACAATGATGTTAGAAAATGCAAAACAAAAGAAGCCAAGTGCTTTCTTTTTAAAAATATAACTATTTATATGTTTATCTATAGCCTGTATCAACTCATTCTCGAACATTTCAAAGAACCGAGAAATAAATTAAGCTATGCTTTTGGTTTTTGCACATATGACCTTTACCCTTTGTTTAAGTCTATGCTGATATTTACAATAATGCCCATGTACCTCTGTGCCTTTGTCTTTATTTTCAAACTCAAAATGTCCTCTCTTTTTCCCTCCCTGTCATGTATCCAAATATAACTTATCATTCAAGCCCTATTTCCTTTAGAAGGCATTTGTTAATGATTCAAGCCAACATTGATTTTATAATTCTTATAGGACATAGACTTGGTATCTCATAATTTAAAATACACAGCGTCACCCAGGCTAGAGCACAGTAGCATGATAACAGCTCACTGCAACCTCAAACTCCTAAGCTCAAGCGCTCCTCCTTCCTCATCCTCCCAAGTAGCTGGGACTACAGGCATGTGACACCACACTCAGCTAATTTATCTATTTTTGTTAGAGATGATTTCTTGCTGTGTTACCCAGGTTGGTCTCAAACTCCTAGCCTCAAGCAATCCTCCCGCCTCAGCCTCCCAAAGTGCTAAGATTATAAGCATGAGCCATCATGCCCAGCCTAAATAAATAGCAGGTTGATGAGTATGAAGAGAAAATTAACTGCCTGGGGCCCACTGAGTTTGCAGAGACAGTAAAATATGCACATTGATTTGGTGTTGGATAATTGGAAATACTAGTCTAGGCATAATAGCCTGGCTCTAAAGACTGTCTTCTATGAGTAAATGGATTGGAAATCATGGGACTTATACTATAACTCAAGAAGACTAAACAGAAGGAGAGTGGAATTCTGGATGACATCTTGTGTAAAGCTGAGTGGAGGGAGCAGAGCAGAGCTAAGTAACTGACCATGGGGTCCATGCTGGGTTGCAAATGAAGTGAAGCCAAAGTGGCCTAAAACTTAGAACGAGAAGGAAATAAAAAAAAAAGGAATGATTTGGAAATCTAGATATTTCTATTTGTTTGAAGGTCACAGTGATTATAGAAAGAGTGAGAAAGATGGAAGGAATTAGAGGTTGTGATTGTAAAATGAGTTCTTGAAGTCTAAGGTTGGGAAGTAAAGCAGTTCTTCTAATTGATGAAGAAGTCCAGAGCAATGGCTAATGGGGAAGTTGTTAAAGTGGATTTGAAGGAAATTCACGAACATCGATGAGGATGTGAGGTTAGGATTCAGAGAGCTCATCCACTTGAATATTGAAGTCACCCATGGCAGATGTAGACATAGAAAAGGATACTGTGAACAGGTGACCAAATTAGACTGATTGGGATGGGAAATACATGAGCTTGTTTCTCCAGCTCCTTGTCCAGTGGGTACAGACCCTCCAAGCCCCTCCCTCTGATGGTCTGGCCTCACAGCCCAGCACTGACCATCGGGCTCTGCAATCTTCTGGACCTCAGCCCCACAGGCAGGCTCTCATTTGCTACCCCAGAAGGAAACCCCAGTTTTCTTCCCTAAGTCAGAAGTTTATCTATTGCATTTTAGTATCTCAAGCCTAAAGGGAATATATAGGACCACACAAATGACATGGCTGGCTTTTTGAGTAGCTTGTATGGCACACACAGTGATGCCCCTCTCAGATCAGCCTTTGAGAAAGGGCTGCCTGCCCAGCCATGAGGAGAATGGTTAGTTAACAAGCTCCAGCTGTTAGCTCCTGCACTGTCAAGATCAGCCTCTGAGCCACCATAATGTTCTTCTCCATGCAGCCCCCGGCCAGTGATGGAGCAAGACATTTGTAGCAGGGGTGCTCTTCCTGGGTCAGCCCACAGTCGATAACTGAACAAGTCATTGGTACAAGGCTCTAGCTGTTTCTGTGCAGCAGGGGACTCCTCTAGTGGACAGTTTCTTCTCTAGAGCTGCCCGTGGGCTGGCAGAGACTTTTTCAGGTCTGCATTGTGGTCCTAAAGTTCTCATAGCCCAACCTGCTTCTTCTCTTTTCTTTCCCTAGTGTTACTCCTCAACAAACCTTCTGTACTCCTAACTGTCTCAGCATCTGCATCCTAGAAAAACTCATCTAGCAACTTGATGTTGGAGCTCGAACAACGTGAGCAGGATCTGATTCCTCTCTTCCCACCTCTTGGTGCGAAAGTCCTCAGTATTGACGTCATGCTCAGAATCTATGTGGTGGCAAGACAGCTGCAGCTCTTTACATGCTGTGGTTTGAGTCTAGCAGAAGAGTGTAGCTCTCTTCCTAGAACCTCGAAAAAGCCTCATTGTTTGGGTCCTATTTTCATTCCTAAACTAAATGTTGTGACCAGAGGAATAATGTGTGCTAATGGATTTAGGCCAATAAGGGCCCATTCCTGCAACTCAGCGTGGGATCAGCCCACCCAAACCACATGGGCTGAGAATGGGACTTCTCCAGACAAAAATGGGGCTCTTCAGAGCTGCCTTCCCTTCAATGTGTCCAGCCCTCTGGCTCCCACCTCTGTGTGACATGGGACCTTGAAAATCACTAGCATTCCTCCCAGACTGTGCGATTCTGCCCCAGAACCTCAGCTAAGAAGCTAAGCATTTTGTTTCTGCAAGGAAATATCTCCTTTTTACCAACTGCCTGCCTCACTGGGGACCCATCCCACACTCCTCTGCATGAAGTTCTGCCACACGTCAAGGAGCTCTTCTCTCCTACTGGGTCACTATCGACCTCCTGCAGAATTTGTCTTGATCCCTTCAACGTATCTAAGAACAAATGAGTACACAGTTCGTGGTTTTCTCTGGTCTGCTCCGTGGCAGAAGATCATTATGTTCCTCAGACACCTGCAATACGAGTCTCCGCTAGTGTCTTCATCAATTTCTACAACGTATGTGGAAAAGTCAATATTGGGCTTGTCCCCAGAACCTCTCCACTCTGGCTCTCAATAATGCTGAAATAAGTCTCATTATTTGTCATTCCCCTGATATTAAAAGTAATTAATACAAATATATAAATGTATTAATTTCAAATAGCTTTAATTGAGCTTCATGGTTTCATCCTTTTATAAGAAACACTGAATCTTGATGAAAAATGAAGAGGTTTTTTTTTGGCTTTAAGGGTATTTTCCCCAACATTGGAAACATGATTATACTCAACAACTAAAGGTCTACAAGCAAACTTAGGTCGAAGAGAAAAATGTATACCCTTAGAAACTAACCAGATTACAAAATTTAGTAGTATTGCTTAATATGATGTAGGTCATCAGTCCCATTTAACAAAGTAGTCAGAATATATCAATAGTGAATTAGTAATTCATGCCCATTTTCTAACTAACAAACGTTTTTATGAATAACAAAAAGAAACAAAAGCTTAACTCTAACTGTGCACCATGCCACTGAGGCCTGGTGTAAAAAGGGGCAGATAATGAAAAAACAATAAATAAAGCCTGGTTTTTCTTTACACCTTATTTAGTGAGAGAGAATGCATTTTCCTAGTGCAATTTGCTGGAGGACAAAAGATACAATGCATTTCCTGAGAATGTTTTTGATCCAAGCCGTGTTTTTGCCTTCTCTCTGGTTGCCTTTCTACATTGTGCTTGTGCTTACCACTCCTTTACTGCCGGATAACCAAATGAAAGCATTAAGCAGGGAATGGTTGCATTTGCATTAAATTATCCTGATAAAAAGGTGGTACATCATGTGATATGAAAAATATATATATTTTGAATTTGGAAAAACATTATTTTTACTAAGATTTTATTTTTTGACAGTTGATTTTGAAAACAATTTACAGCCTATTACTTTAAAACAGATTTTCCAAACACAAAAGGCAGATTGTTTCATTCCAAATTAGGCAAACCAAGAAAGTCTTAAAAGAATAATTTTTTATGGCCATGGCTAAATGACGTTTTAAGCAAGACTCACACAGTTCTTGAAGTTTAGCTGGCTCCCCTGCGTATTCTCCCTGTTGCATCTTGCTCACTCACACATCTCTCCAAATAGGGTATGTTTATAGCTAAATGGATGTTCCGCAGTTTCCAACTCCTTAGACATTTCTGCTATTGCTTTGTGAAATCACCCTTTGCTCCACAGGAAACATGCATTTGTTATGGGGACCCAGAAGAGTCTACAATTGGCAAGTGATGGCAGATCCCATCTGCTGCTGACATTTCCAAACTATAATTGTCATCATAGCATTACTTCAATTTCTCGTGACTAAATGCATTTCTAATTCCCTCTCTTTGTCTCTCATCCCACCTCCCCTTCTCCCAAAGGATTGCTTTCCTCTAATACCAATCTTGGAATTATCATCTGCTGTTCTCTCATGACCTGCACAGCAATACACAACATGGATAATTTATGAATTGAAGCATCTGCAAAGACTGAATGGAGCACCAAGGGTAATCCACGATTCACATCTGTACAGCGGGTTAGAAAATCCCATTCCCTTCTGCTCCTCGGGTGGGTAGGAGTGCAGCAGCCAGCCCTACCGCTGTGCCAAGTGGCACACTGACTTTGCTGATCATTTGACAGTTTACTGCCAAGCGAGGAAAATCCAGTCGAAGCTTTCAAAAGGTCTGAGCATCCAAGCAGGATTTTTGGAGGAGCAAGGGTATTTATTATATGACCTCACCTGTGTTTAGAGTGATTGACAGTCCATAAAATTGAGCTGTCTCCACAAGCTGGTTCATAATGCACTCCATGTCTTTTGGTACAGTCAGATAAAGTTGTCAGCACATAGTAATTCACAAGTGGCTGTCTCAAATTCTTTGTGCAAGGCTGTATAAAGCACCTTTCTTCCAAAGATCTCAAGGAACTGCTCAGAGGATCTGAAATATGTTCTAACATTAGTATTCAAGTCAAGTGTTACCTCTTCACTTGCAGGACATAAAATACATTGGTGGAAATGTTAAGCTCATTTCACAGCCATGATTCACATTATTAATGATGCAAATTGATCATACCAGAAACCATAAATATAAAATTCCCTTCCATGCTATTCTTAGACAATGTCTAAGAAGAGCAAATTTTTTAAAAGCAAATTGAGACAAGCAACACTTTTTTTTTTTTTTTTTTTTTTTTTTTTTTTTTGCCAGTCCTAGTTCTTAAAAATAACCAACGAAGTTAGAAAGACAATTGTAAAAGATTGGGATTTAGCTAGTAATTTGGAATTCTTAAGGATGTGTCCACTTTTGAAAAGCTAAATAGTTTTGTAGTCCATTCTGAAACTATTTTCCATTAATATTTTATCAATTAATTGTCAGTGGTACATGAAGACAATAATTAGAAGTATACCCCAAGAACTTAAAAGTAACAAATTAGGTTGCAGTAAAGCTAGTAAAATACACACAAAAGTGGATGGGAAGGAGTTTCAAGAGAGCCCCTCTGAGCATAATCCAGTCATTGGATAATGGGATAACCAGAGAATTTGCAAACACCTCACTTGCAATCCAAATGGACTGGGTGAAACAGCACAGTGAATGAACTAGAACGTGTATAAGTTAATAAAACAGAAACAGTCCATGTGGTCGTAATTTATGTGGAGGAAGACTCTGAGAACAAAATCGAATTGGACAGCTTGAAACCTAGACATGGAAAGTAGAAGAAATGAGAACTTGGTGGTGTTTATCCAGCACTGTCCTGAGAGAACACACATTAAATCCAGGGAAAACAAACTACCCCTAGAGAGACGAATCAGTGCAGCTCTTAGAATTGTCGGCTTTGAACTCTGACTGCATGGGTTTGAAGTCCACCCCTGAAATCTGCCAGCCCTGTAACCTTAGGAGAGTGATTTACACTCTGGTTGCTCCATTTTCTCATCATCTGAGAGGAGAGGCCACCTCATAGGAGGCTGCATCATGGGGTTGCTGGATTTATGAATTAATAGAAGTAAAACATTTGTAATGTGCCTGGGTAGTGATTAGTAAGTATTTTCCTACATGATTCTAACTCTGCTATGGCTCAGGGATGATTCAATAGGCCTTAGCGTGGGCTGGGTGCCGTCTTCAAGGTTACCCCTTCCCTGAGTTTTAATTCCTTGTTTACCAAACAACCTTCAAATTATTAGTTTGGTCTCCCAAGTATGCTGATGCTACAAAAAGGTGCCCTGGATGAAGTTATGAATATTCTTCCTCATCTTCCCCTACTCCATTGTGAATTAGTAAATTGGCAGTCTGTTTGTATAATCTCTTATGGAAGTGATTAGCATAAAGCAAGCCTCTCTCAATCTGCTCAACTTCAGAACCTGAAGTTGATAATGCTACCACACAGGTCTCATGGTGAGAAACGTTACACCTCCTGAAGACACCCAGATGACAAACTTCCACTTTCCTACTTGCAATGCCAATGAAAATATTTGTGCTCTGGATTGAATAGAGCATTGTTAGCCATTATTGTGAGTTTATTTAATTATAACTCAAATCTGATGAGCTTAAACCTTGAGATTCAGTTCAATTCAAATCCAAATGGATGTTTGTATCTTTTGCATAAAAACAAGATACAACTGATTCATCATGTTAAAAACTGGCTCTTAGAGCTGGTTTTACCAATTAATGTAAAACTCTAAAAATTAATCCTGATTAGGCAAATTGAAGTAGAACAGGGAAATACAGATGCTGTGGTGGAATCTTTAATTTTAAGTATACTGTAAACTTAAGAAGTCGTCCTCAACAATCCCTTTTGCTTTTCTATTTTTAAGTATTTTCACAATGGTATTCCTTAGAGAGTCCAGCAAATATAAGTAAAACAATGTTTCCTTTATCAAAAGAATAAATCTTCCTACAATGTATTATACATTCTTCCCTGGCTTAGATAAAGAAAAGAAAGTCTGCTGAATGTAATGTAATTTTTCTTGATGGATCAAGGAATGTCATCATGAACATTAATTATTGTGCTGTGCTGCCCACTCTGGGATTGTGATATATGGTCGTGATTATTCCTCCACTGAATTTTTTACAGCAGCTGAACTGTTGCTTTTTTTTCTTTTTCAACTTCATGCCTGCTGTTTACTGTCTTCTTTTTATTTTTTGTCCATTTTATGTTTAATTTTCTTCTTAGCTTTTACATGGGAAAAGGAACACTGTTTGGAATGAAAACATAAATTCCTTTTGTCTCCAACTTACTTCTGAACCAAACTGATCAGAAAAATAGTATAGATAAATGAATAATCATAGATTAATATCACTTTCAATACCAATATCACTGATATTCATGAATATGATTTAGGTTGTGCTAGCCATAGGATTCTCAAAACTGAACCCCAGAGCATGACAAATTCACCCACCAATACCAGGCTGTGTTCTAGGTGCTGGCCTTATAGGAGGTATGTCAGAGAGGGGCAGACCAGAATGTCTGCTTCACAACTAGTTCACAAAAAAGAAAGAAAGGAGAAAGCTGGAGTCCTGCTCCCTAATTAATGGATAACTTCTAGAAAAGTCAGAGGTATAGAGAGGCCAGGAACACAATACCGATGGTGTTCTCATTTATGAATCAATTAACAATGGGAAGGGAAGTTCCACTCCAAAAGAGCCAAACCAGGGAAGATGGGAATCTCAACTCTACCATAACCGTGTGAGGATGACTTCAGGCACATTAGTGAACCTCACCATTCCTCAATATCATTGTCTTTGAATGAAAAAAATAGACACTGTGCCTACTTCAATGAGTTATTGCAAGGATTAAATTAAATAATATATGGCAGAGTCAAGGGTCTCCAAAATTGTAGGCTGCCCTCGCTCTGTTTCCATAAATACTTCCCTTCCTCCTCCACCTTTTCTTTCCTGGTTTCTGGCTTTGGCTCCAGTGAGACATGATGCAAGTAACCTTTGCAAATGAATGAGAGTATGTCTTTCTGCTAGACAGTGATTCATCAGTTACACCAATTGTCTCAGCTTTGGCTCTTCCTGGCCATGTTCTACATGCCTTGCACCCAGAGAACCTTGCAGCCTTATGTTATTTGGACACTGTTCAGGGGTTTATTGTTACTGGCAGCTGAAAACAGTATTCCTCAGACATTCCTTTGTACATAAAATAGCAAGCATTAATTCAGCACCTGAGTTTGCAAAGGTCAGAAACATGATCCCTACTTTTCTAGGAGCTTGCAATCTAATTTAAAAACAACTATCACAGTTGTTTCAACCCCAAAATGTTTGTGGTGGGCAGTGTAGTTAGGAGAGGTAAACCAAATGCACAAAAGCAGCAACAGAAGTTTGTTGTTCCCCTTTCTCTTATTCAGCCAGACCGTGATCACCGCTTCTCGGTGTATCCCAACTCAGTCAAGAGGCCCACAGGCTTCCAACTCCAAGGCAGGCTGTATAGCTTTCTCTGGGTCTGGCTCAAGTCCTTCCTGATCAAAGTTCCATTTATTCACTAGAAATTAATAGACATTTCTCCAGAATGACCTCAATGGGTTTCATATTGATTCAAACTCAGCATGTGTGGGATAGTGGAAGAAACCCAAGGCTTTCACCATAGAGAAGTTGGGAGTTTCCAGATGGCTGAACACGTCAGCTCAGATAACCAAACTGAGAGACCAACCTCTTTCCCAGGTAGCTGACACCAGGCAAGATTTCACTCCTCTGATGAGACTATCTGCCTCCACCACCCCAATCACCACAATACTTCAGCATAGTACTGGAACCACAAGAGTCTAACAAGAGTTATAAGTCTGCAGTAACAGAAAGGTCATTTCCTTAAAAACTGTGTTACTCATCCTGTATATTCAAGGACTGAACCAAACCTGATATATAGTAGGTATTAAGTAAATATTTTTGAATAAACGAACACATGCATGAATGAGCCAACTACGTTAAAAGTTATTGTGAATTTTCATGTGATTGTTTCCTATCACTATTTTAGCAAGAATTCTCGTAAATTGTTTCCAGTTCAGAGAAAAATGTAACTAGTTCTGTGTCGTGCATTGTAATTAAAGCCATATTGTTTCTCTTATGTCTTTTGTATATTTAATTACTTCAGTAAAAATATGATGATTTATCTCAATCACAATATTCTGAATATGGGAGAGTTTTAGGGTGTTTAATGGTGCAGGTTCAGCTCAGTAATAGTTCTTTGAAGCAATAAAGAGATATTTCAAAGGAGTTTCTAGGTTAGGCACCCTAATCAATAAGCCCTATATATCATAATCCAGCTAACTTTATTAAACTGTCTTATATAATACATTGTCCAGGAGTTTTGAAATCCCTTGTTATCCTTGCCTTATGAAGGAAAAACAATAAAGGGAATGCTTCTAGGAGGAAGGTTGTTACTTCTAGATTATAAGTGTAACTATATCTGAGAACCAGTGCTATTAGTTTAAAGTCACAAGTCCTAAGCAAAAATCCAACCATTATCTCCCAAAATTTATCTCCTAGTGACACATTGCAATAAAATCATCACTGTAAAATCTCTCATGTTTCCAGCACAGCGCAAGGTAGGAGCATGATAGGAATTAAAGAGTTTAAGGTTTTTTACAAAGCAAGTTTTTATAAGTGGTATTTGGTTCCAATGATCCTAAGAAATCTCTTTTCAGTATGTGATTTAAGGAATATACTGCATTTAATTACATGAAAATATATTCATGGTATATAGGTAGAAAAGACTAATTATCAAACAATTAGATTTCATTTTTATTTATACATATAATTTAGATATATTGAAAACAGCCTGAGGGTGCTACACACTAAATTGGCAATAGGTATTATCTCTAAATAGTAGGATTGCAGGAATTTTTTCCCATTTTTCTTTGTGATTATTGGTATCTTCCAAATGCTCTAAAGTGACAATGTATAAGAATAGACTATGATTTTAAAAAATACATGTGAAAAGTGTGCTTAACCATTCTTACTTTTCTCTCTGTCTAGTTTCTCTGAGTGCTCACCTGTTAATTGCCACATTGCCATCCCCACTCCCCATCCCCACTGCAAGGACTCCTCGGATGTAAGAAACAGCAACACTAATCACCTGTGGGTAAATTCTGAACATTCAAGCCATCCTAAAGACATATCCACGTACAACATGAGCAGCTTTTTTGCATCTTCCTGAACTTATAGAATCCCTTCGGGGCCCTATAAATGACACATTGCCAAGTATTTCACTGAAGAGTCACATCTATAAAAAGTAAATGTGTTTAAACTTCTCAATGACTGGGCTGAAAATATACATTGGTACATTGGTGTGCAAATAGCTAGATACAGTCATTAAAAATGGGACAAATTGAAGGCCCAGCTCATTACTGCCAAATCAAGACCTAGTTCATTACTACCAAGTCATGTGCTGTATATACACAAACTAACTCAACAAGGGCAAATAAATGCAATTTCTGCCCAAAGCTCCCGTGATAAAGCAAAAGTCACCATCTAAAAGATAAGAGTAAAACTATCCCCACATTTAGGCTCATATTTAGTTTTTTGAAGACAGTTGGATTTGTAGATTCCTTGTATAAAATGACTATTATTTATTTAGTTGAAGGGCAAATATCACAATGGCCTTGGGTGTTCTACTGGTGCAGGTAACCTCATTTCCTTTATGTTGCTTTATCTTCTTTTATAAATTTTAATGTTAACTAATCAAAAGCTGCAGGTTCGTGAATCCAGAATCATGACATTCTGCTTTCTATCATCTGTCAGCCACCTTACCGGGTAGTCACCGTACAGGGTAGTCACCTTATCGGGTAGTCACTGTCTCTACAGCCTCCTCCCTTCGTTGTAAATGAGTAGGTTGCACTAAGCAATCATTACATTTTCTTCCAACTCTAAAACTCTCAAAATCAAAGAAATATCCTCAGTCTATTCTTCATTCCTTTATTTTATAACTGTATCTTACATTTAAAAGAAAAAGCTTCCTTTGCAGTTATCTAAGTATTCTAAATACATTACCTTTCTTACCCTCTCCATACCCTGCAAGGTAAAACACCTCCTCCGAGGAATCTTTCTGCAGGTGTAATAGATAGAGCAGAGAAGCCTGGCCAGGTACTGGGCTATGCACTGTGGATCCAAGAACTAGCGAGCTGAAGTTCCTGCACTCATCTACTTAGGTGCTTGCAGTCTGGTAGTTGTGTTATTATTTCTACCTAAATGGCACAGACACGTGTAGCTTAGCACAGCAGAGCTCAACCTGTTCGACCTGGAAGGCTCCTTTAAGGTAATCTGGTCCAACCGTCCCCTCTATAGATGAGAATCCAGAGGTCTCGACTCTTTCCCATAAACACAGTTCACAGCATTGTCTCTGTCAATCCTAGTGTCTTCCTGCCTCAATCAGCCGTGCCCTTCTAGAATGAATAATTTCCTCTAGAGGCCAGGAAAATAGATGAAGTAAATTCCACTGAATCCCTCTGTAAATGGTGTGTAGTTTATCTGGTTGTCAGGTCTTTCCTTGTAAAGGTCACTCTTTCTTGGGAAGAAACTTTCTGATGTTCTTGTTAGCAGTGAAGTGAGTGGTTCAGAGAATGTGGATCAAATATGTGACTGTGCGGGGATGCTTTTTCTCAGTAGTGTTTTTCAGCTTTTGATATCTTATATGTGTGCATACAAATTGATTGCAAAATTTGAAATGTAAAAAACATGACAAAATACAACCTGTGATAAGTTATAAATATCATATTTGTTAATATTTTGTTGTTTCTTATCTAACGAGAGTCATTTCCAATGGTGTTTTTAACCTAAATACCAGGACTCTTACCCTCGCTCTGATCTCTCCTGTATTCCTCACAGCAGTAAGGGAACTTCCTGCCCAGGAAGAACCTGAACAGAAGGTGACTGACCTAGTAGAATAAAGCACAGTTCAGGAGAAATGGACAGATAACAATAATAACTAAAATTCAGTACTCACTGGATGCCAGGAAACTGTTCTAAGTGCTTGAATGTGTTTAATGCATTTACTCACCAGCACCCCCCGAGCTAGGTACTCCTTCAGTGGGTGCGGAGTGAGCCCTAATGAGCAAGAGGCATCGCATGCTGGACACAACCAATGGAGACAGAGATAATAGCTCTGGATGAGACAGAAGGTGACAGTACACTGTGGGGACAAGGAAGCAAGGCAGAAAAGAGGCAAACGCTTTCCTTCCCACGTGCTCACATCCCCCTCATGTACCCATCAAGGACACAGCAGAGTAACTGATACCTAATAAATGCCCAGTAAAATGTGAGTTGAATGAAAAGCAGTGTGGTGACAAAGGACCATTCATGACCCATTGGTCAGAGAAACTAAGGTTGAGTACGACTTTTGAGGTCACCTAGGATAGCCATCCATCCACCACACCCCTGCTGTGTGGTCATCCTATCTATGCTTTCTTGAAACCAAAAGAAGAAAGAAATGTGCACAGAGTAACTACCGTGTGTTCACACTAGTCTAGCTGCTTTCGAATTCTAGTCCCATTATTACCTGATGAGGTAACTCTTATTGTTGCGATTTTACAGATGAGAAAACTGAGACCTCAAAAGATTAAATAACTTAACCCATGTATGTTCACAGATGTAATAGGTAGAGTCATTTGGATTCAAACCCAGATATTCCAACTGCAAGACCAGCACTCTTTCCACTAAACCAAAATTTGCTCTTACCATACAGAGAGCAATACCTAATCAAGGTACATGAAAATTTATAGGGTCCACTGAAAATGGTCAGAATTTCATTATGTGTATCTTAAAGTTAAATAATTTCAAACAATTTCAAGTTGCAGAATATGAATTTAATAATACTGATTTGAGATATAAAAATGTGAAACTCTACATCTGAATGTTTTACATCACCCAATTCTAATGATTTTAACCATCTGATTTAATTTACTTAACAACGACAAATGTATTGTTACAACATGTGGACTATAATCACACTCTCTCTCTCCTCCTTTTGCCCCTTATCTTAAAGATTTTAGCACTGAAACAGAATATAGTAGCAAAGTAAGTAGAAGTATAAATTCAACAATCTTGGCCAAAATTGCACTTCCTGGAGTTCAGACACCCCCAATGGGTAGTATATTTCCCTTTACTATGCTACCATAACTTTCATTTTGGGAAAAGAAACAAAAGTTTTTCATATATCACCCTTAGTGAGGCAATAGTAACGGTTCAAATTTTCTGAACACTTGACAGAAGCTATTAAAAGATCATAAATGTTGACTAACCTGCTTATTAAACATCAGAAAACAAAATTAAACATAGTTCGTGCTTTTTCCATTGCCATACCTTTAGTGATTCTAAGAAAAGACATGGTTTTCCCAGTGATCAATGAACTGGATGTAGCTTTCACCATAGGCTGGAGGGCCAAAGAGGATGTGGCTTAGAAAGTTTCCTAGAAATCATGGGGCAAACTTTTGCTGTCCTGGGCTGCATGTTACCATAGTATTAATATAATGGTTCTGACTCTTGTGGAAGCAACAGGATGAGGCAGGTTTTCTTAGTTATCATCACTATAAAATTATTCTTTTGGAGCAAAGAGTGTTAAGAGGCAAATATTTCAGCCCTTGACCATACACAATGCAACAGAATTGGCCTTTTTCAGAATGATTATCTTGTTTTAGGGGAGGGTCATCTTAAGATTGCGTGAGACATCACATATCCATTTGATTGCAGTTGATTCAATTGTACTATCAAAATGTCTGCAGTTTTGGATTGACTTTTCTGTCTAGACATAACCTAAATGGCAGACAGCAAGAGGCTCTGTAAATATCACTTGTATCTGCAAACCCAAAGGCAGCCTTGGGCCACACATCTGTCATTTCTATCGCACTTACACAGAGAGTATGTCAGTCTCAGCCTCCCTCAGCCCTCGCCCTGCTCAGCATCAAGCCCCAAGGAACTTCAGCTGGAAAAAGTAGGTACGTTCAATCTTTGTGTCAATTCTAACCAAATCTGTAAGGATATTTAGCATCTCACCTTCTCCAGGAAGGGAGGAGAGGAATCAGTCAAGTGTCTACAGTTTGAGCTCCCAGAGAAGCTACTGCCAGCTCCCCAATAGCCCCAACCCACCTGGGTGTATGCACCCTGTAACATGGGCTGGAACTGGAATTCTGTTGGGCTGGGTCCACGCAACTGCCCCAGACAGACTCTTCTCCCTATTCTGTAGCTTTCAGCTGCCGGCTCGTGCCTTGCTTCATCCTGGGCACAGGAAGTTTCATCCAGAACTTTACTGCAACCTGCCCCTAAGTGTCATATGGTCTCCTCCCCCTTTGATCCCCACGCGCCATGTAAAGTGATATGATTATTATATAATCAGAGTTACAACTTACCAAACAAGATGACTCAATTGCTATGTCAGTCAAAATGACAAGGCAATCTGCCTATTCTTTATTCATCATTAAAATAAACAAGAATTCCCCAGCTCTAATAGTGTCCTATTGGGTTGAGGCAAATAAAATCTCCACCAGCAAAATCACCCTCTAATTCAATAGTCACGGAAAAGGTGCTTATTACATTTTTCAGAGCAATAATGTAATATTGCGGATTATTCCCCCTTTTTTCATGAACACTTTCCAAAAGTATGTTTTTCCTTCATTTGTCTCCTCTCTTTTGCCGTTTGATGGCAAGCAGGGAAATTTAATGTTTGCTCTATCTAGTAAGGAATGGTAGAAATGAGAGTTGACTCAAGCCTCTGACACTTATTGCCATATGCTCTCTAGCCCTCCTAACGCCCAAGAAACTCATCTATAAATTCAGCAGGGCCAGACAGAGGGATAGAGTTCTATATAACATGTTCATTAAACTAAGTATTTATTAGCCCACTATGTAAACATGACATGTAGATCCCCGGGTCTGAAGCACCTATGTGATATATGTGTGTATTCACCTACAGCCCCGGCTTTATGAACTGTGTTCCTTGGAGATACCAGCAGCTCCAATAACTAGGTACACAGTCAATAATTACTTTCATCTTTCTCCTTTTATTTACTTTTTAAGAGATTCATTAAGGTGAAGAATGACAGCATTGCTTTGCTAAGCCATTTTGATTGCTTTCCTACTTCATTTATTATGACCTTTGGAAGTATTAGTTTGGTTTTTGCCTTCTAGTCATCTGGAATCTTGTTTTGTTTAAACTAGGTACCGCATCCTCACTGGTTTTCTTCAAATGGGCCTTTGGCCTACACGCTATTTAATAGAAGTGACATATGGTAGAATTTTTCTCCTATAAAGACACACAAGTGTGCAATACATTTGGATACTGAGAGTTGCTGTATATGTTTTAAATTGATATTGCCCCACTCACAAAACTTTTTGAACATGTATTCATTCTTTAACCTCGAATCCCTCCACAAAGGGAAGCATTACAGGAAGAAGGAAAGATGAGCAGCAACTAATGTGAAGAGAACATATCACCAGTCTGGCACGGTGCCAGGCACCATTGCATGACACTTAATCCTCACAGCAGCCAGGCAAAGTAGGTAATGCCGCATCTATGATGAGATAAAGAAGTTGTGGCTCAAAGAGGCTGGGCATAGTGGCCCATTCTTATAATCCCAGCACTTTGGGAAGCCAAGGAGGGAGGATCACTTGAGGCCAGAAGTTTGAGACCAGCCTGGGCAATAGTGAGACCTCATGTCTACAAAAAATAAATAAAGTTTAAAAATTAGCCATGGTGGCATATGCCTATAGCCCCAGCTACTCAGGAGGCTGAGGCAGGAGGATCACTTGAGCCCAGGAGTTCAAGGTTGCAGTGAGCTATGATGATACCACTGTACGCTAATGTAGGTAACAGAGTGAGACTCTGTGTCAAAAAAAAAAAAAAAAAAGAAGAAGAAGAAGAAGAATGACTTATTCAAGGTCACACAATAAGTACTGGGTTTGGACTAACTGAATTAAGTGCCTGGTGGTGCCTTATTCTGTTGACCTCTCCCCTTTCTTTTCTCAATCCTGAACACATGCGGGTTCACCATATGCTAGATGTATAAGTCATTTGCAAAAGATAAAGGCAAAAGTCCAAATAACTTACTCTTCTCTCTTCCCTTAGCTTTTCCTCAGAGAAGACCTGCCAGGTGGTTCTTATTCCCTTACATAGGATACCAATCTTTGGGAGGCTAAATGCACAGAAAACTCACTCTATTTTATGGCTGCCTTAAAGTAGAACTCCAGTTAGGCTATTTGTGTTCTTGGAAAGGCACAGTTAAGGCAATAAGAAGACAAACCATGGACTGGGAGAAAATATTTGAACAAGACATGTGAGAAAGGACTATTACCCAAAATGTACAAAGAATTCTTAAAACTCAACAATAAGAAAAAGAACAACTTGACTAAAAAATGGGCAAAAGATCTAAAGAGATGCCTCACCAAAGAACAAATACAAATGGCAAAAAAGTGTATGAAAAGATGCTCAGTAACATATGTCATCAGGGAAATGCAAATTAAAACAACCATGAGATACCACCACACACTCATTAAAACATGGTTGAGGTTGATGCTGCCATGGCTGCAAGATCTCATTCAATTGATGGGAGAGTGTTTGAGCCAAAATGAGCTGTAGCAAGAGAAGAATCTGGAATAGCAGGGGCTCATGTAACTGTGAAGAAGATATTTCTTGGTGGAATTAAAGAAGATACTGAGGAATATCACCTTAGAAATTACTTTGTGGAATATGGAAAAAATTGATACCATTGAAATAATTACTGATATGTAGTCTGGAAAGAAAAAAGGCTTTGGCTTTGTTACTTTTGATGACCATAATCCTGTGGCTAAAACTGTATTGCAGAAATGCCATACCATCGATAGCAATAATGTAGAAGTAAGAAAGGCTTTGTCTAGGCAAATGCAGGAAGTTCAAAGTTGTAGGCATGGAAGAGGGGGCAACATTGGTTTGGGGGATTCACACAGTGGTAGAAATTTTGGACCAGAACTGAGCAGTAACTTTAGAGGAGAATCTGGTGGATGTGGATTTGGGGATGGGTATAAAAGCTCTATATGGGTATGAGTATGGCACTATAATGGCTCTATATAATGGTGATTGACTCTATAATGGGTATGGAGGAGGACCTTGAAGTGGCAATTTTGGAGGTAGCTCTGATCATCAAGGAGGAAGAGTACGATACAGTGGTGGAGGACCTGGATATGGCAACCACGGTGGGGGCTATAAAGATGGTTATGACAGCTATGTAGGAGGAAATTATGGAAGTGAAAATTGCGATGATTTTGGAAATTATAGCTAGCAATCTTATATCAGCGTCCAATGAAGAATGGAAATTTTGGTGGTAGCAGGAACATGGGTGGACCATATGGTGAAAGAAATTATGGTCCAGGAGGCAGTGGAGCAAGTGGGGTTTATGATGGAAGGAGCCAATACTGAGCTCCTTTCTATTTGCTATGAGCTTCTCTGTATAAATAGGAGAGGATGAGATCCCAGAGGTAACAGAACAACTACAGGTTACTGGAATAACAATGTTAAGGGAACTCTTACCTCAGTCATACATAAATATGCAGTGATAGAAGACATTAGAGCAGATGTAGAAAGCCATTTTGTGAACAGATTGGATTATTTGATAACATTACTTCACTGTGGAGAAAGGATTGTAAAAAAAAATGGCTTTGAGACAGTTTCTTAGCTTTTTAATTGTTGTTTCTTTCCAGTGGTCTTTGTAAAAGTGTAGAAGCATTCCTTCTTTGATAATGTTATATTTGTAAGTTTCAAGTGACATGTGAAATCTTTTTTAAGATTTTTCTCAAAGTTTTGAAAAGCTATTAGCCAGGACCATGGTGTAATAAAACATAACATTTTTCCTTTTAAAAATTTAAGCACTTGTGTAGAATTAAGAAGCTGCTGTACATTTATGATTTAATAAAATTATTCCAAAGGAAAAAAATCAATAACAGGAAAAATTTGGGGAAACTCACAAATATGTGAAAATTAAACAATACTTGCCTAAATAATCAATAGATTGAAAAAGAAATAAAATGGGAGATCAAAAAATGAAGACACAGCATATCAAAATTTACAAGATGCAACTAAAGCAATGCTTAGAGGAAAATATATAGCCGTAAATTTCTATATTATAACCTCTCACTTTAAGATACTGGAAAAAGAAGAGGAAACTAAACTCAAAGCATGCAAAAGAAAGAAAATAATAATGATTAGAGTTAAAATAATGAAATAGAGAATAGAAAAATAATAAAGAAAAGTCAGAAACCAAAAGCTGGTTCTTTGAAAAGCTCAACAAAATTGACAAACCATTAACTAGATTAACCAAGAAATAAAAGACAAGAATCAACTTACTAAAAGATAAAAGAGTGGGCATTACTACTGATGTTACAGAAATTTTTAAAAAAATACAAAAGAATGTTATGAAAATTGTACACTAACAAATTAGATAACTTAGATAAAATGAACAAATCCCTAGGAAGACACAAACTGACAAAACTGACTCAAGAAGTAGACAATCTGAATAGTTCCATAACAAGTGAATAGATTGAATCAATAAAACAGCAACAACAAAAAACTACCCACAAAGAAAAGCCTAGCCCCAGATGGCCTCACTGCTATATTCTAGCAAACATTTAAAGAAGAATTAATACCATTCTTCAAGAACTTTTCCAAAAAATAGAAGAGAAGAAAACACTTCTCAATTCATTTTATGAAACCAGCATTGCCCTAATACCAAAACCAGATTAAGACACCACACACAAAAAAAATATATGAATATGGATGACAAAACCCACAACAAAATACTAGCAAACAAAATCCAGCAACATATCAAAAGAAGTATACACCATGACCAAGTGGGATTTATTCCAAGGATGCAAGGCTGGTTTAACATCTGAAAATTAATGTAATAAACCATATCCATGAACATTGAATGTAAGTTGTTGGTTCCCTAAAAAGACAATTACTTAGACTAAAATTCTACTCCAAAGCACAAATTTCCCAAATTAACCCCATCCCAGCTTGATCACTAATCTATATTGAATTCCCTTATCAATACTTTATCCATTCAATAAATATTGGGAAAAAAACACTTTTTTTTCCCAAGTTATGCTTTTCCTTCCATTATATTTCTATTCGACAGAAGCTATGACTTTTTTCATAAACCTTTAGTTGAATAAATGAATTAAAATTTTAGTGTCTTGGCTCTCCATTTTGTGCATTCTTGCTTTCACGGAAACCCTTTCTATATTTGCATTAACTTCACTCTCTCTAAAAGTAAAAGGTAAGCACTTTCTCCATCACTAAAGTGTTCCTTTCTTCCTTAAGTATCAGCGTCTCAGAATCTGCACTCAGCCAAAACTGTATGAGAGATATATCTAATGATTTCTACAATAGTTATTATGCTTCATTTAGTTTCTAATAAAAATTACTTTATGCTCAGTATTGAATCTGACATTCAAAAACATTTGTTGAGTGAATACTATACATAGAATTCTACACTAAACCCCCTTAAGAATAAAATACTGTAAAAGAACATAAACTAGGGAACAAAGGACTCAGTAGGCTGACAGGTACTAACCTGGGATGTAGCCACAGAGCTGTGATGTGATTTGAGCTAAGTCACATAATCTCTCTGACTTTCAATCCCTGTTTCTACAAAAAGATTGTCTATCTCAGGGATGGTAAAGAAGTTTCATCTCAAGTGCCAAATCCAGTTGATTGGAAATGATTTCTTGAGTTCTGGGAAGAAATATGAGGCTAAGTACAGGTCCAGGAAGAAGACTGCTATGAATCAATTTGTGATGTCAACAACCATAGGTGAGAGAAGTTTTGAAAAGAGCATGTAGGCTCTTTGCCATCTCTAAACTATTTACATATAAAGATTACTCAGTCTTTTAAATAAAAGATCATCTGATTCATCATGCTCTGCATTTCTAACTTAATATCACATTATTGATGGTAAATTATGAGTATTTCCTTTATTTTAACTTATTATTAATTATTGGTTTTACAGGGTACAAACTTTTTGTAAATGACTCAGAGCATCTTGAATATTATTTTTATAATACATGCAGTATTTAACTAAAATTTTCAATTGGATTTAATTATCCAAGTGAGCAAAAAATTAATACAATGGTTTTTAGAAGTGCTGAAAAAAAATCTCAGTGGATATGAATGCTCATTGTCCGAATTCAAAATGTCATTTTATGTCTCATCTTAAAACATCAAATTTCTCCATTTTTTTCCTGCAGTTCCTATTATTTGGGGTTTCTTTTACAGATCACAATTAGCTAGGCATATAAACAGTGCCTATTTTATATTTTTTAATCTGATATATATATGTAAATACATGTATTTGAATGCTAACCAAATCATTTTTCACTAATCAAATCAAGGTGCAAAACTGGAAAAATATAGATGGGATTTTGTGTTTTAAAAAGTGATTATTTAGTCTTAGTTTTAATATTTGAGACATTTACCAATATTTGGCCAAATGTGGTTCATCTGGGATTATAAACTGGTTGATGTCTGATACATTGACCCCTAGGATAAAGCAGTATTAATGTTATTCAAGTTCCACTGGTTAAGCAAGACATCAGTAATTTCTTATTTTCTCTAGTAAAACCATTCTCATTCTTTTCAAAAAATTATCTTATTCCATTCTTTTTTTGGAAATATCAATATTATTAATGTTATGTTATTTCTCTTTTTTTCTCAATAGGACCTTTTAAAAATGGTATGAGTATATTTTTTCATTTTTTAATGGGGAAAAGATATATATGAACACTTTTGCCAATGATGGGTGAATTATTTCTTAAATTAAACAGAAGAAATTCATTTAAAATATTTCTCATTTATTTCACATGGAAGTTTGGTAAGTATACATATATGGCAAAATGGCGGGGGGGGGGGCGGGGATTCTACCATATCAAAAATTCTCTATTTTCAGTTTATATTGTCCCAGTTGTCCTCCCCTTTTTAATTCCTTAGCTTTTCCACCAAAGATTTATAAATATATAATTTACATGCCATTTATTGCAACTCTGGTTAAAATGACTATAAGTAGAGATTTCACTTTTCTCACCTAACCAAAAACAAGTTGTAACTCAGAAATTAACTTCTCACAACCCTACTGATAATCCTAAGAATCTAATAGGACTATTTAGATTCTTTTCCAAATTGTTGTAGATTACTTGATTAAAAACATACAATATATAAATAATATTAGAAATATGTGTAATTACTATGACCCTAAATGACAACAGAAACTCTGTTGTCACAGTGTAAAAGAAAAGTCTATACTAAATTAGCTTTTGTTCAAGGAGCTTAAGATTCACTAAGCAACACTTTAGTTCCCCAGTTGCTACTAATTTTACAACAGCATAGGAGGCAAATATGGTGATTTCTCAGTGTGGTCATTTAACCTGTGTTTTTATAGCATTGGTTTCCTGTTTCCAGGATGCCCCATATTTGTCCCAACAGACAGCTAGAATGTCTCAATCACCAAAGGGACAATATCTACAACATGGATTGAGCAACCAGGGATCACCAACAGAGGCAGCAGTTAATGCTTTAAAAATAACTATAAATTATTCACAACAAAGCCCTACATTTGAAAAAATAAAAGGCATATTTATTTGAATGCATGTAAGCAATTAATCTTGAGTAATAAAATTTTTAGTTGTTTATTCTTTATTCCTACGAATTCCATTCTCAAATAATAAAATTTTAAAATTGTATTTAAGATACAATACAATTACAACTAAAAGTTGTTAAGCATCAAATACCTAGCCATTGGTGATTGAACCTTAAGAATTCATTCAATACAAAGTTGGAACAAGATAGTCCCTGACTTCAAGAATCTCACAATCTATGGGGATAGGCAGATGGGTAAGGTAATTATTTCAGTCCTTGGTTGGGTAGCAAGAGGTATGTAAATCAGATTGGAGGCCTCAGGATTCCTTTCACAGGAGGCAATGTTGAGCAGGGATTTGATGGTACAGAACACATTAATTAGGAAAACAGGTGGTGGGAAGTCATTCTGAATGGAGGGAAGAACAAGTAGGAAGTCATAAGAGCATGACTCTACCTCAGCACTACTAGAGGTTCAATGTATCTAAAGATGAGGCAAGGGCCAGAACTAGAGAACTAGGGGCCAGGTAATACAGAAGCTTGCATGCTAAACGGAGCACAAACATTATCTCAAAAATGGTGGGATGTCATTTTACCATTTCAAAGGGGGAGTGTCATATTCAGGCTTGAATCTTAGAAATATCCCTCTGATAGCAATGTGTAGGTTGGTTTGAATATAAGAAAGGGAAGATATCAAGATCAAAGAGACTAATTATTAATAGAAAGCTACTGCAATAATCTAGCTGAGAAGCAAATGGGGGCCTAAACTAAGATCACAGAGGAAAATAGAGATGGAGAGTATATCTGTCTGTATCTTTCCACTTCTCCCCACCATGACTACAGCAGCCTAAGCCTTGTTCATTCCTTACTTAGACCACAACAGTAGCTGTCCATTGGGTCTCACAGCCTCCATTCCTTTCCCCTTCAAACCATCCTCATAGCCACCAGATTTAGCTTTCTCAAACATATTTCTAATGGTCTCACATTCCTCCTTAAAACTTTGAAAGATGTTCTATGATATGAATGTTTGTTCCCTCCAAAACTCATGTTGAAACTTAATCGTCAATGTGGCAGTATTGAGAGGTGGGGCCTTTAAGAGGTGATTGGGTCATGAAGGCCCGGTCATCATGAATGGATTAATCCACTCATGGATTATAGTTTCTGTCTTGGGTGCACTCTCTCCCTCTGTCAGATCACTGCTCTGAGGGAAGCCAAATGCCCTGTTGTGAAGATACTCAGGTCACCAAATAAAATACAGGAGTGGAACTGGTGGCTTTAAAAGAAACAGAAGATAGAGCCAAGCTAGCACGCTCAGCCCGCTCGCCATGTGATGCCCTGTGCTGCCTCAGGACCCTTCACAGGGTCCCCACCAGCAAAAAGGCCCTCACCAGATATAGCCCCTCTACCTTGGACTTCTCAGCCTCCATAACTGAAAGGAATAAATTCCTTTTCTTTATAAACTATCTGGTTTCAGATATTCTGTTATAAGCAAGAGAAAATGGACTAAGATAAGATGCCACTACTTATAAGATAATATCTAACAGCATAGCATATTAGGTCTTGCCCCACCATTTTCAGCTCTTACTACCCCTTACCTTTTGTTATCCTACTCACACTCTGCTACAGTGATTGTGACACTATCTGCCACTACTCAAACATGGAGTGATAATTTTCATATCTTCATAACTGTTCTATCTCTTCTACTTAGATTTACCTAAGTCATGTTCCTCTCTTGCAATTCTACTTATATTTCAAGGGCCAAATCAAGTCCTACTCTTCCATGAAGTCCTCCCTGTCTCCTATAGTTCATATTGGTGTCACCGCCTGCTGCATTGCTATAACACATTGTATATTTCTTTATAGCACTTAGTGTATACAGCTTGTCAGACCATCATTGTATGTCTACACTCTCATTGGATTTATAAATTTCTTTGGCATAGATCACATATATACTAGCCAAATTTTTTGACAGAACCTACTCAAACTGACTTTTGCCAAAAGGGACTTTATCAACACATGTAACTCCAAAATCCAGGGACAAATAAATCCAGGGATCAAATGATATTGACAAAGATCTTGTTGTTTTGTTCCACCTCGACACTGTGTTTGCCTTTGTGGTTTGGTGATACTTTCTTTCAACTATAGGTGTGCTTTCTCCTTATAGGTGCAAAAACTGGCCAAAAATAGCTTAGACGTCTACCACCCAAGTTAACTAAACCAATGGAAAGAGAATATCTCCTTTTCAATGCTTATATGTTAATATCAGAAAAGTACTTTGACTGGTAGAAATTAGGTCATGTGCTCACCACTGGCTCAGTCACCATGTTTCATGCAGTAGAACACTGTTTACATTACCCTCTATGTGCTCTCCCACTGCTGTGATTTTAAATGCACATTCACAAATTCTTTAATACACCTTCTCTCAAGAGAAATTCCTCTCTCCTGTATGTGGGCTGGACTTAGTGACTCATTTCTAATGAATAGAATCTTGCAGAGTCATATCATAGCACTTCCAAAATTAGGTTATAAAAAGACTATAGTTTCTGTCTTGGGTGCACTCTCTCCCTCTGTCAGATCACTGCTCTGGGGGAAGCCAACTGCCCTGTTGTGAAGACACTCAAGTCACCAAATAAAATACAGAATGCCCAGTTAAAGTTGAATTTCAGATAAACAATGAATAATTTTCAGTATAAGAGTATGTCAAATATGTATCAAAAAATCCACATGGGAAAGAGGCAGACAAGACTAAACAATTTCATTTAATGTTATTATTTCTTGCATTGATTCTATGCACTTTTAGAAATTTTTGACAGATATCTTTTTTTGTACAAATTTATGGGGTACATGTGCAATTTTGTTACATGGATAGTTTGCAGAGTAGTCAAATCAGGGCTTTTAGGGTATCCATTACCCAAATAATGAACACTGTGCTCATTAAATCATTTCTCATCATCCTGCCCCCCACAAGTCCTCACTCTTTCCAGTCTCCATTATCTATCATTCCACACCTTATGTCTATGTGAACACATTTTTTAGCACTCACTTGTGAGAGAGAACATGTGATATTTGTCTTTCTGTGCCTGGATTTTTTCACTTAAAATAATGACCTCCAGTTCCTCCCATGTTGCTGCAAAAGATATGATTTCATTTTTTTAATGGATAAATAGTGTTCTAAAGTGTATATATATTACATTTTCTTTATCCATTCTTCCATTAATGAACACTTAGGTTGATTCCATATCTTTACTATTGTGAATAATACTGTGATAAACATATGAGTGCAGACACCTTGTAGATGTAATGATTTCTCTTCTTTTGGCTAGATACCAAGTAGTGGCATTGCTGGATCTAATGGTAATTCTATTTTTAGTTCATTGAGAAATCTCCATACTGCTTTCCACAGAGGCTATATTAATTTACATTCCTACCAGCAGTGTATAAGAGTTCCCTTTTCTCTGTGTCCTCCCCAACATCTGTTGTTTTTTGTCTATTTAATAATAACCATTCTGACCAGGGTATGCTGATATCTCATTGTGATCTTGATTTGCCTTTCTCTGATGATTAATGATGTTGAGCATTTTTTCCTTTACCTATTGGTTATTTGTAAGTCTTCTTTTGAAAAATATCTGTGTCCTTTGCCCACTTTTTAATGGGATTATTTGGGGGTTTTGTGTTGTTGTTGTTGAGTTGTTTGAGTTCCTTATAGATTCTGGATAGTAGTCCCATCAGATGAATAGTTTGAGAATATGTTCTCCCATTCGGTAGATAGTCTGTTCACTCTGTTGACTATTTCTTTTGCTGTGCAGAAGCTTTTTAGCTTAAGTCTCATTTGTTTATTTTTTTGTTGTTGCCTGTGTTTTTGAGGTCTTAATCTTAAATTCTGTGCCTAGACCAATGTACAGAAGAGTTTTCTCTAGGTTTTCTTTTAGTGTTTTCATGATTTCAGGTCTTACATTTAAGTCTTTAATACATCTCGAGTTGATTTTTGTATATAGTGCAAGATAGGAGTCCAGTTTTAGTCTTCTGCATATGGCTATCCAATTTTCCCAGTTCCATTTATTAAAAAGGGTGTCCTTTCTGCAATGCATGTCATTGTCAGCTTTGTCAAAAATCAGTTCACTGTCAATATGCGGCTTTATTGCTGGGCTATTTATTCTGTTCCATTGATCTGGGATGTCTATTTTTATGCCAGTGCCATGCTGTTTTTGTTACTATAGCCTGATATCTCTTTTTTTCTTTATCTGATTTTATCTTTTCCCATCTCAGAGCTACAAAACTTTTTTACAATGATCCTCAGGCCTGAAAAAAATATGTCACATTATCAAAATTCAGGAAAAGTATTTCCCTGAAGAAGGGATTTCTGAGACAAGTAGATAAAAGATAGAAAGGTCAGTATGTGTATGAGTGTGAGTGTGTGTGTCTGTGTTTTCCTGAGCAAAATTACAAGCCAAAGAGGAAGGGAGCATTGTGCATTCTCTGTAAGTGATTGGGAAGCTTGCTACCGTATGTGGTGCTAATTTAATGAGTTCACCCTGTGCCCATTCATTCAAAATAAGATAGAGACATAAACTTGAAAAAGCTTTCTCTCCTTACAGGACCCCTATTTGTTACCCACTGAAAGATAATCAGTGAAAATCAAGTCAGATTGCTTGGGTAGGCTGGGTTGGGTTGGACGTGCTGAACGGGGCTAGATTTTAATTACATCTAAGTGACAGTAACCTTTCTCATCCCTGTTTGACTTGGTATTTTCTGGTTTCGATTTCTCTAGTGGAAAGAAACAATATTCCTAAGCCAAAATTCACAAGACAGATTGTCTAATAATTTGTCTCAGTACTGATTGAAAGAAATTAACCAAATGATCCATCCCTCCCTCAGCACTCCCACACGTACACATTGATCTTCATCCAATTACTTAAATCTCAGGCTCTGAAAAAGATGGAAAAGAGGGTGATACATTAAACCTAAGCATAAGGAGCCTACACACTAGGACACAAATATTCACAATAAAAGACACAGTAAAGTGAGTGTGTCAACTCAGAACAACAGATGGGGAAGTTTAAATTCATTTGCAAATATCAGAAACACCCCCATGCTACAGTGGCCCTTGAGATCATTTTCAAGAATATTAATAGAGTCTAGGGGAGAATATTCCAGACACAGGGGAAAAGGTATGCCAAGACAACCAGGAAGGAAAGATTGGTACATTTGGAAAAGTTTAGGGTCCTGGGTTTCTGGCACAAAAAAAAAAAGAAAAAAATAATGTATAGGGAATCCACTTTGGCTGGGGCATGCAGAATGGGTAGGGAGTGAGTTGAATCATCAGAGCGATTCAGTAGTGATCTATAAATTCCCAGTGAGGTGGTTGTATTTAATCCCATCAAGCACAAGAAACTATTGCCCAGTATTTAAGAAAAGCAGTGATGTGAACTGTGCTTAAGAATTTAGTTTTTATTCTTAAAAAAAAAAAACTATCTAAACCTTCAGGCCACTATTTTATTTCCTCGGTGAGAATTTCAGGAGTCATCCCAGTGTTTAGATAGAATAATTACTTTTAAAAGTACATTTGCATGCATTTTCCCATTTAGTCTTCACAGAAACTCTGAAGCATGTATTATCCTCAATCTACCATTTACTGGATGTATGACCTTGGGCAAGATACCTAACTGAGGGTCCACATCTCTAACATGGTAATGATAGTAGTACCTATGTCCTGTGTTTAAAGTTCAAAAAACACTGTACCTACTGCACAATAAGCTTTCAATAAATATTAGCTTTAAAATTATTATTATTTTATAATAAGAAAAATGAGACTGAGAGAAGATGAGTGATTTGCCCAAGGTTAGTTTAAGTAGGACGTGGCAGAGTTAAACTGACTACAAGCCACTGGCATGATTTTTCTAAGATGCAAAGCAGATCATGCTGCCAGTGAAAGATCAGGCAACTTAGAGGGACAATCATGGAGGATTGATTAAATAAATTTTACATCCCTATCACGTAGAATGCTGCAAACAATTATGCTGATGTTAAAGAATTATTCTTTTCCAACATGGAAAGATATTCAAAATATATTATTACATTTTTAAAAAGTGTACACTAAGACATTTTTATTAAATAAAGATGAACAATGAAAATATCTTTTTAGAATAGAAGAATATCCTAAATGGATGTATATATCGAGTCTTTCTGTGACTGGAAGAGAGTGAAGGTGAATTTTTCTTATTACTATGCTCACTTATCTGTATTTTTATTATACCCATATTGAACATGTTTTGTTCTAAAATACACCTTTTAAACTTCTGCCTTTATCTTCCCCAAAAGACCTTACTGTCCATAACACACCTCTCCTGGTGCCTAAAATACACAACCTCCCTTTCTAAAGTGATAAAACTTACCCAAGACCCCATGAAGAATAGCCATTGGCTGAACATGTGACTTGCCCATTAGTTGATCATAATATTGTCTGTTGTTTTTTTTGCAAAAGGCTAATGTTAATCATAGAAAAGTTTGATATTTTATGGATTTTTAGTGTAAACTATGTAGAATGACAAAAAATTTAATTTTCCACTCTCCTTTGTTCTTTGTGCCATAACCATGGGTGTAACATTCTTCCCAAACCTAAGAGACCTTGAGTTTGGTCTAACAACTTTCTCTTTTTAAAACTGTAGTAACATATACATAACTTAAAAGTTGCCATCTTAACCATTTTTAAGTGTACGTTTCAGTAGCAGTCACATTGTTATACAACCATCACCCTCATTCAGCCACAGAGCTCTTCTCATCTAGCAAAACCAAAACTCTGTACTCATTAAACAATAATTACCTCCTCTCCCTCCCCTCAGCCCTAGCAGCCACCATTCTACTTTCTGTCTCTATGAACTTGATTATTCCAGGTACCTCATATAAGTGGAATCATTGCTGTATTTGTCCTTTTGTGACTGGCTTATTTCACTTGACATGATGCTCTCAAAGTTCATCCACGTTGTAGTAAATGTCAGAAGTTCCTTCCTTTTTAAAGACTGAATAATAGTCCATTTTGTTTATATACCACATTTTGTTTATCCGTTCACTTATTGATGGTCACTTGAACTGTTTCCATCTTTTGGCTATTGTGAATAATGCTGCTATGATCATGGGTATACAAATAACTCTTCAAGTCCTTGCTTTCAATTCTTTTGAGTAAGAATCTAGAAATGGAAGTGCTGGATCATATATCATTTGTTAAAAAGACTGTCTTTTCCCCTACTGAATGGTCTTGACACCCTTGTTGAAAATCATTTATTATATATGTGAGAGCTTATTTTGAGACTCTCTATATTTTTCCATTGGTATTGAAGGAAATTGGAATATTTTACCCCAAAATATATTTCTTTGACATAGTTTGAGATGACTGCCACAGGTCTAGCAGACAAAACTAATGCTGCAAAACTGATTTTTGGGGAGAAGGGGGTGGAATTTGCCTCTGTAGAGAAGAATCTCCATTAATGCAGCTCATCTTTCCTTATCTGATCTAGGAAAGATTAACTGAGAGTCTGGCACCTTTAAAGGTCTGAAAAGAAGCATTTACCATCTATTTCTCTCTGAGGACTGCTACCTGTAATGTTTCATTGATACAGCACACCCACCTTTGCTAGCCAAGCCATGCCTCTTCCTTCCTCCCTCCCACAACCTGTCTTACCATCAAAACCTCTTTTGCCACAATCTAAGCCTGCATTCTTTATAAACTTCTACACCTCATTGGGAGTTTGAGTCTTCATTGTGAAGGCTCCTGAATATGTATGCTAAATAAATTTGTATGCCTTTTCTCCTATTAATCAATCTGCCTCATGTCAGTGATTTTTCAGCAAACCTTTATGGAGCCAAGAGCCTTGCTCCCCACAGTACAGCACAGCCTGGCTTTATGCCAGTACCACGCTGATTTGATTGCTGGATCTTATGGTGTTAATAGTAAGTTTTGAAATCAGGATGTGTGAGACCTCCAACTTTGCTCTTCTTTTTCAAGATTGTTTTGGCTACTTGGGGTCCCTTAAGATTCCATATGAACTTTAACATGGATTTTTCCATTTTTGCAAAATCATCAATGGAATTTTAAAAGAGATTACATTGAAACTAGTTTGCTTCAGGTAGTGTCCATATCTTAATATTAAGGCTTCCAATTCATGAACACTGGATGTCTTTCTTTTGTTGTGGTTTTCTTTAATTTCTCTAATGACTTTCTTTTATTTTTCCAGATAAGTGTCCTAATAGATTTCCAGTAAAGTGTCCTTTACTAGATTTTACATTTTTCCTCTGCAGTGGATTGAGACCCTCTTGACTTAATTTGACCCTATATGATATGTAAAATTTAGGCAATTTGAGCTCTTCAATATATACAGTAGGGAGTAATACGTTATGGTAGGTCCTGGGTATTCTGGAATGGTTGGTGACATTATGAATTTAACTGCCTAATTTGGTGAAATAATGTTTATGTAACGATGGAAGAAGAAATACACTACATAAGACCTCTGAAACGGCCAACATCAGAGTCCTCCCATTCCATCCCTTTTGTCAATGCCTGTGGCTGTTCACTATGGAATGTGAGTCGTCATGGAGTTGGCAGAGGAGTCATGGAGTTCACAGAGGGGATAAACCATAAGAACATGAGATAAGATATTACTGATATAGATAAGGTAACATAAATTTTTCGTAAGTTTCCTTAGTTGGGCTTAAGTTTGGGTACAGCCTGTTTCCATATTATCACTAACCTTCAAAAAGCTTTCAGTAAAATCCCCTGAGATTCCACATGCTCTGATGCTCTCTCTCCTATGTCCCCTAAGGAGTCAGGAACACAAGGATGAGCTGCCAGGAACAGATTTTACAAAGGATTTGAAACAGAGCCAGAATGTGATAGGCCATAAATGCATGAAAATGTCTAGTGCCAAGTGAGACATCCTAATGATAACAAAAAGAAGCTCTGTTCTAGAGAGGACAATCAGATGGATTGTCGTGGCATCGCAGTGCTTATTTGACTTAATGTTGGTCCCAAAGCACATGAGTAGCAATGCTGGCATATTGTTATAATTATTCTGTTTCACTTTTATTAATCTTTAACTATGCTTAATTTATAAATTAAACTTTATCGTAGGTATGTATATATAAAAAATACATAGTATAAACTTTATCATAGGTATCTATATATAAAAAATACATAGTATATTTGGGTCCAGTACTATCTGTGGTTTCAGGCACCCACTGAATGGGGGTCTTAGAATGTATTCCTTGTGGATAAGGGGGGACTACTGTACTTACAGTTCCCAGAATGGATCATGCTCTCTCTCAGCTCTTGGCTGTGCCCTGTCTGACACACCCATCCCCGCCTCCCTCATCTAATAGATAACTCCTACTTATCTTTCAGGGCTCAAGACCACAGCTAGGCTGGGAACGCCTGCTTTGGATTCCATCCTGCTCTGTCAGTTTATTTATCTGCCACAAGTTCATTGAACATTGACTGTCTTTACCATTTTATCCCCAGGCTTTGCCTAGTACCTGGCACATAGTAGGAACTCAACATATGTTAAATGAATTCAGTATTTGTTTTACTAAAAGTCATAATCTCAGATTGAATTCTATAAGAAAATCCAATTATATGCATCTAACAAAAGAATGGAAATGAAGTAGAATTGTGAAGTGAAGTGAAGTAGAATTCAAGGTGAAAGCGTTAAACAAGCCAGAGAATGACTTTGTTTGACTAAATGATGCAATTTATAAGAAGGCAACGTCTCGGCCGGGTGATACTTCCTCTAGGAGACTCCGCTATCCTCCTTCATCCAGCCTGGGCTAGGTTTCGCCCCAACCCCCCCATCTGTCTTGCAACCCTCTCTAACTGTATTGCCATCCTCCCCCCTGGTGGATTTCCCCACAACTCTGTGAGTTCTTGGAGAGAAGTGACGTGGCTTTTTATCTTTTTATCCCCAGCATTTGATAAATGGTGAATGAAAGAATGAGACAAAGACATGAATCTTTTGCACTAAATAACATGACATCAAAATATATAAAGTAAAAACTGTTTTAAATGAAAGTAGAAATGACAGTTATGCAATCATGAGATATTTTAACACACCACTATCAATCTATGACAAATCAATTCAATAAAAAATAAATAAGGGCATAGAAGAATTGAACTATATAACAAGGTTACATTAATATCTACTGAACTTTGTAACCCAGAAATAGAAAATGCTTCTATAAATCAAACATTTACAAAAATGGATCATGACTAGCCCACAAAGAAAGCTTCAACTTACTGCACAAAGCACAAATTGGATGGAACAAGTTCCTGTAGAAAATACAAAAACAAAAAAGAAAGAAAAAGGAAAGAGAGAAATAGCAGAAGCTTTAAAACATCCAGCCACTTGGATTGTAAATTATATTTTCCTAAATGATTAAAAATGTGTGGTAGAAAAACATTTAAATTTAAAGGAAATGAAAGAACCATAAAAGCAAGTCAATAAATATAAGTAAATAAAAATTTTAAACTGACATAAGCAAAAAAACACAACAAACAAAATTAAAATTCTCTTAAAAGATATTTGCAAGAAACATAAAAGATTAACATCCTTAAAAACAAAATGCTCTTACAAATTAATGAGAAAAATACTAATACTACAACTTTAATGGTAAAGGATATTAATATACAATTTAATAATGAAATAGAAAGGGACTATTAAATATTTTTTAATCTCACTAAGAAAGAATTGTAATTTAAAACAAAATACCAGTTTTCCTATTAAATAAACAAAATATTTTGGTTTTGTTATTGCTTTAAGTCTATTATTTTGTTTCTTAAATGCTTATTTTCAGTGCTGATAGGGTATAGTGAAAAACATACTGTAGCAGATTGTTAAGGCAGTGTTAATTTGCCCAGCCTTTATAGAAAGCAATTTAGAAAGCATCAATGGTCTTATAAATGTTGACATTATTTGAAGCAATAATTCCATTTCCAGAGATCCAGTTCAAGGAAATAATTCTAATTTCACCCTCCAATTTATTCATAAATTATAATTTTATAGCATTATTTATAACAGAGAAGAATAAGAATTCCTTAAATATGAACAACAGGGAAATAGTATAGTGTGTATATCTAATGCAATATTTTGGATCCATCATAATTATATAAAAATAATATGATAATATATTATAGTATATATAATTATATATAACATATAATATAATTATAATTATTATATATGTTATATTATTAGATAATGTATAATTATATAACATAATAATAATATAAAGATTTTAATAGCATGAAACATTTACGATTGTTTCAGTCAAGTTACTATGTAACAAACCACCCAAAACCTAATGCCTTTAAATAATAACAGTTGATTATTTCTCCCAGTTCTATGGGTAAACTGTGTGGTTCTCCTGATTCACATGTTTTTGGCTGCTATTCTGGGACAGCTGTAAGGTCCAGAATGTTCCCTCTCGTGTGTCTGGCCCTGGGTTCTCCTCCATGAGTCTCTGCAAATGGTTCCTTAGACTTCCTCAGAGAACAGGGAATGGAATCCAAGAAGAAATGTTCTAAGCAGCAAAGATGGAAGTTACAGATCATCTAAGGCCTAGTCTCAGAAGTTACACGGCATCACTACTGCTGCTGTGTTTTATTGGTCAAAACAAGTCCCGGGTCCAGCCCCATTTCAAGGGAAGGGAAAAGAGATTGCATCTCTCAATGGGAGGACTGTGGCCATTCTACTCTATCACAGTAATATAACATTAAGTGAACAAAAAAGAATTTTACATATGTATGTATATGTATATATATATCAATATAAACTCAACTCTGATGTATTATATTCATATGTATTTTTATATTTTCTATTAATAAAGAAGTATATTAAACATAGTTTATATTTTTACACATGAATAAAAAAAAAACCAGAAGGCAAAAAATGCTAACAAGGATTATCTCTAGATAGTGGAAGAAGCCTGATTATAATTTTCTTCTTTAAAGTTTTCTATTTTTTTCAAAGTGATGGAAACGTATTACTTTTAAACTGGAGCATAAATGTTATTGTAAAGATATTGTAGTCCCATGCAGAAACATTTAAAGCAATTTCCTACAGAAGTCTACAAAACGCTAAAGGAAACTGAATCCAAAGTGGAGGAAGACCAAGATCAAATTAAAAAGCAAAAAAAAAAGTAGACAGCACCTGTATAATTCACTTATAGACTATACAGAATATTAAGCATTTGCATCATCAAACATTTAATAGCAGATTTATGACTAATTTGAACAAATGTGTAATGGATTTTAATGTATTTATATTACATATGGAATATTTTTCTGCCTCTAAAAAGAAAAAAAAAAACAAAGGAAGCAAACATTCCTGTTTTCTATGTATGGATCTAAGCCAAGATAAACTAGATGCAGCAGAAGCCTTGAGGCAAGGACTAATAAAAATTGAAAAATTTTAGTGTATGTATTACAACAAAACCTAAAAATAAAACAGACATGTTCAAGAATTTAATCTCACTGTTGTTTCTCTTGACCCTACGATTTTATAAAGTTAAAATAAGGGGTTTTTTTAACAAAGGCATGCTATTTTAATACAGCATCATAAATTAATTTTGCTTGATTTTGATGGCAATTTTATATAATACAGAAACATTAAGGAAGAAAAAAATATGCATTCCTCTTATACAACCCTTTAAATAGAAATTATTTTCAAGGACCCGGACCTGCTATTTAATAGCCTGCCTAGCCTTTTCAAAATTGTCAGGAGAGCCCAGTTTTTATCTTTGTATCCTGACTGCCGGAAGGTCTGGAAATAGTCTTGGCTCACACAAAAAATCATACACTTGAGAAAAGAATTTTCTCTCTCCCAGAAAGCAATAAAGATTCTATGGTCCAGCACAATTTTAAAAGAAATAGTAGGAAAGCGTTAGCCCCCTAGAAAAGTGTGTACGTGTGTGCTGTTTACAGATATGCATCTGCTAAAATTCAAGATATCATCTCTCCCATTCAAGAAGGACTTCTGCTTCTACAGGATGAGCCGATTGTGAACTAAAATAAAATCTTAAGGCCCCCAAACAGCTGAATGGACCCCGTCTTGGCCAAGAGGACAACCCCCTCCGAAAAAAAACTTAAAGCTGAGTTTCCGGTCATGAGGAGAAGGGAGGTCAGACACACCTAGTTATGCCCTGTCCGTCTTGGAGTTATTCTTTGTAACAATAAGATACAAAGTCATTAACAACCTAAGGCCATGTAAGACAAAGGTTAAACCACACCTGCAGGTCACCAATTTACTTAACAGATCACTTGAGTCTTGGTATACGTCCCGTGTACGTTCCGTGACTTGTCTATGATACCACACTTCCTTATCTTAACTTAAAACATTCCAAGGCTTTAGACAAAGCTTCATTTCTTAAACCAATTACAAATCAAAGAATCTTTAAACCCACCTGTAATCCCCTGCTTCGAGGCCAAACCAATGTACACCTTCCATGTATTGATTGATGACTTTATGTGTAATTCCTGTCTCCCTAAAATGTATAAAACCAAACTGTAACCCAACCATGGTGGGATCACTTGCTCCAGGATTCTTGGGTATGGCCCACCAGGCCATGATCACACATATTTGGTGTGATCATAAAAAACCTCTTTAAATTATTTTACAGAGTTTGGACTCTTTTCTGTTGACACTCTATTTCCTTACAACCTGAGATTTCTAACCCTAGGCACCAAGTGACTCCCAGCTCCATTCCACAGATGAATTCTTAGCAGTCTTTCTCAAAACATTTGCATATGCTGTAGTGATGCCTTTACCACTAACAGGTAATGCTATGTACTATGCAGAAGATAATTCGTTACATGTGACATTATTTCTAAATCATGAAACATAAAGCTCCTTCTTTGGGTCATTCTTTTAACAGATAACGCCAATTAGGTAGCAAGTGCTCCTTTGGGTCCAGGTAAATACATATAACATTTTTAATACTTTTCTATGAAAGTGAAAACAATCCTATCAAAGCTTTAATAATACCTATTTAGACTCATTTATGCTCTTTCAAACTCCATAACATATTTCTGTAGACTAAAACTTGTAGCCTCTTTCAACACTAATGAGACCTCAAGAGATTATTCTGAAATACCTCTAATCCTGCCCCACTGTTTCCTCCTTTGCTTATACAGAGTTCTTTTACTGTCATTAAGCTTAAGAGTTTTTTTCATCATCATACTTATTTTAATCACATGTAAACAATAATTATTTTCATTGTCCATGGACTCTGAAAGATAAAACAGTTTAATTTTAATTTGGTGTTTGTTTGTTTGTTTGTTTTAAAGATTTATTTTAGGCCTTTGAAATGTTTTTCATTTTCATGACCTAATGACTGATTTATCTCATTGAGTTCAAATTTTTACCTACTTGCTACATCTTAGTTGCAGAAATTTAGTGTGTGTTGGGTGCCATTTTGTTTAATGATAGGTCCTGTTATGCCTAAAAATAGAACTGAAAATTAAAACTTTATAACATGTTTAAATAAGCCCATTAATAAATTTTCCCCTAGGTTCTATATGGCACTGCATGGTATGTGTTCACAGTCCTACTCCACATTTCTCACCCGATCCACATTTTTCCATATACCCTATTCTTTATAAAACAGTCGCAGAATAAAGGAGAATCAAGGTCTACTGAAGCGACAGGATGAAGACAAACCCAGAAGTAGTGACTTTGTAATATGACAGGGAACCTGGGTCTGTTCAAGGATAAGCCAGAGTGTCAAAAAGAAGCCTCTGAAAGTCTAACCTCATGCAAAGTGTTAAGTCTTTCTGAATCTCTCTTTTGCATACCTCTCCCTCTTTCTTTTAGCCTCTCAAAAATTCATGACTAATCTTCTGTGTTTTGCCCAAAGTTTCAAATTTAGTTAACCAAAAACAATCACTAATAAGAACACCCTATTCCCAAATCCAGAGAATCAGTGGTCCCAAATCTTTTTGGCACCAGGGACCGGTTTCATGAAAGACAATTTTTCCATGGATAGGGGAAGGGAAGAACCAGGGGGTGGGGGTCAGGGCCAGGGTGGGGGTCCTGCTGCCTGGTCCCTAACAGGCCACGGACCGGTTGAGGACCACAGCAAGGAATAACATAGTTCCTGTGTTCAACACTTGAAGTGGGAGCTTTCTTTTCACATAATTTTTTTAATAGCTAGAGCTTTTGTTGTAAGAAAGACTCTATCATTTTCCATTATTGCAGATACTAAATTAAGAACTTCTTCAAAATGAGCTCATTTAGTGTTACAGATAGTGATGAGAGTAAAAATATTCCCACTTCCTATAATGATCTTATTGTCTGTCACACAATTTTTATTATGCTACTTTGTGTGGGCTTTTCTTAATATATACAAATCATCTGATTTCCACAGAAAGCACATTTCCTTATCTTTAGACAGCAAAGTATAAAGTTACATTTCGAAGGCAGTATTTCTGAATGCCTTCCTCAAAGAAATGTAAAAGTCTGCTTTTATATTTGATAGCATCATACTTATTTTAACCACATGTAAACATCTGTCTTACCTTGAAGTGCTAGAGCTTTACAAGATTAGAAATGAAAAGAGGCATTTTAAAACTATCACTTCGATAATTTCTCCTGGTTTCTTACATAAGCTATACCAAAGTTTAATTTTTTAGCCAAAATGACTCTGTAAAAAGTTGTATATTTTCACTGTAGACTTGCTAAATAAAGTGTCTCTTCTTAAAGAACCCAGACTAGTTCATAAACAGTGTTTATCTTTTAATCTCCCTACTCCCTCTTGAGATACAGGCTATATTTACACTAGGAAGAATTTTATTCCAGTCTGTTTAAAAAGATATTATTCCTTTCTATTTCAGTGCTTCTCTATCAAAGAGGGTTCATTGGGTCTAATCCCACCAAGATCCAGGATAAGCTTTCTTCTCATTACTTTCATTCTGGAAGGTTTTATAATATATACTTCAACAAATCAGAATATCAAGCAGCCTACTATAGGATTATCTCAAAAAGAAAAACCAAAAAACAAACAAACAAAACCTCTTGAAGTAATTCAGCTCTGAATAAAGAAGTTTAGCAAAGGTTAGGTTAATCAGGACTGTTTTGGTTCATGTACGCTTTTATCAATTACATTCAAATTTTAGCTCTCGTTCATTTAGAATGGAATGGTTTAAGTTAATTGTTTTAGGTGAGGCATTATGAAATTTTGAAAAAGCTCCTGCCCATACTTTTATTCCCTTGTATTTTATATTTTAAAATTTAAAAACCACTTTAATATGAAGTAACTTGGCTATTCATATTTGTTAAGCAGGAATTGTTATATCTTTTTATAATGAGAAAATCAAAGTTCAGCGGAGGTTAAGTACAGTCCAGAATCATATTAACAGCAACTGGCAGCCTTGAACCTGGAAACCTAATCTACACCCCAGGGCTCTTTGTGCTGTATTAATGATGCATCGATAACACCATCCACAGAAGAAACCCTTATTAAGTGCCTAGTAAATAATTAGTAGCGTGATTTTTTTTTAAAGTATGAAGTCCAAGAAGTAAAATATGCAACCTTTGTTCATGAGTTTATATTCTAGTGCTGAGCAAGAGAAATATTAGGAGGAAAACATAGAAAGTATGTAGAAACATAGAAAACTTTGAGATCTGCAATCAGTGAATGTTAACATGGTAGGAAGTGATTAAGCAGGCCCTGGAGCAGCACAAACTTTTCTCTGGGTTTGCTTGAGAAGCAATTACTGCATTGTTTCAATTTAGTTACTAAGAATGTCAAAACTTTGTTTCAACTATTTTTCAATGTGATATGTTTCTCTTATATCATTTCTGTCAGAGAAATATGCTCAGTTTCAAGGTCACCAAACTAGGTGACTACTGTAAACAACTTCTTCAGTCAATTCATAGGATCTCCACTGTGTGCTTTTTACTAGCTAGGAAAATGCTAAGCAGCTTGGAAAACAAGAAGAAACTCTACCATAAGAATTAGCCTCAGCCAATTACCTTACACTGTCTTCTGCTAACCAGTGCTAGAGAGACCCATGTTAATACTCTTAGCTAAAAGACCCTGGAATTAATCATGTATGGCACTTTCTGTGTTAATTTCAAAGTATTTTATAATATTAAATAGTAACTAAATACCATTTATAAAATTTCATAATTGGGGCATAAAAATTTCATGATCCTTCCCTTCCAGATTTATTGTCATTTTCTTTTTAGCAGAGAATCAGATTTCTTCATTTCCTCTTCTCTGGTAATTCAATGAGCACCTAAGCACTCTATTTGCATACTGGTTTATCAACACTTGTGGATGTGTTCCTTTGGAGGTACTCTGCAAGCCACCTACTTCATCTGTGGGTTCCTACATGTTTGCAAAGTTTTGGTTTGTCCTGCAAAGCAGAGACAATGTCATCTACATCACTACTCTCCAACTATTTGTGGGGAAAAAATGGGTTATTTTTAATGATTATTTCTAATCTGTCCCAGACCTTCATGTAGTTCCACTATGCACGTCTGGTACACAATTCACACATGCAAGTTTGACAACACACAAACTGGTCTATACAAATCGATGAGACAAGGCCACTGACCCCCAAGCTTGAACATCATGGCAATGTCAAATTGCTACAAAATTTTCTAAGTGCTTATTCTTTATTTCTGTAACAGAGTTCATAGACATTGAGTAGCTCTGATCTAAATTTTCCATAGAGATCCATAACCCTTAGAACAAAACTGCGACCACCAGAGGAGCTAGGTCAGTTGCTATTACCTAACAGAATGACTCTCCAGGAGGACACTTCCAGCCTAACCAACTACGTATTTCCTCAAGCTCTGAGCCTTCTAGATCATTTCCTTGTGGTTACTGTCTACTTCCTTCTATATATCCACATGCCCAAAGATGGGCATTTCTGATATAGTCTTCTTTATACTTGAGAGAGAGAGAGTTCACTTTTAAAAAGGTATAGTCTCTACCCCAAATTAGAAGGTATATAATGTCAACATGTTAGAAGTATCTTAAAAAAGGAATATAATTTATATTAATGGTACAACTTAAGTGACCAACTTAATTCACATACAGTTTATAATTCAGAAATCAAAAGAGATTTAATGTACAGGCATACTTTGTTTTATTATGCTTCACTTTATTGCAATTCACAGATATTGCATTTTTACAAATTGAAGATTTGTGGCAACCCTGTACCAAGAAAGTCTACCAGCTCCATTTTTCCAATGGCATGTGTTCACTTCGTGTCTCTATGTGCCATTTTGGTAATTCTCACAATATTTCCAACTTTTTCAGTATAATTATATCTGTTATGGTGATCTGTGATCAGTGATCTTTGATGTTACTATAGTAATTGTTTAGGATGCCATGAACTGTACCCATGTAAGACAACACACAATAAATGTTGTGTGTGTTCTGGCTGCTTCACTTCCTGGATTTTCCCATATTTCTCTCTCTCCTCAGGCCTCCCTATTCCCTAAGACACACCAGTTTTGAAATTAGGCCGATTAATAACTCTACAATGGCCTCTAAGTGTTCAAGGAAAAGGAAGAGTTGCATGTCTCTCATTTTAAATCAAAAGCTAAAAATGATTAAGCTTAGCAAGGAAGGCATGTCAAAAGCTGAGAGAGGCCAAAAGCTGGCCTCTTGTGCCGAACAGTTAGCCAATTGTGAATGCCAAGGAAAAGTGCTTGATGGAAATTAAAAGTGCTACTCCAGTGAACACATAAATGATAAGAAAGCAAAACAGCCTTATTGCTGATATGGAGAAAGTTTGAGTGGTTTGGATAGAAGATCAAACAGCCACAATGTTCCCTTAAACTAAATCCTAATCCAGAACAAGGCCCTAATTCTCTTCAATTCTGTGAAGTCTAAGGGAGGTGAGAAAGCTGCAGAAGAAAAGTTTGAAGCTAAAAGAGGTCGGTTCCTGAGGCTTAAGAAAAGAAGCTATCTCCATAGCATAAAAGATGAAGCAGCAAGTGCTGATGTAGAAACTGCAGCAAGTTATCCAGAACATCTAAGTAAGATCATAGGTGAAGGTGGCTACACCAAACTACAGATTTTCAATGTAGATAAAACAGCCTTCTATTAGAAGAAGATGTCACTTAGGACTTTCATAGCTAGAGAAGAGAAGTCAATGCCCAGCTTCAAAGCTTCACAGACAGGCTGACTCTTTTGTTAGGGGCTAATGTAGCTAGTGAGTTTAAGTTGAAGCCAATGTTCATATACCATTCTGAAAATCCTAGGGTCCTTAAGAATTATGCTAAATTTACTGTGCCCGGGCTCTAGAAATAGAACAATAAAGCCTGAATGATAGGCCATCTGTTTACAGGATTATTTACTGAATATTTCAACCCACTATTGAGATCTACTTCTCAGACAAAAAAAAAAAATTCCTTTCAAAATACAACTGCTCATTGACAATGCACGAAGTCACCTAAGAGCTATGATGGAGATGTACAAGGAGATTAATGTTGTTTTCATGCCTGCTGACACAACATCCATTCTGCAGCCCATGAGCCAAAGAGTAATTTCAACTTTCAAGTCTTATTATTTAAGAAATACATCTCATAAGGCTCTAGCTGCCACAGATAGTGATTTTTCTGATGAATGTGGGCAAAGTCAGTTGAAAACTTTCTGGAAAGGATTCATCATTTCAGATGCCACTAGGAACATGTGTAATTCATTGGAGGAGGTCAAAATACTAACATTAACAGGAGTTTGGAAGAAGTTGATTCCAACCTTCGTGGACGACTTAGAGGCGTGGAAGACGTCAGTGGAGGAAGTAACTACAGAGATGGTGGAAACAGCAAAAGACTGGGATTAGAAGTGGAGCCTGATGATGTGACTGAATTGGTGCAATCTCAAGACAAAATTTTCGCAGAAGAGGAGTTTTTTCTTATGGATGAGCAAAGAAAGGGATTTCTTGAGATGGAATCTACTCCTGGTGAAGGTGCTGTGAACATTATTGAAATGACAACAAAGGATTTGGACTATTACATAAACTTAATTGATAAAGCAATGGCAGGATTTGAGAGGATTGATTCCAATTGGAAAGATGTTCTATGGGTAAAATGTTATCTGTGGGTAAAACAGCATGGCATGCCACAAAGAAATCTTTCTTGAAGGGAAGAATCAGTTGATGTGGCAAACTTCATTGTTGTCTTATAAGAAATTGCCACAACCGCCCCAATCTTCAGCAGCCACCACCCTCATCAGTCAGCAGCCACCAACATCAAGGCAAAACCCTCCTCCAACAAAAAGATCATCTGACGAAGGCTCAGATGATCATTAGCATTTTTAGCAATAAAGTATTTTTTATTAATGTATGTACTTTTTTAGACCTAATGCTATTGCACACTTAGACTATAGTATAAAAATAACTTTTGTATGCACCGAGAAACCAAAAAAATTTGTATGACTCAGTTTATTGTGATATTCGCTTTATTGTGGTCTGAAACCAAACCTGCATTATCTCCAAGGATAACATAATAAAGGCAATTGTGAAATATATGGGCCTAAACTTCTGCTTCCTTTAAGAAACATGACAAAGAGTATAATGTACATGCAAAAACAATTTTTAAATAACCAGTGAAAGAGTATAGCCATTGGTGGACAACGCCTAAAGGAACATTATCTTCCTTGCCACTGACCTGATGGAGATGGAGAAGGACGGTGGAGGAAAGGGGCTCTTTCCCTCCTAAAATCCTCCTCATGGTCCAGTGAGGTTATGGAAAGTTCTAGGTGATAACCCTGAGTGAGAGTAGCAGAAACATGACTGCTCTCTCCACCCACATCTTAATAGAAAAAATTTTCAGAGATTCACTTGAATTTTAGGCTGAGACTTGCTTTCTCTGTGTCATAAAGAATCAAAAGTCAAGACTGGGCACAGTGGCTCACATCTGTAGTTCCAGCTACTCGGGAGGCTAAAGCAGGAGGATCCCTTGGGCCCAAGAGTTCAAGGTTACAGTGAGCTATGATCACACCACTGCACTCCAGCCTGGGTGACAGAGTGAGATCCTGTCTCAAAAAAGAAAAAGAAAAAAAAAAAAAAAAAAAACCCAGCATCAAGAGTCAGGAAGCTGCCTAAGATCCATATCCCAACCAGTATGCACTGAATGGGAATTCTAAATTAATTTATAATTATTATGAATTGCAAAAGGACCTTCCAAATATCCACTCTAATAAAAGAGGAAGAACAAAAATACAACAACAGAACAAGGGAGAATAATAGCTTTTGTGAAGGAGATGTTATAACTGAAAGATTTGACATTTATTTTAACAGAAAGTATTCTCTAATATCATATTCCAAGGTCAGATTTGTATGAAGGATAAAAATCAGAGAATTATTCAGGTTCACACATCATCTCTTCTATTCTGAATACTGAGTGTTTGGGATACAAAAAAAAAAAAAAGCTACTTCATATTATTAATAGAAGAATAGTTTTCCTCATTTCTATTTCATTCACTCCCTACCAAAATGTCACTGACTCTTCTGTTGGACCCCATTCACTTGTCATTATTACTCTTTTCATTTCCTAACTACAAAAATAAAATATAGATGCAGGAACCTTGGGGTGAACTTACATCAAGCCCCACTGGGGCTTGATAATACAAAATAAATTCTGAAATATAGACTTGAAAGTATAGACAGTTCTATGAAGGTTGAGTTTCCAATTTTTTTCTTTCCTAGAACCAGCCCTTAATCACCCACCTATTCTTTTCTTTTATTTATACAGACTTTCAACACTTTTTGCTACATTTAACACTTAGAAATTGAGCCAGAAGATAACTTAAGATACTTTGTGAATCTAGGCTTTGCCTTCATGAAAGCAAATATCTATCACTAAAAGCCATTGACTCAATATGCACTTCTCAAAGAGATTCAGGGACAAAGGAACTATGACTTTTATGGCTACCAATAGGGAGAGACACTCATCTAAACACGCACACATCATTTCTCCTCATTACACTTCTACTTTTCTAACACAATATTTACTGAAATTCTCTAAAATATCCATCCTATGGCCCTTTCTGGGTGGCGGGTAGTCAAACCCATGTTTGGCAACATGCTCACAATTAAATACAAAAACTGTTAATAAGACAATGTACTTCACAATCTAAACTCTATACACAAAACCAGAGACAGCAAATAATATCTCAGGAATAAGAGCAATTGACATGTCAAAATTTTACTGCTGAAATTTCAGAGGTCTGTAACAGTTTTTCTTAATGATAAACTTTTAAGAAATCGATTCAATTGATGGAATAACCTGGGAATTATCTTAAAGAGCACAAAGATAGTACCAAAATTGGATTTTTCAAGAATTACCTTGAAATTTTAAGTTTTATAAATTCCTTTTAAAAATTGGTTTTGTTTCTTACTATTTAGATATTACCTCTTAACAATTTTCTACATTTAAACACTCTTTTAAAAATAGGCAGATGTTACAAATTTATATAGAAATGCAAAGAAACTAAAATAGTGAAACAATATTTTAAAAGAATAGCAAAGGCCAGGCTTGGTGGCTCACGCCTATAATCCTAGCACTCTGGGAGGCTGAGGCAGGAAGATTGCTTGAGCGCAGGAGTTTGAGACCAGCCTGAGCAAGAATGAGACCCCGAATCCACTAAAAATAGAAAAATTTGCCAGGCAACTAAAAATAGAAACAAAAAATTAGCCAGGTGTTGTGGCAAGTGCCTGTAGTCCCAGCTACTTGGGAGGCTGAGGTAGGAGGATGGTTTGAGCCCAGGAGTTTGAGGTTGCTGTGAGCTAGTCTGATGCCAAGGCACTCTAGCCCAGGCAACAGAACAAGACTCTGTCTGAAAAATAAAAATTAAAAAAAAATAAAAGAATAGCAAAGTTGGAAGACTTACACTTCCCAAATTAAAAGACTTGCTATAAAGCTGTGGTCATCAAGACACTGTGGTACTGGTGTCAAAACAGACAAATAGATCAATAGAACTGAATAGACTGCAAAAATAGACCCACACATGTCTGATTGCATTAGTTAGCTTGAGCTACCATAACAAGATAACACAGGCTGAGTGACTTAAACAAAAGACATTTATTTTCCCACAGTTTGGAAGGCTGGAAGTCCAAGCTCAAGATGTCAGCTGTGTTGGTTTCTGGTGAAGTCTTTCTTCCTGGCCTGCAGACAGCTGCCTTCTCACTATGTCTTCACATGGCCTTTTCCTTAGTGCTCAAGTGGAGAGAGAATTTTCTGCTCTCTCTTCTTCTTATGGGGAAACTAGTCCTACTAGCTAAGTCTGACCTTATGCTCTTTTTTAGCATTAATTACCTCCTTGAACACCCTATCTCCAAATACACCCATGTTGGGAGTTAGGGCTTCAACATATGAATTTTGGAGGAACACAATTCTGTCCATAACAATGATCGACATTTTTTACAAAGTTTTAAAGGTGGTCAGTGGAAAAAGGATGGTCTTTTCAAAAAATGGTGCTGGAACAATTGAATATCCACAGCCAAAGGGTGGAAAAAAGAACTTCAATCCATCCATTGCAACGTATACAAAAAAAATTAACTCAAAATGGCTTATAGATCTACATGAAATACCTAAAACTATAGAACTTACGGAGGCACTGTTAATAAAATGAAAAGACAAAAAAAAAACTGGAAGAATATATCTGAAAATAACATACCTGACAAAAGAGTTGTATCTAGAATACATAAAGAACTCTCAAAATACAATAAGAAAAAAAAATGCAATTTTTTTAATGGGCAAAAAATTGGAATAGACACTTTATCAAAGAACATATACTAATGTCAAGTAAACACATGAAAAGATGCTTAATATCATTAGTATTAGGAAAAGGAAAACTAGGACCACAATGGAAAACCGCTGCACACCTATCAGAATGGCTAAAATTTAAAAACTGACTATACCAAGTATTGGTGGGTGTGGGACATAACTCTGCTACTTAGTGTCTATCCAGCATCTAGTATAGTGTCTGGCACCCCCCAAAAAAACTGTTCTTAAATTGAAATGGTAAGCTAAAAGGAGAAAGTCACAACAAAGTAGCAATTGTCATCAGTGGTTTTTTTTTTTTTTTTTTGAGACAGAGTCTCACTCTGTTGCCCAGGCTAGAGTGAGTGCCGTGGCATCAGCCTAGCTCACAGCAACCTCAAACTCCTGAGCTCAAGGGATCCTCCTGTCTCAGCCTCCCGAGTAGCTGGGACTACAGGCATGCACCACCATGCCCGGCTAATTTTTTCTATATATATTTTTAGCTGTCCATATAATTTCTTTCTATTTTTAGTAGAGATGGGGTCTCGCTCTTGCTCAGGCTGGTCTCGAACTCCTGAGCTCAAACGATCCGCCCACCTCGGCCTCCCAGAGTGCTAGGATTACAGGCGTGAGCCACCGCGCCCGGCCTGTCATCAGTGTTAAATGCTGCATGGATGGAAGGTAGAATGAAGAACAAAAGTTCCAATTTGTCAATTTTTTCTCCTACCTATGGATCACATTTTTGGTGTCTTATTTAAGAAATATTGCTTAGCCCAATGTCACATAGGCACATAATCCAAACCTGACCAATAAAAGTCAGGTCTGGACTCTTCTAGAATCTAGGCCCTCTATTTCCATTGAGGTTGGTAAATTGGTAGAATGTAAGTTTAGATCTAATATCATCTTTGCTACTGAGTGGAGAGTTCTTGCTTGAAAATGAAGACAGCACACACATCCTCAGGAAAGAGAGAGAGGAAAGTTCCTGACCTGCCTGAGACCAGCATAAATCCTGTACTTTTCAGTTGTATGACCTAATATATTCTCTTTGCTTGAGGCAGTTTGAGTTCATTTCCCTCATTAATAACCAAACAGTCTGACTAATAAAGTGACCTTTTTTGGAGCAATTTCAGTATAAGGAAAATGGAATTCCTAACATCTATCCATAGATTGCTCTAAGGCATGAATGATAATATACATAACCTGCTTAGCACAGTGCCCAGCAAATATTAATGATTCAATAAATGTAAGTGTAATTGGACCAGTAACCAAACTACAGTGAGTTGAAGAGAAAAGGGAAGAGAAAGATAGAAACAAGTGTGGGTAATTTTTTAAGTATTTTAGCCAGAGACAGAGAGAGAGAATGGAGGTAGGGCTAACAAAAGATTTGCAGACAAGGAAGTTTTAAGTGGAACTTCTCTTATGATATTCTATTGTGTTTGTTGATAAAAATTTGGTTTATCGTATTCAGTCAATATCATACCAAATTTAATTTTGGTTGTTTTCCTAACACCCTCAGATTCTTAATTATCATTGCTCTGAGGCTTTTTGATCTTATAAAATTTTATTACTGTAAGAGAATATATGAGAAAAGTACAACAGAATGTTTATGAATTAGACCTTTGGATTGAAGAAATTTTAATGAAACTTTCTTTCTTTATAATTAGTAAAATCTTCTAAGATGTTGCTGTTATTAATCCATTTTTCTCTGGTACCTCTTAAGGTAAAATTATATTAAGCTATTTTGTATCATTTTTTTCCAATCAAAGTGATCATATTATAATAGAATAATATCAAATTATCATTCTATTTTAATGAGTCCAAAACTCAATATTAGGGTTTAGATTAATAAACACTAGATAGGATGGTAAACATGCTTCTAAGTTATAAGGATGACATCATCCTGAATCTTATTTCTTTTCCATAAATTGTTAATTGTCTATGGATCACAGGTTACTTTGTTATTCCTCCTAAAGTTGCATTATTTGAATTTTAATAATAAACTCTTGTATATGCAATGTCTCAATTCAAAACAGTAACTCACACAGGTTGTAACTTGTGACACTATGCTAGAAACTAAAAAAAAAAAAAATGTTGATTTGAAACAAACTAATGTCATGTGCTGCTCTGATTACTAATAAAAAATATATTATCCTATCACTACAATTTTCCAGTGGGTGTTGTTACAGAAAGTGTGAAGTGTCAAAGTATGAATCAATTAAGCAGATCCACAATAACTAAATTTTCATTCTCATACCACCAAGAATTATAACAAAATTACTGAAAAATATTGCCATCTCCTTTTTAGCACAATAACAGATAATTGATTCCACTTTCGACGAAGCCCTAGTAAAATTCCCTAGATTGTATGAAAATGACTAACAGTTGTATCTTTCATTGCCTACGCAATCTTTTCACATAAATATCTCCTTTGATTTCACTTAACTGTGTGAAGTAAATACAACCTTTCAAAGGTGTAAGAAAGCTAAAGTTCAGAGACATTTATTGACACCTAAAGTGCAGAGTTACTAAGAAATGAAACTAGAATTCAAGCTCATCATCCAACACAAAATTTCATTTCCAATATACCACAGACACTTTTATATATTATTATATATATTATTTCTCCTAGGAAGAAACCGAGTAAAATCCCCTCTTACAAACTTTTTACAGTAGTAAAAATGAGAACACCATAAATTCTTCACATCAGATCAAGCTTCATATTGATCTTCTGCCTCTCACAGTGAAGGCTGTCCTTTCACAGACATCTTTTAAATTTTGATTCTCTATAAGAAAACCAACAACTTCCAAGGGCATTAGTCTGCCCCCATGGCTGCGGGCATCTGCTAGAGCATATCGACAGAACATCTCCCTCTTTGACCTCAAGTGCCTGGGAACATGGGCTGTGACTGCTTACCTCCTGCTAAGCACCTGTGACCACTGGTGCCAACATTTGCTGCAACCAGCAGGTCTCCCTGTTCGGATCACTTTTTTAATGAACAGAACCAGATGGTGGCCAGTGAGTTTACCGGACAACAGGAGCTTCCTTCTCCTTGAAATATGTCCCAGTTTTTCATGAAAGAAATACTCTCTCTTCTTTTCTGTACCTTCATAGAAACCCATATTTTCTGTCAACTCTGCATACACTGCCCTGAGATATTCCTGGGTATTCGGTAGGCACGTAAAGAGCTTGGCTAATTGTAGTAGTCACTATGTAGATGGAGTTAATAAAAGAAAATCTTTCCCCAAGGAATGTAAAATCTAAGACAGATAACATTGGTTAAAATATGCATATAAAAGAAATTCAGTAAACAAGATGCTTTACAAATGCACATGGGACATTAATTTTAAAACATTCATATTATTTTCAAGTAAAGATTTGATTTTTTTCTACTGTGAGATTGTAAATGAATTATTCCATTTATAGCTGTGTATACCTAGGGAAACAAATGGTACTGGTAGGTTTAAGGTAAGGTATACATTAAACATAGGCGTTTGAGAAAAAAAGGAAAGTGAAAAGCTAACCAGGATACTGAAGGACATTGTAGCTTTTGAATGAGGCTGAGGAAAAAGCTCAGAGATGCAGATAGGATTGGTGCTTGCTCATCATTAACGTGTTCTAGGCTGAACTCTACAAACTTAACATTTTTGTTGGTCAAAAATTGGCAATTTCATATACTTTTTTCTAAGAAAATACTCTCATCAATTACTCAACAAGTATAGTTGAACACATTCCAATGAACAGAGAATATTGATGAAGGGATCCATCAGTTGAATTGATAAGACCATATAAAAAAGGTTATCCCAAACCTAAAGAGAGTTGAGCAGTAAGTTGCTGACAAGACAATGTTTCTAACATAAATATTGGAAAATAATAAAAGTCTTCTGTCATCAATCCATTTGAAAATTAGATGTTTTTCTAAAAGCAAAATTTCATTGCCTAGATCATTAGAGCTGATATATTTCTTACTTAAAAATTAGACATATAACAATATGAGGTAGTAATGTTTAGGTTCAGAAAAAAATAGTATTTTTTTTTACTTTTATAAATTTTAAAATATTAAGGGGGTACAAATGTTTTTGTTACATGGTTAGCTTTTGCAATGCTTGAGTCAGGACCATTATTATGTCCATCACCCAGAGTGTGTTAATTATACCCACTAGGTAGGTTTGTGCCCCTCCCCTTCTACCCCCTCACCCCTGCTCGATTTCCAATGACTTTTACTTTCCTCTGCGTGCATGTGTGCCCATTGGTTAGTTCCAATTTATTAGAGAATACATATGGTGTCTGTTTTTCCATTCTTTAGATACTTCACATAGGATAATGGTCTCCAGTTCCATCCAAATTTCTGCAAAAGACATTAATTCATTCCTTTTGTGGCTGAGTAGTACTCCATGGTATACATACACCACATTTTGTTAATCCACTCATGAAGTGGTGGGCACTTAGGTTGATTCCACATCTTTGCAATTGTGAATTGTGCTGCAATAAACATTCAAAAGTAGGTGTCTTTTTGATAAAATGACCTATTTTACTTTGGGTAGACACCCAGTAGTGGGATTGCTGGATCACATGTAGGTCCACGTTTAGTTCTTAGAGGAATCTCTATGCTGTTGTTTTCCATAGAGGTTATACTAATTTGCAGTCCCATCAACAGTGTATAAGTGTTTCTTTCTCTCTGCATCCACACCAGCATGAATTGTTTTTGGACTTTTTAATACAAGTCATTCTAGCAGGTGTAAGATGAAATTTCATTGTGGTTTTAATTTGCATTTCCCTGATGATTAGTGATGTTGATCATATTTTCATATGTTTATTGGCCATTTGTCTATCTTGTTTTGAAAAGATTCATGTCTTTGACTACTTTTTTACGTGGTTGTTTGATTTTTTTTCTTGCTGATTTGCTTGAGTTCTTTGTAGATTCTGGACATTGGCCCTTTATTGGATGTTTAGCTTCCAAATACTTTCTCTCATTCTGTGGGTTGTCTGTTTGCTCTGTTGATTATTTCCTTTGCTGTGCATAAGCTTTTTAATTTGATCAAGTTCCATTTATTTATTTTTGTTGTTGCTGTGATTGTCATTGGGGTCTTCTTCATAAATTCTTTGCCTAGGCTGATATCTAGAAGAATTTTTCAAACATTTTCTTCTAGAATTCTTATGGTTTCATGCCTTACATTTAAGTCCTTTATCCATCTTGAATTAATTTTAATGAGTGGTGAGAGATATGGATCCTGTTTCAATCTTCTGCATGTGGCTATCCAATTTTCCCAGCACTATTTATTAAATAGGGATTCTTTTCCCCAGTGTATATTGTTGACTGCTTTGTCAAAGATCAGTTGGCTGTATGTGGATGGTTTTATATCTGAGTTTCTGTTCTGTTCCATTGGTCTATGTCTCTATTTTTGTGCCAATACCATGCTGTTATGGTTACTATAGCGTTGTAGTATAATTTGAAGTCTGGTAGTGTGCTACCTCCTGTTTATTCCTTTTGCTTAAGATTGCTTTGGCTGTTTGGGTTTATATATTCTTTTTGCTAGCAAACCTATCCTGAGAGACCTACACAGAGTAAAATGGGAACAGCTGCCATATCAGTCATGTCTTCTGAATAAACTCTGGTGATCGGTGGAGTAGTAAATGTCACAGCTAAATCACCTTCACTCCAACATCAGCATTATAATCCCCAACTCAGACAGTGAAAGGTTAAGACCACAATGTAGAACTGAGATTTGATAGAACTCTCCTAATTTCTCAATGAGTGGTCTATATCTATGCCAGTTGCTTTGTCAACTATCTTCATCCTCAATCCTCAAACATCTCTTCAATCAGTGAAAGCCTTTGCAGAAAGTTTTTATCTTTTCTTTTTTTAAAATCTTAATTGAAAGAGAACTCCCAGAGAAATAAGAGTACATTTTGTGGGTTTTGCAAAGGACTGCTTTCAACATCATATAACAAAAAGTATTCATTATTCTTACACATGGTTTGCACAATTTAGCACAGAATCAATAGAAATCCAAAATACTAGACTTGGAGTCAGAGAGAGTCGTAGTTAATTAAATTAAAGAGTACCAAAAAGAATTATTTCCTCATTTGTGCTTGTATAGATAAAACTGTTCAATATGGAATAGGCATTTCTTCATGGCTTTTGCAATTGTATGACTTTTAGAGTTTTGTGTATCAATAATGAAAAAATCTATTCTCAGTTATTTCATAATTAGACTTCTCTTTTTATTTTTTTCAAATCTACCTAAACCTAGCAAGTGAAAAACTCCATGCACTGAAGCTGAATGAACTCCATCTCATTGAAGGTCACATTTAGAATGCTGAATCTCCAATTGCTAAATATTTCTTTTTCTCTGAAAATACTGTGATTAGATAGAATAATCTCAACACCGTGATTTGAATGACAACCATTATTCTATTTTGCAAATTACATAAAATTTCTGTGGGTTGGTAACCAAGGTCAACAGCTTCTTTGCACAATCCAAGAATAAAAATTAAACCCTAGAATTACAGCATTTTAGACAGAAAGAAAATGTAAAAGACTTCCTGTAATATGTTTTTAAGTTTAGAAAACTTTACATTTATAAGCTATAAAAACTCAATAAGTATGAAATATCCAATTCTTTCTTAAAGAGAATTCACCACATTTTTTTGAGAATTTTGTATTATGTTAACGCATTATTACCTATTTCTTCATAGAATCTGGGAAAATCTTTCTAATTCCAATTGGAAACTATTCTTCATTCCATTATCATTCAATTAAAAGGAAATGATGACTTACAAAGTTGTGTTTATTTACATAAGTCAATAATGATCCCAAGTAAGTTCTTGCTCTTCTAAAATATACATTTGGCTTTCACATACTGTTTTTATTCTCTGAAATTAATATTTAGACTTATCTTATTTTGACATTATATTATACCCTTTTCCTACAGTTTAGGAATCTATAATTTTATTATTATTAGGGGAGGTTTTTCTTTCAACCACCTCCTATTATAGACTGCAAATAACACATTTATTTCTCGTGTTCCTTTTTAGTCTTCCTTGACCAACAACCATAACAATGTTTTAAGTGAAATAATTCTCTTTTATTAATGTTATTTGTGATGATGAGTTAATGCTCAGTTTGACTATCACAGGTGATCTTATAGTCTACATACCTTGCATTTTGCAATCCATACTCAAGTTCAGTACACATTTTTTATAATGGGTTTTTTTAATAATGAAACAACTAGTAAAATCACTAATTAGAACTCTAAATGTTGGACGTTAGCCATAACAAAATAAAGAGTCTCTATGTACTCAAGCCTTTATCTTTCAATCTTTCCACATTTCCACATGCCTGTCCCTTTTTAGTTCTGCTTCATGATTAATTACAATAGCTCAGTGGAGAATGGCAGTTTGCATTAGAGAGGTCTGGAAGAAATGGAGCATTACGTATACCTGTAGGGGTTCTCAGATGATATCAAATATTGCCGAGTAATGTTACTGCATTAATGCCACAACAACATGCAAATCATCCGTAAAAGTCATTAACATACAGCCAAAATCCAAATCTAAGGTTAATGCGTGTGCGTGTGTGTGTGTGTGTATGTTTCTGTGTAGAAGAGAGACATGCAAGAGGGCAAAAAAGCAGAAATAAGAAAGAAGGGAAAAGATGGATAATAAAAAAAAAGACCATTTTCCTTCTTTCAGAGCTGATCTCTCCCATGGGATCAGGGAGCTTTTGAGGCTGGAAGGATGAAAAAACAGACATTCACAGCCAGCCCATGTCACCTCCACAAGTGATCTGATAATGAAGAAAGCTCCAGAACTGTTGTAATCCCCATTTCCAGGCAGCTTTCATATCCCTGCAAAGGCTGCGTGATCGCAGGTTATTTTAGTGGTCAGCTTCTTTTCTTTTTTAATTTAATGTTGCGGTGATGTGTATCTGAGAAGGTGTGTATAGATAACAGAAGGATCAGATCTTTAAAATCCTGAAATCCTGCTAAGTATAAACAAAAAGGGTTTCTTTCAATATCCATGATAGTTCCCTGTAACTGAAAAAAAAAAAAAAAATCCACGGCCAAGGCATACATTTCAAGAGACAAGGAGCAGGTTTGCAACTGAACTGCTTTGATCAACCTTTAAATTAATATTTTATGTGACAGGGAAGTATCCTCTCTTCCCCACCTCCATCTAAGAACTTAATAGCTCTCCCCAAGAGACCAGCTGGGAAGCTCGGCCTGAAGGTATAGGAATTTTTCCTGGCTATTGTCTACCGAAGGCTTCTGTTACAGCAGTAGCTATAAACTGGCAGATGAGAAGCAAAATAAATTCAGTTTTTATTTTTTCCCTAACCTATATACCCTTATAAGGAAAATAGCCTTTGTATCAGTAAAACCAAGCTGGAAAATGTCCTATTGTTTCATCAGCCTCCAGTTAACAAACAGAGACAAAAAATTAATTTCACCAACATTTAACCCTGCACTGTCCCAAGGACCTGCCCTGAAGGACCTTCAAAAGGCGAATGTGAGAGAGTTTCCACGTTCGGGCTGAAGTGGGCGAAGTGGCTGCAGTGTCCTTGGAAGGTTCCACTCTAGGCAGCACCCTAGGTCTCCATGGGCTGCAGAGACAGCATTCTTCTGCCCCAGTGCTCCCACCTGCAGGCCTAAAACCGCTCTTTCCCAACTCTGACTGCCTGGTGGGAGTTAACTGTCATCACTGGATAGTTCCTTATGGAGACAAAAAAAAAAAAAAAACGCAAAGGGGAAAAGTTGCAGAAAAAAACTCACTTTGTTTCCTCAACCATCAAAGCATGACCGCCAAGAATGAGGTTGAGTTGAGAAAATAATAACAAAGAAAATTTTATTAGAAATGGGGCTAGGCAGGGGAAGGAAGAAGGTGGCTAAGTCTAAAAGAAAAATGTATCTATAACCTCTCCAGATAAATCTATAAATGTCCTTTAAGAATGACTAATCCAGAAAGAGAATATATACCCTCACCCCTTGTTGGTTAATATTTAATGTTTGGTTTGCACCCTCTACAAAGTTGATGCTATTGTCTGTAACATTTGAGGAAAGAATCACACTTGACACTGCCCATAATATATTGTTTAAGTTATAGCCATACCCAATTATGATGGAAAATAGATAGAAATGTGATTGTGAATTTTAAAAAGAAGTTTCTAGAAGATAGATTGCACGCAAGCATTTATCACTACATTAGGTCTTGAGTTTTGTTTTTCACAGATGTGAGCTACAGAAAAGGCCTTCTAATGGGACAGTTAGTTTCAGGCAATAAAATGGGAATCTTCCAGAAGGGATGTTCCTGAGATAATAAAGGAAACAAAGGACCAGATAGAACATAACAAAGAAGATGAAAAGACACAGAATAACAAAACAGATCCAAAACGTAGGTAAGTGACTAAGAAGGAGAAAGAAAACTGCAGTTGATGAAGTAATGAGAAAGTACAACTATCTGAAAAATAACTTTTATTAAAAAGGAGACAAAGTCAAAGAGAAACTATTAATAAAATGTAAGCAAGTTAAATTTTACATGAAAAGAGAGTTATGAGTGTTTTTATGGTTTATTATTTTTTCCCAATTACAATACCATCTGCCCCTTGTAAAAAATTTAGAAACTGCCTCACTTGTAAAGAGAAGAAAAATAATGCCCATAATCCCACAATTAAAAGCCAAACATGGTGAATATTCTAATGCATTTCCTTCTATATTTTAAATGCACTGATAAAGTTGTCAAAGTATCACATTTACAATTTGAATTCTGCTTTTATCCCTTAATACTATAACATGGATCATTTTCCACATTACTAGAAATGTTATGCAAATACTTTTAATTGTCATATAATATTTATTGCACCAAAGGCCTTCACTGCACGAGTTTCTAACATATGCTGCCAGAAACAATGGTAAATCCTCACTCTAGCACCAATTATTATCATTTTTTTAATTTTCTGAAAATGTAATAAGAAAATAATAGCTTTTCATTCTCATTTCACTTGATACTCCCCTATTAGAGAGTATAAATGTTTTCTCTCCAGTATTTTTTTATCTCCATATTTTTTTATCCAGTTTCTTCCAGTATTTTGTAAATTGTCTGTTTTCTTTGCCAATTGATTTTAACAGATTTATGGTTTTCCTTATTTGATTTCTATTGCTTTTTATATAATAATGATATTAGCTTTTAATCATACATACATGTTTATATATGCTCATTATTCTATCTAGTTTTTTATTTGCCGTTTATTTTAGGGCTCTAATTTTTATTACATAAATGGTCTTCTCCTTGAGGTAAAACCTATTAAATTTTCTATGTAATTTTGTGTATCAATTTTAAGCCTAGAAAGTTCTTAAACATACAGATAACAGCTATTCCTGTACATATTCTTCTAACTTTTTATAGTTTGATAGTTCTAATTTAACTCTTCAGGACTAAGAAGATTTTCAAAAGATCTAAAAATCTTTTGAAAATTGTAAGAACCTAAACTAAATTTAAAAAGTTTTCTGGCCAATTTTTATTAATGAGTTATTAAAAATTATAAATTGTGTTATCTAGTGATAATGCTTAATTATGCATGAAATTTGGATATGTATTATGTTTCTGGCCTAACCTTTTCCATTGGTCTTTCTGCCTCTTTTTGCATCAAAAACATGCTTGTAAGTACTATCATTTAATAATATATATATCCTAATATGTGGCACTTATGGTAAGTACTACACACAAGTCTTCCTTTTAAAACTTTCCTGCATATCTTGCCAGTTTATTCTTCCATATAAAAGTCAGAAAAATAATGTTCCACTCAAAAATAAATCTTAGTGTATTTAATTGGAATTGAATTAAATCTATATATGAAATTGGGAAAAACTATAATATCTTTACAATGCTCATTCTTTCTATATATATCAAGTCTTCCCAAATTCATACGTAGATTTGATTTGGCCTCAGTCAAATATAACAAATATTATATATATTTTCTTCATATACTTCACACATTTTTTGCTAAGGCTATTTATATTTTTATTATGAAGAAAATTACTGTATTAATATATTTTTATAACTAATTTTTGTTAGTATATGTCTTTATTTTTATGTATTTATTGATATACAGCCTTTCCTAAAATCTAATCAATTATAATCATTTAATTTGTGCTCTTAGGCTTTATAACTATTCAAATAGTTTGTATGTAAAACATTATAGTAGCTATATCATTTCTACTAGTATTATTTCTGATTCATTTTTTTAAATCCTGATTTTACCATTGTGTTGAGAGGGAAAATGAAATTATGTCAGTTTTGTAAGGGATTTCCAGACATTGTTAGCTAAAAAAAAAATTATAACCCGAAGCATATAACAGATAGAATGAGGTTCAAACAAGAAATGAGGAGAAAGATTTTCAGAAATTTCCCCTTTTAGGCGTGCTCATGATACAGTCACAAAGTAGTCAGAATTAAAGATTAATTGAAGAACATCTGTAAAGAACTATTGTTGCAAAATAATTACATAAAATAATCTGGACATCTAAAATATCATCATTAGAGTAACCTAAAGATCCCTCTTTCCTCTTTGAAAATGTAAATATTTCTAGGAGAAGTAGTACATGTAATTAAAGTGCATGTGATTTATAGGAGCTGCCTTTTGTCTCATGAGCAAGTGGGAAGCATTAGGTCCCTGATGAAGAGAGTTTAAAGGAGCATGAAAGATACCCAAACTGGTCATACCACAGTTAAGAGACAGTTTTCTCTCAGGCCAGCATTTTACTGATTTTTTTCTCTGAACCCAAAAGCCCCCTCCTTTCTTTTTCCATCACGGTGGTCCACTTTCTTCCTCAAGAGACCTGGGCTCTGGTCCCAGTTCTTCCATGAACAGAAAGTAGAGCTTCAAGATGCCACCTCGTCCCCAGGCCTCAATTTCCTGTAAATTAAAGACTTGGACAAGATGATCACTTTGAAACTCTATAATTTATAAGTGTTGAGGTTTTAATGGTGCTTTTGAGGGAAAAAGGTGAAATGTTACATCAACTGTATTGATTTTGCATGAAGGCATAATGTCCAGCTTTTAATACTTTCTCCTTATGACAATGGAAAATGCTTAAGTGTATCACTGTCTAATCCAAACAAAAGTAAAAATGTCCTGAAATCTGACTTTTAACTTTGATAGATTGATTTGCTATTTTTAGACTATAATACTTATGAGACAAAATAAAATGCATATTGCTTTTTAAAAAAAAAATGCTTTTTCAAGCTGGTTATATGGCAGATTGTTAACCCCACTGACAGAATGATGAAGGGGATTTTTTTTTTTTTTTAAAGAAACAATAAACTTACAAGGACAAAGAGACTTGGATAAAAATGATGGCAGAAATTATGGGGGAGAGAGAGATGAATAGAGAGAACACAGAGGACTTTTTAGGGCAGTGTCACTACTCAATATGATACTATAATGATGGAAACATGTCATTAAACATTTGTCCAAACCCATAGAATGTTCAATACCAAGAGTGAACGAACCCTAATGCAAACTGTGCGCTTTGGGTGATAATAATGTGTCGATGTAGGTTAATCAATTGTAACAAATATATCCCTCTGTGGGGGGATGTTGATAACAGGGGAAACTATGCACATGTTGGGGCAGGGGATATATGGAAAATCTCTGTACCTTCCATTCAATTTTGCTATGAACCTAAACTACTCTAAGAAATAAAATCTATGGACGGGGAAAGATGGCCAACTAGAGACATCGCTTGCGGGGCCATCCCAGAGTGAGACTAGGATATCAAATAAAGGAGGGGAGAGGAGAGACGCAGATCAAGGGTGGATCGCAGACAGGTGATGGAGCCTACCAGGGATCTCACAGAAGAGAATTGTGAAACAGAGAAGGAAGAAGATTAAGAAGTGAAGATGTCAGTGAGGATCAAACCCAGAGAGGCTGGGAGCCCTGCAAAAGGGTAAGGGGGGTTTCCTTCTTCCCCCTTCCTGCATTCGGTGACTAGCAGCCCCAAGTTTCCTGGAAGCTTTTCCACCCCCCACAAGCCTAGGCGCAATGGCAAACATGGAATAGTGGGGAGAACTTGTGTGTTCCAGGAGCCTGGACAGCCCGTGGCGGTCTCCCTTCCTAGCATAGTGACACGAGAGACCAGAGAACTGGTTTTCTCCCATTCAGATGCTTCCTCCCCCGCCCCTCCCCTATCTACTCCAATGGAGCCAAATTTTGGTGAGCAGCCACCTTCCCCAATGGGCACATGCTACAGACTGAGGTTCCCACAGAGTGTAAGACTCACACGTTTCCTGTTGGGGACCTGCAGTGGTCACAGAGGGCCGATTTGGGAGCTCTCTGCCCACTGGCATTTTGCAGGGTTGCACGCCAGCAGGTCAGACTAGCAGGCCAGACCCAGGGCACCCTGGACTCGAACAGGTTGCTGGGGGACACACAGGGGTGGTCTTGGAGCTGAACTTGGGCAGCGAGAAAGCCCACCATAGACAGAACAGAAGGGAAAGTGCTGTGGGGTTCTGAAAAGCAGTATTCTGGGAGAGCACCCATTCCGCCAGAAGACAACTGCCATATTGGATTAGAGTGTGTCATCCAGAGAGGGAGAGTTCAGACCCAGTACCCATAGTAAGCAAACACTGTGCACTCAGGTGCCCAGGCTGACCGGGAGTTGTGGCCCCTCCCCCCCCACTCACTACAACGGAGTAAGCAGTTTGAATTGAGAATTGAGCAAGCAGCTGCTTCTATCTGGTGGGTGCATACTCCATGTTGAAGTCTTCACAGTGGAACTCATGTCTCTTCTCTGGACGAGTGATAATGGACAAGGGGTGTCCAAACTGGGAGCAACCTGCCTGCTAGTGTTTCGCCAAGACTCACACTAATGAGCCAGAAACGCAGCCTGGAGGGGAGGTTTGAGAGCTGGAGTTGAATGGCGAGTGAGCCCTGTAGACAGAACTGATGGGAGAGTGCTGTTGGGGGGTCCTAGACATGATGATCTGGGAGAACACCCAAAACAGAGAACCCAGATATAAAACCATCCATTAAAGATGGATAAAAGACTTAGATGTAAAGTATGAAACCATAAGAATTCTAGAAGAAAATGTTGGGAAAATTCTTCTAGATATCAGCCTAGGCAAAGAATTTATGAAGAAGACCCCAATGGCAATCACAGCAACAACAAAAATAAATAAATGGGACTCGATTAAATTAAAAACCTTCTGCACAGCCAAGGAAATAATTAATAGAGCAAATAGACAGAATCTCCCCAACCCAAGCAAAAAAATTTAAAGACATTGGTAATTTGAGTATATCCCTAATAAAATGGCCTAATCAGCTTAGCATATTGTGAAATCCATGGTCAACAAGCCCCACACATGCAATGAGCTCTTTAGCACATGACACTTGAGTATGAATTCACAGACAAGGACCAATAAACATTGGAAGAAAGATTTAAGTTTTAGGGGAGAGGTAAAACAAAAAAAGAAAAAAGAACTTGAAGGAAAAAGAGACCACTAAATAAAAAGAAAAATTTTTTAAAATTCATCATCAGTATTTTCAGAGAGAAAGAAAATTTTGTATCAATTAAGCTTGAAGACAATACTACAGAGAATAAACTTCCAAAGAAGAAAAAGGGAACTTGAGAATGTTTTTTTCATGGTTGTAGAAATGAAAAATTCAACAGAATGATTGGGTAATAAAGATGAAGATTATCTCTCAGAAAATAGAGCAAAAAAGATAGATGAAAAATAAGAAAGAAAAGATAAGAAAATGAGACAGTCTAAAAGATCCCACATCATAGTAAAAAAGTTCTATAAAAAGAAAACAGAGCCAAGCATGGTGGCTCACACCTATAATCCTACCACTTTGGGATGCCAAGGCAGGAGGATCTCTTGAGGTCAGGAGTTCAAGACCAGCCTGAACAAGAGTGGGTCCCAGTCTCTATAGAAAAATTAGCTGGATGTGTTGGCACATACACCTATAGTCCCAGCCACCTGGGAGGATGAGGGAGGAGGATTGCTTGAGCCCAGGAGTTTGATGTTGCAGTGAGCTTCCACTCACTCTAGTCAGGAAGACAGAAGGAGACCCTGTCTCAAAAAAAAAAAAAAAAAAAGAGACAATTTTCTAAAACTGAATTATATATGTTCTATATTGCAAGAGTCCATGAGAATACAGGACAGTAGATAAAAATACATCCACATCAAGGTACATCATCAGGAAATATCAGAATTCTAGGACATTGGTCTGGGCAAAGATTTTTTTGTATAAGACCACAAAAGCACAAGCAACAAAAGCATAAACAGACAAATGGGATTACATCAAGCTAAGTAGCTTCTACACAGCAAAGGAAACAATCAAAGAAAGGAAGAAACAGCCCACAGAACTGGAAAAAATGTTCGCAAACTATCCATCTGACGAGGGATTAGTAATAAGAAAACATAAGGAACTTGAACAACTCAATAGCAAAAAACAAATAATCTGGTTTTTAAGTGGGCAAAAAATATCTGAATAGACAGTTCTCAAAAGAAGACATACAAATGGCTAACAGGTATATTTAAAAATGCTCAACATCACCAATCATCAGGAAAACACAAATCAAAGCCACCATGAGATATCATCTCACCACCGTTAAAATGGCTTTTATCTTAAAAAACAAGGAATAATGGATGGTGGCAAGGATGCAGAGAAGGAGGAAATTTACACTTCTGGTGGGAATGTAAATTAGTACAGCCACCTAGGAAAACAGTATGGAAATTCCTCAGAAAACTTAAAAGACAGCTACCATATGATCCAGCAATACCACTGCTGGGTATATATCCAAAAGAAAGGAAATAAATATATCAAAAAGATATCATCTTTATTGCAGCAGCATTATTTGCAATAGCCAAGAACTGGAATTGACCTAAGTGTCCATTAATGGATGAATGGATAAAGAAAACATTGTATATGTACACAATGAAATATCATTCATCCATAAAAAAAATAAAATTCTGTCATTTTTAGTAACATGGATGGAACTGGAAGTAAAATGAGCCAGGTACAGGAAGACAATTATTGCATGTTCTCACTCATATGTGGAAACTAAAAAAGTGTATCTCAAGGAGACAAAGTGTAGATTTGTGCTTACCAGAAGCTTGGAAAGGGTAGGATGGAGGGGAGAATGAAGAGCGGTTGACAACTGTATTAAAAATACAGTTATATAAGAATATGCACTATGTTAATAGTCACTAGTGTTTGATAGTACAGTAGGGTGACTAACAATAATCTATTGTATATTTCAAAATAACTAGAAGAATTCAAATATTCCCAACATAAAGAGAAGATAAATGTTTAAGGTAGTGGATATCCCAGTGACCCTGATTTGATCATTACACGCTGTATGCATGTATCATAATATCACATGTACCAAAGAAAGTACAACTACTATGTATCAATAAAAATATTTTTAAAAGAAGATAAGGAAATAAAAGACTTGAAAAGCACGATAAACCAATTAGATCTAACAGACATATATAGAACACTCTACTCAACAACAATAGAATACACATCCTTCTCAAGTGCACATGAGACATTTTCCAGAATGGACTACAAGTTATATCACAAATTAAGTCTCAACAGATTTTAAACAAATTAAGACACAAAATATCTTCTCTGATCATTATGGGTTGAAGTTAGAAATCAATAACAGAAGGAAAATTTTATAATTCACAAATTTGTGGATATTAAACAATGCACTCTTAAACAACAAATGGATCAAATAGGAAATAACAAGGGCCATTAGAAGATGGTTAGACATGAATGAAAATGAAAACACAACATTCCAGAACTTATAGGGAATAGCAAAAATAACACTAAGGAGGAAATTCATAGCTATAAATGTTTACATCAATAAAACAAGAAAGACCTCAAATCAACAACCTAACTTTACAACTTAAAGAACTAGAAAAAGAAGAAAAAACTAAGACTAGTAGAATGAAGGAAATAATAAAGATTGGAGCAGAGAGAAATGAAATAGAAAAACACTAGAGAAAAATCAATGAACACAAAGCTAGTTGTTTGAAAATATCAACAAATTGAGAAAACTTTAGCTAGATTGAGGGGAAAAAAGAAAGATCAAATTACAAAAATAAGAAATGGAAGTATGGATATTATTATTAATTCTACAGAAATGAAAAGGATTACAAAAGATATGAACAATTGTACACCAAAAAACTGGATAACCTAGATGAAATTTGGATAATTAGATGAAATGAACAAATTCCTAGAATCAAAAAACCTACTAAAACTAAATCATGATGAAATAGAAAATCTGAATAGACTTATAACTTGAAAAGAGATTGAATCAGGAATCAAAAATTTCCTGACAAAGAAGAACTGAGGACCTGGTGCCTTCAGTGGTGAATTCTACCAAACATTTAAAGAAAAACTAAGACCAATCCTCCTCAAACTTTTCCCAAAAATTGAACAGGAGGAAATACTTCCTAACTCATTCTATGAGGTCAATCTTACCCTGATATCAAAACCAGATGCAGACACAAGAAAACTACAGACCAATATCTTTTATGAATATTAATGAAAAAATCCTCAACAAAATACTAACAAACCAAAGTTAACAGGATATTAAAAGAACTATATACCATGACCAAGTGTGATTTATTCCTGGAAGGCAGGGATAGTTCAACATATATAACTCACTCAATGTAATATACCATATTAATCATATGGAAAAAAAACACATGGTTATCTAAATTGATGGATAAAAAGCATTTGACAAAATTCAACATGCTTTCATGACAAAAGCACTTAACAGACTAGAAATAGAAGTCTCAAGATAATAAAAGCCATATATAAAAAGCCCACAGAAAATATCTACTCAGTGATGAAAGACTGAAAGTGTTCCTTTAAGATCAGGAACAAGGCAAGTTCTATTCAACATAGTACTAGAAGTTCTAGCCAGAGCAATTAGGTAAAAGAATAAATAAAAGGCATCCAAATTTGCAGGAAAACATAAAATTATCTCTGTTCACAGATGTAGAAAACCCTAACACAAAAAAACTTAGAACTCATCAATGGATTCAGCAAAGTAGTGGAATATAAAGTCAACACACAAAAATCAGTTGCATTTCTATATACTAATGATGAACAATCCAAAAAGGAAATAAAAAAAAAATACTATTTACAAGACCATCAAAAAGAATAAAATATTCAGGAATCAACCAAGGAGGCGAAAAACTACAAAACATTGCTGAAAGAAATCAAAGAAGACATAAATAAATGCAAAGACATGCCACATTCATGGATTGGAAGACTTAAAATTGTTAAGATGTCAATACTACCCAAAGCAATCTACAGATTCAATGCCATCCCTACCAAAATCCCAATGACAGTTTTTGCAGAAATAGAAAAATTCATCCTAAATTTCATGTGGAATCTCAAGGGACCCTGCATAGCCAAAACAATCTTGAAAAAAAAGGACAAAGCTGAAGGACTTACACTTCCTGATTTCACTATAAAGCTACAGTAATCAATATAGCATAGCACTGGCATAAAGACAAACATATAGACCAATGGAATGAAATAGAGAATACAGAAATAAATCTTCACATATATGGTCGAATGATCTTTGACACAGGGGCCAAGACCATGCAATGGAGAAAGAACAATCTTTTCAGCAAATGGTGCTGTGGAAAGTGGGTATCCACATGCAAAAGAATGAAGTTGGACCCTTACCTAACACCATATACAAAAATTAGCTCAAAATAGATCAAAGACCTAAAACTATAAAATGCTTAAAAGGAAACATAGAACAGGTGTCCATCAACAGACAAATGAATAAGCAAAATGTGGCATATTCATACATGGCAAGGAAGGCAATTCTGGCATCTGGTACAACATGGATGAGCCTTGAGGATATTACGCTAAATAAAATAAGCCAACCACAAAAAAAACAAATATTGTATGATTCAATGTAAATAAGGTATTATATTTAAAGTAGTCAAAATCACAGAGACAAAAAGAAGAATGGTGGTTACCAGGGGCTGGGGAAGAGGGAAATGGGGAGTTGTTTAACAGGTATAAAGTTTCAGTTTTGAAAGAGGAAGAGTTCTAGAGAGGGATAGTTACACACGAATGTACTTAATACCCCTGAATGCTTAAAAATTGCTAAAATGGTAAATTTTATGTTATGTGTATTTTGCCACAATAAAATAACAAAAAGAAAAGCCCCAGTAAAGATACCTCCAAAAAGATGAAATAGATAACATTACTTGATGTTATTGATTAATCGGGAGATTTATATTTTTGAGGGATAAATTAGGGCCAAGAAATAAGTACATAGAAAACAAAGCAAATGTAAAACAAGACAATTATTAAGTATAACAAAAGAAATTTTAAAAACTATGCAAGTAAGGAAAAGAATCACAACGTAATTTCAGGCTAACTTAGGCCCACTTCTAACATTTTTAGTGTGGGGGTAAGATAAATGAAGGCCCACATATTATATGACTACATGTTTTTAAAATATAAATCAAACTGGCTAAGTATTAAATAAAATATTTTCTAGCCTCCTACCTGGAAGGCAAGGATAGAATTTAAGATCCTCGGACTCCTCAAAGTTCCACACTAGAACTTGGCAGTGCAAGGAGAGACAACCACTGGCCTCAGACTAAGAGCCCATTCCTTTTCCTTCCAGCCTCAAGGTCTGTCCCACACACTGAAGAGCCCTATGGACACATCACCCACATGTCCGTGCTCTGACCAAACCCTCAGAAATACCTGCCCCTTGGGTACCCACATAGGTGGCAGCATCCACCTTCAGTAGGACATGAGACCTGCATGGGCCTTGGAAGCCGTTTCAGAGTCATTTGGGTGGGGAATTCTTGGTCTCTGAACCCAGCAAGAGACTTGGAAAGGAGCCTCCTTGGCCCTCTGAATTCTTCTCCTCATGAGAAAGGGCCAGAACAAAGCCTTCTAAAGTGTGGCTGGCAAGACAGGGTCTCTCTGCAAGTGTCTAAGAGCAGTAGTACTGGGCTCAGCCAAAAATAGCATTTATACAAGCTTGGTAATGTATATAATAAATATTAATATAAAAATGATAATATGTGAAATTAGGAGGATGAGGGACATGGAAAATGTGCAGTGCAGTGCTCAGAATAAGAACAAGTATCAAAGGATTAAAGAGATGTAAAGCCTAATCTTTTATAGTGAGAAGTCCATAGATAATGCCTAAAAGTGAAAAACCTAGAAGTTGCGGTATAATCATGTTATTTAGAGTATTTAGAGATATGAAGAAAAATGAAAAAAGAAATGGCTAAAAAGCATTGAAATTTAGGAAACAAGACAAAAGAGCAAAATTGTAGGGGAATGTTATTCTTCATTATAATCCCTGTATAACTATTTGACAACTATGTGCATGTTAACTTTGATACTAAAAAATAAAAAAGAATATAGTGCAAAGAATAATCTTTTCCAATGCATTGAACCAATTCCACCTTAATACGATCTCTGGAAAGCTGTTCTTTAACCTAGTGCTTTCAGAATAACAAAAATGTAAGAGGCAGAGGAGAATATCAGCATTTAACATGTAGGATGAACATTGGCAATGGAAAGATGTTTCAGATTAATGAATGTCCTTTTAGGTTTTTGAGGACAATACATGTTTGAATTCACTCATTTAGCAGGTATTTTTGAATACGTATTTACTTATTTATATGTGATAGGCACTGTGTTAAAAGCTGGGGATACAAAGGAAAGAAAACTTTTTCTATCCTTATAGTACTTAATGTCCAGACCAGGTGATATTATTGAATAAAATATTCATTCAGTGAGTATAACATATCAACTGTGGTACGCGCTATGAGGCAAAGGTCTTGGTGCTAAGCATGTGCAGGACAGTAAAACCCACTCAGTGAGGAGAGTGGGGAAGTCTTCCCCAGAAATCACAGTGGGGAAAGATCCTTCCGAGTGGCCTAAAAGCAAACCTGCGTGGGGTTGAGGGAGGGGAAGCAAACAATGTTCTGGGAGAAGGAAACAACATTCCCAGTGGCACTTTTGTGGTTGTCATTTTGGTTTTTTGTTTTCTGTTTTCTTGTTTTCGTTTTCATGCATCTTACTGACCAACTTCCATACTCTGCTGAACCTCCCTAAGTTGTCGCAGTCCCCAGCAGTGAGAAGGGAGCTGTGTGTGTTAGACGACTGAGAGAAGCCAGCGTTGGCCGGTGAGTCGCCAAGTGAGATTCTGACCACAGAGGTTGGGGATCTTATGCACAATGATTAAGATTTCTGGTTTTTCCTCTGAGAACTCATACAGAAAGGCTTTGGAGGGTCTTTGTGGTGCTCTGAGAACAGACACTTTGTTGGGATCAAACATGCAAGGGTTTGATCAGGGGAAACCGGGTGAGAGGAAGCGGGGTGGAGGGAGGCCAGCAGAGGGTCTGACCACGGTGTGGTCCCTGGCGAAGGGGAGAGGAAAGGAAGGTTGGGTGGAAGTAGGGTTTGCCTGGGAGTGAGGGGTTTCCTGACACTGAGACTAGCACCGGGACAGTCCCGGGCACACCCGGAAGGTTGGTCACGCTGGGTGGAAGCGCATAGACAGTGGCGCAGACCCAGTAAGTCTTGGCAAGGCCACCAGGGGGTCCTGTAGCCAAAGGGACCCATCAGAGGAGCCCTGTGTCCCCTGGGCAGGGCCTGCCCTAGTGTCGACTGCCACACAAGGTCCTTGGCAGGGAGCAGCTCGTGGGGAGCTCGGCCTCAGTGACAAAGCAGTGATGGATCTTAGGGTGCCGCGGGGGCGGGATGGGGGGGGGGGCGCCTAAATGGATTGCGCCGGGCATGGGTGGTGGAGCTCTGGGAGGGACCTTCGAGCTGCGGTATTGGAAGCCAGTATTGGGGAGGGAAAAGCGGACACAGCAGATCTTCATTTTGTAAAGATCAACCAGGCTACCACATGGAAAGTGAATTAGAGGCGAAGATGCAAGGACTCCATGTAGTAGGTCAAAGATAAAAATAGATTGCAAGTATGCAAAGAAATGAGTGATAAATACAGTGCGCAGGATTTTTATTACCCCTGATTAAAACTATTTCACGGTCAGGATTTTCAAGTTGCCATAAAATGCAGTATCTTCAAAAGGTATGTAACTCCTAAACCATGAAGAGATTCTCTTGTTATTCTTATACCAACATTTCTTAACCAGTGGGTGTTTAACCACATAGATTCAATCATCAGAAATGTGTAATATAATAACATGAATAATCAGAAAGGCCAGTCTGGCCTCTAGTCTATTCCAGTCTTGTTATCTTCAATTGGAAGTTGCTATGCTGCTTTCTAGAGCTTTGATGGCTTATTTGTTTCCACTTCGGGGCTTAAGGAAGATCTTTCTGATAAAGCTTTTAGAGTTGTATCATGCTCTACAGTTGAGTTAATTTGACAGTGTTAGCTTTGTTCTTTATCTGTGACATACCTGTAAGAACCACTGCTTTATGCTTTATAACACAAACCTGCAGGATAATAGCAATTTCTTTTTTATTTTCTGATATCAGCTATTTCATGGGGAAAGAGAAAATATTCACCATTTGGGCAATTTTTTTGACAGCTATGAAAAAACAGACTTCACTATCCTGCCCAATGAACCTTCCTACCCTGTCATATTTCCATTTAAGAGCAAGTTCAAACACCGACTTAATTTGCAGAGTTGTCTGCTGTATTCTGAAGAACTAAAATACCCAAGATATTCTGAATTCTTTTTTAGAAGAGAAATGAATAAAACAAACTCTCAATAAATTAACATTTCTGATAAAAATGCTACGCTCCTCATTATATATTTTCCTTACCTCTTCTCTATTTGTTTAATCTACAAATTCATTGCAACCCTTTTCACACCAGATTCAGCTTCACACTTAAAACTGTAATCATACTTCTTCTACTAAGCCTCCAATAGTCTCTCAGTATATGTTTCACTTATTTTTTACCATCCCTAAAAATATCCATCCACTCCTTTTTCACTGGAGGTCTTAACAATGTCAAGATCCTTTATGCTTTCAGTATTTCCATAAGAAGACTCTATTCATTCCCAATTAACTTGCTGACTGCCTTTTGTCACACACCATGTTTCCCATGCCTCACTTTTTCAATTTAAAACAAGGAATTATTTGACTTCTATTCATGCATAAAAATGCCAGAATTTGTCATTTCTAAGTGACCTTCAAGTTTACTCCAATGTTACCTTTCAGCAATAGGAACAAAGTGCTTGGAAAATAAATATTTCTTACAAGTGAGCAGACCTGCTGTAGGCTCTCATAGGGCGAAGAAAAAGTCTGCAAAGCACAGAACCATTCTCAAGTGGCCAAAGCCAGAATGTTTGTTCTTTTAAGGAGAATCACATTGTTAATGAACAATATTGTTCACAGCTGGCACAGAGGCATTTAAAATACTTTCCTCAGTTGAATACCCTGTTTCCCAAATCATGTTCCAAGCACTGAAATAATTCTTTTTGGTATGTGTTTACATGCCATCAAATGACCTCGTGATTTATTCTCTACTAAAATGTTAACCAATATAGCCAACCTCAGTGGAATAAACTATAGGAAATTTTAAAATTTCCAAACTGCCTGCTCTAATAAGCCCTTAACTTTTGGTCCATGCATAGTGTAGACATTTAACCCAATTATTCTACTTATTTATTATTAATATGTTGCCGTCTCCTTCTCAAAGCCCTTTCTGACGAATCACGCTTTGCTCCCTCCTTTGTGCATTTACTAAATCAGAACAGCAGAGCAAAGCACCTAATCGTTCTTTGGTTTTGTTGCTGTTATTATTTTTTCCTTAACTAAGACACAGGTTTCTTGAAGACATAGTGCATGCTTTTAAATTATTTTCTGATATTCCTGTCATTAACCAAAAACAGATCCCCTCCACAAACTACCTTTGCCTTCATTACAGAATGACTCAACCCCTGCTGGCTCTACTCTGGAAGTTCTGCACCTGTGGATAGGTTAAATAGCTCTATCTCTGTTAGAAATCTTTTAGTTGCAAGTAGAAAAAAGAAATCTCAACCTGGCTTAAACAAAAAAGTATTTGCTACTTATTGAAATGGAAAGTCCACACGAGATGTCATGACTTCAGGTATGGCTTTATTCAGGACTCAGATGATATCCCCTCTTTCCTTTACTTCCTTGGAGTCAACTCCAGTCTCAGGCTCCCTGCAGTGGACCCTGTAACGTGGGGTTCCCGTATCTACCACACAGTCCAGTGCCAGAGGGAGAGTCCAGCAAACGCTCAGATACAAGACTCAGACTCTTTGGCTGAGTCTTCTTGGTTGAAACTGGCCTGGCTGGCAGGTACCGATTGCTGAGCTTGGGCAAAGGCTCCAGCTCTGGATTCCTGGGTAGAGACAGCTCCAACTCAAAGCTTGTGGGCTAAGAAGAAAGACAGAGTGGCCTCCAGGAAAAGTAGTGGTCAGAGGAACATGGACAAGGAGGGACAAAACCAATCCATAGCCACTTATAGTATTGTGTCCACTTTTGACATTTAGATGCTTTGTTCTTATTTTTCCTAATGGTAATTTGGTCAGAAGAGCAGTCGTCCTCTGAGGTTTCTGTAATATACTTTCATGATGTTCCCTAGTGGCAAACACATTCTACAGGACTATCGAACAAAATCCTTATTTGTTCTTCCAGAAACAATTTTCAAATTTGTGTAACATAAAAATTACAGATGTACTAATAGTGCAGCTGGACTTCCCCTGTCCTTTAGTCTGCACCTCTCAAACTCTCAAGATAAAATATCATGCAATTTTTTTCATTATCTGCTTTTGACATTATGAACAACTATAATGCCATAGATAAAAACCTTCTATTAATTTATAAAGACTAATATTTTTTATTAATTGTCTCCAATTCTTAATAGGGATTCTAAAATACTTTCTTAATAGGGATTCTAAAATACTTCCTTGAGTTAACAGTTCTTGATTCATGATTTTAGATATTTTTACCCTTTTTACACGGTACTAGAAGCTCCCATGGCAGGCGGAACATGTCACAAGTCTGTAGTTAATGTCTCCCCTGCTCCTAGACACCTTTCTTAAGAGGTCCATTCCTTTTAGCACTTTCAAGCCAGGTAACCATGTTCACCAGTGTTACTGCCTTTTTCTCCCTTGTAAACAGTTGAGAAATATGTCAAATGTCATTCTATCATTTCCTCTCCCTCTTACTTCCCTTTAAATATTTTAGTAGAAAAAAAGATTTTTCCCAGAAATATAACTGGGTTGAGTCATCTTTAAAACTGTACCTTTGCACACTATGAAATATTTTTAAGCAATGCCAAAGATTTTTTTGTTTGTGTTTATTTGCCTTTTGTCAGTTTCTTTCCACATTTACTCCTTTTCATAAAGTTGACTTTTTCCCCTTTCAAACTTCTGTCAGATTTTTACTTGACCTCTCTTCTTTCCCTTAAGGCATGCGTGGTCCCTTCTCCAAATAATTCTTCAAAGGACAAGGATACTGCTTAAACCTAAAATCACCATTTTAAAATTATTTTTGTTTTTCATCCACACGCAAACTGAAAGAAGTAAAGTCATAAAATAATCTTACACTTATTAATATTTCATATTTATATATGCATACACTGTGAGTCCCAAAATAGTATTTTAAAGTGCTGGATATTTTTGTCTATTGATTTTAATTAAATTTACTTTAGATTGTCTGGATCGCAAGTAAGAAAGGAAGGAGAAATAGATGAAAAAAATCACGAGCAAGCTTTTTATCCCAGTTCTTGAGGAAAAAAACTAATAAGCCACCTCCACAGTGAATTTCTAGTGAGTCATTAACCAGGGATTTGTTGCCTTGGTTACTGAGGCAGGTAGAGATTCCAGGGAAAAAGCAATGTGACCTATGAGCTCGGGAAACTGAAGAAGTGAAATTTCTGCACGATGATATTTGCTGTTACTACAGAAAGAAATGAAAAGAGTAAAAATATATGTTAAAATAAAAAGGACAAAAGATTACTTTGATTTTAGACGCCATGTCATAGACATTTATACACACACACACACATTTTTAATAATAGCATCTCAGTGTTTGTTTGCTTATGAACTATTACAGGACATAGACCATTTCCAATATATGAGCCATCTCCCACCCTAGAAAACAAAGCATTCTACTTATAAGCGGTGAATGGACATTCCATTGGTGGAGAATATTTCAGTAACAATACATTTATTTACAAGACAAGCATTCAGAAAGTAGAAAAATTGAACAGATTTTCCAGGCAACATATCTCTGTGGCTTTTTCGTTATACTGTGTCAAAATAAAAATTACATGAATATTTGTACCAAATCTAGAACCAAGGCAAAAACAAGAGGCAGCACTGGGGACATGCCTCCAAGCATCATCCTCCTCTCTGGCTGGAACTGGCTTTATTACTAAACTCAGGATCGTACTGAAGACATTGATGTTCTACTAACCAACCTCTAGTGATGGCAGAGATTACAGTGTCTGTGATGATTCATTTTGTTCTGTTTCTCTGGAGAACCCTGACTAATATAACACCCAATTCCTACGTCCCACTCTTTTTTGCCAATACTCCGAGTCATTCCTGTTTACACTAAACCCAAGGTCCAATGGTAGAAAGTAAAAGGCTGGCAAAGTCAAGGGCATCTAATATGAAACAACAAAGACCCTTACACTCTGCCAACTGTTAGTGATAACGAGGCATCATGACACTGCCAATAGGACAGTGGTTCTGGCTTCAGTGAAACTGCATGAGCCTCGGTTTCCCCAAACTGTGCATGGAAATAATCATACCTACTCCAGAAGACATTGTTATCAAAATTAAGTGAGAGGGCCGGGCGTGGTGGCTCACGCCTGTAATCCTAGCACTCTGGGAGGCCGAGGTGGGCGGATCGTTTGAGCTCAGGAGTTCGAGACCAGCCTGAGCAAGAGCGAGACCCCATCTCTACTAAAAATAGAAAGAAATTATATGGACAGCTAAAAATATATATAGAAAAAATTAGCCGGGCATGGTGGCGCATGCCTGTAGTCCCAGCTACTCGGGAGGCTGAGACAGGAGGATCGCTTGAGCTCAGGAGTTTGAGGTTGCTGTGAGCTAGGCTGATGCCACGGCACTCACTCTAGCCTGGGCAACAGAGTGAGACTCTGTCTCAAAAAAAAAATAAATAAATAAATAAATAAAATTAAGTGAGATAATACATACACAGCTTCTGGCTCAATAAAAATTGATATCTTTTCTTTCCTGCTAATTCCCATCTGGACCTCTCTTACCTCCATTTTTATTTAAAAGGTCAGATTTCCTGAAATGTTTAAATTTAGGACTCCGAAACTGAGAACATTTTCCATACACATTCTGTAAGCGCTATTTTTTCTTTAAGTACAAAATTTCTGTTAGCTATTGGTCTAGAACCCTCCTTCAAGCACACATAAACAAATACTTGAAAACAAAAGTGGAAAAGGTAAAAGGGTAGACTTAATGTTTGGATCGAGGTGTAAATTCCTAAAACATGCACATGATTTAATCCAGGCCCAAATTTGAGTGCAGTTACATAGGACTCACACTAGATCCTACAGCCCCAGACATGAAACATTCATGATCGAGCTATATTCTCAATCATAAATTACTCTGGGTTTACATTTTCCCTCCAGCCTCTTATCTGTAATTGCAGAATGTCTTTCACCATCATTAATCCAATTTAGGAAATATTTAAAGCACTCTATTCAAACTAAGCACCAAACTAAGAGTTAAATGAGATGAATGTTTGGCATCTGTGGTTTATTGCAAATTCAACAGAAGGTGCTGAGATTTGCTCTATTCCCAATCTGGCTTTATTTAGGCTTGTGTTTTTATGAAAGTAATGGGCTCTCTACCTTTATTTCCTGTCAAAGTTCTTAGATGTTTATTACTTGATATTTATTTATCCTTTGCCTTTCAGAGACAGCCAACTCCTACGATGTTTAAATATATTGCACAGATTTTGAATTTTCCAGGTTCATTCTTAATAAGAATTATTTTACTGGTGGGGATAACAAAATGGCAAAAATACCGCTGGGGCTTTTAACTATCTGCTTAGTAAAATTCTCTTTTTCTTACTTTCTCCATGATTCAAATAGTGCATTATATTTAATACACAGAAGATGATATTTAAATTTAACCAATAAGATTAAAGACTTGTATAATAATTATATTTGAAGGTACCCATATTACAAAGAGCATGGTTTTTGTATGATTTCCTATATTTTCATGTAGAAGTCTGTCATATGAACGTGGACCTTTGCCCTACTTTGTGATAGGGACTAGGGTAGGTAAAGCAAAAAGTGTGACATGGTTTCTGCTTTCAAGGGGTTTACAGTCTCCCAGAAGGCACCAGCATATAAAGAAGTCATTATTAATTACAGCGTCTTGCTGAGATTCCCTGGACAAACAGCCTGAGGCAGGATGGAGCTCTGAAGATTTATCTGGGGCGCACAATCCCCGGGGAGGAGTAAGGAAAACTGTAAGCAAGGCTGGAGGGCTGAGGAGCAACACAAAGTGACGCATTACGGCCCTGGCGGCTGCTTCACAAGGAACCCAGAAGGGACACAGCCCGCCACTGGCAAAGCATTTGCTCAGCGGCTCCATGTCTCCAGACACACTCTGCACAGAGACACTCTGCTTAGAGAAAGAAGCCCTTCGGAAGGAAAGAGAGAACCTTTTTCTCTCTGGCTTCCTCCTGCCTCCTGTTTCCCTCTGGTGAACACTGACACTGTGGAGGATGAATTCCCCTGCCTGTCACTGGCGCCACCAAGCGTTGGGCAGCCCCTGGGAGGCAGATGCAGCTGGTGGCCCCGTGCGGAGCTGGCCTGCAGGGCGGTGGCTGAAGCAGAGCTACTCCCGGAGGAGCCGCGAGGCGGGTGTGCCAGAGACGCAGCAGTGCAGGATGAGGCAGACACAAACAGGAGATAACAAAGAAAGATAAAAATGTTAGGAAAACCCAGACAAGGAACCACGAGGACAGTTGACCTTTAACTGAAAAAGCAAACTGGTGAAATTATGTTTTTCATTGAAAGATTATGTGCATATCATGTATACATAATAAAAACTAACGTGCCCTGACTGTTCTTGGAATGATCCACATTGTCCGAGCTAAGCCCTCGGCCTGTGCTAATGAGTTGACTATATTTCTCTAATAAAAAGTCGCAGCTTACCTGGGGGCAGTGGGCTTAATAAAGGACGTGGTTCAGGGGAGGAACCAATGTGCCCATTGACTGCTGCCCTCAAACATGTCAGCAATGTCAGAGTCACTTTCCAGTGGGAGAAATGAATAGTGGAGCTGTGTCATTTTCTATGACAGGTAGTGCTCTCTCTTTATTGCAGCTTGCCCTTGGGCCCTTGTGGCTTTTCTGTTCTTTCCTGGATAAATTCCCTCGGAAGAAGAGATAAGCAAAGTCAAAGATAGGGCAATAACTAGTCTAACTAGGATTTTTGGTCTCATGGTTCTATGGTTTAATGTAAACTGTAGCTTTTAAAATTTAGGTGCCCCATATAGGCTGCTGATGAGAATTCAATTTGTGAATCCATTAAGTCATTTTCTCATTCTATGTGCATTAAGTGTAAATAGATTAGCAGAAAGTTTAAATAGCAATGTCAATTTTATTAATTCAGCACAAATGGTTTGTACACATTCTGAACACCTGTCTATGTCTTCACCTTGGAAAATAGATGCCTTATTACGTTTTTTAAATCTCCATTTCAATTCTTTTCAGCAACTCTTACTTTAGTTATTTGGCCCCTATGGGCTTTGCACTACTCTAAACATTATAGATGGTTCAAAAAATGAATCTCATCCTTTATAGAGCTCACTGCTTGGTTAAGGAGAAAATCTAGAGTCAGAATGTCAAGGGTAGAAGTTACTATGGAGATTTGTTAAGGCCAACACATAGCCCTGAAACAGTTAATAATATAATTCTATAAGGTAAAGATAAACAAAACAAGCGTTATAACAGTTTGGGAGGAAAGAAATGAACATATCTGAGAAACTAAAGAAGATTGACGGAGGAGATGGTCAACTGAGCTGCAGCCTGAAGAACGCCCAGCCCTTCAATGTGTAAAGCAGAAAGCGAAAGCGCAGCCCAGTTACAGAGAAAGAGCACGAGCAGCGGAAGCTGGATAGAAATGAGTGCAGCAAGGTCTCAGGACAATGGGGAAAACAATAACAAGGAGCCCAGATCTGAGGATGCTGGTTAGGGACAAGCAGGAAATAAAGCTGGTAGGATGGAAGAGGGGAAAAATTTGAAAATCCAACACACCATGATACAGATTTCTAAATACACATTAAATCCTGTACCCTAATTCTCCATGTAACTTTGTTCAATCTTGCTAACCTTCTAGAAGTTCAAACTTGAAATACTAATGGAATAGTGAATGGCTAGACCTCAAGTACATGCCTGAAAACAGTAAAAACCTATATAATTCCAATGAGACGGCATGGCTCACACTGAATATGCACTCCTGTATATTCCAAGAATACTCAAGAATAATTATTTATATGTTAAGAAAAGTACATATTTTACCTGAAGGATTCCACTTTTCTTTCCCAACACACACACACACACACACACACACACAGACATATATACATACACACACACCTTTTGAAAAAAATAAAACACAAGTGCACAATACCATTTCCTAAGATGTAAAATGTTCCCTCTCTTGTTGCATGTGGAAAATTCCATCTATCAATCTTTCTTTATATTTCTACAGATTTTATTAACAATGCATACAAATAAATTCTCTGTAATCTCAAACCTGAACTTTTATTATTTTCTTGGAATTTTTATTTTTGTGTATGATGTTCTCTTACTTGCTAGACTCCAGGTGATTTTAATTCTAGATTTTTTGCAACTTGAACATGAGCCTGGCAAATTACACATACGTGGTAAGTCTCATGGATAAATGCTATGAAGTATCTTCAGTAATGCATATGTGGGGTTTGTGGCAGACTCACAGCCACAGAAGACTTTGGACATTATTACTGCTTTGCAGATGTTATTTGGTCTGGAATGTGATGACACACTGAAGCCACATTCTGCCAGCACTTGAAAAGATATATATTGATCATTGGACCTTGGCCAGGCCGTTGGCCTGATGACACACTAACAAATAGAACCCCAACATGTGTGTCCATGGCAAAGCAAGAATTGCCATTTGGAGTAGTAGATAGACCCTCATGTGCTGATGTGGCCTCTCTCTCAGCCTCCTGCCATCAAAGGCACAGAGCCCCCTGGCTCCCTGCTCTCCAGCCTGACCACTGAACTTTGAGCAAAGTTCCTTGAAGAGCTAAGGAGATATTGAGGACTTGTAACCATTCATTCACCTGACTCCTTATTTTTGCTTTCTTTGCACAGCTTGTTTGCCAATTTAGTAGTAAAACCACATGAATGGGAATTAAACCAGATCCAAGTTATCATTCCCACTACAAAATTGGATTAGAATTTGCATTCTTTTATAACAAATTCTGTTGGGCTTCATAAGATTGTTTCCTATTTTTGAATAATAATATTATTTCAATTAAATAAATAGTTACTATTTATTTCAGATGCTATATACCAATCACTGAGGTAGACAATGTGAAGTACAAAGATTAGTAAGAAATACACAGCCCCCACCTTCAATGAGCTTAGAGTCTATTGGAAAAGACAGACAAATAAATAAAATGTGCTTTGCAATGATTTGCCTTGAGTCCAGTGAGAGCTGAAACTGGTGCCTCACCCACCCAGCGAAGAGCAAAAGGCCTGAGGGAAGTGAGGAAGAAGAAGCGGCACTTGAATTAAGCTTTAGCATCAGCAGTGGGGAGAAAATGAGGACAAAATGTATTACAGAGGAAAGAGCATAAACCGAGGAAAGGAGGCAATAGCCAGTGTGGTGTGTGCAAAGAGCCACAACATGCAAGGCAGGGTAGGCAGAAGATGAAGTCTTACACAGTTTATGATGGACTTTGAGTTTGATCCCATCAGTGATGAGGAGTCACTGAAGGTTTTGTGCAGATGAGAAACATAGTTAGATTTGTATTACACCCTGGACAATGAGAACCTGGGTAGAAGAACTCTGAGACCTAACTCTAGCTAGGTCTCAATAAGGAAGAAAGGAGATTTGTGGATAGGCTCTCTGGCACACGAGGTTGGTTGTCACCATGGTGTCCTTTCAAAAAGAGTTTATTTTCTTTCCTCTGTGTGCGTGTGTGTGTGTGTGTGTGTGTGTGTATGTGTGTGCTGGAGAGATAGATTCATCTGTACCTTATAGCTTTTGGAAAACCATCATTAAGGTTTATAATAATGTTTGCATATAATTTGTTTGTTGTACAGAAAAGATTACAATGCAACTTAAAATTATAATTCTGGAAGCATGCCATTCCAGAAGTAATGTGTACAAAAAAGGACTCTAACCAGTATCCCTGAGAGAATGATGAGTTATAAATTGCTACTGAAACAGAAATTGATCCAGATAATATGTTCTTCATTAAATGTCAGAATTTCCACAAGTATCAATAACATTCAGAGTCCACGTCGTCCAGGTATTCAAATATAACATTCCCTAGAGGGGTTCTTTTATTTGAGGACCATGAGTAGGCCAAAATCACTGGGAATGATTCAACCCACACTCATAGACAAAAAAAAAATGTACAAATATAAGTAACAAGCAATGAGTTTCTGAAATTGACATTCAAGTCTTCTAAGTACACTGGCAAGCACACGTACCTAGTGTGACTAACAGGACAGCCTGGGGTTCATCTGGGACCATCTTCCCAGGTAGCCCCAGATCTGCTAACTCTCTGTGTGCTATGCTGTCTTAGGACTAATGCTATTATCTTTCAGTATCATCAGTGTTCATATATAGAATTATTCACAGTTATTCTTTACCTGTTGATACATATTGAAGCTTTGTTTCATTCTAATATACTTTACAAAATGTGTGTAGCCTGCTTTACTCCTTAACTCTTGGAATAGCTTTTATCTGCCTGCTGGTCTAGGCAGCTCCGATGTGAACTTCAGGTGCAGAAGTCTCTGCTCTGACATCTGCATTGTCTCTGGGGTGCTGGGGCCAAGAGGAAGGTTTACTGTGTTCTCTGGCCAGGAGGAGTCATCGTGGTATTGGAGCTCTAGCGACAAACAGACTTACAATGCATATGCCCCTGGCACTTCCTGCCTTTAACATTCTGTCTCCGGGGTAAAAACTGAGAGATGATACTGCGTACACTATACCTACTACTACTTACTCATTTTTCTCAATTTTCTCTTCAATGTGACATATTCAGCCTTTGTATCAAAGATTATGGTATTTTAAAGATATCACTAAGGAGTCCAGCCTTTAGAAAACACTCACCAGCTTTTCCAGGAACAGGGACGGGGTTCAGCCCTGTAGTTTTACACACTGAATCCTGGAACACTGTGCAATATGCCTCAGTCTCTAAGCTCCATCTTACCAGAAGCTACATCTGCCCAGGATGAGCTTTGTTCCAATTGATCTCAGTAAGGTAATTGATCGTGAACTCAATCATATTGTAAATATTGAGCTTGGATATCAAAGTCATTGTATTTGATTTATGCTTTCTATGCTGTGATAAACTTCCTAGTTAGCCAGAATTGATTTCTGGATTCTTGTCTTTAAAATTCTGCATTGCTTTATAATTATCTATATAGTTATATCTGTCATTGCTTGTTTCTGCTCTCAATTAAGGAACAGATTGGGTTACTTAATAATTAAGCACATTTTGCTCTACATATTTGCCATTTTTCACCAGAAATTCAGAAGACAGAATTCTATTGCTGCTCTGGTAAAATGCCCAGGCAGGACCATTATCTTCACATGATTTGAGTGGAGACAGAAAAGGGTACTTCTCCTGCAAAGCCCAAAGTCGAAAAGCTCTGTTCTCTCAACTCCATACGTCATTGAAAATCTTCAAGCCTCCAATAAAATTTCATGACATTCCTGGCACTCCATGAGTTGCAGAAACATCAATATAAGTGTTTCTAAATAACCACCACTCCAGACTTGGATAGTTTGGCAAGAACACTACCAGTTCTGACTTTCGCATCTTAGTGGTAGAGCTCTATCACTGAAAGAGAACACTTCTTATGGGATCTGGCTTTGAATTGCGATGTTGAGATGCCAATCGACACATGTAGAAATACTTCAGAAGACACTTGACTTGATGTTATAGCATCAGCATGACTGCAATAGTACAAAATAAGTTGCCAGCTTGGTAGGGTAAGTGAGAGGGTGGAGACCCACGCTGGAGAGTTACCTCTTCTTCTTCCCACTGTCTGGCTTTGGTCCTCCCTCAAAGACAAAGACTATTAGAACTAACCTTAAAAAAGAGAGACACACAAATATACCCTTTCTGGCTATCACAAAAAGTTCTAAGTTGGTCTGAAATAGAACATAGGTCTTTGTTGTTATAAGACTCTTCCTTGCTGTGTTAGAGTCATATAACCCCAGAGATGGATGAGATTCTAGCAACTGCCTATATATCTCATCTAACTGCTTCATTTGCAGATGAGGACATCAAGGCTTGTGGAAACAAAGCAACAGGCTCAAAACTACATACTACTTAGTGGCACCACTGGAAGTAGAATCCAAGTGCCTGGATTCCCGGCCCAGTGCTTTCTCCACTGTACTCATTGCCTGTCACTCATGGTTTCTGCATCATTTTGAAATAGGTAACAGAAAGGGCAATAAATTCATTTATTCATTCACTCAGCAAATATTTATTAAGCGTTTACTATGGGCCAGGCATATTCAAGGGATACAACAGTTAAAGAAAACATACAAATTTCCTGCCTTCATAGAGCTTACTTTCTAAAGAAAGAGACAGAAAAACAACTTGCTAAGGAAAAATAACTAAATTAAGCAGAGAAGGAAAGTCTAGGGAAAGGAAATAAAAATTTCTAAATAGGGTAGCCAGGGAAGGTGACTTTTATGTAAAGACCTCTCACAGGAAGTGAGAAAATTGGCTATGCAAATAGACAGAGGGAACAGCAGGGGAGAAGATTCTGAGGAGCAGCTCCTGCTGTGTTCAGGGAACAGCAAGGAAGCCGGAGAGGCGGGTGTGAGTGAATGATGAGTCGATGACGTCAGAGAGGTTGAACAGGAGACAAGTTTACAGACCGGCTTTGCAGGTCATGGGAAGGACGGCAGCTGAGTCAGATGGAAGCCTGAGAGGAGTAAGTAACATGCCCAGATTTTCACTCTAACGGGATCACTGGGGTGAGGTGCTGAGGAAGAGAACAAGAATAGAAGCAGGAAGCACTGCCGTAATAATCCAGGGGGGAGAGGATGCTGGTTTGGACCAGGGTGGTAGAACTGGGGTGATAAGTGGTACAGTGGACTGAATTTGCAGGTGAACCAGATGCAAGGCATGAGACAGAGGGAGGTATCAAGCATGATACCAAAGTCTTTGCCTTGAACAACTGGAGGGACAGAGTGGCCATTAGCTGAGACAGGAAGAATACAGGAGAAGCTGATTTGGAAAGTGGGTAGTAAATACCAGGAGCTTCGCTTGGAAATGCATTTGAGGAGCTCATTAGACATCTATGTGGAAATGTCAGCTGGGTGGGTGGACATGTAAGTTTAGATCCAGAGGGCAAATTCTAGCTAAAGATATAAATTTAGGAGTTAAGCTAATAGAAGGTATTTAAAGCCATGAAAATGCATCAGATCACCTGGGGAGAGTGAGGATAGATGGAGAAGAAGCTCAATTACTGAGCCCCAGGGTTCTCCAATGTTTAAACATCAGAAGATGTGCTTAAAAAAAAGAAGAAGAGGAAGAATATCAGGTAGCTAGAAACCCAACAAAAAATGATCCATTCTTTCTGAACGATCCCTATCTGCACTCTGCACGTCCCTATGTGCCTAAACTCTTGTTCCCTTTTATTAGCTTATTTTCGTTCAAAACTGTATTAGCCAATTTGATTATTTATCTTGTCAGTCTTTACTGCAAAGGCCTCATGCTATTTGCCAAAACCCAAATCCCCTCCCACCCTCGGAAAGAAAAGATTTGTTGCCATGGATTGCATTTGAGAGAACACGCCAGAGGCTCTGCTGGCCCTTCGACACGGGGAGATACACAAATGAACAATGATGGGTATTTATTGTCAAAGACGCCATTGTAAAAGTACGTAGCTTCCCCAGATGGCTACTGGAAGGAGAAAATGGTCGTTTGTATATATACTTTCATTTATGTATGCGTATACGTGTGTGTACACATAGCTAATATTTATTAAATGCTTACCAGCTGCCATTCTGTTAAATGTGTTGTGTATGTACATTATTTGAAATGTCCTCACAAAAATCCCGAGAGATAAGTACCATTATTATGTACATTTTAGAGGTGAGGAAAATGAGGCTTTCAGATGTGAAATAACTTGCCAAGCTTATCAGGTGTAAGAGGTACTGAATCTACACAGTTTGACTCCAAAGCCCCTACTCTTTAAACTTTTGCCCAGAAATTGCAAATTGGCCACTGATCCAGGAGATGGATATAAGCCCACACAACTGTTTGGTTTGGTCTGTGTGGTGTATTTTACATATATACACACACACATATACATACACTATCTGTTTTTACATATATATGTACTTTGAATGCTTTCAGGTGGTACATGTGTTTATTACATACCACACCGGTTGTTATAGCCTCATCCTTACTCTTCATTATTTAATTTACCAGCTGTATCAAGCACATTTGAGTTGTTAACACTTGCTCTACTATACTTCTTCCTTCAATCTTTAACAGGCTTGACACGGATTTAGGTCCAGCACGTTTATATCCTATTTCTTGCACATTCATAGGTACCCACACACACCACACACGCCACCAACACCAACACAAACACCACCAACACTGCCATCAGGAAAAATAAAACAAAATAGGATTGTTCTTTCTTTTTATCCTTGATACTTTTCCCCTATGGGAGTCATTCACAATGACTAAGGTCTTCTCCGAGTTTTAACTCTCCAAATTTAATTCAAATCCAACTTCCACAAGTTAGGGGGAAATTTGTTTTTTTGCCTAGAACTACAGGACAATACCCGATTATGGTTCATAACAGGAGGTGCCCATCCTCAAGAGCTGCATCCCTCATCAGTTGTTTGATGTTGTCACACCTCTCAACTCTGAGCAGCATCCTATGGCACACACATATGTTCTCAGAGTGAATTCAAATCATTTTTGTTTTGAAATGACAAAGCTTCTGCTGAGAAGTGTTGCCCTATGAACTTGTTCTTAATTGCAAGTCCTTTATACATTTAGCACATGAAAATGTGTTCTCAAATTATCTGTATCAAGAAAGTAACATATTTCTTCATCTATTTCTGGCTGGCTCTTAAGTACTGGAAAGGGCACTAAGATTTTTGTCTCCTTTTGTCAATTGGGGAGAAAAATGAAAGTTCTGTTCATACCCCTTTTTTTGTTTCTTTAAAAAAGTAGGAAGATATTTTAACAAAAGCCTAATTGAAATCATGTTTGCTGTAAAAGGAAAAGATAAAAATTACGTTTATCTGTGGACCTAAATTCTTAGGAATTTCATCTCAGCAAGGTATTAAAATCAGTTTTCCAGAAGCTACTCTTTGTGCCGGGAGTTCCAGCAGGGCAGAGATAAAAACTGAGTGCTGAGCACTAAATTGGGCCAGCTGAGCTGCTGGTCTAATGGGCTGATGTCGCACCTGCCGCGGTTATTAACCTCAGTGGGCTGGGCAGGAGCGTCTGGCGGGGGAAGGGTGGGATTTATCTTCCCTTGGTACATTTATACACAAAAGATTGTTTTAGCCTTAAACCTAAAGAGACACCTACTACATGTTTAATAATTCTATTCACTAATTAGAACACAAGGACTCATTCTCATTTGGAATTTGTTCAATACTTTAAACATTTTTTTTTAAAAAAATGCATTTTGCTAAGTTTTCACAAACATTTACAAGTATATGTCACAAAATCATTCTGTTAATAAGTAGCCATTACATTATCCCCATTGTGCACATGAATAAACTCAGAGAACCAGGTGACACTCCCAGGACCACACAGCCACAAGGAATAATTAAGCAGGGACTCCGGCTCATGTTCTGTAATCCAGACCCCACGTCCTTTCCATGAGTGGCCTGTCCTCGTTTGTGGGCTGCTCTGATGCTGGTGGGAGAAGCAGGAGACGCGCAGCCCCTGTCCCACCGCTCCGTCAACCATCTGTATTAGAAACGGATTAAGAGAATGGAGGATACTTGCCGCCATCTGACAACTTCTCCTTGGTCAGGATGTGAATATAAAACGCTCCAACGGTTTGTTCCTAAACTGCTAGAACAGTGCTGCGTGTGAAACACTGCCTCTGCGTGAGGTTACCCGCCGAGCGCTTTTGAGATCACACTTGCTAGCACATCTTCAATGTGCTAATGTGCACCCTGATTCTCCCAGAAAGGGCACTGCAGGAAGTGTATTCCCGGGACAGTTCACCCCAGAGCCCGTTATATGGAGTCACTGGATAAAATACTGTACCACGGATGCTTTGCAGGGTCCTTGTGAATTTCTGCTCACCAAATTTTGGAAAATTTGTTGTAGGGAGAGTGTCTCATGGTTTGAGAAATACCATTTAGGACAGTTGGTAGTAAACTTCTAGAATTCACTCATCCAAAATGCAGTATAGAACAAAAATATAAATAGATTCAGAAATACCTCCGAATCAGTGTATGAGCGGCAGATGTATCATAGCTTACTAAGGGAAACTAGGGGTGATACAACCCTAATGTCCAAGGCGGATGTCAGAATTGTCACTTAGCCTGATTCCAACCTGCCCCTCTGTGCCCCTCTCTGAGACAGGGTTCCAGGTTGTGTGGCCCAGGCCAGACCCAGGGCGACAGCTCTTATGTTCTGAACTCAAATTTAGTTCAGGCTGCCACCCAGCTCTGTATTCATTCTTGTTAGTGATAATGAGATGAACCCAAGGCTTAAAAATAATTGTGTTAAAATTTAGACTTACCTACATTTAAAATGTCTCTTCACATCTCAATATATTCTTTTGAACTGATACTTGTTATTTCTTTCTTAGTTTCCTTCAGTGATGAACAAAGTTAGAATGTAAAATTTTATAAGAAATATTTTGTAAAGTCCCCTTCTTATCCTGAAATGAAATCCATAGATAATATGTAACTCACCTACATACGCATAATCTTTTCTAAAAAATCAATATAATATCCTAACTACTATAGAGGAGAAATAATAATTTATAATGAGATGAGATGAATTTCTAGATACACATGCTCAAGCATTGCAGCATTTCAGGATGCAGAGAATTCCTGACTCATGCCCACTGCATAACAGTAGTCCTCTGTTTGAGGCCAGGTAATGATTCGAGCAAAAGATGCTACAGTCAAGCTACTAACAACCGAATCTCCAGATGGTCTTCTCCCTGTGTCCAAATGCTTTCTGGACATCTCAATTTGAAAATACTGATGATATGTGAAATAGTTCAGTCTCCAAATTAAATGTTATATTCCCCTCATTTCTTCTACAACAAACCAGCATCTTTTAATTGATCACCATACCAATTTCTGCAGTTTCTCTTGAACTTTTGTTTTGTTTTATATCCAATCCCAGCCTTGTTCTTCCAACTAAAATAACAGCAGATTCTTCATGGGACCACTGCTTTGCATCTTGAGTTGTAATTCACTCTATAAACATCTTCTGGAATAATCTCTCTCAAATACAAACATCTAAACATCATTTTTTATAAGCACTATCTTAAGAAATAATCTTAAGAAATCTGGCATCTGCAACATTGGCTGGAGCTTTCACTTGGCATACTGTGGCCATGGAACACACAAAAGGCCAAACTCATTGTCAAGTCACCCTCACCATGTAAGTTATCCATCCAATGTGATGTCTTCCCCATTTCTCCTCTCCATTGCCTACTATCTTTTGCAATGTCTTACATCATCTTACTGCTGATACCTAACCACCCACCACCACTCTGAAAAAGCAGGAACATTTCATTCTCCCCCTCTTAAATTACACACATGCACACACATAGTAGGTTCTCAGTGTTTGATAAATACATCTCAAATAGTAAAAGAAAGCTCCAAAATGATGGCAAAAAAATAATGCAAAACGAAAACCCTAAGCATTCTCTATGGATTTAAGATTCTCCAGGACCTTCCAAACTACCTGCTCAATCTACTGTGGCACATCACTTTAAATTTTCTATGAAGGAACAGTACAGTGCAGCCTTGAGTCATTGACTCTGAGATGATCTGGTGATCGACGCTTCTAGTCAGCCACCTTACCTCCGCTCTCCAAGAACAGTCTCCAATAAGATATTTGAAGAGAAAGAGGGAGAGAGAGAGGCCACATTCATGTAACTTTTATTACAGTATATTGTTATAATTGTTCCATTTTATTATTAGTTATTGTTGATCTCTTACTGGGCTTAATTTATAAATTAAACTTTATCATAGGTATGTGTGTATATGTAGGAAAAAACAGTATATATAGGGTTCAGTATTACCGGAGGTTTCAGGCATGCCCTGGGGGTCTTAGAACATATCCCCCATGAAGAAGGGGGGACGACTGTACTCAAATATCAAGCTGTTGACTGCATACACGAAACTTTATTTTCCTTCAGAATGAGTTCATAAAAGCATGATAGTCACATAGTCCTTGAAATGCTGACAGTCTTGATTGAATATTTTTCTAGGTAATAGAAAATGATATCATTCTTTTTCTGTGTGAGGTTTAGCAACAAACACTGGTCCAGTGTGAATCTAACAATACTGTATGTACAGGAACATACAGAGCCTTAATAACTTTTGCTTTCTTGTAGATAGATACAGTTTTTACCAGTCACGGTCCCAACAGGAAAGAGATGGCACACTCACAATAGGCTGATATAAGAAGAGTTCATTTAGGAAGTGATTCAGGATAAAGGCATTGCTATGGGGGGGCCACAGTGTGTAGAAGAATCACCCATGGCTGACAGTAGCCTGTCACCATCCCTACATCAGAATGAATGAGGGAGGCTATGTTACTGGAATCTGGAGAGAGAAAGTCACATAGAGAAAGAGCCCTGGAGAAGACCAGAGATTTCAGTTAAGAGGTGCTGAGTCAATACCACAGGGAGGAACCCAGACAAATGACCACCCAGTCAGCACTCTCCTCCCTCCCTGGGGTCTTTTACCAGGGCCTCCCACCGACCAGCCCGTCTGAAGACAAAGGCAATGAGAACTGGTTGATGTAGTCCACATAGGCAGCCTCCCAGGGCAGGGAACAGGGTGGAGAGAGGTAGAAAGCAGACCTGGAGGTGAAAATAGAAGATACCAGCTCAGAGTCACTCATTTGAGTTCCTCTGTGTAGGAAAGACTACCTGAGTGCATTTGCCAGTGTCTAAAATATTTTTCGTCACCTCTGCCTTGCAAAGGAAAAATTCTTCCTGGGTTTGCATTTAAATTTCTGAATATACAGCTATCGATAAACCCCATGTTCCTCTGGCATATCAGCAGGAAATCTGAAAGAACATGGTAGAAGCAAGGACAGGAAAAGTGCAAACAAAGTGAAACACCCAGCGAAATAGTAAGTGAACATTGAGGGAACTATGCCAGAAAAATTCTTTAGAATTCTTTAGAATTTAGGGATGGTTTTATGATTTATGTCTTAGACACACACACACACACACATCAGAACCTTTGGCTCAAAAGTGTCTTTTCTTTGATCTCCTTTGAAAATTTAAAATCTGCCTATTTGTGGAACTGGATCCTTAGATCATTTTATCTAAGTGCTTAGACATTTCCACAAAAGGTATTGTTTCAATCTGAAAAGTATAGATTTTTCTATTAATTGCTACTGCTTGCCAATAGTACAAATTTTGTTCTTGTCTTTTATGTCCATTTATCACAATATGTCCAGATGGGTTAGATTTCCAGAATTTTCTTGAACTACTTAAATGTTTAATACAGAGCATGACGCTTAGTAAGTGCAGAATTAATGTTGGTAATAATGGTAGTCGGTAGTTGTTACTCGTTTGTCCTACTTTTGAAGATATAGTATAATTTTTCAAGGCATGGATTCAGAAATACATTGTACTGTCACAAACATAAAATTTATTTCTTTTTTTAAAAAAAAAGATACTACATTCCCTTGGTGAATATTTGGAAATTTAGGATGAAGACATTAAAATCCAATGGACCACAAGGATTCCAGGTACAGCCAGATTGGCAAGGACTGTAAAATCAGCCCCCAAATATAGTTATTTTATTTATTCATTTATTTACTGGGGCTTTACATGCCACCTTCTTCCCAAAAGGAACAAAAGGCTTTATTGTCATTTCCTCCTCATTTTCTCTACCTTTCCGCAGATTAGAAACGGACAACTTAGATCACGCCTGTCAGGGCAATGAAACCACAGCCCAGCCATATGTTATTTAAAGACCCAGGTTTTGCTCACCGTGGGTGAAGCTGACTGAAGTGAAAGAGCCTGATTTATATCACTGAGCTGCCAGCAGGACGGGCCTCACAGCCCCTGCCTCCCGTGGAGAACAAGATCTATAAAGGAGGATAAGCCTCTGTTTTTCCACCAGGGCATTCATTGTACTCAGTTAAAACTTATAGAATTTGCAAGAACAGAACTTCAGTGGGTGAAAAAAAGAAAGTCCCTCAAACTGGATTAGAGTATAACTCATCTAAAGATAAGAAATATAGGAAATACAGGTTTATGGCATGACTTCTCGCAAATACTAGAGAAATAACAGGTGCAGGAAAAAAAATTATCTGTTCCTTTGAAACAGATACCACTAATACCACTCAGAATGGGGCTGTATTAGTTAAACTTTCATTTGAAATGCAAAGTTTAAAATGCTATCTCATTCGGTAGCAGTTCATGACACTTTTGTAATCCACCTCTTTTTATACACATGTTCTTTGTCATAACAGTGTTATTTTTAAATACGCCAAACCTCTTACTAGTGGCTATACTGGCCAGTGTGTGTTTTAATTGGTCCTCTACTACAGAGAGCCTTAAATATTTTGAACATTAATTACCCTGGATGCAAGTATTGTCAAAGTGCCTTTAATGGAAAGAGTTTTATCAACCTCTTTTATTATTAAATGTATCAAATTAAATTCTACAATTCCACTGAGAATATAGAAAGTCATAAAATAACTTTGTTCCACCATAAGAAGAAAACATGAGAAAAACCAAAAAGAATGCTTTTCTTTAATGCCATCAAAGGCATTATTCCAGAGGGGAGTGATCCTTTTCAAGGTGAGTAAAGACTGGTGGCTGATTTCATACCTGGGGGAGCTTATCTGGGGATACAAACAGGCAGAAAAGCTGATCTGCCATGTGCAGTTCTTTGCTAGGACAAGGAGAAAAACCAAATAAAATTTTATGACTGTATGGACTGAGGAATGGTATAAAATCTGGAAGAATCCCATTTGCAATACTGCTCTCCCTGCTCCTATGATTCTTTCCCAGTCTTGCTGAGTAAGTAGCAGCTGAGGGCAGGGCTCCAAAGCAGAGAAAGATATCATATGCTTCTAGTTTTTGAGCCACAAAGTCCTGTTTGCAGGTGGAACTAAACTCACCCATAAGATATTTAAAAATAGAGGTAATCTGAAATTAATAAGAGCTTCAACCTAACACTAGCCCAGCTCAATTCTTTTTTTTTTTCTTTAACTGAGCCCATTCTTATGCTGTAGACCTAGCTCAATTCTAACAAAATCAAAAATATCAACCCTTCACCCTAGCTTCCTGACAAAGGAAAAGGCATGTCCTCTATAGAAAAAAAAAAATTATCTAGCTCAAGCTTTATTGATTTTTACATACAATATCCAGCATATAATCAAAAATTATGAGACATAGGCTGAAGCTTTAAAATATGACCCCACAATTAAGGGGAAAAAAGGAAATAGAAACAGATCCACAGTTGGTCAAAATGTTAGAATCAGCCAACTTGGACTTTTAAATAACTATTATAAATATTTTTAAAAATAGATAAAAATATGTACAAAATTGGTAATCAGGGATTTTAGCAAAGACATGAAAGCTTTAAAGAAAACAAACTGGAAATACTAGAAATTAAAAATTGAAAAGTTAATATAAAGAATTAATTTGATGGGCTTGAAAATAGACTCATAAAGTAAAATAAAGGATCAGTGAACTTGTAGCAGATCAAAAGAATTACCCAATCTGAAAAACAGGGAGATAAAATAATTAGAAACCAATAATACCAAAGACTTGTGAGACAATAATGCATGGAATTGGAAGAAGACAGAATATGAGAAAAGAAATGTGAAAAGATTACAGCCAAGAAAAAATTTCAAAATTTATGAAAATCATTGACCCAAAGATTCATGATGCTTAGCAAATATCAGTCAGAATAAATATAAAGAACATCATACCAGGGACTTTGTAATTAAGCTAGTGAAGATAAAATACAAAGTGAACACCATCTTAAAAGCAGCCAGAGGATAAAAGACATATACTGAGAGACTCAGCAGTAATTTGAGAGTAACAGAAACTTCTCATCAGAAACAATGGAAGCCAGCATGACATTTTCAAAGTACTAGGGGGAAAAGTCAGTCTAGAATCCTATGTCCTCCAGAAATTAAGAAGACATAATGATGTTTTTCATTTGTCAGACAAACCAAAACAGAAAACTCATCACTAATGGCGCCACACCTCAAAAATTACTAAGGAAAGTTCTTCAAGCTGATAAAAATGATCCCAGATGGAAACCGACAATTGCAGAAGTGATTACTATGTGGATAAGTATAAAAGATTGTCTTTAACGTCTTTACAGAAAATTGATTATTTAAAGAGAAAAATACCAACAACATATTGTGCTATTTATAACAAACATAGAAGAAAATGTATGACAATAATAGAACAAAAGATGGAAGTAAGCTAAATAGGGCATACCTTTGTAAATTTCTTATGTTATTTGTAAAATGGTTTTATATTAATCCAAAGTAGATTGTGATAAGTTAAAGACACATTTGGCAATTCTTAGAGTAATCACTAAAAAATATGTATAAACCAAGGTATATCTAAAAATTCAACAGAGCAAATAAAATTTTTAAATACTTTTTTTCCTTGCTTTCCTTTTCCCTTTCCAAGAGACACACTGTCCATGTCCTTCCCTCAGACACTAAGTGAGAAATCAGCTTAGCAAGATGAACCCTTCATGTGGAGTCATATTTCTAGATCAGTGAGATCAGACATACAGTCACTGCCCCAACCGAAGTGCATCTTTGAGCACAGCCCACTCTCATAAAGAAGAGCCCCACCTATGTTTATGTAGATCCTTAATTCCCCGTTAGTGGAGATCAGGCCCCTAAAACTTTCTCAACTGATCTCCCTCCTCATCCTTGTTTCCAGAAAATCCATGAGATGTATCTTGGGCCACATGGGGCTTTCTGGGTAGCCTAACACATGTATTCATTTATTGCAGATTTCATAGGCTTCGTCAGTTTCATTAGATTCATAAATTTCATTGGTATATAAAAGCAAAGAATAAAATTAGGCACTAGCACCTACTACAGTTAGATTAAATTAATATTCAAAATTCTGTATATAAAAAAGAATAAAAAATATAAATATTTTTAGTGGTTTATTTAATATTTATGTCCAAAAAACCTGAAGCCATGCTTCAAAGAACCTGCCAAAATCCTACTACGTTATTTTCTGCATCCTGTATACACTGTCCACTCTCTTGAATGCTCTCTCCATTTTCTTTCCCAATTAAATGTCCATCGGGTCCTTTGAAATATGTATAAAGCATCTAGGACACAGAAAGGCACTAAACAAATTTTAGATTATTTCCTTCCATGCTCCATCTTTCCCATTTCTATTTAAACTCATAGTTTAACATTTTAACTACTCTAGGAAGTCTTGCATAATTAGGTCTTCTCCATTATTCTATCACTTCTTTCTTCTGCAATCCATCCACTTTTCATAGTTCTATTCTTAGACTCAGGACTGGAACAGGAAGCGTTTTAGTAATCAAGTAATCAGCATTTCCCACACGGTGTCCCTGGGACTGCGGCTGTCGATTTTCCAGAAAAGGTCAGGAGAGGGGATGTATTCTGAGGTTTAAAACTTTCTTAAATGCTTCATCATGTAGCCCTTTGCAGATCCACAATATTAGCACACTCAGCTCAGCATTTCTCGATTGGCTTAGCCACCAAATCCTTTTGGAAATAATATTAAATATCATTCCAGGTATTTTGAGAGATACAGATTAATTATAGATTAATTCAAGTCCTATCATTTATATCTTAGTAAGTATTTTCAGATCATTGCTTCACCTCAATCATAACATGTTAACGGAAGGATTAGGTCTTCTATTGTTTTTGCTCCTCCTTTAACTGCAGAGTGTGGTTTAGCACATTCAAGTAAGTGCCTGCTCATTCGCTGGCTAGCTACTAGTAAACATCCGTGAGCTATATTTTGATATTTTTGACATAGTGGTTTGATGAATAAAAAGGAAAGTAAAACATTCTTTCTCAGCAATTAAATTAACCAAATGTTAAATAGTTCAAAATAATAAATTGTAATATAAATAATGAATTTTCCTTCATATTCTAAATACTCCTAATGATAATGACATCATTTATTGAGCACTTACTTTAAGGCAGGCATTTTCCCACTTAATTTCTTGACAACACTAGTATACCAATTTCACAGATGAGAAAAGTGAAGGTCATGAAAAGTAATCAACTTTCCCAGTGTCACACAGCTGAAAACGCAGGAGAGCTGGGATTCCAGCGCAGGTCTCTAAGTTCCCACACTCTTGCTGATTATGATTCTTTAAATGAGGTCCAGACTAGGTGTGCTGTGTTGTGGCTGTCTCAGTCACCCAGTCTGCACTGGTGAATGAGCTCCTGCTTGATCATAGCTAAATCCTGGCCCCTACCAGTACATTTAATTAAAATCTCAGTCTTGATGAGCCAATTGCTCATAAAATCTTTGCCTCATTCCAATTTTTTCTACAGAATTCTGGTAAGGAATGTATATTGCTGCAGCTTTTTATCTTTCTAACCAGACTAGGTTCTCTCTGCTGTATCAGCATTTTTCCTGCTTGCTATGGCCAAGTAAGGTAGACTAATAAACTTACTTTAATGGGAAGAAATCCAATGGCAATTGGTGGAATCCAGTGGTTACTTCTCAGTTCTTGTTTTCCTTGTCCTGCCAGGATTTGACACTGCTGATCCTTGAAATATTTGCTTCATTTCGCTCTTGCATTTTCTCCATCTTTCAGGCCCCTCCTCACTCAGGTTCTTACCCATCTCCCTGTCCTGCAAATTTAGGAGTGTCTCAGGCCTAAGTCTTTGGACTTCTTTTTGTTTCTCCTCACCCTCACTCCCTAGGTTTGAATGTGTCCCCCAAAGTTCATGTGTTGGAAACTTAATCCCCAGTGCAGAGGTGTTGGGAGGCATGAGTAGATTATCACAGGAGTGGGATCCTTAAAAGGACAAGTTCGGTCCCCTCTTGTTCACTTGCTCTCACCCTCTCTTAGCCCTTCTACTGGGGGATGATGCAGTAAGAAAGCCCTCAGCATATGGCAACCCTTGGATCTTGGACTTCCCACCCTCCAGAAATGTGAGTCAACAAATTCTTGTTCATTACAAATTACTCAGCCTGTGGTATTCTGTTATAGCAGCACAAAACAAATTAAGACAACAATCTTACCTGGTCTCATGGCTTTAAATACCATCTATGCTCTAATGATTCCAAAAGGTACATCTCCAGCCTAGACTTCTTCCTTGAACTGTCTTCACTTGGATATCTAATAGACATCTCAAACTTAACATGTCCAAGAGTGAGTTATTGATTTTTCCCTCCAAATTTGCTCTCCCCAAAGGTTTCCCCACTGCAATAAATAGCAATTTTGCACTTTTAGTTGCTTAGATCAAATTCCTTGGAGTCCTTCTTGATTCCTCTCTTTATCTTACACCCTGCATCAGATCCATCAGCAAATCCAGTCTACTCTACTTTCAAACTATATCCAGAATCCAACCACTTCTCATCTTCTCTACTACTGTCACTTTGGTTTAAGCCATCATCCTCTCTTTCCTAGATCATTACAAGAGATTCCTAACTGGTCTCCCTGCTCCCTTCACAACTACCACCATCCTTCTCTCTTCTGCACTCAACACAATAGCCTTGAGTGACCCTTTTAAAATTTAAGTCAGATTATGTCACTTCTCTGCTCAAAAATCCTTCGATAGCTTCCCATCCTATTCCCAAAAAAAGCCAAAAAGCCAAGGCTTTTATTTAGTTACTGGTAAACTGACTATTAGCAAGGGCCTATAGAATGGGAACATTTACATTAAAATTATTCTAATTAGAAAGCAAATATATGTATATATGTTTGACATTATGCTTTACTTACTCATATTTCACGTCAAATTTATACACAGGAAATGCTGCCAATATTTTGGATCAACTTGTAAACCATCTGAAACTTGCTTTTCTTTGAACTCTAAGCAAAAGAACCAATGCAATCTATGGTATGAACTTTGGAAACCATAATTTATGCAATAAGGTACCTATCACAATCAAGAAAAACCAAGCTCCCGTTTGAGCTCTAGGCAGTCTTTGTCAGAACTAAACAGGCATGGGAAATAAGAATTAGAGGACTCATCAGTCAAAATATTTACGGGTCTTAATATTGTGGTGGCTTGTGCCTGTAATCCTAGCACTCTGGGAGGCTAAGGCAGGAGGATTACTTGGGATCAGGAGTTCAAGACTATCCTGGGCAAGAACGAGACCCCGTCTCTACTGCAAATAGAAAAGTTATCCGGGTGGTGATTCCTGTAGTCCCAGCTGCTCAGGAGGCTGAGGCAGGAGGATCGCTTGAGCCCAGGAGTTTGAGGTTGCAGTGAGCTATGATGACGCCACGGCACTCTAGCCAAGGCAGCAGAGTGAGACTCTGTCTCAAAAAAACAAAAAACAAATGAACAACAACAAAAAAAAAAAAAATTTAAGGATTAAAAAAAGAAAAACCTGTGAAAACATATTTCACTCACTGAGCCTATCCTTAATCTTCCTAATCTGTCTATGTAAAACAACCACTTAATATTTTAAATTTACCAGCCTGAGCAAGAGCGAGACCCCGTCTCTACTAAAAATAGAAAGAAATTATATGGACAACTAAAATATATATAGAAAAAATTAGCCGGGCATGGTGGCGCGTGCCTGTAGTCCCAGCTACTCGGGAGGCTGAGGCAGGAGGATCGCTCGAGCCCAGGAGTTTGAGGTTGCTGTGAGCTAGGCTGACGCCATGGCACTCACTCTAGCCTGGGCAACAAAGTGAGACTCTGTCTCAAAAAAAAAAAAAAAATATTTTAAATTTATGCTAAAAACATTTAATAAACAATGCATTGAAATCTGATGTCAGTTCAAGTGCACAGAAAAACATTTTAAGTGATTACACATAAGTGAAGCACACATCATTTTCTTCTGTTTCTTTTATTTCCAAATCATGAATATTTCTGATCCTAATGATGATAAATCTCCTCATCAGAGCAGCTACAGATGTAGACTTATATTTACAGTTAATCACATGATGAAGTATTTAAATAAGCCAAAGTTAGAAAATGCTGCAAAAGGCAACTGTTGCAAATATATTTCTTATAGCAAAGAGAAAAAGACACAAAATCATTTTCAGAAAACAAACTTTAATTTCAGAGAACAAGTACAGCAAAGGAAGCAAACGATAATAAAAGGAAAGCACTGAAAACCCATAAAATAAGAATGAAGCTCTTTTCATTTTCTCTCAGTCACATGATGTGGATGTTGTTTTCATTTTTATTTTGTTATACATAATGGAATATGTACAATTCGTGCAGTAGTTAGAAGAATGGATTAGAGCCACAATGCTGACATAGAAATATGCCCAATACTGATCATTAAGTATGAAAGGAAAGCTGAAACAATGTGTTCAGGAACTCTTATAAAAAAGCACTTTTAACCAAACCGGTATATTGCTGTGTGTATGTAAATGCGCGGGGAAGATGTTTGGAAGAAGAATACACACCCGCCTGCAAAAATGGCTTCCTCTAGGAGAGAATTGTAATTGGTGTGGGAAAAAGGAAGTTTGATATTTATTCTAGGTTCTTTTGTGTTGTTTGAAATTTTCAATAAGAGCATATTTGTATGTTACTCGCCAATTTACATTTAAAAGTACAAATATATAAATGTTTAAATGTGTGCAGAAACTCTTCTTCGATGTATAGAGCTGTAGACTAGAAAACATCAGGGCTAGATTGCAGGACAGCTTTGGAGCTCTCCAGAACCCCGTCCCAGCCCCAGCTTGACTGAACATATGACCATAGATCAGTTATCAAATCTGAATCTGTGGACTTCAACATCCTCATCAGTGAAATAACGAGATTGAGTTTAGTGATATCATAAGCTCCTTCCTGCTGAAGTGTTTATGAGTTTATTATGAAAAGGAAGATTCTAAGTCAATAAAAGACTTTTAGCTTCCGTTTCCTTGATAAGTTTTCTTCTTTCTAATCAAAGACTATAATCGCTTACAGGCATACTCCAGAGATATTGCAGGTTCATTCCAGACTACTGCAATAAAGTGAATATGGCAATAGTATGAGTCATACAAATTTTTTTAGTTTCCTAGTGCATATAAAAGTTATGTTTACATCGTACTGTAGTCTACTAAGTGTGCAATAGCATTTTGTCTTTAGAAACAATTACATACCTCAATTTAAAGGTATTTTGTTGCTAAAAATGCTAAAGATTATCTGAGCCTTCAGGGAGTTGTTATCTCTTTGCTGGTGGAGGGTCTTGCCTCAATGCTGATGGCTGCTGACTGATCAGGGTGGCGGTTGCCGAAGGCTGGGGTGGCCGTAGTAATTTCTTAAAATAAGATACCAACGAAGTTTGCCACATTAATTGACTCTTCCTTTCTCAAAAAATTTCTCCATGCCATGAGATGCTATTAGTTAGCACTTCACCCACAGTAGAACTTCTTTCCAAATTGGAGTCAATCATCTCAAACCCTACCACTGCATTATCAACTAAGTTTATGTGACAGTCTAAATCCTTTTTTGTCATTTCAACAATGTTCATAGCTTTTCACCAGAAGCAGGTTCCATCTTGAGAAATCACTTTCTTTGCTTATCTATGAGCAGCAACTACTTATCCAAGTTTTGTTTTTTGTTTTTTGTTGTGTTTTTTTTTTTCACTACAGACAGAGGCTCAGTATGTTTTTGGATTTGACAAAGCCCAAACCAGGGCAGAGCTGTGGCAAAAGAAGGAAGCTGGGAAAGGCAGAAGGAGAGTAGAGGTGGACAAGATCTATGGCTACTGTTCTCCAGCCACTCAGCCATGCACAAGAGTGACTGTGCTGGGCCCACAATGGCCTGTGGGAGTGGCAGTCTTTCCTAAGCCCCAGGTGAAGACAAGAGCCCCAGCCCTGCCCTTCCCTTAGTCTCTGGAACTGGAACAATCAGGCTTGACCCAGCAGCTGGTGCTACTGACCATTTCTCGGTACAGGTGCCCACCAAAGCTAGTCGCCCGAGTCCTTAACACCACAGAGAGCCACCAAGGCCTTCAGGAAGTCCCCAGAGGTGTCATCCTCAATGGCTTGGTGGAGAAAGTGTTCTATCATGAGTTTGCAGCAATTCAGTCCATCTTTAGGCTCCCCTTCTAATACTACTTCTCTTGCTGTTTCCACCACATCTGCAGTTACTGGCTCCACTGAAGTCTTGAACCCCTCAAAATCACCCATGAGGATTGGAATCAATTCTTCCAAACTCCTGATAATGCATATATTTTGACCTCCTCCAATAAATCACACATGTGCTTAATGGCATCGAGAATGGTGAATCCTTTCCAGAAAATTTTCAATTGACTTTGCTTAAATCTATCAGAGAAATCACCATCTGTGGCAGCTACAGCCTTACAAAATGCATTTCTTTTTTTTTTTTTTTTTTGAGACAGAGTCTTGCTTTGTTGCTCGGGCTAGAGTGCGTGCCGTGGCATCAGCCTAGCTCACAGCAACCTCAAACTCCTGGGCTTAAGCGATCCTACTGCCTCAGCCTCCCGAGTGGCTGGGACTACAGGCATGCGCCACCATGCCGGGCTAATTTTTTTTCTATATATATTTTAGTTGGCCAGATAATTTCTTTCTATTGTTTTGGTAGAGACGGGGTCTCACTCTTGCTCAGGCTGGTCTCGAACTCCTGACCTTGAGCTATCCACCCCCCTCGGCCTCCCAGAGTGCTAGGATTACAGGCGTGAGCCACCACGCCCAGCCCAAAATGCATTTCTTAAAGAAGACATAAAAGTCAAAATTACTCTTTGATCCATGGACTGAAGAATGGATATAGTGTTAGCAGGCATGAAAACAACATTCACCTCCTTGTACATCTCATTAGAGCTCTTGGGTGACTAAGTGCATTGGTAATACTTTGAAAGAAATCTTTTTCTCTGAGCAGTAAATCTCAATAGTGGGTTAAAATATTTAGTAGACCATGCTGTAAACAGATGGGCTATCATCTAGGCTTTGTTGTTCCATTTCTAGGGCCCAGGCACAATAGATTTAGCATAATCCTTAAGGCCCATAGGATTTTCAGAATGGTAAACGAGCACTGGCTTCCACTTAAACTCACCAGCTGCATTAGCTTCTGACAAGAGAGTCAAAGCCTGTCCTTTGAAGCTTTGAAGCCAGGCATTAACTTCTCTCTAGCTAGGAAAGTCCTAGATGCCATCCTCTTCCAACAGAATGCTGTTTTGTCATCTACATTGCAAATCTGTGGTTTGGTGTAGCCACTTTCATCAATCATCTTAGCCAGATCTTCTGGATAACTTGCTGCAGCTTCTCCATCAGCACTTGCTGCTTCACTTTGCACTTTTATGTTATAGAGATGTTCCGCTAGCTTCCAAATTTTCTTCCATAGCTTTCTCATCTCTCTCAGTATTCATAGAATTGAAGAGATTTAGGGCCTTGCTCTGGATTAGGCTTTGGCTTAAGGGAATGTTGTGGTTATTCTGATCTTCTATCCAGACCACTCGAACTTTCTCCATACCAGAAAATATATGAAAATAATAAATGAAAATAATATTTTCATTTTCTTATCATTTGTGCTCTTTTATTTTGTTTCATTTTCTTATCATTTCTTATCACTTTTAATTTCCTTCAAGAACTTTGCTTTATATTCGCAACTTAGCTAACTATTTGGCACAAGAGGTCTACCTTTTGGCCTATGTTAGCTTTCAACATGGCCTTCCTCATTAAGCTTTCGTTTTTTTTAATTTCAGAATATTATGGGGGTACAAACTTTTTGGTTACATAAATCACTTTTGTACCATTTGAGTTAAAGATATAAGTAAGCCCATCCCCTGATAATGTGCATTGTACCCATTAAGTATGAATGTACCCATACCCTCCTCCCCCTCCCACCTGCTTGATTTCCAATGACTATTTTTTCCATATGTGCACATAAGTGTTGATCAATTAGTTTCAATTTAATGGTGAGCACATGTGGTGTTTGTTTTTCCATTCTTCCGATACTTCACTTAGAAGAATGGTCTCCAGCTCTATCCAGGATAATACAAGAGGTATTAGTTCACCATTTCTTATGGCTGAGTAATACTCCATGGTATACATATGCCCATTTTATTAATCCACTAATGTATTGATGGGCACTTGGGTTGTTTCCACATCTTTGCAATTGTGAATTGTGCTGCTGTAAACATTGGAATGCAGGTGTCTTTCTGTAGAATGTCTTTTTTCCCATTGGTTAATACCCAGTAGTGAGATTGCTGGATCAAAAGGTAGATCAACTAAACTACTTATAGTTCTTTGAGGTATCTCCATACTACTTTCCATAGAGGTTGTACTGGTTTTCAGTCCCACCAGCAGTGTATGAGTGTTCCTATCTCTCTGCATCCATATCAGCATTTGTTGTTTTGGGACCTCTTGATAAAAGCCATTCTCACTGGAGTTAAGTGATATCTCACTACAGTTTTGATTTGCATTTCCCTGATGATTAGAGATGTTGAGCATTTTTTCATATGTTTCTTGGCCATTAGTCTATCTTCTTTTGAAAAGTTTCTTTTCATGTCCTTTGCCCACTTTTTGACAGAGTTGTTTGATTTTTTTCCTGCTGATTTTCCTGAGTTCTATATAGATCCTAGTTATCAGCCCTTTATCAGATGTGTAAACATGCAAATATTTTCTCCCATTCCGTAGGTTGTCTGTTTGCTCTCGTGATAGTAACTTCAAAGATCATTGATCACAGATCACCAATATATGGTGATATATATTATAACAGATATAATAATACTGAAAATGTTTGAAATATTTCAAGAATTACCAAAATGTGACATGGAGACCCAAAGTGAGCACATGCTGTTGGGAAAAAAATGATGCCCATTGACTTGCTCCATGCAGCGTTGCCACAAACTTTCAATTTGTTAAAAAAAAAAAAAAAAATCTACAAAGCACAAAAAAGCAAAGTGCAATAAAATGAGGTACGCCTGTATATATTGTTCAAAATGTTGCAACTTCATATACATACTCATATCATGTACTTATACGTATAGATACATCCTTCAGGAAGAAGTTAAGATCAAGGTCATTTTCTGCAGCCTGTCACATGCTTGCCTGTGGTATTTTAATGAAATAAAGTCTTAGCTGTGTTGCTAAATGTGTGGAAGTAATGATTAATATTTACCTTTATTTACCCTGATTCTGTTTCAACCCTACTCGGTGTACTGCAATTCAATTCTGGCACTAACCACCTGGAGTTAGTGCAGACTCTGCAAGTTAAAAGACAGGATCTGCAATAAGACTGACTTCACTTCACGCTGACTGCTTACAAATCTTGGGGATTCCCAGATCTCCACTAATGTTCGATAATTCAGTACAACGACTCACAAAACTTTGGAAGGCATTGCATTTATTACTACAGTTTTATTATAAAGGATATAACTCAGGAACAGTCCAATAAATAGACACATACAATAAGGTAGTGGAGAGTCTTCATGGAATCAGAGAACATCACCCTCCTGGCACATCAACGTGTTCACCAACGAGGCAGCTTCAGTTTCCAGTTTTTGTTGGAGTTTCATTGCATAATGATGATTGATTAAATAATTGGCCATATGATTAAACTCAATCTCCAGCCCTCTGCCCCTACTTAGAGGTCAGGCTGGATCAGCATCCCAACTCTCTACTCAAATGGTTGACCTTTCTGGTGACCAGCCCCATCCTGAAGCTATCTAGGGGCCCACCATGAGCTACCTCATTAACATAAACTCAGATGTGATGCATGGGGCTGAAAAATGACAAAGATACTACTATCACTTGGGAAGTTCTCAGGGTTTTAGAATCTCTGTGCCAGTAACCTAGGACCAAGACCAGGCAAATTTTTTTATTATACATGACTCCAAACTTATGAGAGACAATATTCAAATTTGACCACTCCATTTTATGTTATGAAAACAGAGCTGGCACCAACATAGTATCCTTGATTACCTATTTCACTAATTCAGTGACTTCTAGCAAATGCTTTGTACCTCAAATTTGTGGTTGCTTTATCTCTACAATCTTTAGAGGCAGGGCAGCATTGTGGTTAAGTGCTGTAAGCTCCAGAGTTACATTTCTTGGGTTCAGATCCAGGGTTCTGCCATGTCTTAGTGCTTAGGCAAATTGCTTTCTCTTCCTGTGCCCCTGTAAAATGGGAAATGAAAATTACACCCACCTCCTATGGTAATTGCCAGGACTAAATGCAGTAATATATGCAGAGTGTTTAGGACACTGCTTGGCACTCAATGAATGTTCACTTTCACTATTGTTATCATAATGGACCTTGTGAATACAATTTATTAAATGTTTTACTGTGGCACATAGAACTTGAATGTCATCCAAATTATCTTTAAAGTTGAAAATCCTATCCTAGGACTGACTATATCATTGAGCTCCAAAAATAAGCGGGTTGAACTAAATACTCTGAATAGCACTTCCAAATCAGAATGTTACAGTTATATTACTGGCCTCCTGTCATCCAAAAGAATTCTTACTCTGTAGCCTAACTGGTATGACTTCCCCATACATTCCCTCAATTTTTTTAATACTGACAACTCGTTGCAAGTGATAATATAAAAATTCTAGTATAGTGATTCAAAACTGTGTTATCAGAATTACTGCTCAAAGTACCAAAAAGGACGCTCTGCCAATACACCCCAGGCAGGCTCCATTTCAGGACGACAGAGCAGAGGTAACAGACAAAGGCTGAGGACACACCCAGATCTGCAGCCTTCTGTGAAGATGGAAAAGAGCTATTTTCTCTTTTCTGCGAAAGAAAGTCTGCTCTATCGTCCCCCTGCTTGGGACCAGGGAATGGAGTCTGCCATCTGCCAAGCTCACCCTCCATTATTAAACAACACACCTCTGTGTTTGTTTTTCACTCTCCTTTTTTTCTGTCTGCAATTGATTTACAGCATTTGATGTGACAGATCATCAGGTTTTATTAAAACCATTTAGAATTTCTAGCATCCTGCCATCTCTTTGCGTCTGATCTTTTCTTATTATTTCACCCATAGGCTAAAATCCCACAAGTTATATCTCAATAGGAGAAAATTAAATCAAGCAATTTCTCCATTTCTATAGATCAATATTTTGAAGATAAAAATAACGCTTTGTTTTGGTGTCTTTGGAAACCTAACATTCGATTGTTAAGAACTATTCAAGCTTAATGCTGAAGAGGCATGTTTCTTAATTCACATCCAAATAGTCGATAAGTAATCATTTCCTTACATTTTATATGTATCAGCACATCTCCAATTATGTATTTCATTCAAAATGACTTAAAGAGATAACAGAGCAAAAAGTAATTTGGAATAAAGAAATTTAGGGAGAAAATTAAATGACAAAATAGCTTAAATATAAATAAAAATAATAGAGAAAAACAAGGGGAAAAACCTTCTAATATTTAAGCACAGAGTATTATACAGGGAGAATACTGTCTATATTGTACATCTTGATTTTAGACATCTTCTCCATTAAAATGTGAGTTTATTGGTTCATGTAGCTAAAACGCTGAAATTTTGGCTGCATGGAAGTAGAGTTGCATGGAATCATGGGCAGCTGATCTGCATGAAGCACCCAGAGTACCGATAGCTAAACAGTCACCCAGAGAAAGGACTTTGTGCCACAGGACATGCTTTTGACCTTGCTCCTGTTTCATTCAATATTTTGTATATTTTTATCTAAATAAAGACACACAAAGATATTTTTATCAGACTCTCATAGAAAGCCAAATTAATTGTTGGTATGATGATTATAGGATCAATATTCAAAATTATCTTGGTGGCATAGAAAAGTTTAAACTTTCCCTCTGTTAAGCTAAAAGGAAGAAGCTGAGGCAAAATTAATTTAAGTAGAGAGTTTATTTGGGCCAAGCTTGAGGACTGCACCCCAGGAGTACAGATTCAAGTTATCCTGAATATATACACCAATTAGCAGAAATTACATGTGTATTTTTAAAGACAAAAAAAAGGGGACAGGGAGTGGACTGATACAAAGTTGTTTGTCAGGAATTCTCATTGGTTTACAGAAATTACATTGATTAGTGATTGGCTATACATTGTTAAGCTGTAGTGTGTGCTTATAGTGATTGGTGCGGCATTATTAGGTTAATTTATAGCTACTTGCAGCAATAGCAAGCAGTTTCAAGAAATAAATACATAGCTCAAAGGGGGAAGTAGGGTTTCAACTGAAGAATGATGAGGTTCATAAATTTGGAAAAGAAAGCTCTATTTCTCATAAAAGGTTGCAGCCTGCAAGGTGGTCATTCTGCCAGGCTGAGAATCATAGCCTCCAGCCAGAAGCCAAAAACAAGTACTTCAAGGGAGAGGCAAAAGGAACAGGAATTTATGCTGAGCAGGAGCAGCATGGCCAAATATACATATTTAACAAGCTAGAGGAGGAGTCATGAATATTTATGAAGGGAGAAACATGCACAATTGAGCTCCATGCTACTTCACGGGGTCCATGTTCAGAAAATGGCAGTGTTAGCATGACATCAAAAGGTGAAGCAGAGGACACAAAAACCCTCACTGAGCGTTCTCCATAGGCTGCTCAGAACCACTCCATGTTCGGTGGTCTCTTGTCAGGAAGGAATGCTGGTCAGTTGTGCTGAAACCACAAAAAGAGAAAAGCATTAGGTGGTTGATTGAAATCAGGAGTGGAACAAGTCTTTCCAAAGGCTGGTTCTGCTTAACCCCTAGGGAGGAAAGCCTGATGGCCATTAACCAGGGAAGGGGTGTAGTGAGGCGTGTCCGAACTCCCACACTCATGGCTGGGAACTCAGCGTTAAGGTTTCTGTGGGTCCCATTGGCCAAGGTCAGGTCTGTTCAATCAGTTGGGCGGCATAGGATTTTATTTTATTTCTCAAGGGCATGATTCTGTCTCATTTTAATGTTTCTCTGGGCCTGATAATTAAAAGGACTTGCATTTCCCAAATAAAGTTCTTCTCTTTTATCATTTCTAAAGGTTCAATCGAGTCAGCTGAAATAAACTGACAATACATTAACAGGAGAAAAGGCATACAAATTTATTAACTTGCACAGGTGCACAGGAGCTGTTAGGTAGATAGCAAGGGATTCCAGGTCTCCTAGGGACAAAAGTGCCCCCACACTCCTGGTACCGCCCTACTTTAATTCTGTCCCCAGCAACTGCCATACCTGGGGGAGGAGGGAACACCCTACCAATCTGCCAATCAGAACTTAGCGCGCCAACTGCAAAAGAATGCAGAGGACTCTCTTAGCCCACGGGCCAAGCAGCACAGGTACAATAGAGTCTGGAAAGTGACCTAGAACAACTGGCTTTCAGAGAGGCTGATGGGAGATCTGCATGTGCAGGAAGACTCGGGTCATATAACTCCCAGCTATCCACCAAAGTGGTTCTGTCGTGATGTCTGAACCACGGGGAGGTCCCTATCTGGACACTGTAAAACAAGACCCAGACCATAACCAAGCTCTCTGTTGCTGTGACAGGGGTCCAGTCATTATCTGTGGCATATGGGATGTATCTTGCTCTGTAAACCTACATCTTGCTCTTGCTCTATAATCCCATCTTGCTCCTCCCTCAATAAACTTCACCTCGTGCTTGCCTCACTTGGGTGTGTCTGGTCATTCTTCAGCCATGAGCACACCGAGTACTGAGAACACAGAATGAGATTGCCAAACCTGACAGAGCCACACAAAATATGAGACTCAAAGATGGACCAGACAGTTGAATTATAAATCCTCTCTCCATAGGGAGAAGGGAAGAGGGGGGATAGGTAATGTCAGAGGAAGAGTAAACGATTATTAGGGGGAAATGAATGAGCCCAAAGAGCAGACAGTAGCCTGGAACAAAGTTCCCCAGGCTCTGGGGGAGGTGGCAACAAGTTATGGGAAGGTGGGGGGACAGGTTGTGCTGGGCTGTAAACAACACTTGTCTTGTGCAAATAAAGCCTCTCAGGTAATAGCCCTTAGAAGAATAGTTTAAAGAACAGGTGAAAAATCTGTCCAGCCATTGTCTCCTGGTATGGAGACTTCATTTCCTCTCATGCTGTAAGAGTTAATCTTCTCTGGTTAATGTAGATTCCAGGGAGTGGAGTTAAGACCACTGCATTCCTTCTGGATGAACTTTCCTCAGTCAGATAAGGGAACTTCAGAGACAGCCCCTCCCTGCACTTCAGAAAGGAAAGCAAGGAGGGCAGGAGCCGGTCAGGGAGAGATTGTGGCTCTGCGACTTGTTTCCGAGGCCTTTCAATCTTAGACGAGAATAAATGTAAAATCCTGCATTAAATTTTGGGATTTTTTTATCGCACAAATATAACGTGGGCAGATATACTGTGAGTACATTTCTTATGAAAATTACCTACTAACTTTAAGGAGAAAGTCAATATGAATCAACAGTATAAACTAACCCAAAGAGGATAATAACATGAACTTCATTAGTCAAAGCAGTGGCCCAAATTAAGACTTTTAGAATATTGTGTGCTCATGATGCTGTAGTTTGGCTTCAGTTTTGGATAATTATCACTAGATGATTAGGAGGAGCACTGACTACCAAGAGGTTTGATTTACATTTCAAAAACAGGACTCAGGTTCTTTATCATTTGCTCTGCCGCAGTTTTTCCCTAGCACTGCTTAGAAACCAACAAGAAAAATAGTTTATTTCTCTCCCACCTCTGTTCTGAAAAACAAAAAGAAGGAAAAGGGAAGGGAGGGGGAAAGAAAGAGCATTGACTTTTCTTCCTGTTCTTGTCTTACTTAGCAATATTAAAAGTGAGAGATGTACACACAAATTGGAGGTAAAAACCATCTTTGAAGCTGCTCCCTCCTGGAATGGCTTTTTAGAGAGTTTTATCTTTTTGTTTTTGTAGAGATGGAGTCTTTCTATGTTGCCCAGGCTGGTCTCAAACTCCTGGCCTCCAGTGGTCCTCCTGTCCCAGCCTCCCAAAGTGCTAGGATTACAGGCATGAGCCATGGTGCCCAGCCAAGAATTTTGTCTTCTACATTGGATGGAATGAGCTAACTAGACTGTCTTCCCCTTAGCCAGGGTGAAGGTGTGGAGGGAATACATATTCCTCATTTGCCTTGGTAGTCTGGGCTCCCTGCCTAAAGGGGTGGTTTTTACATGGCATTACAGACATTTTTGTTGTTAGCACTGTAGATTAGAATATGCCACCCCAAAAATATGCCCCTCTGGCATGAGGATTATTTTGAGCTGAAGGCAAAAGAGAAAAAGCAGGCACAGGATGAGGCCTCTGCTGTCCCCCATCTGCCCGAAAACAGACCATAAAGTCCCTCATGAAGGTGTCCCCCCGACCACCCACGTCCCACACCAGGAAGGGGATAACAACCTTATCACCAGAGATAAGATGGCACCGACCAGGAGTCTGCACAAGCAAACCTTACTAACTAGCCCTTATCTACCACTAGCTTTCCATATATTGGCCTTCCTACAATCTGCCACCACTAGAAGGTCAAGGTCCCTTTTCTTTGACTTGTCACTTCTCTTTAAATTTATCCTCATTTGTCCATATGGTATAAAGGCCTCCAAGCCTAAACATTTCCTGTGGGGTTTCTCCTCTTCCTATGAAGCCCCTCCTCCCCACCATGCCATGTGAAAATGTTAACATCAGATTAATTTATATGCCTCTTCTGTTGATCTGTCTATTGTCAGTTTATTTCACAAACACAGCTGAAAACCTAAGAAGATGAGGCAGAATTTTCGTCCCCTACAACATACAATGGGAGTCCTCAACACGTCTATTTAATAACCATTGATGCCATCCCCTTAGTAGATATGATCTACCGTATAGATATCACACATATTCTTATTAATACAAATGACTTTCTATACTGTAATCTTACTCACACTACAATCCATACTCATAAATATATTTCCACAGAATTTTCAAAGCAGAAGTAATTGTAGAAAGTACTGAGTTATTTTAAAAAGGGGGAGATTACAAGTTAAAAGATTTCCTTCAAACCCTTTCTGTAAAATAGAGACGACAAAGAAGGAAAATGTGAATGGAGAATAATTAAGGCAGACATAACGTTTCGAATTGTTGAACTATTCTCAGGGAAGAGGAACTAGGCAAACTTTCATCCTATCAACTAACGAGCAGGAATGACAATGACAGAGCTTTCTATTCAATGTAAGAAGAATTGTTAACAATGAAAAGAACCAAAATAGCAAATTCCTCGCCAGAAGAAGAGTTCAAGCGGGAGTTGGGTAATGTTTCAATGATGTTGCAAGAAAAGATAAAATTCATGGGATTTAAGTTTGGGTCTGTGATCTGTGCTTATGGCAAAGCACAATAAAAACTTTTAAAATGTGGAAATTATAAAAGGGAAAATTACAAGATTTTGCTGCATAACTTTACAACAGCTTCACCCAAAACATGACTACTGCTGATGAGTTACCTGGTCGCAATAGTATACAGTCCGCTGCAGCACACAGTAGGTTGCATGAGCATGGGGCTGGTGAAAGGATGACAGATTTGTGAAACATTCTGAGTTTTATTCAAAAGAGATACAACAGAAAGAGAAGACAACAGGAAATTTAAAAGTATGCTTAATGATCTCAGGGAAAATATAGAAGAGCAAATAAAACATTACCTAAATGGGGCACATGAATACAGTTCTTGAGAACACTGCTGAATGTTAATTCCAACAAAGACAAGGTGAATCAAAACTAAAAACTGCAAAATGGAGAGACTATGGTATCATAATAATAATAAATAAAATCATTTCAAAGCTTTCGTGGAAAGATTAGAAATTATTTAAGTAAGTAAAGACCTAAGGCTAAAATAACCATGAGATTATGGCTACAGAACAGAAAGTACCTGCTACAAACCTTTACAACATAAAAATAATATTGCAGCTAACAAACTTGGAAGATGATAAGGAATAATGGTGGGAGAAAACAGGCTAATTTCCTTATCTTTCCCATTGGAGAGTCAGTATAAACAATCCAAAACTGAAAATTATCTTTCGTAAAAAGTATATTGACTCTATATTCAATGCTTTGCGTAATGAAAATTTTTTCTTAACTCTAGAGAAATCTTTCAAGGCTTAAATATTTTATTTAAAAAAAGACTAATTTGCTTTCTATCAATTCCTTCAGTTTCATCCCAACTTATAGTTCTGTTAAATTTAAATAAAAATTTATACTTTTGATTAATATAAAATGTGCAGAATGATCTCATTGTGTCTCTGAGTGTTTGTACTGCTAGCTATAGATATTCAAAAAGGAAATGCTAATAATATTTGTATCTAGATGGGAGAATTTATAGTAATATTTTTTACTTTCTTTCTTATAATTTCTGAATAACTTGAATATGAAAGAAATGTGATATATTTTTACGAAACAATTATTACTATTTGAAGAAAAAAATAACAAAAGCATGAGAAGATTAGATTAAAAGTAGAATGCCAAAATACTAGAAGTAAATTCTTAAGCAATCCAAATATGCCTTGTTTTCTGAACCCATTTTTTTTTTTTTTTTTTTTTTTTTTTTTTTTGAGACAGAGTCTCACTCTGTTGCCCGGGCTAGAGTGAGTGCCGTGGCGTCAGCCTAGCTCACAGCAACCTCAAACTCCTGAGCTCAAGTGATCCTCCTGTCTCAGCCTTCCGAGTAGCTGGGACTACAGACATGCACCACCATGCCCGGCTAATTTTTCTGAACCCATTTTGAGTCATCACAAATGGGTGGCTCCCAAATTTCTCTAGTTTCGGATATATAGGCATGCCCTGCTTTGCACAAGCTCTCTCAACTCCTCCTCTCTTGGGTGGGGTCTTATTTCTGGTTTCCGGCACTGCATACATTGCTACTGTCTCTGTCAAGAGCTCTCTTCATTGCAGTTATCTGTTTACTCTCCACTGCTCCCGTTCACTCCTAGCTCCTTGTATTTCCAGCGTCTAGTACAGTGTGGCTCCCAAGTCATGTTTACTGTAAATATGATTGTGAGGGAAGGATGGAAGGGAAGAAGGAAAAGAAGGAAGGGAGGGAGAAAGGAAAGAAAACATTAATTCCAAATAAAACTATAAAATTTCAAACAAGTAAAGATGCTGAATAGTACTAGACATTAGGGGACTGCAAGTCAAAACCATGATGAGATACCACGTCACACCTCCTATTAGGATGGCTATGATTAAAAAAAAAAAAAACATAAAGTAACAAGTATTGTCACATATGGAGAAATTGGGACCCTTGTGTATTGCTGGTGGGAATATAAAATGGCGCAGCCGCTGGGGGAAATGATATGGCAATTCCTCAAAAATTTAAACACAGAATTGCCCTCTGATCCAGCAGTTCCACTTATGGGAATGTACCTAAAAGAACTGAAAGGAGGTTCTCAGACAGATATGTGTACACCCGTGTTCATAGCAGCGTTATTCACTGCAGCCAAAAGGTGGAAGCAACCTCAGTGTCCACTGATAGATCAAAGGCTTTTCAAATATGGTATGTACAGGTACTCCTCAAAACTGCCAACGTCCTAAAAAACAAGGAAAGCCTGAGAAGCTGTCAAAGCCGAGAGGAGACTAAGAAGACATGACTATAAATGTGGTATCCTAGAACAGAAAAGGGGCATTACATTAAAAACTAAGGAAATCTCAATAAACCATGGACTTTAGTTAACAATAATACAACTAATAACTTTAGTTAATTACAATTAATCATTTATTATAATAAATATACCATGTTAATGTAAAATGTTAATGATAGAAGAAACTGGGGGGAGGGGGTAACATCAGAATGGTTCTATTGCTCAATTTTTTTATAAATATAAGACTGCTCTAAAAAATAAAGTCCATTACTAAAAATATATATTATATACATATCTAATATATAGATACATTAAAAATACATCTACATATAAATAAAATACATATACATAAATAAAAATACATATACCTAAAATATATATAATATACATATATACATACAATGGAATATTATTCAGCCTTAAAAAGGAGGAAAATTTTGACACATGCTACGACATGAATGAACTTTGAAGACATTATGCTTAGTGTAAGAAACCAGATTGAAAACAACAAATATTGTATAATTCCGCTTCCACGAGGCTCCTAGAGTGGTTAGATTCACAGAGACAGAAAGTAGAATGGTGGCTGCCAGGAGCTGAGGGGAGGGGAAGGGGGAGTTAATATTTAATGGGTACAGAGTTTCAGTGGGGGAAAGTGAAAAAGCTCTGGAGATGGATGGTGGTGATGGTTGCCCGATAATGTGAATGTACTTAATGCCAAATAACAGTACACCCAAAACGGTTTAAATGGTACATTTTGCTGTGTATTTTTACCACACTAAAAAAAATTGGACCACAGAAAGAATTTCAAACAAGTTCATTTTGATACTGAATGAATCGCATGAGAGAAAATTACTATTTTTTTAAAAAAAGAAAAGAACAAATCAACCAATAGCAAAATGTACCTAATTTCTTATTTAAGTCTTTGTATGAATATTTATTCATGTAATATCTACTGTTACTTAATGTATAATACCATATGCTGCTATTTTTAATAAAAATTTCTAATTTTGGTTTTGTCTTTTAAAAAATAGAAGTGAAAAAATTAGCTAATCTCATTAACTGCATGTGTCTGTGGCTAAAGTCTAACTGTTTGAATCCCAGGGCTAAAAACCTCACAAAAGTCACAGCTACTAAAAATCAAATGAGCGTAAGTAGAAATATCACCATACGGTAAAGGCAGCAGACATGCAGGCTAGAGTTGTAAGTAGCTCTACATGAATATGAATTCATTCCTCTTTTCCCCTGGGGTTTCTGGGTGTTGGTATTATAAATAAATAAATGCTCAGAGTTTTATGAATCTTTTAAAATTATATTAAAGACTCATGTCTGTAGTATAAAAAAGTATTAAAAAATATACCAACTGTGATTAATTACAAAATAATTCACTAATGAAAAAAATCTACTTAGTCATCTTTTCTCACAAACTTTTAGGGAATTTCTTGAGCAGGGCCTCCACTTATGGTAGCATTTTAAGACAGGGATCCCCAACCTATGGTGAGTTGTATAATTATTTAATTATATATTACAATAATAATAATAATAGAAATAAAGTGTACAATAAATGTAACGCGCCTGAGTCATCCTGAAACCATTACCCTCCCATCCCGTCCCTGGTGCCAGTTTGGGGACCACTGTTTAAGGTATTAACACCAAAAGATGATAACAAATGCTATTCGCAGCTATGAGGCAGTTGTTCATAGTTTAGATGTAATTCCTTGTTCAAAGAAAAGAAAAAAACTTTTATCTGGAATGCTCAAGAACCCTTTCGAAATGTAAGAATGTGCTTTAACAAAAGGAAGTGAAAAAAGTGGCAATGTCCGTAAGAGCTAAACCAGAGCCGTAGTAGGGTTCTTGATAAAGAGTAGATAAATCCAATAAGTTTGGGACTTACTAACTGGCTACACAATACACATTGAAGAGAAGAAGTGAGAAATGATAACTACAAATTTACAATCCTCAGAGTGAAAAAGAATGGCAATGCTTAAATCAGAATAAAATTAGGGGCCATAGTCCAAGCAGAAAGCTTGGGTCAAATCACATTTTGTTTTGAGAGGGTCAGTAGACATCTGAGGACAGCTATCCTATGGACATGAAGCAAAGGAGTCGGAAGAGGAGGGAAGTCAGGATTAGAGGGGCATGTGTACATTTCTTGGTCAGGCCAGACTCCGACAGTACCCCAGCCACTATGAACCTATGACCATAGATCACGAAGCCCATAAAACTACAGAAATCTCATTTGGTTTAAGGAAACACTGAAAGAAACCCAAGGAAATGGTTTCTTTCCATATTTCCTTCTAAAGAAATACCAAGAATAGGAGAAAAAATATTTTCTTTCTCAGTGTAGCAAAATGGTCTGCGACCTTATAATGTGATTAAAGTCTATTGGTGCTGATCAGAAAGGAGACATTTGATTACATGGTGCTTTTCATATTCTAAGTGCTTTACAAGTACTATATTAACTAATTAACGACGGAAAAACTGATGTTTCTTGGAAAAGACTGCTGTTGCTTTTTTTCACCTTTTAGATGAACTTTTTTTTCAAATCTTGAAATACAACATGCACAAAATGGGTGATATTTAAACTTCTCAAACTAATGATTACGGCAAGCAGTTCATTTTCCCGGTACTTCCAGAGTTGAATTACAATTAAAAAGGATGTAGGTAAGCTATCTAAAAAGAGAAACAGCTCTACTCTGGCTCATAAAAGCCCATCTGGTGAGAAACAGTGAGCCCTGTGAATGATGAAGCAGCAATAATGGGAAGATGCTAACTGTTGGCCTATGGCTTCTACATTCTCCAAAACAGATGGGAAAAGGGCACCTATTCCCACCTGCACTGAGAACTCTAATGTGCATTCGAATTGGGATTTTCTTCTTCACCTCCAGTAGTTTTAAATTTAGTGATCACCGAGCATTTGCCAAAGGAACACTGGGGTAATGCAGTATATTTCCTTTGACGACAGTGTTTTTGTTCATGCACAAGTCTCCTGAGGGCTCATTTAAGAATCTGGATCAGGATGTCATTCAGGTCTCATTCACTCATTCTACTGTATTAAGTACCTAAAATGAGCAAAGCACTCTAAGGAGGGATGGCCTTGTTTAGATCCAAGATGGGCATCTCTGTAATTACACCTCAAGAGAGGAGTGGTTATCATACCTACACATACTCCTCCTCTATGCCCATAAAAATCCTTTCTGCCAAGGCCAGATTGAAATCCCAGGAAGGCAGCATGAGAAAAATTGACAGACTTGGGTTTAAATATGAGCTCTGCATGTTGTATTCCAGCAGCACAAACTTAGGAAGGATATTTACCACCTCCTGACCTCTGCTTCCTCATACATGAAATGAGAATTGTATAATACTTTGACAACTGGATAAGCAAGAGCCTATAAATTGCATGTAATTTGCTTTGTTCCTTTGATTTTTGTGAAATGCTTTTCCATTTCTTATATTGCTCACTTGGATCCTTCTGCTGAAATGGTTGAGGTTTCTGGACAAATTATGAGTAATAATAACTTCTTCACAAGTTTATGGTAAATATTAAATAAAATAATGTAAGAAAAATGCCTAGCCAGTGCTATAGTATATATAATATACAGGATTTGGAGTCAGGTAGACCTGGTTATAGTCCCGATGATAGCATTTAGTGAGTAGGAGCTACATATTACACCTTCTTGACCTGCTATATTATTGTTTAATAAAAATTACAGAAGTCCATTGTTTTGGACTAAGCTCCTACATTAGGCACCAGTAGACAAGACTAAAACCAAATGAAGTCACCTGTGCTAAATTTCCACATCACCAAACCCAAACTAAGTTGTTATCTGACCTTCTGAGAAACGAGGAGAGAGATGACGGCCAGTTTCCCAAACAGGCCAGTGTAAATCTTCAATCAGAATGAAAATTAAGATCCCTCTGCTTTAATCCTTTCGCAAAAATGGTAGCCTAAAGTAACCTCATGTTAACTAATCGGTTGTTTGTCTATTGTTCTGTCTAAAAGTAACTCTTTATTCTTTGCTTCTGCTTCCTCAGATCTTCTCTGTCTATAAAGCCAATCTCTTCCTCTCAGCTCATCGGAACACTTATTCTATTTTATGGAATGAAGTGTTTCCAGATTCCAGATTTGCAACAAAGCCAATTGAGATCTTTAAATTTGTAGTAATGTTGCCTTTTGACAGTATCATTCACAATGCTAAGTATATAATAAACATACATTAAATTTTTGTTGAGATTGACATTGACTTATTAGCCAGTCAAGTAAAATATATGTGTACACACACACACACACACACACACACGCACAAACGCACACTTTTATTTACCTTCTTCCAGCTATATAGTAACAAGCAGGTTCTAGCAGAGCCTTTGAGCTCTTCCTGAGTAACATTAGCCCCCATTACTGGGGTAAGAAAGAAGTTGACACCTTCATTTCTGAAGTAAGTATTCTCAGCTCAGCAGCTCCAAAATCAATTCCCACTGTTAGGTAGATAGGGATACCGGCTTTCGTAGGCACAAAGGCCGGCGCCCTACCTGGGTGCTGCCTGGGGCATTTGCCACACCTGGAAAGAAGGACAAGGGTGGTCCCCCTGTCTTGGTGCTGCCTCACCCTTGATCCTGCCCCGAGCAACTACCATGCCTGGGAGAAGGAGGCATGCCCTGCCAATCTGCAAAAGAATGCAGGGAATCTCCCCAGTCCCCAGGCCAGGCAGCCCAGACACAAGGGGATTTGGAAAGTGACCTGGAGTAACCTAAGGCTAATTATCATGTCGTTAACTGTTCATCAAAGTGGTTCAGTGGTGATGTCTCCAGACACTATAAAACAAGACCCCAGAACATAACCAGAGCCTTTTTGTTACAACAGGGGAGCCTGTTTGTCATCTATGGCGAACGTACCTTGCTCTGTAAACCTATATCTTGCTTTTGCTCTGTAAAGTTATGTTGCTCTTCCTTAATAAACTTCATTTCAGGCTTGCATTGCTTTTGGTGTGTCAGGTCTTTCTTCAGCCAAGAGTACACCAAGAACAGAGAACAGACAACTACCACCCAACAGTACTAGACCTGTTACTTATCTTGTGACCTGAGCTTTATAAATACATAGCAAACTCTAGATACCTAATAACTCCCAATCTATCTTAGGTTATTTATATATTATTACAACTCACATATATAAGAAATATTATTTCTGATCTCTGCTTATGTGCCCTTCAATAATTTAGCCCAGAAGTCACAAAGGCATAGATTAAAATTCTAGTGAATGTTGTCTTGGAATTGTTTTTTTTTCCATTTTTCCCAGTCATCCTTTAATCAAAATGAGACCTGAGAAAATATGCACAAATTCTAATTTGTTCTCTCCAGACAAATTTTAAATCCCTCTTGCCTATTTCTTTGTTATTTGTATTTATGATGTAATATTAGCTAAATTTTTATATATCTAGAAAAGAGCAATTGCAAAAATTTATCAAGAATTTGCTTCAGAAAATTGTTCTCATAATAAACACAAATTGTTAGCATCTATCACCATATGATATAATCATATAAAAGCCTTTTCTAGTCTCATCCCCATAAGGTATCTCTCTATTACATTATAATGATAAATGGCAAAATGTTTTGCATGACACTTAAGCTGTTACAGAATTCTACAGGGAATGCTAGAATGCTACCAAAGTTTTCTTGTAAGAAGCTACAGCTAAAAGTCAGTATCATAGTCTTAAAACAACTGATCTCTCTCTGTTTTTTTTTTTTTTTTTTTGCAATATTTATTTCTGGCAAAACAATTTGCAGCTCAATACAACTATATCGTAAGATCAACACAAACATGTACCAGGAGTAAATATGCCATGGTATAATATGTTTTAAGAGATAATGGTTAAGTATTCAGCAATGAATAGATTCAGTTGATCTTTCCTAAGATCAACACAAACATGTGCCAGGAATAAATATGCCATTGTGTGTGAAGAGATAATGGCTATATATTCAGCTGAGGGATGGATGGGATACTTTGCCTCAGTTGAGGACAGTCATGTTATGCTATCCTGCAGTGCAGCGAATTCCCAATTATACTGATAATTGGATATGAGTAATTAGGATTCACAGATAAGGCCCAAATTTATATTTGCCAATAGCTAAATCCCAATCATCTGTTATTACTTGAAAAAAGAGTTACCTTGGGGATAAATACAAATGTTGGATAATTTGTCCCTAAACCTTTTTTCCATTTCCTTCCACTCTCACATTAGCTGTTAAATTGCAGTTCACTCTTTTCTGGATGATATTATCACTCAATTTAGGACAACACAGTCCCATTATGTCTCTTTGGCTTTTTACATTAATTAGCTTAAAATTTTTTGTTAAAACAAAACATTTTATATATTCTTTTTGAGAATATTCTATGGGTCTTTATTGTGAGATCTTTTTTTATTTTGTAAAGAACATGTTTTATCTTTGAGAAACGTTTTTTACCACCTGACAATTTTTATACCTTCTCTGGAGTTCTTGTTTATGAAGGGTAGCAAAATATGCATCCCAAAATATGCCACTTTTGTATACGGATTATTTTGAGCTGAAGGCAATTGAGAGGAAGCAAATACAAGAAAAGCTCTCTGCACTCCCCCATTTTTCTAAAAGCAGGACATAAATTTACAAAGGTCTCCCTCCTCCCTTCTCCACCAGGAAAGGCGAAGATTGATCACCAAAGACAACTTTAGACCCCTGTCAGCCTGAAGATGACATCAGAGGAGCCTACCTAACAAACTGTATGAACTAGCTGTATCTACCATTAGTTTCCCATTTACCTTCCCACAATTTGCTGCCCTATAAGCCTCAACGTCCTTTTCCTTTGTCGTGTCACTTTTCCAAAAATGTATCATTCTTTGTTGAAGATGCTATATAAGCCAAGTTCTAAGCCACCTCCTTAAGCATTACTCATTCTGTACGTATCTCCTGTCTATTTATGAAATATACATGTTAATAAACTTCTGTTTGCTTTCTCTTGTTCATCTGTCTTTTGTCACAGGAAGTCTCAGCTAAGAATCATGAAGGGTAGGAGAAAAATTATTCTTTTCCTCCCCTATACTTATGTTCTCAAATATAACAACTATAATAGCTAACATTTATCTGTACCAGCCCATGTGCTAAACACTTTGCCTCCATTCTTCATTTAGCCCTGGGCAAGTAGTAGTATTATCCCCATTTTACATATTAGGCAACTGACAGCCAGAAAGGCTAAGTAATTTTCTCAGGTTCCACCAGGTACTAAGAAATGGAACAGAAAGTCACACAACTAATTAGTCACACAACTAATTCCAGAGCCTATGTTCTCGTGCTGAGTCGGTTCCTCCGTGGTAGTCTTCAAACTGGTTGGCGTCAGGTGTTCTGCTAGAATTCAGGATCTGAAAAACATTGTAAGCAATTCTTAAACAAAAGCCTTATGATTCTCACATGAGAAATCCTATCTATAAGAACAATGGGAGTACAAATGGTCAGTATCTAGTGCTACATGACTTTCTGTTACAAGGCTAGGGACCAAAGAGCAATTTGATTAATGCTCAATTATAATTATACTTCTGTCCAGAACTGGGCATGTAATTCTTTTTAACTGGGTGAGGACGGCTTCACTCTTAACATACTCCCCACTTCAGATCCTGTCTTTGTGATGATCCAGTCTCAGCATTCCTCTTTCCAACCCCCAACAACACAAAGAAATATTTTCTGATGAAACTGGTTTGCCAAATTCCAGCCAGGAGGCGTGGCAGGCTGAAGCCTACAAGTATAAAAGCAACCACCCCGCATACTGGATTTGCTTTTCATTCCCAGAGAAAATACACTTAAGCTGAGTTGTCCTTGAAGCGATGTATAGTACATATGTATACCTGCAGTTCAAAATACTTGTGAACTATCCAATCAATAGTTGAATCTTAAACATCGTAATTCACATGGATCATCAAGCACTTCACAGTTTGCCAACAGCCTTGTGTTTGTGTTTGTCTCAAAGAATTCGCAGAATAGCAACCCCAGCATTCCCACCATTTTCCATTCCAAAAATCTCCTCACTGGTGCTCACTTAGGAGCAAGGAGAAAATCAAATCTTCAGAAAAGTCATAAGCTATTGTAGAAGCATAAGGAATTTTCCCTTTTGGAGACTTGGCTATTGAATTGTGTTCCCCAAAAATACATAAGTTGAAGTCTTAACCTCCTATAATTCAAATGTGAACTTACTTGGACACAGGTACTTTATAGAGGTAATCAAGTTAAAATGAGGTCATGAGGGTAGGCCCTAATCCGATATAACTGGTGTCCTTATCAAACAGGGAAATTTGGACACAGAGATGAGCATAGACAGAAGATGATACGAAGAGACACAGGGAGAAGACAGCCATCTACAAGCCAAGAAGAGAGGCCTGGGACAGATCTTTCCCTCACAGCCCTCAGAAGGAGCCAACCCTGCTGACATCTTAATTTGGGGTTGCTATTGTCTCTGTGAGACAATAAATTTCTCTTGTCTAAGCCACCCAGTCTGTGGTATTTTGTTACCACAGCCCTAGAAAAGTACTACAGAGACATGTAAAATCACATCCAGAATAGAGAATAAGAAGGTAGGGTTCCAGAGGCAAGTGGGCCTCCCTTAAAGACCATCTAGAACATTCCATCCACAGTAGAAGATAAAGAAGTCAGATAGCATGTATAAAGCACATAGCATAGTGCCTGACACATAGACATCACTTAAAATATGTGGGTTCTCACCAGACTTCCTGGAGTTAGAGAGCGCACACTGCACGCTTACTGCCCTGTGAGGGAGTAATAGGCTCATCTAACCAGACAAGAGGATGAGGGGTGACTTCTTCAGGCCTCTCCTATCAGGTGAGGAGACACCCAAGAAATTCAGTTCTCACCATCATCAGATACAATGAAACACTATGAAATGAAGAGAGTGGGATGGGACCTATGGGATAGACAAAATTAACAAAATTAAGTCCCTTGCTTCAAAGTGTACAAGAAAACTGGATATCTACAATGATAGATTGTAGAACAAATTGGATCCAAAGAACAAATTTGATCTTTACCTTACACCATACACAAAAATCAACTTGAAATGGATTAAAGACTTAAACGTAAGACATAAAACCACAATATTCTTAGAAGAAAACATAGGAAAAAAGCTCTTTAACATTGATCTTGGCAATAATTTTTTAGATATGACACAAAAAGCACAGTCAACAAAAGCAAAAATAAACAAGTGAGACTACCTTGACTTTAAAAGTTTCTGGCTTGGGGAATGAATCTATAGGCTCATTATCATACCTTGAGCAGGTGCAAATACTTCAGCAAAACATCACTTTCAGCTCCCAGTAGTCACCCAAAAGATTACTCAAGCAACCCCTGTCTGATAGGAGCCCAGAGCTTCCTGCAAGAAGGTATCGTGTTAATCTGCATGTGCTCATGTTTCACAAATAACAGTCCCAGAGGGACAAAGAAACCAAATGGCTTGGCATAAGGTTGCAGCATATGTCTGTTTTGGAAGTTCTAGTACATTAGTTTCTTATTTCTGTATCCTGAGAAATATACATTCTTGGGAAAAAAGAAAAACTTTCATTATGCACATTTCAAGCCCCTCTATTCAACACCCACCTCCAAGTCATTATCATGGGATAATCTCGTTTCCTCCTCCCCCCTCTCCCCCACCCATTGGATTATTTTTAAAGCAAATCCCAAACATCATTTCATTCATAAATACTCCAATATATATCTCTGCAAGGTAGGACTCTTTTTCTACATTATCAAATAGCACACTTAAAAATTAATATCAGTTCCTTAATATCAACAACTTCCCTGATTATTTTATAACTTTTCATCTATAATTTTTATGTACAGTTTATTTAAAACCCATTAGATTTGGAGCTATCTCTCTTAAATCTCTTATAATCTATAGGTTTCTCCTCCCTTTTTTTTTTTTTTTTTTTCCTTGTACTATTTAGTTGTAGAAGATACTGGGTCATTGTCCTGCAGAATTTTCCTCATTCTGGATTACTGATTGCATCCCCAGGGAATAGTTTAACCTGTTCTTATGAACTGGCAGTTAAATCTAGAGTCCTGATCAGATTCAAGCTCAATTTTTGAAAACAATATACGTGGTGCTTGGGACCCAGTGTCTGGTTGTCTTTCTGTGATGATGCTGTGAACCAGTGAAGTCATGTACTGTCAGCCTGATCTATCCATTGCAGAGTTTCTGTCCTAACTTTGGTTCCCCCAGGGAAAGTCTGGGACAAGAACTTGGGTGCAGGAGGTTTATTTGGGCAGTGATCCCAGAAAGCAGTGGCTGTGGAGCAGGGCCAGTGACACAGGAAAGGAAGAAAAAGCAACAAAATTTACATTACAAATTACACCAATACCTCCTGAGAGGTCATAAAGAAGACCTCTAAGGTCTTCTCCTGGAAAATACGAGGCAGGGGCCTTTGTCTATCAGCTCCCATCTCCTGGTTGAAGGTTGCTTCTGGGGACATTAATTTTCCCACTCTGAGCTGAATCACGATGTTGGATCCAGGGGCACTCAAGGGATTACAGAGAAGGCTCAGGAGCAGTGAGCAGACAGACTTCAGGTGCACTGAGGAAGGATGCTGGCAGCGGGAGGGGACTCTGAGCACAACAGATCTGCCCACCAGAGCTTAGGCTAAAATCAGAGAGAGTCCAGGAGGATGCTGCTAGCGTCAGAGATACCTGCCCCAGGCCACATTGGACTTTCTCTAACATTATGATTTTAGCAGCCAAGAATGATCATTGCCTACAGAGATTATGCAATTCAATTAGGGGTGCAAAATGAAGATAGTTTAATTCTGTTATTCCCTTTTAATTTATTAGCTGATATTCTTTGAGAAAAAAATTTCCCACACCAACAATTTGCTTACTCTGAGAGAGAGTTTGTTCAGGAAAAGCAGGATAAATGCTTAGATCTTTCCCTTTATTTACCAGTTTTCAGAATAATAATGATGACCAATGAATGTGTTTATAATGATGATCATTATGTACTCATGGACGCTAAAGCATATTTTATATGTTTCAACCCATTGTAGCAATTATTCTCTTTGATATTCACATTGTCACATCTTTGGTTAGTGACAGCCCCTCGCATTATCTCCTGAGTCCTTTTGACAGGACTCCAGTTTCCTTTGCTAGCATCCTTGCTTTTTGATACAAGATGTTTCCAAGTCACCTTCCACATTTTCTGCCCAAAATTTGAAATTAGCTATTTCTCCAAGGAATCCTGGTTCCTTGTAGGAGACATGGTATTCACATACCACGTTCTAAGCATGAGGAGTCCTCTTAGCTACTGAATTGATCCCTGTGGTTCTAGCCTTTTGAGGGGCAGGTCTAGAAATACATCATGAGTCTGCACAGAAATCTTCAACTCCAATTTTAAAATTTAGGGGATTTGGCCGGGCGCGGTGGCTCACGCCTGTAATCCTAGCACTCTGGGAGGCCGAGGCGGGTGGATCGCTCGAGGTCAGGAGTTCGAGACCAGCCTGAGCAAGAGCGAGACCCCGTCTCTACTAAAAATAGAAAGAAATTATATGGACAACTAAAATATATATATACAAAAAATTAGCCGGGCATGGTGGCGCATGCCTGTAGTCCCAGCTACTCGGGAGGCTGAGGCAGTAGGATCGCTTAAGCCCAGGAGTTTGAGGTTGCTGTGAGCTAGACTGACGCCATGGCACTCACTCTAGCCCGGGCAACAGAGCGAGACTCTGTCTCAAAAAAAAAAAAAAAAAAAAAAAAAATTTAGGGGATTTGATAATTATTTGATTTTATATTTGAATCTCTTTCCCCTTACACTGAAAAACAAGGTTCTTCATGGCATTAACAAAATGACTTATTTTAGCCAACTCTATGTACTATATATTTTATTTTCAAAATAAAGCCTGGGCACAGTGGTTCACATCTATAATCCTAGCACGCTGGAAGGCTGAGGTGAGACGATCACTTGAGCCCAGGAGTTCAAGACCAGCCTGAGCAAGAGCAAGACCCTGTCTCTACAAAAAATAGAAAAATTAGCCAGGTGTGGAGGCACGCACCTGGGAGGCTGAGGCAGAAGGATGGCTTGAGCCCAGGAGTTTGAGGTTGCAGTGAGCTATGATGAGATCACTACACTCTAGCCCAGGAAACAGAGCAAGACCCTGTTTCAACAAAATAAATAAATAAATAAATAAAAATATTATTACCAATATCATGAACCCTAAAAATGGTTTAAGTTTTTTTACATTTCTTCTTTTTCTTTTTTTTTTTTTTTTTTTTTTTGAGACAGAGTCTCACTGTTGCCTCAGCTCTAGAGTGCAGTGGCATCATCATAGCTCACAGCAACCTCAAACTCCTGGGCTCAAGCAATCCTCCTGCCTCAGCCTCTGAAGTAGCTGGGACTACAGGCATGCGCCACCACGCCCAGATAATTTTGTCTTATTTTAGTAGAGACAGGATCTCACTGTTGCTCAGGCTGTTCATCAACTTTGTACATTTGTTCATTTTGTTTCATTTGTTTTATTTTGCTTTCAATTTTTTAGAATTCCATTTTTTGTATTTAAATTGTCTTTATTTACAAAATACTACCCTGACAGTTATAATTCCATTAAGCTTTAATTTGAGGAAAAGTATAATCATTTAAGCAACAGCAATTACCTAAACTGAAAATGAGAGAAAGTCAAAATTACTTTTGAAGAGAGCAAAAATATTGTCATGCTTCTTGTGGTGGTTCTGGGTGTTCAGTGGCAGGCTCACTTGAAGGCAGAATCAACCCCGAAGGGAGCTCACTTCTACTTTAAGAGTAGGGTGGGGAGAAAAATCCAGCTCTTGGGGGAAGATGAAGAGGAAAACCCCTCAGTATCCATTGGAAACAATGGTCCTGTCGCTGGAAGAAGAGGTGGAGGAACAGAGCCAGGGCCAGCTGGGTCACTTTCAGCAGGGAGAGATGAATCTAGCACATTAAATGACCAAGATCATCTTTGGTATCATTGTTACTGGATTCCATTCTGAAGACACAGGCTCATCCATTTTATCCAAAGAAGGCACATTAAAACTTCTGAGTTCTGCTGGTCTAGACTGTCTACCAGAATTAGAATAAAGTCTACCTTGCCTTTGGGGAGGAAGGGCTGGATCCGGACGCGTTCTGCCTAATGAAGGAATCCCCATCCTATGGGGTTGTTCCCATGGAGGTGACAGGAGGTGCCCAGTGTCAGAAGGTGCCCTGTGAGGATCAGTTAACCTCTCACAGTTGGAGTCTCGTCTCTCCTTGGTAATCTGATGGTCCAGAGGATTCCCTGTGCCTCTTGAGCCTCTTCCTCCTACCCCTGGAAGCAAAGGTGAGAGTCTGAGTGGGCCCCAAAACGGAGTTGGAGGAGAGAGAAAAGCTCTCCTTGCAGAGAAAGGCCAGCCCATGGCGAGGGACCACAGGAGAAATGCTCTCTGCCAAATGCTGTATTTGGAACATCAAGTGCATAAGGATCCTTTCCTAAAAGTTCAAATTTAAACTCTGTTGCAGTTAATTTTTGTCTGTGGTGAGAATTTTCTTTCCCTAAATCACTGAGGTTTCTTTCAGCCATCCAAGCTACCATCCGATTATCGTGTGCTTTTTTCTCATAGGAAATAATCTTGCCTTCATAAATATGAATGATTCTCTCCGATTCTTCTTCAAGATCGTTGGCTCGCTTTCTATGGGTCTCCAACTCAGCTGCAGGGCTGATCTTTTCGCCTACCTTGGAAAGTTTCTCATCTTTCTCTAACCAGTCATTTTCCTCTACTGTGAGTTTCCTGTGGAATTTCATTTCATTTTCCTGATGCAGTTCAGTCATCACTTTAAGTTTCTGTCAAAGTTTCTGATTCTCACTTTCCAACTGTGTATTTCTGACTGCAAAGATGCTTGTTCAGCCTTAAGATTTTTAATATGCTCTGTAAGTTCTTTGTTTTATCTACTTAAGGTAATTGAGTATAAATTTTGTTTCTTTCTTCTTTTAGGATTCTTAAAGAAGCATTTAGCTCAGCAGCTTGAATCAGTTTCTTCAAAGCTCCTTTTTGGCTGGTTATCGCAGTGAGCACCATTTTCTGATTCACTCTTCATTCCTAACACCAAGTTATCCCCATCCATTATGTCTTCACCAAGCACAGCAGCCCAATCCGTCATCTTTAGCAAGCATTCAGAGACTTGATGCGGTTTTCTTTATCATTTAGAACTTGACCTGCATATACTTTGGAGTCTTCAAATCTTATTTTCTGATTATTAAGCTCACTCACTTGTTCCTTCCATACTAACCCATGAGACACAAGTGCACAGAGGGAGTAAAACTCAGAGGAAAGAAATCCGTGGGGAGGGGAAAAAGGAGGAGGTGAAGAAACCAACCTAATAGGTACTATGAACACTAATTGGGCCACTGGCACACCTATGGCCAGGACTCAAGCATTACAAAAGTGATTCATATAACCTAAAACATTTGTACCTTTTTGATATTCTGAAAACAACCCCCTCCCCGAAAAAAAACCCTGCTGTTTTGGTTATTTTAGCCTTGTAGTATAGTTTGAAGTCTGATAATGTGATGCCTCCAGATTTGTTTTTTTTGCTTAGGATTGCTTTGGCTATTTGGGCTCTTTTCTGGTTCCAAACGAAGTGTGGAATTATTTTTTCCATATCTGTGAAGTATAACTTTGGTAACTTGATGGGGATTGTGTTGAATTTGTAAATCACTTTGGGCAGTATGGACATTTTAACAATATTGATTCTACCTATCCATGAGCATGCTATGTTTTCCATTTGTTTATAGCCTCTGTGATTTCTTTCCTCAGCATTTTGTAGTTCTCCTTGTAGAAATCTTGTGCCTCCTTGATTAAGGATTAATATTTTACTTTCTTTGTAGCAATTGTGAATGATATTGAGTCTTTGATTTGACTCTCAGCTTGACTATTATTAGTATATAGAAATGCTACTGATTTGTGTACATTGATTTTGTATCCTGAGACTTTGCTGAATTTATCAATTCCAGGAGACTCTTGGTGGAATCTTTGGGTTTTTCTAGATACAAGGTCATATCATCATTGAAGAGCAATAGTTTGAGCTCCTCTTTCCTGATTTGGATACCTTTAATATTTTTCTCTTGCCTGCTTGCCCTGGCTAGGACGTCTATACTATATTGAATAGAGGTGGTGACAGTGGGCATCCTTGTCTTGTTCCAGCTCTTAGGAGGAATGCTTTTAACTTTTCCCCATTTAGTATGATGTTGGCTGTGGGTTTTCATATAATTTATAATTCTGAGATATGTTCCTTCTATGCCTAGTTTGTTAAGGGTTTTTATCATGAAAGGATGCTGGATTTTGTCAAATGCTTTTTCTGCATATAGTGAGATGATCATATGGTCTTTGTTTTTGTTCTGTTTATGTGGTGAATCACATTTATTGATTTACATATATCGAACCACCCTTGTATCCCTGGGATGAAGCCCACTTCATTTTTTTGATATGCTGTTGAATTTGGTTTGCCAGTATTTTGCTGAGGATTTTTGCATTTACATTCACAAGCAATATTGGTCTGTACTTTTTTGTTGTTGTTGTGTCCTTTCCTGGCTTTGGTATCAAGGTGATGCTGGCTTCATAGAATAAGTTGGGAAGGATTCCCTGCTTCTCAATATTATGGAATAATTTCTGTATTATGGGAACCAGGTCTTCCTTGTAGGTCTAATAAAATTTAGCTGTGAATCCATCTGGTCCAGGGTTTTCTTTTTTCTTGGGAGGTTTTTTATTACTGATTTGATCTCACTGATCATTATTGATCTGTTTAGGAGTTTTATTTCTTCCTGGTTGAGTCTTGGGAGGTTGTGTGTTTCCAGGAACTTGTCCATTTCCTCTATATTCTCTAGGTTATGCGTGTAGAGATTTACATAGTATTCATGGATGATGATTTTTATTTCTGTGGTATCAGTTGTAATGTCACCTTTTTCATTTCTGATTGAGGGTATTTGGGTCCTTTCTCTTCTGTTCTTGGTTTACCTAACAATAGGCCTGTCCATTTTGTTTATCTTTTTAAAGAACTAACTTTTTGTTTTGTTAATCCTTTGTATTATTTTTTTTCTCCAATGCACTTAGTTCTGCTCTGACCTTCCTTATTTCTTTCCTTCTGCTGGCTTTGGGTTTTGTTTGTTCTTCCTTTTCTAGTTCCTTGAGGTGTGACATTAGGTTATCAATGTGTGATCTTTCTGTCTTTTTGATGTAGGCATTTAAAGCTATGAATTTTCCCCTGAGGAATGCCTTTGCTGTGTCCCAAAGATTTTGATAGTTGTGTCCCTTTGCCATTCAGCTCACAGGATTTTTTGATTTCCATCTTAATTTCATTCTTCATCCAGTAATCGTTCAGCAGCAGGTTGTTTAATTTCCATGCCTTTGTGTAGGTTTGAGTGTTTCTCTTGTGATTGATTTCTAGTTTTACTCTGCTGTGGTCTGAGAAGGTACATGGTATGATTTTGATCTTTTTTAATTTGTTGAGACCTGTTTTGTGGCCTACGATATGATCAGTCTTGGAGGATGTCCCATTTGCTGCTGCGATGAATGTGTATTCTGTAGTTTTGCAGTAGAATGTTCTGTAAATGTCTGTTACATGCATTTGATTTAGAGTTTGGTTTAAGTCCATTAATTGTTTTATTTATTTTCTGCTTAGATGATTTATTGAGCTCTGACAATGGTGTATTGGGGTCTCCAGCAATAACAGTGGTACTACTTATTACTTTTCTTAGCTGTAATAAGATTTGCTTTATGTATCCAGGAGCTCCTGTTTCAGTGCATGTATATTTACGATTGTTATGTCTTCTTATTGGATAGCTCTCTTTACCATTATGTAATGGCACTATTTGTCTTTCTTTACTTTTGTTGGCCTCAAGTCAATTTTATCTGATATGAGAATGGCTACACCTGCTCTCATTTGATTTCTATTTGCATGTAATATTTTTTTCCATCCTTTCACAATGACTCTGTGTGCGCCCTTGTGGTTTTGATGTGTTTCCTGGAGACAGCAGATACTTGGATTGTGTTTCTTCACCCATTCAGCCAGCCTATGTCTTTTGAGAGGAGCATTCAGTCCATTCACCTTGACTGATAGCATCGATATGTGGGATGTTGGTCTGGTCATCCTATTGGATAGACATTTATTGCTTTGTTTTACCTCTTGTTCTACTGTTTTATAGGAGTTGTGAGTTTTTTGGAGGGATGAGGTGAATTTACACTGATGGGACTCTATTGTGCTTTGTATACATTTCTCTTCTGAGTATTTTGTGCAGAGCAGGTCTGGTCATGACAAATTCCCTCAGTGTTTGCTTGTCTGGAAAGGACTTAATTTCTTAATCTACTGTGAAATGTAGTTTTGCGGAATACAGAATTCTAGGCTGAGAGTTGTTCAGTTTAAGTCAATTGAAGATGGGGACCCAATCTCTTCTGGCTTGTAAGTTTTCTGCTGAGAAGGGTTTTCCTTTGTAGGAACATTATTCTGGTGTTTCTGTGAGTGTATTTTTGGATAAGATTTACATTTAAATCAGTGGACTTTGAGTAAAGCAGTTTGTCATTCATAATGTGGGTGAGCTTCATCCAATCAGTTGAAGGACTGAATAAGACAGTCTGACCTCCCCTGAGCAGGAAGGGATTCTGTCAGTAGATGGCCTTCAGACCTGAACTTTAACATTGGCTCTTTCTGAGTCTCCAGCCTGTCAGCCCACCCTGCAGATTTGGGACTTGCCAACCTCCAGAATTGTATAAGCCAATTCCTTAAAATAAATCACTTCCTATATATACACATCATATGGGTTCTGTTTCTGTGGAGAACTCTGAGTAATACATTAGCATTTATTATTGTGTAGCTTAAATTATATGTTACATGTTTCATACTAAATGTTATATATAAATACATCTATCTGTATATTCTTATCCCCCCTTCTTAAATGAAAGGTGACATACTGTGCACTGTTCTGTACCTTACTATATCCTAGAGGTCTGTCAATATCAGCGTTTACAGAACTCCCTCATTCCTGTCTACATCTACATAGTAGGCCATTGTATGGCTGCACTGAAATTTATTCACCAGTCCCCTGTTAATGAACATTTCAGTTGTTTCCAATCTTTTCTGTTATAAATGGTGCTGCAGTAAATTGCCTTGTGCATCAGTCATTTTATGTTTTTGTTGGTGCATCTTCATAGATACCTAGAAGTAGGATTGCTAGGTCAAAATGCAAATGCATATATCCACTGCTTGAGCAAATTAACACATTCCCCTGGCACCTTGTATGCAACTATTGATCTGGAGAATGTCTTTTTCTCCATCCCTATCAATAAGTTCCACGAGAATCGTGTTGCTTTTAGCTGGCAAGGCCAACAATACATCTTCGCTGTCCTTCCTCAGGGGTATATCAACTCTCCAACCTTGTCTCATAATTTAGTTCAGAGGGATCTTGATCACCTTTCCCTTCTATAAGGTCTCATACTGCATTACATTGATGACTTTATGCTGATTGGACCTAGGGAGTAAGAAGAGCAACTACTCTATATTTTTTGGTAAGACATTTGGGTATCATAGGGTGGGAAATAAATCGGACGAAAATTCAGGGGTCTTACACCTCAGTGAAATTTCTAGGGGTCCAGTTGTGTGGGACATGTTGAGATATTCCTTCTAAGGTGAAATATTAGTTGTTACATCTGGTTCCTCCTATAACAAAAAGAGAAGCATACTGGCTATGAGTCTCTTTGGATCTGGGAGGCAACATATTCCTCACTTGGGTGTCACTCTGGCTCATTTACCAAGTAACCCAAAAGGCTGCTAATTTTTAGGGGGTGCCCAGAACAGGAGAAGACTCTGCAACAGACAAGCTGCTGTGCAAGCTACTGTGCCACTTGGACCATGTGATCCAGCAGATCCAACAGTGCTCAAAGTGTCAGTGGCAGACAGGGGTGCAGTCTGGAGCCTTTGGCAGGCCGTATAGGTGAATGGGAGTGCAGACCCTTAGGATTTTGAAGCAAAGTCTTACCATCCTCAACAGATAACTGACTACTCCCCTTTTGAGAGACAGATCTTGGCCTGCTACTGAGCCTTAGTAGAGAACGAACACTTAACTATGAGGCACCAAGTGACCATGTGACCTGGGCTGCTGAGCAGGAACTAGGTGTTATCTGGCCCACCAAGCTATAACATTGGTCATGCATAGCAGCTCTCCATCAGGAAATAAAAATGATCTATATGTGATCAGGCCCCAGCAGGCCCTGAAGGCACAGGAAGTTACATGAAGAAGTGGTCCAAATGCCCATGATCCCCACTCTTGTCACACTGCCTTCTCTCTCCCTTCCTGCATCTATGGCCTCACAGGACATTCCCTGTGATCAGTTGGTAGAGGAAGAGAAGACTGAGGACTGGTTTACAGATGGGTCTGCACAATATGTACACCTGAAAGTGGACAGCTGTAGCACTACAGCCCCTTTCTGGGACATCCCTGGAGGACAGTAGTGAAAGAAAATAGTCCTAGTGGGCAGAACTTCAAGCAATGTACCTGGTTGTGCACTTTGTTTGGAAGAATAAAAGGCCAGACATGTGTTATATACTGATTCATGGGCCATGGCCAGTGGTTTAGCTGGATGGTCAGGGACCTAAAAGGAACATGATTAGAAAATGGGTGACAAGGATATGTGGGGAAGAGATATGTGGATAGACCTCTCTGGATGAGCAGAAATTGTGAAAATATTTGTGTCCCACATGAATGCTCACCTCAGCATGTTGAGCGATCTCGGGACAGGTGAATTTTAATAACTGAGTGGATAGGCTGACCTGTTGTGTGGATACCAGTCAGCCTCTTTCCCCACCTACCCCTATCATTAATTACCCAAAGGGCTCATGAACAAAGTGGTAATGATGGCAGGGATAGAGGTTATACATGAGTTCAGCAACATGGACTTGCACTCTCCAAGGCTGACCTGGCTAGAGCCATTACTGATGCCCAATCTACCAGCAGAGACGAACACGGAGTTCTCAATATGGCACCATTCCCCAGGGTGATCAGCCAGCTGCCGCGTAGCAGGTTGAATACATTGGAAGGCCTCTCTCGGAAAGGGCAACATTCCGTTCTTACTGAAATAGACCTCACTGTGAATACAAATGTGCTTTCCCTGCACCCAATACTTCTGCCAAACCTACCATCTATGGACTTACAGAATGCCTTATCCACAATCATGGGATTCTGCACAGCATTGCTTCAGATCAAAGAACTCACTTCACAGCAAAAGAAGCCCAGCAATGGACACATGCTCATGGCATTCACTTGCCTTACTGTGTTCCTCACCATCCTGAAACAGTTGGTTTGATAGAATATTAGAAAAGCCTTTTGAGGACTAGGTACAGTACCAGCTAGGTGACAGTACCTTGCAGAGCTGGGGCAAGGTTCTCCAGAGGCTGCATATGCTCTCAATCAATGTCCAAAGGATGATGCTGTCTCCACCACAGCCAGGATTCACAGGTCCAGGAATCAAGAGTTGGAAATAGGAGTGGCACCAGTCACTACTACCCCTAGCAACCCACCAGCAAAACTTTCGTTTCCTGGTCCTGTGGCCTTATGCTCTCCCAACCTAGAGGTCTTAGCTCCAAAAGTATGAATGCTTCCACCAGAAGACACAACAATGATCCCATTGAAATGGAAGACTGTCTTCTCGCCACCTTGAACTCTTCATGCCTCTGAATCAATGGGCAAAGAAGAGAGTTCCTGGGCTGGCTGGGGTGCTTGATCCTGACTACTAAAGGGAAATTGGGATGCTACTCCACAATGTGGGTAAGGAAGAGTACGTCCGGAATACAGAAGATCACTTAGAGCATCTCTTCATATTACCATGCCCTGTGATTAAGGTCAATGGAAAACCACACAGTCCAACCCAGGCAGGACTACTAATAGCCCAGACCCTTCAGGAATGAAGGTTTGGTTCACTCCACCAGGGAAAGAGCCACAACTAACTGACATGCTTGCTGAAAGCAAATGGAAGACAAAATAGGTAATGGAAGAAGGTAGTTATAAATGCTATCTATGACCACATGACCAGTTACAGAAATTAAGACTATAATTGTTGGTGAGTATTCCTCCTTATTTTGTTATGGGTATGTTTGTATGTGTATGAATTAATATTAATATCTTATGCTTAATTTTATTATATTAATACAATTTTATTTATATACATGTTAAGCAAATATATTTTTCTTCCTCGTATTCCTTATTATGTAACACAAGATGTATTGACTTATTATCATAATATTTAAGTATTGTTACTTTGACATGACAGTATTTAAGTTATGGGATATCAAGGAGAAAGTAAACACTCAAATACTTTACCTCTTCTTGTGGGGAAGGGGTTAGTGCATTTTCAGTTGTACAAAGGATAGTTGTGTCATGTTAAACAGAATTATGACATTATTGTCTTTATTTGGAAATTAAGTATGGTTTAAGGAGATGTGGATGAGTGCCAAGTTGATATAAGGTAGACTTGTGATTGTTAATTTTATGTGTCAACTTGACTGAGCCACAGAGTGCCCAGATGTATTTGGTTAAACATTGCACTGGGTGTGTCTATGAGGGTGTTTCTGGATGAGATTAACATTTGAGTCAGTAGACTGAGTAAAGCAGATTGACCTCCCCAATGTGGGTGGGCTGCATCCAATCCTTTGAATGCCTGAATAGAACAAAAATGTGAAATAAGGATGAGTTTTCTGTCCCTGCCTGTCTTCAAACTGGGACATCAGCCTTTTCCTGGTTTCTCTATTTTTAAAAGCTCTCATGTATTGGGTACATTAACCCTCTGTGGTGTACATTTATTATATTTTTTTCCCCTGGTGTTTTTATATCATGCACTTTTGTATTTATTTCTTCACCTCTAGTAACCACATCACATAAATGTCATTGTTTGGCACTAACAATTGAGATGTTGAAAGTTAATTACAACCACAGAGAAAAACAAATATTGGCATTATAGCATTTATGGCACTGTGAGATGTGGTTCCATTTCTACTCTCCCCATGTAATTTCTGCTTTGATCTTTCACACTAGTCTGATGTTTATCCCATACTACAAGTGCTTGGGGTCAAATGCAAGATCACTATTGCAAAATGGAACTTCTTATCCTCATTTACCTCCTATGGAAGGGAGTGACTTTCTCCACCAGGACAAGGTAGTATGATCAACCTGGCCACTAGTCTCTCAAGTTTGGGACTGTGAAAAGTAGAAAGGCCACATTTCTCTTTTCTGAAAGGTTAAAAAATGTGCTACAACAGACTGACTTATTTGAGACTTTGATCCTGAATGATATAGTCAGGAAGTCAAGACTGGGAGGAAGCTGGCTCCTGCTAGGAGAGCAACACAACAGCTGGCAATTCTAACAAGGGCTCCTTCTGATTCATAAAAAGGAGTCTCTGAATGGGCGTGGGGGTGAAGGTTTGCTGTAGGGGTGGTGGGGAGGGCAAGCTTCATCCCTGCCTCGGCTCCTGAGGATCAAAGTGTCACAGTAACACACCCTTTCCAGGGTCTTTCCCCTTGTCATGAGGCATAGCTAGAGTTAGAAATCTCTGGCACATTCTCCAGCTATAACAGCAGGAAGTAGGAAATTAAAATCAATAGGGAAAACAGTGGGAGATGTTTATGAGGAGGATTCCTTAATTCACCAAGCGAGTGGATACAAATCATAACTTCTCCAATTGACTGATGTTTTTAAAATTTGTTGTTAGCAAGAACAAAACCTTCAATTCATCCAAAAAAAAAAAAACCTTTAAAAGCAAATACTCTCAGAGAGGTGAGTCTGTGTGTTATTGACAGACAGAGTCATTAAAGTTATCACTCTTTCCTCAGAGCAAGTTTTGCTTGGTGGGAGGTCTGTGGGGGGTGGTAGGGCAGCCGGTGACTGAAGACGAAAGTGAAACGAGGGGAACCCTCGAAGGGGAAGGCAACTGGAGAGCCTGGAGGCACTAAAAATCAACCCTTGGCTTCATCGCTTTGCCTGGAGCAAGCCCTGGGTGTATGATTTCTTAGCCTGCCAGCAAAAATCAAAAAGAACTTCCCCTGAAAGCTGCATTAACTCGGTAAGCCAGTGATTACAGCAGCCCTTAATAGAGGAAGACTGATTTACCTTTTCCCTGAAATCTTAAGGGAAGACACCTCAAATTAACTTTAGAAGCACTGGGAGGAAGAGAAATGGGAAGGAGCGAAAGCAGAAAGGGACAAGGGCAGAGGGAGGAGGGAAAAGGAGGGAGGGGACTGAAGGGAGGGCAAGCATGATACCAGCCTCTGAAGAGGGGAGATGGACACTCCTGCCACTCGGGGGTCAACGGGGGGAACTAACTGACACACCCATTAACAAAGCAGACGAAGCTCTACTGGTCAGTCATTACAGATGCAGAAGGTCCAGCTAGGACATTCCTAGAACAGCAACTATACTGGACATTTGTCATCCTTTCTGGCTGCTGAACAGCTGAAACCCCTTCCTATATCTTGGGACTCCCCCACCCTGTCAATCTTAGGAGAGGCTGAGCCACCTCTTGCTATAAAGCTGAAAATGCCTGTTACTTTGTTTCCCAGCCTCCTTTGCAGGTAGGGATATGTTACCCACAAGAAGTGCTTTGAAAACTTCAGTGTGCATAGTATAGTACATTTCAGGGCTTCCCAAACCTAGAGAAGCTCGTTAAAATACCCTCCAAGATTCCGACTCATTAGGATAGAGTGGAACGAACTGCGTGATTTGCAGTTCTACTCTCAACTGATACTGATGCCGCTACTAGTTGCACTACACTTTTCAAGTACACTGACAGCCTCCACCACTCTGATGAACCTGCCTTAGGCTTTGAACGGGGCACTAATGATGCAAAGGAGAAGAAATTGGGAAGAATTCTTTCTGGTGACAGAGAGAGTTTGCAGCAAGTCCAAGTTCCTGGAGCTGCAAGGGCAGTGGAGGTAATGCCTGTATCCACCTTCCTGGGTCATTGATGTCGGAAGTGCAAGAGCATAAGGGAGGAGGGGGCAGGTGGTGGGCAGAGGTGTCTTCGCCGAACCAGCTCTGGGGCACAGAGCCCAAGTCAGCTTCTCCAGTCTTCCTGGTGATTTTGTGAGCCACCAAATCATTTTTCTGCTAAAATCTATTCATTAGACCCTGTCGTTTGGAAATAAGGGCTTCCATCGAAATAAAAAATATATATTAAAATAAGGACAAGAGCTATCTCATGGTGCCTGGCACATCACCATGCACTCAAAAAATGTGAGTTGTGTTGCCATCATTGTTTCCTAGAAAATGAACAGATCTTGACAATAATTCATCTCACGTATTCTGTGAGCTGCACAAGTCCCCTCAAAGATGTAAACATATGGATAAGAAAAAGGTGAATTTAATTTTGTAGCTCCCTCTTGAGTAAAAGTCATCAACTCTCCTACCTGTCGGCACCTTTGGCCTTGAAAAGACAGCAAGAAGGAGGGAGAAGAAATTGGAGCAGAGCAGGGTATTAGAGGCAACACCAGTGATTTGGGATCTAACTTCAAGGATCAGTTATATATAGGAGGAGAAAATATTGACTATGCCTTAAAGAAATATTCTAAGATGAATATCCTAATCAATATTTATAAGAAAAATATACATAGGATGGTGTTCATCTGGTTTGGCAGTTGCCTTCTAAGAATATGTCCTGGCAGGATTATGTGGTGGAAAGAATGTGGATTTAAGAGTTCAAATACAGACTGCCTGCTAGCCTGGTCCTACAGTTAACCATCTACATGAACAGGGCAAATATCTTAATTAATATGATTCGCTATTCTCATTTCATAGGGTAAGAATCTTAATCTACCCTGCCTTCCTTTCAGACTATTGGCAGGATCAAAATGTGTCCAGGTTATTGATCTCTTAATAAGCAAACTCCCAGCCTATGTGCCACCAACTGAGAGAATAATAATTATAAGGGCAACCATAGCAATACCTAACATTTATTGAGTGTAAGGTACACAGTGTTCCAAGCACAGATATCTCATTTAATTTTCATAAAACTCCATATTATTTTCCCAATTTATATGAACTGAGTCTTAGAGTGATTAAAGTAGCTTTCCTAAGGTCACACATCATTAGTGTCTGATGTCAAAGCCCTCATTCTGACCCACAGCAAGAAAGTGCCTCCCCGAGAGAGAAATCTAAAAGCATGTATAAGAAAGGAGCAATGGGAGAAGATAATTAGTTTCATTGGGGACATTATTATGGGACCTTACTTGGAAGGTCTTTGCAGATTTAACCAGATTAAGAGGAGGTCATAATGGTGGGTCCTCATCCAATATGACTTGTACCCTTATAAAAGGGGGAAAGTAAGCACACAGAGAGATAATGATGTGAAGACACACAGGGAGGTGACCATGTGACAGTGGAGGCAGGTTGTAGCGATACAGCTGCAAGCCAAGGAACACCAAGGATTGCTGGCCACCACCAGAAGCTAGGAAGATGCAAGGAAGAACTCCAAGAAAGAAGAGGCCAGGAAGACTACCCAGAGTCTCAGAGGGAATATGACCCTGCCAACACCTTGATCTTGGGCTTCTAGCCCCCAGAACTGTAAGACAATACGTTTCTGTTGTTTTAAGCCACCCTGTTTGTAGTACTTTGTTACAGCAGCCCTAGGGAGCTAATGCAACATTTTGAGTTTGAAGCACCTGTTGGACATCCAAGTAGAGGTGCCCAATACATAGTGGGATATGAATCTAAAACCCAGGGAAAAGATCAGTGTTAGGTGTGATTTGGGAAAAAACTGAAAAATGTTCACTGAACTTAGCAAATAGGAAAATATAAGCGATTTTAAGGTAACATGTCCATTGGGTACTGAGTTGCAAATGAAAGGTATTACTCCTATGGTAATAACAAGTTGGAATAAAAAGCGTAATTAATTTTAGAAGGTGAGAGGAGAGTATGGAGAGCTGTGAAGATGTGTGTGGGTTCACGCACATTCTGCAAAATACATAGATACTGCACAGAGCACTTTTTAAGATAAGCTTTTAAAATCCATTTACAGTATATCCCTATACTCGATTTCTATTGATGTGTAGCAAATTGCCACAAATGTAGCAGCTTAAGACAACATATTTTTATTATATTACAATTTCCCTGGGTCAGTAGTCTGGGCACAGCTCATCTGGGTCCTCTGCTCAGGGTTCCACCAGGCTGCAGTCAAGGTATCCACTGGAGCTTCCAGAGATCAAGGTTTTCTTCCCTGCTCATGTGGCAGAATTCATTTCCTTGCAGCTACAGAACCCTTCGTGGCTTATTTCATTGAGGTCAGCAGAAGAATCTACAGCCACCTATCATCTCCTTTCAGGATTTCCCTGATTAGCTCAAGCACAGCCAGGATAACCTGCCTTTTGATTAACTCAGAGGCAACTGATTAGGGACTTTAATTACATCTGAAAATGTATTTTCCCATACAAGGTAACATAATCATAGTAGTGATATCCCACCATATGCACAGGTCCTGCCTACACTCAAGAGAGAGAAGGGGATTATGTTAATACCAGGCAGGGATAACCCACCGGGGGACAGGAAACTTGAGAGCCATCTTGGAATCCTGCCTACCACAGTACCCTTCCTGTTCTTTACATTTCAAGCCTGTACATTAAAAATAAATAAAAATGTATTTAACCTAGAGACATTGTAGTGAACTCTGGAGCCAATCTGCCTGGGTTCTCATCCCAGCTCCACCACTTGTTAATTGTGTAACCTTGAGCGAGTTACTTAACTCAGTTTCCCCATCTGTAAGAGAGAGATAGTAGTAGTTCCTACATCACAGAGCTGCTGTAAGGACCAAATCAGCTAATAGATCAAAAGTTCTTAGAATAGGGTCCGGCACATGGTGAAATGCTATGTAAGCATTACCTACTATTACTTTCTCTCTTTGGCAAAAATTTAGTAAAATAAGCTATATGTGTGGACAGAGAAACAAAAACACAGATTATCTCAGATTTTTCTTCAGCTAGAAAAGCATTTAAAAATCATGGACCACAACAACTTAGGAAACAGGAAACATGACCTGGTAAGGCAAGCCCTCCAGAAAGAATGAATGAAGTAGATATTTATGTTCATCCCCCCATTATGCATGAGGTGGAAGACATACAACAAATAATAATGGATAGAGACTATATTGACTAAAATATTTGTCACACTTACTGTCCATGAAAATTCATTCCAAAGTCAGATTTATGGGGGAAAATATGTAGAAAAAATAATGCATGTGGTGTGATAGTTGACATTTCCAAATAGTAAATGTATACTAAATGCACATTTACTATAATTTCATCTCCAAAGAAGACTCCTGCTAAATGACATCCAACATAATTATACTTACTTCAGTTTATTTCAGTCAAATATACCCAAATAGAATCTTGATATTAGAATGACAGAATGTTAGAGCTAGAACAGAGTTTCTAAATCAATCATTTTATATATGAAAAAACCTAACTAAGGTACTTGCTCATAGATCACTTGATACTTAGTGACAGAGCCCAAATTAAACCCAAATTTCCAGATTCCCAGTCCCATGCTAATTCTACTACATTGATGAGCCTTTAATAAAATATAAATATAATAAAATATAAAATAGACCCACACAAATGTTGTCAACTGATCTTTGACAAAGGAGCAAAGGCAAGTCAATCAAGAAAGGATTGTCTTTTCAACAAATATTGGCAGAACAATGGGACATCCACATGCAAAAATTAAAAAAAGCAAATCTAGACACAAACTTTATACTTTTCATAAAAATTACCTCAAAATAGATCATAAACCTACAATGTAAAACACAAAACTTTAAAAATTCTAGAAGAAAACATAAGAGAAAAGCAAGGTGGCCTCAGGTTTGGCGATGAGTTTTTTAATACAACAAAAGCACAATACATGAAACAGATAAAGGCCTTGTATTCAAAATATACAAAGAACTCTTAAAACTCAACAATGGGAAACAAAAACTTTGCTCAATTTTAAAATGGGCAAAAGAACTGAACAGATGCCTTACCAGAGATATACAGATGTCACATAGCACATAAAAAGATACTAAACATCATATGTCATTAGGGAATTGCAAATTAAAACAACAATAAGATGCCACTACACATTAATAGGATGGCTAAAATGCAAACACTGACAGCACCAAATGCTGATGAGGATGTGGAGCAACAGGAACTCTCATTCATTGCTGGTAGGAATGCAAAATGGCACACTTTGGAAGATAGTTTGGCAGTTTCTTACAAAACTAAACAAAATTTTACCATATGATCCAGAAATCACACTTAATATTTACCCAAATTATCTGAAAACTTATATCCACACAAAAACCTGCACTTGAATGTTTATAGCAGCTTTATTCCTAATTGCCAAAATGTGGAAACAACCAAGATGTCCTCCAGTAGGTGAATGGATAAACCATGGTACATACAAACAATAGAATATTATTCAGCACTAACAAGAAAAGAGTTATCAAGTCATGAAAAGATATGGCGGACTCTTAAATGCTTATTGCTAAGTGAAAGAAGCCAATCTGAAAAGGTTATATGTTATATGATTCCAACTATATGACGTATTGGACAGGCAAAACTAGAGAGAGAGCAAAAAGATCCATGGTTGTCAGAGGTTCAAGAGGAGAGAGGGATGAACACAGGGAGGGGATTTTTAGCACAATTGAAGTATGCTGTATGATATTGTAATGATGGATACATGTCATGCATTTGTCAAAATCCATATAACCATATAACACAAAGAGTGAACTCTAAGGTAAACTATGTACTTTAATTAAAAATAATCCATCAATATTGGTTCATTAATCATTACAAAGGTATCATACTAATGCAAAATGTTAATAATAGGGGAAACTGTGTGTGAGGGAAGAGAGAGTATGTGGGAACTCTCTCTAGTTTCTGTGCAATTTTTCTATAAACCTAAAAGAGCTCCAAAAAATAAAGTCGATTAAAATGTTTTTAAATCTCTAAACAAACACATTTCTGCTCTAATGTTGAAAGTCTCAGAACAAAGGCAGAGTATAGTTTAACAAACAAAGCGATATCTACATGTAATTTTCCAAGGGTGTTTTTCACTAAATAGCCCTAAGCTGTTTCCTCAGACTCCAATAAGCAGAGTTTAGTCTGCAGCTTGAGATTCATACTCGCCTATCTTCTACAAAACAAAAAAAATCTTCCCCATCGGTTACTTCATGGCATGACTTCTTTTTGTCTCCTTGTTCCCCAGAGCCTTCTACATCAGGTATTTTAAAGCTCTTTCCTATCTGACGTTTATCCTTTTATTATGATGATTATTATTTTCCATAATCCCCACAACTTTCTTTCAACAAAACCAAGCTCATGTTCTCTTGGCCCCTGGACTCCCTTGCACATCTCTTAACTCTCATGGCTTCCCTGAATTCCTTGCTATCTTGCCATCCTACCTTCCAGAAATTACTCCTATTTTTCAAATCCTCTCCTGAAGTCTTTCTCTATTTCATGATCTCTCTAAAGACTCAGTTTATCAAGCAAGTTTTAGAGTCCCAACTTGGGATAACATATGACGAAGAAATAAAGAATATAGGAAAAATGAAGTACAGAGTGATTGAGTTTTTCTTGGCACAAAGTATATATTAGTCAAGGTTCCCCAGAGAAACAGAACCAATAGGATATAAATAGACATATAAGAGGAGACTTATTATGGGAATTGGCTCATGTGATTATGGAGGCTGAGAAGTCCCACAATATACCATCTGCAAGCTGGAGAATCAGAAAAGCTGGCGGTTTAATTCAGTCCAAGTCTGAGGGCCTGAGAACTGAGGCAGCGGGTGGAGAGCTAGCACTGGTGTGAGTCCCATAGTCTGAAGGCTCAAGAACCAGGAGCTCCACTGCCCAAGGGCAAGAGATGATAGATGTCTCAGCTAAAGAAGAGAGAACAAATTCACCTTTCCTCACCATTTTATTCTATTTGAGCCCTCAACCGACTGAACGGTGCTCCCCCCCACACATTGGTGAGGAAGGATCTTCTTTACTCAGTCTATTGATTCAAATGCTAATCTCTTCTGGAAGCAACCTCACACCCAGAAATAATGTTTTTCTGGATACCTGGGCATCCCTTAGCCCAGTCAGGTTGACACGTAAAATCAACCATCACAGATTGTAAAGTGAGTAAACTTCGAAGTTGAAATTAGATTGTGTCTTCTGCATCCCAGTCTAACCCTCTTCCACTAAACATTATCACCTTAAATAAAGAGAAGAATAAGCATGCAATTGCCCTCCTACCACTCAGCAGAGATAGGAGAGATAGATCTCAGGAAAGCTTAAATAATGTTTTTACATAGTCACCACCAGTATTCAGGAACCAAAACTAAACTTTCTTGTCTGGAGCTATGTATCTTAAAGATAAACTAAACTGATAAATGGCTTTTAAAAATAACCAAAAAATATGGGTATAAGGATTGATTTGGAGGTTGTTTATTTATCTCTATTACTGCTTTATTCATCTACTATTACAACTAGAAGGCAGGAGGGCACCACAGTTCAGAAATGATGCAAGCGATCTTTCTTGAAAAACACTGGCACCTGAGAAATGTGAGGGGTAAGCACATCTATGCTGTAATTCACGATTATAGAAAGCTCGGGAGTAATATGTGGGGAAAGCAAAGACAACTAGAGTGTACTGGCACCATCTAATAACCTTCTTGTAAGGATCACCACTGAGCTTCACTAGGACACTGAAATAAAACACATAAAGAGAATCTGCACTTGGATCAACTTAAAGTTAAGATCTGATATGGGTGCAGCCACACTCTCCTCACACATACACAGCCTTTACAAACAGCAGATGCAGTTGCAAACCTCTTCATTAAGTTGGCAGCCACAAAACAAAATCTTTTGTCTGCCAACTGAATATACAAGGAGACTGTGCTTTTGGCCACATTAACACCATTGTATGCCCACCCAATACATCCCCAGTATAAAATATCCTCTGTGGGATAAGGCAGTGCAAAAGCAGCACCTTGGTAGAACCTTTAATGTTTTTTAAAGTTCTACCATATTAATTGTTTCAATAAAAATTTCTAAATCACTATTGAATCAATGACTGTTGAGTTATTATCTCTGTTTCTGTAGGCAGAGATTATTTCTTCACATATTCATTATCTGATCAAATCTGAATTACTTATATTACTCAGTAACTTTCATGACCCTATTTTGCTTACAAGGTGTGGTCCAGACATCTTACAAAGATGTTGCAACAGCTGGCCTTTCTTGACGTTTCTGGCCAAATCAAAGGAACTTGTTCTCAAAATAGTACTGGCCTTTCATGCCCCCATGCTTAACACATCTTCCCTTTATGAAGCAGGTCTTCGTTTTTGCCCATGTCTCCTACCCTTCGTTCAAGACTTGAATCAGATCCCACCGCCTCCCGCTACTTCCTCAGGAAGACTTCACCATTCTTTCCCTCCTGTTGCCATGTTACAGGGTACACATGAGCTGTTTTACTGTGATTGTTACATGCCTGTCTTCCCTAGAGGACCATAAACTGTGGCAGCAGGAACAATGTCTTGTTCATATGTGTTTCCTCAGCATCTGGCCCAAATAACAGGTTACACAGATATATATTTTTTTTATTTCAGCTTATTATGGGGGTACAAAAGTTCAAGTTACATATGTTGCCCATGTACTGCCTAAAAAATATATGGAATGCTTCACGAATTTGCGTGTCATCCTTGCACAGGGGCCGTGCTAATCTTCTCTGTATCGTTCCAATTTTAGTACATGTGCTGCTGAAGCAAGCACTACACAGATATTTTTTAAATGAAAGAAAAAATTCAAATTTTATGGCATTTTGGTGAAGTTTTTTTCCCAAAAAGGTGTTTTTCTAATTTCTACCATTCTGTAGGACAACAGATTTTTGCCAAGTCAAATCAACTAAGGTGACATCAGAAGTATGGTTAACAAAACTTTTTACATAACTTTTATTTCATTTCTGATAATATAAAAATCCACTATAGTAATCTGAGAAAATACACAAAAGTACAAAAAAGAAAACAAAAATAATTAACAATCCCATAGCCCCGGAGATAGCCATTATTAACATTTTAATATATTTCCTTCTAGTATTTTAAGTGATATAATTAGAATTATAATCTACAAGCATTTTAAAAGGCTGGATATTTTTAAATATAATATTGTATCACAAGAGATTTTCATATCATTAACAAAATGTTCAAGAAAATGCATTGGATTCATAGAAATATGATATTTTATGTAACCTTTTCCTTATGTTGGACATTTGATTTTTGTTTTGTTTTGTTTTGTTTTGTTTTTATTTCAGAATATTACGGGGATATGTCGGGCATTTGTGCCCTTCCATAATTTTATTATTTTAAATAACACTAAGAGAAATATTTTTACACACAAATCCTAGTGAGCACTTGTGATTATTGCCTTACAATGGAAATGTCTTTTTAGAATTTGAATTACTGGTTATGAACATTTTTAAGGCTCTTAATCCAAATTAATTTGATTTCCAAAATCTTTTTCCCACTTTGTACGCCTGGTAATAGTACAGACATCTGCTTGTCCTCCTGCCCCTTCACCACAGAGAATACGGTCATGGTTGTTTTTAATGTGTGCTAATTTGTTGCGTGAAAATGCTAAGTTTTTATTGTTTTAATTTTTATTTCATTGGTGACTAATGAGGAAGAATAATTTGTATTTTTATTAGCCATCTGTACTTCCTGTTCTGTGTATTTTCCATTCATTTCCTTTACTCTAATCTCAATGGAGTCTTGATGCTTTTCTTGATGTGTATGTGCTCTTTATAAATTGTGGATATTAATCTTTTATCACATCATAACAAATATTTTTCTCAATGTATTATTTACTTTTCCTTTTTTGTTTATGACATTTTGACATTATAAATGGGGAAAAAGCTGTAATTTATCATTTATTTGGGGAGAGATCACAAATTTCTTGAGAATCTGATGATGTCTCTCATTAGAAAAATACACGCACACACTCACTTGCAAGCAATTTTAAAGGGTTTATGGACCTCTTGAATTCATTCTCCAGACTCTATCAATTACATTCCTCATTCACTACTGTTTCCTCTGGGTCCTAACCACCTCACAACCTCACAGGGTGATATAAAACTCACTGCAACTTCTTACCAATTTTGATGTGTGAAAAAATGTGGAATGTATTACATGCCCTATTGTACTGGGAAGAAACAGTACGCAATGGTAGAAAGAGTTTTACATTAATCGGGTGTCAGGCAGATCGGGGGAAGGGGATGGCTGTATACATTCATAATGAGTGCAATGCGCACCGTCTGGGGGATGGACACGCTTGAAGCTCTGACTGGGCGGGGGGAGTTAAGGGCAATATATGTAACCTAAACTTTTGTACCCCCATAATATGCTGACATAAAGAAAAAAAGTGTTTTAGAGGTGGGAAAACCTGAGCTTTTAACCTAATTCCATCACTAGCTAAATAAACTGGTAAAAACTACTTAATCTTTGTCTTCTATGCACACATGTATGTTTTCACTCACATACGTGTGTGTATGTGAGTCTGTGTGTGTGTGTGTTGAAATGAGGAGTATTAACATTCTCTAAGGTCTTTTCTATTTCTAAAATGTACATATATTATGTACCAAAGTAATGTTATGTTATACAACACTTTTATTTTGAAGTCATTAAAAACCATCCTAGAAAAAAGACACATAAACTCCAAACAGCACAGCTGTGACTATTCAGCACTCCTTAGTTACAAGTAGTTATACTACCATTTAAGGGTGTCATTAAAAATACATTGTCACCATAGAAACTGCAACTTTAAAGGATACCAAATCTTTCTTTGAAATGCTCATGCTGAGCAGCTTACATTGTCTTATGTAATAATGGTGCTTCACCTTTTTTTGGTTTTTTGTTTGTTTTTGTTTTTGTTTTTGTTTTGTTTTAGCAGACACACAGCTTTCCCTTCTTCCCCAATTTATTTGTAACCAAGAAAAACTATCAAGATCTCTTTAAAATTGCTTGATACTTTATTAGTATCTGCTTAAAAAGAATCTGCTTAAAAAACAAAAACTTTCTGAAATATATATTACCAGTTGTCAATGGTGCCACTATTTTGTAGATTGGGGAAAAAATGTTCCCACTCTACATAAAATACAGGTATAATTCTCTGCCCACCACCTTTTTACTTTGCCCCTTTTCCGACATTTTTCCTCCCTGTTGGCCCTTTGCCCTTTGGCTTTGTCTGTTCACTCCCCACTCAGGACACTCTGCCACTTACACATCCTATATCCTGTTTCTCTCTAGATGGTCACTAAGAACCAAAACATTAGTTGGCATAGACTTTGGAAATAAACTCACAGGCTTATTTGCATTTTAAGTGGGGAACCTTGAAGGCTGCAGGTGTTTTGAGACTTGAAGAAGTAAAGCTTTAATAGTCATGAGACAGGTAATATGGTCAGTATTTTGGAATGGAATAGCCCAGCCTCAAGCCCTCTCACTGGCCCTAGATAATCTACCTTCTACTCCATCTACTTTTGAGGTCTCCCTGTTCTCCACCAAAAAGTGTTGGCTGGGCACCTGCTAGATCCTTTCCCAGGCACAGGGGCTACACCAGCCAATGAGCTAGACAAGTATATATTTCTAATTCAAGGGGAGACAGAAAGCCAAAAGGTAAATTAAAAATACCAGTTTTTATAGGGATCAACAAGCCCTGCAGGGATCTGAAAGAGCTTTCCAAGTAGAGGGACCCACTGGTACCAAGGCCTGAGACAGTGAAGAATTCTACGTGTTTTTGAAACAGTAGAAGGTCATTGTGTCTAGAACACAGTGAAGGAAGTGGAAATTGGTTCAGAGTGAGATGAGAGAGAAAAGTCTGAGCCAGGTCTTGTAAGAGCATGAAGGCAAAAATGAGGAGCCTGGATTTTACTCTCAATCTAATGGGAAGTCAACGGAGGACTTCAAGAAGGGGAGTAAAATGACCTGACTTACTTTTTAAAAGATCATTCCCGGTTGCTACATGGCAAATAAGCTGTAGCAAGAGCCAAGGGGAGAAGGGAAACAAGTTTGAAGAAATTGCACTAAACAGTTAGGGATAATGCTGTTTGTAATTACCAGCAAGAGCGATGGCATGGGTGTTGGAAGTGTCCTTTCAAATAAAAGGAAAAGCCTTTGACTAAGATGTTTACAAGTTTCATTTGCTTTCATATCTCTCCCAAAATGCCATCACAGCTGCTATTACCTAGTCCAGATTCTGACGAACAAGTACAAACAATACAACAATCATACCTCTTCTATTCCAAGACTTCTGTGTGCAGCTCTGATTTTTTTCGAATATTCAAATGAAGCACAAATTTCAAAGTCTGTCAAAACTTTTAATAACTCATAGGAAAAGCAGTTAAGTATGACCTATACAAAACAGAACAGGGCAGAAACATATCCTCCACTATGTAGCTCTGTCCTCTAGCCCATGATTCAAGTGATTCCAGATATGTTCCATCATATCTCTAAATACTTATTCCAAAAGTACTTATCTGTGCAGCAGCCATCCAAAAAGAATGCAACAAACAATCATGGAAATAATTAATGGCTTATTAACCTTAAGATGTTATGAGAAACCTTAGCGGTAGTTTGCCAGTATCTTTTTTACAAAACCAAATCTATTCCTCATTAATGTCTATGTTATATGCCACTTTTACGTAGCATCATACAATGACAGATTGTTAGAGCTGCAAAGAAATCTTAGAGTTTACTCCAGTCCAACTCCCTGATTGTAGCATGAGTAAATTTAAGTGATTTCCTAAAGACCACCATATGTACTGGCATCAGATGCTAAACAATAATATCACTGGTACCTTTCCTCACATGGTTACATTCCATCCGTCTATCTTACCCCTTTTCCTAAACCCTTACCCTCCTCATGTCTTCACCTGCCCCTTTATGGGCTTGTGTCCATTCCAGGGGCCATCACTGGAGCCTCCCTTGCATATTTGCTCAGTTATCATGACCCTCCCTAACTCAGTCATATCTAATCCCCAATCATTATTAAATCCAACCTTCTACCTACTCCACACCTGTACCCAAACATCTGAATTTGGCTGGAGAAAAGCACACAGTTGACAGGTCTTAGTTAAGTATAAAAACACGAAGCTCAAGGGGCTTCTGGTACTTTCCCATAATCCTACTGAATTACTCTCCCATTCTTCAAATGACCTTCTCCTTTAGTCTCTAACTCTGTGACTCCCATCTTCACACTAAGAAAATTAGAGCAATCAGAAGAGAACGTCCAAGTACTCCCCACCAAATCTGCCCTCCCATTTTCTAGTGTACCTGTACCTGCTGCCTTCCCTTCTAGTAAGGAGGAAGAACTCCCCATGCTCCCAGCTCCTTCCTTTCTTGATTAGATTCTACCACCACCTCTTCACTAATATAGAACATTGATCCTGCACTTTCCCTCTCTTCTCCCTGTCATCCATTTTCCCTTCTTACTGGGTAAAAATGAAAGGAAAAATTTGTTCATGACTCTGCAATTTAGGCTGGGTTCACTGGGCAGTTCCTCTGATGATCTCTCTCTCATGAGATCACATGACTGCAGTCATCTTGCAGCTCATCTGACCTCACTCACACGCCTTGTGGTCAGCCAGAGTTATTGGCTGAGATGTCTCCGTTCTCTCCACACAGCCTTTGTCGCAGGACGGCTCCAATTTGTAGTACGGGGGAGGAACATTCCAGGTGGGAATGAGCAGAAACTGCAGGATGTCTTAACACTTTGCTGAGAAGTCATACATCACTTCCACCACATTCTACTTGTCACAGCAAGCTACGAAGCAAGCCCAGACTGAAAAGGAGAAGAAAGACACTTTACCTTTTGATGTGAACGTCTGCAAAGAATTTTTGGCCATTTTTGATCCAGCACAGTCAGAATAATTGACAAAATATCAATGTGTCATTTGCTGAAAGCAGAAAAAATTCTCCTTAATCACTATCCCTATATCAAGAGTTCTTATTGAGCTTTCAGAGGGAGAATCGTACCCCTGGCTGGAGCTATATTAGGCATCTTCCTCCAGAATTCCCCTTCTCAGTAACATTGGAAATAATTTAAGAAAATTGTTCTCTCTGCCTTTCCAATCTCCAGCCCTCTCAGACACACCTCCATTTCAACAGCAAAGTAGTTGCCAAGAACAGTTGGGGGAAGTGGGAAGGTGGGAGTGTGGGAGGAGTTCCTAAATATGGTATGTGCATCTATTTTGAGCAAAATCACAAGTCATTTCAAACATTTCGCTAAATTAAATCATATGATGTGGGGAAGTGGTAGAATTTCAAAAAGTCTTCAATGAAAAAAGAGAAGATATAGATTATATTAGTCATCTTGGGAAGTAATGGTAGAACCTGATGAGAGCTGTGTTGAGGTTTGCATGGAAAATTGGGTGGAAAAAGAAAGTAAAAGTAAGAGATATAAATTGGACATTTAGAATAAAACGTGCTGAAAAAAGGCCTTAAAAATGACAGTAGGCTGCTTAGTTAATGAGGAAAATGATCTAAAAATATTGTAGGTGTTCTAATATGGAGAAATGTGTATTCTCTTAGTGGTCAATACAAAAATTCCTTGATAGGGAGAGTATCACCTTTATTAAGATGCTCCAGTAAGATCCTTTGCAATAGAAACAAATTAGCTGGGTTTTGTTTTCTTAAAGAAGAGGATAAGTATTTTTTGAGGGAGAAATGTTTTGTTTGAGTGAAAGAAAAGAAACCCAGATTGCCCGATACTGATGGGGGGCGGGGGATGTGCATCTGGAGGAAGACACTGGGCTCACAGGGAAAGAAAAACCTTGATGGAACAGAAGCCTGGAGGGAGATATTTTAAGGGGGATGCCAAATGTAATCCCCTTCTCAACACAAAAAACAGTCTACCAGAATTCATGCAATGCTCCATCATGTGATTGAATTTTCTCCCTTTGGAGACTCTTTAGATTGCATGTAGCAGGGGAAGTGCCTTAGGAAAAACAAGGGGTAAAAATGGTGGGAGAGGTTCACTTAAAACAGTCTCTGAATGGATAGAAATGGCCCTGGAACCAGGAACTGGAACACACTCACCCCCTCCATCTCTCATCTCACCCCCTCACCTTGCCAGTGGCAGGGAACATGGCCCCCAGCAGCTCTAGGCCTTATAGCCCACAGCTCCACCACCCACTGAGCCAGACGGGAACCCGTTACTGGTGCAGCTTGGGTCAGGAGTCCACCCCTAGACCAACCACTAAAGTCAAAATAATGACAGCTTCCATTGCATGACAGTGACGATGCTGGTCTAAATAAAAAAGGGAAGCATTTTGACACACAGAAAAATAAATATCCGCTATGGTTTGAATGTTCATGTCTCCTCCAAAATTCATGTTGCAACTTAATCCCCAATGCCAGCGTATTAAGAGGTGGGACCTTTAGGAGGTGCTTAGGCCAGGAGGACACCACCTCATGAGTGGGATCAATGCCTTACAAAAGGGCTTGAGGGAGCCTGCTTGTCCCTTTCTCCCCCTTCCCGTGTAAGGACACAGAATCTGGCACCATCTATGAGGAACAGGCTCTCTCCAGACACCCAAATTTGCTGGCAACTTGATCTTGGACTTCCCAGCCTCCAGAGCTGTAAGCAATAAATTTAGCTTGTTTATAAATTACCCAGGCTAAGGCATTTTATCATAGCAGCAGGAACCAACTAAGACAATGACCAGACTTTACATGGAAAATACTGAAGGGTCTAGGGCTGTCAGCCAGCGGGTGCAGGAGTGAGAACCAGTCAACCAGCATTCAGTGTTACAGAGCCAAAGATTCAATTACTTTTAATTCAAGAAACAATTTAAACCATATAATAATCATTTCCTCTTTGGTCATTAAGTAGAACATGAAGTCATTTTTGCTTACTATTTGTTCAAGAAGAGGTCCATAACAAGTGACAACAAACTAGGGTTCTACATGAAGAGACATTAAACAGTACATTGAAAAACACTCATTTTTCACAATAATTTTTTAGATCCCATCAGGCCTTAATTGTATGAGTACATACATATATGTCCATAATATTATTAATACACACAAATACTCAAAGGATATATTAGAGAAAATTTTAATTCCAGATATGTGAAATAGAAATGGACAGGAATCTTATCTCTTTTGTGCAATTGAAGCCAATGTGAACTGAAGTATGGCTGTTTTGCCTATTAGTAAATTTCTCTCCTGTGTGGTTTGAAATCAAACCTTTAGGATTTATCTAAGTTTATTATCTACTGACACAAGTCTTTCTTGCTTATTTTGATCTTAAAATATAAATCAGTGACAGTTTGGGGCAGCTAAATATTTAAAAGAGGCAAAATCAATTGATATCCATCTTTAAATGATGAGCATTACATGGGATAACTGTCTAAAGGCAGCCCCTCAACTTCTAGCTATACTTGGATGTTCCACATCCAAGAGTATTCACTTCTTCCAATGGGAAGCAACTTCACAACAAACCATACTTTCCAGGAAGGGAAGAAAGAGTCATCTGTGATTTCTGGGTGGTTTGTGACCAGAAAGATCTTATTATTTGTAACAGGAGACACCACAGCCACTGATGGGGTTTTCATTGCTGATAAATTTACAAGAAAGACAGCAACCAGGAAGCCACCTTCTTTTTGCCCTTCCTTCCTAGCAAAAAAGGTCCTCTTTTCCATGCCTTGTTAGATGTCTGTCCAGGAGGATAACAAAGGAGACCAACGAGGAAATAAAAACTTAATGAGAGCAAAAGAGAGAGATAGACTGTATAGATATGTTTCAAGCTGGGGTAATCACACCCAGGCTCATATCTTCTTATCTGTGTCAAGGGGGTGATTGCTTCAGAAAAGCCTGCCACTCTTTTCCTACCAGGTGTTCAAGTGGTAGCTCTCCAGAGAGTCTAAGGAGAACATGTGCTGCCTGAAACACAGCCCTGTCAGCAGTTAAAGGAGCTTTGTATTCCAGTTCCTTGCACTGTGGTTGTTACAGAAATACTTGTGTTGCTGATCCAAGCAAAAATACTATGGTGCACCCAGCTAGAAAGAGGCCTAATGCAGAATCCGCCCTGAAGGGGGCTGTATACCTGCTCTGCCCACGTTAAGATCCACAGATGTCACTTAAATGAGCTCATCTGATTCAGGTATCAGAAGGCTTGGGAGTATTTGTTTGATTGTTTATTGGTTGGTTGGCTTAGATCCTTAAAAATACAGCTAAAAACAACGTTGACAAAGACTGAACACACCTAATGGAGAGTATTACAAAGAATATAGGAATAGAGACACACACACACCATATGCACAGACCCCACACCACAAACATAACCATGGAGACATCCTGGTGTTGTCACCGGTACTTCTCTCCTAGGGTACTGATGAGATCGTTAGCCAGGAGATACTGAGGGAAGCATGCCCAGTACCTCCGGTTCTGTACAGATCCTTCTTTCTTTTGTTGTCCAATGTATATTATTTAGTAATCCTCTTTTATGGCTATGCAGAACCATATTTTAGCTGTACTGGTCACTTCCTCCCTCCAAAGCTCATGAATTTTCTCTAAAATTGCCCAAAGTTCAGATTTATAAACTTTTCCACTGTTACAGCCTTTTGTCAACTGCCTGTAACAATATGGCTTTTTTGTCCCCTACTCTCATTGCAGTTGATCTTAAGGACCACCATTCCTCCCACCCCCTCCGCCCCCCAGCAAAGAGAAAACAATTTCTGGACTAAGTGCTATGTCAAAGACTCTTTTCTCACTATGCAAAATAAAAATCACTTTAGGATTTCTTCCTCTCTCAGCTCCCCCAACCGTTCACATTTATTGTTGAACAATTTCTGGCCCACTAACGTATTATCTGCATTATAAAAATATACTACAAAAATATTTGAATTAGGGAAATCTTATTTATTTTACAAAAGTGTTCACTGTAAGATTCATTTAAAGAACATGGTTTTTTTCCTCAAAGATGGCGTAATAGAGGTTTTTCCAGTGTGTCTCACCCACTTGGAAGAAGAAAAATAGTGTGTAGAGATTCACACTGTGAACTTTTATTCAAGAAGGAACATGAAAATCAAAAGACACTTCGGAATCCCAGGGAAGAGAATATGGGCAGGGAGCCTGCATGGCAGGATCTGGCTGAAACTGTGAGTGAATACAGCAGAGAGGGAGAGGGTTTCCCTTTATAATCCACCTTTCCAGTGGGGAACCGTACAACCCAGGCCACAGGAAAGCACCCTGTCCCTCCAAAGCCTTGGCGCTAACTTGGGGAGAGGCCAGAAGACTATGAGAAAGAAGGGCACTGGGACATGCCCCAGGCAATTTCCTAGACCCAGGACCCAATGGGGCATCATTCTCAACCCTGGCTCACACCAAGGCGAGTGGGATTCAGTGACCAAGGAGTGGTGGCCACTGCAGGCATTAGAGTCTTGGACCAGGGATTAGAGTGCTAGGTATGGAGCTGGGGGAGGACCCCCCATGGCCAGAACTGAGAGGAAAGTGTGGAGTGTGTGATGGGCGCTGGAATTGGGCTCTCCCTCTTCATGGGACTGGAGTGGGAGATTTGCCAGAGAGCTGTGGTTTTATCTGGGTGGCAAGTTTTGTGACCAGGGGTGGCTTTGCAATCTGAAGGCAAATTGCATATGACTTTGCTGAGTGTCCCAACTCACCCTCTTGATCAGGACAGGGGTGTGAGCCCTGCCAGTTCTGAGGAATGAAAGGAAGGCAGTCTCACACCCACTAGCCTGGGCCGGGTGCTTGGGCTGCCCCTGCCTTCCTGTGCGAGGAACTTGGTCCAGCAAAGGTTTCTCTGCTCCTTGCCCAGCCATGTCTGTAGGCATTTGGTGACTGCCCCCTGGTCCCTCCCAAAAGCTGGTGCTTGCACCTGCCACTGGGGAGCCTGAGTGTGGACTTGCCTGGTCCAGCTCCACCCAGCTACACCCCCCAACCAAGGCTGATCACTGGACCCAGAACACTGAGCATTCCACCACCCAACTGATTGCCAAGGGTACCAGAGAGCTTCTCCCAGTAAACAAAGCCCAAGCATAACAAAGCCCAAGCATAAACCCTACTTCCACCATCACAGCCAGCTCTTACCTGCAAGCACCACCTACTGGCTTAGAGGTTGACCTGCAACCCAATACAAAAATCTGCTGGCACAAGTGCAGAGCACTTGGGAACAATACAAGGTTCTTGTGACCTCCACCACCCTGGCTTCTCAAGAGGTCATGAGCCTCCTCACCTACTTAGGACACCATTACTACAATTGGCATTTGAGAAAGCCGCTGCACTAAGGTTATCTATAACCAAGGAATGCATACAGAGTCCTCACCACTGAACATACACAGAAGCAAAGCCAAATCGCCCTACTCAACATACATTATAGTCACAAACACAAGAAAAGGAAAAAAAAAAGCCCCATCCAAACGAAAGCAAATTCAAAAATAAGAACTGATTATTTCTCCTGATGTGAAGAAATCAGTGTAACAATTCCAGAAGTATGAAAAATCAGGGTGTTAGGACACCCCCAAAGGATCACATTACCTCCTTAGCAATGGCTCCTAAGCAAAATGAAATTTTTTAAATCCTAGATAAAAAATTCAAAATATTAATTACAAAGAAGCTCAAATAGATCCAAGAGAAATTTGAAAGCCAATACAAAGAAATCAGAAAATAAATTCAGACTATAAATGAGAAATTTACCAAAGAGGTAGATATCTCTTTAAAAAACCCAAACAGTGCTCACTTCGGCAGCACATATACTAAAACTGCAACGATATGAAGAATATTAGCATGGCCCCTGCACAAGGATGACATGCAAATTCATGAAGCATTCCATATTTTTAAATTTAAAAAAAAAAACCCAAACAGAATTTCTGGAAATGAAAAATTCATTGAAGGAATTACAAAATACAGTTGAAAGCTTAACAATAGACTAGACTAAGCGAAGAGATACTCTTAGAACTTGAAGAAAGTTCTTTTGAATTAATTCAATCAGATGAAAATAAATTTTAAAAGAACAAAAAAAATGAACAAAGCCTTCAAGAGTATGGAACTACATAAGCAATTAAACTTATGAGCCATTGTTATTCCTGAGGAAGAAGAAAAAGCAGATATCTTAAAAACCTATTTAAGTAAATAATTAATGAAAACTTACCTAGGCTAGCAAGACGTTTAGATATCCAGATACAAGAGGCCTAACAAACACCAGGAAAAGTCATTGCAAGACACTCTTCACCATGATATTTAGTCATCAGATTGTCTAAAGTAAATGTGAAGAAAGAAATCCTAAACTCAGCAAAAGAAAAGCATTTAGTCACCTATAAAGGAAACCCCATCAGACTAACAGCAGACTTCTCAGCAGAAATCTTACAAGCCAGAAGAGATTGGAATCCTATTTTCAGGGCATTTAAAGAAAAAACTGTCAACCACAAATTTTATATCCTGCCAGAATAAGCTTGATAAATGAAGAAAAAATAAAGTCTTTCTCAGACAAACAAATGCTGAAGGAATTCATCACCACTAGATTGGCCCTACAAGAAAGCTCAAAGGAGTTTTAAACATGGAAATGAAAGGTCAATACTCACCATCATAAAAGCACACACAAGTATTTATATAAAACTCACAAGTCTTATAAAAACAATTACACAAAAGAGGAAGAGACAGAAATCAAATGGCAACATGACAGAACTCCACCAAACCACAAAGACAGAAAAAAAAAAGAAACAAAGGATCCACAAAACATAGATACCAATTAACATGATGGCAGAAACAATACCTACATATCAATATTAGCCTTGAAGGTAAATGTATTAAATGCTCAATTGAAAAGTTATAGACTAGCAGAATGGATTAAAAAAAATATGGGCTGGGTCTGGTGGCTCATACATGTAATCCCAACACTTTGGGAGGCCAGAGGGGGAGGATTGCTGGAGGCCAGGAGTTTGAAACCAGCCTGGGCAATAGTGAGACCCTGCCTCTACAAAAAATTAAAAAATTAGTCAGATGTGGTGGTGCACACCTGTAGTCCCAGCTACTGGGAGGCTGAGGCAGGAAGATGGCTTAAGCCCAAGTATTTGAGGCTACAGTCAGCTATGATAATGCCACTGCATTCTAGCCTAGGCAACAGAGCAAGATCCTATCTCAAAAAAGAAAAATGAACCAACTATATACTATTACAAGAAACTCACCTTACAGGTAAATAAACTTATAGACTGAAGGTAAAAGGGTGGATAAAGATATTCCACACAAATGGAGCTAAAGCAAGCACAACTAGCTGTACTTATATCAGACAAAATGGACTTTAAATCAAAAATAGTAAAGAAGGACAAAGAGTGTCATTATAAAATGATAAAAGGATCAATTAAACAAGAGGAAATAACAATCCCAAATATATATGCACTCAACACTGGAGCACCTAGATTCATAAAGCAAATATTACTAGACTTAAGGAAAGAGGTAGCAATAAAATAACAATTGAGGTCTTCAACATCCCACTCACAGCACTAGACAAATCATCAAGACAGAAAATCAGCAAAGAAACACTGGACTTAAATTGGACTCTAGACCAAATGGACCTAACAGACATTGATAGAACATTCTGTCCAACAACCAAATATACATTCTTCTTATCAGCAAATGGGACATTCTCCAAGATAGACCATATGTTAGGCACAAAACTAGTCTCAATAAATTTTTAAAAAGAGAAATCTTATCAAGTATCTTCTCAGACCACAGTGGAATAAAACTAGATATCAATACCAAGAGGAATTTTCAAAACTATACAAATACATGGAAATTAAACAAAATGGTCCTGAACAATCTTTGGGTCAGTGACAAACTTGAGATAGATATTTTTAAAAGTTTTGAAACAAATGAAAAGGGAAACAAAACACACCAAAACCTCTGGGATACAGTAAAAGCAATGCTAAGAGGGAAGTTTATACATTAAATACCTACATCAAAAAAATAAAAATGAAAATAGAAAGATCACAAATTAATGAACTAGGATTGCATCTCAAAAAACTATATAAAAATAAAACCCAAAGCTAACAGAAGAAAAGAAATAACAAAGATCAGAGAAGAACTAAATGAAATTGAGACCAAAAAAATACAAAGGATCAATGAAACAAAAAGTTGGTTCTTTGAAAATATAAACAAAATTGATAAACCAATAGCTAGACTAACCAAGAAGACAGAAGATCCAAAAAAATAAAATCAGAAATAAAAAGAAGACATTACAACTAATGTCACAAAAATACAAAAGATCATCAGAGACTACCATGAACAACTATATTCTCATAAACAAGAAAACCTATAGGAAATGGATAAATTCCTGGAAACATGCAACTTCTCAAGATTGAACCAAGAAGAAATAGAACTCCTGAACAGACTGATAATAAGTAGTGAAACTGAACCAGTATTAAGAATTTCCCAATCAAAAAAAGCCAGATGGATTCACAGCCAAATTATACCAAACATACACAGAAGAACTAATACCAATCCTCCTAAAACTTCCTCAAGGAGGAAGGAATTCTCCTCAACTCATCCTACTAGGCCAGTAGCACCCTGATATCAAAACCAGAGAAGGACACAACAAAAATAGAAAACTATAGACCAATATCCCTTATGAACATGAACACAAAAGTCCTCAACAAAAATACTAGCAAACTGAATACTAGCACATCAAAAGGATAATACACCATACACCACAGTTAAGTGAGTTTTCCCCAGGGATGCAAGGATGGTTCACCATATGCAAATCAATAAATGTGATTCACCATATAAACAGAATTAAAAACAAAAACCATATGATCATCTCAAGAGATGCAGAAAAAGTATTTGATAAAATTCAGCATCCCTTCATGATTGGAAAAAACCTTTAACAAACTAGGCATAGAAGAAACATACCTCAAAATAATAAAAGCCGTATATGATAAACCCACAGCCAACATCATACTGAATGGGGAAAAGTTGAAACCAATCTCCCTAAGAACTGGAACAAGACAAGGCTGCCCACTTTTACTGCTTCCATCCAATATAGTGCTGGAAGTCCTAGCCAAAGCAACCAGGCAAGAGAAAGAAATAAAGGGCATTCAAATTGGAAATGAGGAAGTCAAGTTATCTCTGTTTGCTGATGATGCAATCTTATACCTAGAAAACCCTAAACACTCCTCCAAAAAATCCTTACATTTGATAAATGAATTCAACAAAGTTTCAGGACACAAAATCGATGTATAAAAATCTGTAGCATTGCTACACACCAATGACAATTAAGCTGAGAACCAAATCAAGAAGGCAATCTCATTTACAGTAGCTGCAAAAAAAATAATAAAATATCCAGGAATCAATTTGACCAGGGATGTGAAAAATCTCTACAAGAAAAAGTACAACTACATTAGATGAAAAAATTGTAGATGACACAAAATGGAAAAACATTCCATGCTCATGGATCATAAAAATTAATATCATTAAAATGACCATACTGCCCAAAGCAATCTACAGATTCAATACAATCCCTATCAAAATACCAAAGCAATTTTTCACAGAATTAGAAAAGACTATCTTAACATTCATATGTAACCAAAGAAGAGCCTGAGTGGCCAAAGTAGTCCTCTGCAAAAGAATAAAACTGGAGGCATCACATTATCTGACTTCAAATTATGCTACAAGCCTATAGTAACCAAAACAGCACGGTACTGGTATAAAAATAGACACACAGATCAATGGAGCAGAATAGAGACCTCAGAAATAAAGCCACATATCTACAGCCAAATGATCTTTGACAAAGTCAACAAAAATATACACTGGAGAAAGGATATCCTTTTCAAAAACTGGTGCTGGGAAAATTGGATAGCCATATGCAGAAGAATGAAACTGGACTCCTACCTCTCACCATATACAAAAGTCAACTCAAGAAGGATTAAAGACAAATGAAAGATCTGAAACTATTAAAATACTGGAAGAAAATCTTGGGAAAACTCTTCTGGACATTACTTTAGGCAAAAAACTCATGACTAAGACCTCAAAAACAAGAATAGACAAATGGGACTTAATTAAACTACAAAGATTCTGTTCAGAAAAAGAAATAACCAACAGAGTGAACAGACAACCTACAGAATAGGAGAAAATATTTACAAATTATGCATTCAACAGGGCACTGATATGATATCCAGAATTTACAAGGAACTCAAGTCAATGAAATAATCACAAATAATCCCATTAAAAAGTGGGCAAACACCATGAATAGACATTTTTCAAAAGAATACATACAAATGGCCAAAAGCGTACAAAAAAATGTTCAACATCACTAATCATCAGAAAAATGGAAATTAAAACCACAATGAGATACCATCTTACACCCATCAGAATGGCTAGTAAAAATTCAAAAAAATAACAGACGTTGGTGAGGATATGGAAAAAAAGAATGCTTATACACTGTTGGTGGGACTGTAAATTAGTACAACCTCTATGAAAAATAGTATGGAGATTCCTCAAAGGACCAAAAATAAAATTACCATTCAACCCAGCAATCCTACTACTGGTTATCCACCCAAAGGAAAAGAAATCATTCTATCAAAAAAAAACCCTACACTCGTGTGTTTATCAAAGCATTATTCACAATAGCAAAGATACAGAATCAACCCAAGCATTCTTCAATGGATGACTGGATAAAGAAAATGTGGTGTGTGTGTGTATGTGCATGCACGCGCGCACACAAAATGAAATACTATTCAGCCATAAAAATGAATGAAATCATGTTTTTTACAGCAACGTGGATGGAACTGGAGGCCATTATCTCAAGTGAAACAACTCAGAAACAGAAAGTCAAGTACCACACATTCTCACTTACAAGTGGAAGCTAAATAATGTGGACACGCAGACATAGAGTGTGGAATAATAGACATTGGACACTCGGAAGGGTAGAAAGGCAGGAGATGGGTGAGGGATAAGAAATTACTTAATGGGTACAATACCCGTTATTTGGGTGACAGTTACACTGAAAGCCCAGGCTTCACCACTATGCAATACATCCATGTAACAGAACTGCACTTGTACCCCCTTAAATTTTTATGAATTTTTAAAAAGAATACATTCTTCTAGCTTCTAGTAACTTTTGAAATTATTATATTTATATGTCACATTTTAGGATCCCCTTATTAAGCATAATTGGCTTGTACTCTAACATACAATTCCATTCATTTACAAGCATGCTTCCCCATATAGAATGATTTACAAATATGCATTGCCTATAGGATTCTAGTAACTTAAAAGCTAGAACAAAGCAATGGTGCCCACTACAACAGCCCCCTCCTTCTAACAAGGTAAAGTTCCTCCTCCAAACTCCTGACGGGGTAGTCATGTGACTTGTGAGAAAAAAAATAAAAATACCATCTCTAGAGAAGACTCAAGAGCACTAGATACAGACTCCGTATCTAACAATGTGGCAGACCAGACAACCTGAAAGTCTCCAACAAATGTCAACTTCAATATAATCACACCCGCTCAAATGCATTTCTGAGAGGGTAGAAACGTAAGAGGAATCATCTTCCAAGGCTGAAAAAACAAAAGCAGTTCAAGGGCACTGAAGTTTTAGCTACCATGGAGTGGGGATGTGAGTATATGTTTCCATAAATTAAAGTCATGAGTTTTAATGATCACATGGAGACAGAAAGTAAGGCCTTGGGCTCAGACGAGGCAAGGTGTTGAAACTGAGACGTCCACATCAAGCCAGAAATCTCAAAAAGGCAGCATCCTCAGTGAGACATGCACTGGGAAAATGTCTGCTCACAAGTAAGGAAACAAGAGCACTTCCCCATGTCACCTGACTCTGTGCATCGGTATCTTTGGCTGTGTAACAACCTCCCAGAACTGTGTGGCTTAAGGCAACAATGATGTATTGTTCTTCAGGATTTCTCAGCGGGTTGCCCGGGTGGTCTTCTGCTTGTCTAACTTAGGTCATTCCTGTAGTTACAGTCTAATGGCGATGGCGACAGCTGGAATAGCCAAGATGACCTCACCCACCGGTCTGGAGCTTTTGTGATGGCTGTCAGTGGACCACTTCCATGTAGCCTTCGTTCCCAAGAAGATTAGAACATGTTTTCTGACAGCAAAGTGGCTCAGGTCAGGTTTGCATCGAGGCCTGACAGCTCTTCCAGCCTTCCTGGAAGGCTCCCTCTCTCCTTTCCCTCCTGCGACACTTGCCTAGGAAATCCCTGCACAATTATTCTCATCTTGGTGTCTGCTTCTTAGAGGACCGGGACTGACACACCAATTCATAAATGGTATAAGTTAGGGAATGATTATTTTCTTAACAAAATAATTCTATTAAAGAATAAATTCCCTTGCAAAATCTTTCGCCCTTTTGTTTTGAAATTTTTAAAACTCCAGAAAAGTACTAAGACTAATATAATAAATACTTATGTACCCAACACCTGTAATGAACTAAATTTAGCACATTTTATGTGATTCATCCTTAGACACTATTTTTCAAGAAAATGCTTAGTGGCTAAGGCAAGGTATGATTGGGTTGGTATTCTGTCTCAGAAATACACTGTTCTGTTCATCTCCCCAAATTCACAGGCCCTAGCACAACTCAGGAAAATTAGTTGTGTGATTCCTCAGTGTTTTGAATAATTAGAATGCTAGACGATCACAATAAACAATCTATAATCTATAGTGTTCATTCCTTTTTTAAAATTTTAGGGCCATTTTTTATGAGCTTCCTTTAAAGATCCAGTAAAGTTAACACAGTGGTTCAGCACAGATGGTTTTGCATCAATCACCCATCACGAAGGAAAACGTAAACCTCAGTCTTCCCGTTCATCATATTTTATATGGACTCAGCAAGTGGGGTACCACCGGCGTCACGTACACTCATTATTTCTAAGAACACTTCAGCCAGAAAAGCTTTAAAAATCTGGATTTCAAAATAAAAAGAACATCTTCAAATGAAAACACGTTTGAAGGCAGGGCGCGGTGGCTCACGCCTGTAATCCTAGCACTCTGGGAGGCCGAGGCGGGTGGATCCCTCAAGGTCAGGAGTTCGAGACCAGCCTGAGCAAGAGCGAGACCCCGTCTCTACTAAAAATAGAAAGAAATTATATGGACAACTAAAAAAATATATATAGAAAAATTAGCCGGGCATAGTGGCGCATGCCTGTAGTCCCAGCTACTCGGGAGGCTGAGGCAGGAGGATCGCTTGAGCCCAGGAGTTTGAGGTTGCTGTGAGCTAGGCTGACGCCAGGGCACTCACTCTAGCCTGGGCAACAAAGTGAGACTCTGTCTCAAAAAAAAAAAAAAGAAAGAAAAAAAAAAGAAAACACGTTTGAAAGCAATGCTTTGATTGCAAATTCCTTTTAATAGCTGAAGAAAAGACAAGAACTTTTACTTTTTTCTCTAAATAAAAATTATATTTTCAAAAGGTTGAGGGGTTCTTCCTTTCGGCAAGAAGTATGTTCCACCATATGTACATAGGAGGCATAGTTTTCATTTCTAGCTTTGTACCACTCATGAAAAGATTTGTTTACTTCCCTCCTCTAAGATTTCCTTGCTTTTTTCCCCCCTCACTCACTTTCTCATACATACAACTTGTTTCTAGAAAAACACCAGAATAATGTAGTCCATTATCCAGTTATTAACCATGTAACACTAAAAATCCAGAAATCAAAATTTAGCTTACATTTCTTTGAAATAGCAATATAGGTATCACTTTTTAATTTCACTCCATTCAATTTCTATAAAAATTGCTAAAATTTATGGAAGGTGCAGCTTTAGGCAACTTTCCTTGAATATAACTTCCTACCTGTTTTCTCATTAAGATACTCCTCTAATTTGAAAAAATGTCCATAAGTTTAAGAGCATGAATTTTGATTCATGAACATGTTCAACTAAGTCTGAGGTGTTTCAGACACAATTCTGCTTCCAATTCTTCTGTACTGTCTTCTATACCGCTAAGATTTCTGCTTTCTAATGGGAAATCTTAACCCTTCACTCTACTAAGTGTCCTCCAGCTATGACTTTAGGACAGGAGCTCTGTGAGAGCCACCAAGGAGATGAGCAAAACTCAGACATAGGCGGGAACCTCTGATGTCACTGCTCCTCCTGGCTTCTCTCCTTCAGAGAGTGGCAAAGAATTTGTCTGGTCATTTCAAGAGCAACATTCTCAAAGTTTATCAAAGTTCCCCAGCGGCCCATCCTCTAGTTCTAGTGCTACTATACTTAGCACAATATTTTTGGGGTGCTAATGGAAGAAATAAAAGGTAACCTACATTCTTTAAGGCTGCCAGCTGGAATCTGCCTTTTTATACTACTGCTTCCTGTCACTCAATTTAGAAGGGGAAAGGGAAATAAAAAGTAAACTGAAATATGTAATAATTGTTTAAATAGTAAAAGAAATTGGTAAGGGTCAAACCATGTTGCTTAGAAGAGGGTAAAGTTGTAGGTATTGAGATGACCAGCAGATTTCCCAAAGCACAGAAAAAAATGAAGCCGCATGTCTTCCTTAAGGAAGATGGAAGAAGAGACCCATTTCAGCAAGGTGGGCTGAGAGGCCCCAGTTCTCTCCTTTGGGTTTGTGCCTCACACAGAGCCAGGCCTTCCTGGTCCCCCAGCTGGTGGTCAGAGCAGGCTGCACATGGCTGTGTGCGCTGCCACTGCGTTGAGGCATCCCAGCGGGAGCAGGTGACTTACGCTGGGCCAACCACACTGCCCGGCCTCGGGGACTGGTCTGAGGGAGTGGGTATGTGGCCTAAGCCAGGATTCCGTACTCACTTGGAGTTTTCTAACTGAATCCAGGACAGAAGATTCTCTTTCCTCCTGTGAGTTGTGATGCCGTAAGGATCCAAGTCCAGCGCTGCCCAGAGCTCTGCGCTCTGATAGGTAGAAAAAGCTCATGCAGAGTAGGGAGGAGTGAAGCAAATAGATGAACAATGGCGAGAGCACTTTGAAAACTTTGATTACCTTGGCCCCGTTGTCCTTGAGATAGCTCCCCCCACCCATTTCATGGTTGGATACATAAACCAATTAATTCCCCATTTTTGTTAAAGTTTGGGCAAGTTAGCTTTCTGAAACTTAGAACAATGGAGTCCAGACTAACGTTTTCTGCCTTTTATGCATAGATAAAGCTGCAATCCTAAACAAGCTTTTGTATGTAAGATCATGGGCTAATTTAACGTTCTTTTATGGAATTTTGCATTTGAGATGAAAATTTCAGTATTTCCTTTTATCATGCGTAGTTGACAGTATGTTATTCTTCGCATATCTTCTCCTCATAATACATAGCATCACAATGTAGTACTGTAACAGAGAGAAAAAATAATTTTCGAAAGCCAAAATGCTGTATCTCTGTGTTCTGAATGGAGACCGGGGTGCCGGGTGTGCAGGGAAGGCCAAACCTCCGCTTTGCTCTGTTCCTCCCAACGGGCCAGATGGGGATAGGCGGCCTCCAAGTTGACAGCCCGTTGCTTAGCTTTGCCCAGCAAGGGTCTTCAGATTCATAAAGGACACGCGAGGCCTGAGTTTGGATGCAGGGCTGGAGAAAGCCGGACTGATCTGTATACAAAGGAACAGGAATTGAGGCAAAGGAGTAACGGAACAAAGAAAAAGACAGGAGGAGAAAGAGAGAGTCCCACTCACCCAGCGGGAAACGGGAGCCATGTTCTTCTATACAGCTTTTTGAAAACAGAAAAGCCAAATATTCTATTTGATCAGTTATCTGCTGTCTGAAGATGTAACATCACTAAGGCCACCATATAATTTATGGCCCCCAACTAGACCTCTGAGAGAGAGTCAAAGGGATTCTGTTAGTAAAATAATGTATTAATGTAAACTAGGGCTGTCCCGGGCAGGGCAGGCCTGTGGTCCTCTCCCGCACTGCCTTCTTTTCCTTATCTTCATAATCGGTAAAGCTGGCTACACCCAGACGACTTGTGTGAGGTTTTCAGGGGGAAATAAACAGACAGGAAAAAAAACAAGAAAAGAAAGAAGGCTGCTTTGGGTTTTGGATGGTGAGTGCTGAGCAGGAACAACTGTCGCACGATTGCTACACGCCAGGGACTGGGAGCTGTCACGGTGCCCAGGAGAGGGCCTGGGTGGGGATAAACAGCTCCCACTGCACTGGGTTTGGAGTCAGCCCATCAACGGCACTTCGACCAACAAACTGGTTCCACTGTACCCTTCTCTTGTACTTTATTTCTCTCCATTCATTAGATAGCAGTTAAATGTATTCGCTCAGCTGGAAAACTAAAAATTTTAATTTTAAAAAATGTACTAGATGCCTTCTTCACTATGTCATCTCTGGTTAAAGTCTATGGCTTCTCCCTTCGCTCATCTAAGAAAGAAGAACCAAATTTTGAGATGTCGCCAGGCCCAAGTCTACCCAGGTGTTCACGCAGAATTTCCAGTGTGTTAGAATGTGGCAGGAGCACCCGTTATGGCAGACAGTGAACACACCGCCGAGTTTTACAGTCTATCCACAAGACAAAAGGCAGGAAGAAAAAAATGGGTTCATTGATTACACGAGCTCTGCTTCCTCATTCTTGAGCAGATGTGGTTGAAAGAATAAGGACTTTCGTTTCAGACAGACCAGGGTTGGAACCCTGGCTCCATCATTACCACCAGCCCTATAAATAACCATCACATTAATTACCTTACTTGAATCTGTTTCATCTTTAAAATGGGGTAACAACACCCAACCCATAAGCACATTAAAAACATTATATCAGCATATCAGATATCTATTGTGCCTTCCCTCACATTCTCTTGAAATTTTTTACTCCAGCCATTGCATAATATTGCAATATAATATTGTAGATTATATAATCTAACAGCCCCAGAGAGCTACATAATTTAGATGGCCCACTACAAAATGAATATTCAAAGCCCCTCGTTCTAAAATTTATTAAAGATCAGAACATGGCAGCATGCACCTATAGCCCCAGCTGCTCAGGAGGCTGAGGCAGGAGGATCACTTGACCCCAGGAGTTCAAATCCAGCCTGGGCAACATAAAAAGACTCCATCTCTCATTTTTAAAACTTAGAAAATAAAAATGATTAAGAATTTCAAGACAATGACATGAGTGCATTAAACCAAACGTGGGGCTTTGTGTGGTTACCTAGGTTGCATGCCCATGACGCAGGTGCTGCTGGCAGCTCCTCCCCTCTCTTGTACCAGTCGTCTCTCCCTTTCTAGCCCTGCTCTTCTCTGACACTATGGCATTCATACGTGTGCAATCTGGAAGCCCGAGCAAATTACAACCCAAGGAGCAACTCTGGAGCAAAAGAGGATGGGAGCCAGCAGGTAAATGCTACCCTCCTCTGTCACTCAGGTGGACAATCCAGAGGTACATTCCATATGATTCCTCAGAGAGTCCAGTAAGATCCAGTAGCTGTTCACAGTGGCAAATAGCCTGGCAATGAACCTATGAATCAGCCTTCCCTCTTTCCCTTACCTGTACACAAGTTCTTGTCTCAGACTCTGCTCTCAGGCTTAGACAAAGGCATACTTTTGGTAAAGCACCTTGCGTAGACCCATCTCATCGAAGTTCTTCCTCTTCCCTTCTGAGGTGCAAGAGATATTGACCAGAAAAGAGAAGCAAGGGTTAAATTCTAACCATGGTCCAGAAGAAGAAAACAAAGAGTGAAGTTTGCATTCATTCCACCCTTCCATCTTCTCAGTTTACCCCTCCGCCCACCCATCCACCCTTCTCTGCTCCAACACCATGTACTCATCCTTTCTTTAAACCCTTTTGCCAAGGCCACTCTTTGACGCAAGATTCTACAAATTTCATTTATTGAAGTCCTATCTTTTCTGACATTCATTTGGCCTTGATCCTGTAATAATCTCACTAGAAGAGAACACACGATCATGAGTCAGGCACTGAGTGGGGTAGGAGAGCAAAATTCATGATTTTACCAATAATACAATAAACTAATTTAAAGGAAGTGAAGTACTCTCAAGGCACCACTTTAGAAGAATAAAGGACAATTGGATTCTTGGCTAGCTAAAACCACATTCTGGTAACTATAAAAAATTTATATATTTTACCTGCTTTATATCATATTTTACAATATTGTACTTTGTTCTCTCAAAATAGTATCCTTTCTTTTGTCTCTTTCATTCACCAGCACAGTTATACAATAACCTCTCTAAGGAACCATACTAGGACAGGAAAACTGTATCAAACAGTACAATGACCTTGGCTGACCAGCCTGGCTGACCGGCCAGTCTGGGCTCTGCCACCCACTAGATGCTCACCCTTAGGCAAATTTCGTTAGAAGTCCAATAATCTGACAAGGTTCAGACTGATACTCTATCAGATTATTGAATTTTTCTACACTATTGAGTATGACACTATTAATACCACAGATACCAAAATATGGCTCAATTTTCATCATCAAATCTGCAATACAATATTCTGATATTTTATTATGAAAGCATAGTACTGTAAGTAGCTAAACATAATAGAAGAATATAGTCTAGAAATCACTGAATACAATAGACTATCAATACACTAGTAAATCAATACCTATAAATGTTAAAAGTAGTATAAATATTAGTTTGACTTTTCACAGTGTACTTGCTAATACATTAGTCAATAAGATAATTCATTGCAAGTTAGAGTACATAACATCCTCATTAAAAATATGTTTATAGAAACTTTTTAAAGGTTATTTATAACTATAACTTAAACCATAGTTTCTTTTTCACCAAAATCATATCACAGTATTTAAAGTAATTATGACTTCCATAAATGTAGTCACATTTATCTATTCAACACATATTTCTTAAAGCCTACTATATACCTGGGAATAAAATAATATATAAGAGAGAAATGGATTCTAGCCTTTGGGAATTTATAACGTAGTCAGGAAAAGAGACGAGTCAGCAGGTGGTTAGACTGCAGAGTGATGCATGTCATGACGGGAAGTCCAATCTGTTCTGACAGTGCTTAAGAGAGTCCTTAACCCATACTTGAGAGATCAAGGAAGCTTCTAGAAGAAACAGAAAATTAAGCTGAGACCTATAAAATGAGGAGTAGGGGTTGGCCAAACATAGGAGAACGGCAGAGATGGAAAAGATTGATGGCAGAAAAAATGTATACAAAGGCCTAGAAGCAAGAGAGCAAGATACAGTCTTCGAGGAACTGAAATAGGTTCCATATGGCCATATTATCCAAAGATTTAAAATGCTTTGGACTCCTTAAATGTGAATAAAATTTACTTTCTATAAAGTGGCTTAAAACTTCTCTTCATGCTATGGCTGCTCCACTGATGGAATGGATGCATGACTGACACACTGATGCCGCTGATGCAACTGATGCACTGATGCGTTGGTGCCATTGATGTTTCGATGCAGAGAGACCATTTGTGCACTGACGGATGGGTGCCATTGACACAGTCCCGCAGTGACCTTCCACCAGTTGTCAGCAAGAGCCACTCTTTCTTCCCCTCTTTGACAACCTAATCATAACTGCTTAACTGATGTTATTTAGAGAAATTCTATGCTTTTTCTTATATGAGCTATTAACTATAATTAATATGCCTTAGTATAGGCAGACATACCACTTCAGTAACACAATTTACCAAATTTTAGAATTAATTATTTGATGCCAAATTTATTTACTCCTGGGCTTCCCACCCCCACCCCACCCTTCCTCATCCATATCTTGTGACATTTGTGGATAATATTTTGAACAATTTTTTCATCAATACCTCTTGGACAATGATGTTAATTGATCTTTTGTTGCAATGTTGTATATTGCAAATAATACTGCACATTTAATTTCTTCCTTGCATATGCTTTTATTATTTTCAATTTCTGGGGTAGCATCAGAAAATCTTCTTGGTGCTTTTATTCTATCAGTTTACCACTAAAATCCATGACCACAGAGGGCTTGAAGAAGCAGTTAGAAAGCTGAGCATTAGGATGATGTAGACTATTTTCAAATAAAGACCTATTTTTGCTAAAACCTCAACCTACTCAGATCTATACACTCACAGAATGACACTTTTTTAATTTTTATTTTATTTAACTTCTCCAAGCCTCGGTTTTCCCACCTGTCAAGTGGGGAAAGTAATGCCTGCATCACATTCCTGACAAATGGAGAATGCCTAGTTTTAATAAATGGGAGCTTCCCGTTTGAGATAGATAAGGATATAACACAGGACAAAGCCCAAACCAAACCATAATTTTTAATTAAACCATATGAATTCCCAAAACTAAGTGCAAATACAGGATTTTAAGAGAGTGGCAGTTTCCTAAGAGAAAGGAGTTGTTTTGCAAGGCAGCTGCAGATCTTCAGCACTCCTTTGTTTCCATTCACTGTGACACAACTGAAGGCTTCTCCTGACCTGGATCCACGGCAGGTCCCATCAGAAACAGCCTGTAATCCCAGAACTCTGGGAGGCCGAGGTGGGCGGATCGTTTGAGCTCAGGAGTTCAAAACCAGCCTGAGCAAGAGCCAGACACCGTCTCTACTAAAAAAATAGAAAGAAATTAGCTGGACAACTAAAAATATATAGAAAAAATTAGCCGGGCATGGTGGCACATGCCTGCAGTCCCAGCTACTCGGGAGGCCGAGGCAGGAGGATCGCTTGAGCCCAGGAGTTTGCGGTTGCTGTGAGCTAGGCTGACACCATGGCACTCTAACCAGGGTGACGGAATGGGACTCTGCCTCAAAAAAAAAAAAGAAAGAAAGAAACAGACTCTTCCAGTGTGTTGTTGTAACAACTTCCTTCTGAGGATTCCACAGCTCTTTCAGATGTAGCCAAGGAAAAACGATTCCTCCCCTCAAAATATGCAAATATTCAGAGCTGAGTTTCTATGATCATTCTCAAAAGTGAACAGCATATCCTAGCCTAGGATTAGCTGAAAAAAATCACAGAGGATTAATTTCATTAATTTATAAAGAATTTCCTCAAAATCATTAAAGACCAACAAACTAGCAGGAAAATGGCCAAATATATGAACAGACAGTTCCCAGAAAAGGAAAAACAAAATGGCTCTGGAGGATAGGAAATAATTCTTATAAAAGCTTATAAATAATGTTTCTGCCTTTGTGGAGTTCATAGTCTAATGGAGGGACAGAGTAATATAAAATAAGTGTATTATACTCTTCCCATATCCTGACCACTTACTCTATTGCCAGCCATTTGTTTACATGTAGAACTAAACTATCTACATGTGAATGCTAAGGCTATGTTGGGTAAATTACTAGAAATAAGAGAAGTGCAAATTAAAACATCACTTAGCCACTATTTTTCAACTATTAGGTAGGCAATGATCACAAAGTTTAATAATACAATGTGTTGATAAATGTTGGTAAGGCGGGAATGCAAATTGATTCAACCTTTCTGAAGCGCAACTTTGCAATATATATCAGATATTCTACTCCTAAACCCAGAAAATTTCTTTTCTAGGAATTTATCCTATAGATATATTCAAACAAATACGAACAACACACATACGAGATAGTCACTGCAACACTGCTTGATGTAGCTAAAGACTAGACACAATCTACTGTTCATCCATAGGTCACTGGTTAAATAAATTATGCTATATCCATTCAGTAAAGTATCCAGCAGCCATAAAAATTAATGAGGATGCACTTTTTGTAATAATATGAAATGATTTCAAATGTTAAGTTAAAAAAAAACACAGGGTGCAAAACCAACTGAAGAGTATATTACCACTGTTACGGAAAGAGAGGAGGGGAATACCAACACACACATTTGCTTGCATATGCATAAAATACTCTGGAAGCGTATTTACAAAGCTGATAGCATTGTTTCCTTCCAAGGAGAGGAACTGGATAGCTGAAAAAAATAACAGAAGGGAGATTTTCATTATAAGCCTTTTTGTAATTTCTGAAACATGTGACTATGTTTCATACACACAAAAAAAATAAAACTTAGTTTTTTTTAAAGACACTCTTGGCTGAGCATCAGGAACTCTGATCACTGGTTCTATCTCAGCCTCTGTGATCTTAAATCGCCACAGTTCTCCGTAGCTCATTTTTCACTTCAAAAGATAAGGAAATTAGACTGGCAAATCTCTAAGTTCCCCTGTAATTCTAGAGCCGTAGGCATTTGTAAGAAATCAATGCTTCAGGGAAAAAATAGAATACTTTTATGTATTTCACATATAAAGCTTAATGGTGGCTCTGGCCCATCCGATTGTGATTCTTTTTCTTCATAGTCATATAGCAAAAGCCTGGATTCAATGCAATCAGTCCTATCTGTTCTCATAAACACATGACATCAGCATGTTCTTTATGAAAATTGGAGGTGTGCATGCAGAGCCCTGTAACCACACGCCAACCAAGCAGGTGCCTGTAATTCTCCAACTCAGAATTCCTGAAGACAGGTGGTTCTCACTTCTTAACATACTCCACTTAATGTATGTGGAAGGCCCCAAGGCCTACCCACCCCCATCCTCACTGTATTGGGAATCTGCTTCATTCAGTATAGCAGTGTGCTGGTTTACATCTGTGCATACACAACCTGAGTGGCCTAGAAGTTGGCATACACAGCTTAAAGTCTACTAAAGATGAAAAGGGCCAAGGATACAGTTATTACAAACATGCAAAGCTCTACATTGTAAAGTTAGCAAACAAATGTAAATTATTAATATTAAATCCTGAGGTGGCTCTGGCTACGATCGTCATGCAACACTGAGCTGCTATGGACGGTAACTGTTGAATTTTTAAAGATCGCAAAGGATCCTCATAAGACTGAGGAATTTTGACAAATGTTAATATTTAGTTGAGTAATTGAAATTAAACCTATTTTAAAATATTGTTTAGAAGTTTATATATTGGGGGAGAGCTGATAGATTTATATAATATGCATATCTTTGATCAATATAGATAAATTTCCTAACAAGTGTGGTTTGCTGGTATACCCAATCTTTAGTTTTTAATAAGCAACTGTTGAGGAAGTGAAATGAGCCAAATTTTCACATTCTGCACTTGGGAAATATGCCCTGCAGATATTTAATAACACACTCTGCTTTTTTGCAATCATTATATTAGTATATACAAACTTACCTTCAGGATCTGTTTTAATTACAAATGTGTCATGCATAAAACATGTGGAGTCACTTCAATGTGTTCATTATCCTTTGCTTCATTCTTCAATTCACAAGGCCAGTTTAATTGCAGTATGTGCATCAACTCTTCTTTAGTCTTAAGGTTTCCACATATATTAGTTCAGCTGAAATGTATAGAAAATAGTCCTCTGGTAGGTTGCCCTGACTGGGTTCCACATGAGAGGACAGTATTAATCAATGTTCTGGAAAACACGCAAGCACCAAACCACATTAAATCTAGGCTCCATCCCATAGGGCTCTGATTATGGAAATAGATTCACATATTTTAGCGATAATGTTTGCAGCCACAACTCTTTCTCAAATGAAACCTGGAGCAGTCATGCAGATTAGCACTGCTCTAACATTTTGAAACTTTGTTTTTAATCGTGTTTCAGAGAAAATGATTGCAGCCTCTCTGCATATTCGTCCTCCCTACTTCACTAGGGTGACATGAAGCTTAATTAGACTTATGTTGAGGCTATTTGCACCTCTGAAGTTTAAGTTTCTAGGAATGTTGAATCATTAAAAAAAAAAAATCCCTTCCCCATATGAAAAGTAATTTGAGAAATCCCTAGGGACCTGAGGCTAGAGGGATTGAAACATAATTAGTTGGTAGATACACTAGTATTTCTTTGAGACAGTGGAACAGAAGTTGATCCTCAGATGAGGAACCAAAATAAAAAGCCACAGTGAGTGAAAACAAAGAGACAAGCTTATAAAGAAAGCTGGAGAACTTCAGGAAAGGAAGAAAAGAAAAAAAAAAAACAGTAAGAAGTTATTAGTATTGGGTGGCATTGTTAAACATCAAGGGCAACTTAGGTGATTTTTTATAATAAGGGTTAGGTGCCCTGAGGAGAGATGGTCTAATTGAATTGGCTTTCAAGTGGCTGAAAGGAAAGCAATTTTGACCAGCTACCAAAAAGCGGATTTGAGACCCAGACAAACAAAACATACAAACAAACAAAAAAAAAAAAAAAACCTCTTTCCCAATAAGGAAAGATGAGACCAGAGAGAAATAGCTCTGTCCTTATACTAGAACAATTGTTTTGTACCTTCTTATCCACCAAGACACACATGACAAATGACTTTTCCATTTAAGACATATCCCCTACAAGCACAAAAAATCCTAGGATTTTAGATATGTGCAATTTTTCACTACATTTCATTTCTTTCTCTTCCACTGTAGAATTGTAATGTGTGACTGTACTGTCTCTGTGGGATAAGCTCGCTAATGTGTGGGAAAAGTTAATCATTCATTACTTCGAATATACCTCACAAATGATTTAGACATCTTGGGTTGTTACCATTCACTAGCAGAGGTAAGACAAACTAGAAAGGGCAACTGGAAATGCCTACAGAAGGCCAAAGTTTCTGACTACTTGTCAATACGCTCATGAGAGCCCACAGGTTAAAAGAATTAGAGAGTCCCCAAAGACACTCTGGATCTGAGCCCTGTCACTCACTACCTGTCCCCCAGACCAGGAGCTAAGATTCTCTACTGAGCTCAAACTACATTCTGTTTGGAGGAGGGGAATCAGGATAAACAAAACCCAATCCAAATTTCAAAAATTATAACCTACATATTTTGAATTTTGGAAATCTTTTGAAACAACCTCAGTTCTCCCCTCAATATTTAACTTTTTAAACAATGTTCTATAATAAAGGGTAAACTGTAAAAACAAAACATTGACCACCTGGGGAACTTGCTCCTGATTTGGGTCTTGTTGAAAATATGAAACTAAAAATCCACCATGGGGTATTGAAGCCTATAGAGAAATACCAAAAAGTCTCTCTCATTTCACATCTTTTAGGAAGCTTATTTTGTATATCTCTTTTATCTGAGTTAAAGTATTTATTGTCATTACCATTCAGACTGGCATTTAATCACATAGCCCCTGAAAATTTATCAATTTTTCTGCTATGTCTTATCTCTCAAATTAGATTATAAATTCCAGATGATGGTGATTGTATCCCTCTCAGCCCTAGGGCAATGCTGGCCACAAGGAGGCATTCTGTGAAATGCTCGTATGGTTAATTAGGCAAATTTAATTAATTCCTACATTTCTCTAAATCATCGTTTTCTTTCTAGCTATGCTTTTCTGTGGATTTATTTAAATGCTATTACAATTAATGTAAAACAAAACAAATGTGTGTATAATACCTAAAGGCAACTGGCAGATGTCATAAACTAGGACTTAAGAAAAATGTCTGCCTTTAATCAGTTATAACATTAAAAACTACATATAATTTTTTTAAACTTTTTTTTTTAATAGAAACATGGACTCGTTCTGTCACCCAGGCTGGTCTTGAACTCCTGGCCTCAAGCAATCCTCCCACTTCAGCTTCCCAAAGGGCTAGGATTACAGCCCAACGTAAAACTACATATAATTTTAATCTTGGACAGAAACTGCTTTTTATATGGGAATGTTAGTGAACTCTTAGGGAAAACAGACTAAAATATACATCTGAACCCAAGGGATCTTTTTTTTCCCACAGGTTAAACTCCTTATAAATTGAGTTTGTTTTAATGTATCATTCTAATGGTTTTCTTTTGCTTCAATTTTACTATTGAAAAGTATCTTCTAGAAGTCAGGCACAGTGGCATACGCCTGTAGTCCCACCTCAGGAGGCTGAGGCAAAAGGATCATTTGAGTCCAGGAATTCAAGCCTGCAGTGAGCTATGATTGTACCATTGTACTCCAGCCTGGGCAACAGAGCAAGACCCCATCTCTAAGGAAAAAGAAAGAAAGAAAAGAAAGGAAGAAAGGAGAAGAGAAGAGAGGAGAGGAGAAGCTATTTTGTGTTTACTTCTAGTAACAGTTCCTTAAAGAAAGCTCTTATCGATATAATTCTGAGAAAATATAAATCTAAGCAAAACAATGGAGGGCAACTTAATTTATAAACATTTGCATTTATAGCTACATCATTATTTTAAAAATTAAAAGTCAGCAGTACCCAATCATATGTCCCTGGCTAGCTTTGCAAAAATTAATCCCAACCTAGAAAACAGCATGAAAGCCGGCAACTTGATTTTTAATGTTATGTTCACTACAGGGGAAATTACACTGAGAAAAAAAGATCAACAAATTGCCGTATGTGGGTAACCTGAATTCCTCAATGGACAGAGAAAAATATTAGGTAAGATCAGTGGTTCTCAACCCTTGTTGAAAGTAGAAACCTGGGAAGCTTTTAAAAATATATGATTTCTTGTCACCCAGACACCTGTAAATTTAAAAGTTCATCAGATGACTGTATTGGACATGCAGTATTGAAAACCATTAGGCTAAATGATACAAGATTACAAACAAGCTTTCAAAAAAGACACTTACATTTTCCCTCTGTCTAATTCCAGTACTATGGGCAAAGTCTGAACTACCATTAAGTACAGCCCTCTTTATGTAGACTTAAACAAAAGTTAACACATACACATATAACAGCCTGTAAGTTTTCAGTGAAAACCCATCTGTCAAAATTATGCTAGAGCCAAAACTGTAAAGACTAAATTTATAAGTAATGTTAATTCTTTAATTCTATTGCATCTCCATGGACTCTCTTGATTTCAAGTGATAAAAGCTAAATCAATCTAGTTTAAGTGAAAAAAAAGTGGACAAGTAGATTTAATCCACTAATAACTGGAAAGGACTAGAATAGATCTTGTATCAAGCACAATAGATCCAGGATCCAAGCAGTGTCACCAAGACTTGGTTTCTCACTCTCTCATACTCCCTTGTTCTAGTTCTTATCTCTGCTTCTCTCTAGATGTTGATGTCATTCTCTCTGTCAATGAGTATCCATCCTCCAAGCGGTAGGAACCCAGGTTCACTTCTTTGCAGCGTCCTAACCTAAAAGGCAAAATGTGGTCTTTTCCGCTCCTTCGGAAGGAAAGTCCCAATGACTCTGATTGCCCCGAATTGGATCATGGGTCAATACTAAAAATCTTAAAATATTATCTATTTATAAATATATCCCTCAAAAATCAAACTGAGTTTTAAAACATTAATAGAAAGGAACACAGAGAAGAAGTAGAGAGAGTAGATGACCAATTTAGAGAATTCTATGTTTAGAGTAAAATTCACCTAACAGAAGATACAGTAGTTGAATTACAGAAATAATCAAAGGTCATATCAAAGACAGACTTCTTCTTAAAGGGCTGAATTTGATTTGTATTCTGAGAGCTAAGAGGTCCACAAAAGGATTTTGGCAAAGGAAGGAAATGATCAGATTTGTTTCAGGAAGATTACTTTTGCATGAGAGAATAGATTGAAGAGAATGCATTGTAAAAGTAAAAACCAGTTAGAAGGATATTGCCATTATCCCCATGAAAAGAAATCTAAACTTGTACTAAGGCAATGATTAGGAGAAATAGAGCCATAACATGCATTCATGAGAGCTAAGGAAGGGGTATCTATAGTAAGTGGTTTGGGTATGGGGTGCCCAGAAAGGAAGAGGATTCAGAATGACTTACCGATTTCTGTCTTGGGAAACTTGGAAGACAGTGATGCTGTTAACTAAGAATTCAGGAATAGAGGCAGGTTTGGAAGGGACAGATTATAAATTCAGTTTAACATATTAAATTAGAGTTATCTGTAGGATTGAAATGGAGGCCAATTCATGTTGTAAAGCCAACTGTAAGATCAACTTTAATTGTAAAGGCATAGTGTTAGATGCTTGGTGCCTAAATAAAGTCACTACTCAGGGCAAAGGTAGAAGGGGGATGGCGAGCCACATGACATTTATAGTGAATATGGAAGAGAGACAAGTTAGCAAATAACCCCAACTAGAGTGGTGTAAAGGGTATTCTAGCCATATGGCATGAGCCCCCAGAAAGGTCTAACATGGGGAGGAAATGACAGTTTCGAAGTATTAATGGTAATATTAAGGACAAAATGGAAGCTGATCTCACCTCTGCCCAGATCTGGTTCTTGGAGACTGAAGAACAGTGGCAGTCACTTGGCCAGGATGTGAAGAGGGTGGCGACTCTGGAAGAACACTGGGTATCAGCCAGGACAACCAAGTGTTCTACTGAAGTTTTCTTTCATTTCCGCTCTCCAGCATTTAAAACCCCTTTCTATTGTGGAGGAAATTCCAAAATTGGTGGAGGGGAAGGACTCACCCTTGGGAAGTCATGGAAGCCAAAGAAGAGGAAGACTCTCCTTCCCCTTGGTCCTTGCATGTGGCCTGAGTTTAGCCAACTCCGTTTCCTGCTCTAGACCTTGAGGCAGCCTTATCAGGGTGCAGCGAACTTCAGAAATTCTTCACATGCAAGCAGCAGTCTAAATGGCAAGTGGGACATTAGGCATATTGGAACATTTAACATTCCACATCCGGTGTCCTCTAAACATCAATAGGGTAGGAAAGGACTCCCAATACTCACTTCATCCCTAAAGGCACCATTTCCTTCATGAGATGTAATATTTCATCTGATCTAATTCAGCAAATGGGGGTAGGGAAAGGAGGACGATTTGAAAACAGTAGTTGGTAGAATTTTTAACAATACAATATCATGATTTTTTACTCTGAAATATTAATTTCCACATATGTTTTATTATTAAACTAGAGAACTCAGATGGCTAAGAGTCCAATGGTGTCAGTGACAGAGGTGGTGACCCAGCTGCAGGCCCCAAAGCAAACTGACCCTGTGCCAGACATGGACTGTGATTCCAGCTGCAGCCTCTCTTGGCTCCTGCTCATTTTCTGAGACTGTCTCAAGCCTTCCCATAACTGGATATCTTTGCAATAAATTCTTTTTATGCTTAAGTTAACCAAAGATTGGTTACTGTTGTTTGCAACCAAGAACTCTAACAGCTACAGGTAATAAGCACTTTCAATTTTTTGAGGAGCCTCCATACTGTTCTCCACAGTGGTTGCACTAATTTACATTCCAACCAACAGTGTACAAGGGGTCCTCTTTCTCCACATCCTTGCCAGCTTTCATTATTGCCTGTCTTTTTGATAAACTATTTTAACTGGGGTAAAATGACATCTCATTGTAATTTTGATTTGCATTTCTCTGAGGACTAATGATGTGAGCATTTTTTTCATATACCTTTTGCCCATTTGTATGTCTTCTTTTGAGAAAAGTCTATTCAGATCCTTTGTCCATTTTGTAATTAGATTATTTGATTTTTTTTTCCCACTGAGTAGTTGGAGCTACTCATATATTCTAGTTATCAATCCTTTGTCAAGTGGGTAGTTTGCAGATATTTCCTCCCATTCTGTGAGTTGTCTCATTACTTTGTTGATTGTTTCCTTTTCTGGGAAGAAGCTTTATAGCTTGATGCCATCCCATTTGTCCAATTTTGCTTTGTTTTCCTGTGCTTTGGGGGTATTACTCAAAAAGTCCTTGCTCAGATCAATGTCCTGAAGTGTTTTCCCAAAATTTTCTTTTAGTAGTTTCATAGTTTCAGGTCTTAGATTTAAGTCTTTAATCCATTTTTATTTGATGTTTGTATATGGGGCAAGATAAGGGTCTAGTTTCATTCTTCTGTATATGGATATCCAATTTTCCCAGCACCATTTATTGAAGACACTGTTCTTTTCCCAGTGTATGTTCTTGGCACCTTTGTCAAAGGTAAGTTCACTACAGATGTGTGGATTTATTTCTGGGTTCTCTATTCTGTTCCATTGGTCTGTGTGTCTGTTTTTATGCCAGTATCATGCTGTTTAGGTTACTACAGCTCTGTAGTATAATTTGAAGTTGGGTAATGTGATTCCTCCAGTTTTGTTCTTTTTGCTCAGGATGGCTTTGGATATTCTGGGTCTTTTGTGGTTCCATATAAGTTTTAGAATAATTTTTCTATTTCTGTAAGAATGTCATTGGTATTTTGATGGGGATTGCATTGAATCTGTAGATTGGTTTGGGTAGTGTTGATATTTTAATAATATTGGTTCTTCCAATCCATGAGCATGGAATATCTTTCCCTTTTTTTGTGTCCTCTTCAACTTCTTTCATCAGTGTTTTATAGTTTTCATCATAGAGATCTTTCACTTCTTTGGTTAAGTTTATTCCTCTGTATTTTATTTTATTTGTAGCTATCATAAATGGGATTACTTTCTTAGTTTTCTTTTTCAGATTGTTTACTGCTGGCATATAGAGATGCTACTGATTTCTATATGTTGATTTTGTATCCTGTAACTTTACTGAATTCATTTATCAGTTCTAACAGTTTTTTTGTGGAGTCTTTAGGTTTCTCTAGATATAAAAACGTATCATCTGCAGACAAGGATGATTTGACTTCTTTCTTTCCAATTTGGAAATGCCCTTTATTTCTTTCTCTTGTCTGATTGTTCTAGCTAGAAGTTCCAGTACTATGTTAAATAACAATGGTGAAAAGTAGGCATCCTTGTCTTGTTCCAGATCCTAGAGGAAATGCTTTCAGTTTTCCCCCATTCAGTATGATAATAGCTGTGGGTCTGTAATATATGACTTTTATCATGTTGAGGTAAGTTCCTTCTATACACAGTTTTTTGAGAGTTTTTATCATGAAGTGATGTTGAATTTTATCAAATGCTTTTTCGGCATCAATTGAAATGATCCTATGGTCTTTCATTCTGTGCCTGAATCAAACCATCACATGTACCCTATGAAGATAAACAACTATTATGTACCCATAATAATTAAAAATTTTAGGCTGGGCGAGGTGGCTCACGCCTGTAATCCTAGCACCCTGGGAGGCCGAGATCGGCGAATGGTTTGAGCTCAGGAGTTTGAAACCAGCCTGAGCAAGAGCGAGACCCCGTCTCTACTAAAAATAGAAAGAAATTATATGGACAACTAAAAATATACAGAAAAAAATTAGCTGGGCATGGTGGCGCATGCCTGTAGTCCCAACTACTCGGGAGACTGAGGCAGAACGATTGCTTGAGCCCAGGAGTTTGAGGTTGCTGTGAGCTAGGCTGACACCACAGCACTCTAGCCAGGGTGGACAGAGTAGGTCTCTGCCTCAAAAAAAAAAAAAAAGAAAAGAAAAGAGAATTAAAAATTGTAAAATATTAGTGACTCAGATTAAAAAAAAAAAAAAAGCACTTTCAGAGGAGAAATGGAGGGTACAGTGTGCTGAAGTCGCTGGCTCTTTTAAGACCCTCAAATTTTAGTATTAGGAGTTTCACAGAGTTTCTAAACATAAAGCAAAAGTCCAAAAGAGAAAAGTGTTCTGATGAAATAAAAATTTACATATTTGTATGTCAGAATATGCCATAGTTAAAATTGAAAGGCAAATTAAAAGAAAACATAAGAAAAGTGTCAAGGTGTCACAGAGCTTTTCAAAATTAATAATATCTTCTTTCCCTGGCCAAGACTTTGTGTTGGTTGTTTTGATCCCAATGAGACAGAAATTACATAAGATAAAATTTGTCAAAAGATTGTATTCTCTCTTTATTTCTTAACAAATGCACGGCCTAGTAGTTTTGCCTACACATTTGCTATCCTTCTGCATGACAGGTAAGATTCTACAACCACCGACCTGGGCTTGAGAGGCAGTGACACTCCCTCGGCAATGAGTTTCTTGGGTGAGTGACAGGGTACTTGACCTTGACGGCTACGCTTCTATGAGTGTGACCAGACAGTCATATGAAGGCAAGGCAGAGGGTGGAGATGGGGTAGGAAAAGGATGATGTTCCCATCCCTTTAATTGTTTCATTCAGGCAAGAAGTTATGATTCCAACTGTATATCTAGTGATAATTTTCTCTTACTTTGTATTAGCTACTGACAAAAACATAGGTAAGACAAATAACCATGAGTACTAAATATAAGAGCTGTTAGCAGGAGATGAGTAGACCTTCCATGTTTTTTCATGTTGATACATAGCCCATCTCTGGAAGGGGCACAAAGACCACAGTCACCTCACTTAAGCACTGTGGGTCATGGTCATGGTCACAGTCTAGTCATCCCACCTGCTTCCCATGAACAGAAAAAATTATTTCATGGGTGTCAGGTCCCAGGGAGGAGATGGTCCCAAGTTTCTCCCTATCTATATAAAACCATTTTTGTCTCTGTATCTTGGACTCAGCTTCATTCCCAGCAGCAGTAAACTTACAAATGACTAATTATGATATAATAATTCATACACCAAACTCCAATGAGCTCAGTTTTGAAACTGGAATCCTTTCCCACAATGAGCATCCCCGTTAATCTGGAGGATTCCTGCATGTGGGAAGCTCAAAAGGCACAGGGTAAGGCCTGGCGAAAGGAAGTGGAGTGGATGATTCGAGAAAGGGTTGCGGGCACAGAGACACACTAGAAGAGCCACACTGCGAAGGGCACAGGCCTAAAAGGACTGACCCTTCAGGGGTGTGGAAGATGACAGAGCTAAAAGACAAAGTGAGATTAACTAGTCATGGGTCTAACTGGAACGCATCACAGGTTACTGTGCTGAGACAGAGTTAAGTATTGAATGTTGTTCAAAACTGGATGGCTTTTGCCATTGCAGTCCAGGCAGAAATCTCTAACCTATGGAAGGCTGATCTGGGACCTGAATAGAATATTGGTTTAAAAAAGTTTTATGCCCCAGCAAAATACAGCTGCTAGTGAACTGGGTTTCCAAGTGAGAGATTACTTCCATCAGAATGGAAGTAATCAACGTTCTGGTCACCTTTTAAGGAAGCAAAGCAAAATGCCAGCCAGGCAATGCTATCTGTCCTCACACTCAAACTCAGACTACTCCTGTTCTACGTTTCCCTTTACACATAACTTTTTGATCACTTTGCTTCTGTTCTATACTCTATAATCTGGCAACTATAAATTGTAAGCCTAGGAGGCCAAGGACCATGTCTGTCTTGTTCTACACCATATCCCCAGCATGTTGCAGAGTGCTACATGCTGAAAAGTAGATATATAAAAAAATATTTGTTGAACTGAATGAATAAATTAGATTGTCGGCCCAAGTGCCAAACATTCTGTTGTCATATCTCCCACTTTATCAATATATACTAAAAAGTTCAAGAGAAAACTTCTAAACTATTCTCATGTCATTTTTTGGTCCCTTTTCTTGGGTATGTGCAAACTGATTATGTCATAGAATAAGGACTTAAAGCAAACTCTAACAATTGAGATTACAAGTAGACTACTATGAATATTATAAAAATAAAATCTGTCAGCCAGGTGCGGTGGCTCACGCCTGTAATCCTAGCACTCTGGGAGGCCGAGGTGGGTGGATTGCTCGAAGTCAGGAGTTCAAGACCAGCCTGAGCAAGAGTGAGACCCCGTCTCTACTAAAAATAGAAAGAAATGATCTGGACAGCTAAAAATATATATAGAAAAAAATTAGCCGGGCATGGTGGCACATGCCTGTAGTCCCAGCTACTTGGGAGGCTGAGGCAGGAGGATTGCTTGAGCCCAGGAGTTTGAGGTTGCTGTGAGCTAGGCTGACGCCACAGCACTCTAGCCTGGGCAACAGAGCAAGACACTGTCTCAAAAAATAAAATAAAATAAAAAAAAATAAAATAAAATCTGTCAATAGATGAAATCCTCTAGGTCTCAGTGAGATGAGGACAAGCTCCAAACATTCATGTCATCCCCGTGGTCACAGTATTTCTATCCTGTGAATGTGCTCTGCTGTATTTCAGCAGGGGCATGGGATAGTATGGACTATCAGAACAATAGTAGTTGTATAATTTTTAACAGAAATGTCTTGACATTTATAGAAGAAAGCTTTCTAAAATATTGATTTCCGCAGATATCTCATCATTAAACTGTGCAACACTAAGACATGAAAAACTTGAATGATATAAGAAATGCAGTGAAATTCTAATTAAAGTACATTTTGCATAACAATTCCTACCAATGCATGTCTTTGAGCAAATGCTTGTGAATACTTTAAAGAATTGGGGGCCAGCACGGTGGCTCACGCCTATAATCCTAGTACTCTGGGAGGCTGAGGCGGGTGGATCCTTTGAGCTCAGGAGTTCAAGACCAGACTGAGCAACAGCGAGACCTGTCCCTACTAAAAATAGAAAGAAATGATTTGGACAACTAAAAATATATAGAAAAAAATTTTCCTGGCATGGTGGCGCATGCCTGTAATCCCAGCCACTCGGAGGCTGAGGTAGGAGGATTGCTTGAGCCCAGGAGTTTGAGGTTGCTGTGAGCTAGGGTGACACCACAGCACTCTAGCTTGGGCAACAGAGTAAGACTCTGTCTCAAAAAAAAAAAAAAAAAAAAGAATTGGGGCACAAATTTGTAGCCCTTAAATATTTCAGAAAATAATTATTTCCAAGTGCAAAAGAATTGACAAGTGTTCTCCTAGTATTGTAAGTTCTACTACTTTAGCTGCTTTAAATTATTTGGAAACGATACAACTGAGCTAATATTATAGAATGGCTTGTGAGTTTATTAAAATCATTAACTTTCTCCAGTTAATAAATATGGAAGAAAACCATTGTACTTAAGAAAAGATTGTCCCCCATGAAGAAAGTATGAGCATCTACTCTTCCAGGAACGTGCCTGTTTTCCAGTCTTTCATTCCACTGATATGGTCCTTTCTTGGGAAAGCCATGACCATTACTGCAATATTAAATCTTCGTAAATATTTCTGTAGCTCTGAATCCTCTGTTACTGCTCTCCTTGTGGAAAATTCTTTCTTCCATTTGGGAGAAAGGAGAACGGAGCTTGAGACCTGACTACCACTTAGGTAAAACTACAGACAAGTCACTTAACCTCTCTGGGACTCATTAGTAAAAGAGGAATAATAATATTTGCCCCACAGAGTTATAAGGAAAAAATAATACACTGTATGTAGCAGTTCTTTGTAAACTGCAAAATTTTATAGACACACAAATGCATTATATTTAGCAACTAAAATTTCCACTCACTCTATCAAAAACCTCCCTTCCCTACATGAACCTTCAATTTTAATACAAACATCTCCAATCCAGCATTAAACGTGTATTTACTGAGTTCCTACTATGTATGAGCTCAGCTGTCCTATTGTATGTAACAGAATAGAACAACCTTGAGACATGTTGTGTACAAGCATAATCAAAATGCTTGACTTTTCTTTTAATCTAAGCTTTTTTTTTCTCATTTTTCTCTCTTTATATTCTTTTACTTACTAAATTTCAAAAATTCCAAGCAGCAAACATATATTTTCTTTTAAAAGCTGTCAGAGCACTAAACATGCCATAGAACATTGTGTCCTCAGAGCCAATAAGCCATCTGTCCCATCAATATGTTTAATATCATAGTATGATGTAATATCAAAAATATTATATGCCTTAGTCTTAACAAACAGAAAAGTTGACAGAATCGCAAGACCCTGATTGCTCCATTAACTGCCCAACTCCATCACAGATCTGTAAGCATGTGTTCCTGGGCCTAAGGCCCTGAGACCTCTCCTGTTGTGGTGAACTTGGACGGACCAAGTGTAAATGCAAAGATCATTTTGCCTAGAGTTAGGCTAGAGTTAGACTCCCTACACATCTCTGGACCCCGCCCTAGTGCCTGCTAGGATTTCCAAGGTGTCCTCCCAAGTGAAAGGGAGGGTAGCCCTGGGCCCTTCCTTCCAGCCATACTGGAGAGTCAAGGAGAGAGGGCAATGGAATGAAAGGAAAGAAAAGGAAGGGGAGAAGAAGAGATACAAACTAGATGACAAACCCAAAAACATAACTTGGAAAAAAGCATTTTTAACCTCATTATACTTCCTTCTGAAACTTTCCCCTTTAAGCCAAGTTGTACCCCATGGTCTAGTTACATGTACCTGAGGATGCCATTATAGATTGAGTTCCTTTTTTCTAGGACAGAGGGAGGGGCAAGCATGAGTCCAGCAAGGCCTCTTTCTCCTGTGCCTTTTGCCATGAGAAGGGCAGGTCCTATTAGAGGCTGTTCCCTCGGCATGAGACAAAGAATGAGAAGAGGCCTGCGGTGTCTGAATCTGACCTGGATCTGAACTGGAGCACTAGCAGCCAACCCACAGCCACAGACGTGTAGAGAAATCAGTCTTATTAGTGTAAACCACTGAGATTTTGAGGTGGTTTATTGTTACACCATATAACCCAGCAAACACTGCCTAATAACATACCTCTCAAAATAAGGCATCCAAAAATTGTGCTTGCCCCATTACTTATCAGCTGAAACATTAGGATCAACAACTTATTTGTACCTTCCCATGACTTTCCATGGCCCCAAATCCTTTTAATGTCCTATAAAGCCCTTCTAATTTGGATACCTTTACCCAAACCCTCCCATACTCGGCTTCAGCTCTCTGGCCTCCTTGCTCTATCTCAAACCTACCAGACTTGCTCCCCACCCAGGACCTTTGCATTTGTTATTCCCACCTTCTGGAATGCTCTTCTCCCAGATAGTGAGGGCCTTTCTCTGACTGTGCAATCTAAAACAACAGCACAAAGGATGGAAGAGGGTAATGGAAGTTTGTTGCTATAAGGTTCTCTGACATAAAGTAAGGATCAATAAAATGGCAATCAAATATGTCATTTGAAGGTGGATTGCGGTAAGCTAGATTAGATGTCGTAAACCTTAGGTACAGTATTAAAAAAGAAAAAATATAGAGCTTGTAAATCAATAGTGAAAATAAAATGGAATCATAAAAAAACAATTAATCCAAAAGAAGTTGGGTAAAGAGGAAAGAAGTGAAGAACAGATGGAGCAAATAGAAAAAGAAATAACAAAATCATAGATGTAAACCCAATTATATTAATAATTACATTAAATATAAATAATGCATGCACCTATCATCAACGTTTTGGCCTCAAGACAATTTCAATGCTAATACCAACATAAAATGAGTGATTTACATGTCATTGCAAATAATGCAAAAGCAAACCTGATCCACTCAGGTAAATCAGGGAATCTCATTTCCAGCACTGAAGGTCCCCTGTTCTCACTTGTCTACTCCAATTTTTTAGCTAAAAAGTTTTTCTTCAATTTGGAATATATTGTCTTTTATGTTTCCATCAATCTAAGGCACTCAAAAAAAGAAGAGACTATTGATATGGTAGGGCAAATGAGAAAAAATGGTAATTAACAATAAAATGCAATAGTCAAAAGACTCATAGAAAATGAGAAAATGAATAAAGATTGCAAATTACTTCTAAGTACCATGTAGATAAGATAATCTTTTATAATTATAGCTACACTTTTGGAATTTCATGAAACACAATGAAGTTATATTATTTTGCAGATATCCTGGCTATGCAGAGTTGCCATTTTATTGATCCTTAAGTAACAATGTTTCTTAGTGCAGCTTAAAAGGAAACTAACTAGATTATTTTATCCACTTGTCTCCTTCATCAAGACAGAAAATACTTCCTGTTCTCAGTTGATCTCAAGAAATATACCATGTTTCTCAAGACTATAAATTAAAGTAATGATTTCTGCAGGTTGGCATTTCATAGACGGCTGGGCAGTAAGAGCAGCAACAGCGCACACCACCTGCCATGGTCTGAACGTGTACCTCCAGATTTCCTATGTTGAAATCTAATCCCCATCATGGTGGTATTAAAAGGTGAGGCCTTCAGGAGGCAATTAAGTCACGAGGGCCCCTCCCTCACGAATGGGATTAGTGTCCTTACAAAAGAGGTTGAAGGGAACTGCCCTGTCCTTTTCACCACGTGAGGATGCTGCAAGAAGGCTCAGACACCAGATCTGCCGATGCCTTGGTCTTGGATTTCCCAGCCTCCAGACTGTGAGAAATAAATTTTTGTTGTTTTTAAATTACCCATTCTAAGGTATTTTTGTTACAGCAACACAAACTAAAACACCATCCTTCTCTAGAGACCAGAAAAAAAAAGTACATGCTGATTAACTTTCATGTTTATAATCAGAAAGTACCAAACTTCATGCCAAAACAAGCATGCCCTGCCATTACTTTCGGCAGCATGGCTTAATACCCGGTAGGGATGACTGCAGGTAGTGAGCACTAAAGAGTTTAAAGTCTTGTCTACCTGGCTTTGAATCATAGTTCTGCCAGTTACTAGCTGTGAAACCACCTTGTATAAACACTAAATACCCTTGGATCTCCCTTTCATCATCTGTAAAACAGCTACTTTTCAAGATTGTTGTCAAACTTATAAATGATAATGTAGAAAGCATATCTCTTATTTTTAACTAGCTCTCTTTATAACATAAAATATTCTCATGGTTGGAAAACAGTTGAATAGTAATTAAGAGGACAGAAAGGCATTCATACTTTTATGTTGAGATAGGTTACTTTTTGTTAGGCTAAAATAATCCCAGTTGGATGCTTCCAATCAAATTCACCCCCAAAATATGTAAACAAAATGTATTCTCCTTTCACCTAAAATGTCACTTCTATCACTAGATACCCCTTCGTTTCAAAAGAAGTTTCATGATGTCATTGAAAGGGATGTAATCTAGGCATTGAAAGCCTGGAGTTCAGAATTCATTACTTGTTAGCTCTATAAACTTTGTTCAGTGACTTAACCTCCTCAAATTCCAATTTTCTCAACTATAGAGTCCATATAATAACCCCTAATAAAGTCTGTATGACAGAATTGTAAGGGAAATGTACAATTTATGGAATAGTTCTTGTAACCAGTAAAGACACCAATTTTTCTGCATCTGGAAAATATTCAGTGAATACATTGATAAAATATTCAGACTATTCAGTGAAACATTTATATTGCTATTATAAAGACAATAATAATAATGGTACTTTGCCTTTCTTAGCAAAGTAAGTTTAGCAATGTAAATTTTTAGTAATAGCAAGAGTATCTGACTTGAAATTAAGAAGTTTGGATTTATTTCCATTAATCATTTAATATGCTATAGTGCTTTATTCATTTTCATGTATAAATAACATACAATAAAAAGTTATTCACTTATGTGTTCAACAGATATTTTTTGAACACCTATGTGCCAACACTATTCTAGGCCTAAGGATAGAGCAAAAAACATATTACTGTTCATTTTAAGTAGACAGGGCACCCTCTCATTTTGATACTAAAAATTATCATGTTAGGTAAGCAGGTAAGGCTCTGAGATGCCAATAGACTTTACCAGGATCAATAATAGTTGTGGCAACTTCAGTCCAGTTCTTCTCTTAACACAGTTCTTCCATTATACAATTTTCTCTCTGAATTGGCATGTCCTCATTCTCTAAAGACTAGCACTCTACTCAATCCGATTATGCTATCCCCAGATAACCAAAACCCAATTAGCAAAAATATCATCCATTCCCATAAGTTCTTTTGGAAACTACATTATTTTATATGCAATGAAATGGCAAGACTTAGTCAAGAAGCTGCTTCCAGTTATTGCCCCATTTTTAGCTCATTCTTAATAAACAGCCTCCTTAAAAGAGTGATTTATATTCATTCTCTTCACCTTCCTCGCCTCCATTATCTCTTTAATTCATTCCAGTTAGGCTTTTATCCCACTCTTCCACTAAAATCACTCTTCTCAAGGTGAACAGTAACCTCTCCCTTGCCAAATCGGATGGGCATTCGTCTTATTCCAAATATATGCAGCACTGACACAGTTGCTCACCTCCTCTTTGTTTAAGCATTTTCTTTAATTGGCTTCAGAAATTTCAGTCTCATTACCTCTTCCTTTTCCATCTTCCTATCTTTTCCCATCTTCTCTTTCCACCTTCTTCCTGGAAGAATTAGTGGCAGGCAGAGGTGCAGGGTAGGGAGAGAGTATGTGAAGCATCTTTCCAAGGATGTGGGATGTGAAGCAATGAGTGAGGGAAGCTACATGGAGGCATGTTTCCTGCACACCTAACAGCGCCCAAGAATGCAGTGCACTATAGGATGTGGGGGAGGGCCTGCACAGCAACTGCCTGCACAAAGGCACATTGGCAATTATACCCATGTGGATTTACAGATTCAATTTACCTCCAGTCAAAACCCAGGAGGTTTTTTTGTAGAAACTGACAATCTGATTCAATAATTCATGTGAAGTTTCAATGTACCTAGAATTGCCAAAACGACTTTGAAAAAGAAAATAGTTTGTGGACTGATCCTCTCTGATTTCAAGTCTTACTATATAACCAGAGTGATCAAGACAGTGTGCTGTTGAAAGACACAAGGATCAATGGATCAGAACAGAGAAACCAGAAATGAACTCACACAAATATGCAAAGATTTAAAAGTGATTTTTGATAAAGATGCAAAAGCAATGCCATGGAGGAAAGATAACCTTTTCAACAAATGGTGTTGAAGCAATTAGATAATCACCAACAAACTAACAAAAAAGAACCTTGACTTAAACCTCACACTTCATACAAAATTAATTCAAAATGATTATGAACTTAAACATAAAATATGAAACTCTTATAAACTAGAAGAAAATATTCAGGGCCTAGGAATAGGCAAAGATTTCTTAGACTTGACATCAAAAGGTTATGATCAATAAAAGGAAACATTTATAAACTAGACTTCATCAAAATTAAAAACTTTGCTCTGTGCAAAACCCCATAAAGAGGATATAAAACTGGTAAAATCTGAATAAGCTCTGTGGATGACACCAATGTGAATTTCCTGGTTTTGATATTGTACAGTAGTTATGAAAGATGCCACCACGAAGAGAAACTGGATGAAGAGTATATAGGACCTCTCTGTATATACAGTATTTCTACAACTTCCTGTGAATCTATAATTATTTCAAAATAAAACTTTAAAACAAAGAAACAAAAGACATTGTTGTGAAAACCAAAAGGCAAGTCTCAGCTTGAGAGAAAATATTTGCAAGACCTATTAAATAGAGAACTTGTATCAAGTATGTATGAAGTGCTCTTACAACTCAAAAATATAAAAACAAACAGCCAAATAAAAAACAGTTTTAAAATTTGAACAGATTCTTCACCAATGATACATAGATGTTAAATAAGGACATTAAATATGCTCAAAATCATTTGTCACTAGGGAAATGCAAATTAAAGCCACATGAGATATTATTCCTTCCAACAGCTAAAATTTAAAAAATTAACCAAACTAAGTATTGGCAAGGATTGGCAGGAACAGTAATTCTCATTCACTGCTTAGAGGGAATATAAAATAGTACAATCACTATGGAATAGTCTGGCCATTTCTTAAAAAGTTAAACTTACACCTACCATGTGACCCAGACATTCCACCCTGAGGTATGTACCCCAGAGAAATGAATGTACAGAGCCACACAAAAACTTAACACATGAATGTTCATAGAAACTTTATTTATAATGGCCCCAGGCTATAAATGACACAAATGTCCATCAACAGGAGAATTATAGTAGGAAAATTCTAAGAATGACTCACATCTTAATATAATCCCCTCCCCTTTGATTGTGGTTGGACTGATGAATATGAGGAAATATTACCCCCATGATTATGTCACTCTATATGGCAAAAGGGAGAGTATCTAGTGGGCCCAATCTAATCACAAAAGCCCTTTAGAAGCAGAGCATTTTCTCAGGCTGATAGAGGGGGTAAGTCAGATTGGAAGCCCAGAGGATTTGGGACATGATTGGTGACTCTGAAGATGAAGGGGGAGGCACAACCTCTGCTTGCTGAGAGAAAGCAAAGAGACAGGGACCTCAGTCCTACAACCACAGGGAACTGAACTCTACCGACAACAGGAGTAAGCTCAGGTTTAGATTCTTCCCCAGATCCCACAGACAAGAGCCCAGCCTGACCAACACTTGCTTGTGGCCTCGGGAGAGCCTATGCAAAGAACCTAGTCTAGCCTGCTTGGAATTCTTACCTAGTGTTGTTTTAAACCACTGTGTTTGTGGTAACTTGTTGCACAACAACAGAAAACTGTTACATATTTTGGGACCTGGAACTGGGGGTGATGGGTCAACAAATATCTAAAATGTGGTTTAGAATTGGACAGTGGGCAGAGGCTGGAAGAATTCTGAGGTGCATAACAGACATCTTAACAGACTTAGTAGACAGTAGTAGATAGATGAATGCTGAAAATCCTCTGGTGAGGGCTCAGAAAGGAGGGAGCAACATGTCATTGGAAACCGGAGGAAGAGAAATCCTTGTTATGTGGAAGCAGAATATTTAGCAAAATTATGCCCTGCAATTATGTGGAAAGCAGAATTCAAAATTGATGAACTTGACTATTTTAGGTGAGGAGATCTCCAAGCAATTTGTCAAAGGCATCGCCTGGTTTCTTCTTGCTGTTTCTGGTAAAACTGAGATAAATCGAGAAAAGAACTGTTAAGGATTGAGGACTTGCTGATTTGGGAAATTCTCAGCCTATCCAGGTAGCAAAAGATGCCAAAAGTAAGAGACGGCTTCTGAAAGCTTGGCCTAAGGAAAAGACTGGGCATGTGACTGTACTGCCCTTTGCTGACACCTGGGGAAAACCAAAGGGTCAGAGTAGTCAGCCACACGGAATACTCTTCCAAGAGATTAAGGGCATTCCTAATAGACCTTCTCAGTCAATACAGAGGACCTGTAGGAAGTTGAAGAGCATTGGCTCTCAGCCACCTCAGCAGAAGCCAAAACACAGAGGAGGGTTTATCTTGAAAAGATCTGTGTATTTGGCTCTTGTCTGATTGAGTTGAATCCTTGAATTCCAAGCAAGATCCACAAGGTCTTTGAGAATTTTGTATCAGTGGAAACTTGGCCTAAAAGAGAGAGAGAGTATGAGATGAAAGAAGGCTGTTGGATCTCCAAAACTCTGCTGACAGGAAGCAGGTTGATGAAACAGCACAGCTGCAAACACGTGCTACCTTTCCTGGAAAAGGAAGAATAACTCAGAGGATGCAACCCAAATCCCAGAGGGCTGAGCCAAGAGTTCAACGGACAGAGCTGAGAGCCTCACATTATAGCCAGTCTTTGAAATCTAATCAAGGAACAGCCTGGAGTTACCTGGCTGGGTTTTAAAAATGCTTCACACCAGTGAGACTTCCTCTCCCCCTACTTTCCCCTTTTATAACCGGAATGGCTGTAATTCTTCTGCTATGCCTGCCCCATTATTGTGATTTGGGAATGTTGGAGGCGGGTACCTTATTTTGGTTTCACAGGCCTGCAAATAGAGAGGAATTGGAAGCCTCTGCTCTCACCTGACTTATATGATTTAGATGATGAGATTTGGGACTTTTGCACTGAGATTCTGCACTCTGAGCTGATGCTATAATGGAATGATACCCTTGCAAACACTGGGATGAGGTGAATGTATTTCATGTGGGAATGTAAACATGTGGGATGAACATGGATCACTGGAGGCCAGAGGTTGGGAAGTGGTAGGCAAAAATTCTAAGAATGACTCCCAACGCCCTTCAGGCTTGTATAATCTTCTCCCCTTTAAGTTTGGTTGGAACCTGTGAATATGATGAATATCACTCCTGTGATTATGCTACATTATGTGACAAAAGAGAGATTATCCATGAGGGTCCAACCTAATTACAAAACCCTTTAAAAGCAAAGAATTTTCTCGCCATGGTTGCATAAGGATAAGTCAGAGAGATTCAAAGGGAAAGAAGGACTCAATGGGCCATTGAGGCTGCGTGGATGGAGGGGGCCTTGTGCAAGAACCAGTTAGAAGCCTCTAGAAGCTAAAAGTGACTCCTAGCCAACAGCCAGCAAGGAAGTGGGTACCTCAGTCCTGCAACCACACAGAACTGAATTCTTCTATCAATCTGAATGAGTTTGAAAACAGATGCTTCCCTAGAGACTCCAGATAAGAGCCCAGCCCAGTCAACACCTTGCTTTTGGCCTTGTAAGATCCTAAGCAGAAACCCAACCCAGACTGCCAGGAACTTCTGACCTGGAAAACTGTGAACTAGTAATGGGTACTGTTGTAAGCCACTATGATTGTGTGATTTGTTATATCAACGACAGAAATCTACTACATGACTTGAGAAAATGTGGTATATCCACATAATTGAATACTACTCAGCAATAAAAAGGAATGAATTGTTGATACATACCATCGAAAGGAAGAATCTCAAAATAATTTTGCTGAGTGAAAGAAGTTCAACAACAAAAAAAGAAGGTATGTGCTATATGATTTCGTCTTTGTAAAATTCTAGAAAATGCCAACAACTCTATAGTACAGAAAGAAGATCACTGATTGCCTGGAAATGGGATGGACAGAAGTGATTAGGGAGAGATGGATTATAAAGCGATGAGAAAATTTTGAGTGGCGATGATTATGTTCATTACCTTGTCTGTGAAGGTGGCTTCACAGGTGTACACATAAATCAGAACTCATTAAACTGTACATTTTAAATATGTGCAATTTGTGTATCAATTATACCTCAATACAGCTATAAAAACAATAAAATAAGCCTCTTAGATAACTACAGAAAAGAAGCCCAAATAACATTTTCATTCAAAAAATAGAAAGAGAAGCAGGTAAAGGAAAAAAAAAAAAAAAAAAGAACCTGTGAATTTAACCCCGAGTTGTGTTAAATTGACAAAATAAACTGTGTGAATTAATATCTTCTACATTTCTAGGAAAAGAATCTTTCAAAGTTTACAATCTAGAGAACAAAATCCTTCCTTTGTAACTGTTCTGAACCAGCACATTTTAGCTGCCTACTCTCTCGTAACTACATTACAGCCACGACCTAGAGTTAGGAAATAAACCAAAATTTAATCAGGACACAGCTCCTGCTCTCCATTTCTCATATTGCTTAGTAATCTCAAAGTAATCTGTTTCCGTAAACTTCTGCATCGCTTTCCATCTGTTCCACAGCTCTTAGTGCTTGACTGTGTGCTGTGGTTTGTTATGCTCTACTAGCTTCTTGCAGGAGTCTTGTGTATTCAATTAAATTCAAAGGCCAAGAGTCAGTTCATTCATTCATTAAATATTGGCAGTTCCAGGTATGTTGGTGTAGGCAAGGAAAAAATAATTTTCCCTCTAGCTTTCATTCTTGGCTGGGGCCCTGTAACAAAAGACAGATTAACAAGAGAAAAATAAACAGAAGCTTATTAACATGTGTATGTCATATACATGGGAGATAACCCAGGGAATGAGTAATCCTCAAAGAAGTGCCTTAGAACTCTGGCTTATAGAGCATCTTCAACAAAGAACAATACATTTTTGGATAAGTGAAAAGAAAAAGGAAACAGACCTTGAGTCTCATAAGGCAGCAAATTGTGGGAAGGCAAATAAGTGGAAAACTATTGGTAAAGGCTAGTTAGTGCACAGACATTGTAGAACAGTTAATTTAGCAAATTCACAAATGCCTTACCTCACGTAGTCATCATTTTTATGGTAAGAGGATAAAAACATACAATGCTATCTGTCAATTTTTTTAATAAATTTAAAAAAATAAAAGGCTAGTTAATAAACTTTGTTATGTAGATTCATAAGGGTCTACAGTATTCTCAGTCTGGTGATTAACATTTTTTTTAAGGCAGAGTCTCACTCTGTTGACCAGGCTGTAGTGTGGTGGAGTGATGGTAGCTCACTACAGCCTCAAACTCCTGGGCTCAAGGGATCCTCCCACTTCAGCCTCCTACTAGCCAGGCCTACAGGTGTGCACCACCTCACCTGGCTGATTTTTCTATTTTTAGTAAAGACAGGATCTTGCTCTTTCTTGCTCAGGCTGGTCTCAAACTCCTGGCCTCAAGCAGTCCTCCCGCCTCAGCCTTCCAAAGTGCTGGGATTACAGGTGTGAACCATCATGCTGGCCTGGTGATTAACTTTTGTCCTTCCTGGTAGAGAAGGGAGGAGCAATGACTTTGTAAATTTATATCTTGCTTTTAAGCAAACAGGGAGAGGGCAGAGAGATTTCTTGTTTCTGCTTCTCAATTGCCTTCAGCTCAAAATAATCCTCATGCCAAAGTGGCATATTTTGGGATGCATATTCTGCTACCCTTCATTAGGATAAGAAACATAAAGATAAATATTAATAAAAATTTGTCTTACCTCCCGTAATCTATTGGGGGAGAAAGAGGGAAAGAGAGAATATAAACCCAGTGAGTATTCTGCAAGCATCACACAAAATGCTCAATTTGAGAATGATGACCTCTGACTAGAAAGTAGTAGAAGGTTCCACAGAGGTTACAGAGGTGAGAGATAGTTGGAAACTTCTGTACTGTTTTTGCAACTTTTCTATAAGCCTACAATTAGTTCAAAATAAAAAATTTTTAAGTGGGTCACAAAATTAGAGGTGTTGCCAGGAAGAGAGTAAATAAATTTTAAAAAATGAGCATATATTGAATACCTGCTATGTATTAGGCCCTCTGCTAAACACCTTCACAGTAAGTTCACTTCATCCTCAAAATAATCCTATAAGGCCCAAAGATTAGCCTTCCTCAGAAAATGAAATTCAAGGTAACTAATTGTTCAAAGTCACTCCGAAGCTAATTATCAAGACTCAGTATGTGGACCCAGCCAATCCCAAAGTCTAGCTAGTGATGAGCAAAAGCAGAGGCCTCAATCAGGTAAAAGCAAATAGTCCAGCTTAACATTCAGGGCACATGTTGGGAGAAGCAGTTTTTGGTTTTGTTTGGGGTTTTGTTTTATACAGATGGAGTCTTGCTCTGTTGCCCAGGCTGGAGTGCAGTGACTATTTGCATGCCCAATCATAACATACTACAGCCTTGAACTCTTGGGCTTAAGCGATCCTCCCACCTTAGCCTCACAAGCAGCTAGGAGTACAGGTATGTGCCACTGCACCTGGCAGGAAGAAGCAGTTTAAAAGCAGGCGGGGAGTCGTATGTTTTTCCTTAATGATATTGACTAAAAAGAATGTAATACTGCAAACAACCATCCATTTGCCTTTACTGTCATCCAAAGTTATCCTAATGTCATGGTTATCTGATAACTAGGCCAACATCTAATCTGAAAAAATGGTTAAACAAATATTTTCTTCATGCTCTCTACTCCTAGCAATCAGTTTGTTCCAGGGATTTGTATGGATACTGAAAAAGTCCAAGACGTTTCATTCAAGTTTTCACAGAAGCCCCATGAGGTCCATGTTAACCCCTAAAAATATTTAGGAGAAAAAAAGCTGGTTGTGGAGTTATCATGGTGGTGCTCCCTTGCTTTCAGGCTGAAGTAGACCCGTCCACAGAGCTGTGAATTTAATTAAGACCCTGTCTGGAGTTCTGGGCTAGTCCATACATCCAAACACTGGTAGCAGCACCTGTATTTACCTTTCTTAATCTCCCCTTTCTAGCCACCTGAACAGCCTCAAGTCCAGGTGAACATTTTGCAGAAGAGTGTCCTTAAAATGTGAACTTAAAATGGCTAATCTGCATAGTTAAAATACAACCACATGGTATAATAAAAGCGCTAATGGCGTATGTCAAAGGATTTAGCAGCCCATCAGATTCCGAGTGATTCTAAGTTGTACTCGGGCTATCAGTTCAACTACCATCGCTAAACTGTAACAAAAAATACTGTCTTAATAACCCAAGACTCATGAAATGGTATATTGAGAAAAGTTTGTATAGGTGATTATATATGAACCATTCTAAATTTTCTCAGGCCACATAGTGAACCCTCTGATTAGCAACTGATGGGCCTATAAAAACCTCAGGTTCATTAGCAAACATGCTGCACCATATAGTGCCTTAATTTAGGAATCAGAATAGAATTCAAGTCTTAGTTATTAGCCCTAGAAGTAGGCTTTCTGAACAATTCCCTCATTATAGCTACAGTTTCATAAGACTGCTCTGAGGATAAAGCGAGATCACCGAAGTAAAAGGACGCTGGTGACCGGAGCACTCTGCAAACAGCGCTGCGGTGCTTACCAGGGTGTGACAGGCCCATGGTGCATGACATGAGTCAAATGAGTTGAATCAGGCAGCATCTTCAGGAAAGGGAAGGTTCCTTGAAGTGATTATAATCCTCCCCTGAATCACATCAGTGGAAAACCCAATATCTGTCTGAAGCTAAATACATAAAAATTCTCTAAAGATATGTGTCTCTAGGGTAGTAAGCTTGAAAAGGGAAGATTTGGGGGCCTAAGGATTTTCTTGTAAGAGTGAGTTTGAGCTATAGAATTTGGAGGACTAAAACAGGACAAGGTAGACAAGAGCCTACAGCAAGGACAGAGCAAAGGCTGCAACTGAAGCCAGCCAAGACACAGAGAACTAATCTCCCCGGAGTCACTGACTAGGCTCTGTTACCTCCTCCTCCAAGAAGACCACTGGCCCGTGGTGCTGTTGACCTCCCTCAAATATTGGCATCTAAGAGGAGAAATCTATTCCCACTGGTGCCTTTCAGACCATCTGAAGAAACAGGCTCTGTTTACTTGGTCTGTGCCTTAGGAACTGGAAAATCCCTGGGGTGGCACAAGAAGATCAAGTTCCTAACACCTGCAGCAAAGTGTAACATGCATTTTGAACCAAAATTACCGTAACATGGGCCTAAAGTCTCTGAATACAAAGAAACATAAAAAAAGGCCACCTATTAACCACCTATGGAAGTTTAGAAAGAGCAATGTGGCAGAGTAGCTACCCAGCCCAGAGTTCGCATGACAGCAGGTAATCAGGAAATGAAGCTCAAAACCACACGTGGCCCTTGTTTTAATTTGTTTTTTAGGCAGGAGCCCAATGGGAAAGAAGGAAGTTTTATAGCTTCCTCACATATGAAATCAGGTGCAGGTTAGGAGATGTGATCCCAAGAAAAAGATTAAGAAAAAAGGATGTTTAGATAGAAAAAACTCTATGGGCAGTTTAGTAATGCTTAGGCAAAGGAATGGAGCTAACATTTAACTTTCAGTGAGTTCCCTGAATTAGAGTCTAGATTGTGATAAAGAATCTTTTTGTTCGGAAATTGAAAAACATGCAAGGTGTCCTCATATTTACTGAGTGCTTAAAATATTCCAAGCACCGCTGAAATTGCCTTACGTGTACTGACTAATTTAGTCCTCATAGCAACTCTATGAGGTAGTATTGTTATTACCCATCTCTACAGATGGAGAGACCAAGCTTAGAGACAACTCACCTGCCCAAAGTTAAAAGCCAGCTGGGGTTGAAAGCTAGTCGAGTTGGCTTTAGACTGCACTGACTGCTACGCTGAACTTACTGCCTTAAGTACAAAAAAGACCCTGCACCCCTAGTGGCCAAGAGAACTAAAAGAAACTAATTCAAACTTTGACTACAGGGTATAAATAAAGGCTGAACAAGAAAGACAGACAAGTGGCAAAAAGGGTCAAGTTAAAGAGGATCTGCTTCCAAGAGAGTAGTTGCGATTTTGTGTGTAGTCTATGTTTTGTGATTTTACTCTACTGGACCCCGGGCGGGAGGGTGAAAGATCGTCAAGAGAAAGACCAGGAATTCCAAGGATATGATGTTATGAGGCACAATTCCCCCAAAGTTTCCTGAGTGATGTCAGTAGTTAACCATGTGGTGGCAAAATGACAAGGAGGCTTTTTATTAACACATATGGGTTGTCCGGGATGTCCACTGTGATCCCACGGCCTCTGAGTAAGTCCCAATCAAACCCAACTCTAGCACTAGAGGGGACAGGTTAGAGGGTAATGATATCACTTTAGAAACCCTTAGTCATTAGCTCAGATGTTGGAGTCAGGAAACTGCATGTTAAACCTAGTTTCAATTCTTACTCTTTGTTTATGGGCAAAATTGCCTCCTTAGTTTCGGTTTTCTCAACTAATCAATTATTAAATGAAGATGGTATCTATCTCCCAGGACTGTGCAAGGATTAAATGCAATAAAATATGTAAAAAGCATAGCACAGAGTAGCACACAGCTCAAAAAATGTTAGCTCTGTCCCTTTGCTCAAGCATTACTACCAATACTAAAGACCTTAAACCTGTAAAAAGAATATGACAGGAAAAAAACACAAAATTCTTACAAGTTATAGAGGTAATATAGAAATCTCTGAAAACATCTTGTAATATGTAAGTTCATCAGGTCACCTGGCTAAAACTGAGTGGTAATAAAGTCAAGGTTCAATGTTCATAGTCCTTCAATTTTGTTGTCACAAGGGACATTATTGTTATGTTGTAGAATCATCGTTTGTTCAAAAAAGAGCCCAATTATTAAATTGATGTTATAAACAAGGACCAGAGGTCGTACCACTTAGGAGCAGAGCTAAGACTAGAACTCCTGCTACTTGAATACCAGACTCACTGAATAAAAATTCTCTCTTTCTCTCTTTAGAGAAAATAGCACCAGTATTTATGATGCAAACGTCCAAAAACTTGGCAAGGATAAAATGTTTCCACAAACTATATATACTATAAATACCACAAGGAGCTCAAAAGAATTTCAAAATGAAATTGTGAAAAGTTTGCTTCAAGTTTAATACCTTTTAAATAACAAGTTAGAATAAGCCTCTGATACCATAAACACTCAAAAAGATGAACAAACTTCAAAAATAACATATTTTTCTTTGACAAAAATCAGTAATTAAATTGGCAAGCTTGCCAAAGAATCATTTCGGTCTAATATTTTACTCAATAGATAAATATTTTTAGATAATCTGTAAATAGTATAAATACTTTTTTCAACATGGTAAGTGAAACCAGTTAGACACAATAGATTACACATTGCATGATTCCATTTATATGAAACTCCAGAACAGCAAAACTAATGATAGAAACCAAATCACTGTTTGCCAGGGGCCACAGACGGGAGGAGGGGATTGATTTCAAAGGGACACATGAGAAGTTTTGGGGGTGGATGAAATGTTCTAAATCATGATCATAATGGTAGACAGACAACTGTATACATGTTTTCAAAACTCATTAAACTCTACACTGAAAATTGAAGAATTTTATTATGTGAAAATTATACCTCAATTTTTAAAAGGTAATACATAATAAATTAACATGCTTTTCAAAGAATCATTTCAGTCAAAATATTTTATTTGGTAAACAAATATTTATTTGTAGAAAATCTATAAATATAAATACTTACTTTACAATCATAAGCAGGGTTTACTTTCTGACATTTTTATAAGAAATATCTTTTAATTTTCTTCTAGAAAAACAAGCAAAACTAAGAAGTGCTTGAAAAGTGACCACAAATGCAATTTAAGACGCTCCAAAAATGTTGCGTAAACTTAGTACCGATACTAACACAGTACTAATGCAGTAGTTGGCAGGCCTCTGAATGGGTTTTCCAGAATGCAACAGTGCACCAGAGGTTGCAAATTCGGGTCATATCTACAGGTAGATCTTGTAAGAAAGCAGCATGGAGGAAGAGGTACTGTGGCAAAGTGGAGAGCACGAGGCTCCTCCCATGTGAGCCACCACAACTAGGTCTTGCAGACTGAGGCCAGGAAAGAACACGGGCCTCAGTAGAGCCAGAGCTTCTGATGTTTAAAGAGAAGTAGAAATCTGGACTTTTATGTAAAATTTCCCAATTTTTAGAATGATGGTTCAGATTTTTTTATACCACAATATGGGCCAAATAAAACACATCCATAGGCAGGATTATGACCTCTGTTCCACAGTGTATGCTTTCTGAACTTTTTCAATAGCATAGTCTTGCCATCTTTCTGTTCATCTCTTTATTTGTAGAGAGTCTAGAATAATGTAGAATATTGGTGCAACGAAAGTAAAATTCATCTCAAAATTACATGAAGGCTAGTCACTTCTGGTCGCTTTACTGAAAAACCAACTCCTATTAACATCTCTGAGCATATTGGTTGGTAACAAAAGGAAAAATGAATTAGAATGAAGGAAGAAGGGGTAAGGAAACACTGAAAAAACCACTACTTGAATTAGGATAATATTAACGGCTTTCAGACTCCAGAGCAACAAAATAATCCACGTGCTGAAATTTGAGAACTTCATTGCCCCAACTAGTCCAACCCGGCTGTAAATTTCGAGCAAACAATTCCAAACATTCCCCATCTGGCTTGATGTAGTCTTTTAGAACCTCTGTCCAAAAAAGAGAAAAAACAACAAAAATTATTATTAAGAAAGGAATCGATTTTCTTTTAACAGTTAAGAGCAGAAAAGAAAGGATGTTTCATTAAAAAAAAAAAGACAGCAAATTAATTTCAAGGATTTCATCACAAGCTTTAACATTTATCATTAGAAAGCCATTTGAAATAAGGCCCCTTGAGATTGGGAACAATACCATCAGAATTTTCAGTAGCCCTGATTTATTGGTTTTTGTTTGTAGACGAGAAATGAGGATTTTAACACCCACCTAGGCGACTTTTCAGTTTTCCAATATTGCTGACATATCTCCTGAGTACTAACTTAATTCATTTTTTAATAAATATAATCCATGCATGAAAAAGAACTCTAAAGAAATACAAAGACAACCCATTTAAAAAACTAAGATAAAATATGTCTCTTTGCAACATGCACTTTCGTAAAAGAGTAGTAATGTAGATAGAAATATTCAGAACAAATAACTAACAGATAACTAGCCCTCTCAGTAGTTGGTAGTACTAAGATTTCTTCATGTTCAAATTATAGGTCCTGGCTGGGCACGGTTGGCTCATGCTTGTAATCCTAGCACTTTGGGAGGCTGAGGCAGGAGGATTGCTTGAGGCCAGAAGTTCTAGACCACCCTAGGCAACATAGCGAGACTCCCATCCCTACAAAAAAAATTTTTAAATTAGCCAGGAGTGGTGGCACAGTCCTATAGTCCCAGCTATTGGGGAGGTTGAGGTGGGAGGATCTCCTGAACCCTGGAGTTGGAGGCTGCAATGGGCTATGATTGGGCCACTGCACTCCAGCCTGGGTGACAGAGCAGGACCCTGTCTCTTAAAAAAAAAAAAAAACAATTATAGATCCTTCTTTACCTAAAATTTCATCATTTTATTTCTATAGTTAAGTATTCCCTATATTCTTCAATATATTAATAACTATTAAAAATTATATTTGTTGGGGAAAGGTATCTCATATACATGTTGGCTAAACAGCTGTGATTTATACCTTTAAAAGAAAGAAAAGAATACCATATACTTTTTTTCTTTAAAGCACATGCTCAGCTAGATGATAAATATTTAAATCAATTTAACCTTGATCATGTTGCTGGTTAGCTATAGTAACCACATACATAAATAAGAATTGGATATGAAAATAATAATTCAAAGAAGTCACTAGAAAAGGTAAAATATAGTTCATAAGTGCTATGTAAGATTGAACTTGGAAGAAATGTATCGAATTCCCTTTAGGAATAATAAGGGTTCCTTAGGCATACTTGATATGGGTTAGGTTTAAAAGGCAACATATCAAACATTTTAGGTTTCATCATGTTCTTCCATTGCTCTCATAGCAAAATACTGCATTTGCCTGAAAGTACTGGTCCTGTTGAGCAAAAAATCAAAGAAGAATTCAAAGTTTTCATTGTCTATAATTCAACTGAACTCAAATGCAGGCTTTGACAGCTTCTAGCAGATGCTGGCATGAAGATTTCTAGTCCTTTCATAAGTATATAAATTAAATACTATTAAACTTGAAAGAGAAAGATTTCCCTAGAGTCTTAAAAGACAATAACCCTATATCACTTTTCCATTTTCTCCCCCTGAACTTAACCAGTCTCGATTCACTTGTAATGTGGTCTAAGATTATACCGAAATAAGATTTTGTTTGTTTTTGCTTAGTTTGTTGAGTTTCTTGGCACAAAGATCTTAGCAACCCTATTTTGGAACTTGAAAGTGGAGTCAGCCATTCAAAATTGTTTACTCTTCTGAGCACCCACTATAATCAGTGCTATGGCACTTAACAAAGGAAGCAGAATATCCATGCTTTATAAGAGTTCACAGTGTAATAGAAAAAGATAGCCAGGTACTTGGATGGAGCAGAAAAATACATACATTCTAAACCCATTTACTACCATTCTGTCTTCTCAATATAATACATTTTTGCATGGTTCTTTTTCCTTCTAGTTAAAAAAAACTAGAAATTAAATAATGTTTTTATAATGTTAACTATATTTGTTTTATTTCAAAATAAGGCAAAAGAAATAAAGGCAAATTAATAGAAATGTAAGTAATAGTCTTATGAATTTTAAATATCAACTTAAAAATAAATGTATAAATTTAAACATGAGTATGACATACATATACTTAGACAATCACATAGCATCTGGAGCGAGTAAAACACACTGTAACAATGGAGAAGACACAATCTATGCACAGCCAGCCAGCCCCCTTTTGTTCTGGAAGCATGGGATGGGGGTAGGGGAAAACTGGCCCCCACATCAGTACATGGAATCTTGTCAAATATATTTCATTCTTCAGATAGAAACTCTTAGTAGTAAAGCAGTAATAAGGAGTGGAAATTCCTCTAAAATATTAAAGCCAAAATCTTGATTCAAATAGTTTTATTTCATAATTTTCCTACCTTTGAACTTAATATACATTTATAACGTTAGGTTGTAAATCACAGCTATTAATGCCTTATCTTTCAATCTACATTAGAAAATTTTCAAACTTAAATAGAGTAAATGTATCATTTTTAAACGGAATATGCTATCAATGTGGTCTCTTTTTTAACATTTTGCAGAAGAAATGGCAAATTAAACTTTTAAAAGAAAAAATCTGGGTGTTTCTAGATGCAAAAGGGAAAACATTTAATTTTATGGATTTGCATAAAACAGTTTAAGAACATTTAAATGTAAAAGTTCTAAGCATTATATATAGGATATTACACAAATCCCTAAAGCTATGACTTCAGAGTAAAATATACCATAGAAATCTGCTTTCTGATGGCTTTAATTTGCACTGCTCTATACCCAAAATATACATAGTAACATGAACTCAAAAATAAAGTATTACAAATATTTCCTATCACTACTTAACCAAAACATAAGGTTTATACAGAGAGAGTCATTCAGACTTTTCCCCCCAAATCTAACTTTTGTTTTCAACCGTTCTCAATCCTAAAAATGTATCTGTGCTGCTCTCTACTGGGAATGTTGCAGAACTGCATGTCAAAGATACACACTGTAATACTTTACAGCAAGACTAATTTTTACTCACTATTTTAAACCCCTTCTCCTGAGACTAATCTTTAAATATAATTTTATTCTATTTAAAAGGAATTTACAAATAGTTAACTATCAGTTGAGAATGAAAAGTTTAAGGTCTTAGCTTTTGGATTTTTTTTTAAGTAAAATAAGGCCTGAGACAAACACTAAATCAAGCTTTGTTACTCACCAAATGATAAAGATAATTCAAATGAGAGGAATACATACACAATCAAGTATAACTAGTGCAAAACATAATTTTTTTTCCTCAAACAACGGTGCAGTCTCACTTTTCATTTAAGTCATATATTGATACATTAAAGAATCTATGTCTGTCCAAACTGTAAAAGTTACAAAGTATAGAGATTACTGACTGAGAATTCCTCTAAGTCAAAGAACAAATCATCAGGTATACACTTGAGAAACCACATTTCTCAAATGAAGTAATACTACAAAGACCCTTCTGCATAAGCAATTAAAATAACAGAAATCCTGAATGCCAGAAATAAAAATTCTCTTGGGAATTTGTGTTCACTTTCCTACATATCTTAGCTCATGAACTATCCCATATTCTGCAAAATAACATAAGCCTACAGTTTTCCTGAGTGACAGCTTGAAGGAGTTTTGGTGGGTTTTTTTAAAAGCAGGAATTACCAAATTAATAAAATATGTATTCCTAAAGAAATTCTTTGAAAAGTAAACTTTGAATATCAAGTTCTCAAACACTTACATTCTGTGTTTTTAAACTGTGATTTGAAAAATTTAGCATTTACTGAACTGCTACTACATGCTACAGAATTTTAAATATAACTCATTTTCACAACTCTCAAAGATTAAATATCACTATTCCTTTTTTAAATGAGGACTTTGAGGTAGAAAAAGATTCAAGTAACTTGGGATTCAAACTCATGTTAATCAATTTCCAAAGCCAAATTCTCCACTATCCCTCGCTGCTTAGTTTCATTGATTGATAAATGTTATACGAAGGAAGGCATTAAGACTGGTGAGAATTGCAGGCTGCAGCAATTACCTTTCAATGTTTCACAAAAACAATACTACCTCTTAAAAAACATAACAATTCCCTTTACGTCTGCCAGATATCAAGGGGATTCTAACCATTTCTCTGACTCCTATTCTGAGCTCCTGGTTTTAGAACAAGCAAGAGATTTACTGCCCTAGTAGTAAAATAAAGCCCCTCGCTGAACTACACCCTCAGATGCCCCAAGAGCATTCATCTGTCAAGGCCAGTGATGGGGAAGCAGCCGACAATCAGGGGAACCTGCAAAATGGTGTAACAGGAGAAGCTGGGGTAACATAAAACTAACCATTCTCTATTTCATAAATTCTTTGTAAATTCTACTATAAAATTTTAGCATATGAATGAAAACAACACACATCTGATTTAATTTCCAAATCTGTAGACCATTCAAATACTAAATTCAATCCTTTTTCAATTTTGACAAAAGTGATAATTCTATTTTATAGACATACCAGCAAGTGGTGGCTTATGTGAGTGAAGAATACAGGGCACACTGACAATTAATTTGTGGTCTGGAATGGGGAGCACTTTTATATCTGCATTCCTAATTAAAACAGAACAAAAAGGTAAACCACATTTTAAAAAAACAATTTTTTATATTAATATATATGGTACAGTTGCATTGATTTTTTTTCTCCTTCAAATTGTATCTGATTTTAAAGCAAATTTAAGAATAGAATCAATGAAGGAAATTAACAATTTAAGTATTGAGACATTTCCTGTCATTTCCTCTTTTACAATAATGACAATTATACACTAGATAAAACAAAAGATAATATAAAATTTCATGTACCATACCATTCATTCTTTTCTGCTCTGGACCAGTTTCAGATTTTCAAAAATATAAAAATTAAGGGAAATCAATAATTATTATGCTAATGATTTTTAAAAGCCTAAAATTAATATATTTATGTAATTTTGAAAAATCACCTTGCCTACCTTAATGGTAAAGCAGTTTTTTCTTGAACTCTGCCCAGTATAAGACCTTCATAAGGCTTTTTGTGTGGAGAATCTAATGGGAACACAAACTCTCCTGAATTGGTGATCTGATAGGAAGGGGCCAACAAAAAAGGGTTATTTTTCCCCATCACTCTATAGTTTCCACACACACACAAAAAGAAATTAAACCCCCAGGCTAGTTCTGTTCAATAAAAATATAATGTGAGCCACACATGTAATTTTAAATTTTCTAGCAGAATCATTTAAAAAAAAGGAAAAAGAATACAGTGAAATTAACTTTAATTACAAATTTGATTTAATCTAACATATCCAAAATACTACCATTTCAATACGTAATCAATTCAAAAAAGTTGTTGAGACATGTTACATTCTTTGTTTTGTACTCTGTCTGAAACCCAATGTGTACTTTATACTTAATAGCACATCTCGATTTGGACTAGCCACATTTTAAGGCTGAAGAGCCATATGTGGCTACCATATTGCACAACGTTTCTATAAGAGATTTAAAAATACATTATATAAATATTTCAAATATAACTATTTCATTTTGCACATAAACAATCTCTGCTTTTCATTAAAATTTATTCCTGGTAACCATGTCAACAGTAATGCATTTATTAATTCATTCAAATAACATTTACTGATTACTGGCAACATGACTACGTATTAATAGATCATAAAAATGCACTTTCCTTTTGTTATAGGAAATTGTATCATTAAATACCGTCAAAGCTAAAATTAATAAGGAAAGAAGCTGGGTGGTTGGTAAGATAGACAATACCTGGTCCAGACATTAGCACTTGGTATTATATTTAATAAGTTCAGAAATTCAATTTTATTATATCATTTCACCCTGGCATGCCCATACTCTCAAAGACTCATTTACGCTAATCAAACCCAAAACATAATTTATAATATCACTTCATTAATTTACCATAGGGATATTTATTTTCACTGTCAAAATATTTATATCTAGTATCTATGGAAACTTTACCCTATACCAATGCACCTAAACAACCAAATCAGTAATCAGACAGTCCTTTTATCTCCTCTAGGGCCAATCGGACACAGCATCTCTTACACACACCGTTGTATAAATACCAGCAAATTCTTGTTCTTTGCACAGCCTTTATATGCCATGCAGAGTACTCCTCCTGTTATAACAATGTGTGTAATTACATAATAAATGCTTCATTTAATATATTATATTGTTGTTTTAAACTCTGTTTTATCATACCATCTCTCTTAGAACTGATTACTAAGATGAATAGTCTTAGTTTTTAGGTATTAACATTTTACTGGGTTTGATTTCAGAAGGTAACCTCTTCCTGACTTTGGCCCCAGTCTCTGACTGTAAAAGAACTACCATAACGGGCAAGATGGAATGGGTTGTTATGTTCCTGCCATGGCCCTATAACAAATCAACCAAAACTAAAACCAAAGTATATCATGAAAATGAAGATATATCTAAATATGTGTTTGTCAAGTCTCATAAAATAGGTAAAAATAAACCATATACAGTAATTCCTCCCTTATCCACAGCTTTACTTTCTGCAGTGTCAATTACCCACAGTCGACCATGGTCTGAAAATTGGTGAGTACAGTACAATAAGATATTTTGAGGAAGAGTGAGACTATATTCACATAACTTTCACTATAGTGTATTTTTTATAATTGTTCTATTTTATTATTAATTATTACTGTTAATCCCTTTCTGTGCCTAACTGATAAACTTTCTCATAGGTCTGTATGTATAGGAAAAAACATAGTATATATAGGGTTTGGTGCTTTGGTACTATCCTATAGTTATAGATGCATCTATATCCTGTAGATGTAGCGTCAGGCATCCACAGGGGGTCTTGGAATGTATCCCCCCTGGATAAGGGGGGACTACTGTACACAGTTTTTAGAAAATATTCCAGTAGATTAAAAAGTATACGCAAAGCCCATGAAAGTACAACTCTACTGTGTCTAAAATGAATATGCCAGCTATGTAAATATTAAGCACTGAAATGACAACCTGGTTTATCTTTCTAGAATTCAGGAGGGCTTTTGTAGAATTCATCTAAATAGTCAATGTATCTTTAAAAGGGAGCCCAATGAACTCAGAACGGATGCCTTATTTTTCTGTATTTTTAGGTATTCTTACAGCATACAGAAGTATTAAAGATCATTCAACCAACCCTAGAGTTGGAATCATTTCTTTCAAAACTAGGCCCAGCAGCACATAAGGCACTGAGGACCTAAGTTAAGATTTAGAACATAAAAAGTTCTTGGTTCTGGCATCTTCCCACCCCCTCTAAAATGGGTTACTTTGCTATTCTCTGCCCTCATCCCCAACAAAATAGCAAAAAAAGGAAAGAAGTCGGGCCAGGCGCGGTGGCTCACGCCTGTAATCCTAGCACTCTGGAGGCCGAGGTGGGCGGATCGTTTGAGCTCAGGAGTTCGAGACCAGCCTGAGCAAGAGCGAGACCCCATCTCTACTAAAAATAGAAAGAAATTATATGGACAGCTAAAAATATATATAGAAAAAATTAGCTGGGCATGGTGGTGCATGCCTGTAGTCCCAGCTACTCGGGAGGCTGAGACAGGAGGATCCCTTAAGCTCAGGAGTTTGAGGTTGCTGTGAGCTAGGCTGACGCCATGGCACTCACTCTAGTCTGGGCAACAGAGTGAGACTCTGTCTCAAAAAAAAAAAAAAAAGGAAAGAAGTCACAAAGAGTAACTGAAATTGTGGTATATACAGGGGGAAAAGACAAAGAGTAAGATTACTTCTATGTTTGGTAATGAATAGATTCCCAAAAGTTTTTGTTTGTTGTTTTTTAAACAATAGACATCAAAGCTTTGTAAACTTTCATTCTGATATCTCCCTGACTTATTTCCCAAGGCCAGCAGTTTGGGACCCTACTACAAAAAGACACAAAAGAAACAAGTAAAAGCCTTGAGAAGAAGAAGATAAAAGTGTTTAGCAGCAAAGCAAAAGTTTGAATTAGCTCATGTTGAGGAGTAGAGCAGTGACATGTTGAGCATTAAAAAGTAGATGCTACCTTTATGTGACTTATATGTCATGCTATATTAACAAATAAGTTAACTTCATTTCTTTTTTTTTTTAAATAAGCTAACTTCTGAACTTACTTTTACCCAGTGCCATTCGGCAACTATCTCCACAGACCAAGAAGGATAAAGCTCTTCCTTTACAAAACGTAGGTGCTTCTGTCTATTGGTCACCCAAGTAACAATAAGACAGTTTGGAGCAGCCAGTTTAGGAATAGGTATTTGCTTTATTTGCAGTGGTGATAAATAACTGTACCTAAAAATAAACAGAAAAAATATGAGCAAAATTCACTGCAAAAAAGAAAACTAAGCAGGGAGAAGACCTGTATAACATTGACCACAAATACAAAGCTCCTATAGTTAGTCATTTGTGTAGCTAAATATGAGGCCACAGTGACACCCAGTGGACACATTATTACACACAAGTCAGAAATAGTTTCATTTTTCTTTTACTAGTATAAAATCGGCAGGCTGCATTTTTTTTTATCACTTCCAAATGCATTACATTTCAGGAATTTTACTATTTACAATATGTTTTTCTCCCATTCAAATCAAGCAAATATTGCTGAGGCAGGAGGACCACAAGAGCCCAGAAGTTTGAGGTTGCAGTAACCTATGATGACACCACTGCACTCTAGCCCAGGCAACAGCTGGACCCTGTCTCCACTTTCAAAACACAATCCATATAATGTGAGTACCTCAGTTATTCACCTAAACAAATAAAACTGCATTCGTACCACTTCAACAATCTACTTCAATGCCGTAACCTGCCTTTGTCATCATTCGCATTTGCTCCCTCTCTGAAACCATAAACATGAATCTCTGGCTATAACCTACTATGCCTCACCTGTTTTTTGACCTTATCAAAGCATTCAGAGCCCCATCCCTCCACTTTACTGAGTCTGTCAGTTTCTTCCTGACCACATTTATTCCTCTTCCCCATAGACTACCAATCACTTCACTATCTTCTAAAGAGCACCCCTCAACTCCCATCCCCCTTTACCCTTCAGCCTCACAGTTCTTGCAAACCTCCAATCTTCAATCAATATCACAATTTAATTCAATGTATTCATATGGGGAAATCAGATAGAGAAAATTCAGAATAAAAGAATTGGGTCACTTAAAGTTTATTAAATCCATTCTCAAGCTTTCAAAATTATTCATCAATTATTTTACTTATCCTTGATCAAGTACTAGAAACCCTCATCACTTTTCAGTCACTTGTCCAAAGTCACTCTTGGCAGATGAAGTTAACTCAAACATCAGTAAAACTAAAGGCCACCAGGTTCCTTCAACTATCCAACGCTCTCTCCCCTCCTTTATACACCTTTCCTTACCTATTTCCACACACTTCCTCTTAAAGGAAACGGCATGACTTCACCTATTAAAGCTCACCCCTTCAGTTGTATTCTCTCACTCCCGTATACTAGTATCTTGTAATGCCAATTATGCCCCTCCTTCTATATTTTCAATCCCTCTAGCAGCTCTTTACCATCAACCTATAAATATGCTTATACTATCCCATTTGAAAAGAAGAAATAAGAGAGAGAAGGAGGGCGGGAGAAGAAGGAAGAAGAAAGAGAGAGGGAAGGGGAGAGGAAAGAAAAAGAGAGAAGAGAAAAGAAGGGAGACATTCCCTCAATCTGGTCTCCTTCCACCTACAACTATGTTAGGAACCGGTATGCACTTAGTCTTTCTACTTTCTCTCCTTTTATCTTATTCTTCAGTTGACTCCAGCGAGACTTCTACAACTATACCTGCTCTGAAAAAAGTAAATAGCCTCCCAGTGGCCAAATGCAACAAACATTGAAGTCTAGCTCTAACACATAACAACTGCTTGATGTCAGGAATAATAAATAAATATTTCTCAAACAAATAAATGAGCAAAAGAATTCAGATTTCAAATACTCAAGTTTCCTGCCTTCTGGACCAGTGCTCTTCTAGTAGACTAGCATTTCTCATAAACAAATGATTTTATTTGCTACAAAGGACATTTCTGGGACAATTAGTGAAACCTAAATAAGGTCTAGGTAATAGTACTGTATCAATAAGAGTATTTTATCAGTGTTGATTACCTATTTTGATAATTACATTATGATTATGTGAGACAATACCTTTGTTTTTAGGAAATACACACTGAAATATTTAAGAGTAACTTACCCTTTCTCTTAATTAACTCATATTCAAGTAATTTAGAAAAAAATTATATATAGACATTTACACAGAGAGAGAGAGAGAACAGATACATCAATTCTTTGTATGATTCTTACAACTTCAAAAGAAACAAATCCTATTGACATAACATAAACAGGAAGCATGAGGAAGCTGAGGATGGCTGTGGAGAGGAAGAAATTTCATATGACATTTAAGTCAAGGAAATAGGAATTGTTCAGTCTAGAAAATTGAAGAGAGGAAATGTAACTGAGGACATTCATCAGAACTAGAAGGAAAAAAATTTTTAACTATTTAAAGGAAATAGCATCTTAGTAACTAATTGAACTAATCACCCTAAGATTTTAGAATTTGATATCAAAGGTGGCAAAAATATTGTTCTTTGATGTTACAGAAACAACTCTGAACTGATTCAGGCAATTAATAAATATATTATTCTTGACATTCTTATGCCTATATATAGTTCCAGTTCAAGAGAATTATCTAAAGAAATTAAAATTTAAAAACTATTTAAAGCATTTTAGTAGTTTCAGCTAACCTGTATCACAAAGTAATGCCAATAGTACATTAAACTACAATGTACAAAGGACTATAGTTTTTAGAAAGCACTTCTAATAGATAATTCATTTCTACTCACCTGTTACTTCTTTTAACTGATTTGTTCTGCCATGGTGGATCTATCACAATTACATCAAATGTTTTCCTACCTAAAAACAAAGACATAATTTCAAAAATACCTTCTGTTTGTAATCACTGTAAAAACTAAACATGTTCTTCAAAACTGAAGTGCTTTCACTACAGACACAAATATGATTGAATGCGACAAAAGGATTTATAGCATTTATTCAAATAGAATAATATATCTAAAAAAATTAGAGATTTCCCTTATAATTTAGGGATTTATGGAATTTTAACATAATTTCACCTGTTACAATTTTTGCAGAGACTACCTGCAGATGACTATAGCTCACTGGGCTGGACATATGATGTATAAATTCCATGTTGGTCTTGGCAGCCATATTAATATGATCCTATCAAACCTAGGTCATTTTTTTTAAACTTTTTATTTTTAAAGAATTTCAGTCTTATAACTGACATATTGACCATAAATAAAACTTCCCCAATTATCTACGAATGTCCTTCTTTCTGATCCAGGATCAAAACCAGGATCACACATTGCATTTAGGTGCAATCTCTCCTAAATCTCCTCCAATCTGGGTAAGTTCTTCAGTATTTCTTTGTCTTTTATTATTTTGACACTTTTAAAAGCTATTAGCCCATTATTTTCTAGAATGTCCCTCAATTTGGGTTTGTTATTTCCTCGTGACTTAAATTTAGGTTATTTACTTTTGGCAAGAGCATCATCAATGCATTGCCTGCCATGTCCTATCAGAGGAACACATCAGGAGGTACAGGATGTCTAAAAGTCCCATTACTAGTTAGAGACTGACATCACTTGGTTAAAAAGTTGTCTGCCAAGTTTCTCCAGTTTTTCTCTTATAATTAACAAGAATCTCGTGGGGAGATACTCTAAGACCATGAAAATATCCTATGTTTCATCTTTTCATCCACTATTTTGACATCCAATTATTACTATGGTGTTCATCAAATGGAAATTTTTTAGTTCCAACATTCCATTCACCTTTATTAACTGGAATTTCACTATAAAGAAGAGCTGCCCTTTCTCCCCCTTTTATAAACATAGGTATGTTTTTAAAAATGTACACTCCCATAAGTAATCAAAAGAATACAAATTAAAATAAGGCGGTGACACTTTTTAAACTATTAGAGTGACAAAAATCAAAAAGAATAGAACAAAATGTTCATGCATAGCATGGTTTTCTCATTAATTTGTTATCCTGTCATTTACTCTAAAAAATTTATGAGACTGCAACATGGATAATCGCTCATGTGTAAGACGGCTTGATGGCAATTAAAGGAAGCTTTCATTAGTCAGCTACGTAGGAGTTTCTCAGTAACTTAAAATTTTGCTATAAAATGTCCAAATAACAATAAACAGCAGATTATATTCAATTTGGTCAATATACCTCTTACCTACCACGTCCCTTAGAATATTATAATAGTTATAATTTATGAAAAACTTGTAAATCACTGAGTTAAGAACCTGATAGAGATTATATCATTTAATCCTCAAAATGACCCTAAGAAGTATTAATAGATATTATCATTTTATAGATTAGGAAAAGTAAATATTTATCCATTTTTATAGATTAGGTAACTGAGGCTCAGTTTTGTAATGTGAATAGCCCAAAAACTCACAGTTAAATAAGCTTCAGAATCTAAATTCAAATACGTTTGAATCTAAATTCAAATGTGATTGTGGATTTCAGTATCTAAATTTTTTAGCTTTATACAGAAAAATCTTTTAAGAAATTTTAGACAATGAACTCTTGGAACATTAGCTTAAAACATAACCTAAAAGGCTAGGAAATGATTTGGGAATTGGTATTCATAACTGAAGTGTTTCTATTATACTTTGCCATGAAAAGTTAAAGTCCTTTGGTTAAATACAACTGTATACTGAATTCCTAAGTATAGAGAAGTAACTGTATTTGCTCTCTTAGGAACTAGTTTGTGACCCTTTAGTCATAATAAGAATTCAATTTTTTGGCCGGGTGCGGTGGCTCACACCTGTAATCCTAGCACTCTGGGAGGCCAAGGCGGGAGGATCGCTCAAGGTCAGGAGTTCGAGACCAGCCTGAGCAAGAGCGAGGCCTCGTCTCTACTAAAAATAGAAAGAAATTATATGGACAACTAAAAATATATAGAAAAAAAAATTAGCCAGGCATGGTGGCACATGCCTGTAGTCTCAGCTACTGGGGAGGCTGAGGCAGAACGATTGCTTGAGCCCAGGAGTTTGAGGTTGCTGTGAGCTAGGCTGACACCATGGCACTCTAGCCCAGGCAACAAAGTGAGACTTTGTCTCAAAAAAAAAAAAAAAAAAAAAAAAAAAATTCAATTTTTTTTAAAAAAGCAAATGTCAGCATTTTAAAATTGAACTTAATGGAAAAATAACACTGAGAAAAGTGTGTACCCCATCCTCATAAATGTTGACCATTATTCAAAATTCAGACTAGCCCCCTAACTTTTGAGGATTATTTTTCTAATAATAAACACAATAATTACTTACAGTTCAGAAGTGGTTGCATACAAGAAATGTCAGACAAAAGAAAACTGCTTTTTGGTGGCAGCAGGTATTTCTGTCCCATTAAAGTAATCGTTTTTGTAAAACTAGAGTTATTTTCAACAACCCGTGAAAATAAATCCTGCTCTGTAACAGACGTATCATCTTTCATCAATTGTAAGGTCTGAAGTTCCATTTCATTCTCAGAAGGCAAGTGCTTTGCCATTTCACATAATTCTGACAAATTGCAAGTATCAAGTGGTAAAGTAACAGGCTTACTACACTTGTCCTGTTTTTCAGAAAGTGGATAAAGAAAACCACTTTTGAGACCTTCGTGGATTAATTGTAAAGATCCATCCAAAATCAGCTCTCTGATCTGTAAGAGAATTTATTTAAAGTACATTAAAACATCACTGACATTAGAACAATTTTCTAAATAATAAAATTTATATATGCTTTGAATACTTGAATTTATAGATCGAAATCAACATTCTTGATGCTTACAGTAAAATAATTTGTACTACGATGAATGGATAAGAATGTGCAAGTATACCTTAGAACTGCTGTTTCCTAATTGTTGAATGAAACAAACCTCACAAATTCACTGACAATTAAATAACCATTGAAAGTCATATACTGTACTTAGGGGAAAAAAAACCAATAAGTAACCAAATAATATATATAGGAAAATATATCCTGAAACAATTTATAAGATGAATTTGATAATCTGAATGTCTCTAAAAGAAAATGAAATTTCTAATCTATTAAGAGAATTAAGTTTAAATCACAACATTTAATCTTAGATTTTTCTAGTGACCTAATTTTAAAATGAATATACCTTTTATTTTATATAATATAGCTTGAATTATAAAAAAGAAAAAAGTAACTGTAAAATTAACATGTAAACAAAGTTTTACAAAAATATAACTATAATAATAAAAGCCATGTTCCACTCAGATTAATCCTTTCAACTGAAATGATATAAAATATACTAAATGTGTTTTTTAAAAAAAAGACTTTCAGACTTTAGATGTCATGCAGTAAAAAAAAACAGTGGTCCCTAAATAGAAGAAACAAAAGATTATTCCAGCTTACTACCTTGAGAAAGTTCCCAGGCAGCAGCACATGCAGAGTCCAACAGTCTCTCTGAGTTAAGGAGAGGGACCTGGGGGCCTGGAAAGGCTAAGGCAGCTAGAGTTTGCAGGGCACAGTGCCAGAGAGGAGAGGGCATCAAGAGCTCTTGAGAACTGCAGAGGGTCCACTCAAGTCTCCAGCTGAGTAGTGATCAGTACATGCATGTGATGAAACTACCAAAGTCAAGGAAAGAACCAGATGAAATGACCAGAGGAAACAACACCCAGGGCTCACACCAGCCAAAATGGAAAACCTCATCATTCACAGGGCATCAGGTAGACCACTCAGAAGGGTATTGGCTTAGTAGTCGGGGAAAAAAAAATAGCTCTAGACCAAAGTCTGCTCTAGTCCTAAGCTTACAGATACGCTCTGCCCACATGCCCCAACGTGTAACACTTTACCACATTTGCTTTATCCCTCTCCCTGTGATGTGTTTCTCTCAATCTGATAGGTCAAAACTTTCCTGAGAATGTAAATCCTAAAGGATGGTAATAGCCTAACTGAGGAATAAAAAATAAACTTTCATGCTCGCTTCGGCAGCACATATACTAAAATTGAAACGATACAGAGAAGATTAGCATGGCCCCTGCGCAAGGATGACACGCAAATTCGTGAAGCGTTCCATAATTTAAAAAATAAATAAATAAATAACGTTTCATAAAACTTTTCTGATATAATTTTGATCTATGTAAGTTACTTGATTAAGCTAAATTAGTGTTATCTAAGCTTCGTTTTGTAGAAGTTTGTGAGTCAGGCACTTGTTAATTCACATTGTCTATTAATGAACACCATTCCAAATCTGGATGTTCACCTTATTGTACTGATTTTAATAATTTCAATCTTGCTCTTTCCTTTCTTGGTTTCCTATAAGTCTTGCCTCCTTATATCTGTAAAACTGATATTCTGTTCTAGTCCCTGCACAATTACCAAAATTATTTCTCTTAAAGCAAGAAGGCTGCAAGGTACATTTTCTTTTAAAGTCACACATTTGAAATACAATATTATGGGGAAAAGAATCAATACTTGTGGATTACAAATAATTATACCATATTACTAAACTGAGTTAGAATTCTAATCTAATTCCTTATATTCTTGTTGAATTACCAAAAAGGAGCTGTTCTCCTTTTGTAGTTTTCATTATTGCAGTAGGAGTTTCCACAAAATATGCACTGAACACTTGCTCTTGTAACTTTGTAAAACCCTGAGAACAGATTGACCTCTGTTGTTCCCTGGGAGCTAACAACTAAGGTTTATTCATTTAATTGTTTCTAAAAACACTGTATCTATAAGGATTTATTTCAAGCAACTCTGTATCAGATGGACTTTTTTTTTAAAATAAAGATGCCAATATATCTTGCTTTTGTTGTCTCTTACAGTGAGGCACACTGCTCTCTTGTTTGTTTTTAGATTGTTTGACATATAATTTACAAAGTGTACAAGTCATAAGCATATGACTCAAGGACTACTGTGTGTATATCCATGTAACCACTACTTGTGTCAAGATATAGAACTTTTCCCTCTCATGTTGTAATGATTTGGATTTTTTTTCTTTTAATAAGAAAAATATTAAAGGATTACTGTAATTATAAATGGAAAAAAAAAGTCTCAAAAGGATCAACCAGTTTTGAAGGAACTTTTTCTGAGAACAGAGCTCAAGAATATTTAAAGGTATATGAAAATATCCAGTACTCAAAAAGTTAAAATTGAAACAATTTACAAAAAATTTAAAATTACCAGGAATGTAAAGAAGCAGAAAAATAGAATACATTATAAAAGGGAAAATCATGCAATAGAAAAACACAGTAATGACACAGATGATACTACTAGTAGAAAAGTTTACGTGGGTTTACTTGCAGCCCATTTAAAAATATTAGGGAAAAATTAGACAAGGATATTAAGGCACTTATTATACCATATTCATATGTCCAAAAACATAAAGAAAAAAGTGAATATGTTAAGAAGAGACATGAAGCTATTTAAAAAAAACCAATTCAAGCTTCTAGAGAAGAAAACTATAATGCATGAGGAGCATTTTTCCCAACAGCCAAAAGGTAAAAACAACCCTATTGTCCATAAACAAATGGATAAACACAATGTGGTATTTACATACAATGTTATATTTTTCAGTCCTAAAAAGGAAGAAAATTCTGATATATGCTACAACATGGATGAACGAACCTTGAAGAGAGTATGCTAAGTAAAATAACCCAGACACAAAAGGACAAATATTATATGATTTCTCTTATGTGAGGTACCTAGAATAGGCAAATTCATAGAAAGTAGAATAATGGTTACAAGGGGGTGGAGAAAGGGGAAGTTAGTGTTTAATGGGTAGAGTTTCAGTTTGGGATGATGAAAAAGTTCTAGAGATGGACAGTGGTGATGATGGTACAACAGTGTGAAGTACTTAATGCCAGAACTGTATACCTAAAAATGGTTAAAATGGAAAATTTTATGTTAGGTATATTCTACCACAATAAAAAAAAAAAAAAAAGAAAAGAAAGGAATCCACTGTCCTACCATCAGAATAATTCAATCTGTCCAAAATTGAAATTATCGTCCCTCCTAAGCCAAATTCTAAGCCCAAATTTCCTGTTTCAATCAAAGGTACTCCACAGAGTTAAGCTTAAAATATTTGTGTACTGTTTCCTGTCATTTGTTTAACCCTTAGATCTCATTTATCTCTCAGTTCTATAAATATATCCTTCACATTACTCATGCTTTCTTCTGCCATTATCTGAATATTTTTTTTTTCCTTTGGACAATAGGCTTTTATAATTTCTAAAACATCTAAAGTTAACCAATATAAATTTACTTATGTTAAATATTTCAACTACTAGTAGTATAAATTGTGTCAACAAAAACTGATTTAAACTGTTCATTACCATAAAAGTAATAATAAATCACTATTAAATTCTAACCCTAACCAAAATGATTGCTTGATTTTGAAGAACATCTTTATTTACACTTACTATTTATTTTCTATTTACCATGTCACATTAATCTTCCAATGTGATCAATCATTTTACACCTACCTTTGTATGGTATTCCATAGCATCCAATTCACCTTGATTGAAAACAACACATCTTTTACGTTTCTAAAGGGTAAATAAATTACAGGGGAAAAGTTATGTCGCCATCACAATATTGATATTTTGAAATATATTACTTTTTAAAATCACATTATCCATATTGTATATCTCAGACTTTAAAAGGTAATAATTGGCCGGACACGGTGGCTCACGCCTGTAATCCTAGCACTCTGGGAGGCCGAGGCGGGAGGATCACTCGAGGTCAGGAGTTCGAGACCAGCTTGAGCAAGAGTGGGATCCTGTCTCTACTAAAAATAGAAAGAAATTACCTGGCCAACTAAAAATATATAGAGAAAAAATTAGCTGGGCATGGTGGCACATGCCTGTAGTCCCAGCTACTTGGGAGGCTGAGGCAGTAGGATCACTTAAGCCCAGGAGTCTGAGGTTGCTGTGAGCTAGGCTGACACCATGGCACTCACTCTAGCCTGAGCAACAAACCGAGACTCTGTTTCAAAAAAAAAAAGGTAATAATTGTCTACTGAGGTCCAAATTGAAACAAAGGGTATAGACTAAGGAGACAAGCATTCCCAAAGTAAAAAAAAAAAAAAAAGGGTGATGAAAGTTCATCTCAGCTTTATCTGCTATTAATAAGAACTAGTTCTACATGATAAAGTGTAGCACCAGCACCCATGGAATATAAGGACACTGTGATACTGCATGAATAGTCACCAGTGTCACCTATCAGTTCATATGTATGCTATAATTATTCTCTACGTCACTGCTGAGGAAAGGAAGGATCCATGTGCTGCCATCAAAAGAAATTCCAATGTACTTTTAAAAGCTCTTTATGATTAATCTGAGGGTTAGGTACAAATCTGATATATTAACACTGTTCTATATAAAACCACTCCCTAGAAAAGAACATGTAATACTGCGATATAGAGCAAGGACTTTGTACTTTTTATTCCTGAAACCCCAGTGCTTACACACGGTGTCAAAGTCCTAGCAGGCTAACAATAAATATTTGTTGGCTGAATAAATAAATGTACTTAAGATTAAGCTAATTGTAAAATTTGCTTTAGCATATCAGAAACAAGGTAATTTTTGTCATGGTAACATTTATTACATATGTTCACTTACATTTTTCCATATGAAAATAAGAAATTTACCTAACTTAAGAGACTAAACATTAAAATTAATGGCCATATTCTGTAAACTGCAAAGTTCCTTTACAAACGCTTATTTGTCTGAATTACTTATAATGTATTACCTATATACTATTTTACTGAGATACCAGACAACACTGTATATTTTCTTTACTGTGCCTACCACATAGCAGATAACCAATAAATATTTGTTCAAAGAGAAAAAAAATTTGTACAAGAGAAAAAATCACAAGAATATTAAAAGCTCTACTTTGGGTACCTATAACAATGTAATAAATTATCTTTATTACTTTCCTTATTCTAATTCTCAATATGCTTTGTTATTTAATCTTTCTCCTCAACTCAGTTATAAGATCCACAAGGGCAAAGACTGTGATTATCTTGTTTCATCACTCTATGTACAATAGCACATGGAAAGAGCTAAACATTTGTTGAGTAATGAACATTAATCCTATCACTAACAAAGAAAATGCTGATATAATCTATTTGAAGAGGACTTTGTATAATCAACTCTAAAATCCTGAAAGACACAAAAAGTATCAAAGCATAATTAATTTGGTCCTGTATGGCATTCTCAAAACTTTACTAAAAGATTGCACCAGTGTGTATGTACAAGTATATATACTTTATAAACATACATGTTGTACAGTAGCTTTCTATTTTTCTCATTAGAAACTTTTCAAAAAATCACCATTCTTCCAAGCTTTCATTATATGAGCTATCTCCAAGGGTTAGTTCTCTAAAAATCTCTAAGAAAAACATTTACTGCTTAGAAATTTTACAGAGAAACTTTTTTTTTTTTTTTTTAGCAAAAACAGGTGTAAATTTAATTACTACAAATGCCTAAGCCAAAAAGGTGTTTTTGCTATGTGGACTTATTTTCTTTGTTTAATTTATAGGACATTCATTTCAGGGCCAACTTTGCTTATTTTTTGAAATACTATGCAATTTGGTATTCTAAGAATGGTAGAATATTAGGTAAAAGGTAAAAGTTATTCCGTATATGCTAAAGTCTTCTTATGTTTTATTGATTCTTCTTTACACCCAATAAATCACAACATAGTTGAGATATTGAAATGATAGATCTCATTTATGTTTTCTTTTTTTTTTTTTTTTTTTTTGTTGAGACAGAGTCTCACTTTGTTGCCCAGGCTACAGTGAGTGCCGTGGCGTCAGCTTAGCTCACAGCAACCTCAAACTCCTTGGCTTAAGCGATCCTACTGCCTCAGCCTCCCGAGTAGCTGGGACTACAGGCATGCGCCACCATGCCCGGCTAATTTTTTCTATATAGATTTTTAGCTGTCCATATAATTTCTTTCTATTTTTAGTAGAGACAGGGTCTCGCTCTTGCTCAGGCTGGTCTCGAACTCCTGACCTCGAGCGATCCACCCGCCTCGGCCTCCCAGAGTGCTAGGATTACAGGCGTGAGCCACCGCGCCCGGCCTTCATTTATGTTTTCTATAGAAAAATAAATATTTCTTAAAACTTTCTACCTTCCCAATAATAGAATCGGAGATTTCTTTTTTAACACCATTCGTTAGATCTTCCTTTTCATTACTATGCTGGCATTCTTTGTGAACAGCTGGAGTTATATGAGGTTTGGTAACATCAAACAGTTCAGGTCGAAAAACATATTTTTGCGTGAATGTTTCATAATCTTCTCCATCATCGTTCTTTGGCTTGGTGGTAAAGTCAGAAGAAACAAATGTAGCACAGGCTCCAAAAGAGGATACAGAATCCACTTGAAAGGAATCAGAGTGGACAGAAGAAGTGGGCTCATTTTTACTGCAACAAGGCTCATCATGCTGGTGAAATTGATAGTTTATCTTGTTAATAAAAGAAAGATGATCCAGTAACCACCCAGGTGACAACTGTTGTACTACAGACATTATTCTGCTTTAAAAAAGTCTCTGAGAATTAGGGAGTAGAAGTAAAACCCAACTTTCCAGATCAGATTCTCAAATGTCCTGAATTTTAATAAACATATATTTCATACACACAGATAAATCTGATGTGCAAATATATAAACCTCTCATGTACACTGAAGAGAATTTAACACACATATGTTAATAGAGAAGTTCTAAGAAAAATTACAACATTTTAATATAAACTTCTTTTAATTTCAGAGTTGATCATTCAAATTTTCAGCCAACTTGGCCAAAAGGGGTTAAAACCTGATCTGATTTCTGGAATCCCAATTTGATCCTCCTGTTTTCCTAGGCTCTTGACAACTCCTTGCTTTGGTCCTAGGATGTAGCCACCAAGTCCACATCCTCCAAGTCAGGAAGTCACTGAATCCTTAAAAGCTGAAAGTGTCCTATCAAAGCAAAGAATATTAAATTACCCATGAGAATTCAACCTTTTAAATGAGATAAACCTATCTAGAAAGGGTCACAGAATTTCAGGTGGAGTTGTTATCAGGTCAGTGCTTGTTTTTTCAAATTTTCTGTAGTAAGTCAGCCCATTCTCCAGTATCATTGCGGTACTTAATCACTGCTACCAATGGAGGAATAGGGTAAAAAGAAAAGATTGGTCTAGTCAACGCAAATGCAATTTTTCCTCCTTTTTGAGACAGGCTCCTGCTCTGTCATCCAGGCTGCAGTGCAATGGCACAATCATAGTTCAAGGCAGCCTCAAACTCCTGGGCTCAAGTGATCCTTCTGCCTTAGCCTCTCAAATAGCTGAGACTATAGGCATGAGCCACCACACCTGGACAAATGCAATTTTAACAGCACATCAGAATCATTAAACTCTAGCTAAACTGCAAGGTTACAGGTCCAGATCTGTAATTGATTCTGAACAGTACTCCTCAGATATCTAGGTTTTTCAGAACTTTTGTTTTCAAAAGATGGTTTCCAGTTCTGGATATTACTTTCTAAATCTAGCGTAGTGGAGAACTTATGAGGGGACAGAATAAGAAATAAATGAGTGCTTAATAGCACAATTAACAATAATAGCATTTAGATTCAAATATCCAACTCTATGTGTGACATTGTGAGATACACACACACAAATTTTGGCTTTCATCTACAGTTCCTGGCTCACAGCTCCTATAACCCTCCTCCAGGGTGAGAAGAGGGGCTGAAAGTTCAGTTGACCACCAATGGCCAATGATTTAATCAATCATGCCTATACAATGATGCTGTGATAACTGACACTATCTCAAGGTAGACAGTGTCAGTATTAAATTAGAGACACCTAGCTGGTGTCCACTGCTTCAGAATCCAGGAAATGCTTGATTGCTTGTTGAGCGGGAGAAATTCTCCATACACTTCTCAGTGACCAGAGGTCACAGAGGTCTTCTGTGTTGACTGCTGGTATGAAAGTAGAAGGAAAATAGTTTGTTCTTTCTACAGATTATGTATTAGCAACATGACCATCGACACGTTGTTTGATCTCAGTGAGCTTCAAAGTTATTTTTTATGAAATCTCTCAGAAGGCAGTTTAGGTAATTAAAGGAGATGATTCACATCAAGTGCGGTGCACAGTGCCTGAGGCAAAGCCAACTGCTGGAGTAAATGCTAATTGCTGCTATTGGTGACGGTGATCCAGGGTGAACCTTGGTCCCCCACCCATCCCTGCCCCTTCATAGTTACCAAGTGAGGTGAGGAGGCTCTGCAATGGCTAGTGAGAGCTAGAAATTTAGATGGGAATACTGAAACTCAGAGAAAAAAGGTGACTTGCCCAAAAATTACAACCCTAGTTAATGGCACAATTGCTACAAGACCCAAGTATCCAGACTTTCTGAAGCTCTGAGCTCCTCTCCCACCCCCACCCTCTCCAGGTATTGGGCAGAGCCTGTCTCTGGGTTCAAACTCAGAGAAGCGGAGAAATCCTATTTTAGCAATCTACAGCGCTTAGTGCACCCCTGCTGATTCTCTTCTTCACATCCATGCCCTCGCGACCCCCAACCACTCGGATTCTTCCTTGCTTCTCGCAGGCAGCCACCACCAGAGGACGGTGAGACCCTGCAAGCAGTCAAACCCGAAACCCGAATTCTGGCGGCAGCCGCGCTAGCGCGATCCTTGGACCCCACTGCACCCACACTCAGCAACCACTACCTCCTACCTCACTGCTTCCCTTCTCAGAAAAGTGCACGCCGCCTTCCTGGATTCTTATCATGAAAACAGCACCCATCTAAACAGTGGTCACGAAAGACGGCCCTTTCATGGGGGGGCGGGAATCTCCTTCTCTAAGAGTCAACGGGCGCCGCCATGTTGCTGTACGGAAAAAAACATCTCCAGAGCGACTTGGAACGCTAGGGCCGCCCTTGGATCTTCAGGGCTAACTTTAGGAGTCCCGCCAGATTCGCCCGGGGTTGGTTACACTGTCCCAGAGATGTTAGTGCGCGACGTAAAGCAGCTGGGCGCTAACAGCACGCGCAGTTCCGGTGACGAAACGGTCGCATGAGAGTTGCGTGCGCTCGTCGTGCGTAATGGCGTCACACCGGCGGAGCTTTTCAAATTCGAACGGCCTGGGCGGGCGGAGGAAGGAGCTGGTGTTTTGGTGACTGCTGTCGTATCTAGCGGACGATTGCACGGTTTACAGAAATTCGTTCCCTGGGTTGTGTCAGGAAACTGGAAGAAAGGTAACTAATGACGTTGGGTTAACTTTGTTTCTGCAGAACTGTTCTGGAGGAGGAAAGTGAAGGCGCCAACAATTCAAACGTAGAGGCCCTGAGGGACAATGTTTTGGTGTTGGGAGAGGCCACTGGGCCAAATCTGTGTGAGGCGCTAGGTTCACGGAGTCCTCTAAATTTTTATTAGCAACGATTTCCCAAGGCAGAAGGAGCGAGCCTGGGGGTCCCTGATGGGAGAAGAGGCTGGAGAGAGGAAAGGGGAAGTATTGAGGGGAGCGAAGAGGGGAAGGACAAGAGAGGAACTGTTTGGGGTGCTGCGTCTGCATACTACTGTAGCATCTTAGTGGCTGCGTAAGGAGTACGTGTGGAAGTCTTAATCTTAAATCTTGAGAGTACCTCGTAAGTAAAGATTGAGAGTGGACATATGGGTGTAAGTGGAAAAGATGAACAGATGAACAAGCTCTCATTGAAGGAGAAGAAATAGGCGGTCAAAACCGAGAAGGAACGAGTGTAATCAATGTAAAAGACTAAGCAGTACACAGCAAATACAAGGATAACCACTTTCCTGGAAGCCAGGGCAGGACCTGAGAAGGCTGGGTACAGAGATGAGACAGGATCAAAAGGTTTGCCAATCGTGAGTATCCTAGGAGACAGCCTTTTTAGTAAATGTGAAGGGAATTGTTAATGGGGTTTGAAAGGGAGGCAGCTTATAGACCATTTTGTGGACCAGATGATTTATCCTTGTTAAAGGGGAGATTAAAGCCAAAAGGGCAGTAATTAAATATGAACTAGGAAACAATGGGTTAAGGATAGAACGAGAGAGATTGGCATTAGAAGAAGAAAACAGAATAGCTTCATTCTCTGAGACCAACGAAAAGGAAACATTTTGAGGTGAATAAGAGAACCTGAGGTAGTTCTTTGACTTCCCATTGAAACAGGCACAGCCAACAGCACTAATTCGGGCTGGGTTAATATATTCAGGGCTTTAGCTACCATGGATACCCTTGTGAAAGCAAGAGTCATACCTTACTCACTTTTGTATCTCCTGCATTGCCTAGCACACTCCCTTGTACATGATGGGCAGTTAATAAATGTTTATGAGTGTCGAATATTTTAAAATAAAGTTAAATAGATGTACCCTAGAAATGAAGACTTCAGTGTACAGGAACAAATAAAGATATTATAGGGGAAAAGTTATCTTGAAAAAACAGTGAAGCCTGGCTGCCTTTCTAGTTGAGGATAAATAGTTGCTTAATGTACCATCTTTGTCTGGAAAGTTTTTTTAATACTGATTTCATGAACATAGGTCATAAGCATGAAGCGCAGTTCAGTTTCTACTAGTGGTGCTGGCCGCCTCTCTATGCAGGAATTAAGATCCCAGGACTTGAATAAACAGGGCCTCTATACTCCTCAAACGTAAGTGTCTTCCTTGTGGTTCTGACATACATGCTTTTTCTGCTAGGACAAAGAAATCATAAAAATGGTTAATTCAAAGATGCAATGTGAATGATGTCTTGGTGAATACTGTCTGTTACCAGTGGTACCTAATTTCAGATCAGTGAAGTCTAAAAGTGGGCATGGTGTTGTGTGGCATCTCATTTGTTTCTTAAATTCCCAAAGCCAAGTGCTTTACCAGGCATTCCCTAAAAGAACTAATTCTTCTTCAGCACTCCTATTTTCTTCCTTTATTCTAGAGCTACTTGCTTGAGCAGACTCTGTGCTGTAACTTCAGTTTACTGAGATGTTTCCAACTAGCAACATTCTCAATCAAATCAGAGTAATATTATTAGTATTTACTCTGATAATAAGCTGTAATGTAGTAGCAGGGTACAAAACACCACTTCTCCAGACTACTTCCTCAAGATTTGCTGAAAAAGTGTCCAGAAGAACTTGCTATCATAAACTATAGTTTTTCACTATGAGTGATTTTTTTCTAGTTAAGAGAAGGCTAATCGTCAGCCACTGTAGAGCTGTATCAATCCTCTAATACCCAGCTACAAGTTACATGCTAACTGTTCTTAAATTACTTAGATTTACATAGTATGAGCTTCTGCTGCTTTTAGAAATTTGAAATATTTATGTATTTTTCCTTCTGAATGCTTTAATCAAGGAAATTTTTTGTGCTGTTGCACATTACTTACACCAAAAGTTTATGCCTTGAATTGTATTAGAAGCTAAAAAGTCACCATTGTCAATTGTCTATAATTTAGATTATGTATGTCAAGTGCAGCTACATTTTGATAAAGAGAAGGTTTTAAAAGAAAAAATTTTAAATGTGGTTATCAACCTGTGATTGAACTTACCTATTTTAAAATTTTTTTCCTTAAAGTTGTTCCATAAATGTACATATTTTAAGATAATTGAAATCATAATGTAGATAAGGTTTTTGTGCTGCACCTGGAAAAGAGAAGGACTAAGTCACTAGAAACTCCTACAGTGGAGAAGCCAGAAACTTAAATCGGCATAACAACCCTCCCCTCTGGCTGTTTGGTCTTAACTGGGCTTCCTAGCTATACCTTTCTTTCTCTTGGCAAATAAGTGAAATAAGCCAGCAACAGAAAATTAAACACCACATGTTTTCACTCATATATGAAAGCTAAAAAAAGTTGAGCTCATAAAGGTAAAGAGTAGAACAGAGGATACTAGAGGGAAAGAGGGGATAGAGAGAGATTGGTTAAAGGATACAAAATTACACCTAGATAGGAGGAATAAGTTCTACTGTTCTATAGCACTGTAGGATAACTAGGGTTAACATTAATATGGTTTCAAATAGCTAAAAAGAGGAAATTGAACATTCCCAACACAAAGAAATGACAAATGTTTGAGATGATAATTACTCTGATCCAGTCACTGTACACTATATGTGTTGCAACATCACTGTATACTCCATAAATATGTACAATTATGTATCAATTTAAAAAAAATTTTAAGTAAAAATTTTAAAGTAGGAAAAAATGGTATTTGGGATATAAGTTTTCTAGCTTGTTTTTACTCTTTGGAATTGCAAATTTAGGGTAGAAAATTTTTAGATAGCTATTAAAAACATGATGAGTAAAAATGGACAGTGCTACGGTTAAAACAAAGGTTAAATCTATCAAAGGGTGGATGGAGCAGGGGAACCCCCTAACTGGTCCCTCAACATTCCAAGTATTATAACTTATAGTACTATGTTTAAGCCCATCCGATTTACAAGAGCTACCATTGCTGCTAAAAATTTTCATGATTTTTAATTATTTTATAAGTAACGGGGAAGAGGTATTGGTTCTAATGTATTTCCAAAAGTTTCTTGAGCTAATATTTTTGTATTTATTTTAAAGAGTTGTTTTTCTATTTTTCTTAAAGCAAAGAGAAATCAACCTTTGGAAAGTTGAGTATAAACAAGCCTGCATCGGAAAGAAAAGTCTCTGTATTTGGTAAAAGGTAATGATATTTTTTATTAGTTCTAATAAAGGGATTCATATAGCCATATAGTGATGCCCTCAGAGAACAAAAATTCAGATTATACAGTCTCTTTCAAGAGAAAAGTTATAATCTGGTTTTCCTCTGTTTTAAATGGTTAAAATTTTAGGTTGTATCTCCTTTAGATGATAGATTAACACAGTCAGAACACTACTTCATTGTTACAAGTGAATAGTTGATTGAAAAGTGTATGTTTAACTTTCAGATACTAGGAGTCATAGCATTTTAAAATAAGGAGGAATCATCATCTAGTCCAACATTTTAGTCTCAACTTTTTTACACTCTTAAAGATTAATGAAGACTCCAGAAAGCTTTACTTTTACTGGCTTATCTATTGATATTAACCTATTAGAAATTAAAACTGAGAAAAATTTTAAATATGTATTAATTCAACTTAAAATAAAATCCATTACATGGTAACAAATAACATGTGTTTGTTTTTTTTTTGTTTTTTTTTTTTTTTTTTGAGACAGAGTCTCGCTTTGTTGCCCGGGCTAGAGTGAGTGCCGTGGCGTCAGTCTAGCTCACAGCAACCTCAAACTCCTGGACTTAAGCGATCCTACTGCCTCAGCCTCCCGAGTAGCTGGGACTACAGGCATGCGCCACCATGCCCGGCTAATTTTTTTGTATATATATAGTTTAGTTGTCCATATAATTTCTTTCTATTTTTTAGTAGAGACGGGGTCTCACTGTTGCTCAGGCTGGTCTCGAACTCCTGACCTTGAGTGATCCACCCGCCTCGGCCTCCCAGAGTGCTAGGATTATAGGCGTGAGCCACCGTGCCCGGCCAAATAACATGTTTTTAATTTTAAGAAAACATTTTAAAAAACAAAACAATTTCCATGAGAAGAATGCCATTGTTTTACCTTTTCACAAATCTCTTTAATGTGTGGCCTAATAGAAGACAGCTAGATTCCAATATCTGCTTCTGCATTCAGTCTGTTACTGAAATCATACATCATGTAGCCAGCCTCTGGAAATCTCCACTGTACATTCATGAGAGAAGGAGAATGAAAAGAGTAAATAACATCTGAGTTTTACTATGAAAATAGTTTCAACTTCTCAATAATTTCTACATAACACTTTGAGAATAACTATGTAGAGTAGATTAGCAGTTGTCCAGGCTGCAAGTGGGAGAAAGACTGACTGTTAAAGGGCATAAGGGGACTTTGGGGGATGATGATGTTCATATCTTGATTGGTACAGATTATACAAGTACATTCATTATCAAACTTCATCAATCTGTATACTTTAAACAGATGCATTTTATTCTAAACAGATTGTCTCAGTAGATTTTTTTTTTAAATGATCAACCCTAAAATTAAATAAACTATGACATTGTTGTCTCACCAAAACAAAATATAACTTTAAGACAAACCTGCAGTGCGTGCTGCCTGGAGGATGGGCATGCTTGTAGCTTTGACTCAGGCAATTCAAAGGTGATTTATGTGACCAAAGCATTTGTACCCCCATAATATTCTGAAATGTAAAAAATGAGCAGGGAAAAGGAAGGGGAAAAATTTGGAGGATCAGAGTCCAGGTTGCTGAGGACTGAGAAGTAAATGGGAGGCAAGACAATAGCAAGAGCCTCACTTTTGCTACAGCCCAGACTTGTATATTATTTTTTCCTTTAACTGTTAACCATTTGAAAAAGACTTTTTTTTTCATAATTCATAGCTTACTAAAATCACAAATGACCTGCAAAATCCAAATCAAGTGAACAAATATCCCAAAGTAACTTGACATTTCTAAATCTAACTAATCACTGCTCCCACTCTACCCCATTTCCTGTAATGAACTATTTGCTGTCTTTTTTCTCCTCTTAAACTGTAACATTGTTTAGGCTAAAAAAAAAAAAAAAGACAAATCTGTTTCTTCAATTGTTTTGAAAATATTTAGAGATGAAATATTTGTCACCTTATTTAGAAAGTCTCTGCCATGAAACCAAGTTAAACTTCCATTTCTGGTATTTATTCTATGTGATGAAAATCTTAAGGCATTTTTGTAATATAACTCATCTCAGAGCTAAACTTCAGAGATCATATTAATTATGAAGCCTAACATTTGTTGAGCATTCCTATAGGCCAGACATTGTTTTAAGTGCTTTATCTATATCAACTCTTTTAATCAATCCTCAGAACTGCCCTATGAGGAGGTATTGTTATTGTCTCCATTTTATACATAAGGAAATTCAAGCACAGAGAGGTTAAGTAACTTACCCAAGGTCACACAACTGGTAACCGGGACAGAATTTGAAACCATACATTCTGGCTCTAGACCTTATGCTCTTTAACCAATAAATTGAATGATATAGTATTTTGATTGGGTGGAAAATTCTCTTGAAACTTAAAAAGGTATCAGTGCAGTTTTGCTGAACCTATATGCCTATTTTATTGTGGAAAAAAAATTTTAAAGGTTAAGTAATAGCAGTATGTAGAAAAGAAGTTCTCATACTAGTAAATTCTCAGGAAAAATAAGCGAATTATTTAGATAATTAATCAGGGTGGTTAAGTAAGAGAGCCCAAACTAAAGAACTCTTAGATCCTCAGCAGAAAAGAATTTGCAAGCAGCTTGTAGGGAGAAATGAAGTTTTGATGAATAGAGTTCAGATATTAACAGCAATATTTGTTGTAAGTCAATTTTGTAACTTTTGTGCAATAAGGAAAATTATTGTTCTGAGGATATTTAATAAGCTGCAATGATTAACTAAATTGGGCCACAAAGGAGGGCAAAAGGAACCATTATAATGATTATTTAAACAAGAAAAGTTTTATTTGGGGGAAGTAGCACGTATGCTACAGCCACTAATGACTAAAAAGTAGCAACACATATATTTATGGCAAATCACAATTAGATACATAATATACGTATTGCATGACAGAAACGTTGAGAAAAAGCCTGCACAACCTATTTTAGCATATCTCAAAGGCAGCTTTCCCACAAGAAATAATGACAAATGAAAGGGTTGGGAGTAAGGGAGCAGTCATGGAGCAGCAAAGAGAATAGTAAAAGGACTTTGGTTATTGAATACATTCAGAGAATAGTTGGTGCAGAAGATCTAGGGGACTTGAAATGTACATTCTTAGAGTATGGTATATGTGTTGGTAATGTAAAGCATCACAAGTGGGGGTTTTTTCTTGCCTCATTTTATATCTATCTGTTAATAGCTATAACATCATACTTTTCATTATTTGCTCTTTTTCTGTGCTTTAAATAAGAGAATTCTGTTTAGTTAAATAAGAATTAAAGAGTTAAACTTTGATGTTTCATGCCGATGTTAAAACATAAAATCCATCACCTAAATACAAATCTGGGAACGACACCAATTGGACATCAGACTGAGGTGGGGGGTGGGGGAGGGGATAGGGGTATGCCTACACAATGAGTGCATTGCGCACCGTTTGGGGAGTGGTAACACTTGAAGGTGCTGACTCAGGAAAGGGGGGGTGGGGAAAAAAATATGAAACTATTGTTTTTAACTTGCACTGTTCACTTAATAATTTATCATGAATATTTCCCATATTATTTCATATCATTGTACAAGAAATAATGTATACATTATGAGGACATACTGTATCTAACAAGATATACTGTTAGACTCTTTGATTCTGTAAAATTAAATTGAAAAAATAAATAAATAAATAAATGATGACAAAAAAAAAAAAACAAAAACATAAAATCACCTGGAAATATTTAGACTTGATTACAGAAGGAAAGAGTTTTGTTGACTGACTTTTTAAAAATGTGTTTCCAGAACTAGTGGACATGGATCCCGGAATAGTCAGCTTGGTATATTTTCCACTTCTGAAAAAATTAAGGACCCAAGACCACTTAATGACAAAGCATTCATTCAGCAGTGTATTCGACAGCTCTGTGAGGTACGTCATAATTTGAAACGTTCTAAGTTCTGTATGTTCTCTTAGGTATTTCCCAATAATTTTCTATTAAGGAATGCTTGATGTTTCATAAAAATTATTATAGTTTCTTACAGAAAATGGTTATGCACATAATGTATCCATGAAATCTCTACAAGCTCCATCTGTTAAGGACTTTTTAAAGATCTTCACTTTCCTTTATGGCTTCCTGTGTCCCTCATACGAACTTCCTGACACAAAGTTTGAAGAAGAGGTTCCAAGAATCTTTAAGGATCTTGGGTATGTATATTTCTCATTAGTTAGAGACATTATTGGAACACAGAAAAGAATCAAACTCAATAGATTTGTAAAGAATTTGAATTAGAAAAACAACATGTTTTAAGATGATCACTGTCGGCACTATATGTACAATGAATTAAAGAGAGAGAAAAAGGAAACAAAAAACAGCTATTTGTAGGTTATTATAGAACAGCAAGTGATAGAACGTAAGGCCCTGAACTGCTGGGGAATAGAAAGGACAGGCTGGATACCACAGAATCTATAGAATAGGATTGAGGCCTGGTAAAAATGGGATATGATGAAGTTGAAAGAGGGAAGAATGGATTCAGAAACATGTATACATGTAGTTTATTGAGGGTACATTGCATTTGAGAGACCAAAAGGCCTTTGAAAGTGAAGTCCAGCATATTGGTTGAATAAATCAGGTTCTGCAGCTTAAAGGGTATAAGTACAAAGTAATATGCAGAGAAGAAACCAAAAAATACACAAAATCATTGGAAAGTAGGATGACTAAAGACAGAATCTCAACAACTATCTTCTAAAAAAGTCAAGACTATGGGAATGTGTGTGTAACTTCTTAATGTAGCCATTATTTATACTAAATAAGCATATTACATTAGCTTATTTTTTCTAATTTTTCATAGGTATCCTTTTGCACTATCCAAAAGCTCCATGTATACCGTGGGGGCCCCTCATACATGGCCTCACATTGTGGCAGCCTTGGTTTGGCTAATAGACTGCATCAAGGTATTTGATTTGTCATTTTTAAATGTACACATATGAGAGGGATTTTTCTCTCAAAAAGATATTTCTGTTTCTCTCTCAATCTTGCTTTTGCCAATTTCCTCAAAATCCACTTCAGAGTTTTCATTTTTCAAAGGACATTTGATTTTAAGTTTTCAAACTGTTAACACATGATACCAGAGGTACGGGGAAAGAAGTACCACGTTGGCAAGGAGATTATGTTTTCATGAGCTTTTACAGCTCAAAAAAAATGAGTCAATAGGAAACTGATTTCTTATTTTCCTCCATGAAATTCACTTTCCCCCTTTTAAATTAAAATCCATATTTAAGAAAAAGTTCTTTAAAAAGCTCTTCCAATTTTTTCCCCAGTATTTTTATGGGTTCTTTGTGTTGTGTTTAAATCTTAATATATAACTTCAGGTTGAAACCATTTCAACCATTTCAACATTTTCTCCTTAGTTGAGAACTACTCTGTTCTTTCAGTAGAGGCTTTTCTCTAAGTCCTGGAGATATGTTTGTCCCTGTGTAAGGCTTTCCTTGAGTCTTGCAGAATAGCAAATGTTTTCACAGGGACCTTTGACAAGGCAACAATAGCTGTCTTTACGCTGATGACCAGGTAGCAGATTCTATTCTTCATCTTCGGTTCTACCTTACATGTCTTTTAGACATCATTAAATCTGTCACCTGAGACCTTGTTGAGACAGATGAGGTAGAGGACAAGCTGATAGGGCTCCCCTGCATCTTCCCTAGATATACAGACAGTGTTATGAATGCCTTCAACAGAAACCACATTCTTCCTTTATGTATTCTTAATGTGTAGTCCTTTTCTTAAAAGTTAGTATTCTTACACTTAATGTTCACTATACTAGATATAAGTATATAAATATACCTATTTACATAGATATAAATATACATAAACATATCTATATGATATCTAGGTATAAATATTTATATACTTGTATCTAATATAACTATTTCTATATATACATTTCATAGCAATTTCATTTAAATTTTTTTCATATTTGAAAGGTTATATATTTTTTTAAAAGTTATACAAAACAAGGCCGGGCGCGATGGCTCACGCCTGTAATCCTAACACTCTGGGAGGCCGAGGCGGGTGGATCGCTCAAGGTCAGGAGTTCGAGACCAGCCTGAGCAAGAGGGAGACCCCGTCTCTACTAAAAATAGAAAGAAATTATCTGGCCAACTAAAATATATATAGAAAAAATTAGCCGGGCATGGTGGCACATGCCTGTAGTCCCAGCTACCCGGGAGGCTGAGGCAGTAGGATCGCTTAAGCCCAGGAGTTTGAGGTTGCTGTGAGCTAGGTTGACGCCACGGCACTCACTCTAGCCAGGGCAACAAAGCGAGACTCTGTCTCAAAAAAAAAAAAAAGTTATACAAAACAGTTGTTACAAAATGAAATTTCTCTGCCTTAAAAACTCTCCGCTATTTTCCTTTTAATTGTCAATTATAAACATCTGAATGTTTTGCTATAATTTTGGTTATCACTTCCAATTATAAATAACTATAGTATTTCTAAAGATTTTATTGTAAAATCTGATCTAAAATTCATATTTGTATGTACTGAAGGAGTCAGTTGATAACATCTGAGCACCACAATTGAGCTCACGTAAAAGAGAAGAATTACTGGTTCACCTTTTATGTGGCAGTTTCGTTTTGAATTCTTGGAGTTGCATTAAAATGTATGTAAATGTTCTCAATGGGTTAACAGCAGCATAAAGGTCAGCAGAACAGAAGAGAACTAAATATGGAGCCCATCCTTTCTAAATCCTGAGGGGATTTAGTTACTAAAAAATGTAAAAGACTTTGAAAGTATCAAAAGGATACTTTCAAATCTTTTTTGATTTGAAAGAAAATCAAAAGTATTTTAGGGCTCTTTTATAATAATAAAAGAGACTGAGTCATGCAATAATGTAAATGTTTCTGAAAAAGACACTAAAGACCAAATTTGGCAAAACATGAAAGCTGTATGTTTTTCACATCAATTTAATTAACTTAGTGTTACTTGTGTACTTATTAGATACATACTGCCATGAAAGAAAGCTCACCTTTATTTGATGATGGGCAGCCTTGGGGAGAAGAAACTGAAGATGGAATTATGCATAATAAGGTACCATACATTACCATAAACTATAATAATGAGTTGCTTTGAAATTATTCACTAAATGTCACTATTGAAGTTAATACAGATGCTTCTCAACTTACCACGGAGCAACATCCAAAGAAACCCATCATAAGTTGAAAATATTGTAAATCAAAAATACATTTAATACACTAACCTACCAAACATCATAGCTTTGTCTAGTCTACTGTAAACATTCCTTGAACACTTACATTAACCTACAGTGGGGCACAATGATTATCTCATGTAATTTATTGAATACTGTACTGAAAGTGAAAAACAAAATGGTTTTATAGATATTTGAAGTATGGTTTCTACTGAATACTTTTACACTTGAAAAATCTTAAGTCAAGCTATCATAAGTCAGGGAGTATCTGTATATTCTTTTGCAGAGTTGTCCTTTTCCTTTCTGAAAAATTGTAAAATTGATTTTTAAAAATATTAATCAATGGCTCTCCTATTGAAATCACATTATAATTTCCTAAAATTAACTGGTCACAGAAATTTGAAAATGTTAACTAAGTAAAAAATTCAAGGGGCTTGTAATTAAATTGTAAGATGTTATTATTACATGTTACAGATGTAATGTTTTTTTTTTTTCCTCCTTTCTCTCATTCTCAGAATGAAGATATCAATACTGGCAACATTATTTTAATATAATTCCTTGTCAATACAAATCATAATAGATTGAGTATTAACATATTGCATGTGTGTTTTTTGTTTATTTTGTTTTGGCCTTTTTAGTTAGGCGTATTGCTACTTAGCTCAGAGTTAACACTTCCAAAAGTGGTTGAAATAAAAGTAATATGTGGTCTGAATTGGTTTTCCCACCATATACTTTATTAGAACCTAAACTATGTAACTAATCCTATACTATTTCCTAAAATATGCAAATTTGTATATCCAAATGAAGCAAACACCAACTCTGAGGAATAAATTTAAAATGTTGAGATTATACATTAACATTCCCTAGCATACATAAAAGGCCAATCACCACACAGGCCCCCTAAGAAGAAAAACTATTCTCTGTTCTGGCTTTTTTTTTTTTTTTTTTTCAGGCAGAGTCTCGCTCTGTTGCATGGTCTAGAGTGCCGTGGCGTCAGCCTAGCTCACAGCAACCTTAAACTCCTGGGCTCAAGCAATCCTCCTGCCTCAGCCTTCCGAGTAGCTGGGACTACAGGCATGCGCCACCATGCCCAGCTAATTTTTTCTGTATATATTTTTAGTTGTCCATATAATTTGTTTCTATTTTTAGTAGAGACGGGGTCTCGCTTTTGCTCAGGCTGGTTTTTTTTTGGTTTGTTTGTTTTTTGAGACAGAGTCTCGCTCTGTTGCCCAGGCTAGAGTGCTGTGGCATCAGCCTATCTCACAGCAACCTCAAACTCCTGAGCTTAAGCAATCCTCCTGCCTCAGCCTCCCGAGTAGCTGGCACTATAGGCATGTGCCACCATGCCCAGCTAATTTTTTTCTATATATATTTTTAGCTGTCCAGGTCATTTCTTCCTATTTTTCAGTAGAGACGGAGGTCTCGCTCTTGCTCAGGCTGGCTCAAACTCCTGACCTCGAGCGATCCACCGGCCTCAGCCTCCCAGAGTGCTAGGATTACAGGTTTGAGCCACCATGCCCGGCCTGTTCGATTTCTAACCTTCACTTTTTGGAACTTTTGTCACAAAAGGAAAAGTAGGAATAATTTCAGTCTCATCTTTTATTACTGCCCAGGAAATAGTTCAAAGATATATCAACTGACTGGCGTGGTAGCATTGCCTTTTTTTTTTTTTTTTTTTAACAAAAAACAAACATGCCCCTTAACTACTTCAGCAATGATCCCAGCTGGAAAGGCTCCTAGAAAGCCTTTGATCCTACTCTTGAAAGAACTCTCCTCCTACACTGCAATATGTATATGGACTACATTTATAATAATTGCACCTCAGTTTTCCCCCAAGTACCATTACAACAATACCTATTAAGTATTAAATGTCTTAACATTCATCTTAAAGACTAAACCAGTGAATGTTATTCTTGTTATCTGAGCTATTATTTCAAATGAAAATATGTAGAGAAGCACTTTGAAACTATATAGTGCTGTTTGTGTTTAAGACCAGCCTGGGGAACATAGTGAGACTCCATCTCTTAAAAAAAAAAAAAAAGAAAGAAAAGAAAAATTAGCCAGGTGTGGTGGTATGCACCTATAGTCTCAACTACTTCAGAAGCTGAGGCAGGAGGAATGCTTGAGCCCAGGAATTTGAGGTTGCAGTGAGCTAGGATTACACCACTGCACTACAGCTTGTGCGACAGAGTAAGACCCCATCTCTTCAAAAAAAAAAAAAAAATAGTTTTCAGGGTATCCAGCTTCACAAGATTCTGATGCTCAGCTTTGTGGGTCCACAAAAATCAATTTTTTTAATCTATAGGATCAAAATTGACCAAGCATAAGGAAACTGATTCACTCTTACCAAATTCACAAAAGATGGCTCTGAAGTAGAATGAAAATATATTAATTTACCATCAGTATTAATTTACTATTACCTTTCCAGTTACAGAAATATTCATACTGCCTAATCAGGGTACCCTTTTCATATCAGCCAAGTAATAAGAAGGTTGCTTAGTAAGCAAAGAATTAGCACAAAGGGAATTGGTTTGTCTTGAGGAATATTTACTTTATCTAGGCTACGGAAAATTCTGATCAACCTTCCTTGCTTCCTAATAAAGTATGCATTCTCTGTGACCAAAACGCTTCATGGCTGCAAATTATAGTGTTACTTTCTCTTGGATAAATATTAAGAATTCTAGTGTTCTATATAGATTTCTACTTATGATGCCATTTTTTAGCTTGAAGTTACAATATAATTGTAGCCTTTATTAATTACATTCTGGTTTTCACAATTACACCTTGTCAGTTTAATTGGACTTAGATGATCAGCAGTTTAGTTAAATTTTCCATAAGGTGCTTTATTCCTAAAGGTGATTAAGTTTGTGCATTTTATGTTGAATTATATTTATTAATAAGCTTCCTTATTTGACCTTCTCAAAATCCTGAAGGTATCGTGTACTATTTTTAAATATTACTTTTATCCAAATATGTATTATTTTCCTCTTCGTTATTCATATTTAGAAGTAGCACATAAGTCTGTATAGGATAATGATATGCCCTAGGTTTGTGTCTCTTATTTATAGAAGCTCATATGACTACTTAATATTCCTGAGTTTATTTTATTCAAATTAAAATTTTTACCCAAGTGAAACAAACTAAATAGAGAATTATGACTTTGTGTTTAAAATCTGCTTAACCCAATCAGTTGTTTTTAGACTACACCATAAAATGCTATGAGAGTTTTATGAATGGTGCCGACAGCTTTGAAGACATGAATGCAGAGTTGCAGTCAAAGCTGAGTAAGTGTTCTCATTCCTAATATGCTTGCTTTTGATCTTTTAACTCTTCTCATGGAGTGGTAGCTTATTTTACGATATCCAATGTTTATCTGGGCTACTTACTTTAAATGCATCTGGATGCCTGCTGGTTTTTATCTTCATGGTTGCTTTGGTGGAGAGAAGAATAGTTAAGCAGACAGAATGTTTAATGTCAAGCTAGACCTGAGACATAAGCCCTTCCTGTCTCTATGACCTCAATACTTGACCTCTCTGACAGTTTTGCAGGATTACGTGGCAGTGTAAGAGAGTACCAAATGCACTAGCAGGAGCACTGAAGATAATCAGCAAATGTTATTCCTCCTGGGAAGTAATATCCCTGTGATGTCCTTGCTTTACTCATTGAGAAATTAAAGCACCAATTAGTCGAAATACCTAAGATCTCTTTCAGACTTGTAGCAGAAAATTAATAGAACATTACATTTCCAGATAAGTAAGGAAATTATTTTCCACTCAACTATCATCTAGTCAAGTTACATTCAGTATTTACTGGCTAACTCTAAAGCATTCCTAAGGTATTATTTTACATGTTGTTCCCTCTGTTGAAATAGCCTTGTATATAACATGCTTGAGTGGTAGATAAAATAGATAAACCTAACATGTGAAGTTATTTCTCCAAAAACAATAGAATCGATCAAAACAGAATATCACCTTGCCAATGTTAGCACAAAAGGTGAAAGCATTGCCTTAGGTTCCCCTGGGAATGTACCTTCCTGAAGAGTAAGCAGGACAATTTCAGCTTGTTCACATGGGAAAGGGAGCAAGATAGATGATGTTTTGTTTTAAGAGATGAAAATCCATAGTGATCTAAGCTTCTAGTGAGTAATTTGACATTTCTATATGTAATTAATTAAGCATATAAGTTGCGTTCATTCATTCAAACAAATATTTATCGTATACCTACTGTGTGCCAGCCACCATTTAGGCACTGAAGATACAGTAATGAATAAGAGATTAAAAATCCCTGCTCTTATGAACTTACATTTTAGTAGAAAAGAAAAATAATGAAATGAGCAATTAGAAGTCAAATGATGACAAGAGCTATGGAGAAAACTTAAGCAGTGCAAGGAGAATAGAAAGTGCAGTGGAGTAACGGGAAGGGTATGCTATTTTATAAAGGATAGAATGTGCTTCACCAATAGAGTTTTGAGCAGAGACGAGAAGAAAGCGAAGGAGTGAGCAATGGTGAAAACCTACGGAAGAATGCTTTAAGCAGATTTAAGATCTTACCAAGTTTTTGGGTTTTGTCTCCAGAGGATTTATTTAATGTAGATGCTTCCAAGCTGGAATCATTAGAAGCAAGAAACAAAGCGTTGAATGAACAGATTGCAAGATTAGAACAAGAAAGAGAAAAAGAACCGGTTAGTAAATATGTTCATACACTTACTTAAGCTCTTTTAGACTCTTGGGTCTCCTTAGAGGATACTAGCTTCCTTATCAAAATTTTTTAAAAATAGGTTCACAAAGTAAGTTAAATTTTCACATAGGATAGAACTCCCAATGAAAACATGTTTGGTATCTGTGGAGCCTTATTGTCCCTTGTGTTCTATCAGTCTTAGACTAATGGTGCTCAGAATATGATGAAAGATTCTTACCTAATTACATAAGACCAAAAGTATCTTTTGAACAAGGTCCCCATGTTACATACCTCCAGGGAGCACGACTCACAAGAGGCCCTGAGTTTTGGAGTTAGTGAAACAGGAATGGAAATAGTAGGTTTATATAATATATTGTATCCTAAGGGTTTTCTAAAGGCTAAATGTTAATATATAGATATCTAATTTTATTTTGTGTATTATTAGTGAAGCACCCAGACTGTTCTGTAAAATGCCAGATTTAAAATGTTTGTGCTTTTTGACCCTGGCCCTTGGTTTTTTCTATCCCAAACTGACTTCTTGAAAAGTCCATTTTCTTAATTAAGTAATAATAGTATAGTCCCCTTTTAGTTCTTTTGACTCCCTCTAAAAATGAAAGGAAAAATTTACCTGTCTCTAAGATAAATTTAAGTAATACTGCTTTACTTTAAAGTATAGAATGATTATTAATGAGAATAACTAATTTAATATTCTTTTCTCTTAAAGAATCGTCTAGAGTCATTAAGAAAACTGAAAGCGTCCTTGCAAGGAGATGTTCAAAAATATCAGGCATACATGAGCAATTTGGAGTCTCATTCAGCCATTCTTGACCAGAAATTGAATGGTCTCAATGAAGAAATTGCTAGAATAGGTAAGCACAGCTAATGCTAAAAGAGGTCATTCAGACTGGGATGTGGACCTGTGTGGGATTTGTCACATAGAAAAACCGATTTGTTATCCATATCTTTTTTTTCTTCTATGGCAAATGTCCATAGCAGGCTACTAACTTTTCAGTGCCTACTTGTTATAAGAATTTTTTTCTGATAGTTGCAAACGGAGTGGATGAGAGAGAAGTACTTCAGCAAATCATTTGCCATTCCAGAATGATTTAGTTTGAGACATTGATTTGATAACTGTTAACCTAAGATGTTTTTATTCTGTGAATATTTTAACTTTCTTGATTATTAAAGCCATTCGTGGCCAAGAATAATGTTTTACTTAAACCAACGATTAATTTATTTTAAGCTCAGACGTGAAGGTTCCCAATTATTGTGCTGCAAATAGGTTATAACAAAGTCAAGGTATTGATCCTCTCAGCCCTCAGGATGATTCTCTTGGCATGTTTGGTCATCCTCATCCATTCGTCCCAGCTTCTGTAAAAATGCTGTCATGTTCTATGTAAGCCATGGGGCACAAAAGGTTGGAAAACACTGTTGGTAAATAGACAAGACAGCAAGAACCTAACTAGTGTGGTTATCACTGAAAATGTCAGTAAATATGAATAAACTCTGATATATTTTATTATAAATGTTCTTATGTGTGTGGGGAAAAAACTTGTGGTTTTTCTGAATTATTACAAAGAATCATGCAGAAGTATTAAAAGCATTTGACCTGAACATTAACAGAGATAGACTATCTCTCTTAAATGTAAAGATTCCTTTTTTTTTTAAGTTTTAAACTTTTGTTCTTTTCAGCATAAGAACATAGTTGCACATATATTTAAGTGTTTTTTTTATAAAACAAAATCTTAAAAAAGTTAATGATGTTGGGTCTTTTTTGATTCCTAGTAATAAGTCCTGTTTTGTTTTGTTTTGTTTTGTTTTGTTTTTTGAGACAGAGTCTCTGTTGCCTGGGCTAGAGTGCTGTGGCATCAGCCTAGCTCACAGCAACCTCAAACTCTGGGGCTCAAATGATCCTACTGCCTCAGCCTCCCGAGTAGCTGGGACCACAGGCATGTGCCACCATGTCCGGCTAATTTTTTCTATATATTTTTAGTTGTCCAGCTCATTTCTTTCTATTGTTAGTAGAGACAGGGTCTCGCTCTTGCTCAGGCTGGACTCAAACTCCTGAGCTCAAATAATCTGCCTGCCTCGGCCTCCCAGAGTGCTAGGATTACAGGCGTAAGCCACTGCGCCCGGCCATAAGTCCTATTTTATTTTTGCACATACGATAAATTATATTCTTATGCAAAACTGCATTAAGACGTAGTGGTTCTTGGCCGGGCGCGGTGGCTCACGCCTGTAATCCTAGCACTCTGGGAGGCCGAGGTGGGCGGATCGTTTGAGCTCAGGAGTTCGAGACCAGCCTGAGCAAGAGCGAGACCCCACCTCTACTAAAAATAGAAAGAAATTATATGGACAGCTAAAAATATATATAGAAAAAAATTAGCTGGGCATAGTGGCGCATGCCTGTAGTCCCAGCTACTCGGGAGGCTGAGACAGGAGGATCGCTTGAGCTCAGGAGTTTGAGGTTGCTGTGAGCTAGGCTGACGCCACGGCACTCACTCTAGCCTGGGCAACAGAGTGAGACTCTGTCTCAAAAAAAAAAAAAAAAAAAAAATTTAAAAAAAAAAGACGTAGTGGTTCTTAAATAATGTTACCAAATAACCATATAAATCCCAAATGCAGCAAAGGCAAACAATCTTCCTACTGTACTTTCACCTCACTGAAGCTGAAGCTACTCCTTTTAGATATTTTTCCACTTCAATGTGAAGTAGATTGTTAGGGTTTTATTAGTGATTTCATTATGTAGCTTTTTAAAAGGAAAAAATGGTTTTGATTTCTTCCACAGTTCTCAGATGAGATCTTTTTTTTTGTAAATCATTTAGTCCAGGGATGTTTTGAATAACCAAATGCTCTTTAGTAGATAAAATCTCTCAATGCAACTGTAATAAATAAGCATCTATGTCCTTAGCTATATCATGTGTATCCCGAAACCAAGGTAAGATGGCTTTCCTGTTCCCACAATCCACTTAATTATTGTTTTAAAATCTGAATATTTCCATCATTTGTAATTTCTATTTTGAATGATAGTTCTAACAACTTTTGATAACTACTTGAAGCCAGTTTAATCCAATGATTGCATATTCTCCAAATTTGCTTTTAAGTAGTGACTTTACTAGAGGCAACAAGTCAACACAGCAGCCAAGTGAGATACATTGTTTTTCTTTCTGTAAATTATTGGTGAGCACAGGAAGTCAATCTACCACAACTCTGAGACCTTCTATCCTCACCAAATAAGCTGCACGTTCACTTATACTTCTCTTTCTCCAGAAAGGTAAAGCCACATTCAATCTCAAATTCCTGAATAAAAACTTGGGCCATTGTTTCATGGTCCCGAGAAACCTCAGGAAAAAACCCACTATATTTGATAATTGGCTGTGTGTCTGTGAATAAAATCATTGGAGTTAACCAAATATGGTCAACTCAACCATTACGGCATAATTTTTCAGGAAGGTGGCCTGCACAAGCCTGATCATTGTCTTTATTTGCCATGTCACAGCCCCCGCCTCTAAGCGACTGTTTTTTTTTTTTCTGTAACAAGGATTTAGAAAAGGATGAGGAACTTTCTTTCTATGATAGATCATCTTATGTAGTTTATCTGGGCTTTTCACAGCTTGTCTAACTGTTCTATTTATGTTGTCATCCAACTGTTTTAAAGATTTCTTAACCTTCTTGGTGTTCTTATTAGTGAAATCAGAAATCGTTTTTCTAGGAAGAACAATGGAGTGATCCTCAATGTTATTACTAAAGTTCTGTTTTTTAACATTGTGGGTTTTAAATACCGTAATCTCTTAAGTATCGGCACCTCATGGTACCACAGCGCCTCAGCCCAGCCCTGGCACTGACCAACGATGCCCAGCAGCCTAGAATGTCCCTTGACTCCTTGGCTGGGCCCCACTCAGGGTGCGGCCGAGCACATAGCCCCACGATTCTTAATTGTAATCATTGTGTGTGGGGCCACATTTTTTTCATATAGCAGTTTCTGAAAACCGTAGCAAGCCAGTAGGGAAATAAGATTCTAACATAAAACTTTAATTGTAATCATCTTCAAGAATGTTGTTAACAAAGTGGAATCAAACAGAATTATCTAAAAAAAGAGAAAATATATGTATATAACTTGGAAATTTAGATAGCTATATTAAATAATGTCATCTGTTTCTTTGTGGGAATTTTAAAAACTTTAAAAATTTGTGTATTTCCAGACCCCATCTCTAAAAAGAAAAAAAAATGTGTTTTTTTCCCCCTAATGCAGAGCTAGAATATGAAGCAATAAAACAGGAGAACACTCGACTGCAGAACATTATTGATAACCAGAAGTACTCAGTTGCAGACATTGAGAGAATAAATCATGAAAGAAATGAATTGCAGCAGACCATTAATAAATTAACCAAGGACCTGGAAGCTGAACAACAGAAGTTGTGGAATGAGGAACTAAAATATGCCAGAGGCAAAGAGGCGGTATGTCTTTCCATTTCCAGAGTGGTAACTCACCATAGCTGACCTTTGTAAAGGTCTGTCCCAATTAAGAGGAATTTAGTGGTTAGAACAAATCAGCTAAAGGAGTAAAACATTTTAGCACTGACAGTTTAATAAAACACTTATCCCTTTATGTCAATTTAGTTACACCCCAATTTCTCTCAGTCAAATTTAAGGTAGCCTATGTTTTAAAACAATGAACCAAGAAATAAGCAAAAAAAGTCTCTAAGGCCATGAAAATAATTTTCATATATTCCATCCCTCTTATTCTGTAGAGGAGGAAATGAGTCCTTCATTTACCTATTCACTACTCATTTATTTAACATTTGGTGTGTGTCACTTACCATGCTGGGCATAGCAAAAATAAAGATAAAAAGACATAAACTTTCCCCTCAAGAAACTTCCCTCCTAGTTTATACTTTCTACCATGAGATCAGACCTCCAATAGATGGGTGTTTGCATAGGGTACTGAGGAAGCATAGTATACCTAACCCGGATTTAGTGTACATGTTGTGGGGAGATGGGTGAGGTGTTTTTAGAAAAGGCTTTCTTAAAGAGAAAACACCGGAACTGAATTGGGAAGTACAAGGAAGGGTTAGCAAAAGAAGGAGTATATGGGAAAGTTCAGAAAGAAAACGGTCTGATGAGTAAGCTTTTCTTATGGCTGGAGCTTCATACCAAGGGAGGCGTAGTGAGAGACGAGACTCAAGAAGTAAGCTTAGAGAGGTGACGACTTCACAGAGGGTGACAACTCTTTTCATGTTCCTGAGAGCTCTAAGAAGATCTTAAAATTTTTAAACAGGTGTGATCACATTTTAGGAAGATCTTATTTTTGGTAATATGAAAATCTGTGGCAGTAATCTAGTGAGAAATTACAAGCTGAATTTAAATAGTGAGGATTCAAAGAAGTGGATAGATTCTCACCCCCTGGGAGTTAGAGTGAAAAAGACTTGATGAAAGAGAAGGGAAGCAGTTGCCCTGTCTGGCTTAGGTAAACTGGGCAGTAGTGCCATTCTTTTGGGAATAGAGGAGAAGGAAGAAATTGTCAGTCGAGAATGGAGATGGATGTGTTATATGCATGTCCAAGTGAAAATACCATAGGCTATTGTATATATGGGTTTGAGCCTCAGCATAAAAGAAGCAAATTATTCAACTTAATTTTAATTTTACCGGTAGTACATTAACAATTTAGCCAACATTGTTAATAAAAAGGACTTTCTAACCATATGAATTTCTAGATAAAATTTACCCTTATTTGTGTAGATAATCTTTTATAAATGCTCTGTACTCCTGCCTTATCATACACTATTTACTCTTTTTTTTTTTTTTTTTTGGAGACAGAGTCTCACTCTGTTGCCCGGGCTAGAGTGAGTGCCGTGGCATCAGCCTAGCTCACAGCAACCTCAAACTCCTGGGCTCAAGCAATCCTCCTGCCTCATCCTCAAGAGTAGCTGGGACTACAGGCATGCGCCACCATGCCCGGCTAATTTTTTCTATATAGTTTTAGTTGTCCGGTTACTTTCTTTCTATTTTTTAGTAGAGACGGGGTCTCACTCTTGCTCAGGCTGTTCTCAAACTCCTGACCTCGAGCGATCCTCCCGCTTCGGCCTCCCAGAGTGCTAGGATTACAGGCATGAGCCACCACACCCGGCCTATTTACTCTTGTAGATGAACTTTTTCTTAGTAATTCAGTATAATCATGTACATGACACTAATGTGTTCTAAAACAACATAATAATTTAACAGGTTGTCTAGGGATTTTTTTTTTCTATCGAACAGTTCCACAGTGATCTTTTTTAAGAAAGGGAAAGAAAGCATGTGCTTAAAAGACATTTTTTTTTTTTAATGGAGAAAAGTAGAGACCAGAGAGTTTCAAACATAAATTTTGGTTTGAAGTTTTTTTACCCTTGTATTTTCAATTGCAATATTTATTGATAAGTGTAATTCTAAAATTTAAACCTCACTGAAAAAAATCTAGGTATAATGCAAAGTACTATAGTTTCTTAATCAGTCAGGTTTTAACTGTTTTGCATTATTAAAAGTCTGTTTTTCACAAGGGCTGTCCAGAAAGTGTCTAGCCATTGTTAATACAACAAGGACAGTTACATGGCTGGACACTTTCTGGACAGCCCTCGTACATACCTACCTATGTAATTCTTAACATAGAATGGACAGTTTAGGATGAGCAGTTAGCAGTGTCTCCTTTCTTGAGTCTGTTTCACCATACAAAAAAACATACTTTAGCCCTCTATATTCCTTCATCCTGCTGACCTTCTAGGTAATCTCTATCTTCATGTATCAAAGAGAAAAATATACATTTATAAGAAATAGTCTATGGAGATGAGCCCAGAGTCTTTGACTTTAGAATGTGGTAAACCTGGGTTTAGCCCTGGATTTGCCACTACCCACTTATGTGACCTCACCATGTCATCAAGCTTTTCATAGCCTTAGTTTACCTATTTATAAAATGAAGTGTGATTAAGCTAGATCAGTGAATCTGAAATGAGTTAGTTCAATGGATGTTAATGAATGTTCCTCATTATCTCTTGAACTGTGAGAAAGAGAAAGTTATGAATCTCTAGACTAGGGAACTCTGCATTTAACTAACTAAAATGAGCTGTACTAAAACAAATAACAATTTTGATTTGGAAGACCAGGCCAAAAAAAAGGAAAAAAATCTGGGAATTAGGTAAGCAGTGGCCTGGTGATGGGCCAGAGTAGGGCTGTGGACAGTGCAAAGAAAGCCCCAGGGTACTGGGTACCTGAGAGTTAGGTACAAGGGATATTAAAGGATGGGGGCAGGATTCAAAGGAGCATCCTAAATATTGCATCCTTTGTCTTTTTTTCTGGGCTAATTTTTATTCCACATGCCAACTCTGGTAGTAGCCTTCTGGACTCTTTGTTGAGATAGACATTGAGACTGCATCTAGATTCATCAGGAAAGAGTGTGATAAGTTTTCTCTGTCTGAATTGATCATGAGGAGAAAATAGAGAAATACGTGTCACGTCGTTGCTCTCCTGCAGTTAGGCATTATAAGTATGTGGCCTTGTGAAAGCCGTTTTGATTAGATTTTAAAAAAACGTAGTAAAAAACAGAAGAAACTACTTCTAGAACCATTTAGTATTAACATAAGGACTAACAGACCTACATACCTTAGTAGTTTCTAGAAAGCTGCTATATTACAATATAGTAATTGAAATGATTTCGTGATTCATTAGTAGAAGAATTTTTAATTTAATATAATTGCTTTTGACATCTAATGCATTTTTGGATATTGCAGATTATTTAAGCAGGGTCCTATGTGTGTTCTCACCATTGCATTCCTTCACTCAAATTATTTACTTTTATGGATGGGTAATAACAATGAGAAACTAAGTACGTATTAATAGTAAAATGGAAGAAGCAGGGTAAAAGCAAGTTGCCTGGACTCTGCAAATTCATTTATTCAATCAAATATTATAATAAGTTTACTATATGCCAAGCACTGTTCTAGGTGCTAAGGGTACAGCTACTTTGATGGAGCTTATGTTTAGTAGTGGAAGTGAACAAATATATGTCAGATAGTGATGAGTGCTATGAAGAAAAATATAACAAAGTAAGCATTGAAAAATTAGGGACTATCATAGAGGGAAAGCCTTTCTGATGACATAATTTGAACAGAGCCATGAAGGAAGGAAAAAAATATGTTACTAAAATATTTTATCGATACGATTAAAATAACATTTTCAGACTTAAATGATTACATTTCACTTATTTTAGATAAATGAAATGTTTAATTTGTACATTGACAAAACTAAGGTTGAATGTTTTCTTTCATAATTTCTTTATCTAGTACTTTAAAAAGTAAATTTCAGTTAATACCTAAATATGAACTGTTATTCCCAACTATTTGTCAGGTAAGTGGAAGAACAGTAGTATATTACTCACCAATCAATTATAGTCTTTTTTTTTTTTTTTTTTTTTTGAGACAGAGTCTCGCTTTGTTGCTGGGGCTAGAGTGAGTGCCGTGGCGTCAGCCTAGCTCACAGCAACCTCAAACTCCTGGACTTAAGCAATCCTCCTGCCTCAGCCTCCCGAGTAGCTGGGACTACAGGCATGCACCACCATGCCCGGCTAATTTTTTGTATATATATATATATATTTTAGTTGTCCATATAATTTCTTTCTATTTTTAGTAGAGATGGAGTCTCACTCTTGCTCAGGCTGGTCTCGAACTCCTGACCTCGAGCGATCCACCCGCCTCGGCCTCCCAGAGTGCTAGGATTACAGGCGTGAGCCACCGCGCCCGGCCTATAGTCTTAATTATTCTATAAATTAGGTGTGACTAAACCCTTTCATTCTTTGTGTTTGGGGCGGGGATTTTGTTTGTTTGCTTTTGAGACCGGGTCTTGCTCTATCACCCAGGTTAGAGTGTAGTGGTGCAGTCATAGCTCACTGCAGCCTTGAATTCCTGGGCTCTAACAATCCTCTTGCCTCACCCTCCCAAGAAGTTAGGACTTATAGGCACATGCCACCATACCCAGCTAATTTTTTATTTTTTGTAGATACAAGGTCTCACTGCGTTGCCCAGGGTGGTCTCTAACTCTTGGCCTCAAGCAATCCTCCCACCATAGCCTCCCAAAGTGCTGGGATTATAGGCATGAGCCACTGCGCCCAGCCCTTTGTGTAGGTTAAAACTGCTACTTACTACAAAAAAGTACTGAATTACTAAACTACTAAAAATAAATGAAATATATATTGTATAAAGTTGCAAAAATGCCAGTTGAAAACCATATGGAATGGGGCTGCTTTAATGTTTCTTTTTGTGTTCTCTTCTTACAGATTGAAACACAGTTAGCAGAGTATCACAAATTGGCTAGAAAATTAAAACTTATCCCTAAAGGTGCTGAGAATTCCAAAGGTTATGACTTTGAAATTAAGTTTAATCCTGAGGCTGGTGCCAACTGTCTTGTCAAATACAGGGCTCAAGTGTATGTAAGTAATCATGACTACTTTGAAGGTTTTTATATTATATGATTGTTATATAACTTAAGCATGTTCATAACCCAGGCCTAAACAAAGATATAAAACACTGAAACTCTCTCTTCTTTCTTCTTGGTAGTATAAATCTTCTAACAGTGGTCCCCAACCTTTTTGACACCAGGGACCAGCTTTATGGAAGATAATCTTTGCATGGATGGTAGGGAGGTGTGGGGGGCAGAGGGTCCCTGCATGACCCAAGCGCACCTCATTCATTGTACAGTCAACTGTCTCTGCCCGTGACAATCTGCACTTGCAGCCGCTCCCCAGTGCCAGCATGACCACCCCGGCTCCCCCCACCAGATCATCAGGCACCAATCTCTCACAAGGAGCACCCAGCCTAGATCCCTCGCAGCATGTGCAGTCCACAGTAGGGTTCTGGCTCCTGTGAGAATAAAATGCACCTGCTGATGTGACAGGAGGCGGAGCCCACGCGGTGATGCAGGCTAGCGATGGGGGCAGCTGCAAACACAGATGAAGCCTCACTAGCCCACCGCCTGCTGCCTACCTCCCACCGGCTTCCTGCCCTGCAACAGGCCGCAGACCGCCACTGGTCCACAGCTTGGCGGTTAGGGACCACAGTTCTACTATACCTAACTCTTCAAATGATAAAGCCTTTTCTTCCTCTCTACCTACTTTAGCCAAATAGCCAGTAAAAAATTTGATTACATATAAAATAGCCATCAGGACTATAAAAGACAAAAAGGACCTAACCCTTGCTCTCAAGTTGCTACTGTTCCCCTCAGAGGAGAAAGACATAAATAAATGCTCTATACGTGTTTTATTAGAAGTGTTTACAAGGTATAGGAACAAGGTTGGTTCTTCCTATGTAGCAAAAAAGACTCCAGAGATGGTAACCCTGGAATGAAATCTTGGAAGAGGAGATATTTATGGGGGTGGTCTGTAGAAAGAGTTCCAGGCACAAGGACAGACATAAAGGCATAAAATATAGTAGAGCAATAAGTCAACAATGAGAACTTGGTGCCTAATTTGGAAATATGACGAAGGAGGTGGTTTTGGCAAGAAAATTTTTAAATAGCTCTATTGCATCTTCTCAGTTATTTACAGATTTTAGTATTTGGGTTGCTCCCAACAATGCCAGTTTTCAAGATACCTAGTTTTTGAATAGAAGAATGTTGATTAAAGTCAAAGCTCTACATTTTTTCCCTTGTGAATTATTCATTTAACAAATACTTATTAGGTGCATATTGTGTTACAGACCAGCTAGGTGCTTGAGATAAAATACCCAGAAAGATACATTCCTACTTTCCCAGAGATTACAGTTTGTTGGTGGATAGGCATTGATTAAATCAAGCTAGACTTATTTTCAATAGGAAGAAAACACATTCAGTAAACATTTATTCACTTATTTGATTTATTTCTCAAGCCAGTACATGGCTAGGTAAATAGATCAATTGATCTATCAATACGTTATAGGTAGGCAGGCAGATGGAATTAGCTCACCACTGTGTTGAATAGTTTAACATGGCTGATACAAGAAAATAGTTATGTGAATCAAATTGCTGTAGAAAAGATTACTCAATACAAAAAGAACTTAGAGAAGGAGAAATTTTACTTTGATCTCTGGAAAAAGTTTTACATAATAACAGAACAATAAAATGGAAATAGCATCAATAAGGTACAAAGCCAAGTGTTATAAGTAGCATTTGGTGAAAAGTTCTTAAAGAGACTGAAGAGGCCATTGCATCTTTCAAAAAGGAGCGAACAGGAATTAAAACTCAACAATAACTTCAAAAGACCTAATTAAAACATAATGGCAACTGGGATTTTCTTTTGGAGTGATGAAATATTTTGGAACTAGAGGTGATGGTTATACAACATTGTGAATGTACTAAGTGCCACTGAAACACTTTAGTTTCATGTTAAATTTTATGTTTTATGTTTAATTGTATGGTAAATTCATTTTAACCTACTTCTTTTTAACCATTTTAAAGTATGAATTTTATCTCCAATAAAAAAAATAATGACAAGCAATGAAGCACTGTGTTAAAATAAAATCAGTAGAAGATAAACATAAGAAATACAAGCAGAGAATTATAATACTGAATAGTTGAAAAGAATTAAGAGAAAATTCCAAGCATAGGTTCATTTTTCTAAGAAAAATTTTAAAAAATTGATGGAGAACATAGTATAAAAATACAACCTACATAGAAATTGTTCTCAAAAAAGTACTGCAATAAACTAAGGGTACTTATAAAAATGTTTAAATAATATCGATGACTTTCCAGAATAGATGAGCAAATCTTAGATTTTGCTATTTCAAACCAAAAGCAGGTTATATTCTACAGCTATAGAAATTTGATTAAAAATTAGTTTTATTTTCTTGTTGATAATAGATTTAAAATGTCCTGGCTTCACTTTTTTCTCCAAATGTGGCTCCTCCTGTACAGTGTGTAGACATGTCAGGGGAGATGTTTTGCAATTACATGTCATATATCACCCACATTCCTATGTATTTGACAGGTACCTCTGAAGGAACTGCTGAACGAAACTGAAGAAGAAATTAATAAAGCTCTAAACAAAAAAATGGGTTTGGAGGATACTTTAGAACAAGTAAGTAATGAAACATACAGTCACTAAAAGCAAAAATAAGATTTTTAAAACCTAATATTAAATGTGATTTGTGGTTTCTGATTGCTAAGGAATTAATTTTTTAATAAAATTATAGGAAAATGAAAGTTGGGTATGTCCTTGACAGAAATATTTAAAGTAACTTGTTAAGTAATTTAAACATCCTAGGTTTTACATATCACTTATGATGAAGTGATATGAAACTAAGTAAATTTCAAGGTTTTTTTTCAATAAAGAATTGCCTCTTTAACTTGAGATAATTTAATATTCCTTTTTATACTAAAAGATTTGGGGTGGCTACCTTATAGGTAGGCATGTATTATTTGGGATTAGAGGCTAACTGGCTGTGATAGAGTAAGAGGTTTCTTTTTACCAAGCTTTTCATTCTGGATCATGGAATTTCAGGAGAACTCAAACTTAAATGCCTATAGAAGTCTTATTTCTAAAAATAAATTTCATATAGTTCCTACTTCTGAGATCCTTAAAACATAATATCACCTATATCGTATTCAGTAACCTTTAAAGTAAACATTTTTTAGTTGATTAAAAAAGTTAAGCTACTTCTCAAACACACAAAGGATATTGTTCATAGGAGACCAAACAATTAAAGGAAACCCCTTGTTAATTCAGCTCTTCAAGAACTAGTGTGATCTGGCTAACAGATTTCAAGATATAAAATGAAATCCTATCTTTTCTCAGAATAGGAGCTTGTTTATTTTTTCTCATCTGGAAACAAAACGTATGGCCTTTCACAAGTAACTGTGCTAGTAACCCACAGAAAGACATTTTTTTTTTTTTTTTTTTTTTTTTTTTTTGAGACAGAGTCTCACTCTGTTGCCCAGGCTAGAGTGAGTGCCATGGCGTCAGCCTAGCTCACAGCAACCTCAAACTCCGGAGCTCAAGCGATCCTCCTGTCTCAGCCTCCCGAGTAGCTGGGACTACAGGCATGCGCCACTATGCCCGGCTAATTTTTTCTATATACATTTTAGTTGTCCATATAGTTTCTTTCTATTTTTAGTAGAGACGGGGTCTCACTCTTGCTCAGGCTGGTCTTGAACTCCTGACCTCGAGCGATCCACCCGCCTCGGCCTCCCAGAGTGCTAGGATTACAGGCGTGAGCCACCGCGCCCGGCCGTGAAAGACATTTTTTTAATGTTAAATTCTATCAGCACTTACTTTGTATTAGAAAGAATTTTTCCATTCCTCAGAAAAATAGAAAAATTCATAAGATAAGTAAGGAGTTTCACCGTACTGCTGTTACTGTAATTTGGGGCTTCTGAAATATCTATGGAAAGATGATGAAGAACTAGGACGGCTCCCTGGGTAGACAATTTTTTAAGGTTAAGTCTTCCTTTAGCCTGCTTCAGTTTGATTTCTCTTTTTTGTTGGAATGGGCACTAAACCTGGAGACTCTTCAAAAAGGTGCGAATTCCAAACAATAGGGACCTCATGACTGAAATATCTTTCAGACTGACTTCAACTTTTTAAAGGCTATTAGCAGGAAAACTTGGGGAAAAATTATTAAATGCCTACTGTAGACTAGGCCCCATGTTAGCATTCTAAAGATAAATACATCCTGCAGGGACTTTTATTTAGAGAAAAAGGCTGACATATATGCAGTTTTGCTAATCAGATTTTCATTTTTGCAAAACCCCTTGGGCTATAAGAAAACGTGGCTTAGAGGGAATGCAACTGAAAATGTTAGGAAATTAACTTATAGTAGAAATAGAGGGAAGGGAAAGAGTTTAGGAAATGTTAAGAAGGTAGAAACCAAAGATTGTATGGCTCAATGTACAAGTTTGGAGAGAAAGAAGTATCAACAAGCATGAAAAGACAAGCATGAAAACTATTTCTTCTATCATAATGCTTTTGTAGTGTGAATACAGCATGCTCTGAAGTCTCATAATAAACCTAAGTACAGAATCTTTTCTGGGCGATGTGGTAGCTGAGCTGAGTTGTGAATAACAAGTAGGAGTTGGCCAGTGGATACATAGAAGGATGCTCATGAGCACACATGCATCTCTCTCTCTCACACACCTCTTACCCCTTAAGGCCCAGAGTCCAAAGAGCACAACATGTTAATGAATTACCGAGAGTATGGGATAAGGGAAAAACCTAATTTACCACAATGGCAATGTGTCTTTTTGGAATCAGAAAAAAATGTTTAGGTAATGAATGCAACTTTAGTAATGCTGACATGGAATGCGGAAGCTGCTCAGAGATGAGTAGACATGGTTTTGACCAATCATGAGGAGCTAGTGGAAGTTCTGGTTACTTGGGTGTCTGCTGGTCTTATGGCAGGTGAATTTAATGAAACAACTTATTTAACTTATTATTTACTTCAGAAATAACATATATTTAGGGAAAGTCCTTTGAGTTAGAACATCTGGTTTTGAGTTCTGGGCATATGTTAGTTGTGTAATCCTGAGCTAATAGTATTTTTTCCAGTCCATATTCTCACCTGTAAAATAGGAAAAAAACTTCCTTTAGAAAGAATATATGATGATTAAATGAGAATTATATGCAAGTTTCTTTAATAATTGTAGTAACTGCAATGTCTTATCTTTTACCAAATAAATTTTGCCCCAAAAAACTATTTTTTTAATTTCTTATATGTGCAGAATCATCCTTTTAAAGAAAGATGTTAGCTATTTGTACTTTTTATTATTTTCTGTTTCCTGCAGGAAACATTTTCCTTTTGGCCTAGCTAAAGAACATTCTGTATTAATTGCTGGTATAAACTGGAATCAGCACTTGCCAACAGGAAATGAGCTTTAGAAATAAATTTTTTTCTTTAGTTTTGGTTTCAACTGATCTTAAAGATCAAGCTTTAATAAGATTAAATGTGGTTATTTTATTATTATATGGAAGAATGCATTACTATAACTAAATAGCAAACATTATCCAATGAAATTAATATAAACAATTATCTAACATTCCAGAAAGTGAACACACAAATGGAAAACTAAATAACTAGCTACAGTTTATGTAGTCTAAGTAAAGCTAGACTTCAAAACTGTAGAGCAAAAACCATTTATATGTAGGAATAAATTAATATAGTAATATTAATATACGTAATATTTATATAACATATATGACAACTTATAAAGCACTCCCACAACTACTAATAGAAAAACAGATATTAACATCTTTATTTTAAGATTTCTTTGAAATTAATTTCTCTTTTGCAAATAAAATTTTTGGACAAATGATCTGTCAGAGTCCAAAAAGACTAGAAGAAATAACATTTTTTAGTTGGCTGATTGTTAATGTAAAAACACCATAACTTGTTAAAATGTCTTTGATGTATAGTTATGATTTCTCAACCAAAATTTTATTCCCCAAGTTGAATGCAATGATAACAGAAAGCAAGAGAAGCGTGAGAACTCTGAAAGAAGAAGTTCAAAAGCTGGATGATCTTTACCAACAAAAAGTTAAGGTAAAAACTTTGCTGTAGTTTGTATAGGTTAGCCAAAGCTATGTCATGATCAATTGACTAGGCACATATTCTGACACTGAAACTGGAATCTTTAAGCTATCTATATCTAATAACTTGTGTCTTAATTTAGTTCCTGTTCCAAAGTTTATTGTAAGGAGTTATTTTATTTTGTTCTTTAAAGGACATTTTTCTGCATTAGGGCTACTTCACCAAAGAACACTTACTGCTCCATTATCTGATATTTTATACTTGCATATGTGATTTAGTGCCCTAGCAAGACCAAAACAGAGATCTCTCCTACCTTTTCAGAGAGATTTAGTATTATGTACTCCTAAAGCTAGAACCCCAGTAAAGTCTTTTGTATATAATTGCTCGTCAAGAATCACTGCTAACTGACTATCCTGGCCAAATTCCAAAGACCATTCATATGACATCTAGAAGGTGGGTAAAATAATAAGATTGATTCTCCACTCTACCTCCTGACCAGCATTTTATTTAGAGAAGTATTCAGATGATTCTCTTCATTGCCAATTATACAATTTATGTGAATATTTCAACTATGCCATTATTTTTTACTTTCAACAAGGTATTGGGAATTGAAAACTTTTCCTCTTGGCCTATATTATATTTAGGACCTGCACATTTTTTTAAGCAGTGTGAAATTTTTAGAAAATATACCATATAATATGACCTGCATGTGAAATGTGAGACATTTGGTAATCATTTTTTCATATGTCCTCCATGACAATACTTGAGTTTATTCTCTGAAGCACTTACATGAAAGACTTTATGATACTTCATTTTCACAAACCTAAGAATTGAACTACGGCTACCTTGCCTATGCATAGTTAATACATCTGTGAAATAAGGAGCTACATAAGGCCTCCCTGATGCTCATGGAAAAATTTTCAAAGTATCATAAAATTTCCTGTAGTTCAGACTTGAAACTACTGCTGAGTGAATCCTACACAGGCCTCTTTCAAGGTCACACTGGTGAATACTTCAAACTCACCAAAAAGCTAAAGAACCTCACTTTCTAGACTCTAACCAGTTGACCTTGGCATCCTAAAAACTGAACCAGACAATTATATTTAGTTTTTAGATCTTTGAGAATAAAATGACTTCTTAATATTTTTAAGGAAATAAGTATTTACTTTTTTTTTTACAGACTTAAAAAATGCTCATTACAAACAATAGAGAATCAAAAGAGAAACATATAAAATGGAAGATGAAAAGTGTCTCACAATCTACCATAATCCCATCACTAGACAATGGTTAAAGTTAGAAATGTGTCTTCCAGATCTACAAACATATTTTTTTAATGGTACCAAATTATACATAGTTTTTTATAATTTGCCTTCCTCAACAGTGTGTCATGGATATCTTTCCATGTGAATATATAGATAGCTATCCTTCAATTGTGTTTCTATTTTATATATGTATAATTTAGCCAACCTCTTATTAATTTTTTCCCTAAATTTTCAACTGACAAATAATGTTGCTGTAAATATCCTTATATGTGTATTTTATGCATTTTTCCATTCTTTCTCTTTGATAAATTTCTGAAGCAGAACCATTGAATTAAAGGTTGCATATATTTTAGATTGTAATAAATATTTTCAAATTTTAAAAAAAGGTCACATTTGTGTTTATAGTATAGAATTCCCAAAGGAGCATTTTAAAGTCTCTTACATGTAAAGCAGTAAGCACCCTGAGAATACAAATGATGCAACCTGATTTTATTAAAATGCTTTACATAAATTTTTAAAATCCACCTAGAGTATATAGAATGTGAATATCAAAAGACCGTAACCATGACTCTACCCTGATAGGAAGCTGAAGAAGAGGATGAAAAAGGTGCCAATGAGCTTGAGTCCTTGGAGAAGCACAAGCACCTGCTGCAGAGTACTGTGAACGAGGGTCTCAGTGAAGCTATGAATGAACTGGATGCTGTTCAGCGGGAGTAAGTTCATCTCGCCAAGATTTATATATTTTCAGATTACTTATTTAACATTTCTATAAAACTAGATCTATTTTTATTTGCTTTAATTTATTTTATAGAGCTATTTGGGGTGGAGGGAGCAGTAAATAGAACTTAACTACAACTGCTTATAACATGAGATACTTTCCCTATCAACAGATACATTCTGCTACTATTATATTATTGCCCACCAAGAAGTCATTCATTTTTAAATCTAATTAATAAATAAATTCTAATCCCTGAAAACAACATAAACACTTAAATCAATTCAAATAACTTTGGCTGTTTCTTAGTGAATTGTGATAAAATTCTTCTAGGCTTTAATACACTACACTAAGTTCTTATATTTTTATTTCCTAGAAATTGTGTATGTTATATGGTAAAATGTAATTATAGTAAAAATTATGGACAGCGTACTATAACACAACATATTCCTTCTTAATAATTTTATTGCAAAATCATATAATAAAAATCACAGAGCCTAAGGGAAAATTGATACTGGGACATAACACTAAAAAACTCCATTAATAACCAGGCTTGGTGTCATGTGCCTGTAACCCAGCTACTTGAGAGGCTGGAGGATCACTTGAATCCTAGTGTTCAAGGCCAGCCTGGGCAACGTAGTGAGACCTCATCACTAAAAAAATAAAATTAAAATAAAATAAAATAAAGCTCCATAAGTGACACATATAAATAAAAGATGGGAACCTAATAAAAATGTTAGCACAATATTACACATGTTTAATAGTTAAGAAATACTTAAATGCTACAATGAATATTGGACCCTTTACCTTAAAAAGACCTCTAGTTTGCGTTGGGAAATGGGCATTCAGAAGGCTGCAGCTTGTGAGTTACTGTGAAGAGGTGGAAAGAGGGTTATCTAAAGTGGGATGGAAAATTGGAGCCTCAGAAGTGGATGCATGTGGCTCATCACATATGCAGTGAACTGAGTAGCTGGTGGATGTTTGAGGTGTGTGCTTATGTGTGTTTTGTGTATCCCTTTGCATCTGGATCCAGCTGGGTGCAGTCTTCTACATTCACCTAGTATTTCTCAAGGAGGAAGTTGGCATAGCAAACTTGAAATTTGTGCTATGCTCAAATTCCACCTGATAAATCAATAGAGTTGGAACAAATACACATTTCCACACGAACATAACAGAAACTGCCTGTATAGTCTGTTATATTTCTCAGAAGTCCTTTATAATCAAATTATACATTGTTAGGGTTTCCTTCTCAGTTTCCCTTATAATTTTTACAACTTACCTAAGAATAATTTTAGCCACAGTATGCAATAACTGTAACTACAAATAGTGGCATCCTTTCTTTAAATATTCTGCCTTTGTATATATAATTCTCTTATGCAACCTATATAAAATCAATGTACTGAATAGTTAATCCATAGGCTCTATGTACATTTATATAAAATATACATTCTTGGCCGGGCGCGGTGGCTCACGCCTGTAATCCTAGCACTCTGGGAGGCCGAGGTGGGCGGATCGTTTGAGCTCAGGAGTTTGAGACCAGCCTGAGCAAGAGCGAGACCCCACCTCTACTAAAAATAGAAAGAAATTATATGGACAGCTAAAAATATATATAGAAAAAATTAGCCGGGCATGGTGGCGCATGCCTGTAGTCCCAGCTACTCGGGAGGCTGAGACAGGAGGATCGCTTGAGCTCAGGAGTTTGAGGTTGCTGTGAGCTAGGCTGACGCCACGGCACTCACTCTAGCCTGGGCAACAGAGTGAGACTCTGTCTCAAAAAAAAAAAAAAAAATATATACATTCTTTTAAGTCTTATGTCACCCTCAAATAACTGAAAAATTCTTACTTTGACATTATAAGTACAAGCCTTGAGAAAGTCATACCTCTTAACTTATTTATTTGTAGTCTAGGGACAGAAAACTCAGTTGAGGTTTATTTGGCCTGCAGTTTTATTTGTTTTGAATTTGAATTTGAATGCCTAAAGATAAGACTTTTACTGCCCCATTTGCAAATTTTCTGCCTTGTCCTGAAAGCATTTGAATGTATATACCTTTGGAGACTCAGATAAGACCTTTTGTTCTAAAGCTTCATATGTTAAATAATGAGATTTTGGTGCTGTTTTTTTTTATCTTGTTGCTTACAAAGGGTCTTTGAAAATGTTTTTATTTCTGTTTTAATGATTGAGAGATGGACCTCTGTGAATTATACATATAGCAAGCAGTGCACGGACTTATATGTATCACAGCTTGGTTTTATTGAATATGGAAATGGAAAGTGAACTAAGTGGAACTGATATATTGGGTTTTTTCCTGGACAACTTAAACAAGAGTTTTTATTCTACAGATACCAACTAGTTGTCCAGACCACAACTGAAGAAAGACGAAAAGTGGGGAATAACTTGCAGCATCTTGTAGAGATGGCTGCTACACACGTAGTGTCTGTAGAGGTAAGTGTATTACGGTCTTTCCTGCATCCTAAGAAAGGTTTTATCAGAAGAATCCTGTCTAGTGTTGTGGCGAGGGGATGCAGGGGAACACTTGTAAATTTTATAAAGTAATCTGCTTTGTTCGCATAAGCAACATACAGTGATACTTTAATACATCAACAATGTGTAATGATGTTGTGCCAGCCATGTTCTACACACAGAAGACACATCAGTGCATTTAGGATTTCATTAAGGTTAAGATGAGTATCTTATGACAAGTGTTTTTCCTTTTTCTGTAATTTCATGTAAACAAAGAGTAAAGTATTTCTGAAGCATGAAGTTTATTTACCTTATCTTCACTCTTCACTTAGCTTAAAAGTTCAACAGTAAAACTTCTTCTAACCTGCTTTAAAGAGCCCTTAAAAGCTAAGATAAATTTATGAACTATAAAATTCCCGGTTAACTTATTAGGTGATAATGTATTTCCAGTTGAGAATGGTTTAAGAAAAAAAAGTTCATTATCTCACATAAATAGGCTTCCATTTATTGAAAACATGATATCCTACCTCCCATCATCTCTCCTGAAAGACATTGAACTGCTGCTTTCCGGCTTGCCAGTGCTCTTTACTGCTCAGTGGTAGGAACTAAGAAAGGCATCTGGACACTACACCAGAAAACCTGGGTTCTGCTCACTTTCTAATTCACCCATTTAGTGGCCACATAACCTTGCCTGATCCTTTTCAACCAGTATTATTTATCTGAATCATAGGCCAGAAAATGATCTGAGTGAATATTTTCTCATTTTCCCAAGGATGGTGTACAATAGTTCCATTCTAGATGCATAAGAGAAAAATTCATTCATAGCATCCAATTGATGGCTTAGAGTGAGAAAGTCTGCTTGTATATATCATTTTACATCTTTTGGTCTTCAGTTTCTTTGTCTGTTAAATGAAAGGGTCATGCTAAACAATTGTCAACGTCCTTAGTACTTTTACCGTTCTATTTGTAGCTATTAGTCTGTCCTCAGTGTTAATCCAGTAGTGACTTATCACTAGGGATTTGTGTGAAAAGTAACCACAGCTATCAAAGTTTTAGTCACTTAAAGTTAGATTTGAAAATATAGTGGTAGATTACTATTATTTTTTAATTTCTGTGCAGTTCAGTGTTTGAGAAGATCAGACCAAATTTAATAAATATTTACTGATCACTTTGTACTATACAAAATTGATGATTAGCCAGTAAAAAAAGTTTAATAGCTTAACTAATAAAATGTAGAAGAAACAGAAAGTCAAACCTAATATGAAGAAATTTTACAACGAGTAATGAAGTTGGACTAAAGAAAACGAGTTTAGATCTAATGGTATCTTTAGATGGTATGTTTTTCTTATGGGACAAAGTGCTTGTTTGAGTAATTCCCAGTTAGAGTACCATACAGGTCTTATGTGGCTTGATGTTCTAGACCAGAGGCCAGTAAACTACAGCCTGTGGGCCAAATTGGGTCCACGGCCTGCTTTTATAAATAAAGTTTTATTGGAACGCAGCCAACTCATTTGTTTCAGTACTATCTATGGCTGCTTTCATACCAGTGTCAAGGTTGAGCAGTTGTACAGAAACCATCTTGACTGCCAAGACTAAAATAGTCACTATACTGTTTGGTCCTTTACAGAAAAAGTTTGCTAACTCCTGTTCTGGACTCCCACTTCCCTGAGGGACACAAAATCACTTTTTTTTTTGTCTATTTAGGCATGCTAAAAATTATTATAAAGCTATAATTACTAGCACATTGCAGTATTGATGCAGAAACACTAGTCTCTGTGATTAAGAGTGCAGAAATAGATGCATGAGCATAGCTATGAAACTGACATGTGAGAGGGGCAATTTTTCAGAATAGTGGGGTAAAATGAATTGTTCAGTTAATGAAGTTGTATCCCTACCTTAAACTCTATGCAAATCAGTTCCAGGTGGATTAGGAAATTAATGTAAGGCTAAATTTTTAATTTTAGGAGAATTATAAGAGACTATCTTTACACCTCAGGGGTTATAAAGGAGTTTAAATTAGATACTAAAAGTACAAACCACAAGAGAAATTTTATTTATGAATTCAGTTTTATTAAAATTAAGATCTTCTCTACATCAAAAGACAGTGGAAGGACAAGCTATAAACTGGTAGAAGATATTTTAAAACACAGCTCATAAAGGATTAACATCCAGATATATAATGGCCTCTAAAAAATAAATAAGAAAAGTGGACAGAAGACTTGAATAGGCCCCAAAAATACATATATCTGAAATATAGCAGTAAAAATAATTTTTAAAAAATACTTGAATGAGAATTTCACAAGAAAACAAAGGTGGCTAATAAACATGAAAATATATACCGTATTCCACCCTTAAGAAATTGGCAAAAATTAGTTTGATAATACCAAATGGCAGCAAGGATATGGAGAAATGGGAGTTCTCATTTACTGCTGGTGGTTATTAAATTGATGTAACAATCTTAGAAAATAATTTGGCAATCCCTAATAAAACTGAAGGTACACATATATATGCAGTTCCACTCTAGGTGTTTGCTGGGTTAAATAGTGTCCCCCCTTGAAATTCATGTCTATCCAGAGTCACAGAATGTGACCTTCTTTGGAAGTAGGGTCTTTGCAAATGTAATTGGTAAAATGAGGTCCTATGGATTAGCGGAGGCCCTAAATCCAATGACCGGTATCCTCATAAGAAGGCCATGTAAAGACAGGCAGAGAGTGGGGTGAAGCAGCTACATGCTAAGGAACACCAAGGATTGCCGGGAAGAGGCAAGGAAGGATTCTTCCCTAGGTCCTTCACAGAGAGCATGGCCCTGCTGACATTTTGATTTTGGACTTCTGGCCTCCAGAACTATAAAGAGAATAAATTTCTGTTGTTTTAAGCTACCTAGTTTGTAGGAATTTATTATGGTATCAATATTTGAAATAGCAAAAAAACAAATAATGTGGTATATTAGTTTCCTATTGCTACTATAATAAATTACCACCAACATAATGGCTTAAAGCAACACAAATTTATTATCTTACTTACTGTATTCAGTCTAAAATTAGTCCACAGGACTGCAGTCCTTCTAGAGGCCCTAGGGTAGGATCCATTTCCTTGCCTTTTCTAGCTTCTAGGGGCCACCTACAGTCCATGACTTTTAGCCCCTTCCACCATCTTCAAAGCCAGCATCATACTATCTCCTCTCCTTTCTGCCCTCTGCTTCTGCTCTTACATTCTCTCTCTAACTCTGACAGTGCGACATCGCTGATTCTCTATCATAAGGACCCTAGTGATTACATTGGGCCCACCTGGGGATAGTGTAGGATAATCTCCTTTTCTCAAGGTCCTTAATCTCATCTGCAAAGTTTCTTTTGCCCTGTAATAAAACATAGTCACAGGGTCCTTTCTGGCATTAGGTCATAGATATCTTTGGGGAGGCTGTTATTCAGCCTACCATAGCTGGGAACAATCAAAAATTCATTACGAGTAAAATAAGTAAATATTGATATATTCATTCTGGAATACTATACAGCAGTACATGAGTAAACTGTAGCTATATGTATTAACATGAATGAATCTTAAAATACTGGACAAAAGGTCATTTAATATCATTCAGTAAATATGAAGATTAAAACTGGATACTTTTAAATCAATATATTATTTAGAGATGCATATCTCTGTGGGTGTGGGGGAGGGGTGTGTGTAATAAAAGTAAAAAGAAAAGCAAAACACTGTTCGTACAAGTGAGTGGTTATCTCTGGGGCAGGAAAAGAGGGGATATAATTAGTATGATTAGGAAAGGGCCTACAGGGTGATACAAGAATATTTTTTTTATTCCTATTCTTTTTTTATGACAGCCTACCATTGAATATTCCTGTTCTTAACTTACAAATGTTACCCTGTGTTTGTAAATTTCACAATTAAGCACTTTAAAAGAAATTAATGTTTTTACATTAAGAATTGCTAATTGTTGTCACTAGAAACATCTTGAGGAGCAGGAGGCTAAAGTTGACAGAGAGTATGAAGAATGCAAAGCAGAAGATCTCTTGGAAAATATTAGAGAGATTGCAGAAAAGTATAAGAAGAAAGCTGCTCTACTTAAGGCTTCTGATGAATGAAGATAAAATGTTGATTATCTTTGTATCCATAGTTAATAAAATTGAATCAGTAAAGTGTGTTTCTTTTCCTTCATTTCTTACTAACTTCACATGGTGAGAAGATAGGTAGTACAGTCTAAACCAGAAGTTAGCAGCTATAGGTTAAGTATCTTGGGACCAGAAATGTTTTGGATTTGTTGTTGTTTTGTTTTCAGAATAAAGTTTTGACTACAACCCATTATATGAGGTCAAATGTGGAATTTTCCTCTTGTGTGGTGTCATGTCAGCACTCAAAAAGTTTCAGATTTTGGAACACTTCAGATTAGGGATGCTCTCAACCTGTACCATGTGGGCCAAATCCAGCCACACCCCCTCCTTTACACATCATCTATGACTGCTTCTTTCACTCTGCAATGGCAGAGTTGCGTGTAGGCAACAGAGACTATGTGGCCCGCAAAGCCAAAGATATTTATTATCTGGCCCTTTATAGAGAAGTTTGCTGATCCCTCTTGTATAAATTATACAAAGATTGGTGCTGTCTAACTAAAACTTTTTGATGACTCTGGACATACAGTCCAACTCCCTCGTGATCCAGAACCATATGGCTTTCCAAGAGGTTAAAGTTCTTTCTGGCTCCATGCCATCTTTACTCTGAGGCAGAAGCATATGGAATGTGAGAAACATGGGAAATAATAAAATAGTTCAATCCCCTCATTTTAGAGATGAGAATTCATCCCTACAGAAGTTCTGATTTACCTCAGGGCACACCTCTTAGTAGCGCAGAAGCCACATTGGAACTTACTGGGGCCGGAGCACAATGCTGAGTACAGCCACGGGAGCTATGAAAAATGAATACCCTGGATGATGAGGAAGTTGTGTTAGAATGTGAGGTTTAGCTTTCTATTCTTTCAACTTTATTCCAACACGAATGTGAGTCAGAATGAACATATGATAAAAAGAAATGTAAGCAATATACTGTAGCAATATACTGTAAGAATTGGGAATGGAATTAACAGCAAAGCTTTATGAGGGGGAGCACATTCAGTCAGAGTGGAATGCACAAATGTCATGGTTGGGGGATAACTAATAGTCAGATATGACAAGATTAGTAGTTACCAATGTACTGAAGAATCTTGATTTCTGACATCCAATAGAACTTTCTTCAATAGAAATGTTCTGTCTGCACTATCCAAAGAGGTACCAGTCCAATGTGGCTGTTGTGCACTCAAATGACATATAACAAAAGAGACTGAAAGATCTGAACAGACATTTCTCAAAAGACATGCAAATGGCCAGTAGGTATGTGAAAATGCTCAACATCAACAGAGAAATGCAAATCAAAACCACTATGCAATAGCATCTCACTCTAGTTAATATGGTTTTTATCAAAAAGACAGGCAATAATGTATGCTGATAGGGATATGTAGAAAGGGGAACCTTTGCGCACTGCTGGTGAGGATGTAAATTAGCACAGCCACTGTGGAAAACGGTATGGAGGTTCCTCAAAAAACTAAAAACCTACCATATGATTGGCAATCCCACTGCTGGATATATCCAAAAGAAAGGAAATCAATAGGCCAGGTGCGGTGGCTCACGCCTGTAATCCTAGCACTCTGGGAGGCCGAGGTGGACGGATCGTTTGAGCTCAGGAGTTTGAGACCAGCCTGAGCAAGAGTGAGACCCCATCTCTACTAAAAATAGAAGGAAATTATCTGGCCAACTAAAAATATATATAGAAAAAATTAGCCGGGCATAGTGGTGCATGCCTATAGTCCCAGCTACTCGGGAGGCTGAGACAGGAGGATCGCTTGAGCTCAGGAGTTTGAGGTTGCTGTGAGCTAGGCTGATGCCACAGCACTCACTCTAGCCTGGGCAACAGAGTGAGACTCTGTCTCAAAAAAAAAAAAAAAAAAAAAACAAGAAAGGAAATCAATATACTGAAAAGATATTGCCTTAATGTTTGTTGCAGCACTATTCACAATAGCCAAAATATGGAATCAACCTAAGTGCCCAACAATGAATTAATGGATAAAGAAAATGTGGTACCTATACACAATGAAATATTCAACCATAAAAAAGAACGAAATCCTGTCATTTGAAGAAACATGGATGGAACTGGAAGTCATTATGTTAAGTGAAATAAGCCAGGCACACAAATATCTCATGTCCTCACTCATGTGGGAGCTAAGAAAGCAGATCTCATGAAGATGGAGAGTAGATGGGTGGTTACCAGAGGCTGGGATGGGTAGGGGAGAGGGAGGGATGAAGAGAGGTTGATTATTGGATACAAAAATACAGTTAGATAAAAAAAATAAGACAGTGTTCGATAAATCAGAGTGACTATAGTAAACAATAATATATTGTATATTTCAATGTAGCTAATAGAGAATAATTCAAATGTTCCCAGCATAAAGAAATGTTTAAGATGATGGATATTCCAATTACCCTGATTTGATTTTACACATGAATGCATCAAAATATCATGTCCCCCCAAAACATGTATATCTATTATATATTAATTTAAACAAACTGTAAAAAAAAGGAGGCTCAAGAGCTTTTGTTACTCTTTCCACTCGTGTGGAAACCGCAGCATCACGATCACCTATGGGCTTGTTAGAAATGCAAACTCTTGGTCGCACCCCAAACCTACAGAATCAGAAACTTCACTTTTTAGTGTGTTAACATAAACTACATATTTAAAGTTTTCATGAGCTTTGACATATATAACTGTAAAACCACCATCAAAATCAAGCTAATGAATGTATTTATCAGCACCAAAAATTTCCTTATAGCCCTTTTCAATCCTTTCTTTCATTGTGGCTTGCCTTTTCATTTTCTTAATTGTGTCTTTTGAAGAGCAAGTTGTTTTTTTTTTTTTAATTTTTTTTATTTCTTTTTACTTTTTTTTTTTTTTTTTTTTTGAGACAGAGTCTCACTCTGTTGCCCGGGCTAGAGTGAGTGCCATGGCGTCAGCCTAGCTCACAGCAACCTCAAACTCCTGGGCTCAAGCAATCCTCCTGCCTCAGCCTCCCGAGTAGCTGGGACTACAGGCACGCACCACCATGCCCGGCTAGTTTTTTCTATATATATTTTTAGCTGTCCATATAATTTCTTTTTATTTTTTAGTAGAGATGGGGTCTCGGCTCTTGCTCAGGCTGGTCTCAAACTCCTGAGCTCAAACGATCCGCCCACCTCGGCCTCCCAGAGTGCTAGGATTACAGGCGTGAGCCACCGCGCCCAGCCCTAGAGCAAGTTTTTAATTTTATTTTTTTCAGCCATCAGGACTCTCTATAGAATAAAGTTTTTAATTTTAATGAAGTCCAATTTATTGCTTTTTTCTTTTATGCTTTTCTTTTATATTTTGTGTAGTATTAAGAAATCTTTTCCATCCCCCATAACAATAAGATGACATAAAAAAAAAAAAAAATCTTTTCCAAACCCAAGAAATCTTTGCCAACTGATGCTTTATTCTATAAGTTTTACAGTTTTGGCTACCAAATCAAAATCAGAATCCAAGTCTGCATTTTAAAAAGATTCCCAAGTTGTTCATATGTACATTAAAATTTGAAATGTAGTACTTGAAAAAGTCATCACTAGTGAAATAGTATGCCTAATGTAATAGTACTTAATAGTGAAGTTAGAAATGACACAGAAAAATCATACCAAGTTCAAACAAAGTGATAACCTAAGTACAACTTGAGCCATGTTCAAGAAACATGTTCTTGGAGGGCACTTTTCTCTTAACCTGTTTTACCTCACTCTACAAGGTTTCTTCTGAGTTCCTCAGGATATGCTTATATTTCAGAACTAACACAATTAGTAGGAGATGTATTCCAGATACAAATGCTAGAGTCAGAAAAAGCTTTAGATACCGTAAAGTTCAACTTCCCAATCAATGAGGAATACTTCCCAAGGCATGTAGATGGTTACCTAGCCCTTGCCTGAATGCTTGCAGCAACAGGGCTGCTTCCAAATTGCTCATTACTTAAAAGCATTTAATGTCTTAGCACACTACTTGTCAGAAGGTTCTATCTTCTATTCGACTGAAATCTGCCTTCATGGAACTTCCTCTAGTTCCATCTTTTTATCATTGAGTAGTTGAGTTATTACAGTTTTCAATTCCCTTGAGGAACACCAATTATTTTTTATTGTTCATCTTATGTTTGATCCTATGTTTGATTAAATCAATCTTTCCCCAATTGTTTTGGTCTCTTTGTCATTGTTCCTTGCTTTCAATGTTATTATTTGAAGACTTAAACACTTCTCTATGGAAGTGTTTTAAAATTTTTATTTGATTTTTAATTTTGAAACAATTTGACTTAAAAAAAGATTGCAAGAATGCAAATAGCCCCCTTCACACAAATTACCAGCTAATATTTCACTACACACATTTATCATTCTTTCCTCCACCCCTCCCTATTTATTTATCTTGACTCATTTGTGAGTTGCAGACATGATACCCCTTTACCTCTAAATATTTCAATGTATATTTCCAGAAACAGTGTCAGTCACTTACCAAACCAGACTCTTACCAAACAGTTATCAAAATCGGGAAATTAATATTGGTAGTTTAATGCCTAATCTACTCAAATATTGATAATTGTCCCCCAAATGTTTTTTATTAGGGTTTTTTGTTGTTGTTGTTGTTGTTGATCCAGGATCCAAACCAGGATCACACATTGCATTTAGCTGTCAAATCTATTTAATCTACTTTACACTGAAAGAGTTCCTTGCTCTGACTTTGACTTTCATAACGTTGGCATTTTTGAAGAATAGTTTATAGACTGTCCCTCAATTTTTGCTTAATGTATCTCATGATTGGATAAGATATACACAAAAGTGATGTTACAATCTTTTCAGTACATCAGAAGGTATATGATGTTGTTAACTTTAATCAGTTGATTTTGGTGGTGTCTGCAAGGTTGGTATTTTCACCTTTGTAATTAATAAGTATCGTGTAGGGAGGATACTTTGAGACTATGTAAACATAATGTTTCTTATCAAGCTCTCAGTTCTGTGTCTCTTGAATGGATTGTTACTATGATGGTTGCAAAAAAATTATTTTTAAATTTCTATCTTCTTTCTATCATTCTTATTAGTTGACATTCTGCTGTGAGAACTTGCCGTTCTCCATCACTTACTCACTTATGTCAGTATGGACCCATGGATTCTTCTTTTAATCAGTGGATTGTAATTTTCTTTTCTTTTTTTTTTTTTGTAATCTTTAACTGTCATTATTTATTTTTATGTTTAAATTATCCCAGATTTCAACCTGGGCAACATAGCAAGATCCCATTTCTACAAAAAATTTTAAAAATTAGCTGAATGTGGTGGGTGCTTGTATTCCCACTTCCTCCGGAGGCTGAGGTAGAAGAATCACTTGAGCCCAGGAAGTCAGGGTTACTGTGAGCTATAACCACTGATGGAGCCACTGGGTGACAAAGCAAGACCTTGTCTCTAATGAATAAATAAATAAACAAATAACCCATATTGTCAAGTGGGAGCCCCTTCATGCTGGCTCTTGTGTCCTTTTTTGACATTTCTCTGTCATTCTTTGAGCATTTGCTCACTTTCTAGTACAGTAAGATGTTCCAGGACCATCCTATACTGTTCCTGCTCCATCCCTAGAATTAGCCAATTCTCCAGTGATCCCTCATTCCTTTTAGTGGACAATAATGTTTAGAATGCAAAATCTGGGCATCTATGTGCTCATTGCTCCTAAGGTGCCACTACTTTCAGGCCCTCTCCAAGGACAGAGCTAGAAAATATAAATATGCATGTACATACACACACCTATGTATCTATCTGTATCAACGTACTAAACCAGGAGTGCTTCTGGATATCTTTAGTTCTAATCCAACACCACACAAGTACTTGATCATGAGGACCAGAGCATAAGGCTCAACAAGCAAGGATTCACTGGCTTGGGGGCACCTTTTCAGAATATGGAAGGGGCCCCAGGGGATAGGTCAAACTCACTGCTGAGGTGGCTCTCAGGAGCATGTATAAAATGATAGCTAACGCTCAGTGACCTGGAAATGGCTGTGTTTCCCTGGCAGAGAGTAGAGGAAGAAATGGAAAGGTGGAGGGAGGTGAGCATGCTGGAATGCATCTATTATGTAAAGCCAGAGACCCCCTCCCAGAGGATTATGTTCCACAGGAGGCCCTGAACACAATTATCCATTAAGGCCATAGGGAATGCCCTGGGGAGAGGGACGGCCGCAACTCTAAGAAGTTCAGTGGTGGGTCCTCTGCAGGCTGGGACGGTGGTGAGACAGGCAGGCGCAGAGCTGAGCGCATCAACATCCATGGGGACCATGGAGCCCTGAAGTAGCAAAGGCCAAGAGGCAGCCCACAAAGATAGGGAAGACCAGAGAAGCCGCCCAGGGGGCTTAACCTGAAGGAAGTTGTGGAGGTAGTTAACAGTGTCCCTAGGAGCAAAATCTAAGGACAGTGGTCCCATGAGATTATAAAGAAGCTGAAAAATTCCTATCATCTACTGAGGTCATAGTCGTGTCGTGACTTTGTAGCCAACACATTAATCACATGTTTGTGATGACACTGGTATGAACAAACCTACTGCACTGCCAGCCATATACTAGTATAGCACATACAATTAAGTACGATACCTGATACTTGATAATGATAATAAATGACTATTACTGGTTTATGTGTTTACTATACTATACTTTTTTTTTTTTTTTGAGACAGAGTCTCGCCCTGTAGACCAGGCTGGAGTGCAGTGGTGCAGTCATAGCTCCCTGCAGCCTCCAACTCCTGCGCTCAAGTGATCCTCCTGCCTCAGCCTCCTGAGTAGCTGGGACTACAGGTCAACCACGTTCAGCTAATTTTTCTATTTTTTGCAGAGATGGGGTCTCGCTCTTGCTCAGGCTGTATACTATACTTTTTGTCATTATTTTAAGGGTGTATTCCTTCAACTTATATTTTTCTAAAAAGTTAACTGTAAAACAACCTTAGGCAGGTCCTTCAAAAGGCATTCCAAAAAAAGGTATTGTTATCATAGGAGATGACAGCTCCAGGCATGTCATTGCCCTGAAGACCTTCCAGTGGGACAAGATGTGGAGGTGGAAGATAGTGATATTGATGATCCTGACCCTGTGTAGGCCTAGGCTAACGTGTGTTTGTGTCTCGGTGAGATGAAAAGCCATACAGATTCCTGAGCAGTAGCCAATGGCTTGGCCATCAGCCCAGGGCCTAGAAAGCAAAGAACTGACTGACAGGAGACAAAATTATCTGTGGCAGAGCCATGTGGATGAACACATAGGACTAGGGACACAATGTGAAGACTTTTGTGTCATGTATTAACACCCACCAGAAAACATCTACAATGGAAGAGGCACTGACAAAATCACTCAGCCAGCTGAAGCTGGGCAGAAGTGGGTGGGCAATGGGCAGCTGGCAGGAGTGGCCATGCCCTCAGAGACAGAAGATACGTGTAGGCCCAGTGGCAAGGACGGCCCCTTTCCAAGACGGATCTGGTTACTGCTACTTCTGGACGTCCTCTTGTCAGCAAGAGAGACCAACACTGAGCCTCTGACACAGCACCATCCCTTGAGGACACCAACTGGCTGCTTGGTGGCAAGTTGACCACATGAGGCCTCTTTCACTCTAGAAGGACCAGAACTTCATCCTCACGAGGAAAGATCCCCATTCCGGGTAATGGTTTGCCTTTTCTGTCCATGGAAGCTCAACCCTCACCATTACCTAAGGCTCACAGAATGCCTCGACCACAAACATGTAATTCCACACACATAGGCTCTGATCAGCGAAAGAAATATAGGAGTGAACCCATGACATGGGATCCACTCATCACGTCACGTACGGGCCTTCTAGAATGCTGGAACAGACATCCAAAGGTGCACCTGAATTGCTAGCTTGGAGGAAACTCTGAAGGGCTGGGATATCATCCCATAGGATGTAACACATTTATTAAATCAGAGACCTCTGTATTCAGCTGTGTCCCCAGCAGGAAGGATACATGGGAACCAAGAGTTGCTCCACTTAGCATCACTCCCAGTGACCCAGTGGGGATTTTGTGCTTCCCACCCCCAAACCTCTACAGGATTGGAGGTCCTGTTACCAAAGTGAACCACATTCTTGCCAAGAGACACAGCAAGGGTACCATTGATCTACTGGTTACAGCTGCCAGCAGGACACTTTGGACTCCTTGTGCTCAGGGAATAGCAGGAGAGTAAAGGAGCCACCACCAATGGAGGGACAAATGCCCTTGCTCATCAAGGAGCTGGAGATGCTCTTAGACAATGGTGGCAGAACCAGGTGATCCAGTTGAGCACCTCCTGCTATGTCCTTGCCCCACTGTAACTAGGAACAGACATGAGCAGCAACCCCAAACTAAGAAGGGGAGGACTGTCGTGCGTTCAGACCCTTTACCTATGAGGATTTGAATCACAGCACTAGGTAAGCCCAGGTGATAGTTGAGAGTGAAGGGAATTTGGAATGGATAGTGGAGGAGGGAGAGGATGACTACCAGCTATGGCCCCACGATCAACCGCAGCAACAGAGCCTGTCGATCTTCCCACTGACCTCACTCTAGTGTTCCCTCAGGAAGAAATGTCCATGCGAACCGTGGAGAGGCTGCCCCCTGAACCTGTGTGAAGAAGCAGATGTGTGTGGCACAGGGGAGTGCTGTGGCAGCTGTGAGGATGTGCCTCCCAGACCTCCAGATCTCCTGCTACAGGCAATGTATTGACTTTGGCTCAAGAATTCCCTAACAGCTTTCCCACACCTTCCTCAGAAGGCCCAGGAAGCTTCCACCTAACCTTTTCTCCCTCCCCCTTCATTGCTTTGTGGTCTGACAGTTCTCTCAGTCTTCTTTGCCTCTCCTATCTCCTTTCTTTTTTTTTTTTTTTTGAAACAGAGTCTCACTTTGTTGCCCGGGCTAGAGTGAGTGCCATGGCATCAGCCTAGCTCACAGCAACCTCAAACTCCTGGGCTCAAGCGATTCTACTGCCTCAGCCTCCCAAGTAGCTGGGGCTACAGGCACGCGCCACCATGCCCGGCTAATTTTTTCTATATATATTTTAGTTGTCCATATAATTTCTTTCTATTTTTAGTAGAGGTGGGGTCTCGCTCTTGCTCAGGCTGGTCTTGAACTCCTGACCTTGAGCGATCCACCCGCCTCGGCCTCCCAGAGTGCTAGGATTACAGGCGTGAGCCACCGCACCCGGCCCTATCTCCTTTCAAAAAGCATTTTCCTTTAACAAAATTTTTGCACATTTAATTCCATCTTGGCTTCTGTTTTGTCTGTGTGTGTGTGTGTGTGTGTGTGTGTGTGTGTGACAGAGAGATTGGGTCTTGCTGTGTTGCTCAGGTTGGCCTCCAACTCCTAGACTCAAGGGATCCTCTAACCTCAGCCTCCCAAGTAGCTGGGACTACACGTGTGTGCCACCATGCCCAGCAGCTTCTGCTTCTAGAGGGACTGAAACTATCAGTTAAATCAGGGAGATTCTTTACAATGTGAGTCTTTCTGACAGGAAACCATGGCATATTTTTCTATTTGTTGAAGTCTTTTGCTGGGTTTTTAAACTTTTCTTCATAAAAGTCTTGTATATTTTAAGTTTATTCCTAGGTATCTTATCTCTTTGTTGCTATCATAAATGGGTCTTTTCTTCCATTATATTTTCTATCCGTTTGCAATTTGTATATATGAAAGATACTGATTTCTACACAGTTATCTAATTTGTCACAAACTTTCTGAGTCTTACACTATTCAGTAGTCTGAGGGTTTTTTGTTTGTTTATTTGTTGTTTTTTGAGACATTTCTTGGTCTTTCACCCAGGCTGGAGTGCAGTGGTGTAATCATAGCTCACTGCAGCCTCTAACTTCTGGGTTCAAGTGATCCTCCTGCCTCAGCCTCCCGAGTAGCTGGAACTACAGGCACGTGCCACCACGCCTGGCTAATTATTCAGTAGTTTTTTTGTTTGTTTGTTTGTTTGTTTTTTGTTTTTTTTGAGACAGTGTCTCACTCTGTTGCCTGGGCTAGAATGCTGTGGCATCAGCCTAGCTCACAGCAACCTCAAACTCCTGGGCTCAAGCGATCCTCCTGCCTCAGCCTCCCGAGTAGCTGGGACTACAGGCATGTGCCACCATGCCCAGCTAATTTTTTCTATATATATTTTTAGTTGTCCATATAATTTCTTTCTATTTTTAGTAGAGCTGGGGTCTCGCTCTTGCTCAGGCTGGTCTTGAACTACTGAGCTCAAGCAATCCTCCCACCTCAGCCTCCCAGAGTGCTACGATTACAGGCATGAGCCACCACGCTTGGCCTATTCAGTAGTTGTTGTTGAGTCTTTGGGTCTTCCAGTTATAGTCATAATTCCTGAAAATAGTAATAGTTTTACTCCCACCTTTTACTTACAATTATACTTCCAATTTCCTTCTTTCATCCAATGGTGTTGACTGGTAAATCAAATATAATATTAAATAATTATGATAGAGAATATCTTTGTCTTTTTTCTAATTTTAGTGAGGATACTTTAAGTATTTTCCTGTTAATCAAAATACCAGCTTTAGTGCTGAGTTACGTATATCATGTTAAGGAAGTATCAATTTTTTTAAATTTTATTGTGGTTATTGAATTTTATCAATGACTTTTCAGAATCTGTGACACTGAACATAATGACTTTTTCCCTATATTTTCATATGATAATTGTCCTAACATATGAACAGCCTTACATTTCCAGAATATCACTTGCCCATGGTGTATTTTTTTTATGTGCTGCTGGATTCTGTTAATATTTTATTTGAGATTTTATTTTCTGCGTTGATACTGGTAAGTGATATTGGTAGTCTGACAGATACTTTTTAATATTTTGCAGGTTTTGGTATCAGTGTTACGCTCACTACAGAGAAAGAAGTTAGACATTTTCCTTCTTTATTAAATTTCTCTGGAATAATAGAAAAGTATTAGAATAATATGCTTTTTAAATTTAGTATGATTTCCCATGTGGGTGTGCTGCTTTTTATGAGGGAGCTCTTTGACAACTTTACTTAGTTCTACAGAATTCAGTTTAAGTTTTTATATTTAATCTCTTCTGTAGATTTGATGAATTATATTAATTTAGACCTTTTTCTATTTGATCCAGTTTTTCAAAATGATTTGCATAAAATTGAGCAACATAGTTTATAGTGATTTTTTTTAATTTTCTGTTTTCATGGTTATTTTCTCCCATATTTACTGACATATTTAAACTCTTTCCCTTTTTCCCTAGAATCAAATAGGGAATGGTTTCTCTATTAAATTGGTTTTTTAAACTTAACACTTATATTAGCAACTCCATCATCTTGACCAGGAACGACTCTGTCAGGGACTTGTCCCGGCATACAAAGCAGCCACCCTCTTCTCGTGGGGCGTTCTGAAGCCATAGATTTCTCAGGGTCCCTATTTGTAGTAAATTGGATACTTTCATCTTGAATTTGTAATGTTTTTCAAGTCGAAGGATAGGTTTTGTGGCCTGTACTTCACTTAGTTTTCCTCAGATAAACTCAGTGTTATCCAAATTTTGCCTCACTAGGAGAACCACTTGCATTTTCTATCACTGAATCTAAAGTGTACTTTCAGAGGCTTTAGAATTTCTTTTCCGCACATTGATTAGTATTTGCAGATACTTAATAAACACTCACAAGATACTGATATTTAAAGTAGTAATATGACCAAAATGTATGAGATTTGTTTTCATCACCTTTTTTTAGTAAAAGGATTCTTTCCTGGGGACGCCACAGAGAAGGGGTAAAAAATAAAACCCGACTTAACTGGGATCACCCTCCACCCCACTATTTAAAAGCCCAATTATACATTATTTGTAATAACCCTAAACTGGAAACAATCCAAATGTTCATCAACCGGTGAATGGAATAAACAAAATGTAAAAAAATAATAATAATAAATAATAAACTTAACACTTATATCTTTCTGTTTCCAACTTATTAAATTTTCACTTTTTTCTGTACTAATTAAATCCTTTTGTTTTGCTTCAATTTATTTTGTTGTTTTCCCCCCTAACTTTTGGGTTAGACTCTTAATTCTTTTTAAAAAAAATCTAAGTCTTGTGTTTGAGCCTACTTATAATGATTTAAAATTCATGGTCTGAAACTGCAATTACTTTTGCACCAACCTAATAGTAACTTTGAATATCTTTAAGATGTAGAATTATATGTAATTTTTATTTTCTTCAAACTCACATATTTTCCAAGCATATACTTATGTTATAGTGAGAAAATAACCATTGTTTTCTAAAGATAAAAAAAATAAAATAAAAAAATCTAAGTCTTGGCCGGGCGCGGTGGCTCACGCCTGTAATCCTAGCTCTCTGGGAGGCCGAGGTGGGCGGATTGTTTGAGCTCAGGAGTTCGAGACCAGCCTGAGCAAGAGCGAGACCCCATCTCTACTAAAAATAGAAAGAAATTATATGGACAGCTAAAAATATATATATAGAAAAAATTAGCCGGGCATGGTGGTGCATGCCTGTAGTCCCAGCTACTCGGGAGGCTGAGACAGGAGGATCACTTGAGCCCAGGAGTTTGAGGTTGCTGTGAGCTAGGCTGACGCCATGGCACTCACTCTAGCCTGGGCAACAGAGTGAGACTCTGTCTCAAAAAAAAAAAAAAAAAAAAAAAAAATCTAAGTCTTTAAGGCTATACATTTTCCTCTGGTTTCTACCTTAGTAGTATCCCATCTTTTTATATGTTGTGTTTTTATTGTCTACAGTTTCAGGTGGAGGTTTCTCTTTGTTGTAAGAACCGTTTAAAACAGTTTTGAATTTCCACATAGAAGGGTTTCCCCTCCCTCAATTTTTATGAATTTCTAGTTGTATTGCAGTATAATCAGAGAGTACTACCTTCATTATTTTTACTGTTCGGATTTTGCTGGAGTGTTTCTCTGTGGCCTAATAGTTTTCTGTGGGTGTTCATGGGCAATTGAAAGGAAAACATATTCTAAGGATATATAAATTGATATATTATCAGTCAGATCTATTTTATTAATTTCTAAGGTCTTCTGTAATTTACTTTTTTTTTTTTTAAGAGACAGTCTTGTTCTGTCACCCAGGCTGGAGTGCAGTGGCCCAACCATAGCTCACAGTAACCTCAAAGTCCTTGGCTCAGGGGATCCTCCTACCTCGGCCTCCCACCTTGGACAGGCATATGCTAATTTTTTTAATTTTTTGTAAAAACAGGGTCTCACTATGTTACCCAGGTTGATCTTGATCTCCTGGCCTCAAGAGATCTTCCCACCTTGGCCTCCCAAAGTGCTGGGATTACAAATGTGAGCCACTGTAACCAGCCTATTTTTTATCTGCTTGATCACTGAGAGACTGAGAAACAGATTCGATAACTTTACCAAGTTCTCATAGTAAATGGCAAAATCTGATTTCAGAACCTCAATTCTTAACTATTATATCATTATTTCGTGGGTATTTGTCATATTTTTCTTTGTGTGGTGTCACTTGGGAGTCAAACCATTCAGTAGGAGAAAGAGAGATCTCCCAGGGGAAAAACTTGAAATCAATAAAAGGGGTTCTGAAGACAGGAGTTTGTGAAGCAATTTAGCAAGGTACCCCAGGAAGTCAGGCAATTCTCCAAGGAGCTAAGAACTGTGCAATATAGTAACATGACTGGAGCAAAAGGAACTGTAAACTACATGAAATTTTGGTCAGTGAAGTTGCCAAGGGTTGGTATACTAAGCAAGGCTGTGGTGTGGTGGGGCAGGGGGAATGTGGTTACATTTGGGATGTAAAATGACCGGTATCAAGCAACTGAGTGAGCCGGGGACGAGTGCCGCCCACATTCTGTACGAGGGTTGTGATAGAGTACAGTTAATCCTTTGCAGATCTTCCAGTACCTTAAGGGGAGAAAGATACCAGTTCTCAAGCAGGAAACTCCACCCGCCAGACACTAACAGAGTTAACATACAAATGGGGAAGGCCCCTAAGTGGTTTGCCTATGAAAGGGAGGTGACAGCTCCTTTGTGGAGGAGGGTGGGGTAATGTGTTGCTCTCCACTGACAGCTCTTGCCCCTCCGGGGAGAGGAGGAACACGTCAGTGCTGAAGAAGCCAGTCTGTTCGCTTGCAGAAATAGGTCCACCTTGGGAAACTTTATGGGTAATATGTCACAAAGAGTTTGCAAACCAGAGCAGTGTCCTCACAGAGGGGTGGAATGGTGGGGAAAATTACTCCCTCCTTATCTTTCAGCTTCAGAAAAGAGCATCTATTCTCGGGCGGGCGTGGTGGCTCACGCCTGTAATCCTAGCACTCTGGAAGGCCGAGGTGGCGGGTGGATCATTTGAGCTCAGAAGTTTGAGACCAGCCTGAGCAAGAGCGAGACCCCGTCTCTACAAAAAAAAAAAAAAAAAAAAAAAAGAATAGACAACTGAAAAAAAAATATATAAAAAATTAGCCGAGCATGGTGGCTCATGCCTGTAGTCCCAGCTACTTGGGAGGCTGAGGCAGGAGGATCGCTTGAGCCCAGGAGTTTGAGGTTGCTGTGAGCTAGGCTGATGCCACAGCACTCTAGCCTGGGCAATAGAGTGAGACTCTGTCTCAAAAAAAAAAAAAAAGAAAAAAAAAAAGAGTATCTATTCTCTACAAAATAGAGAATAAGTTAGTTACCCAGAGAAAGTCCTTAAGTACTTGGCTCACAAAGACGGAGATTGCAAAACTCCACCAATACGCTGGGAGAGAAAGAGAACGGTTGTAAGACTGATTCCCTAGGTATCTGACACCTTTGCAGTAGGGCAGATGAGAGGACGTCCATTTGAGGAAGGTGGTTTTCTAGGCACCAGGAGACTAATGGTCCAAGTTATTCAGACTCTGGAAAAGGGATTCCAGGTCTGCTCTCACACCTGCACCTTCACGTCTCACAGTCTGGAAGAGGGATGAGGAGAAGAGAGACAGTTTGTTACTTGAAATTGTCCATTTTCAGGAGAGGCAGAAAAACACGTGGAATTGAGTCAGCCTAGAAACTGTGCTGGCTGTACAGAGGGGGGAAAGGCGGAACCCCCGGCTCTGACACATCCAGCAGGGAATCTCTGCTGGAGGCTGGCGAGCAGCAGGAGATACTGAGACGGCAGATCATCCCAAGTCGCCCTGTGGTGAGTGCTCTCCACCTGTGGGTGGGGAAAAGGTGAGTAACTGGGTACTGGGGAACAGAGCAGCGCATCCCGGAGTCTTTCCTTAAGGAAATCTCTATCCTGGAGCAAAGAAAGGAAACTTGGGGAGTTTCATCAAGTAAGGGGGAAAATGTGGATTTTAGGACAAGGGAGAGTTAGGAGACTCAAATTCTATGAGACAGTCACTTTGAGAATTGAAGAAGCCACCCAGAGCTAACAAAAGCCAGTTAAATCCCACTAAACAAAGAGAAGACCACAGGCCTTACTGAGAGAAAAAAAGTTGGGCGTATTAAACTTGCTGTGGTAAGGAGGAACTGGTCATGAGATGTTTCAGATGGAGTGGGGCGGGGATGGGGGTAGGGGGCTTGTTATGCAGTTTGAGCTTGTTGTTGGTTGATTCTAAGAAGGGATTGTTAGTCATTCCTTGCAACTGCAGTATTGCCTTAATTATGTTTGGTTAGAAACATTTTTCTGTTGGCCTTGTCTATGTCCTGTAGAAAACATTGAGGTTTTTGTTTGGGGTTTTTTTGTTTGTTTGTTTGTTTTTTTCTCACTCTGTCATCCAGGCTGGAGTTCAGTGGTGTAATCATAGCTCACTGCAGCCCCGAACTCCTGAGCTCAAGTGATCCTCCTGCCTCAGCCTCCCAAGTAGCTGGGACTACAGGCACGCGCCACCACACCCGGCTAACTTTTTTTTTTTTTTCTCATGGAAGCGTGCATAAAAGATATTGGCTAACTTTTTTGCATTTTTTTTTGTAGAGATGGGGGTCTCTCTGTGTTGCCCAGGGTGGTCTTGAACTCTTGGCCTCAAGTGATCCTTCCCCCTTGACCTCCCAAAGTGCTGGGATTACAGACAGGAGCCATTGTGCCCACCTAAAAACATTGTTTATCATGGCCTGACTGCTAGCAGAGTTTCTCAAGCCCTGATTAGAGTTAAGGGTCCCACATGGAGAAAATAATTTGGCTGACTAGAAGGCCACAGACAAAGCTCAGTAGGCTTGTGCGGAGACAGGAGGCTGATCAGCAGCTGTGGAGGTATCTAAGGTGAGCCTTACATCGGATATCCAGGAGCTGTTTCTTGCACTTCCATGGATGCCCTACCCCATGAGAAGCTTTAGAAATTTGTGAGAGACAAGGGACATGGAGAGAGAACAGCAAAATTACACTGAGCATAAGATACGGTGTACTTCCCCTTCCTGTTGTGGTTGGCTTTCGGCTAAAACACCTTGAGGAATTTGGCTTGGAGTTACAAGCAATTTTTCTCTTACGCTAGCAAAGTTGGAGACAATACACTACGTAGCATAAATTTCCCTTTGTTCTGAAAAAGCAACAGGGTTGGACAGATTTAGTTTTGCACATATAAGGCAAAAAAATTCTCTAAAATGGAAAAGGTTGAGATAACATGGATCTAAGAATCTAAAGTATCCAACGGGACCCTGTAAATTGGTGTGTGTGTGTGAACAAGCATGCACACACTTGTGACTCTGTTCTATGTCTTTATTGTTTTTTGAGAAGCTTTTTTTAGGTTTTAGATCACAGGAACAGGAGGATGGACACACCCCACAGCTGTAGAAGCAGGAAACATCTACTATAAAACTGAAGTACAAAAACATGAAAACAGAGTATTTGTGCGTATTTTGGTCCAACTTTCTTGAAAAAGTCTACGTTCTCTATATGTGTGATTGGGAATGGGGAGGCTTGGTTCTCTTCGTGTAGCATATCCGGTGTGATTTAGACAGTTTTTTCTCTGCAAACTTATTGTTTCTTTTGGAGAAGTATTTCTCTTCTAGATCACATTTCAGAAGCAATAGGAGGGAAGTCCCACAGGTCAGCAGGGGGAGAATCGTAGGAGACATGTTCATTTCAAGCTGAAGGAACTGACCTGGGCTTGGCGGAGATCAGTTTGAATTAACTGTTGATGAGGGCATTTAGAACTTAAAAGAACAGACTTTTGAAGAATGTGGAAAATAAAAGCCATCCTTATTTTTCATAATTTATATGGTTATGAGTAACTAAATGACATATGTGCCATATTGTCCGTGTATCTCTTGTGGGGAGGTTGCATTCTAACTCTGTAACAGGCCAACTGCACTCTAAGGGAAGGGTGAGGAATACACAGTTTTGGGGAAGAGATTAATTGTTTTATAAGAAAGTGAAACTTAGATGAGATAGAAACCTAGTCCATAAGGGAAACTTCCATTTGTCTCTGTGTAGAGCAGGAAGGAAAACAGGAGTAACTCCATGACAGACTGGACCTCTTAGGAAAGGCCTAAGTTTTGGTTTCCCCAACGCAGGCCCTCCCCCTCCCCGGAATGCCGCTGGTAACAACTGAGGGCCCTGGCTTGGAAACTGGCCAATTAGGAGCCAAAGCCCCGGCTTGGAAACTGGCCAATCAGGAGCCAAAACTATCGGCCACTTTTGAGGGAACAAATGAACTAAAAGGGGGGTGGGGGGGTGTGCCCAATACATGTAACCTATCGATAAGTATAAAAGCTTTGTTTCCACCCCAGGGCGAGGTCCGGGCTCGTGGAGAGACCACTGCGCTGGTGCTCTGAGCCTTGGACCCTAGCCTGGGCTAGAAAATAAACTCCTTTGTCTGTTGCAGCCTTGGTGACTCTGCCTATCTGTTCCTGGGACTGAGGGAAACCGGTTCTTACATCTGGGCTCTGTCTTGGGACTATATTTGAAATCAATTGGATGCATTTGAAGGCATTACTCATTGTTAGGGGAGGATGGTTTCTTGGCAAGGGCTATAAACTGCAAACGAGTCAGATATATTTTGTAAATCAGACTATATATTCTTTTTTAAAAAATAAGACTATGATTTTAGAGCGGTTTTAGGTTCACAGCAAAATTGATAGAAAGGTATAGAGAGTTCCCATATACCGCTTGGCCCTCCACACGTATAGCATCCCTGTTACCAACACTGCCCACCAGGGTGGCCCATTTATTACAACTGATGAACCCACATGGACACATTACAGTCACCCAACGTGCATAGTTAGGGTTCACTCCTGGTGTTGTACATTCTGTGGGTTTGGACAAATATATTAATATAATGAGTTGCATTCACCATTATTGTATCAGACAGTATCAGAGTCCTTTCCCTGCCCTAAAAATCCTCAGTGCTCTGCTTATTCATCCTCCTCCCCAGCCCCACAACCACTGATCTTTTTACTGTCTCTATAAATTTTGCCTTTTCTAAAATGTCCCCATGGTTGGCATCATTCAGTATGTAGCCTTTTCAGGTTGGCTTCTGTGTATTCTTTTCTATATTCATCACCCTTTTTGGCCCTTTAGTTTCAATGTTGCTCAAAATGTGGTGTTTGGACTATCTCCATTAGAATCACATGGAAGTTCTTAAAAATAAAAATTCCCAGTCCTATATCTGACTGATTCAAAAGATCTGGGTATGGAACCTGGGAATCTGTGCTTTAAACACACACGTCGCAGGTTATTCTTGTGCTTGCTATAGTCTGGACACCCCAGCAGGGTCTCAGCTGTGCTGCCAGGAATTAAGGAGGGATTTGTGTTCATAAAAGGTGATAGAGTCTACAAAACAGAGCTGGTGGTGACAGCCACAGAACGAGATCCCAAGTGGAAGATTGGGACTTCAAAGTTTAACAGAGCCTGTGTGTAAATTCTCCCTCTCTTGCCAATTGTGGAGCTTTTAGTTTGATTCATATTATAGGAGCTAGTAATTTCAGATGAAGCCTGAGGCTTCCAAGTCGGGCTGCTGTTAAATGCTTAAGAAGGTGATCTTCTGTGAGCTGAACAATACCTCTCTGCAACCATTTGAGTAGGATCTCCCTTGGGTTTTCAGTTCTACCTCCTCGAAGTACGGAAAAGACTCCTCACCAACATTTCACTTGGAGCCCGAATCAGTTTGGAACTGCCGTGTGGCCTTATGCGACGTCTGACACCCAGATGACGACACAGGGCCGACAAGAGTCCGAATAACAGTTCACAATTGTTCCTTGCCACACGTGGGTGCCACAGCCACCCAACTCTACACCTACCTATCCTTTCCCACCTCCTTCCCTTCCCTCCCTGTGCCTCTTCCATTACTACTCTCCTGTAGAAGCAAAACTGAAGCTTTGTTCTGCTTCTAGTATGCTTGAGCACCTCATATACTACAGTCAGGAGCAACAACAACGAAAACACACTGTGCATTCTTAGAAAAACTGAAAGCGCTAGGGTCACTGGATGTCAAATATCCTGTTTCCAAAATAACAACCCCCCGAAAACTTCTAGTGCACCTGGATTCTCTAAACAACATTATCACTGACTTTTCGCTGTATGGACTTTGTATATATGAGAGTCCTGTAAGTAAGTTGCTTTGGTTCTACAGGCTGATGTCAACTAGGTACTCTGAAATTTTGCTTGTCTCTCCCGTTAAATACTTGTGTTTTGAATTTAGTAAGCCAGTCTTTGTGGCTTCTTGAGAAAAAAGGCTGACAACCTTGTACTGATGGCAAGTAAAGTTTCTCTTTCCTTTTATTTTTAATTTTTGAGAGTAGGTCTTTTTAAAAATATATATTTTATTTTATTTATTTATTTATTTTTTGAGACAGAGTCTCACTCTGTTGCCCGGGCTAGAGTGCCGTGGCGTCAGCCTCGCTCACAGCAACCTCAAACTCCTGGGCTTAAAGCAATCCTCCTGCCTCAGCCTCTGGAGTAGCTGGGACTACAGGCATGTGCCACCATGCCCGGCTAATTTTTTTTTCTATATATATAATTTTAGCTGTCCAGATCATTTCTTTCTATTTTTACTACTAAAAATAGTCTCACTCTTGCTCAGGCTGGTTTCGAACTCCTGACCTCAAGCGATCCTCCCGCCTCGGCCTCCCAGAGTGCGAGGTAAAAATATATTTTTAATTGACAAATAAAAGTTGTATATATTTGTGATGTACAACATCATGTTTCAAAATATGTATACATGGTAGAGTGGCTAAATCAAGCTAATTAATATATGCATTACCTCACATCCTTTTTATTTTTTGTGATGAGAATCTCCTTCCTCTTCTCAATCCGGCAGTCTTTTGAGTCTTCCTTTGGCACTTTCCTCCTGCCCTGTGTAATGTGCTGGAATCCCTTCCATTGCAGCAAAATCACCTGCATGTCCTTCTCTCCCCAACTCAGTGGAAGCATCATCATCTATCCAGTGGCCTAAACCTAAAACTTGGGAGCTATCCTTAACTCCTACTTCTCCTCAGTTTCTTATCTGGGGTGTGTTGATTCCATCTCCTAGAAGCCTTTCACATCTGTCCGTAATACAACCATAACATCTTCTATTTTTAAATTTTTAATTTCTTTAACTTAAAATATATTTTATATTTATGATATTTTCTTTTTTTCTTTCCTTATTGTTAACTGAAAAATAAAAACTATGTCTATTATATATAATTTACATTACCCATATATAAGTTAGATTTGGCACTTGGGAGCACAGGTCCTTACTCCTAGCTCAGTTTTTTGGTCCCTAACATCATGTTGCCTCTGTATTGCTGTGCAGATAAAAACATGATAATGTGTCCCTCCTCTGAGTGCTTCTTCTCAAGGCTCACAAACCACAGTTTCTTTTCTAATAATAATCAGTTTCATTTCTTTTTAACCACATCTCTTACTGGCAAGCATCACACTATTTTCCAGCAGTGAGTTTCAAATATTAAAACTCACCATCCTTGCATTTTAGGGAACTACAGCTGTTTAATTATTTAAAGTGGCACCAAAAAGGTGTATGTTTCAACCAGCCACGGTACTTACTGTCTCTGGTAACAGATGCCATCTATGGAAGAGCTCAGTGTATTTACCAATATAGCACTTTGCCTCCAATTCCAATTGGCCAAAACAAGGTCTATTAAAACTGAAACTCAGAAAAACTAATTTTGCCCAAATCCCAAACAATACTAACAAATAAGAGAATTTATTTTGAATTTGACTTACGGCTTTCACCAGACTATGATAATTTTTCAAAACAATGATACATCTTATTATTTCAGCACTAAGTCCCACATATAGTTTTAGAGGATTTCAAGGAAATTAGAATATTTGTTGTGAATATACATAGAAGTCATATAGAGAACTGAATTAATGGGAAAATGGCTCAGTTCATATTATATGAACCCCAAATGAGCTTACCTATAGTTCTCAGGCTTTGGGGCCAAATAAATTTGGATTTTAGTCCTACGTCTGTCAATTACCCAAGCCATATGACCTTGGGCAAGAAATTTATTCTTGGCCGGGCGTGGTGGCTCACGCCTGTAATCCTAGCACTCTGGGAGGCCGAGGTGGGTGGATCGTTTGAGCTCAGGAGTTCGAGACCAGCCTGAGCAAGAGCGAGACCCCATCTCTACTAAAAATAGAAAGAAATTATATGGACAGCTAAAAATATATATAGAAAAAATTAGCCGGGCATGGTGGTGCATGCCTGTAGTCCCAGCTACTCGGGAGGCTGAGACAGGAGGATCGCTTGAGCCCAGGAGTTTGAGGTTGCTGTGAGCTAGGCTGACGCCACGGCACTCACTCTAGCCTGGGCAACAGAGTGAGACTCTGTCTCAAAAAAAAAAAAAAAAAAAAAGAAATTTATTCTTTACGTCTCAGTGTCTGCACTTCTAATAGAGGAATATCTATCTAGCAGAATTCATTGAAATAAGTGCCTCACTCTATGAATGACAGTTATTATTATGACAACATTCACAGTAGAAATATCAGTCCTTACGGGATGAATCAGGGTTCCTAGTTGCAAGGAAAAGAAACCACCTCTGGCTCTTTTTAAAGCAGAAACAGTATTTGTGTCTAGGAAATTGGGTAGCTTGTGGCTTTGCGGGGAGGTTGGCCAATACAACTTAAAAGGTACAGAGCCAGAAGCATAGCTAAAATCACGAACTGGTTCCATGAGGACACCATTGCCACCTGCCCCTTGCGCAGCTGACACCATTCCACCCTGGGGTATAGGTGCTTCCGTTGCCTCTACAAAGTGGATACCGCTGTGGCTGCCCCATTAATCTCTGATTGGCTGAGCCCTGGTGACATGCACACTTCTCAGCTGCAGGAAAGCCTGGGAGAAGGAGTGTCTGACATTTGAGCCACACCATCAGTGGCAAGTATACGGTGACTGACCCTTAGAGTTATATGATGGGGAATTCCCCAAACATAGGCAGGGGTTGAGATGCTGGGCAGCCAAAAACATGCAAGTGTGCACAAGCCTTGCCCGGGAGCCACGCGTGTTGGAGATTGGCTTAACTACTCTCTTTTTCATATACCTCACATCTGATCCATTCAAAGTATATCCAGAAGACGGCCTCTTCTCCTCAGCTAGACCCCTACCAGCCTAGCTCAAGTCCTCATTATCTTTTGCCTGGATTATTGAATCAGCTTCCTGACTGGCCTGCAGGCTTCTGCCTTTGGTTCTTGATGGTCTGATTTCAACAGAGCAGTCAGAGTGGTTCTCTTAAAAAATTTGTCAGACCATATCACACCTCTGCTCTAAGTCCTCCAACACTTCCCATTTCATTCAGGGTGAATGCCAAAGTTATCACTGTGACCTGCAAGGACCTGCATGATCTTCCCTTTCCATCATCCCTGTTCTCCCCCACTGATCTCTCTGTCTCATCCTCCATGACTCTCCATCGCAACGCCATCCTGCCAAAACTCATGATCTCTGCACTTGTTTCCCCTCTGCCAGGAACACTTGATCATTTCCCAACTTGCTCCTTCACTCCCTTCCACTTTCTGCTCAGATGTCACCTCATGGAGAGATCTTCTCTGACCCTACATAGAAGTGTGACCCTCTAGCCTCTAGCATCCACGTTCTTTATTTTTTCCCCACAGCATGTTGATCCCTATCTGACATTCTGTATAATTATTGAATTGTCTCTGTCTTCTCCTATAAATGTGAAAACCATGAAGATAGGGACTTTGATTTGTAATCTCAATTCTACACAGTAAGTATTTGCTGAATGAATGATGATAGATCTTTAATAACTCACTTTATCATCTAACTAAAGTATAAAGTGTATACAAAATGGTGTCCCTCCTTTACACTCTTGCCAGAGTTTTATTTTTAGGACAGATCTTCTCATGCCACACACACTACAAAATTTTCCTATTGCTCCTGACTGCCGAGAACCATGCTTCTCAATTTGCGATATGAAGGGTTGAGGAAGTCATAGGATAAAGCCATGCATTATTCTGGTCCAGAGGGTTAATTTTTCTTTTAGGATTTGTGGCTGGGGAAGAAGTTTCCAATTTTATTTCTCTTGAAAATTTTGCCACATATGTGTACATCTGCAAGCAAAATTAGCAGAATCACATTTTCCCATTTAGTTCAGTTGGGTAAAAGCCATTAAAACCCAAGAAGGAGAAAAGTTTATTTAAGCAGCGAGTGATTTAAAAATTTGGTCCTTCTGTGTTGTCAGGGGACCTGGCTATTAGTGCTGTAACTGAATCAGAATGCACAGGGTAATTACAAACAATATGAAAATACCAAGGGTTGTGGGATCTGATAATGAGCTTGATCTGGAAACAGCAGCTTTCCAACTGCAACTAAGTGTTTGGTGGAAAGCAATACCAGTCAATCTAAAAAGCTTATGATGTACTCAATCTTTACTGAACTATGGGATTTACTACTGTGAAAACATAGTTAACCACAATCCCAAGTGTCTCTTATGTGAGAAAACAGAGCAAAAAGAGGAGGAAATTATCACTCTTGAAGTCACACTTAAAAACCAATTACATGTCTTCAGGCCAGCAATGGCATGAAAAGGAAACAAACCAAACCAACTACATGACACTCTTGAAGAAGAATAAGGTGAGGTGGTTTGCTCCACTGCACATCAAAACATAATAAAGCTAGAGTAATTAAGGTGGTACAATATTAGCAAAGAGGAAAAAATTTAACCAATAGAACAGACTAGAAAACTCAGGAACAGAAGCATACATTTATGGGAACTTGGTATGTGACAAAAGTTACACATGATATAACAGGAAAAAGATAGACTATTCAATAAATGATGCTCAATTTGAAAACAAATGAAGTTGGATCCCTTTTTAGTATCATACATAATAATCAACTTCACACAAAGTAAGGACTTTTTTTTTTTAATTTTAAACTTTAAGAATAAAATTTGAGTGTGGTGGCATGCACCTGTAGTCCCAGCTACTTGGGAGGCTGAGGCAGGAGGATTGCTTGAGCCCAGGAGTTTGAGGCTGCAGTGAGCTCTGATGATGCCACTGCACTTTAGCCCAGGCAACAGAGAGACACCTTACTCAAAAAATAAATAAAATAAAATAAAATAAAAAGAATAAAATTTGAGAATGCCTAGCCGGTAGAGGAATTCTTACAAAGAGACCAAAAAGCACAAACCGTAATGAAAATAATTTGATAAATTCAATCATATTAAGATCAAGAACCACTATTCATTAAAAGATCTCATGAAGAAAGGGAAACTACAAGTCATAAGCTGGGAAAAGATGTTAAAAAGACAAAACTAACAAAATTTTAGTAACCACAGTATGTTGAGAACTTTAAAAATCAATAAGAAAAGTGCAATAATTTCATCAAAAAAACAGGCATAGACCACAAACAGGCATTTCATAGAAAAAGAAACACAATGAAAAAAGAAAAATTTGAAAAGATGCTCAATCTCAGGTAGAGTGCAGTGACATCATCATAGTTCACTGCAATCTCAAACTTCTGGGCTCAAGCCATCCTCCTACCTCAGCCTCCCAAGTAGCTGGGACTACAGACATGTGCCACCACGCCAGGCTAATTTTTCTATGTTTAGTAGAGACAGGGTCTCATTCTTGCTCAGGCTGGTCTCGAACTTCTGAGCTCAAGCAATCCTTCTGCCTCAGCTTCCCAGAGTGCTAGGATTACAGGCGTGAGCCACCATGCCCAGCCTTGCCTGCTTTAAATTATCCGATTTAAATTGCTTACATTATATTTAAGTTGCTCAATTAATTACAGAATCATCTATTTAACTTGAAAGTTATAGCTTCAGGAAAATTTTCAGTTTAACTTGAGGTGATCTATTTCTTGGGCTGCTTAGAATGGTGGCGTCCCCAAAATAACATAAACTTCATCCATGGTTGTGAAATGCCATTTTGTTTTGGTTAATTCAGAAAACAAAAACAAAAACACACCAATGTATATATGTATTTATGTATACACACAAAACCAAATAAACAAAAACCCAGAATAGCCTTGGCCATTATGGGTTAAACACAAGTTATGATTGAGTAATGACTATGGAAATTTTCCTCAACATTTATAAATTCTGTTCTCTAATGCAGAGGAAATAATACACCACAGTAGCAAATGCTCTTTTCTGATAAATGAAGCAACTACAGAAAGTTTTTATTTATTTGTTCAAAGTAACCAGTGCTAATGATGCAAAAAAAACCCCAAAAACCTCAAAACAAAAACCAAACAAAACCCAAAACTCCCTCAATATTACTTCAAAACAAACATATCAAAGTCAATTTTCATTAGAATGTAGTTATTCTTCCCACAAATAAATAAGCAAATCAAGACCTAGGTTAGCTACAGGAGCACAACAATTTTTGAGCTGCATCTTCTGGACAAGAATGCAAAGGTAGGCTCTCTTCATAAAAAGCAATTGCAATTTGAGAACACTTCTGCCGGCACTACGTTGGCCTCATGTGAATCTTTCCATTCCATTAGAAACATTATTTCTCCACTGTTGTCTGTGGCACCAGTTCTTTGTTTGAGATCAAAACCTCTGGCAAAGTCTCTTTGTTTCTCAGTAGCATCTCTTTGATTTGCTGTCGTGAGATTCACAGTCAGATAAAGATTTTCTTTGTTGTACTACCTTTTTATTTATAGCTTTTCAAAGATTAAGAAATGGTTCAATAAACTCAGGACAATTTAAACTTTATTCAGGTTCTTAAGTACCAACAGCACCGGTAAATCCTTTCCATTTCAGGAAGCACTGCCCCTTTTCATTCATGGCACCTCTCTTTACTACCTCTCTTTTCCACCACAAAATCCTCAGGTTCTGCCTCTTCAGCTTTTTCACTCTTTCTATTCTGTTTCTTTCACATTTCTTGCAATGTACAGTCGGCCCTCCATATCCTTGAGTTCCACATGCTCAGATTCAATCAACCAAGGACAGGAAATATATATTTTAAAATTGTTTGTAGAGACAGGATCTTGCTATGTTGCCCAGGCTGGTCTTGAACTCCTGGCCTCAAGCGATCCTCGTGCCTCAGCTTCCCAAAGTGCTGGAATTAAAGGCATGAGCCACCACACCTGGCCAGAAAATATTTCTAAGAACACAATAAAAATAACAATACAACGCAAAAACAATACCAATGAAAAAACAATAGAGAATAGTATTTCCGTAGTATATACATTGTATTAGGTTTTATTAATAATTTAGAGATGATTTAAAATATACGGGAGGATATGTGTAGGTTATAAGCAAACACCACAGATTTTACATAAAGGACTTGTGAATTCTTGGATTTTGGTATCCACAGAGGTCCTGGAATCAATCTCTTCAGGATACTGAGGGATGACTGTAGTTTTAACTGGAGGCCATTTTTAAATTGCAGACTTGAAGAGCTATTATTCACCACCTCTGAGCTGCTCCTGGTCTGGTCTGTGGCATCTCAAGTCCTGCCGGCCTCAAGGCTGAGCAATGACCACGAGGATGGGAATAAGGAGCTGCGCTAGGGGTCACTGAGTTTTGGGGAAAGTTATGTAGCAATAGATAACTGACACAGGGCCCTTTAAATATTTTATTCTACATGCTAAGATAGCTGATGAAAATAAAAATTATGAGTCAATTAAACAGAACTAACTGGGAAACTAGGTCATTTCAAACTCACACTTTATTTACTTAAGATGAAAATTGAAAAGAACAAATCAATTTTTTTCACCGAATAAGCTTTTTTGAAGAGTTTCTGAGAGCAAAAGTGACTGGCAAATGGTTCCTAGACTGTTTCAGACTGCCATACTGCCATCTAAGAAACTGATTCAGACTTGATCTCTCAATGAGAAGATATACATCAATGTTTCCATCAACAGTTGACCACAATATTACAGTACTTTTCTCAGGCACCATTTTTTTTTATCTCTTCTTTTAGAGATTATGCTCCAGGCTGGGCGAAGTCATTCACGCCTGTAATCCTAGCACTCTGGGAGGCTGAGGTGGGTGGATCACTTGAGATCAGGAGTTCCAGACCAGCCTGAGCAAGAGTGAGACCCTCGTCTCTACTAAAAATAGAAAGAAATTATATAGACAACTAAAAATATATGTAGAAAAAATTAGCCCGGCATGGTGGCACATGCCTGTAGTCCCAGCTACTTGGGAAGCTGAGGCAGGAGGATTGCTTGAGCCCAGGAGTTTGAGGTTGCTGTGAGCAAGGCTGACGCCATGGCACTCTAGCCTGGGCAAACAGAGTGAGACTTGTAACCTGAACTTTTGTATCCCCCATAATAAGCTGAAATTTAAAAAAAAAAAAAAAGATTTTATAGGAAAAAAAAAGTAGAGATTATGTTCCAATCTCTTCTAAAGATATGATGTCTGTTTTATCCATGTGATTGTATAACTTTTTATTATAAAGAATGAGAAATTACCCTGATGAAGAACCTCTGGCTCTATCCCAATTTGAAGCAGAAAGGCAATTCATCTTACCCATTAATTAAGAATTATAAAAACAATTTGTGTTTTTCTTGAGTCATTGAACTCAAACACCACTATATACATACAACGAAACCGTTCACATGAATTTGAAAGGTAAGTAAAACAAGAGACTTCAAAGAAATTCCATGGGAGTTGGGGATTACTTTTGTCTCTCCTCTTCCACCTTCCCCTTAAGGGACATGAATGTTATTTGGTCACAATTTAGCTCTTTTCAATTTTATCTTCCACCATCTGCTGCTCCATTCTCCCCATTTCCAGCTGTACTTTTTGTTTCCCAAACACATGCCTTCACACTTTTGTTTCAATTGTGGGTTGTATCTACAATATCTTATGTCTAGCCAATTATACACACACCCAAGGATCCTGGAACATCTTGATAACAACCACCAAATCTAGGTTTCTAAAATACACTAACTTTAGTCTATCCATATGATAACTAACCATGGAGGTTGTGGCAAATATTGTAAAACACAAAACACACTAAATATTCTCCAAACTTTTGTGTGAAGACTTGAAAAATCCTCCAGTGTGCTACCTTGGGCTTCCTGAATTCACATATCACTCTCCAGTACGAAATATTCACTATTTTTAAGAATTGGAGAGTCCTCCGACAATGACATTTTATTTGTTATTTACTGGCACTACAAGCCCACCATCAGCATAGTTAATGAAATGTACTCCTCCCAATAATGATGATAAAGACTTTTACTGAAAATGCACTATGTATTAACAATTTTGCGAACATTTAACTCTAATAACTCTGGCGTGGGTGTTATTGTCTTTCACAATTTACAACAATGTGGCCACGGCAAGCGCCTGTAGTGGGAAAAATAGGACGCTTGCGACACCCCAGTGCCCAAAACGCCACCTGCGCTCCAGGACACACGGAGAGCCCCGAGGCGTGGCCGGGGGCGAGGGAGGCACGGCAGTGACGTCGCAGACTGTCGAGTCTCACGGACCAGCTTTGTTTTGGTGGCGCACACCGGAGCCCACCCAGAATTACTAGGAAATGAAGCTTTAACGCGGCGCCAGGTTTCTCGGCGTCTGTTTTCTCCGCTAGAAGACCCACGTGCTCGCTTCGGGGAACTTTCCACCCCGCGAAGCCCGTGGGCCCGACGCTTCCCGCCGCCGCGTCCACGCGACTCAGCCGCGGAGGGCACCAGCGCAGCGCGGCGAGCTCGACACCGAGGAGGCTCGGTCGGGGTCATGGCGAGACGGGGAGGCACAGTCCTCTGGGACGCTCTCCCGCCTCGGCTTTTGGGGACTCCACGCAGAGCGCAGGAAGGACCACGCTTCCCTCCAATTTCACCAGCGCGCAGGGGGCGGGCCCTAGGCGGCCGCAGCGAAGCCCCGCCCCGGCCCGCGCGGCCTGCTGGATTCGCCCCGCCCCTAACCCCCCAGCCGCCCGCCACCCTTTTTCCTTCTGCGCCACAGTTCGTACGGCCGTCCAGCCTCCGTGCGCGCTGTGAGGCACGCGTGGGCGGCGGCGGTCGCTGGGCCCAAGCCCTGCGAAGAGCGCGCCGCGCGTCCCTTTTCTCCGGTAGTGGCGGGCCGCGGAAGTGACGTGGTGCACGAACAGGATCGCGTTTGAATCGGTTCCCGGGTGATCGTCGCGCCTGCAGCTCCCGGGCCGCCGCCGCCTCTGCCGCCGCTGCTGCCGCTGCTGCGGAGGAGGAGCTGCCTTGCGCCGGCCGAGGCCTCGAGCCGCCCTCGGGGGCCGGAGCTGAAGGCGCTGCGTGGAGCCCGTACCTTGGCCCTGAGCGCCGCGGCGGCCGGCGTCGCTGTCTTTTCTCCTTTCCCCCAATATGGCAGCGGCGGGCGGCGGCGGGCCCTCTGAGGGGACTGGAGAGGATGGCGGAGGTGTCGGCTCCAGGACAGTGTACTTATTTGATCGGCGCCAGAAGGAGTCCGAGCTCGGTGAGCGGGCGCTGCAGGTTGTGGAGCGCTCGGACTACGCGGGATTCCGCGCCTCAGTGTGTCAGGTACGCGAACGGACGAAGAGGAGGGATGCGCGCGTAGAGTTGGGAGTGGGAGGGTGACGAGAAACCCAAGTTGCTCACTAAGAGCAATAAACCTGTCACCGGCCCTGGTCTTGTGGCCTTGGCTTCTCTTTCCCGGGTGGCCGCCATGCCCCTGGCCGGACGGCCGGACGCTTCGGGCTGGCCCTGACGCGGGCCTCCGGGTGCAGAGCCGGCTCCTCCGTGGGCCTCTCTCTGCCGTCGGTCCTTTTACCGGACCCTCTGCCCGGGGCCCGAGACCTCGGGGTTAGTGGCGCTTGGCGAGCTTAGCCCGGTGGCGGCCCTACGGTTCACCTTTCTGAGCGAAAGCCGCTGGTGTTTAGTTTGTAACTTTTATAAAAGCAGAGGACAGAGTTATACCCTGTGGCTCTGTGGAGAGTGTTGTGAAATTCCTGGAGTCTGTTTACTCAGGTTCACTGAATGATGCAGTAATTACCCGGGTTGTCCTGTCAAGAAGGTTTGTGAGGTCCGCCCCGGCGTGGTCCTTCCGCGCGGAAACACTTGTCCAAGTTAGTTAGTTTCTCCGGTGGAGCTGCCCTGCTGGTTCCTGAGCCCCAGCCCTTGGGAGTTCCTGAACTATCCCAGAGGGTGTTCGTGGGTGGCTGTGCAAAAGCGAAGAACGTATATACCCACTGTATTAGTTTGCTTAAAAATGAATGACTATGTAGGAAAACCTGCTTTAACCTGTGAAGCACTTTATAGATACGAGGTGATGACCTAATTGCTTAAGCTTTAAAGAGGGAATATTGTCATGCCCTGAATTGACCACATGAGGTACTTTTTAAGCTGTAAAGAACCCTTACCTTCCAAGGAAAAAGAACTTTGAAGCAGTTTTTTGCCTTTGAGTGGGCTGATAGGTTTAGAAATGTTCCTGGAGACATAACTGCTGAAATTAAGATCCGCAGGATAAAAACAACTTTGGGAGCAAGGACTTCGTTTCGTTCACGGCTGTAGTCCCAGCGTCTAAAACTGTCTTGGCATTTTGTAAACGCCCAGATTAGAATGGATAAATGAATGGAGACAAAAACCGATGAACTCTGAATTTCATTCTGTGCCTGGATGGATGTAATAGCTTCCCATAGTGTTTGAAAGTGAATGAATGAGTGCTCATATTTTTTGTTGAATATTCTGTGTTCAGAACCATACCACAAAAGGGAAACTCTTTGTTTATTATTTTTATTGTAAAAATATCAACGCATTAAAGGAAATATGGAACCAGAGGGGAAAAAGTAAACCTTTTACTCACTGTAAAACTTACTACTATAACCCCTGTTTAGCACTTGGGGTTATGATGTCTTTGCAGCCTTCCGTCACCCTCCCACCTTTTTTTTTTTATAGCTATAATACATGTTTTTTCACTTAATATTGTCAGAAGTGTCTATTTTGATGCCGAGGTCTTCATAATCAAAACTTGAAACGGTGGATTTGGTATCACTGTTTGCATAACCAAATCTCTTTTGTTGACATTTACATTACTTTAAATTTTTGTGATTTTAAGTAATGCTATGATAAACATCTTTGAATACATAGCGTTTTATGTCTTTATTATTGTTTCTTTAGTTTGAAATCATAGAAGTGAAATTCCTGAATCAAAGATCAAGAACATCACTAATACTCCCAATATATATTTTTAAATTGCTTTTCAAAAAGATTGTGCTAATTTATCATCCCTCTAGAAATATGCTATTTCCTTCTCCCTTCTCCCCTGTGAGATGTCTCAGTAAATGTTAGATAGATAAGGGAAGTATTATTGGCCTTTTATTACAGAAATAGAAACTTATTCGTGGAGATGGTGACTTATCTAAGATAGTAAAATTGAAATTAATAGTATTCAAACCCAGAACCCATGTTCATTCTGTACCACTGCCTCAAGTGAAGTTCTTTGCTATAGGGAACAGATGTGTTTATTCCTTCCTTCAATGTTTCAGCTTGAAAACCAAGGAAAATATTTCCTTTGACTAATTCTTTTCCTCCTTCCTTTCACTTTATTATCCTGCTAGAACAGATGAAGATTAAATTTGATTAGAAGTAAGAGAGGAGAACTAGTAAGAAAAAAAAGACTACCTTTTATTTTTTAAAAGAATCTACCCTTTTAAGTATTATTAGATTATGCTGAAGATCCCATAACCTTGTCTCCATTACATACATGAAGAACTGAATTAAGTTACTGAATTAAGTCCAAGATTATACAGTTAACAAGCAGTGAAACTGGGATTGGAATCTAGGTCAATTTGATTTCAAAGCTGTATTTAAAAAAAACTACCCCCCCAACTGTATATGAGCACCTTCATTTTCCTCCTCTGAAGAGGAGGCAAAATAGTATATACTAAATTAAAATTTTTATTAAAACATAAATTAAACCATTAAATGTTTGTAGTGCCAGAGATTATTATGGATCCTAAACTGCTGTTTGAGGAAAGCTCACCTTATGGAAAAGGGAGGCAGTCACAAGAGGGAGGATGAGGAAGGGTAGCTGAAAGAGGACCTTACACTGCTCAATTCAGCGGCTATTGACTCACCTGAGCCCTGTGGCCTTGCAGAATCCAAGATTAAGAAAACGACTCATTGCTTAGTTTTTAAATATGCCCAGATACTAAGTCCTATTCCCACCCCCCACTTTTGAGAAATTTATCTATTTTTTCCTTTGTGTGATTCCACTATATACCTTATTACCCTACCATGGCACTTGTTATACTATTGATTTTTGTTTTTTTTCCCCAAATCTTATAGAAATTGATGAACGAAATTAAAGTTTATGGGTCGGGCGCAGTGAGCCTGTAATCCTAGCACTCTGGGAGGCCGAGGCGGGCAGATTGTTTGAGCTCAGGAATTCGAGACCAGCCTGAGCAAGAGTAAGACCCCATCTCTACTAAAAATAGAAAGAAATTATATGGACAACTAAAAATATATGGAGAAAAAATTAGCCAGGCATGGTGGCGCATGCCTGTAGTCCCAGCTACTTGGGAGGCTGAGGCAGTAGGATTGCTTGAGCCCAGGAGATGGAGGTTGCTGTGAGTGAGGCTGATGCCACGGCATTCTAGCCTGGACAACAGAGTAAGACTCTGTCTCAAAAAAAAAAAAAAAAAAAAAGTAAATAAATAAATAAATAAATAAAGTTTATGTTAAAATATAGAGCACCTTGAATAGCCACAAAACAAAACAAAAAAACTTTGAAAAAGAACTACATCAGAGAGAAACTATCTGATTTCAAGACTTATTATAAAGCTATAGTAGTTAAGGCAGTACAAATTGATGTAAATACAGATATATAGGTAAATGCTGCAGAATAAAGAGGCCAGACATAGACCTGGACATATAGGGCCAATTGATTTTCATTTTAAAATGTTATGAATTTTTAAATTTTAATTGACAAGTAAAAAATTGTATGTATTTATGGTGTACAACATGATGTTTTAATATATGTATTTATAGTAGAATGGCTAAATCAAGCTATTTAACATATGCATTAACTCAACGTATTTATTTTTTTGTAGTGAGAACATTTAAAATCTCTCAACAATTTTCAAATGTGTTATATTGTTATTATAGTTACCATGATGTACAATAGATCTCTTGAACTTAATCCTCCTAACTGAAATTTAGTGTCCTCTGACCAACATCTCCCTCCTCCCTGCAGCACCATTTTACTGTTTCTATGAGTTCTACTTTTTTACATTCACTCCACATGGGAGACCGTGTGGTATTTATCTTTCTGTGCCTGCCATATTTCACTTTTAACATAGTGTCTTCCAAGCTCATCGATGATGCTGCAAAGGACAGAATTTTGTTTTTTATCATAGCTAAATAGTATTTCATAGCATACCACATTTTCTTTGTCCATTCATTGTTTTGTTTTGTTTTTTTTGAGACAGAGTCTCACTCTGTTGCCCAGGCTAGAGTGCCGTGGCGTCAGCCTCACTCACAGCAACCTCAAACTCCTGGGCTCAGGCAATCCTACTTGAGGCCTACAATGCCTCAGCCTCCTGAGTAGCTGGGACTACAGGCATGTGCCACCATGCCTGGCTAATTTTTTCTATATATTTTTTAGTTGGCCCACTAATTTCTTTCTATTTTTAGTAGAGATGGGATCTCACTCTTGCTTAGCCTGGTCTCGAACTCCTGACCTCGAGTGATCCACCTGCCTCGGCCTCCCAGAGTGCTAGGATTACAGGCGTGAGCCACCACACCCGGCCTGTCCATTCGTTGTTGATGTACACACTTAGGTTGATTCCATATGTTGGCTGTTGTGAATAATGTTGCAGTGAACGTGGGAGTGCACATGTCTCTGATTTCATTTCGTTTGGATGTACCTCCGGAAAGTAGCCAGCCATTGTTAATATAACAAGATGGCTGGGAATCTGTTGAAAGTGATCCATGTTCTGGAAGGCCTGCAACAAGCAGAATACCTGAGAATGTTGAACATGTACGGATTAGGTTAAGAGACTCTGGGAGAACTGTGTGAGGTCCTAAGGTGCCTACTTTGAAGGGGACTGAGGTGTCATTGTCCTATGTACAATGTTTCTTGTGTCTTGTATCGTCTTCAATAAATGTCTCTATTTTTCATATTACATGGCCGGGCACTTTCCACACAGACCTGGTATACCCAGTAGTGAGATTGCTAGATCATGTGGTTTTCTATTTTTAGTTTTTTGAGGAACTTCCATACTGTTTTCCATAATGGCTGTACTAATTTACATTCCTACCAACAGTGCACAAGGGTTTTCTTTTCTCCATATCCTCACCAACACTTGTTATTTTTTGTCTTTTTGATAATAGCCATTCTAACAGATGTAAAATGATGTCTCATTGGGGTTTTCATTTGCATTATTCTGATAATTAGTGATGTTAAGTATTTTTTATATACTTGTTGGCCATTTGTATGTCATCTTTTGAGAAATTTCTATTCAGGTCCTTTGCCCATTTTTTAATTGGATTTTTTTTTTTTTACTCTATGTATATTTCTAATACTGTATACTTTTTGAAGATAGGAGTTGGTTTATAGCTGTAGTTGGTTTATAGCTGTTTAGTTATAAGAACCAGTTTCTTACTTTCTTAAAAAAGTGTATTTGTGGTAGCTTATTAAAAATAACAAAAGATGAGAAGGGAAAAAAATAAAGATAAAGAGATATAGAATAGTAAGTTACTAGAGGAAAGGTGATAAATGGGAGAGTTCGTTTGGTAATACATTACACCAATGCTGAGCCATGAAGTTTCCTAGTGTTTAAAACAAAGGAGGAAATATAATTGTTACAAAATCCACAATGTCTATAAAATAACATTCCAACTGCTAGGGAAGCAGAACTTTGATTTGAGAAAAATTTCATCCTGGTTTCCTCATAAATCCTAAGGGATAACTTTGACAGCGTCCTTACAGATAGGAACATTCTGTCGTAATACAAGGTAGGGTATATGTTAGAGTGTAATGCAAGCTGCTTTAACCAGTAACCACCCAATTTTTTGTAGAAATTTCTTACTCACATCCAATGTTAGGTGTTCCTGGTCTATGGGTGATTCAGGGACACAGCCATCAGATACAATGCCAAAATACGATCATTAAAGGCTAGTTTGCTGAGTTTCAGAGCAATGCACTGAGGTGTTTAGTTTCTGACTGACTTAATTCATGGACAGAATTTAATGTATTTAAGAGGATTTTATGGAATGCAGGTTAGTACTTCATAACTATTTCCTAAAATTGGCTTATAAGAAAAGTTGGGCAGCAGGTAGTTTGAAGCTGATCTAGGGACATGGAGGGTGGGTATTTTGTATTGCTTATGAAAAGCAGATCCATATGCTTTAAAAATTAAACCTGAAAAGGGTGGGATTGAAGTTACGAAAAAGCCTAATCAAGACTCTTGCCCAAATAGAATGTCATCCTGTTTTCATGTATAGAAATGCAGAGGGATATCTCTGTATTAAAGGCCAGGTTAATACAACATGAAAGACTAGTTTGTGTCTAAGATTTTTAGACCAAAAAAGACCTTCTCTTTTTTTTTTAGAAAAGGGTATGACGTCTTGAGTAAAAGCATAATGAATAGTAATGTAAAAATATATATAGTTCTCAAATATCAGAGCTATAAAATACTTAGAAGGATTATGAATTCAAGAAATAAGTTTCATAGAATTATAGATGAAGCAAGGAAAACAAAAAGATAGCTTATGTGTCTTAATTGAGTAATAGTAGATTTATGGATTTAAATCTATGGATTTTTAATATAGGTTAAAAATGAAAAGAAAATGAACTGTGCTCTAGTGCAGGAAAATACAGGAAATGCTTGGATAAAACCAGAATATTAGGAATAACAAAACACAGTTGCAAATGTAGGAAGAAGGAACTAAGGTGCTGGCATTCCTGGCCTTAAAGATAAATTGACAGGTAGGGGAGAGGAGCTATCTTATGCAATTATTTACAAGAGTACTAAAAAAAACTTTAAAATGAAATAAAAATAATAGATTTATGGGGAGATTATATGGAACAATTAGATATAAATATTATTTAGAGGTATATAGATCATTTGTACATAGTTATAAAAATCATTTGTACATAGTTATAAAAGCCCATTTTGTTCTATAGGATGCATAAGCATATGATTTAACAGTTGGGGTATTGTAGAAATAAAGTAGTAATGAACTAAAAAACAAATGGCTTTCACGATCACTCAAAAACCTAATAAAAATCTGTAAGGTCGGCCGGGCATGGTGGCTCACGCCTGTAATCCTAGCACCCTGGGAGGCCGAGGAGGGAGGATCACTCCAGATCAGGAGTTCAAGACCAGCCTGAGCAAGAGCGAGACCCTGTCTCTACTAAAAAAATATAGAAAGAAATTAGCTGGACAACTAAAAATATATACAGAAAAAATTAGCCGGGCATGGTGGCACATGCCTGTAGTCCCAGCTACTCGGGAGGCTGAGGCAGTAGGATTGCTTGAGCCCAGGAGTTTGAGGTTGCTGTTAGCTAGGCTAACGCCAAGGCACTCTACCCTGGACAACAGAGTGAGACTCTGTCTCAAAAACAAACAAACAAACAAACAAAAAAAACCTGTAAGGTCAATTTCTGTCTCTGCTCAACAAATAGAATCTTATTCCCAGTTTATGTCTGTGACTTCCTTTCTCTAGGGTGGAATTGAACATTATATGAATATCTTTAAGTTTGCTGAAGTATGCCAGATTGCTTTCTAATATGGCTGTACTAATATTCAGTACTATTTTCAGTCCAGCAATGTGTAAGATCCTATTTTCCTATATGGTGGCCTGTGCTTGATAGGATCGGAATTAAAAATTTTTGTGTACCTCATGGGAATGACAATAGGTTAATTTCTGTGATAACTAGTGAGGTTGAGCATCTTTTTCACGTTTTCTCGTCTTTTCCTTTATGACTATTTGTATCTTTTCAGAAACTCATTTCTACTTCTCAAAATTATTTCTCTATATTGTTGTTGTTGTTGTTGAGGCAGGGTCTTGCTCTGTTGTCCAGGCTAGAGTGCAGTGGCATCATTATAGCTCACTGTAGCCTCAAACTTCTGAGCTCAAGCGATCCTCCCACCTCAGCCTCTTGAGTACTAGGACTACAGGCATGCATTGTACCACCAGACCCAGATGATTTTTAAATTTTTTGTAGAGATGGGGTCTCCCTGTGTTGCTGAGGCTGGTCTCAAACTCCTGGGCTCAAGCAGTCCTTCCTCCTTGGCTCCCAAAGCACTGGATTAAAGGTGTGAGCTACCTTGCCTCTATGTTTTCTTCTATAGTTTTGGATTAATGTGCAGCCACTTTAAGTCTCCTAGAATTTATTTTTGTGTATGTTGAGATGGGGTTTTATCTATTTGCATGTGATGAACTTGTCTCAATATCATTATTGAACAGTTTATTCTTTCCCACTAATTTGTAATGTCACCCCTGTTTGCCATATATGCTCTCCATGCATATATGTGTGGGCCCATTTCAGAGCCCTCTATTGTCTTCCACCTGTCTATTATAGGATATTTTAAACTAGAATTTTTTTTTTTTTTTTTTTTTTTTTTAGACAGAGTCTTACTCTGTCACCAGGCTAGAGTGCAGTGGCGTCACCATAGCTCACTGCAACCTCAAACTGCTGGGCTCAAGTGAACCTCCTGCGTTAGCCTCCTGAGTAGTTGGGACTACAGGTGTGCACCACCATGCCTGGCTAATTTTTCTATTTTTAGTAGAGATAGGATTTCACTCTTGCTCAGGCTGGTCTTGAACTCCTGAGCTCAAGCAGTCGTCCTGCCTTGGCCTCCCAAAGTGCTAGGATTACAGGAGTGAGCCACTGCACCTGGCCGAAACTAGAAATTTTCTTATGAAAACTTCAAATGTATACAAAGAGAGAATCATGTAATCAAACCCCATATACTCATTACCCAGATTTAACAGTTATCAAGAGTTTACCACAGTAGCATCATTTTTGTCTTTTGTGATATATTTTAAAGTGTATTCTAGGTTTTAGTTCATTTCACCTTTAATGTATTTCAGCATGAATATCTATTATCACACCATCAAAATTAAGCATTTTTAATATTATCTGTCAATCTTATATTCAGAGTCCTCTGATTATTTAAAAATGCCTTTTTTTTTGATTTGCAAGTTTTATTCAAGAACTCATACAGAATATTCCAGATAATTTTAATCCTCATCTTCCTCTTCTTTGTACTGGTTAATTTGGAAGTACAGTAATTTGTAACTCTCTTTGCTGTTAGCAACTACACGCAACCAATCACGTAGATTATTCTTCTTCAAATATTTTTTGGTGAGATATTTCAAATACCTTTTGGAGAAAGCCACCTCAGAAGTGACGGTGATCTTGCTCTTCTCGATGGTTACAACCCCTCTCCTGAGATTCCTAGCTTTTCTGTTCACTTTGATTCTCTTTTGCAAAAACTGCTCAAAATTAGCAACATCCGTGATTCTATCTTCTACAGCGTGGGTGCAAGCAAGAGTAAATTTCAGAACTTGCTTCTTTTTTTTTTTTTTTTTTTTGCTCCCCCTTCACCACGGCATCATTGCGGCAGTGGAGGCAGAAAGGCCAAAAAAGGGTCCCCATGTTGAACTTTATTTTTTTGTTTTTTAATTCTTTTTCGGATTTAAAGCATTTAAACAAACCCCTCCTCCCGCAGTCTCTAGTTTTCCTGCAATTGACCTATTAAGAAATCCACTAGGTTTTTCTTTAATATTCCATGTTCTAGAATTGTCTATGTTGTTTTATGGTGTCATTTAATTTATTTTATCTCCATATGTATCTTGTAAATTAGAAATTAGCTCTAAAGGCTTGATTTAAGCCAACTCTTTGGAGTTGGGAGGCAAAGAATATTTTGTAGGTGGTGCTGTGCTGGTACTTCATATCACATCACAATGGGAGGCACATAATGTGTGGATGTTTTTCACCCACTCATAGCAGTGCTACCAGTGAATTTGCGGGATTCAGGTGGTTTCAGCTGGATGCCTCCATAAAAAAGTTTTGATCTGATGATTCACATATTGATGATGATGTTCTGATTGCCATTCCCCCTATATTTATTAGCTGGAATTCTTTTAAAGAACAACTTTGCCTCATCAGCTAGAGCTATTTCGTTACCCTGAAATACAGTTGGTATAAGAAAAGCAATATAAATGATTTGTTCTTTCCCTTTAATTTGTTGGTATTCAGAGTAAGGAGTTGATGCCCTAGTTAATTTCAGTAGTGAGCAATAAGTGTTTTTTATTAGTATCATTATTGAAGATTTGAGTATTATTAGTCTAGAATTTTTAGTCTTCCATGAAAAGGTTTGTCTGGATTAACTAGTCCATCACTACCTGAAGGAGAAGTCTTTTTTCTTAACTGTTTGTACATCATTATTGTTTCATTTTAGAAAGAGCATGGGTCTTAATTTTAATGTAAGTGAAAATATTAACCCCTTTTCTAATTTTCATTTTTTGGTTATGAGGTTTTATAGTTCATGTCTTAATTGGTCATTTGTATTTTCTCCTTTTGATTGTTCATGTCTTTTTCCTTTATCTCTGTTGATCTTTGCCTTCTTGATTTATGAAGGCTTTTTGTCTGTTATGGATGCTAACCCTTTGTTTCTTGTTGCAATTTCTCCCCGTAATTTATAATTTACTTTAATTTTTTAAAGTTTGCTTTTGTTAGGGTTAAAATGAATGTAAGGATTCTTTAATATAGATATTCTGCATAGCATGGTTGTCCTTACCTCAGTGCTACAAAATGTCAACCTGTTTTCTTCTATTTTGTTTTTACATATTTAAATAGGTAATGCATATTAACGTAGGTGTTATGTTAATGTTTAGCTCCAGATAAACTGATAATTTATATATTGCCATGAAATAATGTATCTTTTTCCTGGGTAGGTCCTGCTGATGTTAAAACTCATAATGTGCCACCTAATTGCTAGTGTTCCTAGGTGGCATATAGTAGCAGAAAAAACAACCTTGTTAAATAGGTAATTTATATAGACTTATGCTGTATTAATTATGCAAAGGCAAAATTTAAAAATACCGAGGCGGGGCATGGTGGCTCATGCCTATAATCCTAGCACTGTGGGATTGGGAGTTCAAAAACAGCTCTGGCAACATAGCAAGACCCTATCTCTACAAAAAATAAAAAAATTAGCCAGGTGTGGTGGTGCACACTTGTAGTCCCATCTACTCCAGAGGCTGAAGCAGGAGGATCACTTGAGCCAGGAGTTTGAGGTTACATTGAGCTCCAGCCTGGTGACAGAGCAAGACGCTATTCTTAAAAATAAAACAACCCCCTGAAAAAAACCAAGTCTTATATTTCCTAGACAAATAAGTGTAGTAATTGTTAGAAGATTGTAATATACTATCAGTATTTTCATATTTTTATAAACTTGAATAATACATTTATTTCCTTTGAGTAATAACTGATTTTATTTCTCTAGACGCTTGGCATTTCACCTGAAGAAAAATTTGTTATTACAACAACAAGTAGGAAAGAAATTACCTGTGATAATTTTGGTAAGTAAACAGTGTCACTAAGTTCATGCTTTATATTTAATATGTTTTAGTACATGATCGGGCAATAACTATTTCATTACATAGATAAGCACCTTCATCTATTGATGATTTGGTTAATCTGTTGGGATGAGGGAGGAAACTGGCTATATGTGCATAGTTTGCTCAGAGGTCATATTTTTCAAGCATTATTATAGAAAAATAGTTGATAATCAGCTGTGGTTATAGAAAATGAGACTCTCACACCTAGCATAAATGTTCTTTTTGGGCCCTTAAGAAGCTACTTTTCCTAACCAGCTTGAATTCTTCTGTTATCTTTTTTTATCCAATTAGTTTCCAAGACCTGTCAGTTTTTCATGTCTGATTCCTTTTGAATTTAACCATTCTTCTCCATTCATGTTGATACCGCTTAGTGCAGATCCTCATCTGATTTCCTGTGATAGCTTAACTTACTAAGAATTGAGTGTTTCAAATGAGTGAGAGTTTGTGCTTGTTTCATTGATATCATTAATAAAAACTGGATATATAGGTAGATGTGTTGTTTGGGAGTTTGCCGGTACCATTGTGAAAGATATTTCATAGGTACAATTTGTATATCCAAAATTTATCAGTTCATTGAGTTTCTGGTGCTAACCTAGCACTTAAACTCTTGATTACAGATGAAACTGTTAAAGATGGAGTCACCCTATACCTGCTGCAGTCAGTCAATCAGTTACTTCTAACAGCTACAAAAGAACGGATTGACTTCTTACCTCACTATGACACACTGGTTAAAAGTGGCATGTATGAGTATTATGCAAGTGAAGGACAGAATCCATTGCGTAAGTATTCCATTTATACTAACTTTGATAAACTATTATTCTCCTTTATCTGGGCTTGTGTCATGTTCCTTCACTTTTTTATAAATCTTCTCAATCTACTCTATTAGAAGACTGATCTTTCATTTTGAGCTTCCTTACACAACTGCATTATCATAATATATTTCTTTTTCTACCTAAGTCATCTTTAGAGTAAAGATGCTCTTTATTAAAGCTAACTTACTAGTAGAACTTATTTCTTTTCAGCTTAGAAGGGGTCTTGTACCTAACATCTTTCCATCTCTTGTATACTCTCCTCTCCTCATTTATTCTTCCTGGCCTCCTACATATCTTTCCCGATTAAGAAAATATTTCTTTTATCTTACAAGTTTATGTGGCTAAATTACATAAGTAAGTAGTTTGTGTTCTTCTCATGTCTTTATCATTTCCTTGTACCTTTATTACTTGCCAGTTTCTGTCTCACCTCTAGACTGTTTGCTAGTGATCTTTACAAATCAGTTGATTTACTGAATACTTTCTCTCTGGACCCTCCCAAAGTGTTTAATACTACTTAGATGTTCATTGTAAACTTTTTATTAATATTATTTTTCTCATGATATATGCATTATTATTTGCAGGAAATTAGAAAACGTAGAAATAAACATAAAGAAAATCTCTACCACCCAGACATAACCACCACTGATGCTTTGTGTCTATTATTTCAGACCTTTTTATATTATCTGATTTTTAAAAATCGTTTTATATGGTGCATACTTCTTTAACCTGCTTTTTTGTTTAAAAATAAAGTGAACATATTTAATATATATGTATATATATTTTTGATGATATTTAGATAACATAATTTATTTGAACAGTATTCTTCTATAAGGAGACATTTAGGTTGTTTTTAGTTTTTTCATTGTTGCAAATGACCCCTAATGTTCTTGTGAGTAAATCTTTATGTGCATCCTTACCTTACTACTGCCGTTATTACTATGAGCTGCAGTGCCACGTGCTGTGCCAAGCACATTATGAGCATTATCTCATTTAATCCTTAATCATGTATGGTTGCTAATGTTGGGAAATGACGTAGGTGATGATCCTATTTTGCGGAAGATATTGGGGCCAAGGGATTTTAGGTAACTTGCTCAAGGCCACTCTGCTAATGAATAGTAGAGCCAGGGTTTGAACCCTAGCAGAATGACTCCAGAGCTCGAATTTATAACCAATACATTTAGTACTTCCACGTTGTTTTTTTGTACAAAAAGCTCTTATTTCTCCTGTTTTAAAAATACCATAATCTTCCTCCACTAGCTACTGTGCATTTTTTTGCTCCTGTTTATACTAAAACTCCTCGAAAGAGTTGACTGTATTCGCTATTAGCAGTACTTCTCTTCCTCCCATTCTCTCCTGATTACGTTGACCAGGCGGTTGCCCCTACCACTCTACTGTGCCTACTCTTAGGGTCACCAATGACTAAATCTGGTGATTAATTTTTAGTTTTCATTTTACTTGAGGCATTATTTGTCATAGTTTTATCACATCTTCCTCTCTGATATACTTTTTTTACTTGGCACTCATTCTTATCTCACTGCCTTCCTTCTCTTCTTTTCTCTCCCTACCTACTTAATGTTGAAGTGCTTCAGGGCTTAGTCCTTGGCCCTTTACCTTTTGTCTTACTTCCTCACTTGGTGATCAAGTCCAGGCTCATGGCTGTAACTACTTTGTTTTTAGAAGTGACTCTCAAATGGAGGTGGCAAGAAATGGTCATTTTTAGTTAAATATTGAAGATAGTACCACACTTACCTCTTGAATTCCAGTTTGGACCTTCCAGCTGCCTATGTGGCATCTCGTTAGGACATCTAAAACGGGAACGCTGATCTGTTCACTAAATTCTATACTGCACATAGTTTTCCCCATCTGAATTGATCATTTCCCTGTCTTTACAGTTGCTCAAGTCAAAAATTATATCAATTCTTCTTTGTCTCATACCTTTCATTCAATATGTCAGAAAATCCCATTGGTCCTGTCTTCAATATTTATCTAAAAATGATTGTTTCTCACCGCTTTTATTGCTGCCACCTAGTTTGAGGCACCATCATACCACCTAGAATATATAGTGTCTTCCTAACTGGTATCTTTCTTTTTATCCCTGTCCATATAAGGTTTGAAAAGTCGGATTGTATCATTCTTCTGCTGAAAACCCTCCTAACTCACCATTTAGCTAAGAGTAAAAGCCGTAGTCCTTAGTTACTGACAGGCCTTAGCAGCTCTGCATTGTACCTCTCTGACTTTGTTTCACTACTCTTCTTGCTTGTTCATTTCCCTCCAGTGCCAGCCATATTCTCATCTTAGGGCCCCCTGTCTGTAGTGCTCTTCTAGATTGCCCTGGACTCATTCTCTCACCTAATTCAAGTCTTACTTGTCTGTTACCTTCTCAGTAAGACTTCCCCGATCACTCTATTTAATTGCCATGGTGTTCCCTCTATGTCTTTACTGTCATTTTGTCCCTTTTCTCAGTTCTGTTTTCTTTTCTCCATAGCACACACCCCTTCTAACATACTATAGAATTTACTTATTTATTATGATTATATTTTGTTTACCGTCTTCTTCTAATAGAATGTTAAATCTGTAAGAACAGGACCTTTGTCCATTTTGTTCAGTTCTTAGAACAATGCCTGGCGAATAATAAGTACATAAGTATTTGAATGTTGAATGAATCTTTAATTCTTTCCCTGGGGATAAATTTCTAAATGTATAATTATAGAGTCAACAGATATATTCATTTTAAATACTTTCAATATAGTTTGTTTAATTACCTTCCAGATTAGTTGTATCAGTTTTTAATTCTACCATCATTATGTGCATAAGCAGAGAACTTCAATGCTTAAATTCTTGTTTCATTTCTGTGAGTTTACAATATGTTCCTGCATCTTCCTTACTTCTGTTTCCCAGCTTCTGATTCTTGACTGTGTGGTGGATGTTTCTTCAAGTCATGCTGATCTTTTTTCTTTTTATGCTTTTCTCTTAGTAAGCTGATCATAGCTTTAACTATTGTACCTATGTCAGTGAAGCAAAAATCATTATCTCTAGCTGTCTTCAGTCTCTCAGTTATGCTTAGTATCTGCTTCAGCTCCCTGTGGAATACCTCTACTCATTGAACTTGGTGTTGTGGTAGGACATTATATCTAAAACTGAATTTTTCTTTCCTCCCCTCTAAATTTTCCCTTCATCGGAAATATGACCATTTATTCAGTCTTCTAGAGGCAGAAACTCAAACGCATTTTGAATTTCTTTTTCCTCTTCTTTTTTATCTAATCAGATACTAGGTTTTATTCATTTCTTCCTTCTAAATTTCTCTTAAATGAGTCTCTTTTCCTCCCATTTCCTGCAATGTTCCTTCTTCATTTTCATTTTTTTTTTTTTTTTTGAAGAGACAGGATCTCACTCAATTGCCCAGGCTGAAGTGCGGTGGCAGTCTTGAACTCCTAGGCTCCAGTGATCCTCCTGAGTAGCTGGGATTACAGGCACGCCACTATGTCTGGCTAACTTTTAAAATTTTTTTTAGAGATGGAGTGTTGCTATGTTGCCCAGGCTGGTGTCAAACTGCTGGTCTCAAACAATTTTCCTGCCTAAGCCCCCAGAGTTGCTGGAATTATAGGCAAGAGCCACCATGTCTAGCTCCCTTCTTCATTTTCTAGAGTTCTTGTCCTTAGCCAGATCCTTATACATGTCTGATTTGTGGTAAGTTCTTTGTAATTAGTTCATCAACGTAGCCATCCCTTGAGCGTTTAGAATGAATGGAAGTGCTTGCTGGAGTGCTATTCTGTGGATTAATTACAGCTTTAGTTGGGTTAAACTTCTGTGGAATTAAGAGACATAAATTTGGTATGTTCCTTTTCTTTTTAATTAATGGAATAAAAGCAGGAAATAGTTTGAGTAGTGACCTTGAAGAAAAGAGAGTATTAGTTAATCCTCTGCCAGTGATAAATTGAATGTCAAGTTGGTGGTGTGGTAGGGAATCAATATCAATTTTGTGTCAGTTAAGCAGATGTGTTCTGCTGTTTGACAAGTTTCTGTTAGTCATGAGAATTGTGTATCCAAATTAGCTTTTAAGAGACACTTATAGTTGCTTTATATTTGCCCTCATATCTCTAAATGTGCTTACTTTGGACTTGTGCATAATGTAACTACATACCACAAACTATTATTTGCTTTTATGGTCATAGTCTTCTGTTTGTTTCTCACCCCTATCTTTAGATTATAAACTCCTTGAAGCTAGGAGTCATGGTTGGCTAAGTCATGCCATATCACTAGTGCCATACAAGTACTGGTTGATGACTGCTTTTTTATGCAAGTGGTGATTTGTGTTGATGCCTTTATTATGTATTATATTGTTAGGATTAGGACAATACTTTAATTCTAGCTCCTGGGAAAATAAAAGTGATGGTTTTAAGATACTTGAGAATTTCTTCCATTTTGATCTTTCATATGAAGTATTTGATAAGGAAAAGTTAAGCAATAATGTTTTCTTAATCTTTTCCAGCATTTGCACTTGCGGAATTAATTGATAATTCATTGTCTGCCACTTCTCGTAACATTGGTATTAGAAGAATACAGATCAAATTGGTAAGAAAATAATACTATAAAGCAATTTAACTTACTTTTATAAGAGTAGTGTTAAGTTCATTGGAGAAAAATGAGAAAAATCAGGATAACCTAAACACAAAAATAATTATCAGGTATCTCTTCATCCATTGGTAAAATTTTCTCATGTATCCTTTTTTCTATGCATATATGTACACATGTATGTGTACATTTTATTTTTTATAATCTTCTGTTTTCCCTTAATAGTTAACATTTGCCATATCATGAATATTCTGTAACAAAATAGTCTACTGCTATGGAGTGGTTTATTGACTGTAATATAAATTATGTAGTCAGTGTTCTGTTGAACATTTACATATTTTTATATTTTTGCCACTGAAAGCAATGCTGAGATGATGAACATTCTTATATGTCTTTGTGCACATGTCTGATTATTTCCTTAAGTTAAATTCTGAGAAATGGAGTTTCTAGGCTGAAGGACATGAAGAATTCTGAGGCTTATGATACATATAGCTGAAGTGCCTTTCAGAAAGTTGTATTAATTTACACTTCTACCAGCAATGTATGAGTGAGCTCACTGAATCACTTTTTTTCATATTTAACTTTTCGTGTTTTAAAATATTGATTTGACTTTTTCTGTCTTTTTGAACTTACTTTGTTTCATAGCTTTTTGATGAAACACAAGGAAGACCTGCTGTTGCAGTGATAGATAATGGAAGAGGAATGACCTCTAAGCAGCTTAACAACTGGGCCGTGTATAGGCTGTCAAAATTTACACGGCAAGGTGACTTTGAAAGGTTAGAAAACCTTACTTTTTTATGGGTAGCTATGTATTTTAATAAGGATAAAAATTCTAATATGCCTTTAGATACACAATACATTGGAAGTTTTGATGTTATCAGCATATTTATTTAGGTTTTGATATTATAGAATTTTTATGATCAATACTCAGAAATAGAACTACAAAATGTGGTGTCTTTCCATTGAATACTCTTTGCATTTCTTGAGGTATATAGGAGTTATGGTGATAAGTTGAGTACCTTGGAGCTCTTCCCCTTTTCTTACTAACTCTATGTAGCCTCTAGAACAGTAGAATGGTTTTGAAACAGACTTTAGAAATCACTTTATACCACTTGCAAAATGTCTAAAACTACATGTGGTTCTGTGGAACTTACTGTTATTGCTCTACTTTCAGAGCTCGGTTTTGCAGAAGATTCACAGCTATTAGGGAGTAGAATCGAGTCTTAAGTTTTATATCAGCATAAGCTTATAGAAAATATCCTGAATATGAATGTCATAGGGAAAACAAAATACGCTAAAGCTGTCAGAGATAAAAAGATTGAGATTCTTGGAATAGTAGAACTCTAGTAAAAAGAGCTTTGATTCACGAGTCTTTTGGTATTTTAAGCTGTGTTGTGTACTTCAGATAACATACTTGGGAAGAATCTGGCATTCTTTTAAATAGTTAGTGTTTGTTCATAACCTGCTTTGCTCTTTGCTGTGCTTTGTTGAGAAAAGTCACCCACATTTAAGGATCACTCTCAATAATGTGTTAAAATTAATGCAGTTAGCACATTTGCCTTCTTGCTTCTGAAATTCAGCAGTCTCAGAATTTTCATCAAATTTGTGAAGATTTAACAGTACCACTGTAAGAGGCAACATAGTTAAGAACGAAGACTCTGGTATCATTTGGCCTGGTTTGAATTCTAGCCTTGCCACTTACTAGTTGTGTGACGTTGGTCAAGGTGCTTTGCTTCTCTGTGCCTCAGTTTATGTATTCATAAAATGGGGATAATATCCCATAAGGTTTTGTGAAGACTAAGTGAGTTAATACATGGAAAATCTTTAGGACAGAACTTGGCATATGGTAAGCAGTCGATAAATATAAACTATCATTTTGGCTATTACTTCTCATTTCTGACCTCAAACTTTTCTGTAACCATTCTAATTCACTGTTTTCATAAGTATGTGGGACTTAAAGGATTTATAAAACAGCCTGAGAGAAGAAGGCAAAGACCAGTCTTTTATAGTCTAAAGATAGGATTTAGCCTACAATGGAAGTATTAGGTAGAAGGGAAAGTAAAATAGATGGCGAATCAGGCAAAAAGGTCAGAGAAATATCAGTTAAATCAACTAGAAGAATAGAAAGAAATTAAATCTTAACTGGATTCATGGGACATTGACTCTGATTTTTCCCTAGTTCGTAGCACAACACAAACTTTTAAACTTAACCCAAATTTGGGGAAATTTTAATTTCTGGTAAAAATCTTCTTGTTACTGTTTTTTTTTTTTTATTATTATTATTACTTAAATTTTTTGTAAAGACAGGATCATGCTATGTTGTGCCAGTTGGTCTTGAACTCCTGGCCTCAAGCCATCCTCCTGCCTTGGCCTCCTAAAGTGCCGATAGTATAGGCGTGAGCCACCACACCTGGCCCCTGTTCCTGGTTTTGATCCCAGCTTTATAGGTATTGTGTTAGTAAACAGTTAGTTGTTGTTATAGCTGTTAGGTACTCATACTGTCTTTGAGTTCAGTATCAGTCTCTTGAATCACTCCAGTTTCTGTCAACATCAGATACAACCCTTCAGTCTTCTAGCTTCTGCTTATATTGAAGAAATTATCAGTTGCTTTACTCTTTCCATTTTTCCATTTTAGTTTTTACTGGATATAGGAGTGGATATTAGGAGACAGACAGTAGAGGAAGAGGAAGAACAGGCTAAAAGTACAAAACAACTGACAGTTTTGGCCAGCAGCTTATGTTGTATTGGAGAGAGAAACAAGCAAACACAAAATTACATTTATGAACATTTCAGTTATTGATTATTAACTATGAATAAAATGTAGAGTAATATGATAGGGCTGGTGGGCATCTCCTTTAGGTAAGGTGGTTGGAAAAGAGAGCCTCTTTGAGGTTATTTTTGAGCTGAGGCTGGAATGATTTGAAGAACACAGCCAAATTAAGATCTAGGGGAGGAGTATTTCAAGTGGAAGAAACATCAGCAAAGGCAAAGGCTTCTGAAATTGACAGTCCTGTTTTGTTTGAGGGACAGAAAGGGGACCAGTGTGGTTGGAACATAGAATATGAAGGGGAGAGAGAGTAAAAAGAGATGAGATAACTTTTGTTCACCTGGGTACTACCTTCTTCCCCCACTCTTTTCATTTTGAAAAATTTCAAGTCAGCAGATAAATTGAAAGAACAATACTGACACTCATATATCCTTCACCTAGAATTATTAGTTGTTAACATTTTTTCACATTTATTATCTACCTACATACATACACATACACACACACACACACACACACACACACACTATTTTCCTGAATCATTTAAAAGTACGTTGGAGTCAGTTCATGACATTGCACTCCTAAACACTACAGCATGTACCTCCTGAGGATAACGGCATTCTCACAAATAACCATAAAACCATTATCACACCCAAGAAATTTATCATTGATAAAATAATGTCTACTGTAATCTCCATATTAGGTTTTTTTGTTGTCATGTCTATCCAGTCTTCTTTATGATAGTTCCCCCACCTTTTATGTTTTTCATAATGTTATTTTTTGGTAGAGTTCAGGCTAGTTTTCTTATAAAATGATCTACAACCTGGATCTGAGTGTTTCCTTAGCACTATTCTTTTCCTTAGTATTTCATTATGAACATTTTAAACATACAGAAGAGTGGAATTCTACAGCAAATGCCCATATACCCACACCCCCTGGTTCTGCCATCGATAGTTGCTTTATTACATATTCATCTATCCCACCAGCCATCAGTTCATCTTATTTTTTGATTCAGTTCAAAATAAATTATAGATTATCAGTATACTTTTTTCTAATACTGAAAGCATGATGAGTTGAATATTTTTATTTTGAGATAAAATTTACATATTATACAGTTAAATGCTCATATCTGTCTTAAGTGTATCATCATTGAGTTTATTTTTCTATGCAGATATAATTTACTATAAAATTCAGGTTTTTCTTTGGAGGCAGGGTCTTGCTCTGTTGCCTGGGCTATAGTGCAGTAGTATCATTATAGCTCACTGCAACCTCAAACTCCTGGGCTCAAGTGATCCTCCTGCCTCAGCCTCCCAAGTAGCTGGGACTACAGGCACGTGCCACCACACCTGGCTAAATTTCCTATTTTTTTGTAGAGATGGGGGTCTGACTTTTGCTCAGGCTACTCTTGAACTTTAGGCCTCAAGTGATCCTCCTGCCTTGGCCTCCCAAAGTGCTAGGATTACAGGTGTGAGCCACTGTGCTTAGCCAGAATTCACAGTATTAAAGTATAAAATTCCATAGTTTTGAATATGATCACAAAGTTATGCAACCATCACCATTAACTCCAGAACATTTTTACCATTTCAAAAGAAACCTTGTATCCATTGATACCTACTCCCCATTTCCCCCTCCTCCACCTGGCAATCACTAATATGCTTCTAATAGTTGCTAATCTACATTTTTAGTTGTTTTTCTAGGGATTACAACTAGCATCTTAATTTATAACAATCCAGTTTAAATTAATGCCAATTAAATGTCTATAGTGTACAAAAACTGCTGCTACATAGCTTCTTTCCCTCCCACTCCTGTATACTATTATTTTCATATAAATGAGATTTTTATACATTATATCCCATCACCACAGTTTTATTCCATTATTTTAAAAGTCAGATAGGAGAAAAGAGTTATGAACAAAAAAAATACATTTATACTGTCTTTTTAAATTATTTGTATAGTAGACTCTACCTTACTTTTCTCTTTATTTCTTCATATGTATTTGAGTAACTTTTGGATGTTCTTTAATTTTAGCTCTGAAGACTCTTTAGCAGTTCCTATAGAGCAGATCTGCTAGTGACAAATTCTATCAGTTTTTGTTTATCTGGGAATTTCTTAATCTTTCTGTTATTTTTGAAGGCTACTATGCTGGATAAAGAACTCTTCGTTTACACTCTTTTTCAATGCTTTGAATATGTTAGTCCATTGCTTTCTGGCTTTTTTGTTTCTGATGAGAAATCAGCAGGTGATCTTATTGAGGATCCCTTCTGTGTAACAAATTGCTTCTCGCTGCTTTCAACATTCTCCCTTTGTCTGTGGCTTTTGACAGTTTAACACTGATGAGTCTAGGTGTGGATCTTTTTGAGTTCATCCTACTGGGAATTCATTAAGCTCTTTGAATATGTAGCATAATATTTTTCATCAAATTTGGCAAGTTTCTGGCCATTATTTCTCAAAATATTTTTTCTCTCTTCTCCTCCTCCAACTCCTATTATCCATATATTGGTATACTTGATGGTGTCATACAGATCTCTGAGGCTCTGATAATTTTTCTTCATTTTTCTTTTTGTTCCTTATACTAAATCTCAGTCAGTCTGCTTTCAAGTTCATGGGTTCTTCTGCCAGCTCAAATCTGCTCATGGGTCTCTTAAGTGAATTTTTCATTTCAGCTGTTGTTCTTTCCAGATCCAGAATTTCTGTTTGGTTCTTTTTTATAATTTGTCTCTATTGATTTTTTTTTTTTAGTTTGATGAAATACTGTTCTCATACTTTCCTTTAGTTCATTAAACATGGTTTCTATTAGTTCTTTGACTACATTTAAAATAGCTGGGCTTCTTCTGGGACAGTTTCTGCTAACTACTCTTTTTCCTGTATGTGGGCAATACTTTAATATTTCTTTGCATGGCTTATAATTTTTTATTGATAAGTGAATATATTAAGTAATACAATGCAGCAACTCTGGAAATCTGATCCTCTCCTCCCCAGGACTTGTTGCTTCTGTTTGTTGTTGTATGTTTGTGTGGTGGCTTCCGTGAACTAGTTCTGTATCCGTTATCTCATGTTACCATTGAAACTTCTGCTTGGTTAGCTTAGTGGTCAGCTAATGAGTGAATGTTTTCTTAAATGCCTTGAAACCCTGTGTCTCCCAGCTTTTGCTGATGGTCTCTGTGCATAGTAGGGAATGTTTTTAATGCTCAGTCACACAGTTTACAACTTAAGTCTTAGCTTTTGCTACTTGCACAGAACCTTAAGGTCAGCCAGGGGTGAGTGATTAGGGCCTTCTCAGTTCTTTCTTGAGCATGTGTACAGGTGTGACCTTCTCAATTCTTATGAGTATGCTGAAGCTTTTAATAAGCACTGTGGGGCTGGGCATGGTGGCTTGAGCCTGTAATCCTAGCATTCCGGGAGGCCAAGGCGGGAGGATTACTTGAATTTAGGAGTTCGAGACCAGCCTGAGTAAGAATGAGACCCCATCTAGAAAAATTAGCCAGGTGTCATGGCGTGCCTGTAGTGCCAGCTACTTGGGAGGCTGAGGCAGGAGGATCACTTGAGCCCAGTAGTTTGAGGTTGCAGTGAGCTGTGATGACGCCACTGTACTCTGCACTCTAGCCAGGGTGACAGAGCAAGACTCTGTTTCAAGAAAAAAATAAAACCAACAATAATAACAAAACCACTATGAACCTCATTCCACAGATTTTGCTTGTAAGTTTTTGGCCAGATTCTTGTTTTGCCCAGTGGTTTTCATTGCCTCAGGCAGCGGTGATGATAAATGGTCACCACTGATGGTTTTTGACACCTCCCTAGGGAAAAAAACTGTCCATGGGGAGTAAGCTTTGAGTTGTGCAAATAAAGACAACCCTTGCAAGTGAGAGTTCTTAGGGAACTGCTAGACAGGTCCATTAATGACAGTTCTCTGGGGATGGGGCTTTTTGGAAACTTCAGTGGCTGTGAGACTGTTGGTGTTCAAGGTTACTGTGGAGCTAGTCAGAGGGGAATGGAATACGGCAAGTTAAAATACCACAGACCTCACTGTTCTTACTGAGATACAGCCATGTTTCCGGAATAAGTATACCTTGGGTTGTTATAAGCCTTTGGTTAATTTTCAGAGTTCTGAAAAAGCTGATTTTGACAATTTTTTGGAGTGTCCACATTGCTTTTATCAGTGAGTAGATTTGCAGAAGTCCTTAGCTTATGGCACCATTCTGGAAGTGTTTACTCTGTTTGCTGATTTTTGACAAATGCATACATCTATATAACTGAAACACCTATCAAAATATAGAACATTACAGAAACCTAGAAAATTTTCTATTAACTCTGTCACTATTCAAATAATTTGGATACCTAAGACGTTAATTTGGGTACCTGGAACATAATTGTAATATTGTGTGTGCATTTTAATTACTTTGTAGAAGGAGTATGACATTAGTTAGATCAGCTGGGTGGATATAATTAACGTATGTGTTGGATCAGTGCTACTTTCTGCACTTTCAGCTTGTTCAGCAAGGGCTTTCAACTCAGTCAAAGAGCCATTTTTGGGAAAATAAAAATGGTATGTTAAATGACCTAAGCCATATTTAGGTTGCTGAAATGCACCTCCAACAGGATTTCTTTCTAATTTTCCTTAAGAAAAAGCTGCTTTGTTCTCACTGTTTTTCTGTAGATTAAGATGTGCCTTCATTTACTTCCTAATTTTGTATTTATTTGAATTTAGGGATTATGTTTATTGATAATATTCAAGCATGCTATTTTAATTTGATTATTTCCATTGTGTCTAGCAGATTTTTTCCAGAGGCTCTGATAGGTGTCAGTGGCCAGTGTTGTTATAGGTGGAGCTTTCTCCTTTGGTAGATTCAAGATAGTGAGATACAAATATACATATGTAGTCACTCCACCCTATTTCCTGGCTATCACTTGCATTGTTTTTTAGTTTCTTTTACTAATTTGATATCTCTCCTTTCCTTTTTCTTAAACACTTCTCATGTTTAGTTTCCATGCAAATTTTGCTTCTACTTTTTTTTGGTGTATTTTTTGATTGTTGTTTTTTTTTTTTTCTCTGCTTTGTGCATGTTGAGAATCTCTCTTCCATTAAATTAGTTGCTTTTGTTTTTGAAAGATAAAGTGGCCTATTTTATTCTATAAAGAATATGAATGAGATATTTTCTGAAATTCTTTTGCACTTTGATATAAATTTATTCCTAAAATGAGACATTTCCTAGTTCTCCAGAGGACTGTTGTGCAAAATTGTTTCTTGAAATCTTAGGTTACATTTCTACTTTTACTTACTCTCATGAAGGGATATTTATATAGCCTTTGAGTGTGGATACAGGAATTTTTCTAGACTCATTTACACAAGTCTGAGACCTACTTGAAATCTGTGTTCTCATCCTTATTTGCTATGATAAAGTTGTTGCCTAGATTGTATGGATGGTTTGGGTTGAAAAAGGAGACTTACTGCCTGGTGATTACGAGAGTATCCATTCCTAATCAGTGAAGTTAATTCTTTAGTTTTGCATCGCTTTAATTATGTATGTATAGTATTTTATCAGTGAGGTTCTTTTTCCCCTAAATTTTTTTTTTTTTTTTGAGACAGAATCTCACTCTGTTGCCCAGGCTAGAGTGAGTGCTGTGGCGTCAGCCTAGCTCACAGCAACCTCAAACTCCTGAGCTCAAGCGATCCTCCTGTCTCAGCCTCCCGAGTAGCTGGGACTACAGGCATGCACCACCATGCCCGGCTAATTTTTTCTATATATATTTTTAGCTGTCCATATAATTTCTTTCTATTTTTAGTAGAGATGGGGTCTCGCTCTTGTTCAGGCTGGTCTTGAACTCCTGAGCTCAAACAATCCGCCCACCTCGGCCTCCCAGAGTGCTAGGATTACAGGCGTGAGCCACCGCGCCCGGCCCCTCCCCTGAATTTTTTAAAAAAACTTTTTGTTGTTGTTGTTTATTCTCTTTTAATTTTATGGTCTAATCCCAGCTCACGTTCCCTTAGAGGGAACAGGATCTCTTCCCTAAACTTTTGTATGCTTTCCCATGAATATTTTAAGGAAAATATGAGAGGATATTTTCAGTCTATTTCCTAGAACTATTGCTAAAGTTAACTGAATTTTTAGAAACTTTTTTTTTTTTTTTTCTTGGAGACAGAGTCTCACTCTGTTGCCTGGGATAGAGTGCCGTGGCATCAGCCTAACTCACAGCAACCTCAAACTCCTGGGCTCAAGCAATCCTCCTGCCTCAGCCTCCGGAGTAGCTGGGACTACAGGCATGCGCCACCATGCCTGGCTAATTTTTTCTGTATACATTTTTAGTTGTCCATATAATTTCTTTCTATTTTTAGTGGAGACGGGGTCTTGCTCTTGCTCAGGCTGGACTTGAACTCCTGAGCTCAAATGATCCGCCTGCCTCGGCCTCCCAGAGTGCTAAGATTACAGGCATGAGCCACCGTGCCCGGCCTAGAAACTATTTATTGTTTTTTTTCTTTAATGAATATTATATTCATATATTTTGATTAGTCATAATTCTAGGAAATAGGTTGCATCCCACAAATTTTGATAAGCTATGTTTTCACTTTCATTCAGTTCAGTGTATTTTTTCCCTTGCTGCTTGACCTATGGATTTTTTTAAATTTTAAAATTATCATTTATTTCTTACTGAGGTAAAATATACAACTATAATTTACCATCTTTACCATTTTTAAGTGTTCAATTCAGTGGTAATAAATTTATATTCTCCCCCCGCCCTTATCCCCTACTTTCACTGTGAGTTGTTTTAAAAGTGTGTTGTTTAATTTTCAAGTGTCCCCAGCAGATTTTCCTTTTATCTTTTTGTTGATTTCAATTTTGATTTCATTATGGTTAGAGAACATACTCTGTGTGATTTCAGTTCTTTTAAATTTGTTAAGTTTTGTTTTATGATTCAGAATATGCTCTGTCATGGTGAATTTTCCGAGTGTCCTTGAGAAAAAGGTGTGTTTTGAGAAGTGGTGTTGAGAGAGGCATTGTGTAAATGTCAATTAGATTCCACTAGTTGATGTCATTAATACTATTCATTTCTTTATCCTGCTAGTAGTTACTAAGAGAGAGGTATTGAAGTCTCCCACTATATTTCTAGATTTGTCTATTTCTGTTTTTAGTTCTCTTAATTTTTGCTTTGTGTATTTTAAAGTTGTGTTATTTGGTGCATACACAGGATTGTTATGCCTTCTGTGCCTTCTTGGTCGACTGACCGTTTTATAGTTATGCAGTGCTGCTATTTGTCCTAATAATTTTCTTTGCTTTGAAGTCTATTTTATTTATTAATATAGCCATACCAGCTTTTTTTATGTGTATACATGATATATCTTTTCTCATCCATTTTCTTTTAACCTACCTATATCATTAAATATGAAATGAGTTTCTTGTAGATAACATATAATTGGATCATTTAAACAGCCACTCTGCCAATTTTATTAAGTGTATTTTTATATCATTACATTTAATGTAATTATTGATACCATAAGATATAAGTCTGTCATGTTATACTTTAAAAAAATTTTTTTTTAATTTCAGAATATTATGGGGATACAAATGTTTAGGTTACATATATTGCCTTTGTCCCACTGGAGTCAGAGCTACAAGTGTGTCCATCCCCCAGAGTGTGTGCACTGTACCCATTAGGTGTGAATATACCCATCGCCTCCTCCCCCTCCCACCTGCCCAACACCTGATGAATGTTACTACTATATGTGCACATAAGTGTTGATCAGTTATACCAATTTGATGGTGAGCATGAGTACATGTGCTTGTTTTTCCATTCTTGGGATACTTAACTTAGTAGAATGGGCTCCAGCTCCATCCAGGATAATAATACAAGAGGTGCTAGATCACCATTGTTTTTTGTGGCTGAGTAGTACTCTATGGTATACATATACCACATTTTACTAATCCACTCATGTATTGATGGGCACTTGGGTTGTTTCCTCATCTTTGCAGCTGTGAATTGTGTTGCTATAAACACTCTAGTGCAGATGTCTTCTTTACAGAATGTCTTTTTTTCCTTTGGGTAGATGCCCAGTAATGGGATTGCTGGATCAAATGGTAATTCTACTTTCAGCTCTTTGAGGTATCTCTATATTACTTTCCATAGAGTTTGTACTAATTTGCAGTCTGTACTAATTTGCAGTCCCGCCAGCAGTGTATGAGTGTTCCTGTCTCTCCAAATCCACGCCAACATTTGTTGTTTTTAGACTTTTTGATGAAAGCCATTCTCACTGGAGTTAAGTGATATCTCATTGTGGTTTTGATTTGCATTTGCCTGATGATTAGAGATGTTGAGTATTTTTTCATACGTTTGTTGGCAATTAATCTTCTTTTGAAAAATTTCTGTTCCTGTGCTTTGTCCACTTTTTAATGGGGTGGTTTGATTTTTTTCTCTTGCTGATTTTCCCACATTCTGTACAGATTCTAGTTATCAGCCCTTTATCGAATGTGTAGGATGCAAATATTGTCTCTCATTATGTAGGTTGTCTGTTTGCTCTCATGATAGTTTCCATGGCTGTGCAGAAGCTTTTTAATTTGATCTGGTCCTGTTTGTTTATTTTTGTTGTTGCTATGATTGCCTTTGGGGTCTTTTTCATAAATTCTTTCCCTAGGCCAATGTAAGAGTTTTTCCAACATTTTCTTCTAGAATTCTTACAGTTTCATGAGTTAGATTTAAGTCTGTTATCCATTGTGAGTTGATTTTTGTGGGAGATGAGAGGTGCAGATCCTGTTTCCGTCTTCTACATGTGTCTATCTAATTTTTCCAGCACCCTTTATTGAATAAGGGTTCTTTTCTCCAGTGTATTTTTTTTGTCTGCTTTGTCAAAGATCAGATGGCTATATCTGGATGGTTTTATAACTGGGTTCTCAGTTCTGTTCCGTTGGTCTATGTCTCTGTTCTTGTGCCAGTACCATGCTGTTTTAGTTACTGTAGCCTTGTAGTATAGCTTGAACTCTGGTAAATTGATGCCTCCCAATTTGTTCTTTTTGCTTAAGATTGCTTTTGCTATACGGGGTCTTTTCTGGTTCCAAATGAAGCATAGAATTATTATTTCTAGATCTGTGAAAAATGATGTTGGTATTTTAATAGGGTTGCATTGAATCTGTAGATCACTTTGGGCAGTATAGACATTTTTTTTTTTTTTTTTTGAGACAGAGTCTCACTCTGTTGCCCAGGCCAGAGTGAGTGCCGTGGCGTCAGCCTAGCTCACAGCAACCTCAAACTCCTGAGCTCAAGCGATCCTCCTGTCTCAGCCTCCCAAGTAGCTGGGACTACAGGCATGCACCACCAGGCCCGGATAATTTTTTCTATATATATTTTTAGCTGTCCATATAATTTCTTTCTATTTTTAGTAGAGATGGGATCTTGCTCTTGCTCAGGCTGGTCTCGAACTCCTGAGCTTAAACGATCCGCCCACCTTGGCCTCCCAGAGTGCTAGGATTACAGGCGTGAGCCACCGTGCCCGGCCAGTATAGACATTTTAACAATGTTGATTCTGCCAATGCGTGAGCATGGTATGGGTTTCCACCTGTTTATGTCCTCTGCCGTTTTCTCTGTCAGTGTTTTGTAATTCTCCCTCTAGAGGTCTTTTACCTCCTTAGTTAAATATATTCCTACGTATTTTATTTTCTTTGTTGGTATTGTGAAGGGTATTGATTCTTTGATTTGGTTCTTGGTTTGACTGTTGGCATATATGAATGCTACTGATTTGTGTATATTGATTTTGTAACCTGAGACTTTGGTGAATTTATTTATCAATTCCATTAGTCTTAGGGCAGAATGTTTGGGGTTTTCTAGATATAAGATCATATCGTCAGCAAAGAGCGATAGTTTGTCCTCTTCTGCTCCCATTTGGATGCCCTTGATTTCCTTCTCTTGTCTGATTGCTCTGGCTAGAACTGTTGAATGGAAGCAGTGATAGAGGACAACTTTATTCCACTTCTAAGCAGGAATGATTTCAGTTTTTCCCGGTTCAGTATGCTGTTGGCTGTGGGTTTGTCATATATGGCTTTTATCACTTTTAGGTAAGTCCCGTCTATGCCTATTTTGTTAAGAGTTCTTATCATAAAAGGGTGCTGAATTTTGTCAAATGTTTTTTCTGCATCTGTTGAGATAATCATATGGTCTTTGTTTTTTCTTCTATTTGTGTATTGAATTACATTTATAGATTTGCGTATGTTGAGCCATCCTACTATCTCTGGGATGAAGCCCACTTGGTCGTGATGGATTATTTTTTTGATGAGCACCTGAATTTGGTTTGCTAGAATTTTATTGAGAATGTTTCCATCTATATTCATAAGGATATTGATCTGTAGTTGTCTTTTTTTGTTGAGTCCTTTCCTGTTTTGGTGTCATGGTAATGTTAGCTTCATAAAACGTGTTGGGGAGGATTCCTTCCTTTTCGATGTAGTAGAATAATTTCTGCAGGATAAGCACTCGTTCTTCTTTGTAGGTCTCGTAAAATTCCGGTGTGAAACTATCTGGTCCGGGATATTTTTTTTAAAGAATGTTTTGTATTGCTGCTTCAATTTCAGTATTTGATATTGGTCTGTTTGGGAATTCTGTTTCTTTTTGATTAAGCCTAGGGAGGATGTGTGTTTCTAAGAATTTTTCCATTTCCTCCATGTTTTCAAGTTTATGCGCATAGAGATTTTTATAGTTTTTATAGATGATATTTTGTATTTCCGTGGTATCAGTGTTAATTTCTCCTTTTTCATTCTTGCTTGAGCTTATTAGAGTCCTTTTCTGCTTCTGGTTTATTTCTAGCAAGAGGCATGCCAATTTTGTTTATTTTTTCAAAGAACCAACTTTTTGTTTTATTAATCTTCCATATAGTTTTTTTATTATCAATTTCATTTAGTTTTGCTCTGATCTTGGTTCTTTTCTTCTGCTGGGTTTGGAATTGGTTTGATCATCCTTTTCCATTTCTTTGAGATGATTCATTAGATTGATGATTTGTTATCTTTCTGTCTTTTTGATGTAGTCATTTATGGATATAAATTTTCCTCTCAGGACTGCTCTAGCTGTGTCCCCCAGATTTTGATAACTTGTTTCACCTTTATCATTTAGTTCAAAGAATCTTTTGATTTCCATTTTACTTTCTTCCTTAACACAATAATCATTCAGCAGAAGGTTGTATAGATTCCATGACTTTGTGTAGAGATGAGTGTTTCTGTTGGAGTTGATTTCTAATTTTATTCTACTGTGGTCTGTCTGAGAAGATGCATGGTATCATTTCTATTTTTTTAAATTTGTTGAGACATGCTTTGTGGCCTAGGATATGGTCAATCTTAGAGAATGTCCCATGAGTGGATGAGAAAAACGTATATTCAGTGGGTTTTGGGTAGAATGTTCTGTAAATGTCAATCAGGACCATTTGTTCTAGAGTTCTGTTTAAGTCCATTGTTTCTGTGTTTATTTTCTGTTTGGCTGATCTGTCCTGTTCTGTCAGAGGGGTGTTGAAGTCTCCAGCTATTATGATGCTGCTGTTTATCATTTTGTTTAGATCAGGTAGGATTTGCTTTATGAATCTGGGTGCACTTGAGTTTGGTATATAAATATATAATGACCATCTTTGTCTTTCATTACTTTTGTTGATTTGAAGAGTAAGTTACCTGAAATCAGAACTGCTATGCCAGCTTTCTTTTGTTTTCTGTTTGCTTGAAATATTGTTTTCCATCCCTTCACCTTGAGTCTGAATGCATCCTTGTGGGTTAGATGTGTTTCCTGAAGACAGCAGATACTTGGCTAGTATATATTTATCCATTCTTCCAGCCTATGTCTCTCTCTTTTTTTTTTTTTGAGACAGAGTCTCGCTTTGTTGCCCGGGCTAGAGTGAGTACCGTGGTGTCAGCCTAGCTCACAGTAACCTCAAACTCCTGAGCCTAAGCAATCCTACTGCCTCAGCCTCCCGAGCAGCTGGGACTACTGGCATGCACCACCACGCCCGGCTAATTTTTTCCATATATATTTTTAGTTGTCCATATAATTTCTTTCTATTTTTAGTAGAGACAGGGTCTCGCTCTTGCTCAGGCTGGTCTCGAACTCCTGACCTCGAGCGATCCACCCGCCTCGGCCTCCCAGAGTGCTAGGATTACAGGCATGAGCCACTGTGCCCAGCCCCTATGTCTCTTTAGTGGGCAGTTCAAGCTATTCACATTTATTGAAAGAATTGATAAGTGGGGCAGATTTCTGTTTATCTCGTGGAATTGAACTTTGTTGCTTTGTTTTCTCTCTTGAGCCATTGTGGTATCTGGCCTTTGACCTTTAGCTTTTGGATGATTTTACATTGGTGAATATCTTTTATGCTGATCCATATGTAACACTGTTCTGAAGTACTTCCTGGAGGGCAGGTCTGGTCTTGATGAATTCCCTCAGTCTTTGCTTGTCTGAGAAGGTCCTTATTTCTCCTTCATGTAGGAAACTTAGTTTTGCTGTATATAAACTTCTAGGCTGGGCATTATTCTGTTTGAGAAGACTGGGAATGGTGCCCCAGTCCCTTCTGGCTTGTAAGGTCTCAGTTAAGAAGTGTGCAGTTAGTCTGATAGGTTACCTGCTTTGTCGATTACCTGTTGCTTTCACCTTATGGCTGGTAGGAGTGCCGCTTTCGTGTTTATTTTGGCCAGTCTGATGGCTGTGTGTTGTGGTGTCTTCCCACAACACATCTCCCAGGAGTCCTTTGAGCTTTTTGTATCTGAAATCTGGATTTCTAGAAAGGCCAGGGAAATTTTCCTCCATTATATCCTCAAATAGTTTATCCAACTGTTGTATATTTTCTTCCTTTACCTTTAGGGATGCCTATGATTCTCATGTTAGGTCTCTTCACATAAACTCACATTTCTTGTAGGCTTTGCTCTTGTCTCTTTTTTTTTTTTTTTTTCCTCTTCTTCTTCTTTTTTTTTTTTTTTTTTTTTGATACAGAGTCTCACTCTGTTGCCCAGGCTAGAGTGAGTGCCGTGGCATCAGCCTAGCTCACAGCAACCTCAAACTCCTGAGCTCAAGCAATCCTCCTGTCTCAGCCTCCCGAGTAGCTGGGACTACAGGGATGCGCCACCATGCCTGGCTAATTTTTTTTTTCTATATATATTTTTAGCTGTCCATATAATTTCTTTCTATTTTTTTTTGTAGAGATGGGGTCTCGCTCTTGCTCAGGCTGGTCTCGAACTCCTGAGCTCAAACGATCCGCCCACCTCGGCCTCCCAGAGTGCTAGGATTACAGGCGCGAGCCACCGCGCCCGGCCACTCTTGTCTCTTATTTCTTTTCTCTATCTCTCTGACTGAATTGTTTAATTGAAAGGTGTTATCTTCAATCCCTGAGATTCTTTCTTCTGCTTGATCCTACCCTATTCTTGAGGCTTTCTACTGTGTCTTGTAATTCCTTTACTAAATTCTTCATTTCTAGAAGTTCTGTTTGATTTTTCTTTAATATTTCAATTTCTTCATTGAATTTTTTGTCCAATTTCCTGGATTTTTTTTTTGTGGTTTCTCTGTGTTGTCTATTTTCTCTTGCATTTCATTGAGTTTTCTTACAATCCATGTTCAAAATTCTTCATCTTTCATTTCAATGTTTTGATTTTGTTTGGTCTCCATTGCTAGAGAGCTGGTGTTCCCTTTTGGTGGTGTCCTTTCAGTTTGATTCTTCATACTTCCAGGGTTCTTTTGTGGGTTCCTTCCCATGTGAAGCAGCTGTTGCTTCTTACCTTTGCATTTTTATTTAGATAATAACATGCCCAGTTTAGTCTCTGAGCCAGTAGGTGGTGCTTGTGAGTGAGAATTGACCACATCCTGTATGATGAGTCAGTGGATGCAGTATAAGGGTGTTCAGATTGACCTCCCTGTCAGTAGTTGGCACTTGCCTAGAGGAGCAAGCTGTAATGTTGTTTTTGGGTACTGTGACCAGCTCTAGTTCCTCTGGAGAGGCACTGTAGTGCCCCAGATGGAGGGTGGGGTCCTGGGACTTCCAGGTGTGTCCTTATTGTCCACCTCAGCAGGGGCGGGGCGGGGAGTGACACTGGGCATGGCTGGGTTGGGTGAGCCTGCCCTCTAGCTCCATAAATGCTTTTAGCAGGGGTCAAAGGTCTGTCCCCCCACCCCCACCTCTGGGCAAAGCTGCTAGGGAGGAGCTGAGTGGCCCCACTCAACCAGAAAGTATGGGTGTGGAGGTGGGACTGTCTGGGACCTGCAGTCTGACAGTCTGGAGCAGGCCTTGCTCCTTTTCACCCTCCCCTATTCTCTGGTTTCTCTGCCAGCAGGCAGGGCCGCAAGCCAGGTGAGCTCCCCACTACTGTGATGCCAGCCCGGAGGTTCCCTGCCTAGGATCCTGGCCTGAGTTGGGAGCTTGGCTCTCTCATGGCAATAGGGGTTCCCCACGAGCAAGCTGCAGGCAGGACCCTTTCTGATCTGCCCCTGAAGACACGCACACCTCAGTAAACTGATTCACCAATATCCCCTCTGTGCCCCTGGATAATGCGACTGAGACCTGGGTGTACGGGATATGGCCTGTAGGCCTCTTCCCTGGCCTAGAGATCAATCCCTTAGCATACCAGGGAGGAAAATGCTGGTCTCAAGTCACCCATGGGGTGCCCAAGCTGGATCAGGGTCCCTCTGCCTTGGTGTTTGTCCTGCTTTGCTGGAGTCACGGGGCCAGCAGCACCAAGAAGGGCCTGTGGGTAGGGAGTTCATAGTCCAAGCACCCCTCAGTCCACTGCAGGGCCCTAAAAGTAAAGGTGTGAGCCTCATTCCCTGTGGATGCCTCTGAGTGGTGGCTAAATTGCCTCTTTTGCCGTGGGTAGAGGAAGGGAAGGGGAGAATAAAGGACTGACTAGGTGGTGGAAGGGCTGCACACCGGTAGTCTCCGACCCTCTGTCCAGGAGGTAGTCCTCCCAGAATGACTGGGCTCTGGAGTCCTGCAGATGTCTCAGGACCCACTGGATCCTTGGGGCTCCTGCAGTCTCGGCTGGAATTGGGAAATGTCTATGTGGAACAAGCAAGATGAATCCTGAGGAGTTGAGGCCCCCTAGGGAAGACAAAGGCAATCTGGCACCTGCTGGCTCTAGCCTGTGGGGCGGGAGGCGCTGTGAGGGAGCTAGGAGGGTGGTGCCCTGTTTACAATAGGCTCCCCACTCACTGGCGGCAGCAGTCTCTGGGCTGGTGTCAGCAGGTCTCTTCAGCAGCTCAGCAGTCCGAGATGCAAGGGAGGGGAATTCTTACTGCTCCACCTGTCCTCACTGGTCTCCAAGCCTATCTGGGCTTAATCCCTGCCAATGCCTTTCTCCTTCCAGTTCTGCTCTGTAGCCTTTTGCTGTGGAGTCTCCTGTAGGTTCAGGCACCCTTCCTTCTGCCCCTCATCCAATCTGTTTGTCTGTGTGTTTGTTTTTTGCTCTTTGATTTAAAATTTCTCCTTCTTGCAGAGATGCTCTGGCTGGAGGTGTTTCTCATGCACCATGTCACCTATCTCATGTTACAGCTTTTTTATTAAATTAAATTTTGTGCCCTGGAGGAGAAAGTTGTCTTTTTGGGTTTTTTGTTTTTTTAAAGAGTCAGGGACTCACTATATTGTCCAGGCTGGACTTGAACTTCTGGGCTCAAGCAACTCCTCCCACCTCAGCCTCCTAAGTGGCTGTGCCACCATGCCCAGCCATGTGTTTTTTTCATTTCTGTTTCCAGCCTTTCTATGAATTATTTAAACATATTTTAGTATTCCGTTTTCTTCATGGTCTTTCTGAGTGTATCTTTTTGTATTTTTTTTCAGTGGTTGCTCTAGGCATTACTGTATACATACAAACTTAACTACATTCTACTAGCATGGACACTTTACATTTAAAGTGAATTGTAATAATCTTATCACAATTTAGGTTTCCTAACTCCCATTTATGATTTGATTGTCTTATATATTATCTGTACATACATTAAGAGCAGTATTATTTTGATTTTAATAGTCTAACATAATTTGGAAAACTCCAGAGGAGAGTGACAGTGTATTTTATTTACCCATTTATTTATTTGTTTAATTGTCCTTTTTTCATTTGTTGATAACCTTCCTTGTATTTACTTTGTCTGATGTTAATATATACACTCCAGCTTTCTTTTCATTAGTGTTAAAATAACTGTTTTACCAACCTTTTAACCTATTGTCTGTTTATATTAAAAGAGGGTTTCTTTTACGCAATAGGTATTTGTCTTAATATTTGACAGTCTCTGCCTTTTAATTGAGATGTTTAGGCCAATTGCATTTAATAGGGTTATTGGTGTGTTTGGATTTAGGTTTACCATCCTTGTCATTTGTTTTTTAGTATTTACCTTTTAGTTTATCATAGTCTATATCAATTAATATACTACTTCAAAAAGTACTTCATAACAACGTACTTCCATTTATGCTGTCTCCATCTTTGTGCTTTTGCTTTCATACATTTTACTTTGACATTTAAATATCAAAGTACATTATTATTTTGCTTTAACCAATCAGTTGGTTTTCTGTTTTGTTTAATATGAAAAGGCTGCTTCTCACCTTCCTGACATTTCTAAGCTATACACATCTGCTCTGTGTCCCAACAACATACTGTTCTGTGTCCCTTTTTAAAGCAGTCTTTTTCTTTAAAGTTGTGATAAAAATATACATAACTTAAAATTGCTTGTATAACCATTTTAAAGTATATAATTCAATGGCATTAATTACATTCACAGTGTTTTGCAACCATTACCATTTCCAAAATTTTTTCACCTCCACTCCCAAATTGAAACTCTACCTGTTACTCCACATTACCCTTACTACCAGCTCCTGCTAGCCACTGTTCTACTTTCTGCCTCAATGAATTTATTATACCTGTTATAGGTGCCTTATTTAAGTGGTGTCATACAGTATTTGTCCTTTAGTATTTGACTTATTTCACTTAACATAGTGTTTTCAAGATTCATCCATGTTGTAGCATGTATCAGAATTTCATTCCTTTTTATGGTTGAATGACATATTCCATTGTACACCTATGCCATATTTGTTTATCCATTCATAGGTTAATGGACACGACTTGTTTCTACCTTTTGTCTGTTGTGATAATTGCTGCTATGAATATTTGCATTTAATGTATCTGTTTGAGTCCCTGAGTCAGTTATGTTTACCCACATATTTACCATTTCTGGTGCTTATATGTAATTTTTTTTGCATAAATCTCTCCAGTACTATTTTTTCCTGAAGATCTTTCTTAAAATTTTTTATATTTTACATTAATAACTTGGGTCTGTTCTTGATGAATTTTTTCGACTTTTGTTTGTCTGACAGTCAGGACCTCTCAAACTCCCCTCCCCCCAAAGATATTTTTGCTGAGCATAGAATTTGACTTTTAAAAATTTAAATACAGGTTGAAGGCCAGGCATGGTGGCTCACGCCTATAATCCTAGCACTGTGGGAGGCCGAGGCGGGAGGATCGTTTGAGCTCAGGAGTTTGAGACCAGCCTGAACAAGAGCGAGATCCCGTCTCTCTCTCCTAAAAAAATAGAAAGAAATTAGCTGGACAACTAAAAATATATATAAAAAATTAGTCAGGCATAGTGGCACATGCCTGTAGTCCCAGCAACTCTTGAAGCTTAGGCAACAGGATTGCTTGAGCCCAGGAGTTTGAGGTTGCTGTAAGCTAGGCTGACACCACAGCATTCTAGCCCAGGCAACAGAGCGAGACTCTGTCAAACAAGCAAACAAATAATCATTCATACATACATACATACATACATTCATACATACATATTGAGCAGGCCAAATTTGAAAATTCAAAATATCTCATAAATAAATATTCATTCATTCATTCATTAATTCATACATGCATACACACACATACATATATACATATTGAACAGGCAAAATTCAAAAATCCGAATGTCCCAAAATCCAATAGTGTTTGACTGCCAACATGGTTCTTAAAGGAAAGGCTCATTGCAATCTTTTTACCTGTAAATTCTTTTTTTTTTTCTTTGGAGACAGAGGGTAGAGTGCCGTGGCGTCAGCCTAGCTCACAGCAACCTCAAACTCCTGGGCTCAAGCAATCCTCCTGCCTCAGCCTCCCAAGTAGCTGGTACTACAGGCATGCGCCATCTTGCCTGGATAATTTTTTCTGTATATATTTTTGGTTGTCCATATAATTTCTTTTTATTTTTAGTAGCAACGGGGTCTCACTTTTGCTCGGGCTGGTCTCGAACTCCTGAGCTCAAGCTATCTTCCCTCCTCGGCCTCCCAGAGTGCTAGGATTACAGGCATGAGCCACTGCACCCGGCCCCCTGTAAATTCTTTATGTCACTTTAGTTTACAGTTCAAGGTTGACAGATTTTTCTCTAGGCACTGTGGAGATACTGTTCCACTGTCTTTTACTATTGCTGTCAAAGCCTGTTTTATCTCTTAGCTTATTTTCTAGTTCTTCTGTTTGTTTTTGATGTTTGCAATGATGTGGATTTCTTTTTATTTATCCTGTTTGGACTCTTGGTTTCCTGGATCTGTGGATCCATGTCTTTTATTGGTTTGAGAATACTTGCAGCTACTATCCATTCTCTCTTACGTTTAAACTTGCGTGAGATATTTTTCTGTGGTCATTCATGTCTTTTATATTTTGATATGGTTTTAGTTTTCTTTGTTTCTGATGGGCAAGTTCTTTGAATGCATCTTTCTGTTCTCTAATTCTCTCTAGCTGTGTCACATCTGCTCTTTAACGTTTCCATTGAGTTTAATAGTGGTTCCAGTCTCACTTCCAATTCTGTTTATTTCTGATTTTGGGAAATGATTCCCCTAGTGACTTTTGTTTATTTTGAAAGACCAATGATGCCTCTTCTCACAGTGTTGTTATGGTGCAGTGGGAGGTTCCCTCAGAACTCTTTATTTGTCATGATACATGAAAATGAGAATTTTCTTCACTCTAATTCCCATTATTCTTCAGACAGTATTTTAATAAGTTTTGATATAGCAAACAGTTTTGAAGGGAAGGTTTTGGAGACATGATAATGATGATAAAGGTATTTATTTAGTCTTGTTTGCTGAGAGATTTTCTGATTTAGTAGAATGGGGTCCAAGAATTTGCATTTCATAAAGTTTTCAGGCGAAGCTGATGCAGCTGGTCTGGCGATTACACTTTGAGAACCAGTGGACTAGATAATATCTTGACTTTCAGCACTGATTATTATTTCACCTTCTAATTAGGGGTGTTAGCTGACTTGGGGATCATTTTATTAACACTTAAGAGCAATAAATTTTTCCTTTGACATTTAAGTAGCTTGTTTAAAATCACTGCACTTATATAATTTTTTGTTTTAGTGATCATTCTGGATATGTTCGTCCAGTACCAGTGCCACGCAGTTTAAATAGTGATATTTCCTATTTTGGTGTTGGGGGCAAGCAGGCTGTTTTCTTTGTTGGACAATCAGCCAGAGTAAGTAAAAAGTTTCTTACAAATGAAAAGTGATCAAACTATTTTGAGGTTAACTACACAAATGTGTTAACCAGTTTAACTATTAGGAATTTTAAGAGTGCTCTTTTTTAATATTTAACAGATGATAAGCAAACCTGCAGATTCCCAAGATGTTCATGAGCTTGTACTTTCTAAAGAAGATTTTGAGAAGAAGGAGAAAAATAAAGAAGCAATATATAGTGGATATATTAGAAACAGAAAGGTACATTTTAACTCATAATTGTAAATTTATTCCTTTGGCTAGATGATAGGACAGAACTTTTTTTCTAATTTCTGTGATAGCAAAGTTATTTTAAAAATGTGAAGGTATGAATTTTTTAAAATGAGTTACTTTTTCACTCTTTTTGCTCTAGTCATGTAAGTAGAAAAAATTATCATTTATGTGCTTTCTTAGGCTATGAAAGTCTTCAGACAAGAAGTTGTCTCAAAGCCTAACTGCTTTCTATAAATTGTTTGTAATTTGTAAACTTTTTTCCTTGATCTGAATTTGGGTTTTAAAATCTTTGTTATATAACAATAGAAATAGAGTAGAAAAACAGTGATGGGGTAATAGATTTTCAGGAAATCAGACTTCCAGAGAAATAAATGAGAGATTTCTGTTACAAGTTTGCATTCAAATTCTCATTTTAATAGGACAGCATCTTGGTGGTCAGTGAGTGGTATTTATTGTACATTCCTTCAACTTTTCTCTGTTTGAAACATTATTTTGTATCTGAAAATTTTTATTTGAAAGTAATTTTGAGGGTTTTTTTTTTTTTAATTTTGGAGACAAAGTCTTTTCTGTCACCTGGGCTACAGTGCGGTGACGTCAGCCTCACTCACTGCAACCTGAAACTCCTGGGCCCAGGAAATCCTCCTGCCTCACCCTTCTGAGTAGCTGGGACTACAGGCGTGCAGCATCACATCCAGCTAATTTTTTCTATTTTTAGTAGAGATGGGGTCTCACTCTTGCTCAGGTTGTTCTTGAACTTCTTTTTTTTTTTTGAGACAGAGTCTCACTCTGTTGCCCGGGCTAGAGTGAGTGCCGTGGCGTCAGCCTAGCTCACAGCAACCTCAAACTCCTGGGCTTAAGCGATCCTACTGCCTCAGCCTCCCAAGTAGCTGGGACTACAGGCATGAGCCACCATGCCCGGCTAATTTTTTTGTATATATATATTTTAGTTGTCCATATAATTTCTTTCTATTTTTTAGTAGAGACGGGGTCTCACTCTTGCTCAGGCTGGTCTCGAACTCCTGACCTCGAGCGATCCACCCGCCTCAGCCTCCCAGAGTGCTAGGATTACAGGCGTGAGCCATCGCGCCCGGCCTTGTTCTTGAACTTCTGACCTCAAGTGATCCTCTTGCCTCAGCCTCCCACAGTGCTAGGATTGCAGGAGTGAGTGAGCCACCACACCCAGCCAGTTTAGAGGTTTTTAAAAAATGGTGTTCTGATCTAAATCAAATTGTAGAAAAATTTATGGGAAGAATAAAGAAAATGAAAATACTTCCAAATGTCAGAGAATATTGATGATATTTTGGTGAATTTCCTTCTAGTTCAACTTTTAAAATTATGTAAAGTTTTGATCCCACAATTTTAAAAATTAACATTTTGAGTTTGTCTGCATTTCACAAAATATTTTGATATACAACACATTTTTAATAACTTCATAATATTTCTTTCAATGAATATAATGTAACTTAACTATTCTGTGGAGCATTTAGCTTATTTGAAGAATTTTACTATAAGTGTAAAGACATTGCCATGAATATCTTTGTGTAACATTTTTCCTGAATTACAGATTTTGTTCCTTAGTTTAGATTGTTAGAATTTTAATAGCTGTGAATGAATTTAGACTTTTTAAATGTTCATGATACGTATTACAAAATTGCTTTAATGAGAGGTTAAAGCCCAAATCAAATATACTTCTAACGACTGTATATGGAAGTACCTGTCTGATCATTTCTTTACTTTGAAAAAGAAAGAAGGGGAAAAGGCAGTAAAATGTTGACAATTTTGTACGTTAAAAGAATGCCTTTTCTTTCATTACTGGTGGGCTGAATTTTATTTTTTTCATTTTATTAGCTGCTTTTATTTTCTCTGTAATTTAACATTCCCTCTGTCCAGGAAATTACTTTTGCTCAACTCACTTTTTTCTCTTTTACTTTGTTTTATTTATTTAACAAATTACATATTTTGATATATTTACATAACAGTATTCCATCCTGTCTTTTCTGTCCTGTCTTACCACCACAAAGCCCTATAAAATATAATGGTGGAAATATTTCTTGCTGTGGTAAAACTGGTAAAAAATAGGAATTGAGAATTTAAGTGACTTTTCAAAACTTTGTTCATATTATGAAGCTTGAATGGAACTGGAGTCTCTTGAATCATCATTTGTGCGCTAGCCTTTTTTGTGTTTTGTGCTTAGTTCATCCCAACAAACATTTCAGGGTACCAATGGCTACCTTGTCCTTTTCTGTTTCTCACCAGTCCTTTCCAGCCTACTTTGTTGGACTCCTCTGTATCCCTGACCTGTTAACAGTTTTCAGAATGTGGGTGGAGATAGTGGTTCTTGTTCTATAGTTAGCAGACTTGCGTTTTTCATATATATTTACCACTTAAATACAAACATCAAATCTGTGTTTCTTGTCAAGGCTTTCTCTTAAGATTGAGACATTGAATCAGGCTGAGTTCAGTAGAGGAAAAAAAAACGTCTAGACATTTTGAACAGAAAAGGATTTAGTAAAGTGAATTAGATACTTACATGATTATTGGAAGGGCCAAAAGATGAACTATAGGCTGAGCCTCCTAAAGTGATGCCAGGGCACTCCAAACTGACCCTCAAGGGATTCTGCAATATCTGCTATAGTCTCACAGTTGGAGGACCACCACTGGGCCTGGAATTTAGGAACTCACTGCCGCATCTGTGATCTAAGAGTTGGAATGATCTCACAGCCACAGTTGTTCCAACACTGGAACCTAGAAATTTCTGACCATAACCAGTGCTGCAGTGGCCTTTTGACACTTTGGAACATGGTTACGGGTTTTTCTGATAACAGAAAACCTTTAAGAAACCTCAGGAAATAGCCTCTGCCTCATTTTTTTTGAGGTCAGAGGTGCACCGTCTGGCTGCAATTTGGCTAAGGTAGGCAAGACCCAGCCAGCAGGCCGCTCTTCTGGCTCTGAGGTGAGTTGAGGGAGGAATCTCCTTCCTGTCTGCTCCCCTTCACTGTAAGGGAATAAACTGGCCTGGGCCTCTACCTCCCCATTCCCCGTGTCTGCCAACCCCAGGCTCCCAAGGCTTCCTGGGAGGGGGCTCCCTGCCGTTTTAGTGTCTTGGTGTATTGTAACCATTCAGTGGTTGACGGCAAAAGTTTTCTGTACAGGTGTATATCCCTCTATATTATATATTGATATACATTATATACATATATTTTGGGGGGACAGGAGGTGGGTGCAGCTCCCTCCCATCCTACTCACATACAGAGGGGCCCACAGGGCCACAGCTCCTGGGTACTAGATGCAGGGTCACCCTTGAGCTATGTGCCACATGGTTTGGTGCCCTACCTGGTATGCAGCTGCCCAGGCCCACCCATCACGTGTGTGTGACATGCAGACACCCTGCCACGGCCTGTGCCCCACCTCCCCTGCTTCCTGGCTCCCTATCAGTGCCACTAGGGCAGAGGTGCTTCCTGGCCATCCTGCCAGGAGCACTCCACCCACATTCCGTCCCCCTCGCCTCACTGCAGCCAACGCGGCCCTGGGACAGGAGGGGCTTCGGGCCCAGGTCCACCCTGCTGTGGGCCTCAGAGGTGGCCATGAAGCTGTGGCCTCTCATTTTCCCTGATTCGTAGGGGAGTAGGGATGGAGTCACCAAAACCAGTGCTGGGACAAAGGTGGAGAAGCTGTGTGAACTTTTTAAAATAAAAAAAAAAAAAAAAAATCAAATCAAATCTAAATCTTTGGCTAGTACATCTAATTGGTGAAACCTAATTTTCACCCATGACCCAAAATGCAAGGGATTCTAGAAAATATACTTTTTTGGCTTTCCAACCTCTGTAGCCTAGGAGAGTAGAATGAAAGGTGGTAGGAATAGGTGATGAATACCAACTGATCATATCCAGCACACCCATTTCCAATTTCAATTAGATGTCCTTCCTTAGGTGTTCTGGGAATAAGTCACTTTTGGTATGTTTGAAATAAAATATTATCTATAAACTTTTCTGATTCTTTCGATTTCCCCACTTCCCCATAACTATCCTTTTCTGTTAATGGCATCCTCTGGCCATGCAGTTAAAATTGGTAATCCTTATTGTTAATCATTCACTACACTTAATTTTGTCTTTTAAATCATTTCTTTTTTTTTTTTTTTTTTTTTGAGTAATCCACTTTTTTCTTTTATTTTTTTAGAGATACATACTTTGACAAAATGCATCTTGCTCTGTCACTCCAGTTGCAGTGCAGTGGCATGATCATAGCTCATTGCAGTCTCAAACTCCAGGGCTCAAGCAATCCTCCTGTCTCAGTCTCCCAAGTAGCTAGGACTATAGGCACGTGCCACCATGCCTGGCTTAGTTTATTTGTCTCAATCAAGTAGTGAGTTCATTGATTTCTTACAAGTTTCTACCATACCAGATGTAATTATCAACCCAATCTTCCACTCATTTTCCACTGCTGTAATTTGGCTTTTTCAGCCTAATCTTTCCTTGGATGTTTATCATATATTCTAAACTACCTTGTTCCCTTTATACTCTTAAATCCTGTTTTCATTTGTCTGGAATGTTCTTACTCAGTCTTCTGCTAGATGAATGTCACCCTCCTTTTACCTCTGTAGTTCTTGGTTCCTGTCTTTGTAATGGCATGTTGTTTCGTAATCATTTACTTTTCATCTCCTACCAGATGGCATTTTATTTTTGAATTAAAAAGTCATGAGAACTAGATGGAATTTGTAGAGATCAAGAGCACACTATCTTATTTATCTTGGACCTATCTTCCTGAGGCACAAGTTGAGGCATAGGACTAGAGAACATGCTTGATAAATATTTGGATAATGAATTTGCATCAGTGATAAACCCAGATTAATCTACTAACTCTCAAAGTGTGGAAAATGTTACTTGTATAATATATATTGTAGCTATAATATTAGTAATTTAGTGTATAAAGATGCACTAGAATGATTTTGAAGGGTTTGTTTTTATTATTAATTAAGAAAGTAATAATATGTGCTTATTATGTTTTTATTTTTTAAATTTTGTTTATCTGTAGCAATACATTTAGTATATGCAGTCATGACATATGACAATGATAATGTTCTAAGAAATGCATCATTAGGTGATTTTGTCATTGTGCGAACATCATAGGGTATACTTACACAAACCTAGATGGAATAGCCTACTACGCAACTAGGCCGTATGGTATATCCTGCTGCTCCTAGTCTATAAATCTGTACAGTTACTGTACTGAATACTGTAGGCAGTTGTAACACCAATGATAAGTATTTGTGTATCTAAATATAGAAAAGGTACAGTAAAAATATGGTATTATAATCTTAGGGGACCATCATTGTATATGTGGTCTGTTGGCTGAAATGTCATTATGTGGCACATGATTGGATATATGTGTATACACACACATACATATGTATGAAAGTATTAAAACATAAACATCCTGCAAATTGAGAAGATTGTAATTTTTATCCTCATATTTGCCCCCTTATATAAGCTGCAGATATTAAAGTGGACTGGTGCCCAGGATGATTTTACCCCCTTTTAAAAACTGTTTGGACTCAGCCAGCTGGGTCCAGGCTTCCCTCTAGTTTTCTTGAACATGGAGGGCTGGGCATTGGTCCTGACAAAGTCAAGTGGTAGGTATCCCAAGTAAGGACTCATTCCATCCTAGGATAAGTATCCTCAGTTTTTAAAGGCATTTTAAAATTCTGTATTTGTTTTTACCTTTCCCTTTGTGATTCTAAAATTAGCATTATGGGATAGAGTACTCTTTATGTGTGCCAGTTTAACAGTCTGTGTGGAAAGTTCCCCTGTCCTCCCAGTGTTTTCACACAATCAGCCAGTTTGTTGTTTTGGGCCAGTGTCCTACAAGAAGTTTTCCTGAAGCCTATTTCTGAAAATATCCAAATGAATCACATTAAAATTTGATATAATAGTTATTATGTAATTATAATTCAAATGATTTAATCTCTTGTATTTATATTTGCTTTTGTAGCCATCTGATTCTCTTCACATTACAAATGATGATGAAAGATTTCTACATCATCTTATCACAGAGGAGAAGGAAAAAAATAGCTTTACTGCTGTTGTTATCACAGGGGTACAACCAGAACACATACAGTACTTGAAAAATTATTTCCATCTTTGGACGCGACAGTTAGCGTAAGTAATTATATTTGGTTCAGGAAATGTTGCTACTTAATTTTTTTAAAAAGACAGAAAATACTATAGATACATTGAAGCCTCTTGGCTGTCCTTTTTGCTCCTGTACCATTTCCTCCCCTTCAGTATCAAGTACTCTGTTGTCCGTGTTAAAACAGTTCTCTATTCATTTATTCTGTGAATATTTGTAGACTATCTCAGTGTACTGAGCATTATTTGAGGCACAGGATTTTTGACGTTTATTATAAAATTAAAAATGAGTTTCAGAATTTGTCAAATTCAGCGCCATCACTTCTTCTGTCTCCATTTTGTGCTGCTTCTCCATAACATGTATCATAATCTTTCATACCATGTATTTTATTTTTTTGTCAGCTTTCTCCCATTGAAATGTCATTTTAAGTTCACTGCTATATCCCCAGTGTGTAGAGTATCTTGCTGATGCTCAATAAATGTTTATCAAATGAATGCATCAAATCTATTAAAATAAGAAAATATGTATACTTGTGTACCTGTGTGACATATTAGTACTGAAAATAAGTCATTGTGTATCTATTCCAGTAAAACTTGTAGGGACTGTATATCCCATTAGACAAATCATAGGAATGTTTATTTAATGGCTCTAAGTTTTTTCTCTATAGCTGTATGATATGTTCTATTTACTGGATCGTGTCCATAATTTGTATTAGTTTGAATTACTGATTCTTGCAAGATGTTTATCTGCACAAAATTCATACTTTTTAAAAAAAAGTCTCTTTTCACATTTACCCCATTGCACTTAATTTGAGATTCTCTGTTCTATACATAAATGCATATTAACAGAATTTAAAGTTTTTGTTTTTATGGGAACATAAATTTGGTTTTTAGGAATACTTTTTTTCTTCTTCAATATTGCTATTTATTGCCCCTGAAACCCAGGATATTTAAATAGGACTTTGGATTTTTCTTCTCTACTATGTATTTTATTAGTTACTTTATAGTCATAGTTTCTTTTTCTGAAGGAGCTCAATGTGAAAAACATAATTAAAATATACTTTTACTCTAACAAAGAAGAAATATTGCAAATAATCTATTTCAGGATAACTAAAGATGTGAATAATCCCACCAAAATGTAATCTTCTTAAACTTAAAAAAATAAAATAGAAAGATTTCTGAAGTGGTGGTGTTCAATGGGATGATGTGGAATTTATTAGTTTTGTTTGTTTTTGGAATGTTGGGGTAAGATCGTGCCATAGGAGAGGAGAAATGAACATTCTAGGTTGATATTCTCACATTGAGAAGATTATTTAAAGATATCCAATGCAGTCTACCCCTGTCCTGATAATGAAGTTCTTTCTAGAATATCCCTGGCAAATAGAATTATAGACTGTTGCTTTCTAGTTTTTTAGTTATTTCATAAACTATACTTCTTGGACATGTAAAATATGTGGGCTTTGAAGTTGGAAAGGCCTGGGTTGAAGCCCACCTCTCCTTAACTCTAGTTCTGTAACCTTCGATAAATTATATACACTCCCTGTACCCCAGTTTCTGTATCTGTAAAATGAGATGTAATAGTACCTGCATCTCAGAATTGTTTTTACTAGTAAATGGAATACTGTATTTAAAAATGTTTAATAAAGTGCTTGGCACCTAATGAGTACTGTTAATAAATTTTTTTTGATAGAAGATTATATAAGCTAATTTTTATATGAATTAAAAGTATAAAGTTATTCTATATTTTAGGCATATCTATCATTACTATATTCATGGCCCAAAAGGAAATGAAATACGAACATCAAAAGAAGTTGGACCTTTCAACAACATTGATATTGAAGTAAGAGAATAATCCATCTTAAATATTACAAATTTTTAGTTATGTGTCCTGATTCCAAGTGACTCTGAATAACAAAAACCAGTCAGTAATTAGATAATTTCCCTCTCCTTGTCTTTTACCAAAGTACTTTGATTATTTGATACCCAAGTAAAGAGATCATTCCTAGATGTATTTTTCTTGAACTTTTATTTATTATAGTACTATGTTTCTCTTTTTTCTCTCTTTTTTTTTTTTTTTTTTGAGACAAAGTCTCACTTTGTTGCCCGGGCTAGAGTGAGTGCCGTGGCGTCAGCCTAGCTCACAGCAACCTCAAACTCCTGGGCTCAAGCGATCCTACTGCCTCAGCCTCCCGAGTAGCTGGGACTACAGGCACGCGCCACCATGCCCGGCTAATTTTTTCTATATATATTTTAGTTGGCCAGATAATTTCTTTCTATTTTTAGTAGAGACGGGGTCTCACTCTTGCTCAGGCTGGTCTCGAACTCCTGACCTTGAGCGATCCACCCGCCTCGGCCTCCCAGAGTGCTAGGATTACAGGCGTGAGCCACCGCGTCCGGCCTTTTCTCTCTTTTATAGTGATATGAATTGTTACTGAACATCTTGTCCTGAAGCAGAGAGGAAAAGGGACATAACATAGTTTTTCCATTTGTTCATAGAAGTCTTCTAGTGGTCACAAAATTTAGAAGCACAGAACATTTGAGTGTTAGGTTCTTAATATCCTCGCCCACACATTAGAAAAAATTTCATGTACAATGTTATTCCACTTGTGCCTCTAGCAAGAAACCTTGAACCTTGAATTAAATATACTCGTTACTTATCTGTCGTTTAGCTCTAATTTACTGTTTCTTTGCTTACTTTATAGTTTTTAGTAGTATATTCCTTATTGAAATGCTTCTTAACACATTGACCGCCACATTAGAAAAAGGAATTTTTTTCCTTGGGTCCACAGTGTTTTATTATGTAAATAGAATAAAAACTTTGAAAGCAAAACGATCCTGTATAATTTAATTGAAAATTCGTTATTTTTTATTGTTTTCTGTGTGTAAATTATGCAACTTGAGAAATAGTTCTCGTGGCTCCCATGGTTAAGAGACATGTGAGTTACATATGCTTCACTAGGCCCTTCCCTCAAAACTAGCCTGAGTTAAATACAACTCACGTGACAGTTAATGTGTTAAAGCTATTTAATCCATATATAAATATATATATTTCATTAAATCAGACAGTTACTTGTACAAATAAACATAATTTTTGCCTATTCTGTTGTTGAATCATAGCTGAGAGCAAAAGTCAAGTGACCATAGAATTTAATTGTTTTTGTTTTATTTTTATTTTAGATTTCTATGTTTGAAAAAGGGAAGGCACCTAAAATTGTCAACCTAAGGGAAATACAAGATGACATGCAAACATTGTATATAAACACAGCAGCTGATAGTTTTGAGTTCAAGGCTCATGTTGAAGGAGACGGTGTAGTGGAAGGGATTATCCGATACCATCCTTTCTTATATGATAGAGAAACTTACCCTGATGATCCGTGCTTTCCATCAAGTACGTTAATGTCTTATCTTAGCTACTGAATGTGAAGTTGTGATTTAGCATAGTGATTTGTTTCATTAAATGATTGTTATTAGTTAGGCTATTAAGGTTAGATAAATAACTAAAAATTTTTTCCTTACGTAAGTCTTAAGTTAGGCATTTGTAATTTTTATAATTATTGATTTTTGTATATTTTTAATTTCAGGTGAATAAAGCTTTGAGAAATTTTTCTTTTATCTTGGATTTCTTACTGAACTAAACTGCTACATATATGTGCTTATTATTCCTTTACATGTTTCCTTTATTTTTTTTATTTATAAAGAAGTTTTATACTTCATGCAGCCACATCTATCAGTTTTTTCTTTATGCTTTCTGATTTATTCTTGCTGTAGAAAGGGTTTTTACACGTCAAGATTATAAAAAGATTCTGTAGTTTTTTTGTTTTTGTTTTTGTCATTTGATGTTTAATACATCTGTCTGTCTTTTTTGTACATAAAGTAGGGATTTAACTAAGTATTTTCTAGGTGGTGTTCAGTTTCATAGCATCAGTTATTGAATATTATAATTTTCCCAGGAGTTAGAAATATTACTTTTATAATATAAAGTTCCAGTAAGTATGTAGGTCTAGACTTTTTACTGTAAGATACTATTTTATATTTTTGTACATAAGTAATGATACTGTCTTATAGCTTTATCCTGTATATTGATATCTTCAGGGCAAGACATGCTCACTATTTTTCTTTTTTGAAAATATTCTTAAACTTTTGCTCTTACAGATAACCTTTAGAATCAGCTTTGTATGTTCACTTAAAAAAATCCTACTGGGATTAATGAGATTGTAGTGAATTTTTAGATTAATAATACCAAACTTTCTTATCCAGAATGCTTCATTAATAAGTACGTTCTTAGTTTTGTGGGCTCTGCAACCAGACTTCCTAATTTGAATCCCATCTTTGCTACTTTCTGTTGTAAACTTGGACAAACTACTCCTTACATCAGTTTGCTCATCTGTGAAAAGGGGGTAGGAGTTCATACCTCATAGAGGTATTGTGACGGTTAAATAAGAAACTGAGGCAAATTCTCAGAGTGCCCAGCATTATTTATTTAAAGTTGCTTCAGAGAGATGATAATATTTACATATTATTTCTCAGTGACTCCGCCTCCTGTGATTTCTCTGACTTTTTAAATTTGCTATTTCTAATTTTTTTATGCTTATAGACAAAAAGATATAAAGTTTTCAAATGATATCTTAAAATAAGAGCCAGTAAGTTGAGTGATGATCAGAGGGAATCTTCTTTAAGAGCAAAGTGATTTAGTTTGATTTAAAGGAACTTTTTGTGTTTGAGACAAAGTCTCACTCTGTCACCCTGACTAGAGTGCTGTGGTGTCAGCCTAGCTCACTGCAACCTCAAACTCTTGGGCTCAGTGATCCTCCTGCCTCAGCCTCCCAAGTAGCTGGGACTACAGGCATGCACCACAACACCTGGCAAATTTTTTCTATTTTTAGTAGAGAGGGGGTCTTGCTCTTGCTCAGGCTGGTCTGGAACTCCTGAGCTCAAGGGATCCTCCCACCTCAGCCTCCCAGAGTGCTAGGATTATAGGCATGAAGAAAGGAACTTTTACATAGGGATTTCTTGTGAGGGCTTTTGGGGAGAAGGCTTTATTTTAGATGGACGACTTAATGCCAGGGTAGCTGAGGTGTTAATATATCAGGATCATAATGTTTAATCCTAATTTATTTGGATAAATGAGAATGTATTACTAAGAAACATAATGTTATAGACAATTGTGCTAATCATGCTTTTGATACATAGTAATGTATGTTGTAATTCCAACTGCATGCATGTTTCTTGCTTACCTGAATCTGCAAATGAAATAGTTCATAAAAAGTAAATTTAAATTCCGTATTATTGACTAATTTGTCCAAACTAGGCAAACTTGATACTATTAAATGTCATCGATTTCTCAGATGATTTTCATGTGAATGTACTGGTTCTGACAGAATTGTGAAACTGTTTTGGATGCAAGATTTAAGCTAATCTTTTTGGGTATATGACGCTTTTAATTCTATAAATAGGTTTTAAAGTTTACAGGTTCAGCAGCTAATGTAGTACTCTTAACACAGATTGATTAGTATATAAGTAATTATTGACTTTTAAATGGCAGACTTTTAAATGGTAATCTGGAACCACTTTGGAAACCTGCCTTTCTGAGGGCAGAGTAAAACTACCTTCAGGCTTTATAGATTGTGATGTGAAAGATTATGTGTTTGCATTATCATCTCTCTGAAGCAACTTTAATATTTCATTATAGCAGTTGACTTCAGAGCGATAAAAATTGCACATACATTATAGTAATAAAAATTTTGTTCCACTTAACCCTTTTGATCTAGAATTAAAAGATGAAGATGATGATGATGATTGTTTCATACTTGAGAAGGCAGCAAGAGGGAAAAGGCCTATTTTTGAATGTTTTTGGAATGGACGATTAATACCCTATACATCAGTTGAAGAGTAAGTTTTGATTTTTGCTGAAATTGTATTATTTTATAACCTAATCTTTTTTATTAACTAATATATTTTGTTCTGTTCAAGCTTTGACTGGTGTACTCCTCCTAAGAAGAGAGGGCTTGCACCAATTGAATGCTACAATAGAATATCTGGTGCATTATTCACTAATGACAAATTCCAGGTCAGCACAAATAAACTGACTTTTATGGATCTTGAGCTAAAATTGAAAGATAAGAACACTCTTTTTACAAGAATTTTAAATGGACAGGTATGATTTTTAAATATAAAGTTTTGAATATTTGTAAATGTTCTATTTTAAGTAAAATGAAAGATACTAGTAGTGTAGGTTTTTACTGATATTTCGTATACTTTGGATTTATTGAATCAAAAGAATATGATGTATAAATGTTTCATGAACAATCAAGTGTTTATATCACTCAGAAATTTTAAAGTGATTATGTTTGGATAGAATTTACATTTGTTTATTTGATCTTAATATCAAGCCCTTTACATAGTAAATACAAGCCACAGAAACATCTCCACTTAATGAGAGCATATATGAACAATTGTGTCTATTTTAAGGGCTATGTACAGCAATAACCTAATTATGCAATTTTAAGCTAGTCTTAAAGGTAAAAATGGGCTAGAATTGTGGAATACTTTAGCTAAAAGATGATTTGAGACTGAATCATTATTAAAATACATGCGTTGATTAATAAAAAAATGATTCCACTGTGAATAATTTTTTTAAAAAGTTGAATGGTACTAGTATACTAGTGTGCTTGTATTCTATGCACCTACCTCAGAAACTTTTACTTGAAACTACTCTTTCAGTAGTTTAGTATTAAGTTGTCAAGAAATAGATGTTTTTATTATCAAGTTAAAATTGCTAGGCATAGTACATAGTATTTATAGTCAGTCATTCATGTAAAATGTCAGAATTAATTTTGCTGTTGTAGAGATTCTGAATCACAGAAGATTAAGACACTTCTAAGAATTATCCACTAAGAACAGTCTTATCAAACGAGTTAGCATAGCCAGGCATGGTGGCTCATGCCTCTACTTCTAACCCTTTGTAAGACCGAGGTGGGAGGACTGCTTGAGAAGGTCAGTAGTTTGAGACCAGCCTGAGCAACGTAGGGAACCCTTGTCTCTACAAAAAGCAAAACAAATTATCTGGGTGCAGTGGCACGCACTTGTGATCCTAGCTACTTGAGAGCCTGAGGTGGGAGGATCACTTGAGGCCCAGGAGTTTGAGGTTGCATTGTACTATGATGACACTACTGCTGTCTAGCTCAGGCAGCAGAGTGAGACCCTGTCTCAAACAAACAAACAAACAAATAAAAAATGAGTTATAATACATTTAGAATTCATTTATAAATATGGTATTTATTATCCAATGTTGATTGCGCAGTTAGATCTTTTCAAAATTTATCTAAAATAGGTTAATTCTATTAATTTGTTACATTGTACTTTTTAAATGTGTTTTTTCAAGTTTTGAAAAATTCAAATATATGGAAAACTTGAAAGAATAGAATGACTGTCTACATACTACTCTCCTAGATTAGCTGTCACCTTGCCATGCCTAGTACATTATACTTTGACTGTTACTGAGTTTCTGGATTTAATTGATGCATCTGGCAGTTTTTTTGGTTGATAATGCATCCTGAGTATTTTAGAATGCAGTTTAAGAATTTGGTAGTCAGACTTTCCTGCTCCTCGTTAATAATTTTAATATCCATGTCAAGCTGGCAAACTGACAACAATGATTTGCTGATTTGGGAAAGAGTTGATACCTGGGACAGGAGTGAGAGCAGTGGGGATTTCCTTGAAACTGTATACCATTTTGGACCTCTGAGTCTTTACCATGTACATGTATTTCTTACTCAAGTAACTTTTTAAAATCAAATTTTGTTTATTAATAATTAAGATAGTGTATCCCTCTAACAGTACAATTCAAAAATTTAGGCTAAAATCATTTTAAATTTTGCCTGATTTTCCTTTGGAAAATGGTATATTATGACATAAGGTATGTAGGAAGGAATGGGCTTCTGTAACTTTATGGATTGTCCTCTGTGAAAGCATGTTATGGGAAGATTGTCTTACCTCCTCATTGTCCTACAGATGGGTATCAAATGAGTGAGTGTACGGCAGCTTAGGGTAGAGCACAAATGTCCATATTCTCTCCCACCAGGGTGAAGGATGATTGACAAAAACACATCTCTTAATTTTTATTTTATCATTTAATTTTTAATAGGCCAATGTACAAAATATGAAATTAAAAAGAAAATAATTTTGCATAGCAGTGTTTCCCAACTTTCTTTTCTTTTCTTTTTTTTTTTTTTTTTGACAGAGTCTCACTCTGTTGCCCGGGCTACAGTGAGTGCCATAGCATCAGCCTAGCTCACAGCAACCTCAAACTCCTGGGCTTAAGTGATCCTCCTGCCTCAGCCTCCCTAGTAGCTGGGACTACAGGCATGCGCCACCATGCCCGGCTAATTTTTTCCTATATATATTTTAGTTGGCCGGATAATTTCTTTCTGTTTTTTAGTAGAGACGGGGGTCTCACTCTTGCTCAGGCTGGTCTCGAACTCCTGACCTTGAGCGATCCGCCCGCCTCGGCCTCCCAGAGTGCTAGGATTACAGGCGTGAGCCACCGCGCCTGGCCCCAACTTTATTTTCATTATCCTCCTCATAAGGAGCCTTTTAAGACATTTTTTCTTGATGGTTTCCCCCAGTAAAATTTTAATATCACAGATTTACCATCTGTCTATGTACTGTATGTATGTATGTGCTTCGTACATAATGAGTCTTTGTCATCCCATTAAGAATATGTGTGGTTTATAGTGAGAAGGCCTCCACCCACTCCTTTTTTGGAGCCAACTAGTTCTCCTCCTAGGCAACAAGTGTTACCATTTTTTCGTATACCCTAGGATTTATTAGGTTATTAAATATGGAATATCTGATTTCCTTAAGTACTATGTTTGATGGCTGATATCTCTGACATCTCACTTTGACACTTCTTTTTTTATTGTGAAGATATATCCTCATTCTTTCAAATGGACGTTTTGGCTTGTGATTATCTTTCAAATTTCTTTTTTTTTTTTTTTTTTTTTTGAGACAGAGTCTCACTTTGTTGCCCAGGCTAGAGTGAGTGCCGTGGCATCAGCTCACAGCAACCTCAAACTCCTGAGCTCAAGGGATCCTCCTGTCTCAGCCTCCCGAGTAGTTGGGACTACAGGCATGCACCACCATGCCCAGCTAATTTTTTCTATATATATTTTTAGCTGTCCATATAATTTCTTTCTATTTTTAGTAGAGATGGGGTCTCGCTCTTGCTCAGGCTGGTCTCGAACTCCTGAGCTCAAACGATCCGCCCACCTCGGCCTCCCAGAGTGCTAGGATTACAGGCGTGAGCCACCACGCCCGGCCTCAAATTTCTTTTAGAGCAATTTTTACAAAACCATGGATAAGTAAAAAATTTGTGTTATTTTTTAATATGAGTTCTGTCATGGAACCAATGCATCATGGACTGCTCGAAATATCAATGAAGTGTTTGGGAAGGATGTGGCCAATGAATGCACAGTACTTCGATGGTTTGAGAAGTTCCATTTTGGTGATTTTAATCTTGAAAATGAACCATGTGGGTGACCTGAGACCAAGATGTGGTAATGGTGAGCTGAAAACTGTAGTGGAAGTGAAATCATCTCAACCTACATGGGAATTAGCAGCAAGGTTGACGTTACTATTCCAACAATATTGGACCATTTGAAACAAATGGGCGAGGTAAAGAAGCTGGATAGATGGATACCGCGTGAATTAAATGAGTAACAGAAGAGAAATTGTCTTCTTGCCTTTGTTTGCTGTCACAACACAAAGGTGAATCATTTCTACAATGTATTGTTAACGTGTAATGAAAAATGGATTCTTTTTGACAATTGCAACAAGCATTTGGCACAGTGGTTGGATAAAGATGAAATGCCAAAACACAGTCCAAAACCAAATATTCATCAAGCTAATGGTGTCTGTTTGGTCATCCAGCACTGGTATTATCCACTACAGCTTCATGAAACCTGGTCAATCGATTACAGTGGATGTCTACTGCAACCAACTGGATGAAATGATGAGGATGGTTGTGATTAAGCAGCTGAGGTCGGTCAGTAGAGATAGGCCAATCCTCTTGGAAGACCACATATTGCAAAAAACAACACTGCTCAAACTACAGAAGCTGGACTTGGAAACTCTCTGTCGTCCACCGTATTCACCAGACCTTGCACCAATTGACTACCACTTCTTCAAGGCTTTGGACCACTTCTTGCAAGGAAAAATATTCAATTCTAAACAAACTGTGGAAAATGTCTTTTGTAATTTCATTGCCTCTCACTCTTCCAGGCTCCTTCGCTGCTGGCATAAGCAAGCTACCATGAAGATGGCAAAACTGTGTCAATAGTTTAGGCACACACTTTGATTAATTGTACTGCTTCTTGTTTGAGATATAATAAACTGCATTTTTGATTTGAAATTGGACATTTCATATTTAATGACCTAATAAAGTAGGAAAGGAAAGTTTTGTTGTTGATATTGACCACTGAGACCTTGGTTCCAAGAATGATATCAAAGATGTCTTCTTTGGTAATGCTTTTGTTTGAAATCTCCTAAATTTTTACAAGAGAAGGATTTAGCAAAATAGTTTAGTTTTTATTAGGTTTTCTGATTTGAGGTATATGGAAGGAAAAATGAAATGAGTGACAAGTATCTATGGTTATATTTGTTTACTATTAGCCTATATTTCATAGGACATTTTAAAATTTTACAGGAGCAACGAATGAAAATTGACAGAGAATTTGCTTTATGGCTGAAGGACTGTCATGAAAAGTATGATAAACAAATAAAATTTACACATTTTAAAGGAGTAATTACACGTCCTGATCTTCCTTCTAAAAAGCAAGGCCCCTGGGCAACATACTTGGCAATAGAATGGGATGGAAAAATATACAAAGCAGGACAGCTGGTAAGTTTAATTTCTTTTTATTTTTTCTTACAACAGTTTAGTTTAAAATACATATGCAAACTTGCATATATAAAAAATATTTTATTTTTACAAATAGCTTTTTTACAATCTTACATTTCATGAAAAAATTTTATTCAGACTCTTCAAGGACATGTTTGACACCATGTGCCTTCCATCATCTCTAGAGATTTAACTTATTTTTAGATTCGATTTTTAGTAGAATTTGAAACTAAGATGTATTAGAATTTAACAACAGTAACAACAAAATGCAAGTATTAGCTTCTGAGAGGCCAGGAGAGAATGAAAAGGACAAACTGATTTTAATTACATAATTTATTATAGCATTTTAAAAAACCTTGTTTATTGCCAAAAGCTTAATCAGCAAGGTTTTTTATTGTTTGTTACACTAAACTTTACTCACATGCAGATCTCAGTGTTTTTTTTTTTTAAAAAATGTGGTGTGAAGTAATGATTTTTAAATACTTTTTGTTGAGCACCTGCAAACACAGTAAGTTATTGCAGCTTTTGACTATATTGTGGAGAATGCCAAGATCTAGGATGTGTACTTTGTTCTTAGGGATATTATAGCCTACAAATGGAGATGATGTAAACATAAATAATAATAGGTAAGGAGAGAATACGTGCATTGAAAAGAAAGGATTAATAACGCTTCGGCAGTTTAGAAGGAAAAGAGAGGATTTTTTCACTTTGGATGGTATTGGGGCTTAGGAGAATAGAGCAAATCATGGGACAAGAACGAGCATTTGTGTAGACCTTAAAAGGAGTAGAGGCTTGGGTTTACACAGATAATTACAAAGGTAGAAGGGCATCCATTCTCTCCATAAATGAGAAAGACACCTTCATATACTTAAAGCCATAGAATTGGATGAGATCACCTAGAAGTGGGGAGTGTAGCTAAAGAGACAAAGGACTGAGCCTAGAGCACTCCCACCATTCAGGGGTTAGAATGGAAGGGAGGAGCGGGCAAAGGAGAGTGACAGGGATAAGCTGGTGAGATGAAAGGAAACTAGAAGAATATGATATCCCTGAAGCTAAGTGAAGACTTAGAGGAAAGAAGGGGTGATCATTTTGTTAAATGCTTTGCATGATTGAGTAAAATGCTTTCTAAATAATATCATCTGAGCATAGACACACATATAGGGCAGGGAAACAGTGAGCAGTAAGAGTTGGGTTGTCCTGTAACCCATTTTGTGTGCATGCGTGCGTGCATGCGAAGAGAACTAGTTTAGAACGAGGCTAGAAAGGGTATAAACTCTTGTAGTCTTTGGAAATTTCTGAATTGGACTAATGGAAATTACCCTTAGATTTTTCAAGCCAAGTAAGGAAAAGAAATATAGACAAGTTTTGAGCTAATTTATTTGAAAGACGTGTTAACTTGTTAAAAGTCCATAAATTGCTGTTCATGGTCTGAGAGCAAGATTTTATGGAGAAAAAAGATTTCTGATACTTTGGCATTCATAATAATTGAAGAGTTATGGACTTTTAAGACACATGTTTACCTATGACATATTTGTATGAAGAAACTGCTGCATTTTTACAAAGATTTGTTAAGAATAAGTGGAGAACTTCAGAAATATAATTTTATTTGAATATTAATAGAATGATTGTTTCATTAGTTTTTCTAATGATAGTTACCAAAGTTTTTTGGTTTTTCTTTGTGTGAAAAAGTTCTATGAAATAATTATTATTAAAACTTTCTCTTAATAAATATTAATACTGAAACCCTTTTTAAAAACTAATTATTAGGTTAAGACAATCAAGACACTTCCCGTCTTTTATGGAAGCATAGTAAAATTTTTTCTTTATGGTGATCATGATGGAGAAGTATATGCTACAGGAGGAGAGGTTCAAATTGCAATGGTAAGATTTCATGTAATAAAAAATACTTATTGACAGTTTCTTGGCACCATTTTTGTATAAATGTTAAGATATAATATTTTGTATTTTGCTTATGTTTGGTTTTTCCATTGGATAAAGTAGTTGTAGTATTTGCATGGTTTTTTGTGTTTCTAAGCTAAAAGCTTAATTAGCTTTTAAATATTTACTGCTATAGATTATTATTATGTTAACATCTATATGCCCTGTGTTTCACAGACATACATACATTATTGCTAGTCATCACAGTAATTTTATAAAGTGCACATTTCCTCTAGGGCCCACAAACTAGTAAATAGTAAACACTGGAGAAACATTTCAAGAATGAATAACTGTAAAACTGGAGTAGATTATTTTTCCTACATCATTCTCCTTGTAAATATTTGAATGGTATATCAGGTCTGTGGAGGTTACATAAAAAATGAAATAAACACTGTGATAAAATTTAAGGATAGCTACTGTGATTTATATACTTAAATAAAATATATTTCTTTGAAAGAAACAAATGGGTGTTTTTATTGAAGTTAAATTTAAATAGTTTTCTTTGAATATACCTTTTCTTTGCTATACCTTTATTTATTCAGGAACCTCAGGCACTTTATGATGAAATAAGAACTGTGCCAATTGCAAAGCTGGATAGGACAGTTGCTGAGAAAGCTGTTAAGAAATACGTAGAAGATGAAATGGCAAGGTAAGTCACATTTCAAGATACATAACAAAGGCCAGTGTGGTGGCTCACACTTGTAATCCTAGCACTCTGGGAAGCCAAGGGTTCAAGACCAGCCTGAGCAAGTGCGAGACCCCGTCTCTAACTAAAAATAGAAAAAATTAGCTGGGTGTGATGGCACCTGCCTGTAGTCCCAGCTACTTTGGAGGCTGAGGCAGGAGGATCACTTGAGCCCAGGAGTTTGAGGTTGCTGTGAGCTAGGCTGACGCCATGGCACTCTAGCCCGGGCAACAGAGTGAAACTCTGTCTCAAAAAAAAAAAAAAAAAAGAAAAAGAAAAATTAATAGGAATTGTAGTGTGTTTAAGTATTTTTGACTGTGTTATTCATTCTGCTGATAGGGAATTTGTATTCTTAGATGATATATATGTTATATATATTAAGATGAACTTCCTGACTTTAAAAAGAAAAACAATTGAGAGATCTAGTTACAAAAACAGAATCTTCCATTTGTTTTGTAGAAAAAGAAGGAAATCTTATATAGCTAAAGTGTCACTTTTTTTTTTTCCCATTACATTTTGTCCAGTAAAGTGCCACTCTTAAAGGCGCTGTGATTAAGGCATTTTTTTTTTAAAAAAACTACTTGATTTGGTGTACAACTAGAAGAAAATTATAGTACCTGCTGAGGTAAAGATTAGTAAAAATAAAGTAAAAGAGGTAGAAAATGACTCTTCTGCTTGTATAGCTAATGATGCAGTCTTTTTGATTCTTACTGAATTCTGATTCTTACTGAATTTTGATTGTTACAGGTTATTTTATCTCCCAAGGATAACTTATACTATAAACAAATATAAAAATTTGACAGTTCTTGGCTCATAATATCAAGAGATTTTGTCTTTTTTTTTTTAGTAGCCACAGCAATAGTTAGGAAGGAAAAAATTTTTAGATGATTAATTATATAGAATTCCACATTTAACCTTTCACAGTATATCAACAGTAAATATTTAAGTTACTAGAAAATAACTTATATCTAACCAAGACCATAATTAGAAATATTTGTGAAACATTAATATGTGGTTTCATAACAGGCTCCCTGATAGATTGTCGGTAACTTGGCCTGAAGGAGATGCATTATCGCCTAATGAGATTAGGCCTGCTGGAACCCCCATTGGTATGTTTATTTTTCTAATACCAAAAAAATACTTTTCTTTTGTCTTAAATTTCCAATATGTAAAGGACCGTGAAAAATTGAAATGTAATGTAAAGAAAGACCTTAGTGGAGTCACCAGATTCTTTGGGTATAATTAAGATATTCTTTCTTTTAATTTTGGACTCATATAGGTGCGTTAAGAATTGAAATACTGAATAAAAAAGGGGAAGCAATGCAAAAGCTTCCAGGAACAAGTCACGGAGGGTCAAAGAAACTCCTAGTTGAGCTTAAAGTTATATTACACTGTAAGTATAAAAACTGATTTTCTTTAACATTATTCTTAAAGCTGTAATGCAGATTTAAATGTCTTCTAATTATTGATGACCAAGGAATCTGAAATAGATTTGATTAAAGGTAGGAATTTCAAGTGTGTTATGAATAATTACTTTTTGTGGATATTTTTCTAATTTTTCTTAAACATTTTATTTTAAATTTTGCCATGTAGGTAACTGTGCTAAAGTAAAGATATGGTGTATATACATAGAGGAATTTGTACTGGGTAGGAATTTAGTTAAGCCTTAAGGTCCCTTCCAAATCAGAAATACTGCAGCTCTGAACCTGTGGGCCAGAAATACTTGGTTCATATAGTAAGCCTCGTCCACTCTGTGGTAAAGGGAACAGAGCCAGCTCTTTCTGCTCATCTTCTATTTCCGACCTTCATCACCTTGTTCGTTAACATTTTTGTCCATTGCTTTTGTCTCGACTGACTAAAATATTTACATTTTACACTTTTAATTATCTGTTCTGTAGAACAGATAATTAAATATCACTATATACTTGTGTGTCTGAGCTATGGAGTTTCGATTTTTGGTATTTTCTTCAATATGAGTTCATTTACAACACTTAAAAACTTAACACGGCATTCAAAAATGAACACATATTGAATAAAATACCAAAAATTAAAAATCCATAGTTCAGACTCACAAGTATATAGTGATATTTGGCACACTTGTTGAAAACCAATTGACCATACATGTGAGGGCTTGTTTCTGAGCTCCCTATTCCATGATTCTGTGTGTCTGTCTTTATGCCAGTATCAAACTGTTTTGATGGATTACACTGCATGTGTAGATTGCTTTGAGTATTATCATCAACTTAACAATAGTACATATTTCAATCTTGCAACTTTTAACATGATTTTGTGTCTTTTTTTTTTTTTTATAGAGACAGGGTCACTCTCTTGCTCAGGCTGTGATTTTGTATCTTACAACTTTGCTGAATTATTTTTTTAGCTGTGCCAGTTTGTTTTGTGGAATCTTTAGAGTTTTCTGCATATGAAATCATGTCATCTATGAACAAAAAAATTTTTATTACTTTCTTTCCAAAGTAGGTGCTTTTTTTTTCTTTTTCTTGCCTAATTGCTCTGGCTAGGACTTTCAATGCAATGTTGAATGGAAGTAACGAAAGGGGGCATCATTGTCTTGTTCCTGATCTTGGAGGAAAAGCTTTCAGTCTTTCACAGTTGAACACATATGATAACTGTGGGTTTTATATAGGCCTTTATCATGTTGAGGAAGTGTCTTCCTATTCCATTTTTATTTAGTATTTTATCATGAAAGGTTATTGTTTTGTCACATGCTTTTTCTACATCCGTTCAGGTGATTATTTGAATTTTTTTCTCCTTCATTCTGTTAAAGTAGTATATTACATTGATTGGTTTTTGTTTTTTTTTTTTTTTTTTTTGGAGACAGAGTGTCACTTTGTTGCCCTGGCTAGAGTGAGTGCCCTGGCGTCAGCCTAGCTCACAGCAACCTCAAACTCCTGGGCTTAAGCGATCCTACTGCCTCAGGCTCCCAAGTAGCTGGGACTACAGGCATGCGCCACTATGCCCGGCTAATTTTTTCTATATATATTTTAGTTGGCCAGATAATTTCTTTCTATTTTTAGTAGAGACGGGGTCTCGCTCTTGCTCAGGCTGGTCTCGAACTCCTGACCTTGAGCGATCCACCCACCTCAGCCTCCCAGAGTGCTAGGATTACAGGCGTGAGCCACCGCGCCCGGCCGGTTTTTGTTTGTTGAAACATCCTTACATTCCAGGAATAAATCCGTCTTGGTTATTGTATATAGTCCAGCTATGGTTTGGATGTTTGTCCCCTCCAAACCTCATGTTGAAATTTAATCCCCACTGTTGTAGGTAGGACCTAATGGAGAGGTGTTTGTGTCATGGGGGTGGATCCCTAGTAAATGAATTGGTGCTGTCCTGGCAGCAAAGAGTGAGTTCTTGCTCTCTTGGTTCCCAACAGAGCTGGTTGTTTAAAAGAGCCTGGCACCTTCCCCGCCCCTTCTCTCTCCTGCTTCCTCTCTCACCATGTGATCTCTGCCTATTCTGCCCTTAGTGGAAGCGGCCTGAGGCTTTCACCAGATGCTCAATCTAATAGCTAGCAAAATCATGAGCCGGATAAACCTCTTTTCCTCATAAATTACCTTGCCTTCAGGTATTCTTTTATAAGGAACACTAAGTGAACCAAGACAATTTCTTTTAAAATTTTGCTCAATTTGGTTTGCTATCATTTTGTTGAGAATTTGTGCATCAATATTCATAAGGTCTATATTTTTCTCTTTTTTGTGATGTCTTTGTCTGGCTTTGGTATCAAGTAATGCTGACCTCATAGACTTAGTTAGGAAGTGTTCTCTCTTTACTTTTATTGAAAAGTTGGGAAAGGATTGGTGTTTCCATTCCTTTATTAATCTCTTGTTACCAGTGTACAGCCAAGTACCATACTAAAGTACGGTTGACCCTTGAACAACATGAGTTTAAACTGTGCAGGCCCACTTATACATCGAATATTTTCAACTAAATCTGAAAATACATTATTCATGGGATTTGAAACCCATGTATTTGGAGGGACAACTTTACATATACGTAGACTCTACAGAGCTGACTATGAGACTTCAGTAGATTTTAGTATACAGAGACGTCCTGGAACCAGTCTCTTGTGTATACCAAGGAACAACTGTATATCTTTATTCTGCCCATTCAGGTCCAAATCATCATGATCTCTCATTTTAACCACTTAGTCATTACCACATTGGAGACTCCACTTTCATTCTTGCACTGCTCCAGCTCATTTACCTCACTGTACCCCAAAGGGATCTTTTTAAATTGCAGATCTGTTTATGTTACTCTCTTGTTTTATATTATTTTCACCTATAGTGGCCTGGAAAACCAGTCATAGCTCTGCCAGACTCCACACATCAACTGGCTCTTCCTCTCTCTCCAACTTCATCTCATCCTCACTCACCATGCTCCAACCACAATTGCTTTTTTGGTTCCCATACAAGCCAAGTTTTCCCACCTTTGGACAAAATGTTATTTCTTAAATGTCTCTTCCCTTTATGACAGGGGTAGCAAACTGTAAAGGATTAGGTATTAAATAGTTAGGTTTTGAGGGCCCTAAGTTCTTGGTCATGACTACCTAACTGTGCCATTGTCCAATGAACACTGCTATGAAAGCCAGGTACAGTGGCTCATTCTTGTAATCCCAGTAACTCAGGAGGCTGAGGCAGGAGGATCACTTGAGGCCAGGAGTGAGAGACCATCATGGGCAACAGAGGTAGACCCAGTCTCTTTTAAAAAAAATTTTTAAATTATATATTTATTTTTGAGGCAGAGTCTCACTCTGTCACAAAAATGCAGCCACATACAATATATTTACTTTCATGTTGACAATCATGATTCTTAACAGTATTAACAATTGCATATTTGCTTTACCATATAATATATATGACGTTTCAAAATAATACTGATATTATGAATAATAACACCATTGAATTAAATTTGGTTTGTGGCTCTATTTGTCCTTACAATATTTTTCTCTATGTAAATAGTAAAAAAAAAAAAAAAAAAAATTCTAAAGGTAATTGAAATTATTCTCTTGTCTATGTGGTCATGTCACCTACTTGGTAAACATTTTGGTTTTGTTTATGAATGGCCTTATTTTTATTGTGTGTATGGGTTTGTAGTTTTTTTTTTTTTTTTTTGAGATTCGAGTCCTACTCTGTTGACTAGGCTGCAGTGCTTTGGCATAGTTATAGCTCACTGCAGCCTCAAACTCTCGACCATAAGCAATCCTCTTCCCTCAACCTCTCCAAGTAGCTGGGATTACTGGTATAATCCCAGTGCCTGGCTACTCTGGTTTTTGAATATTTAAGTTGTTTACGTAATTCCAAAGTGGACAATAAATATCAAGGACTATTTCATAGAAGTCATGTTATTTCAGGGAAGTCATGTAATCCCTCTGTCTTATTTTCTTCCTCCTCCTTTAGGTAGTAATTTTATTAGTTTTTGACTTATCCTTCCTGTATTTCTTTTTTCTCTTAACAGTAATTGAGTAGAACTTGGAGATTACTCTGTATCAATAAACTATGCTTATTTTAAAATTGGAGAAAACTTTTAAGGAAAATGATTCTAAGTATCAAAGAAAATTCACTGTATATTCTTTTTTGGGTACCAATTAAGCTTATTTACAAATAAAGTAAAAGACTTGAAATAAAGGGATTTTTAAGGAGCTGAATGTGTAGACTTTCATTATTGTTCACTTGCATAGGATGATTTTAGAGCTTTTGAAGCTTTAAAAGAAATTTTAAAATGTACAGCAATAAAGATGTTTTCCAGTGTGACATTTTATATTCATGTTTTATATTCAATTTCTCAAGGCAAATTACTTCTTTTTTCTTTTATTAAGCTTCAAGTGGAAATAAAGAAATCATTTCTCATATTAGTCAACATGGAGGAAAATGGCCTTACTGGTTTAAAAAAATGGGTGAGTGTTCTTAATTCTTATTGTTAAAAAATTCTTCTGTATTATGCTGACTTGATTTTTAATTCTTCCTGATTTATCCAGAAAACATTCAAAAGTTGGGGAATTACACATTGAAATTACAAGTTGTATTGAATGAAAGTAATGCAGACACTTATGCAGGAAGACCACTACCATCTAAAATAATTAAATTTTCTGTTAAAGGTAAGCAAAATACTAATATATAATTATATATGCTAAAGGTGGCATTTTAAATCAAAGAGGAAAAGATAAATAATTCAGTAAAAGATGTTTGAACAGTTAGGTAACCATCTGGATTTTTAAATGGCCTTAAAAATCAACTTGGTAACATATTCCTTCTGAATTTTGAAGACATCATTGTTTTCTACCTTCCATTGTTTCTGGTAAAGTCTAATGCTGTTCTATTTCCTGACCCTTTGCATGTGACACACCCAATTTCTAGAATTTTAAATTGTATCATTTGGTGTAAGTTTGTTTTCATCCAGTTTCATCCAACAGTATACCTTGTATACCCTTTTAGTGTGGAAGCTCCTGTTTTATTTTCTAGGAATTTTCTTGCATTACTTTGATTTCCTACTGTATGCTTTCTTTCTAAGACTTCTAATATTAAAATGTTGGATCTCTGATACACTATTTTCCTTTTTTCTACTTTCCATCTCTTTGTTTTTCTACTTCATTGGAGATTTCCTCAACTTGATGTTGTATACAAGGGGTGGGGAACCCATAGCTTTAATGCCGTGTGTGACCCTCCAGATCCTGAAGTGTGGCCCCTCGACTGAATCCAAACTTCACAGAACAAATCCCTTTATTAAAAGGATCTGTTCTGTAAAGTTTGGATTCAGTCAAAAGGTTTCACTCAAGGATCCAATATACTATTAATGTTTTTCTTTTTTCTACTTTCCATCTCTTGGTTTTGTTTTCCTCTTTCATTAGAGATTTCTTTAGCTAGATGTTTTATACTTTCTATTGAGTTTTTCCCCTCTGCTATCATTTTTAGCTTCTAAATTTCCCCCCACCCCCATTGTTCCTTTTCAAAGCACTCTCTTCCTACTTCATTAATTCAGTATCTTTATTAATTCTATGAAGATGTTAATAATTGTTGGGGTTTTTCTTGAAGCATTTTTCCTTACTCATAGTCTGTTTCTTTCTTGTTACTGTTTTCCTCTCTTTCTCTGAGTCTTTCGTGTTAGATACTCTCTTACATGACTAGTGATTTGCTCATATTTAAGGATAGAAAACTTGAAAACTTGTATTTCATTGGGGGGAAATTATGATATGAGAATTTTTAGGCCTTCTCTCTTTGGCTGTTCAGATTCCCAGAGTAGAGCCTTCTAGTCATGTGCCAGGAGGGTAAAGACCTGGCTGCCAGGATTTTAGGAACCAAGCTGGGGAAGACTGTTGAGGGGTTGTCTCGCTTTAGTATATAATCTTTCACTTGATTTTTTTTATTTGCAATAAACTCTGACACTTTTAGTAGTGCTGCATTCCTTACTTCTTAGACCTACTCTTCTTTTCGCAGAGAATAAACTTTTCATCCTTACTGGGGATGAGGAGGGCAGTTACTTGGCCTGTGCATTAAGGGATGGGGATCTGGGGAACTGTTTCTTAAATAGACTTCAACAGATCTTCCAGTTTTATTCCAATTTTACTGCAACTTGATACAGCCATTCCTGAGACTTTTGAGTGTCTTACAGTGTGAATCAGATTGGGTCTCTGGTAACTTTGTTGTTTGGGGATTTGATGTGCTTGGACCTTTCTGCTAAGTCAGTTCCACTTGTCCATATGTTCTCTAGCCTTCAAATTCTATTACTGTTGTCTTTTCTTGTTTGCTTTTTTTGTAGGTTTTTAGGTCTCTAAAAGATCTGTAGTGTCATTGTTTTGGGGATTTTGGAGCAAACTGATCTAAGTAGCTATGATGACCTCCTTTGATCAGAAGGACTGCCTTGGAGACTGTTTTCTTTGCTTTTTTTTTTTTTCTTTTTCTTTTTCTTTTTCTTTTCTTTTCTTCAATTTTTTGGGAGACTGTTTCTTTTTGTACATATAAATCTACCATGTTCTTTAAATAGCTGTGGAATATGTTTCATAGTATGGATATGCTATAGTTTAAGCAGTTTCCTGTTGATGAACCTTTTATATTGTTTCTAATTTTTTGGCCATTACAAACGGTATTGTTGGAAGAGAATTATACTGCTTTGTGTACATGTGCTGGAATCTCTCTAGGGTGGATACCAAGAAGCAGAATTCCCAAAAGGCCATGCTGTGGTACCCTCACCAGCAGACTATGAGAATTTCAGTTTCCCACATGCTCATTCTTAGCTAAACTATGTATTTATTTTGCATATTTGGTGGTTAAACTATTTTTGTAATTTTGAGGTTGTGTACCTCTTCTAGCCTTTTGGATATTGTATGTCACCTGTGAAAGCCTGTTCATTTATTGTGCCTATTTTAATAGTTTAAACTTGTGGTTCTCAAATTTGAGTTTGTATCAGAATCACCTAAAGGGCTTGTTAAAACATAGCCTGCTAGGTCTCCCCCTGGAGTTTCTGATTCAGCACGTTTGAGGTGGGCCTTAGATGTTACATTTCTAATAGGTTCCCAGGGGATGACTGAAACTGTTAGACTAGAGGCCACACTTTGAGAATAGCTGGTCTATAGGAGATTTTCATGAATTCTGAATTTTAATTCTTTATTGCATATTTTGCAAATACTTTTTCATATGGAGTTTCTATTTTATTTACCTTAGGCAAATATATCCTTTTATAGCTAATGAAGATTGTGTTATGCCTTAGAATTTCATTCTTCTGATAAAGTTATAAACATATTCTTTATATTCTAATAATTTCTTAGTTTAAAAATAAATTTATCTCTACCTCTATAATTTTACTTTTATGTATGGTGTGAGATAAAGATCTAACTTTATTATTTTCCCCAGTGGATTGTCAATAAAATTTATATAATTTTTGCACAGATTTAAAATGCCATCTTTATCATAGTCCTAGCCTGTTTCTGACCTCCAGTGAATTTTCTGACCAATGAACTTGCTTTTTGTTTTCACTTTTGTTTTTGTTAAAGAGGGTAAGCCAGAGAAATTTTCATTTGGTCTACTGGATCCTCCTTTTCGTGTTGGAGTTCCATTCAATATCCCTCTGGAGTTTCAGGATGAATTTGGTCATGCTAGTCAACTAGTAACTGATATTCAGCCAGTTCTTGAAGCAAGGTAATTTGAAGGATCAATTTGTATTTGTTTTTTCATATTTGCTAAGCATTCCCTCTTTTCTTTTTTTAAACTTAAATTATTTGTGTGAAGTTTTTAACTTCGTTACTATCATTTAAAACATTTAGTGAATTTTATGATATCTGGGGGATTTATTTAGCTCCAAACTGTCTTCTGTGACTACAGTATCATATATAAGTTGCTTCACTGAAGTTTATCTTCTGACTGAATTTACAGTTGAAGTTATTTAGGTGTTTAGTTCTTAACTCTATTTCCTTTTCCAAGTATGATATGATGTCTCCTGGCAATTCTGTTAGTAATACCAGTATTTCTTTTGTTGTTGTTGTTGTTTACTTAGACATTATGGCCATTTAAACTTAGTGATATTACCTAGTAGTAGGTTTTTAACCTGCCAATACAGTTAATTTTGGTGTTTTAAAAACCATAACAATAAAGTTTATGCCTTCCCTGGAAATTTGGGTCCTTCCTTAGAGTTTGTCCTCACTTCAGTAGCCCTTACAAGCCCTTGCCTTAAGAAATAGCTCTGAGAGACTTAACCTCTGTCCATTGATGTTACTGATGATGTTCATTATTTAATCACCTCTTTTTGAGGTGGCCAGGAAGAAATTGCCGATCAGTCTGAAGAGCATGAGTTATGTTTCTTCTTCTGAACATTAATTTGTATAAATGCTACATATTTCTTTGTTTGCATTGGCTGCCAAATTTGTCTTTTTATGCATACTTTTTATATATACGTTCTTCTGTTGTCCCTGTGTATTTTTTTCCCATTGTGGTAGAATTGTTTACTTTCAATCTTTTAAGAAGGTGTAATATTCCAGGTAGCTGGCAATATAGAAGTGAATAAGGAAATTTGCTTTCTAGAAGTTGACAGACTAGTGAGATAGTGTTGTGTCAAAGTTATGCCATAGTTAAGTTTCTGAAAAGTAATAACATGGTTATAAAAAATAGTCAAAATTAGTTTTTTACATTTCTGTGTTCAAGTTGCCAAAAGTCATAAATATCTTTTTGACATATTGCATCAATTTGAATATTAAACAGCAATGGAAGAGTTGAATACTTATTTAAGTAATAAACCACTAAAAACATGCAGTCTAGACACAAATGGAAAATATTAGTGCATTATTCTACACCTATTATCTGTTATAACTTCCATCCTTACCCTTGATAGAATATTCTTACATATGAAGTCTCTGTCATATATACATAGTGATATTTAAGATTTTGGACTTTTAAAAAAAATTTGGTAGCATGTTCACATGAATTTATCTTCAATTAAGTAGGACCATTGAATGGGTGGGTTTCTTTGCTATTTTTGTTTTTCTCAGTGTTATTTAAATTTAAATAATTTACTCATGCATATGGCTTAAAGAATCAAATAGATTAAGCTTGTCATAAAACAGAAGGGTTCCTCCTCTCCCTACTCCACAATCCACTTCTCAGAGAACCTCTTTCAGCTTTCTTACTTGATTCTTTTGGTGACTACTGCCATATGTGTAAGTAACTTTTATATTACTATTAAATTTTTCAGTTTTAGACATTACCTCTTGACTTATGGTCATGGAAAATGAGGACATACTCTCTTGTTGCCACCTTCATTACAAATAGGTATCTTTCCTGTTCCTCATTCTTCTGTAAAATTCTATTCTCACTTGATCAGTATTTAGTCCTTACTTTGTTACAATTATGGAAATTCTACTTACTTTATTTCACAACTTTATTGTTACTATACTTTTTTCTTTGCTAAATTTATTACAAGTTAAACCCTAAAGTCTCTGCCAATTGTCTAGTCTCTTTTGAAGATGTTTAGGTGATAATCTATCAGTTTTCATATTCTTGGAGACATCTCTCTTTGAGCTTGTGATGTGCTTCTGTTTGGACAGATTGTTTTTATGGTTTCATAGTTGTCATTTTGTGATCTTCCTCCACCTTCATCCTGGGGATTGTCTTTGTCTTTCTTCTGTGTTGGCAGTAGGGGAAATAGGATTAAACACAAAACTTTTCTCTTAACCCAGAAATCCTCTCCATTAATGGTAGAAGTGAAAGAAAATAGCTTTATGATGCAGTCAGCTTAAGAGATTTGCAAAGACAGACGGAATGTTGCTGTTTTATATAGCTTAGTGGATACAAACCATTACATCCCATGCTTTCAAGATAAAATCCTTAAATTTATGGGATCTTTATGATTAGAGGCTGCAATTTGAAGTAAGCCAACAACAGAGTTTAGTCTCATAGTCTCCCAGGAAATTGGGAGGTAGGACATTATCTTTTTAAATTACATTTCAAAGAGATGGTTCTTGGTCCCTGAGGAAACATTCCAGACTTATGAGACTGTTAAGAGGCTTATTTTATTTAGCATTTGACCTTTCATGGATTTCCAGTAGTTTTTAAAAATCCCGTGTCCCTTTCATTTTGCTGAAGCACATCCTTCACTAGTTTCCTGAGAAAGAGTAAGTGTGAGGTGCAATTTTTGCTGTGAAATGTCTTTATTCTAGCCTGATACTTGATTGATTGAATATAAGCCAGAAACTACTTTCTATCAGAAATATGAAAGCATTGCTTCATTATTTTCTTTCTAGCTTCTAGTGTTGCTGATTAGTTTAAGCTTATTTTGATTTTTTAAAAAAAATATATTTCCTATTCTCTTAACTTATAGGATATACTTTTCATTCTCAAGGGGGTGAAATTTCACAGTGATATGTCTTTGTATAAATCTCTTCATTATTTGAAATACTTCATTCTGCACTTTCTGTCATCATGGTTTTCTCTTTCTAGGATCCTTGTTTATTGGATGTTGGACCTTCCGGATTGGATCTTTGCTTTTTGTAGTGTTTCTCTATTTTTCTTAATTTACTTTCTGATATATTTTCTCAGCCTTATCTTTGATTTTTTTTCCTTTCTGCTATCATATTTTTAATCTCCATGAATTTGTCCCGATTCTCTGAGTGTTCTTTTGTAGATCCTATTTTATGAATGTAATACCTTTTTGCACTGATAAAGTAAATAGTAGTTTGGGTTTTGTTTTTTTTTTTAATCTTTGTTTTACCTATACAGATACTCTATGTTGTCTCCAACTTGTTGCTTTTTCTTGTTTGTTCTTGGTTTCTTCATGTATCTTGTTATTGACCATCTGCATGTAAAGGAGTAGAGAACTTAAATGCTGATGGGAAACTCTGAGAATGTGTGAACTCAACTGTAGAATGTCTGTCTGGAGCATTTTGGTGGGGGAAAATCCTGTTGTCAGTATCTTTAGGTCTTGGGCTGGGCAGTTTCCTCAAAGAAGGATCTTCAATCTTTTGCCTGGAGAGGTGAGTAGTTTAGTTCCTAGCCAGTCAAGGAACAAGGCTGCCATGGGAGTGGGGGAGGAGAGATCTCAGTGTCCATATACATTCATTCAGGATTACCTCTTCTGTTCTTTTTAGTATTTTACCCTGTTTCTCAGCTTATCTGCTGTCCCTGGTTCAGGGATCTTCTGATTTGACCTTTTCAGAGGATAATCTGCTAGTTATCTGCCAGAGATGGAGAAGAGAGGTCTGGGATCTAAACTTTCACCAATACTTTTTTTTTAAAGCTTTCCCTTTTGCCCCCACTTCTAGAGGTTTCTGGTACCACCAGTTCCTGAGCAGTACCTGGGGATTCTGTGGTATAAATTGATTTCCAGTCTTTCTATTGCTGTTTTAGGATTCAGTTTTCTTGGGACTGCTAAGTCATTTTCCACTGGCCTATCCTGCTTTCTAGTAGATAAGTTTTGGTCTCCTGTCTCTTTTTCCTTTCTACCCTTTCTTTATGTTTGCCTTTAATAACAAATAAAAGAAATCTGTTTATTGTCATATTAGTGGGGTTTTAAGTAATAGTGAAAGTAGATGTGTGTGTTTAATATGCCATCCTTCCCAGGGGGTCTGTTTTTTATCTTGTGTATCCCTTTACATCTTTTTTCAAATGAGCTTTACAGTTTGTTTGGAAAATACCTGTAAATATTTAAATTCTATTCTTCAGAAAAATTAGGCTTTTCCTCCATCATGGTGTGTTTTTTACTTTTTTTTCCTTTCTTTACCTTTGACAGAGTAAAAGGTTACCACTGTAAAGATCTGCATTTGGTCAAAGCTGATTTAGGAATTATATTGCTCATGGCAATAAATTAGGAAATCTCAGTATATATTCTAACCAGTTTATGTCATTACAAGTTTATCTTTGATTATTTAGACTTTATCTAAGTTTAGTAACAGGTGCCAAAAATTCTCTAAAATCCCACTGGTAAAAGATTTGATGGAATCTGTGGCTAAGGCAGAAGAGGACATCATTTAAAAATGTCCTGGCCTATTTTGGTATTTCCTTTTCTTAGGCTTGTATACGTGGTCTAGCACTGGATTGTGGACTGCCTTGTATCTTTACTAATTCAGTAAGTGCAGTTTTAGTTTTATATTATATCTATTCTACTATTTTCAGTGGTTAGCCCATTGATATCACTTGTCAATACTTATTGGATCAGTTTTCTTTGTAAAAGAAATTCACGCGAATTTGCTTCTGTTTAGTTATTTCTTCCTATTTTAAAAAAACATTTTATTAGAAAAATGAATTAAACATGCCAATGGCACATAGGAAAGCAAAACACATCTGCAGCTTGTTTGTAGGTTAATTGAGAGGAAATTAAAAAACAACTTATTTTTTTTCCAGTGGTTTATCTTTACATTATGAAGAAATAACCAAAGGACCAAATTGTATAATTCGAGGTGTTACAGCCAGGGGCCCTGTAAACTCTTGTCAAGGCAGGGTAAGCATTATATATAAATTTTATAATACCTGCTACGTATTTATTTCTTATATGATAAATATGAAATAGGAAGTTTAAAATGGAATGACCTATTTTTATAAACAAAATGACAGTAATTGGGTCCTTAAGAATTAATCAGCATCTTTTCACCTGGCTTACCCGTTATATATGTAAGAAGAATTCCCATGTTTACTACTGTTGTTGCTTAAACATTTATGATTTAAATATTTTTCAGTGGTCTTCATCATCCCTATTCCAGCTTTGTCACATTCAAAGCCATTATATTAACACAGTTATCCAGGACTGTACTGTTTTCTTTTTTCTCTCTATTACTTTTTTTTATCCATTTTTTGAATGTTTTTCTTAGAACAAAAATAACAAATTTGAGAAACTAGCTCACATCTTTAAACATATTGCTTTGGTGTTTAGATAAAAGAAAATGTTTGGTGAGGAATACAATTAGGAAACGTAAAGATATAAACTCATAACAAGGTAATTTTTCAGTTAAGTACATTAAGCAGCTAATAGATTTAAATGACTGACAGGGACACTATGACTAGTAGCATAATAAGTGACTCTTTTTTACTGTATCATTTCTTTGAGTACATATTCTAAAAACTTCCCTATCAATATGATGCTTAAAATAGAGCATGTGAATTTGTTCAGGTACTATATACTGCTTTGTATAATCAAATCAAAGATCAAGTTCTATACATCTTTCTGAATTAAGATTTTTCTGGAAAAAGAACTGGAAATTTATGGAAAATTTGACTTTAGAAATAGAAACTTACTAAAGAGATTTCTAGATTTTAAAAACTTTTTTTATTTTGAAATAACTTTAGATTTACGAAGGAATCCAAAGATAGCAGAGAGAGGTTGCATATAGAAATTTCCTCTATTAAAGTCTTACAGAACCTCATATATTTATACAAACTAAAAAGTTAACATTGTCACAATACTGTTAACAAAACTATGGACATCATTCAATTGTCTTCAGTTAATGTTATTTTTCTTTTCTCTCTCTCTCTCTCTCTTTTTTCTTTTTCTTCTTTTTTTTTTTTTTTTGAGACTGAATCTCATCCTTTCGCCCTGCGTATAGTGCAGTGGTGTCATCGTAGCTCACTGCAACCTCAAAATCCTGGGCTCAAGTGATCTTCCTGCCTCAGCCTCCCAAGTAGCTGGGACTTGTACAGGTGCACACCACCACACCCAGCTAATTTTTTTCCTATTTTTGGTAGAGATGGGCTCTCACTCTTGCTCAGGCTGGTCTCAAACTTCTGACCTGAAGCAATTCTCCTGCCTCGGAGCTCCTGCCTCGGAGCTCCTGCCAGGAGCAATTCTCCTGGGCTCCCAGAGTGCTAGGATTACAGGCATTAGCCATCGTGCCTGGCCTAATGTTATTTTTCTATTCCAGGATCCAATCCAGAATACCACATTGAATTTAGAAATTTTGAGATTTTTGTTTCTTTGCACTTTACTATTTCACATTTTTCTGATAATAATTCAGAAGTTATACGTTTTGAGTTTGAAGAGATTATCATGTAGAAGGAAGCAGTATTGGTTGGTTAAGTTTTTCCTCTGAATTTGTTACATATATAGATTAGATAATTTTAGTAAATATAAAATTGGTGAGTAGATTTTTATTATGGTATGAAAATGAAAAGCAAAAAATAAATTAGAATTGAGGCCAAACTACTTAAGTGTGTATTTAGGACCTGGGTTTAATTTTTACAATTTTTTTCAACAGAATTACAACCTGAAGGTTATCCTGCCGGGTTTAAAAGAAGACTCTCAAATTTTGAAAATCAGATTACTACCTGGTAATATTAAAGAAATATTCCTAATTACTTTTCAAACAATATTCTTATAAATAATGATACTTATAAAGTTGGAGTTTTTTGAGGGATTGGTAATGATACAAGTCTTGAAAATACATTTGAATGTCAAACAGCACTGACAGAAATGAATAGTTCTTAAAAAGGAAATTTTAAGATGATGTTGATGAATCTTGAGAAAAATTTGAATATTAGAAATGTATTCGGGAACTATTTCTAGGGAAATATATATTAGGCTTATATTATTAAAGAACTGGGCCTGTCCTTTACCTTTTGTTGATACAACTATTTCATATTTTAAGAAGAAAAGCTTCTAATGTCATTTTTACTAAGTTAATTTGATAATGACTTAACTTGAAAAAATTAGGTTGCAGTAAAGTTACACAGGATAGAAAATGCTGGCTAATTTGGGAGGCAATCTGTTGGAGAGGTTCAAAGAGTACATTGTGGAGTTGGCCCTTCTGATTTTTGAATCTAGGTTAACTTGTTCTATCCCTCCATTTCCTCATGTGTAAAATGAGATAATATGCACTCTCATAGGGTGGTTGTGAGGATTAAGTGAGTTAATACAGGCAGTCCTCGCTTTGCATGGTTCTGGAGTACTGAATGGAGGACACACTCCCAATATTGATACTGTACAAAGTGAGAACTGCCTGTATCTGTAAAGCATTTAAACCAGTGCTTAGCATATAAGCTTTAGCTCTGATATTAACAATATCATGATCATATCTTTGTCCACATGTGACCTTTTATACTGGTTTTAAGCAAAAAGAAACTATTAGGTATTTACTTTCACAAATTCAAACTGTTTGAGGTTTCTCTCAAGCATGAGTTGATAAAGAATTAAAAATTGGCACAACTGTAGAAGTGTAAGAAAAAAATCGTTACATATTAATAAACATGTATACATTTATTTCAGAGTTTAGCTAAAAAGTATGGATTTGGGTAGTAAAATTCTTAGTAACTAGATCTGACATTTTGGGGGAATTTTAGGGCAAAATGGTAAAGTAGAAAGTAGCATGGTATAGTGATAAAAGTCAAGGGGTTTCAAATTACAAACCAGGATTTAAACCCAAGTCTGCCACTTACTACCCTTGTGACCTGGACAAAATACTTAATGTCTCTGCTCACAGTTTCCTTACCTATAAAATGGGGATAGTTAATAGTGCCTTCTTCATTAAGATTATTGTGAGGTTTATATGAGAATAATCCTTAAAACTTAGCACAGTGTCTGGCATATAGTAAATAATAAATATCAGCTAGTATTATTACAAAATAAAATAAGTGTTTCCAATAACTGTCTCTGTATGTGTCTGTTACCAGTATTTAGTGTAAATTGAATTTTAAAACATTTGTTTATAGAACAAATCAGATTGGCTTACTGCAGAAGTATAAACCCTCTTTTATTAGTCTTAGAGGGAACTTGTGGTGTAACTTGCTTAGACATCAAAGGTAGTGGACGATCTAAACAGTAAATGGCCTGCTTATCTTATCACAAGAATTGAATCTTTGAACACCTACAATAGGCATATAGTTACTTGTGGTGGAGAAAACAGTCATTATATAAAGTTGAAGTTATTAAATAAGGTAGTTTAATAAACTTTCAATTTTCTTCTTGAACACTTTTTTCTCCAGGATCTTTTTAAGATTTTACTTGTTCAGGTGATTTCTCACATGAGTTATCACTGTCATAACTTGTGGCGAAAAACTAAGCATAGCCTCCAGGTATTTTATACAGTTGAGACAGCTCTCGTCATATATAGAATCTGTGCATTTCAGGATAGAACTGATTAAACATAGACATTGCTTATTTTTTTCTTAGCATTATTTATAAAATATTAAGTCTTTAAATTTTAATGTTGTTTCTTTTGATATTGTCATACTTCAGTCTTTGAAACCTGTATGTGTATTTCATTATGTAATTTCCTGATAGGTCACCCTCATCGATTGAAAGTGAAACCTGATTCTGAAATTTTAGTTATAGAAAATGGAACAGCTTTCCCATTTCAGGTGGAAATATTAGATGAATCAGACAACATAACAGCACAACCAAAATTGATTGTTTATTGTAAGGTAAGCTTATTGGAAGACAAGAATATTTAGATTTTTGAGTCCCATCATAGTAGACGGCAATGGCTATATGTTTTAGCTACTTTGTACTAAACCTTACCTAGCATTTAAGTCTTTAATTATTATCCCATGGAGGAATTTATGGAATCTCTCATTGCCAGTGGTTTTTCACCATCCGTAAGCCAATATAGATACCAGCTATATCCAATTACCTAAAGGAATTTATGGATGAAAGTTTCTTTTCCTCTCCTCCCTTGCCTACATCCCCCTCATTTCAGATGAAATATTTTATTTGTGAATAGAATGATGGAAATGTCTTTCAGGAATGTGAATAGATGGTTAAATGAAAGTGAGTAAAAGACCACAAAAAGAAAAGGAAAGCCCAGTTAAAGTAAAAAAGAAAAGAATAATGATTGAAGAAGTTGGTTGTCCTTCCAAAACAGATAAATTTTACCTAGCATTATAGAAAATTATTTTTTTACAGAAATTTTCTAGAATTTCAGTGAGTTATATTTAGAATTTTCCAGAATTTTAGAATTATAGCCAGAAATAGGAGTTGTAGTGAATTTTTGAAAATGTAAACAATTGTTAAATAATCAATTGCATTTTATTTGAGTCTTATTTTGCATCCTTCAAATAGTTTTCAGGTGCTCCAAACCTTCCAGTCTATGTTGTGGATTGCAGTAGTTCTGGAACCAGTATTTTAACAGGATCTGCAATTCAAGTTCAGAATATTAAAAAAGACCAGACGCTTAAAGCAAGAATTGAAATACCCGTAAGTTATTACTATTACTCACTGATATTATATTGAGTCTTCATACAAATAGTGTTTAACAGTTTTATAGTATTCTATGCAAAGTTATTTAACTTTTAAAAAGGAGATATTTGTGGTTCTTGTAGCCAAAGAGAAGAAAAGGCAACATGAAATGGTGTAATGACTGGTTTAATGTTTTCTATCAAATATTAGTAATTGTCTTTTTTTTTTTCTTTTCTTTTTTTTTTTTTTTGAGACAGAGTCTCACTTTGTTGCCCAGGCTAGAGTGAGTGCCGTGGCGTCAGCCTAGCTCACAGCAACCTCAAACTCCTGGGCTCAAGCGATCCTCCTGCCTCAGCCTCCCGAGTAGCTGGGACTACAGGCATGCGCCACTATGCCCGGCTAATTTTTCTATATATATATTTTTAGTTGTCCATATAATTTCTTTCTATTTTTTAGTAGAGACGGGGTCTCGCTCTTGCTCAGGCTGGTAGTAATTGTCTTGATGAAACCTTTTATAGTATCTGTAGGTATTATTGATTTATATTTTCCAAAAAAATTTTTTTTCTTATATTAAAATGCATCATTTTATTTTTGTTCTTTTGTTTTTTTGTTATTCACATTTGTTTCTTAGAAAGTTTGGTAAATATCCCTATTTAAAACACCACTGAAGGACATATAAACCTTTAATTTGTGTGTTTAATTTTTATGAATACATAGTTTTTTATTAGTATTTTTGCAAATAGGGATTTCCTTATAATTTGCTAGTAGTATACTTTTTATTGGAGATGCATCTTGACTGATGGTGAAACCAACATGGAAGAAGGTGCTATAAGTAGTCACTCTCCTCAGGTTGCTGAATGGGATAACAATTCTTAAGTAAAATTCATGTGATTTCTTAAGAATTGGTATGGTAAGTGATAGATAACCTAATTGCTTTGTTAGCTCATATTTTCCTGCTAATTATACATCAATTATTAATATATCCTCAGTCTCAAAAGGGTAGAAGATTTCTTTTATTTATTTAATTAGAATGAGATGACTCTTAACTTTATTCCAGTTATTTTCGAACTGGTTATTTTTGATACACTTAAAGTCTTTATTATGCATTTCCTTTATGCAATAATGTGGGTAGCATTTTTGAGCATACTGTCTTGCAAAAGATCAGGACTTGGAATTAGGGAGAAATCTGGACATGGAGACAAGAGCAACAAGCATTAGGATTTATGTAAATACTACCGAGCAGCAGCAGGCATAAGACCAACAATCTGAGTCAGTTAAATATCACAGTATATCCTGTAATATTTAATTATAAAATGTTATCCAAAGGTAGCAACTCTTGAGTTTAAAGAGTCAAGAAGGTAAGATATACTTGTAACAGAGGATGGGTTATTTCCCTGATATTCTGTGAGGTATGAATTTTAAATAAATCATCAGTCACTTGTATGGGTTTCCATAGGAATGGCTGCAACTGGGTGAGAAAGGAGACATGAGTTAAGGAAGATTGTAAAGGTATTTTCTGGTTAAACTTATTTTAAATTTAGGGTATGCTGTGGAATGCACTGTATGTAGATTGTGAAATAATGATGTAATGTTTTAATTTTGTGTGCCTTAATCAGTTTATGTAGCATAATCCAGCTCTTCTTCACTGATCTGTAGAATACTGGTATGCCAATAATAAATTATGAATATGAAAAAAAATTATGAGTATGCCAAAATATAGATCAGGGCATCTAGATCCCTTCTCTGGCTGTGAGCAACCTTGTTCACTTACCTCAACGTGTGCTGAATTGAAAAAACACTGAAAGCCTCAGTGTAACCTGTTACCACTAAATAGTGTATTTCTGTGTCAGCTATTTGTCTCCAATTTTATGGAAAGCGCTTACATCTGTATTCTTAATAAATGCTAGTCATGAAATATGTGACATGGATGGATTAAAATAAGTTTGCAAAACTTTTAAATAAATTCAGAAATTAAGGAGAAGGGAATCCTTTTAGTCCAAATATACTTGTTTTTGGTTTTAAGAATGTGGCCACTGTCATTTATAACCTGTTGGTATAAAATACGGAATTACCAATAGTACAATACCTTCTTAATGACAAAACCTGTGAATATAACAGTATATAAGAAGCTCTTCCATTATATTGAAACTAACTTCAACAGTATAAAGGATTCACCATAAAGTAAAAAATAAATAAATAAATAAATAAATAAAAGAAAGTTTCAGTGCAGACACCACTCAGTATATATTTGTGTTTTCCTCTCTTCCTAGAATTTTAAAGATGTGCCACCTGTGGAGAAGACTATTAAGTTGCTTCCCAGTAGCCATGTTGCAAGACTACAGATATTCAGCTTGGAAGGACAAAAGGCAATCCAGATCAAACATCAGGATGAGGTTAATTGGATAGCAGGCGACATTATGCGTAATCTTATTTTTCAAATGTATGATGAGGGAGAAAGAGAAATCAACATAACATCAGCTTTAGCAGAAAAAATTAAAGTAAGTATCTCAGATTGATAATTTGTAAGAACTTTTTTCATTTTATATGTGAAAGACTCTGAACAAGAAGTTTTATGGGTAGCCTTTAGGATGCAGCTTATCACAGAACAATCATACTATTATTTCAAACTCTAGTCTAAATAAGCATTTTTTGGTAGACCAGATTAAAATGTGTATGATTCATATGTAACAAAATTGTACTTAGAAAAATGATTCCACCAACCTGAGCAAGAGCGAGACCCCATCTCTACTAAAAATAGAAAGAAATTATATGGACAGCTAAAAATATATATAGAAAAAATTAGCCGTGCATGGTGGCGCATGCCTGTAGTCCCAGCTACTTGGGAGGCTGAGATAGGAGGATCGCTTGAGCTCAGGAGTTTGAGGTTGCTGTGAGCTAGGCTGACGCCACGGCACTCACTCTAGCCTCACTCACGGCAACAGAGTGAGACTCTGTCTCAAAAAAAAAAAAAAAAAAAATGATTCCAATGTTAAAACAAAATTTCCAGTTTTTGGCATTTTGTTTAGTTGTACACTTCCTGACAGGCTGTATTTCCATGGTCATAATCAAGATTACTACTTTACCAAGTAATAAATTTATATTTATTCTGAAGGCACTAAACAAAATATCTGTTAAAGGCGAAGGTGGACAATCTATGCTTGCATCTTTCAAAGTGCAGTCATTTCTTTTATAACAAGACACATGCATTCCTAAAAATCACTGTGCTGTGCAAAATTGTGCAATAAAAATCACAGGGCTTATGGGGGAAATGGAAATTAGAGGCATAATTCTCAAACTTCATCAGTAACCCATTAAGAAAAAAGATAGGAACCTACTAAAACAATGACAAAAGCAGTAATAGTAATGCATGTTAAATGGTAAGAAGTACATAAATACCATACTAATATGGCAGTATACCTTGCTTGTGGAAGTTGCAGGAAGGGTTGCAGCTTGTGGGTTTCTGTGAAGTGGTGGAAGGAGGGTGATCTGAAATTGGACAGAAAGTTGTAACACTAGATGTGCATAAGTGTGTCTCATAACACCCAGTCAACTGAGGTGACTGGTAGGTGTTTTGAGGTTCATTGTTTTGTGTATTCCCACATGGTTTGGTTCAGTTGGATACAGTGTTTTTTAGGGTGTAAATTCATATGCAGGTGGAGAAAGATTCCCCAGCACAACAATTGGAATAGTTTTAAAGAAAGAAAGTTTATTTTACTTCTCAAAGTGTGAGAAGGGCACATAAAGAAAGAAGTATGGGCGTGGGGATAAGGTATTTGGGGTTTCTATTAGGGGGGCAAAGAAACAGAAAGTGCTGCCAACTGATAGCACAAATAGCTGTGAAGCTGCTGTGTCTTATTTTTACTATTTTTTTCCTTCTCTGTGAGGCCTGTTTATAGGGTCCTTGAAATGTGGTTCTGGCAAGAGCTGGAATGGGGAGTTCACACCCCTGCTGTCTGCTTAGGGCTCTTTAAGGCTGTGAAAAGAAAGGCTTAGAGATACCTGCAGGTGGTTAATCTTAAAAGACAAAGAGTTGAGTCTCAGATGTTTAATTAAACAAAACAAAAGGGCAGTTGTGCTTTGAGTTTATTCCTCTTACTTTGTGTTTGATATTTTATCTTTCTCTGTTAGCTAGTTTATTAACAAGACTATCCTTTCAAGTGTACTGTGTTCACCTCGTTTTTTTTCATGGATGAAATTGTGCTTAAGCAAACATGAAATTTACTTTATGTTTAAATCGTTTGCTAATATGTTAATTGCATTGGAAAATATTTGTATTTTTAAAGCAAGCATTATAGCAGAACTGACTATACTTTTTCCCTTAATGTCTATAGAAATAAAACTCCTTAAATCTTGAGTGTGAGAAAATAATTTTCTAACTGGGTTTTTGAGGCAATTAGAGATAAACATCCTCCCATGTTAGGAGAGCCAACATTGTGTAAGGGGTCTCAATTAAGTAAATTTTTGAAAAGTTGCCATTGTGGGGACATTACTCTTTCACACTGGTATACCCTACCCATCTTGAATTTCCAGGTATAGGATCTGATATTTTAAAAGGATTGTTTAGCAGAGGTTCAACTGACTTTGTTTTAAGAATCTTATTTGGAACAATTGCTCCAGGCAGTTTATTTTTTTCCCCTTCATAATGAGGGAAGGGAGGACTGAGAGAGAAATAATCTTTATCCTGTTTAGAAGAGAGGCAGGCCATTTTTGTTGGTATCAGCAGATTCGAAGGTGAGTGGTTTAAACGTGGTGCCAGAGACCTGACTTCTTCTGAACTCTTCCTTGCTTTCTCACAATAATGCTTCCACTTCCTGGGTTCTTATCAAGATTTAGAAAAACATTGAATGGAGAGCCTCTCCCTATACATAGTACCCTCTCTTTCCTATTTTCTAAGCTTGTGGCCTGCATTTTGCCTGAAATATAGTAGTTACATATTTCTTGGGTACAAAAGATTTTAAAACATGTACCTCTTCATTGACAGCAAAAGATAGTGATTACTGCTCTTTTCTTAAGTTAAATGTACAGCCTTTACAGCTGTTTTGTAGTGTTCCCCAGATAGAGGGAAGTCAGCTTGAACTGAGCTCAGTCAGAATCCATTGAAGGGATAGCATAGCTTAGGCAAGGGGAGAAAGCCTTTATCATTTTTGTATAACTCCTGTTTGCTTCTTAACCTCCATTATTAGAGAAAGAAAAGTATAATAAAGAAGAACCGGGAATAAAGATGGTTTAAAAGGTAACTAAAAATGTTAGAGCAGCATGACTAGGAAACAGTAATCAGACGATCAGTGATCTTAAAAATCACAACTATAGAAGGCTAAAAGCAGAAAGGAACTAAAAATTCTTAAGTAGAAAGGATTGGAAGTTTAAAAGTATGACAGAGTAGGATAATCAACTTGGAAAAGTATTAATTACAGAACAAATTAAAATATGGGATGAAAGAGATGTAAAATTAAAGTAGGTCTAAAAGTACCCAAGAAGGAGTTAAAATAAAAAAAGGTGGCTAGAAGGATGGAAGTTATATCAGTGAATGTAACCTCTTTTCTCACGTTGCTAAATAAGGGTCTACATAGATCTTGTTCAAAACCTCGATAAATAAGATTCTTTTAGAAAAACAACCAAATATTACTTTTCAGAATAGATCTCGTGATATGATCTATGTGTTATTTTTAAACTTTAATGAGCACAGTGATTATTTTGTGGCAAAGGTCTAATGAAATGACTTAAGAATTTTTATTTTATTGCACTGAAAGATAATGGCAACATTAACACGAAAGACAAAGGATACTTTTCTTTCATAGTAATATATGAAGCACTGTCATTTCTGGTCATAAGAGGGCTTTCTTTTTTCTTGGGGGTGAGGAGGATGGGTTATAATTTAGCTTTAAGAATCTTCAGTAAGAGAGGTGGCAATAGCCTCGAGGGCATGAGGTAGACTAAGCTTTGTATTATTCTTAAATCTGTAATTTTCTCCTAGGTTAACTGGACTCCCGAGATTAACAAAGAACACTTGGTACAGGGTCTACTTCCTGATGTACAGGTACCAACATCTGTAAAAGATATGCGCTATTGCCAGGTTTCATTCCAAGATGATCATGTGTCTTTGGAAAGTGCATTTACAGTAAGGTTTGTGGACTTAACTATGTTTTGAGGTATTTTAAGTTTTAGCATACAGCAACAAAAATATTTCAGTACATGTATGAAAGTTGTTTTTAATGTAGAAAATACAAAATTTTCATGAAATATGATAGATTGTCTTTGGATTAAAGCTTCATTGGAGATAGTGATTAATTCTTATCATTGTGCCCCTGTACCAAATTGGCCCTTTAGTAGTTGGAAGAACTAGAACCTTCATTAAAGGAAAGTCCTCCTAGTGCAAGCAACAACTAAAATACCTGCAAAATGACAAAGACATGAGAAATACAAAAGATACAGTATAATTAGTCAATGTAGTTCAGAAGGAAAAATTCTTTCATTGTTAGTGAGGATTTTCAAAGTTGAAAGTCCAACCAAAGTTAACACGTAGAACTCATGGAAAAGGGAAGGACTTACATAAATACATAGAAAAACCTATCCTCTACCCTGGCCTGTCAATTCCTTGGACACCTCTTTTCTAGTTACCTCTTGCCCTTTAATTCCTTTACCCATTTCCATATTATTCCCAACATTTAGCACAGTTCTGTGTTTGAGATTAAATTTTCAAATATGCTACTTTGTGACCATAGTCAGATCTCTTGATGAGTTATTCTTACTGACCCATCTGTTGTCTCAGTGTTCTCTTGTCATAATTTCCTTTTAATACAGCATAGATATTATAATTTAACATTTCCATGTGGTTTTTGTCCATATTCTTAATATCTTAAACTATCTTTTCCCTATTTCCTTTTGAGTTAATAGCCATGTTCTATAAATTGAGGTATTTGGAAAGGTTTTACTATATTTGAGTTTCAGAATGTAAACATTATATATATGTTACTCTTTAGTGTACTGGGACTATTTTAATTTTTTCCTACAATTAATGGTGTAACTTAAATCTTTTAACTGGTTAACCAATTTCAGACCTCTTCCTGATGAACCTAAGCATTTAAAATGTGAGTTAAAAGGAGGAAAAACAGTACAGATGGGCCAAGAGCTACAAGGAGAAATAGGTAAGTATGGCCTGCTTTCTTTTGTTAAATCACTTTTATGATGTTTCTTACATTGAGGTTTTAGCATACATAATCTGAGAGGAAAGCTTTGGGTGTATATAGTATTATTGGTTTAAAATCCATTGTTGGATAAGATGGAAGTATTTTGACTATTTTTGCCTAGGCTGACATACCTTTGAAATCAGTTTGGCAAAAATATTTTGTTGAAAAGATCTTTGCTTTTGTTAGAATCTGTAATAATAATGAATATTAAAAGTGTATATTAAGCCAGGTCCAGTGGTGTGTGCCTATAGACTCTTGGGAAGCTGAGGTGGGAGGATTGCTTAAGTTTAGGAGTTCAGGGCAAATTTAGCGAGATCATGTCTCTCAGAAGCAATTAAAAAAAAAACGTGTAAAGTAAATGAATTCCTATGTAATTTTTCTTATATCTAGAAAATTACACAATATTAAAATATTACCTTTAATAAAATCTGATTAACATAGCATCTTGTTGAATTGCACTTATGTAGATTCTTGATATTGTTTAATCATTATATTCCAAAAAATTTAGTAAGAGAGCAAAGAGTAAGTTTCTAAGCATATTTTTATTAAGTGTATTATAGATATATCTTTCATTAAAAAGTAACACTAAAATAAAACTTTTTTTTAAGTTATAATAATTACAGATCAGTATGGAAATCAGATTCAAGCATTTTCACCAAGTTCTTTATCTGCTTTGTCAATTGCTGGTGTTGGACTTGATACCTCAAATTTGACAACTACTTTTCAGGTATGGCTACCTTCTGTGAGAGTTGCTTTATTCCATTGTTTTATGTATCACAAAAAGTTTTGGAAAACCTAAAATAACTAAAAAGTTTGATTTTAGTTTTTAAATGAAAAGTCATAAAAGGTAGTTAAAAGGCTTTTATAATGAAAAATTTCAAACACATGCAAAAACAGAAAAATGTGAGTCATTCTTGTGTTCTCATCATTCAACTTCAACAGTCATCATTTCTCTTTATGCCATATCATTTTGAAGCAAATTCAAGACATCATACCATTTCATCCATAAATACTTTGGGATATATATATGTGTATATATATAGTGATAGTATTTCAAGTAGCTGTTTAAATAAAATTTCTTGGTGCTCACACCTGAATTAACACGATATTGATCCAGAAAACCTTAATTGTTAAGGTTTACAACTGTGCAATTAATTCAGGTTAGCTTGAAAAAGAAAATCCCTGGTGGAATTCTTTCAGTATAAAATAAACAAGCATAATGTACTCTGCTTGGAGAGGTCAGAGACAGCTTTAGGGAAATAGATAAGCTGGAGCTGGGTCTTCAAGGAACCTGCCTGGCCAGAGTGGGTGAGAAAGAAGATCTCACGGGTCTAAGGGAAGTTGAATTCATTTCGAGTACTGAATGCTTTTTAAAACTCTTCTTCCTTTGAGAGCCTCCTTTACACTTTTTTACTTAACAGGATAATCACAACAGTAGCCTACATGTTGCCCTTTCTAATTAGAGTTTCTCTCTCTACTAATCTGTTATATTATTGTTTTGTAATTTTCAGAAGACCACTTTCACTGTTGAGGAACTTTTAATGATGTTTTGTTTCCTGTACAATGATCAAGTCTGTTCTTTGACTTTTAGTCTTCCATTATCTAGCTACACTGTATGTGTAGATGGAATCAGAAAATAAATGTGTACCCGTTGTTACGCGTGAAGAATCCCTGCTTCCTATCACTCTGTGCACAGGCTCCTATCCTCTTTTACCTAATTGCTCCTAAATTGTAACCTGTTTTCCTACATCTTCAGTTTTCCTCTCTATTTGTTCCTTCCCATCAGCATGTAAACATGCTATAATGTCTCTAATCTAAAAAAAAAAAATCCACCACCAAAACTTCCTTTGGTCCTGTATTCCTATCTATCTACTGCCTTCCTCCTTTTTATAGTAAAACTCCTTGGAAGAGCTGTATGCGCTGTTTTTACATGCTTTTCTGTCATTCTGTAGCAAGCCACTCTGATCATGTTTTTCTGCTCTGTTCCACCTGACCAAATCAGTGGTCAGTTTTCAGTTCTCATGCTACCCATTAGATCTGTCAGCATTTTACACTATACTACATTTAAACTCCATTGCTGACCGGGTGTGGTGGCTCATACCTGTAATCCTAGCACTCTGGGAGACTGAGGTGGGAGAATTGCTTAAGGTCCGGAGTTCGAGACGAGCCTGAGGAAGAGCGAGACCCTGTCTCTACAAAGACATAGAAAAAAATTAGCTGGGCATGGTGGTGCTTGCCTATAGTCCCAGCTCTACTCAGTAGGCTGAGATAGGAGAATTGCTTAAGTCAGGAGTTTGAGGTTGAAGTGAGCTATTATGACGCCACTGCACTCTGGCTGGGACGATAGAGCGAAACTATGTCTCAAAAAGGCGAAGAAAAATCCATTGCCCTAATATGGCCTTGTTGTAATACCCTATAATATTCTACCCAGCATAATATCACATCTTTCTCCCCTCATATCTCATTACACTCCAGCCAAGTGGACTTTTTTCTGCTTCTTTCATTTTGTGCAACTGATATATACTATCTTGGCTTATTTTCTGAATTTTATATTTAATTCTGTTTGTACTTACCTATAGTTTATAAATGCAGTTTCATTTTCAAGATCTGAAATAAAACCAGAACAACTTCTAGCACGACTTAAAAAAGGAATCACCTCTTCAGTACGGCTTTTGGCTGTTTTACTATTAAATGTGGAATCCTAGGATAGACGTTACATATTTGAATTTTTAATACATTTTACTAATGAATATATATTTATTTTCCAAATATTGAAAAATTCTGTGTTCATTGGGGCTTTAGGATAGTTTTGGTTATTTTACAGTGATTTTTTTTTTTTTACATAAAATGTACTGCAAATTGTTGTTTCAGAATATAAAACATTAGGTCTTATCTCTGATTTTAAAATTTTAATGAAGTGGATTTGTACCAGTAGAAATTTAAAATGATTATATCATTAAGGGTCAGTGTTAAAATGTGAATACTACAGCGCTCGTGCCAGTATGAAATCAGTTATATCATTCAGTCACATTAAAAAAGATTATGGGCACGTTTCATTGATTCCCATTGATATGATATGTTAGGCTTTATTCTAAGTAACAGATTGAGCAGTGGCAAATCAAAGCCCTACCTTTGTGGGGATCATCTTGTCATGGGCATGCAATGATAAGAAATAAGTGATAAAAAGATAGATAAAATAAGGAAGGGCATAGTGTGCCATTAAGTAGGGTAGTCAAGAGGACCCTTCTTATTAAGGTATTATGTGCTAAAAACTAAAGAAAAGCCATTTAGATATCTGGTAAAGAATGTTGCAAACAAAGGAAAGAACAAATGCAAAGGCTATTGAGCAGGAACATGCTTGGCTATTTGGGTAGCAAAAAGGAGATGTTTTAAGCAAGAAGGAAATTAGGAAAAGAAAAAGTAACCTTTTAGATCCCCCCCCTTTTAAAAAATTTAGTCTCTCCTCTCTCAAAAATAAAATTTATGGTGTGCCACTATTGGCATGGTGCAATTTATTTGCTGTTATGTTAGCCAGAAACATATCTGTATGCCCATGGAATAATGACAAAACATTTTATTTCACTTTCTGAAAACTAAGTGATATCCCCGTCTTTTCTCAATGTACTTTCTCCTCCCTAGGAAAACACACAAAGTATAAGTGTAAGAGGCATCAGATTTATTCCAGGTCCTCCTGGAAATAAGGATCTTTGTTTTACTTGGCGTGAGTTTTCTGACTTTATTCGAGTGCAGCTAATTTCTGGACCTCCAGCTAAACTTCTCCTAATAGACTGGCCAGAACTAAAGGAGGTAAGTAACTTCATATCTTGACTAAAAGAATTTAATATCACATGACTTATTACTTTCAAATTGTCAGTGGATCAGAGTAGGTATATTTTGTTGTTGAAGTAACAAGAAACAGTCTTAACTAACAATAATAAGAACGCAAGGTACTGTGTCTTAATACTTCATTATTTAATTCATCATTGTATCCTAGTTTGTAAAAAATTAGTGTAATAATTCAAATCTTGAAACTTATGTTATAGAAATTTTCAAACATGCATAAAAGTAAAAAGAATAGTATAATCAACCCCCATGTGCCTACCCAGTTTTAGCAGTTACTGATTTTTGCCAATTTTGTTTGTTTTCTCACACTACACTAAAACTTTTTTGTTAGATTTTTAAAAAGCATATCTCAGACATCAAGCCATTATACCCATAAGTACTTCAGTATGCCTTCCTATTCAAATACTTAAATCTTAAATACTAATTTTGCAGATAGCTGTCAAATCCTACTTTTGTTGATTCTTTTTTTTTTTTTTTTTTTTTTTTTTGGAGACAGAGTCTGGCTTTGTTGCCTAGGCTAGAGTGAGTGCCGTGGCGTCAGCCTAGCTCATAGCAACCTCAAACTCCTTGGCTTAACGATCCTCCTGCCTCAGCCTCCCGAGTAGCTGGGACTACAGGCATCCGCCACCATGCCCAGCTAATTTTTTCTATATATATTTTTAGTTGGCCAGCTAATTGCTTTCTATTTTTAGTAGAGACGGGGATCTCGCTCTTGCTCAGGCTGGTCTCGAACTCCTGACCTCAAGCGATCCACCCGCCTTGGCCTCCCAGAGTGCTAGGATTACAGTCATGAGCCACCGTGCCCGGCCTATGGATTCTTTTTTTACTTAATTGTTAGAATTCTAATTTTACTTTTTAACATTTTATTTAATTTACAAATAAAAATTGTACATATTCATCCTGTACAACATTCTGAAATATGTATACATTGTAGAATAGTTAAATTGAGCTAATTAACATATGCATTACCTTACTTTTTTTTTTGTGGTAAGGACACTTAAAAATCTACTTTTAACGATTTTAAAGAATATAATATGGTATTAACTATAGTCATCATGCACAATAGATCTTTTGTACTTAGTCCTCCTATCTAATTGAAATTTTATATCCTTTGATAGAATTCTAATTTTTAAATGTTCAGATTCCGGCATTCAGTTATGGTATAGCAGGGCTTTAACTGTGAGTATGATAACTAACATTTGTTTTATAAAGGACAATGAACTCACCTAATCATGGTAGTAGATGAAATTATTCTAGTAAAGGAACAGTCATCTAAGAAAAGTTTACATGCTTGTGCCCTAGTTTGAGATTGCCCTTTTTGATTTGTGAGTTTACAAAACAGATAAACTGGTTATGACAGTGTGCTTTAAAGGACAATTTTAAAAATAATAGTGTGTTAACCAAGGGGTTTCACTGAAAAGCCAGTGCATCTATTTCTTTCTGGGAGCATTTATATAACAAATTAACACTTTTTTTTACTCCTATTTATAAAGGATTTGTTGGTTGACTATAATCTGGAACAATTTTTAGTATTTTTAGTAGAGACAGGGTCTCGCTCTTTCTCAGGTTGTTCTCAAACTCCTGAGCTTAAGCAGTTCTCTCACTTCAGCCTCCCAGAGTGCTAGGATTATAGGTGTGAGCCACTGCACTGGCCAATTGTATACTTTTGAGGTGGAAAAAATCTTGACATATTCACCTTTTTGTATGGTTTTGAGAGGATATAAAAAATAATGACAGCGTGTTAGCTTAAAAGGTTATTGTAAGATTTGCAGTTACCATAGTAATCCAGAAACTTTAAAAATAAAACATAAGCTAATTTATCAGTCTGTTAAGCGATATAGTTATGTAGAGATAAGGCTGGAAAAGTGATCATTTAACATGTGATTTTTTTCCTAGAGTTTCCTAATTTAATTCCTGACCCACCTTCCCCTCATAGAATCGGAGTGGCAGAGAGGAAGTGATATAACACCTATGCATGATAAATAGAAACAAATATGTAAATATGCATGTATATTATTTTATTAAATGAGGAAACAGAAATTCTGAAATGTTAAATAACATACCAATATTAAAACGTGACAGAGGGCAGATTTTTATTCATGGACATTTGATTTTGGAAATTGTTTTTTATGCTATTTCCTGGAAAACTTTATTATTATCAGCTTTGGTTACAAGTCATTTACTGAAAGGTATTTTTTAAAAGTAGTCAGGAGTCCTTTAAAAAGGATATTCTTTAAAGTTAGTTAAGGTAGACAGTTATGTGATTAGGAATAAAGTACGATATGTTTTCATTTGGAAACTGTCAGTACTTGTCAGAATTCAAGCTTTTTTATAAACTTTAGCAGGTGGAATATTAGTCAGGTGTAGCTGTGTAAATGTTATGGTACATAGCGTTATAATGAAACCAATCTCAAGGGGACTTTTTCCCCCACCCGAGAGACAGGGTCTCTGTTGCTCAGGCTAGAGTGGCAGCAGTGTGATCATAGTCCACTGCAGGCTCAAATTCCTCCTGGGCTCAAGCAATCCTCAGCCTCCCGAGTAGCTAGGACTATAGGTGTGCTATGCCACCATGCCTCGCTAATTTTTTATTTTTTGTAGAGACGGAGTCTTGCTGTGTTGCCCAGGCTGGCCTTGAACCCCTGGCCTCAAGTGATCCTCCTGCCTCGGCCTCCCAAAGTGCTGGGGTTACAGGCATGAGCCACCATGCTTGGCCTTTTTAACCCCTTACTGTCTTATCTGTAACACAGTGTTAATTTTTCTCCCCATTTCCAGCAACCTCCTGCCATAATTTGGTGACCATCTACCTCAAATAAGAGTAGGGGGTGGAAGAAGCAGAAGGAACATTCTCAGTAGGAGAGAGCTTTCCTTTTTCGCTCTTTAGTTTTCTTTCATCTCTTTTTTTTTTTAACTTTTAAAATCTGACACAGAGGATTGGGCCTTTGTCAGGTTATCTTGGTTAATAATGTGTTTTCCTTTGATATGCCCAATATTAATAGGTCAGCAGGCAGATTCCTAGAATTATACAAGCCTTACATATTAGCTGGGGAAAAAGCAAGAACCGTTTTAAAGTCAACAACACAGTGTAGCTAGATCATTGGTGAGTAGTTCCATTTAACCAAGGGCTAGAAAAAGCTCCTTAATGTATAATGGCAGAGAGCTGAAAACCAACTGAGAGAGGAGCTTGACTACAGATTGCCAATGCTAAATCTGAGAAGCAAAGATAAGCTTCTTTTTCTATTGAATGAGTCACTCTAGTTCTTAAATAGCATTTACATTGTATTAGATGATTTAAAGTATATGCATAGGTTATATGCAAATACTGTGCCTTTTTATGTAAGTCACTTAGGCATCTGAGGATTTTAGTGTCTACCAGGGGTCCTGGAACCAATATCCTGCAGATACTGAAGGAAGATTGTAATGTCAAATGCTATTTTTTAAATAAATTATTAATCATTTGTATAACAGGGTCATTTGTAACAACTTAATTGGCTTTTTAAAAGTTTGTTTTCATTGATGAAAACCATGTGTGAATACAACAGAGAGAAATTAAGTTATCATTTTACAAGTTATACCAATAATTATATTGTTTGGCCTGTTTTAGTGCTTCTTAAAATATTTATGTTCTTTTCAGTCCATTCCAGTGATTAATGGAAGAGATTTACAGAACCCTCTTCTTGTTCAACTTTGTGATCAATGGGATAATCCAGCACCAGTACCACATGTTAAAATAAGTCTCATAAAAGCTAGCAATTTAAAGGTAAGTTTAAACCTCACGTACTTAAAATTCTGGATTTCATTCTCATGATTGTATCTTTAGTTGTCACATTTCTGCTTTTTTAAATATAGTTTTATATGACCTTCATTACTGCTTAGTATAAATCAACCTAAAGATTTTTTAAAATTATTTTGAGAAAGTAAAGTTCAAGTCTTACAAACAGTGCAACAAGGGGCCAACATTGTGTAGTTACAGCTGTTTGAGCGTTTATTATACAGTACCAGTAATATTTACATTTCAGATTAGGATGAATAGATAATTAACACTGACAAAGTGAATGAAGACAGGTACCACAATGACCAGTAGTGTGGGTAAGAAATAGGTGTTATTGGGGAAACATACATGCTGAGGCTAAGCAAAAAGAAACATGCAGGTACCTTCCTCTCCTTATCTTATGGAGAGCTACCAGAGCCAGGGCAGAGCTGCTAAAGCTATACAGGTGTTATATTCTAGGGCGAAGCCCCTCTCTTCTGTTGTTCTTTTTGTGAGGCAGGAATGAAGAGGACCTTGTAAAGTTTGGGGACAAATGTAGGGTTGGCTACCAGAAAGTTCAAGATTAGGTATCACCTGTTTCCATGAGTATCGAGAAGCTGCTCAGAATCTAGTACCTGGTGCAAAGTTGGAGACCCTCAAAAGAAGAAAAGCTGCCAGTCCTTGCAAAGTTGTATTTTTACACAATCCCTTCTGTTGGTTTAAGGGAATTCATTGGTCCCAGCCAGGTTGTTGCTACGCAGCACAGAAAGAGTTCCTGGGGTTATATTCAGACAGTCTTGAGTATATCCCTCCACAGATATTTTACAAATGTAATGGTAGAAAGAATTGATATTATATAAAGATGGCAGCTCTCTTCAAATTCATTAGTTCAGTCAGAATCCCAGCAGGGATTTCCCAGAACCTGACAAGTTGATCTTAAAAGTCATAAAAAATATTAAAGTGCCAGGAATGGCTTGTGATACATAGTAAAGTAATCAGAGTCAGGGTTCTTAAGACTCTTAAACAAGAGTCTGATATTGCTCCTATATGACCTGAAGTATAAGACTTCTCTGGCTTAGCAAAAGGAGTTGTTAGCCAGATAGGAGAAATATTTTGAGAATGTTCAAAGACAGTGGGATAGGTAGAAACAGGACTTTATCCTGTCATTTCAGTTATTCCTCATTTTTCCTTCTCCAGCTAGTGCTTCTGTCTGCATGAACTGTTATTACCTACTCTTTAGGTTCTATTAAGCAGAGATGGGTGTTAGGGTTTAAGAGAGAGTCTGATTTGCTGCTATTATGGTCTACAAATTTACTTTTGTTCTAAATGTTTGCTTCCAGCAGAGTTAGACAGTGATTATTTTTAGCCCCAGAATAAGGGTATGATTCTAGTTTCTAGAGAAGCATCTGTAAACGGTGGAGAGACTCTTCTAACCAGTTATTAAGAAGTGTGGCCACTTAGTCACTTGAAAGTGAAAGCCTTGGTTATCACTTGATTTTGCTGCTGTAGTATTGCAGCAAAAATTTGAGAGGCATATGCCAGTAAACATTCAAGGAAAAGATGAAATAAGAATGGAGATAGTGTTATGATCCCTTGACTAGAGTATATGTGCATACAGTATATGTTTATTTTTCTAGTGCCATCCCCCACACCTGCCTCAGTCTTAGAATACACCTTCAGTGTTTGTGCAACCAAACTTCATTTGATATCAGTGATCTCAAAACAGAAAACATAGAATTTTGCAACTTAATAACGAAAATATATTAAATTCTAGTTTAATTGATCAAGATGAGTTATTATCCTGTGGATTATGTGATTACATATTACATTATTTGAACTAGCTCAAATTCAAAAACTTTAGATTTTAGAGTATGTGCAAATACAACTTTTAAAATAGGAATAGAGGCAAAGAATATTGTAATAGAAGAAAACTTGATCTCTAGAATTTTCTAATTAATCATTTTGTTTTGTTTTGTTTTTAGCTCATGCCTTCAAACCAACAGCATAAAACAGATGACAAGGGCAGGGCTAATTTGGGAGTGTTCAGTATTTTTGCCCCTAGGTAAGAACCTAAAGTTTGATAGTTATTGGTATTATAGAGATTGGTTTTTCTTATAACTTGCTGAAGGTAAGAGTAATAACCATCCTATATAATGTTAGGCAAGAGTTGGGAGTGAATAGAAGTTGAGGTTCCTAAAAGAGTTAAACTTCATGTAAATTGTCTCAGAATTTTTAGGTTATAACTAATGCAATTTGAACCCCTCCTCTCTTTTTCCCCCCGTTAGGGGAGAACATACTATGCAGGTTAGAGCCATCTATAATAAGAGTACCATAGAAGGACCTACAATTAAGTTAATGATTCTTCCAGACCCTGAAAAACCCGTTCGTATCAATGTTAAATACGACAAAGATGCTTCCTTTTTAGCAGGGGGTCTTTTCACTGGTGAGTATTTCATAGTATTTAAATAAATTTTAGTGATAATTTGCCTTTTATATTAGTGGAATAAATTATTTATCCTAGGTATTCAGCATGATAAAAAATCATGCATATAATAGCCTTGTAAATGGCAAAGAAAATACATTTGACTTACCAGTGTCTACTCTCATCACTGTGTCCTGCATTCTTTTGATGTCAAGAATAAACTGAAAGTTCATACATAAACTGAGAACCTGAGGTAATTAGTTCCATTGGTGTTTGTACATTCACTGAATTGTGAAATTCTATAAAAGAAATATGAACTAAATGGTGAGAACTGTGGAGTTATGCTTCACTAAATATGTTGTGATGTTATCTTAAGCCCATCAAAACCAGGACTGTTTAGCTTAATTTTAGTGGAAACACATCACATCAGCATTTATTTCAAATATTTCAGAACAATAAACATTCACTAAATACCTGCTATGTTCTGGTACTATGCTGGGCTCTTAGTTACAATAATGAATATGACAGTTTTCAGTGGGTTAGTGTAATGTAGGAGACAGGTGAGCAAATGATTTCAATATAGTGTGGCAGATGCTAAGTCAATAGAAATTAGTTTTTGCTTTATACAGGCAACTTTCTGAAAGACTTCTGTTTTCTTAAAGGGATGAATTCCTGTAAATAGTTTTAAGTAGTGAATGAAGTACTCCCAAAATTTAGATTTAAAATATTTTAACAATAATTTTTAATAATTAAGTTACATACGTGGCCTTTATACTTTTTACTTACATGTATACATACCATTTTATAGCTTATAAAGTAGACTCTGTATACTTTGAATACAGTTTTAAATCTGGAGGAGATAAGATCTATTTCTTGTGATTAAAAAACTAACAGATACCAAATGAATGTTACAGATGGTTAGTATAATGGGAATGTTATATATAATGATACTTTAGTTACTGTATGCTATTGGAAATCATAAAAGAAAGTAAACATTCTATTCTTTTTTTTTTTTTTCTTTTCTTTTCTTTTTTTTGAGACAGAGTCTCACTCTGTTGCCCTGGCTAGAGTGCCGGGGCGTCAGCTTAGCTCACAGCAATCTCAAACTCCTAGGCTGAAGCAATCCTGCCTCAGCCTCCCGAGTAGCTCGGACTACAGGCATGCGCCACCATGCCCGGCTAATTTTTTCTATATATTTTTAGTTGTCCAGATAATTTCTTTCTATTTTTTTGGTAGAGACGGGGTCTCGCTCTTGCTCAGGTTGGTCTCAAACTCCTGAGCTCAAATGATCCACCCGCCTCAGCCTCCCAGAGTGCTAGGAACATTCTGTTCTTGCAATACCTAAAGCATATGGTGTCCAATTGGCCTAATTGTAAGTTGCTAAGCATATAGTCTATCCTTTCTCGCCTTGCATGCTAGAACTTAAAGCATTAGCAGATTGTGAAAATAAAACAGGAAATGTTAGGAGCAAAGATATATTTGTTAAACTTCTGGGGAAAGCCTTTATGTCCAGATTTGGCACTAGAGAATTGTCTGTTATGATTAGTAAGTTGTACAGATGAATTGTGGGGGTATCCTGGTTAAAGAAGAGTTTTATTTTCTTCTTCATCAGAATTTTATTAACATTTAAATAAGTTACATGCTTTAAGACATAAAATTATTTAACTGTAAGTATTAATTGAACCAAAAAGAAAATAATTTTTAAATATTTACCATAACAGATTTTATGATTACTGTTATTTCTGAAGATGACAGTATCATTAAAAGTATTAATCCAGCACGTATTTCCATGAAAATGTGGAAGCTGTCTAACAGTGGGAATCGACCACCAGCAAATGTAAGTCATGGAATGTAAAAATACAGTGTGTGTATATTTAAGAAATTTACTCCATTCCTTGGGATTTAAAAAAATTACATCAGCATATGTTTCAAAATTATTTTATCTGGACAGTAGTACAAGACAAAAGCCATTAAATATCATGAAGGGATAACATAGAAACTTATTTCACCTATCTCTAACAGAGATAGGTGATTGATAGTCTAGAGGGGAAAGAGAGGGAGAATGGGGAGATGAGCTGGACGGCCTAGAGCAGTGCTGTCCAATAGAAATATCACACCTGTTATTTAACTTTTCTGGTAGCCACAGTAAAAAGGTAAAAATAAATAAATAAAATTAATTCTAATGTTGTTAACCTAATATATCAAAGTTACTATTTCAGTATATGCTCAATATTATAAAAATTGTTAATGAAATTTTACATTCTTTTATCTTACCAAGTCTTTGAAATTTGGTGTTTTTACACCACATCTCAATTCAGACCAGCCACATTTCAGGTGCTCAATAGGCACATGTGGCTATTGGCTACCATACTGGACAGTGCATTTCTGAAATAAATCTTAAATTGGGAACTATATCTTAAAACTTGTCACAGTGTCTTGATTTAATAATCCACTTCAGCACTTACGGTTCATTTTAGTCATCTGTTTCAGAAACTGGCTTGCTTAATTTAATAGTCTGAAAGTTTACCAGTTGAGCTACCTGAAGCTTTGCTTCCTTAATTTAAACCATCAGTCCAATCAAGCTGCAGTTACCTTAAAATAGTATCACCATAGAGATCTACTATGTGCCCTTTAATAGTGGGATGTCTTTCCACTGTGACCAATCTCACATTATGCTTTACATGTATTACAGAGATATATACATGTGTGTGTATACTTGTATATAAACTCCAAATTTGATCTGGATTCACACATTGAGTTCAGGAAAGTTTTCATCCTAAATATAATATGATAAAGATTGTCATTTTTCCTTTCCCTCTTCTCTCTTACTCCCCTTTCTAGGCAGAAACATTTAGTTGTAATAAAATAAAAGATAATGATAAGGAAGATGGCTGCTTCTACTTCAGGTATTTCTCAAGTCATTTCACATTTTTATGCATGTTTTGTTACAAATACCTTGGAGGTATTTGTGGGCTCACCAAGGGAAAAGTAATTTATGATCAAATAGAAAATGTTAGTATCTGTAATTTTTTGTCAAAGATTTTTGGGAAAGATAATGTTTTGATTGTTTTTAACCTTCATAAATTGGTTTGGGGAAAATTGTTGTGATGGATATATTAGCATCTGAAACTATCAAAGTCATCAGAAGAATTTTTTTATGTTGTCAGAGTACTTCATAATTTATTATGTGAGAGATTTCTATAATTCTAAGATCTTATGAAGAAACATTAGACCAGCTTTCAACATTTATGTGACTTTGAGCATGTTGCTTCTTCATTTTGGACTTCCATTTCCAAATCAGAAAAAGATTATATCTGAAGTTTCTTTAAAAATTCTCTTTAGTTAAAAATTCTCTGTAGGCCGGGCATGGTGGCTCATGCCTGTAATCCTAGCACTCTTGGAGGCTGAGGCAGGAGGATCACTCAAGGTCAGGAGTTCAAGACTAGCCTGAGCAAGAGTGAGACCCCATCTCTACTAAAAATAGAAAGAAATTATCTGGACAACTAAAAATATACATAGGAAAAATTAGCCGGGCATTGTGGCACATGCCTGTAGTCCCAGCTACTCAGGAGGCTGAGGCAGGAGGATCGCTTAAGCCCAGGAGTTTGAGGTTGCTGTGAGCTAGGCTGACGCCACGGCACTCTAGCCCAGGCAACAGAGCAAGACTCTGTCTCAAAAAAAAAAAAAAAATTCTCTTTAAATTATCATCAATAGGGTGAAAAGGCTTATTACGTTTGTTCAGTGCTTTTTCAGAGTAACTCGTAAAGGACCAGTTTTTATTATTTTTAAATTCTCTGTTATAAACTGATGCTTTTTGTTTAATTTTTTAAAAAAGTCCACTGAATGTGTACTTGTGTTGAGGTAATCTCACATTGCTAAAAAAGTTTCTGATACTTTGAGTTTTGTAATTTTCTGTGACAGACCAGTAACATAATGTTCAGACCAGCCCCTGACCTTGGACCACGCTTTGAATAACACTGTTTTTGGTTTTTTAGGTATGCTCAAATTATTACATGGGGCTGATTTAGACATCCAAAAAGGAGCATGCTGCCTTCTTTCAGTCTGTTAAATTATCTTTCAGTGTATTAAGTCTACTAAAATGTGTGAGAATTTGGCTGTTTCATTATTCCAAAATATTTACATAATTTTTTCAGTTGAATCCTATTTTAACATTTGAAGGCATCCATTTGAAGAAAGCTTTTAGTAAATATTTTAAAAATAATCACATGTATTTTAAAACTACAGAGGTGTTGGTTGTACAACAGTGTGAATGTACTAAATGCCAGTGAATTTACGCCTTAAAATGGCTAATTTTATGTTATGTGAATGTTACCTCAATAAAAAATTGTATGACCTACACTGTCAGTATAATAAAATATCTTTCTATATGTTGGATATTTTTGAATGAATGAAAATATTTGAGTTCCTAATCTGTGTCAGTCACTGTATTTAGGGTTTTGCATATAATCTCGTTTAATTTTTTTTTTTTTTTTTCCTCCTGGAGACAGTCTCACTCTGTCACCTGGGCTAGAGTGCCATGTGTCAGCCTCACTCACAGCAACCTCAAACTACTGAGTCCAAGCAATCCTCCTGCCTCAGCCTCCCGAGTAGCTGGGACTACAGGTGCACAACACCACGCCCAGCTACTTTTTTCTATTTTTAGTAGAGACAGGGTCTCGCTCTTGCTCAGGCTGGTCTTGAACTCCTGACCTGAAGGGATCCTCAGGTGTCAGCCTCCCAGAGTGGTAGGATTATAGGCGTGAGCCACCACACCTGGCCTCATTTAGTTTGTTTAACCTTTTAAAAAGTGAGGTAGAAAACCCATAAAGTAGAAAAAACAAGATAAGCAACTTTGTGGTTTCTCCCAAAGTGAATATCTGTGTAGTGACTACTGAAGTCAAGAAGTAAAAGATTGCCATTATCACGGAAGCACTGCCTCATGCCTCTCCTAGTTATTACCTCCTTCTTTCCAGCATGCTGTGCAAGTTGCACACACAGTCATGTAGATACACACATACACAGCCACAGACTCTCTCCTGACTTGGTTTTCTTTAGAGTTCTGTTATCCAAGCACACATCGCTAAAGTCTCTAGTTTAATTGTGCCCATTTTTGAACTTTATATGTATAACGTGTTCTTTTGCATATGACTTCTTTCACTTAGCATTGTGAGGTTATTATATGACATATAGCTGTAAATTCATTGTCATTGCTGTATTGAAACCCACTGTGGACACTACCATTTTCCATTCTGCCATTAATGGCTGTTTGCATTGTCAGTTTTGGGCTATTACAAATAATGTCTGATGACATTGGTGCACCATGTAGAAGTGAAATTGCTGGATCATATGTTTGGTGAAACTAAACATAGATGTGTATGTTTAACTTTAGTAGCTGCTGCCAAACAGTTTCCCAAAGTGTTTTTACCAATTTATATTCTCATCAGCAGCGTATGAGAGTTCATATTGCTGTATATCCTTACTAACATTGTTTGTTTTCTTTTTATTTTATTTTTTATATATTTATTTTTTTGAGACAAGATCTGTCTCCCTTTTGCCTAAGCTACTAGAGTACAGTGGCATGATCATAGCTTGCTGCAACCTCAAATTCCTGGGCTTACTCAATCCTCCTGCCTCAGCCTCCCAAGCAGCTGGGACTACAAGTGCGCACCACCATGCCTGGCTAATTTTTCTTATTTTTGTAGAGATGGGGTCTTGCTGTTGCCCAGGTTGGTCTTAAACCCCTGTGCTCAAGCTATCCTCCTGTCTCGGCCACCCAAAGTGCTAGGATTACCAGCATGAACTACTGCACCCAGCCCAACTTTTGGTGTCGTCAGTCTTTTTAGGTTTAGTCTTTTGGTGAATGTGTAGTGGGGTGACATCACACTTAGTTTAATTGGCATTTTCTTTTCTTCATGTATTTATTGGCCATTTAGATTACCTTTTGTGAAATGCCTATTCAAATCTTAGCAACTTTTGTATTGAGGTTATTTTCATATTAATTTGTTAGGAGTTCTTTATGTATTATGGAGATAAGCCCCTTTTTTACACATCTTTGCCCACACTTTGACTTGCTTTTATACTTTCTTTATGATAATCTTGAGAAGCAGTGCTTAATTTTTATATAATCATATGTATTCAGGTTTTGTATATATTCCAAATATATTAGAAAATAACATATACTCTGCATTTGAGGTAGTGTTCTATATTGCATTAGGTCAAACTTACTAGTCATTTTTGTTTAATATTTCTATATCTTTATTGATTTTTTTTTTTTTTTTTTTTTTGGTTTGGTCCGTCTAGCAGTATGGTACATCTCCCAGTAAGAATGACAGTTTGTGTATTTTTCCTAGTGTTTGCTTTACATATTTTGAGGCTTTGTTATTAAGTACATACAGACTTAGATTCTTCTAATATTTTCTGACAAATTTAATCTTTTATCATTATGAAATACTCTTTTTCTTTAGTAATATTTTTTGCCTTACAGTCTACTTTGATAACCGTATACCAACTGTTCATATGAATTACATGCAAAAACTGTTAGTGATCATGAGGGTCAGTGTTTGCATAATGTATTTTTTCGTTCTTTTGCGTGTATGTTTTGTAAATGGCATTATAGTTTCTTTCTGATAATCTTTGTCTTCTAATTGAAAAGTTTAGGTCTTACATATAATTACCAATGCACTTGTTTTTGGATCTGCTATCTTAATATTTTTTATTTGATTCAACTGTTCTTTATTACTTTCTCTTTCCTATTTTCTTTTTGATTTATTGTTTGTAATTGTCATTTTCTACTCCTTAGTAACCTGTTAGTTATACAGTCTTTTCACTGTTCTCTGATTTCCTTAGAGAATATAATAACATGCATACTTGGCATACCAATATCTAGTAATAATTTGTATATATATATTTTTTTACCTTCTTGAACAGTTCGTGGATCTTAGAACAATTAATTCCATTTTCCTTCTCCCAGCTTACAGGCCTTTTTCTTGTGTGTGTTCAACCTACGAAGGCATTATTATTACTGCTTACGATCGATGTTCATTTAGATTTACTTATTTGTCCTTTGTGTTAATCTTTTTTTCCCCTCCCAATAAAGGAAATTGTTTCTACTTTCTGTCAATCTTGAACTCAAGGCTCTCAAGGCTTTCATCTAGTATTATTTTCCATCTGAGGAAATTCCTTTAGTATTTCTGCTGGTGATGAGTTATCTCATCATTTTTACCTGGAAATATCTTTATTCCAAATACTTGAAGGATATTTTCACTGGGTATGATATTTTAGGTTGGCAATTTCTTACAGTACTGTCAAGCCATTCTTCATTATCCCATCATTCTGTTGAAAAGTTAGCTGTTAATCTTGTTCATTTAAAAGAAATCCTTTTCCCTTCTTTGGCTGTTTTCTGAGTTTTGCTTTCAACAGTTTTACTATGATGTGCCTGTGTGTGGATTGTTCTTTTGTATCTTGCTTGGTTTTCATAGTCTTTGAATTTTGTGGTTTTCAGTTTGGAAAAATTGTCACCCATTATTTCATCAAATACAACTTTTTTCTCATTCTTTTCATCTTCTACTGCTCTTCATTATAAGCGTGTTAGTTAGTCCTTTTTGCACTGTGCTCTGTCTTAACTGTTACCCTTTTCTCTTTTTCCCATTCTTTTATCTCTCTTCATTCTAGATATTTGCTTTGAACTATCTTCAGTTAAATAATTCTCTGTTCAGCAGCATCTAATTTGCTAGTAAATCCCTCTTTGAGTTACTGAATTTTTTGTTTGGCATTTTCAGTTCTAGAACTTGCATTTAATATTTATAAAGGTTCAGTTCTCTGTTGGAATTTTTAACCTTATATCACCCTGAGTAATAATCAGCTTATTAAAATCTGCCTAGAGTTCCTTTAGCTCTTTTTTGATTGTTTCTTGCTTTCTGTTGGTTTTCATTCTCTTGCTTTTTCATGTGTCTGGTTATTTTGTTGTTGTACCAGGCATTTTATTTATGAATATTTATAAAAATAATTGAATGTATAGAATGATATGTTTCCCTAGAGAGGGTTTACATATGCTTTTGTCAGTTGTCTAGGCCATTACCAGTCTGTTATCACTTCAGTCCATTTTCAGAGGCTGAGATGATTCAAAGCTGAGTTGCATTTCCCTTCAGAGCCTATCTGCTTTAGGTTCGCCTATACTGCTAGCATTTGCTCCCAGGAGTAAAGCAGCCTTAGATGTGAAGCTCATCTCCGAAGAGCCTCCATTCTATCTTATATTCTACTGAGTTATTTTTTTACTATAGCTTGTTAGCTCTTGAACATCTTAAAGTGTATGTTTTCTTGTATGGCTGTTTTCATCAAGAGGGGTTGGCCTGCCATTTGGAAACAAAAGTCTTGTTTTAATTCTTACTGTAACTTTCTTAGAAATTATCCTTTCAGAGAAAACAGCATAGAAAAAGTTTAAATAATTTTCTTCAAGATTGAATAGATGTTACAGTGCTGGGATTTCAATTCAGATATGTATTCAAAGCCTGTGCACTTTGTACTACATTGAGCCAGTATTTTGAGAATATGAATGCTATGCCAGAGATACCTTGGGGATCATGAGCCACATTGCACATGTCAAGGTATACCATAGAACATCATTCATATTTCTTTGTGGTAAATAAAGTGCAACCAGAACAGGCTAGTAAGTGCCTCTTCTTGGGCACTAAGTACATTATTGATAATTTAATCATAGTAAGTGCCTAGTATGTATACAGTTAAAATATTTATTTTTCTGTTCTTTATTTATCATCAAGCATATATTGAGCTACCTGTACAAGCTATGCTTTTTGTTAAGAACTAGAATTCAAAAACTAATTTTAAAAAATTTCTTGCCTTTGGGAAGTTGACAGTGTCTCTGTGTACATGCAAACAAGTAAGCCACCATTCTCACTGGAAGTGATAGTAAATAGGAAGGATTTGGGGAAAGGGTTCTCGGGAAAGGTTCTTAAAGAGATAGCCCTTGAACTTGATTTAGAGGCAATGAGAACCACCCACAAAAATTTCTGTGTCATTTGTTTATTTCGGAGTCTGATCAAAGAAGGTGTGAGTTGTAGTGAAAAGAAGTAAGCAGGTAGTTTGGCAACCTTAGTTTCAGTTTGGTTAAATCTGTAGTGTGTTGGTAAACCAGTTCTCTTGAGGGGGAAAAAAAAAAAGCCTTGATTTATACTGTTTGCTGATTTCCATGGTGTAAATATTCCCACCATGGTGGTTTTCAGGGTACCAATGATTTAACAACTGACTCACAAAGTTCCTAAATATTTAACAGTGGGCCTGGCCTGATGGCTTACACCTGTAATTCCAGCATTTTGAGAGGCTGAGGCCAGGAGTTTGAGACCAGCCTGGGCAACATAGAGTCTCTGTCTCTACTGAGGGTGGTGGTGTGCATCTGTAGTCCCAGCTACTCGGAAGCCTGAGGCAGGAGGATTGCTTGAGCCCAGGAATTCGAGGTTACAGTGTGCTCTGATTATGCCACTGCATTTCAGCCTGAATGACAAAGTAAGACCTTGTCTCTAAACACACACACACACACACACACACACACACACACACAGAAAAAACAAAAAATATGTAACAGTGGGCTTTTTGAGCCCATACAAGCTGGCTCCTGCACCTAAAGTTAAAATATGTAGAATAGTATTTAAATGGAAAATAAGGTCACATAGAAGATCAACAGGGTCTTAATTTTGAAATATAAAGCTGTCCCTTGGAAACTTATAATGTGGAAATGAAGCAAAATTTACTTGATATACAATTTAGCATTTTGGGGGTGTTTTACTACTTTCTCACTTTATATTCCTATTCTTTCCATTTTTACCATATCCAGAACCTTTGTTCTAGATGTTTTGTAAAAATGTGCAGGTAAGAGGGACCTGGATGAAACCTAATATGCAAGAAATATTTGTGGAATGAATGAAGATGAATGTAGTATTAGTTTTTCTATTCTTCTTACTCATTTACTTTTTGTGAAAGGAACAGAAATGTTGATGCTTTGGATTCCTTTGCCATTTATTTAAAAATTATCAGTAATCAATCTTATCTCTTTTTAATTTAGGGATAAAGTAATTCCTAACAAAGTGGGGACATACTGTATCCAGTTTGGTTTTATGATGGATAAAGCAAATGTTCTCAACAGTGAACAGGTTTGTTTATTTTCTTTACGGTTAGCCGTACATTTTCTTGCTTAGTCTATGAATGAAATGTTTAGTTTAAAAGTGAATTAATTATTGGATTCAAAGTACAAATAATTCAATTTCTAGGAAAATTAGAATAGAATATATTTTAATTTGTTCAATAATTGGACCTGATGCAATAGTCACTTTCCATCTCTCTTTTTATCAAAGACTCAGTAAGCGTTTTAGTGTATAGCATGGTAAAGTTACTCGTGTCAACCATACACAAAAAAGCTTCAATTAATAACATTTCAGTTATTAAAAGTCCTGATAGTTAAGTTCAAGGTAGTTTTAACACACATCATCTCCTTTTAATATTGTCAGTGTACTAAATTTTAAAAAATTAACTATATATTTCAGTGCCCCTAAATTTGTTCGTAGTCGGTTATAAACATTCAGAAATTAATCTGACCTGGCCTTTATTTTGAATTTTAAAAGTAAATTGATTACTTCTAAGGGATTGATGGAAATAAATTTTATAGAGTAACATTCATTTCATTTAGTATATGTCATCATTGTCTTCCCTTCCTCTTAAATACTAAAGCATCAATATATTGTTAATCAGAATGCTTCTTTTGTTTTATAAGATTATAGTTGATGTTCTACCTAATGAGCCGGTGAAGTTAGTTCCTAAAAGTCAACCACCTACACCAGCTGTTTCTAATGTTCGTTCAGTTGCCAGTAGGACCTTGGTCAGAGATCTACATCTCAGTATCACGGTAATGTTTATTTTCTTCCAAAACTACAAAGGGTAACGAGAAAAAATTACTTTTTATTTTAGAGTGCAAAATGGTTATTATAGAGTCAGATCAATTATTCACTTTAAGGTTATATGGAAAATTTGTGCAAATGAAGTAAATGTTTGTAAACATCTTTGTATTTGAGTACAAAAATAGAACATATAAGATTATACATAAAATGAATACAGATATTATACCAGGAAGAACTGATTCAAAATGCAGAAATCTACCTACCTACCTATCCTATTTCGTGTATGTATTGTGAATGTATATTAACTATGTTGATTCTTAAATGTCCAGTTGACTGAGGGGTCAGAAGAAATTAAGTATTTTGAAGAAATCTGCTGTGATAACTGATCATAGTTAAGAAAATCAGAGCTCCTCAAAGCTGCTTATTACCCAGACAATAAGTAGCAACAGAGCTGCCAAAGATACTAACAAAAACATCTAAAACACAGTAGCGAGACTTCACCTATCTGGAAAATTTGGCTGGTGGGATACCTAACTATTTAAAGTTTATTTTCTTGTTTTAAACAAGTGGTTCTTCTTCCGCATACATCTTTGGGGTAAGCAGTTCCATGGAATTATTAATGCTATAAGGGTCTAAGCACCTAGTGTCTGAATCATATAGAATGTTTCACACATACAAATCTGTTGCTTTTCAAATGTATGCAGATGCTGAAGTTAATAAAATAATTAAAAATTATAGGGTAATATCTTTGTTATTAAATACTTTTTCATATCAGTAGGTGCTAAAAGTACATAAAAAGGTGAAATTTAAAAATAGGAGTTCTTGTAGTTTAGAAAGTTAAGAGCCATTGTGTTAGATGGAAGTTGCTGGTTCTTTTATGATTTCTGAAACTGTTTCCTGCTTGTGGAACACTTAAACTTAGAAGTGAATTCTGTGCTTAGATTAAGAAGTAGGATAATTGAATGTTTGAGGCCCTATAAATACATCTTAGTTCTGATTTGTACATGCCCTTCTCTGAGTTTAATCCTCTAACCAGTTCTTCTGATTAGTTATTTTCCATTGTTTATTTTAAGGATGAACACAGCAATCATACTGGAATTGATTTGGTTGGCACTATTATAGCTACCATTAAAGGTTTTAATGAGGAAGATACTGATACCCCACTCTTTAACGGGAAAGTCAGAACACTTGAATTTCCCTTTGTGAATGGTTCAGCTGAAATCACGGTAAATTTTTATATTTTTTGGTAAATAAGATTTCTGTATTTAAACTACCATATTTAAATACCTTTTCTAATTCTACTGGTTTTTAGCTTTAGTGATAATATGATGTTCATGTTTTATTTAAAAACTGCCATTATGTGGATAGAAACAGAGTAAAACATAGCCCAAGTAAAATTTAATTAAATAGCTTATTTTTTTCTGAAATGAAAATAGTTTTATTTGTATTAAAAAATACACAGTATAAGAAACTTCATAAATAATTTCGGTATTGTCACCTGTCAGATAATGATGATTAGCAATTTAGTATATAACATTAGAGTCTCCATATGTATACTACTATGGCCTACATACCATGTGCGTATGATTTATATACATAAACATGTTTATATTTGGATGTAAAATTTCATTAATATAACTGCTTTTATAAAAATCTTTTCTTGTTTAATGTATCTGATATATTTGTTCATCAGTAAAAATAAGCCTACATCATTGTATTAATGACCACAATTTGTTTGATCAGTCCTTAGTGAAAATTTAGTTTCTTTCTAAAGTTTGCTTTTATCAACAGGGATTGCTTAAGCCTTCTTCTACATACATTTGGTCTTTGTATCCACGGGTTCCACATTCATGGATTCAACCAACTGTACATCAGAAATATTGGGGAAAAAATTGTGTCTGTGCCAAACACGTGTAGACTTTTTCTTGTCAGTATTCCCTTTAGTATTTATACATAGGATTGTAGATAGTATTAGGTAATAGAAGTAATCTAGAGTTGATTTAAGTATATAGGAGGGTGTGCATAGGTTGTATGCAAATACTATGCCATTTTATGTCAGGGACTTGAGCATCCTTGGATTTTGATATCCATGGAGTGTCCTGGAACCAATATCCCATGGATACCAAGGGATGACTGTAAATTCTTTTGCATATGTTGATTATTTCTTTAAGAAATTGCTGGAAGCAGAATTTGCTGGAGGCAGGGCATGCACATCTATATTTCCACCAGAAGTATGTGTCCATCCTCCTCATATTAGCAGCACTAGATATGAACAGTTTTAAAAATTCTAACCAGATTTCCTATTTAAAAAAATGTTCTTTGTTATTAGTAAGGTTGAACATTTTTCATCTTTGTAGAATTGTCCACTGACTTTTTTCTTTTGGAATGTTCATCATTTTTTCTTAATTATATATTAAAAATATTTATGCTCTTTTGTATATAAGTACTTTTTCCTGAATTTTTTTAGATGTTTACCTTTGTTTATATTGGAGGGGCAGATTATATTCACAATACTATCTTTAATATTCTTACACCTTTAATTTTTGATATGTCTGGATTTTATTGACCCTTTTCAAATTCATTAACTTTCTTGATATCTTCATTGAATAATTCTTTCTGTACTAATAAATTTGAAATGTTAACTTTTCTTATATTTTTGTTGTTCATTTTGTATCTAATCCATTGATAATATCACATTGTTTTAATAACAGGCTTATAAACTGAGAGCCTGCTGGCTGCATCTGGCCTAAAGACTTGTCAAGTTGCCCATTAAGTATGGTGGTTCATGCCTGTAATCCCAGCACTTTGGGAGGCTGAGGTGGGAGGATTGCTTGAGGCCAGGAGTTTGAGACCAGTCTGAGCAAGAGCAAGACCCGTCTCTACCCCCCCAAAAAGGGGCGGGGTGTGGTGGCATGCACCTGTAGTCCAAGCTACATGGGACGCTGTGGTGGGAGGATTGCCCGAGCCCAGAAGCTCAAGGTTACAGTAAGCTATGATTGCGCCACTTCACTCTAGCCTGGGCAACAGAGTGGGGTCTTGGTCTCTATTTAACACATTAACTATATTTAACTGATACTAGTTTTGAGCCCAGGGCCTCGTGAAGCATATGTAACTCGTGTCTCTTTACCTTGGGAGCCACAGCAAATATTTTTCAAGTTGCATATAACTCACGTGCAGAAAACAATAAAAAATAACAAATTTTTCATTAGATTAGAAAGGATTGTTTTGTTTTTGAAGTTTTTCTATTTTCATAATAAAACACTGTGGCCCCAAGGAAAAAAATTTTTTTCTAGTACGGCAGTCAGTGTGTTAAAAAATAAATAAGACTTGTCAGTCAGTCTGACAATGACTGAACAATATAACATTTTTATTTTAATTAGTTTCCAACATTTAAAGTTTTGGGGTTTTTACATTTTAAAAAATCGCATTTCTAATTTATTTGAAGAAATCTAAAGGTCTGGCAACACTGGGCAATGATTCTCTAATGGCAGCCTTATGTGGGGACTAAGCAGTGAGTGACTGCTCTTCTCAGTGCATGTTTTGCAGTCACCTGCATCCATGCCACTTCTTTTCATTTCTTGGCATTGAGGACAAGTGTCAGGTGCCACTTACGTTCACACTTGTTCTTTTATTTTTATTATAGTGGAGAATAAAGTGAAATTTTCTCATACCCTAAATTAGATAATAAAGGCACATATAGAAAAACAGGGAGGAGACGTGCTTACCATGCAGAGTTGAAATAATACACCTAGCCCCCTTTTCCTATTTCCTATTTTCCTATGTCCTGTTTTCTTGGCCCCCCTGTAGTCATTTGAAATTGCTAAGCCTGCTGTATATGCTTCTGAGGTTAAGGCAGTGATTTGGCAGTTCCTCAGCAGCTGCCTGTAAAATCTACTCTTCACGTCATTCACATAAATTTCCTCTTACCACTAGAGGTCCCTAATACCTCACTGAATAAGTAGAAATCTAAACTCTGAAGTTCCTGCTCCGTATATTGATTTCATGTATCTTGAGCAGGGGTCTATAATCTGATTTTTAACAAGCAGGAGATTCTTATCATTAGGGAAGTTAAGGAAACACTGGTTCGGAGCACAACCAGTATTTGTAAATGTTCCACATTATTTCTTTGTTTAATTTAAATTTGTAGTTGCTCAAATTACAAATGTGTGTGATTCAGATTTTCTGCATTATTTGCTGACGTGATCTGGAAATTTCTGAAGTAGGTGTGTTAAGTTTCATTCTGATATGGATTTGTCCATTTCTCATATGCCAGATTCCCATTTCTACTTGGATTCAGTTTTGACTCTTAATTTCTCTTCATTTCTATTATTCTGTTTATTCTTTTTTCTTGATAGTTGCACATCAGGGATTACAAACTATAAAACTTGGAGATAAAAGAGGCCTCTCTAAATATGTCATAATGGAAAAGATTATATTTAACTACATTAAAAGTTAAACTTTATATACTATAAGCATATCTTAAACGTAATTAAAAGAACAGTGACAATGTGTTGATAATTGCTAACATGGGTGATGCATACATAGAGGTTTATTACCTGATTCTAGAATAGAAAAAGAAAAAATTTTAAAGGTAGTAAATTGAGGAGAAATAGCATTTTCTCTAAATATAGTCATACATCACTTAAGGACAAGGATATGTTCTGAGAAATGCATCATTAGGCAATTTTATTGTTGTACAGACATCATAAGTTGTGCTTACACAAATCAAGCTGATATAGCCTACTCTATACCTAGGCTATATTGTGTAACCTGTTTCTCCTAGGCTACAAACCTGTACAGTATATAACTGTACTGAATATTGTAGGTGACATAATGGTAACTATTTGTGTATCTAAAAATAGAAAAGGTACAGTAAAAATACAGTATTATAATTTTATGGGACCACCATCCTATGTACAGTCCACTTTGACAGAAGCATGACTATATATGTATATACCTATAATACAGGATTGATATAGTGAACATATCTTTAAAACCTCCTAGACCAAGGCAGGAGGATCATTTGAGGTCAGGAGTTCGAGACCAGCCTGAGCAAGAGCAAGACCCCAACTCTACAAAAAATAGAAAAATTAGCCAGGTGCCATGGCAGGTGCCTATAGCCTGAGGCAGGAGGATGGCCCAGGAGTTTGAGGTTGCAGTGAGCTATGATGATGCCTGCCATCTTGACTCTAGTCAAGGCGACAGAGTGAGACTCTGTCTCAATGAAACAAAACAAAAACCTCCTAAAGAACTCTTGCAATCAATAGGGAAAAAAAAAAAAAGTAAAAAAAAATAAAAATAAAAAAAAATAAAATAAAAAAGGGCAAAGATATGAGCAGGCAATTAATGGAAGAGAAAATATAAATGATCTGTAAATATAAGAAGCATGACCTAAGGACCACTCTGGGAGATGCTAGTTAAAGCAATAATGACTGGTTGTTTTCAGTCCCATCTTTTAAGGAAAAAATACATGATATTAAGTGTTGGCTAGCAGCAGGGGAATTGGGTACTCATATACTGCTGGTGAGAGGATAAATTGATACAGCTTTTTTTGAAGGGAAACTTGATACTTACCTATTAAAATAAACTGTTTTAACTAGTCATTATGTTTCTCGTTATTCATTCTAGAAAACACATTTACAAAGAAACATGAAAGATATATTCTTTGCTGTATTATGGATAATTGTTTAACATTTCAAACATAATGTTGTTCACCACCCAGTGAATGGGTATTACAGTGTAGTGTGTCTATACTATGCATACATTTTTAAAATTGCTGTTTATACATTCAAATGAATTGATCAACAAATTAATTTGAGAGCTGAAAGTAAGTTGCTAAAGTATAAAGTATATTACTTTTAAAATACAAACTTTTTTCTTTATATTTGTTTACATTTATGTAAATCCATTGAAAATAGCTTTCACAAACTGGGACTGGGAATTGTTTTAATGGTGGGCTTGTATTCTATATTCTTTGGAAAAAAGAATTGTTAGCTATAATTTATAACTATATTTTATGGTTTGACCTACAGTGTCATATCGGTTTAGATTTTTAAAAATTAACTTGTCTGTGTTGTTGTAGTCTAAAAAACAAAGTAGCTAGTATCTATTGTTTCCTGTAAAACTGAAAAAATCATTTGGGGTAAAAATATATTTGCATTATTTATATGCTATGGTTCTAATCTAAAGTGTTTCACAAGGGTTTTGGGGGCATTAATAAAAAAAAAAAATGAAAAAACTTTAGAGCTTTTCAAGATCTCTTGTTCTGTCACCTGGGACTGGTGGGTCTACTTCCATAGTAACAGCTGTAACTTAAACTCAGCACTGGGCTTTGTGATTGTAAACTTTCACACTGCTTCAGTTTAAAGGTTAGAATCAAGAAGATTTTGCAGGTCCAGATATAAGTAGCCACTGATATTTCTAGTGTGGAGGAAATGATAATTTTTCTTCCAATTCTCTGTTATATATAATTTTTGCATAAGCTGTTGGTAAGATTATTTGGCTGTTAAACCAATACCAAAAGGTAAAAAGTTTAAGTCTTAGGTGGTGGTGGTGATGAAATATTAAGGATTGGCTGTGCCTTTTGCCTTGAAAATTCACTACTTATTTGAAAACAGAGCATGCATAATGAGATATGTAACATTTATGGATTGAAAAATATCTTTTTAAATCTTTTTTTTTCTTTCTGCTTTTTTATTTATACAGAGTTTAGTGCTGGCAGAAAATAGTCCTGGAAGAGATAGTACTGAATATTTTATTATATTTGAGCCTCGGCTACCACTTTTATCAAGAACATTAGAACCATATATCCTACCATTTATGTTTTATAATGGTAAGTTTCTAGGAAAATAAATGGTTAAACTCTGTTGCTAGTGGTACCTTAGATAACTTTGTTTGCTTTTCATTAATGTGTTTGTTATCTAATTGTGTTACGACATGTTTTGGAAAAGTCAAAGTTTTTAAAAGGTTTACATTATCTGTATTTTTTTACTTAGATGTTAAGAAGCAGCAACAAATGGCAGCACTTACAAAAGAAAAGGACCAATTATCTAAATCTATTTTTGCATATAGAGGTTTATTTGAAGCCAATCAACAGCTTCTTGATGAAATGAAACGTAAGTTAGTTTGTATTCAAAGGCATTGTAAAATTATTCTTCAGGGAGTGGTGAGGCAGAAGGTAAAGACCATGATACACAAACATGTATCTGCTTTCTTGGATTGCAGGTAAAATTCAGAACACTGAAGAAAGGTAGTAATGATGGCTTATGTTATTTGTCATTTGATAGTTTTTAAGATGAGGTATTCCTCATTTTAAATAAATTTTATTTTGCTTAAAAATTTGAGATTTTCATTAGAAATCTGAATCTGTGGAAGATTTAAGGCTTACTGACATAATGTTTATATCTAGCAAAAGATATTGGATGACATTATCACTGAGGGAGTAATGGGTAATATAATTGTTAATTTGGCTCATGGACTGTGTGTACTTTACTAAAAATATCTGCAGTATGTCACACCATGGAGGCATATATAGGGCAGCACACAGTGATACTGAAACATGTAACTTATTCTTCAGTCAGTCCATAGAATGTTTGCTGAAATTTCTAATAATGTTGATATGCAGTTAAAAGACAAGGCGTTGTTGAGTTGTGCTCTATCATCTTTTACCTTTTCATTTGTCAGAGTTTTTTGCTATGGTTTTTGGTTTTGTGTTAGTTACATGGTTAAAATTTTGATCAGCTAACTGACAAGTATTTAGTACTTGCCACAGAGTACTCAGATTTATATATCTGTACAAGATCAAGGATATTTATAGCATAGTAGGAACTAAATCTAGTAATCAGATAATATATCATTTGTGCAACACTACACATTGTTTTCATAACGTCTTAATTGGTCCCAAGAATAATCTTGTACAGTTATCTATAAATTATATATAGTCATGAGGATAAAGATTAAATAACATATCCAGGATTACTAGGAGTTTACAGTATGATATCATATCTCCCTTAGGTGCATTAATTTTCTTTCTCATTTTTGTATATTTGAATTGAATCTTAAGATTTATAGTTTAATTTTGAATTTGTAAATTAGTCAACTGTCCATTTTAGCATCAGGCATTAAAAGGAAAAAAAGAAAAAGAATTAAATATATTTTTTGAAATCTATATTTTGGGGGCTATCAGAAATTAATGCAGTTTTTTTGTTTTTAATTTTAGGCCAAGTTGAAGAAGCAAGATTAAAAGAGGCCCAGTTGCGAAATGAACTACAAGTACATAACATTGACATTCCTACAACACAACAGGTACAATTTCCAAGTGACATGAAAGATTTTTTTATTGAATTCTATTCTACAGTTTTTTTTATCATTCATGTTTTATTAGGAATTCTGTGGGCACTGTTGTTTTAGGGATAGAAAGATATGTATTAAAGTGTAGTCACTTACTAGACATTTAAAGGGCAAAATGGGTTCTCTTTTCAAATAAATTGCAGTTTGTATTTTTAATGTAATAATACCAACAAATGTAGTTATAATACACCAGCTCAAGTATTCAGTTGAAGAGGTTGCATAACCAATATACATGATGGTAAACAAAATAAGAGAAAGTAATAGAAAGCAATCTAGATTTTTTTCTAAACTTATATTCTTCTATATGTGTAATTCAGTTTCAAAGAGAAGTCCTATTATAGGTAGTGTATTTCTTAACTAAGATTAAAAAAAAAATCAATGAAGTAAGAGCTTTATATTATTATAACCATAGTTTTTTTAAGTGATGCTTATTTATTCATGTTCTTGAGTTATCCAAATTGTTGATTTTTGTCTGCTGTCATTATGGGCTGCCTGGTACAAGAATAATTGGCCTTGTAGGTAATTTTTGTTTATACATTACAGATGCCATACATTGAAGCACTTTTGAAAAGAAAGCTATCAGAACAGGATGAACTAAGGAAAAAACCTAGAAGATCATGTACTCTTCCAAACTATACTAAAGGCACTGGAGATATTTTGGGAAAGGTTTGTGTCTAAGCCTTTTAAGAGGCAGTGTACTTTATTATCTTGTTTTATTTTGTTTAAAATGTGTTGTCTAAATGTGACATAATAAGAGTGTCAGCTCCTTTGTAAATTTTTTCCAATACATAACCTGCTCTCATTACCATAATTGGGATTTGGCAGAATTTAAAACTGAAATTTGTAATACTGCTATTGAAGGCTGTGGCAGAAGTTGTTAACATGTCTTAGTTCAAGGCTTGTTGTCTACTTAGAGATGCTTTCATGTCATACAGCTTTATAGGGAGCCAGCACTTTATAGGTGACTGAAGGGAGACAACAGAAGAGAGAAAAATATCAGAATTCTTCTGGGTTCTGAGTCTAATGTTAGACAATGAATTGTGGAATGCTTCTAGAACTTAAGAAAAAACAACAAACAAACAACTTACTACATATTTGCTGCTGAGGGAGAATGCCATTCTTCTTTCTCTATTGCTGTCCTTGCCCTCTTTGTTTTTACTTATGTTAAATGAGTTGTATTTTCATTTTGTCCTGCCATTATTCAATGGTGAACATTCTATTTTATATTTTTTTCTGGATCAAAATTCTGTTAGTATTTGCAATTATCAGTAAGTTCTTTAGCTAAGTTTCACTTCTCTGTACATCTTTTATAATCTGCATTTTTTCCTATAACATCTTCAGTTTTTAATCCTGTTAAGGTTTGTGGTATATGTGTATGTTTTACCTGTTAACTTTTCCACTTAATATGCATCTCATCTTAATTGCTTTTATCCCCATTTTAAAGTTAAACTGAAACTGAGGTATAGAGATTAAATAACTTGCTCAAGGTTGCACAGCTAGCAAGTGGCAAAGCCAGGACTCAAACCCCGGGCAGTCTGACTTCATAGTCTGTGCTTATAGCTTATGTATTAATACATCATTCTACTTTCATATGCATTGTATGAACTCTTTGTTGTATTTCCCATTTTTATATGAGAAAATTGAAGTTCACAGAACTTCAATAACTTGCTAAAATATAATTAGAGACAGAGCTTAGATGCAAATCAAGGTCTCTATGACTCCAAAGTCCATGGTAGTTTTTTTATATACTGAACCACACACTGAAAATAGGAGGTGATATGTAGCAATGTTTACTACCAAAACCGTATTACATTATTACCCAAACCCCAGATCTGCAAATTGAAAAATTAAGGGTATAAATTCATAAGTTAGAAAACAGTATGTTAATATATAATGAGTTTTTTGTTATTGTTGTTTTCTTTTTATTTCTGGATATTATGGGGGTACAAATGTTTAGGTTATGTATGTTGCCCTTGCCCCCCGCCTCCCAAGTCAGAGCTTGAAGCATGTCCATCCCCCAGATGGTGCGCATCGCACTCATTGTGTATGTATACACCCATCCCCTCCTCCCCACTCCCATCTGCCCGACGCCCAATAAATGTTATTCCTATATGTGCATTTAGGTGTTGATCAGTGAAACCAATTTGATGGTGAGTACATGTGGTGCTTATTTTTTCATTTTTGGGATACTTCACTTAGTAGAATGGGTTCCAGCTCTATCCAGGAAAATACAAGAGGTGCTAGATCACCATTGTTTCTCATAGCTCAGTAGTACTCCATGGTATACATATACCACATTTTATTAATCCACTCATGTATTGATGGGCACTTGGGTTGTTTCCGCATCTTTGCAATTGTGAATTGTGCTGCTATAAACATTCAAGTGCAGATGTCTTTTTTATGGAATGTCTTTTGTTCTTTTGGGTAGATGCCCAGTAATGGGATTGCTGGATCATTAAAATGTGGAAACCAGACTATCTATAGTTATCTACATGCTTAGACTCATGGGACTTCTTTTTTCTAAAAATTGGTTTGTTATTCCTCAGAACCAATTTTTAGAAAAAAAAAGTCCCATGAGTCTAAGCATGTAGATAACTATAGATAGTCTGGTCTCCACGTTTTAATGATCCATCCAATACAAAATTCTTACACAATATGTAAGATTTTTACCAACATATAAAATAAATTTTAGCAAGAGAAATATTTTTAAGTCTCTTGTTTAAATATTTCTCATTACATATCTCAAAAATCTGGGGAAATCTTTGAAATTTCATTTTGTATAGTTTCTCCTCTGTCTCTTGACAAGTACAGATTCTATCTTAACCAGTAAGAAAAAACTTTTCAGTCCCACGAAATCATCTTTAATCTTCTCCTTTGCTTCCTTTATAAAAAATTCTTCCTGGCATTTATGCTAAAACTAGAATAAGTAATCATGGAACTATGGTAGGAACAAGGGAATATTTTCCCCCCAAACCTTACAATGTATTTAGTTTTAACATCATGAATGCCTCAGTTAACTTGGATATTTTAGTCTTTTCCTCCTCAGTTCCAAATATCTTGAAATTCCCATCCCTAAATGAGGAGGAATTTACAGCAGTTTTAACATTTTTTTATTCAGTTAGACATAAATATCATTAGTGTGCCCTTCTAAATAGATTTTACTTCAATATTATAGTATTCTTTCAGAAAACGTATCTTAATATCACAAATAAGAATTGTTTCCTCTGCTTACATATGATTTTCCTCTAGTAATTCTTCCTACATTGGCTAGAACATTTTTTTCATCTTCACTTACATGTCTTATTGCTAGGGTAGGTTTGTGCTGCCAGACCAGGTAAGAATAAAGGGTAGATAAGACCATACCAGCATGATGAGTGAGGTTTTGATACTGGTGCAGTATTCCAACCTAGGTGGACTTTGAGCAGAAATGTTTGTGACTGAAGGAAGGATTTGTAAATAGGAGTGTAATTATTTAGCCTAAGCTCCAAAGAAATGTTCCTATGAGCAGAAACAGAAGAAACAATTCTCATTTGTGACATTTAGATTTGTTTTCTGAAACATATAATACTGAAGTAAATTATCTACTTAGAAGGGAGGGGTACATTAACTATAACTATATTTTATGTTTAATTGAATCTTAAAACTGCAATGATTTCATGTATAATTATTTAAATATATTTTATGGTCATTTTACTAATAAGGCATGTCCCATTTATAGAGATACTAAAATGTGAAAAAAAACATATCTTCAATTGGCTGGTAAAATCCCTAAATATTTTTACTTGCCTATTTACACATTTACTGGAATTTAATCTTGAAAATTTTTCCAGTATGTAACAGCCAAATAGACAATTTAATATATTCAAGTCAATAAGTTTTCACAACTTGAGAATTTATTTTTAGTGTTTCAGAAAAGTGTTTTTGTTATTTAGACTTGGGCTTTTAAAGTATTTATCAAATTTTTATGTATATATTTTTTAATTTTTTACTTAATTTTATTAAAATGGATTATAGATTGCACATCTAGCACAAATCGAAGATGATAGAGCTGCAATGGTTATTTCCTGGCATCTGGCAAGTGACATGGACTGTGTAGTCACCCTGACCACTGATGCTGCACGTCGTATCTATGATGAAACCCAAGGTCGTCAGCAAGTGTTGCCCCTTGATTCTATTTATAAGAAGACTCTTCCAGATTGGAAAAGGTTAGAAAAAATGAACAGATGAACAGTTATATCATTGGCATCCTTGTCTAGGACCAGATTTAGAGACTGCTTTTCTACTTTTCTTGTCAAACTAAACTACATTTGGCTTATATTGTTAGTACAAACTAATTGAAGGTAGCAGTAAGATACAATCAAGCAGATATTTTTATATGGTAAATATTATTTTTGTTTCTAAGAGCATAATAGCTAATCATTTAGGAGTAGCACTTGTGAATTTGGGAGTTGATTATATGATCAGAATGATATACAGTATATTCATATGTTTTTCATATTTTTTAAAATTAAAAGGTTGTGTGTGCTTTGTTTAATACCTTTTTAAAATTTCTTCTCATTTAGACCTCTACCTCATTTCCGAAATGGAAAATTGCATTTTAAGCCCATTGGAGACCCAGTCTTTGCTCGAGATTTGTTAACATTTCCAGATAATATAGAACATTGTGAAACAGGTAAAGGATATTACGGTGGCTTTATTTTGTACAGGTGTTGCATTTGTGATACAGATTTATAAATTACTGATTATGAAAGTTAATGTTCTTAATGCAGCTTATAAGTGATATTTTTATTAATATTCCATTTTTTTCTGTTAGAGGAAAGTTGAATAAAATTGTAGCGTTAGCATTATTTATCAAAGAAATATTTGCAGTGTGTGTTAAATTTTAATATGTCCAAAGAAAATACCACAACTTTAAAAAAAAATTTTTTTTTTTTTTTAAGTATTTGGTATGCTGTTAGGAGACACAATTATTTTGGATAATCTGGATGCAGCCAATCATTATAGAAAAGAGGTATGTATTTGATTTCATTTTTAATTTATAGGCTCCAATTCTAACACATAATTTAAAAATTTAATATATTAAGGCCATATATAGAAATCATTCCTTTTGATAATACATGTACAGATGACTAAGTAGCCCTGTCAAAACCAATGTAAATCCTGCAAATCAATAAGCAACCTAAAATTAGGCAAAATATATGAATGAGTAGGCCAAAATGCAGATTAAAATGAGATATGTTTGTGGGCTATGAAATTGTCTAAGACTCAAAACAGTATCTGTTATCGAGGATAGTATTGGAAGAAGAGTACTCTCAGAAAATTTTGGTGGAAGTACAATTTGGTGTAACCTTTGTATTAGTTTGCTAGGGCTGCCATTACACAGTATCACAGACTGGGTGGTGGATTAATAGATTTTTTTTTTTTTTTTTTTTTTTTTGACTGGGTCTCACTCTGCTGTGCAGGCTAAAGTACAGTATCATCATCATAGCTCACCAGAACCTCAAACTCCTGCCTGAGCCTCCTGAGTAGCTGGGACTATAGGCGCCTACCACCACACCCAGCCAATTTTTTTATTTTTTGCAGAGAAGGGGTCTTGCTGTGTTGTTCAGGCTAGTCTTGAACTCCTGGACTCAAGCAGTCCTCCTGCTTGGCCTCCTTAAGTGCTGGGATTACAGGAATGAGCCCCTGCACCAGGCTGAAATTTATTGTCTCATAATTCTGGAGACTGGAAGTCCAAATTCAAGGCGTTAGCTGGGTTGATTTCTTCTGAGGACTGTGAGTGAAGGGTCTATTCCAGGCCTTTCTTCCTGCCTTGTAGATGGCTGTCTTCTCCCTCTGTCTCTTCACATCTATGTGTGACTGTGTCCAAATTTCCCCATTGTTATAAGGATACCAGTCATATTGGATTAGGGCCCACCACAATGACCTCACTTTAACTTGATTATCTCTGTGAAGACCCTGTCTCCAAATAAGGTCACATTCTGAGATACTGAGGGTTAGAACTTTAATATACAGATTTTGGGGAAACACAATTCAGCCTATAGCACCTTTGGAGGACAGTTTGGCAATATAAATTTTTCAGTTGCTTATTGCTGCATAACAAACAATCCAAAAGTTTAGTGGGTTTAAGTAACAGTGTATTAGTTCTCTTTTGTCTGTGGGTTTCTCCAAGTGATGTTAGCTAGTTGCAATATTAGCTAGTTGCACTGGGATGATGGCAGCTCCAAAATAACCTCCCTTACATAGCTAGCAGTTGCTGCTGGTCGCCATCTGGCAAGTCACCTGGCATTGGCCAGGGGCTCAGTTGGGGTTATCTTTGGGGGTTATTAGTCTCATCCACTAGGGTGAGATAGGGTAGAATAATCCTGTTAAGAGTTTTAGAAGCCCTTTTGTCTAGCTGAAGGGGTCTAGGAGAGCAGTACTTTAAATGTTTCTGAGGACTTAACAAAGCGACATCCTTGACTTGATTTTGACCCTCAGGCTACATTTTACTGGCAATGCATTAGACTTGATCTTAGCCATTATTTGTAAATTGTGTATTCTGAAATCATGGCAACCTTCAGTTTCATCTACTCTCACTTTATAGATGGGAAACCTTAAGCTCAAAACAAATACTGGAGAGCTGGGTGGTGCGGTGGTACATGCCTGTAGTCCCAGCTACTCTGGGGGCTGATGCAGGAGGATCACTTGAGCCATGGTCACATCTGAGATTAACCACTGCACTCTAGCCTGGCAATATAGCGGTATACCTCATTTCTAAAAAAATAAAAATTAAAGAAAAAACAACAAATAATGGATTTTTTCTAGATCATAGTAGTAATTCATATCAGAACTAGAACTGAATTCTTTAGAGCATTTTTTCTTTGGGCTTAGTTAAGAAACAGTAATAAATGCATCTTCACTAATTTGAGAAAGCTAAATTATTGCTTTTATTGAATATTATTCAGCTAATTGGGGAATGGTGTTTGGCATCTTCATGAATGTTTCCTTGCGAACCTAATAATAGATATAATAATACTGTACCAGCAAGTGATTTTAGATGGGAGGGCTACTATATTCTGTTGGTGATACGTGTGTTTATATGCCCTAAATTATGGCATAGAAGTCGTACCCATTAAATGTTATGACAACATGGAATTGGTTTGAAGATGAGAAGCTTACCAGTGAGTACAGAATTAAGAAATAGGATGATGACCGGAAGACCAATTAGTTCAATCAGACATTTGGATACTTACTGCGTGTGAGACACAATGTTGTGCTGTTAAATGTTGAACAACCAGCTCTCTGGGGAGGTGGTGTGGGGGTCCTTGATTTGTAGCTTTTGCCAGTTTCCTTGGTGTAAATACTCATATCATGGCTGATTTCCCACTGCCTATATGAAGTCATTGAATGCAATGTTTGGGAGACCTGGCTTTTGTGACCCAGTACAGGCTGACTCCAACACTCCACTAAGCACAGTGCACTAGGGATTATGCAAAGATGAACTAGACAGATCAACCACAGGAAACTCCAGCTGAGATTACTAAAATGTTATTTCAGATATCTATCTTAATGAACTTGCAAGAAAGTAAAGATTTTAAGTGGAAATGGAAACCCATCGAGATAAAGAACACTAAAGGCAGATTTTTGCCTTGAGAGCATTTGCCAAACTAATTTAAACCTGAGTATCAATTTTCAATCTCTTGAGGGGTTTAAGGGAAGGAGACAAAACCCGGGGCTCTAACCAACATGGGGAATCTGATAGCTAGGACCCCACCCCGCCATCTCCCACCCCACAATGGGCTGAAATTTAATGTAAAGGTGAACAAAGAAATAAATCTGCCACCTCCATCTCATCTCTAGCTGCTTCTGGGGACTGCTAAAAATTTGCATCTCTTGAACCTTGGCAATAAGTGGAGAAGAAAAAATTAAATACTTTTCTAGAGAATTCATCAGCATAAACAAATTCATCTGTTCGCAACCTGCATTCATACTACTTGGATGTTCTGAAAAACCTCAAGGTGAACATTTGGTTTCATGTGGTGCTGGACTGGTAGCATCCTTACATATTTGATTGAAACAAACACAGGTTCTTTCTGGATGAATTCACCTTTATCTTAGAACTGAAATAATTTCCATATTGACAATGAGAGCAAATATTTAAAATGTGATTAATATAGTTTAAGAAATGAAAGTGTGGAAAGTGAGAAAAGAACAAGTCAACTTGAAAAAAATTAAATAGAGCTTCTAAAAATAAAAAGATATTATAGAAATCAAATACTAACTGGGCAGGTTTAACATTTTAAGAGGTAATTAGTGATTGGAAAGAGGATCGGAGAAAATATTTAGACTGCAACCCAGAGAGAAAGAGGTTGAAGAGACATGAGGCATAGAATGAGAAAATCTAAAGTCTAAACAGGGCCAAGAGGAAAAGAGAAAAGGATCATAGGCAATATTTGAAGAACTAATAGTTGAAAACGTAAAGTTAATGAAAGATACCGATACTAGCTTCAAAAAATGTTATAGTGCTATGTGACAAAAACGGGAATGGTATTTGTTCCAAATAGTTGATACAACACATCTTGATATCCTTGTTTCCAAATTTTTTAATGAAGTCATATGTAACTTTACCAGTTAAATGTTGTTTTAAAGCTCTTCTGAGAAAAGGCACTTATGACATCCCTTGGTGTAACATTACATTGTTGGCCTTTGGTAGTCTTCGTTACTGTTCTCTTTCTACATTCTTCATTGTATATAAACTACTTCAGCTCCTTGTTGATTCCACCTCTTGCTAGACCCTACAGCAGTTGTGAATAAGTAATGTCTACATTTGTAACACTGTTGTTTATTCGCTGAATTTGCAAATGCTGTCATGACTTTTTTGTCCTAATAGTGTGCTTAATGAGGTAAACTCATGAGAATAAGGGAGAATTGAAAAACTGTCCATCTGCCAGAGGCTTATAACTCTATTCCCCTATATTGTCAGTTTGTTAACAAAAGAGTAGACAAGTCTGTACATCTGAGTGTGTTTGTTAATTATGATTGTATTAAATCCTTAAAAACATTGCCTGAATCCTGATAAATGGATAGCACGTGAAGCCATTTTATATTTTTAATGTTTTCTTTTAGAAAACATATCATTATTTCTTTTACTAAAACAAATAATTTTTGAATTTATAAATACTGACTTTACCAACAAATTCACCATAGGATTTCTTCAAATAGTCATCTTATTACATTTAAATTTTTTTAAAGTAGCCAGTTTGGTGGGAAAACACCTGTAAAGTATCCCTGAAATTATATTTCATTTTCTAAAGATGTAGTTTTACTTTATCTTTTATTTATATAATTCAGAGACTATTTAGCCCCAATATTAGATTTGAATTCGTACATGTTAAATTATAATGTTCTATAAGGAATGGTACCACATGCCTATAATCCAGCTACTTGGGAGGCTGAGATAGGAGGATCCCTTGAGCCCAGGAGATCGAGGCTGTAGTACAGTATGATTTTGCCTGTGAATGACCACTGCACTCCAGCCTGGGCAACATAGTGAAACCCCATCTCAAAACAAATAAATACAAATTATGACTTTATTCTTCAACCATTTATTAATGTATGTATTCTGTTTTGATGTGTAGATGTGCCATAATTTATTTGTGTAACTTAAGACATTGTAAGTTTACTGTTTTTCATTATTGAAATGTTTCGGTGCACGTTGTTCACGTCTGTGATTATTTTTTTCAGATTAAATTCTTAAGAGTGGAATTGCTAGGTGGTGCAGAATGTTAAACTTGTAACACTTATCGCATTTTCTTTGAGAATGGGTGTCCCAGAGCAGATGTGTACAAGTAGGCTCTTACTCCATAGCACCCTCCAAAATTGTGTGTGTATGTGTGTGTGTGTGTGTGTGTGTGTTTTGACATTTTTGAGTAGTCAAAATATATGACTGGAATTCCACTTCTCTGGTTACCAGTGAAGTTTAACATTTATTTGTTTATATTTCCTAGACCTTTTTTGCAAGACCATTCTTATAGATCATGAAATACTAAATCCAGTGTTTTCCTTTTATTCTGACTTCTCTGAAGAATTTAATTCTTGACGATTCCTTCTTCCTTCCCTTTCCTTGACTTCAGTTTTTCTACATGATGCTGGTTCCCCCAACTCTCAAATTATTAGCTCTTTTTCTTCCTATAAATGAAATCACAGTATTGTTCTTGGAAAATTCAGTCCTATGCTTTTCAGTCTGTATTTTCTTCAGTGTAGTATTATCATTTTGTAATCCTTTAGCCATCTAAAAATCTTATACCTAAACTGGCTTGGTGATGCTGCCCTGATACTTACAGCCATGGGTTCAGAAGCACAGAGCTCTCTGGCTTGTCCTCTTTCTTCTTGTTAATCAAGCCATCAATTTCACTTTTTTCTATTTGCATTGTTACTATTTTAGTTTAGGCTAACATTTGAAAAGTAGTCTAATTCATCTTCCTGTCTCTGGATTTTTCCTTCTAGTTCATCTTACATATCACTAGTTATTAATGTTGTGAAAATACTGCCATGATCATGTCATTTCTAATCTCAAAAGCCTTAAATGTTTTCTCTTTTCTTAGAGCAATTGAAACAAGCTGTTCTCTACTTAACATTCATTTACTTATAATAGGTTGTTAAAATTGCCCACTGTCCTACACTGCTGACCAGAGATGGAGATCGAATTCGAAGTAATGGAAAGTTTGGGGGCCTTCAGAATAAAGCTCCTCCAATGGATAAACTTCGGGGAATGGTATTTGGAGCTCCAGTACCAAAACAGTGCCTGATCGTAGGGAAACAAATAGGTAAGCTGAATAAGTACTTAAATAACAATTTCTATCCTAACACTTCATAAGGCTGGAGCAGGAGGAGCTCTTGAGCTCAGGAGTTTGAGACCAGCCTGAGCAAGAGCTAGAACTTATCTCTACTAAAAATAGAAAAATTAGCTGGACATGGTGGCTACAATTAAAAGAAAGTTAACAATAACAAACTGCTCTGTGTTGGGAAAGCAGATAGCCAAGTATATTAGAACTATATAAATTTAAGAGCAAATAGGCTCTAAAGTAATGACTTAGAGGGGACTTCCTGCTAGATATATGTACTTCAGAGCACAGACATGTAGAGACAATTTATATTGCCTGGCTAGAAGCAAGGGGTCACAGCCTGTAGAAGGCTCCCACCGCTGCTAGGAGAAATTCCCCTCTCTTAGCCTCCCTCACCTCCACCCTCAAGTCTCCCTCCAGTATTCAGCTGAGTACTGATAAGTGCATGTATGTGAGAAAACCAGCCAAGGCCAGAAAGGAACCACCCTAACTATGAAACAATAGTCAGAACTCATAGTTTAACTTTATAATAATATTCCAAAATATTTGTTAAATTCTAAAATCTGAAACTATACTTACTGAAAAGGAGCTAAGATATTCCCAAACATTCCCCATTATTTACTCCTTTAAACTTTACCAGTGAAGTTTGAAAGAATTCATATAGTTGAGACTATTCCTTAAAAAGTAAAATTTACTTTAAGACAAAAACAGTATAGTCATGCATTGCATAATGACATTTTGGTCAATGACCTACCACATATGATGGTGGCCCCATAAGATTATAATGGAGCCAAAAACTTCCTGTCACCTGGTGACATACCTGCCTAACATCATAGCACAAGACATTACTTTTTCTATGTTTAGATACACAAATACTTACCATTATGTTCCAGTTGCCTACAGTATTCAGGACAGTAACATGCTATACAGGTTTGTAGCCTAGGAGCAATAGGATATACCGTATAATAGCCTAGATGTGTAGTAGGCTATACCATGTAAGTTTGTGTAAGTACACTCTATGATATTTGTGCAATGACAAAATAGCCTAATGAAGCGTTTCTCAGAACATACTTCCAGTCATTAAGCGACGCATGACAATGTAGGGTAGGTAATAACCATGGTTCCAGGTATCCACTGGGGGTCTTAGAACATATCCCCTGAGGATAAGGAGGGACTACTGTAATATATAGTTTATAATCATGACATCACCAAAATTATTAACAGTTTTGTTATGTTCATATATTCTAGAGTATTATATGTCTGGCCAGGATTGACATTACTTATTGTTTATTATATTATGCTTAATTTATTGGTTCTAATATTAAGTTCTGAATTATTACAGTTCACTTATTGGTGTTTTTATTTTTAAGTAAAGCCATTCTTAATATTTTTATGAGTAGTGACCAAGATTATTTAAATGCTATCGTTTTCAGGGAAAGGGTGTTTTGTTTTTATCGAAATAGAACAGTATGATAAACTCCCACAGACCTATAGCCCAGCTTTGATTATGAAAACAGCCAATCTTGTTTCATGTATACCCACCCTCTCACAACTTACCTCTATCCTCTTCTTCCTGGATGGTTTATTTGAAGCAAGTCAAAGCAGAGATTCTGGTGTATTTTTCCACATTATTTTTTCAGTCATAAGTGCTTATCACTTTTTTTGCCAACAAAGTTCTTAGAATCATGTAGAGCACAGAGTTTGAAGAGAGCTAAATATTATTTAGGAAATTCTACCTACTCATTTAACTGCTTAAATCTTCCAGTGGTGAGAAAATTGCTTTAGCCTATTAAAGCAACCCGTGTTTGGGCAGTCCTTAAACACTCACCTAATAACAGCCCTTCAGATATACTTTCAATCCTTTTGTGTTATTTTGGTAGCTTTGCTTACATGGTCATTTTCCTGAATACATTGAAATAATCTATCTTAATATATGTCATATAAAAATGAATGCATTGTATAATAATTTGGGCTTTCTTCTGTTACGTAAAATAATTTTTAAAAATATTTTGCTGTTTACATCACAATAAAGCTTCATTAGTTTTTTTCAGATGAGTGAAATTTTCAGAAAATGTGTAAGAGCTCTAAAATCATTTATAAATAATTAAATGTGATGTTTAAAATTTTTTTTTCAACAAATTCTATTGATAAGTAAGACTTACTAGACACTATGAAGTTACATTTCATATACAAAAAATTTGGGGTTGATAAGACATGAAGCTTCTACTGTCCATCTGATGCATAAACTTAACCTTATTCATAAAATGTACTGAATTTAATGGGAAATATTTAATATCGCATCCTTCCTTTTGTAAATAAGATTAATGTTCTGTTAAAACTTTTGAATATGCTCATTTCTTGAGTATTTAAAAGATAAAAGAAGATTATACTTTCAGGGATCATTTCTGTAGTTCACTGCTAGAGAATTTTCTCTGAACATGCAGAGCACGGGAGACACAGCATTCTCTCCTGAGTGTGAAGACGGCTCTTGGTGTTGCTTCGCTGTAACCGCCATTTGCTGTTGATCGTTCTTTCCTTTCAAGGGGAAAAGGTAGAGGATGCAGTCTGAATGGTTTTTAAAAAATAAATAAATAAAAGATAAATGAATCTCATAACTAACTTATTAAGAAATAGGATTTCAACCCTTGATAACCTCAGTTTTTATGTATTGTCTTTCGTGTAAGGGCAACATCAGATATTAGACATAATATTGTAGCCTTACATACAAAATAAGTATAATTTTATGTACTTAGAAAACATTAATGTAACATTAGAAGTATTATCAGATCGGAAAACCAGCCTTTTTCCTAAAGACTTTTTCCCTGAAGTTCCAAATAAATCACAAAGAATAAGGAACATGAGGGCCTTATCATCACTTAGTTCACAAATATAGAATTTGTATTTAAATATACGAGTAAGTTCACAATCGCAAACAGGTGTGTGTGCATGTGTATTTGCGCACTCATTCTATATGTAGATTTCTAGAATGTTGCATACTTTTCTTTTTAAAATACTACTGTTGATCCTTAAAATGTAGAATAACTCGTGTTACATCTAATGTACTCTGTACTCTTAAATAATTCCTTCCACAGTTTTATTTATTTTTTGTTTTAAAAACTGAGTCTCACTGTCACCTAGGCTGGAGTGTAGTGGTTCGATCATAGCTTACTGCAATCTTGAATGCCTGCTGGGCTCAAGTAATCCTACACCCCTAGCCTCCCAAGTAGCTGGGACCATGGGCGTGTGCCACCATGCCCTACTAATTTAAAAAAAATTTTTTTTAGATACAGGGTCTCACTATGTGTTGCCCCCAGGCTGGTCTCAAACTTCTGGCCTCAAGCAATTCTCCCAGCTCAGCCTTCCAGAGTGCTAAGATTACAGGCATCAGCCACCATGAGCAGCCTCTTTCAGAATTTTATGTGTAAACTACTGTATATGTTTATTAAATGTCTGTTTATATGTTCATTCCCATGAATATTGATCATCTTTGTGTCTGTCTGGCATATTAAAGGACTAGATAATAAATATTTGGGGATTTGATGGCCAAGTGGCAAAGTCAAAGGAAATTATTACTATGAAGATATTTATATAACCATTTAAAATGTAACCATTTAGAACTAGATAAACCATTCTTGGCCCAGGGAGAGTAGTTTACTAACCCCTAGACTATAGTCACTATTTAATATTTAGTGTCTAAGGCCAGTCGTGGTGACTCAATGCCTGTAATCACAGGACTTTGGAAGGCCAAGGTGGGAGGATCACTTGAGCCCAGGAGTTTGAGGTTGCAGTGAGCTATGATGATGCCACTGCATTCTAGCCCAGGTATCAGAGCAAGACTGTGTCTTTAGAAAACAAAAAAAAATTAGTGTCTAGTAAATCATGCAGACCAGCAATAATCTCAAACCTAAATAATGTAATACATTTTCGGACAAAATAATTTAAGGAAAGTTAAGTTTTTGGAAAGTTAAGTATTTTACTCAGTGTGTTTTTAAAAGAATATTCTGTATTTAAGATAATAGCTATGTCTGTTAGAAGCATTGGTATTCTTTCTTTTTTTTCACTGTACAAAGAACGAGAACAATTAGTAAGTTGCATTGCTGCCAAGTTTTAACCACAGCATAATCCATGTCAGTTACATTTATAAATGTTTTTATTAGAAACCCCCTGTTACTTACTAGGTTTCATTTGGGAAGCAGTAATTTTCAAACAGTACAATATTTAATGCATTTTCCTTCTCCTGGCCAAATTTATCCATGTGGAATTAGGTTGAATACTGAAAATCAGTCCAGGCCCAGTGGCTCACGCCTATAATCCTAGCACTTCCCAGCACTTTGAGAGGTGCAGGCAGGAGGATCACTTGAGCCCAAGAGTTCAACACCAGCCTGAGCAGCATAGCAAGACCCTATCTCTATAAAAAAATAGGAAGATGAGCCAGGTATTGTGGCACGTTCCTGTAGTCCCAGCTACTTGGGAGGCTGAGGCAGGAGGATCGCTTGAGCCTAGGAGCTTGAGGATGCAGTGAGCTATGATGGTGCCACTGCATTCTAGCCAGGGTGATAGAGTGAGACCCTCTCTCAAAAAAAAAAAAAAGAAAAGAAAAGAAAAAGAAACTCTCCCCTCAAAATACTATCAGACAGGATGTAAACATTGACCTGTGAGTGATCCAATTGATAGAGCACTTTTATGTAGAAAACACTTTGCTGATACAAATAAACTGAAGTCAAACAATCAAAGAAAATTAAAATGTAACATTTTGGTGCTGGGATCTAAATTATGCTTTTCTATTTCATTTGTTTACATTGAATGTTTTATGGCTTTAAAAGTAGTTCCCATGAGTCATTATAACACAATAACCCAGTGTTGCTAATTCTTTTTCCTAAAACATGAGTTTGGTATGAGATCAGTGATTTCATCGAATGTCTTTGGTTTTTTACAGATATTCTTCAACAGTATCGCTCTGCTCTGTGCAAGCTGGATGCTGTGAATAAGGACCTTAACAGTCAATTAGAGTACCTTCGTACTCCAGATATGAAGCAAAAAAAGCAAGAACTTGATGAACAAGAGAAAAATCTGAAACTAATAGAGCAAAAACTAGGTGTTTACTTTTTGTTAACTTATACTTTCTCTGTATGGAGATAAATATTGATGATAAGAGAGAGAAAGTCCAACTGCAAGAAGAAAGAATGCAAATGATCCAGAACTTAAGTCAACAGAAATTGTTAACCTCTAAGTCTCCAATAAATGGTTATAAACTCTTCTCATCAGGAGTAATAAGAGGCATTCAGTATTATTTCTTAATTCTTTTTCTATAAATTAAGATATATTTGTATTTGCTTTTCTTTCATATAATTCCAGTGTTTTTATTTTAAGGTTAACTTTCTACATTTTCCATCTTTGCAGGTATGACTTCCATACGTAAGTGTAATGACTCATTGCGTCATTCAACAAAGGTTGAGGTGACAGATTGTCCAACTCCTCCTAAAAGAATGAGAAGAGAAACTATAAGACAAAATAGGTGAGTTCATTATGACCTGAAAATCATCATTGGTTAGTTTATCAAAGCTCTTGGGTCATTATACTTTAAAAACAGTATGAATTCATTTCTGATTTCTCCCCTTGAGCCAGAATTAGTATTTTAAATTAAAAAGACAAAAAAACCAAGTGATGATGAAGATAAAACATAATTATTATATTCTCTTAAAAGATACCCAATTTTCTAAATCATTTTTGCCAATTATTTAGAAATGTTAATAGTTTATTTTTATGTTAAGAGTCAAATTGCTTTTCTCTTATTTGGCTTAACTTTCAAATACACTGCATTCTCCTTCATAGGATCAGCAACTTGATAAGTATACAGTTTGCAAAAACATTTGTACATACTTATTTAAAAATGGCTTATAATTTTTGCTTTGGAGAATCAGTTGCCATTTAGATCACCAAAAAACAAACACAGCCATTTGCAACCTAACTCAGTGATGAGAAAAATGTCCTTTTTATTTTTAGATTAGCCATTAATAAGGCCATCCCACAGAAGGACACTATGGTACTGGGGTTTCTTATACATTATTTCAAAAAGTTTAAGCATAGACTCTACCTGAACAAGTTTCTTATATCAACTTTTGATGGTTTCCTTGAGACTATAGCATTTGAGATTGGTATTCTGTGCCCTGTCTATCTGCATATTCTAGATTTATTCAGGAAATACTGGAACGCTCACTTTGTGCTATATGTTGCTGTGTCAATAAAAGTGACATTGTTCTCATCCTTGTTGGAGTTCTATAATCCTGCACAGAAGAGAGACAGTTTAAAAAGCAAACACACTTTTTTCTATTTACAAGGAAAGAAAAAAATGGTGAAGTGATAGAAAATAATGAGGAAGCAGTATCTGTTGTCAGGAAAGATGCATTGAGGCAGAGAACTGAAGGATCAGAAGGAGCCAGCCATGTAGGGATTGGTTTTAGTCAGAGAGGAAAAGTAGGCCTGAAAGCTCTGAGAAAATACCAACCATGGTATTTTAGAGAAACTGAAAAGATGCTAGTGGCTAAAGCATGGTGGCAAGAGGGAGAGGGCCAAGATGTGGTTGGGCATATAGGCAATGGCCGGATTATAAACACACCCCGCCCACCCCCGCCACCATGCTGCAAAAAATTGTGAGGTAAAAAACTTTATATTTTAAGTTCATTGGTATCTCTCAAGTACTTAAAATTCTGTGCTTGCTTAGAATAACCTGTCTTTAATGTATTAATAAATTAGAGAGAAGAGCAATTAAAAATATGAGTCTATAAGAATATGGTATTCTCCATTTGAAAGATGTTTACACACATGTAGCCATGTCAATATTGTGTGTTTGTTTATGGGCATTCAGTGTATACAAACTCTTAAGCTGATCACTGAAAGTGTGGTGGGGTAATTTAGCATCAGAAAGAATCTTTGCAGTGGATTTAAACACATAATTTTTAGAAATCATAAGTTCAATGTGATACCAAAAAACCCCTCATTGGTCATCATTGGCAATTGCTAGGGCACCGACTCATTCTTTTGAAAATTAATGTATTCATACAGGAAAGACTTGTGTTCTGTCTTTCTTGTATGAACCATCTTTCAGATTACCAAATTGTTAGAGAAAGTTCTTTTTTTTTTATTATTTCAATAGATTTAAGGGGTACGAGTCTTTTTGTTATATGGATATATAGTGGTGAACTCAGGGCTTACAGTGTACCCATCACCCAATAGTATTCTTCTTTATGGAAAGTTTTTATATAAGAGTAAAGTATAAGAGGCATGATACAATTAAAACATCACGATTTTGCCACTCCTGATAAAGGAATGAATCTAGGCAACAATAACCAATGGATACTTGAAAAGATGGGGAAACTTAGTAATATTTATTAATGGAAAGATCAGACTGACACACTTGAACTCACTGATCAATCTTAGCAACACTAAAAGTAGTAGGACATTTGCTATTATATATGCCACAGTAGGAGGTAACCTGAATCTGAAGATGCCTCTGGTCACCCTTTCTCAGCTGGCTTCTGTGGAAAAATTAAGCACTGCAGAAAATTAAATGACTATTCTCCCAGTTTTCCCTAGGAGAGTACCTAGCTAGTATCATTCTGGATACATAAGAAATTAGTTAATTTATTATGTATATTAGATGCCTTAAGACATTAGAGCTTAATTCTCTGACAAATTTAAGAAGGGCTCAATTTAACTACCATTTTGCAGGAAATATGGAGAATTTAGGGGCAAGTTAAATACTACTACCAGGAAGCAGTCCACAAAATCCAGAATGTCCAGAATGGGACATTTTACAGGACAAATGACTGGTTTTGCTAATAAATTATAGTGACATAAAAGAGGAGGGAGAAGGATAAACTATTATAGAATAAAAGAGATTAAAAAGATACAACAACCAAAATCAAACCTTGTTTGAATTCAGATTTGAATAAACCAACTTTAAAGTGACAACTTTGAGATAATGGAAGAAATTTGAATATCTGGTTATTAGATACAGAATTGTTAATTTTGTATATAATAACATAGTATTTCTTTTAAAATAAATGTGTACAGATAGAAATGCATACTGAGGTTAAATCAGTTTAATAATATTATATCTGGAATATAGTTTAAAATGCTCCTGAAAAATAAAGTGGTAGAAGATATCAAAACAAGATTGGCAAAGTGTTACAATCACTGAAGCTCAAGACAGGAGTTCACTATATTATTCCCTCTGCTTTTATGTAGGTTTGCCATAATTTTTTAAAAAATATTTTATGAACAGAGAGGAGTGTTTTTTCCAGTTTTCTAAGAGACCAGAACCCGTTTCCCAGTAAGGAAATTTCTCAGGAGCTGGTTTAGGCTGAGATGTAAAGTGCATATGCTTGAGGCTGCTTCCCAGCCTCAGCACTGAATTTGCCCCAGACCTTGCAGTTACTACAGCACTACTACAGGCGTGGATTTGGATATTGTAAATTACGATTGTGTAGCAATTCAGAGATAGTGTGGGTTAAAGTTTACCGGTATTATTAGTTAGTAGTATCATTTTCATCAAAGTCATACATATATAAATCCTATAGATTTACAGTGTTGTACTATATAATGTGAGCCACATATAATTTTAAATCCCCTGGGAGCCATGTTAAGAAGATAAAAAGAAACAATGAGATTAATTTTAATAATAGATTTTATTGAACTCAATATCTAAAATATTTCAACATGTAAGCAATGTAAACAATTATTAATGGGCTATTTTACATTTTTTTTTTTTTCCATACAAAGTCTTCAAAATTCAGAAGATAGCAAATCTCAATTAGGGCTGGCTACATTACAAGTATTCTGGAGTCACACATGGCTAGTAGCTACTGTGTTGGACAGAACAGGTATAGAAAGAGCTTATGATGATAAAATCTTGTATCCTATGCATCCTCACCCCTGTTCTTTTCCCCAGAGGCAACCTTTGTTGTGTTAATTTTTAGTTATTCTATTGCCTTCATTTTTAAGATACACTTATCTCTGATTTTATCAACTTCAGACAGTACAGTTCACCGGACCTCTTCACACCTCACCAGTGTGAAGATCTATGTTGCTTGGCCCACCTAATGACTTCTGAACTGAATTGTTCTAAATTATTTGTGAATTTAATATTATCGTGATTGTTTAGTTGTATTCTATCCTACAGCCACAACCAAATTCTCCATGGTTTTTTCAAAGGTAGAAAACCATAAACATTTTACATTATTACAGCTATGTGAATATTTGGCACTAGGCAAGGTTGTGTGCTAGGATTACATTTCCTTCTCTGTATCGTTCTAATGTCCTGACCCTTATTTAGGCCACTAGTCAGTGTTCCAAACAAATCTTCCATATTCTGTTATTCTTAAAATCATGTTAAATTGTATTCTAAATGTTACGTAGACTATTTCTTATGTATTGTTTATTTTTTGGAGCTTTTAATTGTTTTTCTTTATTCTTTCATCATATATCTTGATCATATCCTCTTCTTTCTGTACCAGTCACTAGTAACTGGATGAGCCTTCTGAAATTCTGCCATCCTGGGTCTTCCTTGGCTACTGTCTTCAATAGAACCCACTATTTCTTGGGTTTCGTGTCTTTTTCTTTCTTATAAGTTCCTTAGAAAAACTGTGTAGAAAGAAACTTGGAGTCTTTGCATGTCTGAAAATGTCTTCATTTTGCTTTCAGATTTGTTTGAAAGTTTCTGGGGATAACAGGATAGAAATAATATACTAGAGGAGAAAAGATTGGGAAATAGTGTAGAAATAATGGGAGACACAGTCTGCCTGTTGCAACCCCAGAAAGACTCCGAGTCTAGCCCCAAACAGGAAGGATGGGAGATAAAACGATGGAGCAGAATGGAAAAGGAGAGGAAGCCACAGCCTAGAATGTGCCATATTTCAACCCAAACTTTGAAAGCTTTCTTCCCTTGTTACCAGGTGTAAAAAGCTGCTAACTACAAAGTTAGATAACAGCAGAAATTAATTGAACATTGGTATATCGGCTTTTTAGTATAGTTGCTGGCACTCTAGAGGCCTAATGCTGGCCTCTGGGAGCCAGAAGCCTGATAATTGGCTCTCCTTCAAACATTCAAAGCAAAGCCTGCGGGCCCACTGACCCTGCTGTGCCCTATCCCAGTTATAATTCCCACTTGGAGAAGGGACTTGATGGGAAAACCATTCTGTTTTCGTAATAGTAGAAGAAATCCTGGCTAACAACATAATCCTCTTCATCAAATGTTAGATAACCAAGAATCACTATGCGTATGAAGGGAGTCAGCCACATAAGAGAGAAAATGCAAGATAAATAGCAAAACCAACCCTGGAAGAACATTCAGTGAAGAGACTAGCCTTTTTATTCAAAATTGCCAATTAGGAAAAAAGAATAAGTAAACATGGATTACAAATATTGTTGTTGAAATTATAAAAGTCCAACAAAAGGACTAAAGTCAAAGAAACTTTCCAAATAGGAAAAAAAATATGTAAAGAGATAGAAGCAGATATAGAGAATCAATTCAGACTATCAGGAATCCTAGAAAGAAGAAAACCAATCATGCGAAAGAGAGTTTCCCAGGGATGAATGAAAGGCACACATCCACTGAATGCCCGGCGCAATAACTGACAAAAGATATACTAAGATACTTCACAGTGAAACTGTAGAATATTAAAGGGGGAAGACTGTAAATGTTTTCAGAGAGCCAAAGAAAGAGAACCATATTGCCAGTTTTGGCATATAGGAAACACAAAATGTTCAGCTTTGTAGTGGCAGTGTTAGAAGTTTTAGGTTAAAAATTTGGTGTATTCTGGCCTATAACTTTCTCCCTTTTGCATCCTGCTTATCTTTAGGAAATTTGTTAAAATCACTGTTTAATTAGTGATTTTCTCATCCCCAATCTCTGCCTATTCTCCATAAATTTTGAAGTAATAATTTTCTCTCTCAAAATGTCTGAGCATTTGAAATAAAGTATCTTAACAGTATTGAATTATTGATATATTTTATCCATACAATCAGGAACAAATTTAATAGTAGGAAAGGAAATAGATACATAGTATGTTGTATGCCTTTATATATTTATATTAATGTTTTATTTATATTTGTATGTATATTGAATTTATATTTGTTAGCTTTTAATATAGATTGCATACTATGTTTCAACTTTAAGATGTCACTAATTATAACAAATGCCACTATTTTCTGAAACATTAAAGAGAAATACTGCTAATTAATTCATGACATTATAAAGTGCATCTGGATTTCAGAGATGTTAAATGTGAAAAAAATGTGGATCTTAGAATCAATTAAATATGCTTAACAATATATGATACTATGAGGTAAACTCAATTGTTTTCTTGAATAGAGGCTTTAGTTTTCTAATTGATTTCCTATGCATAAAGATTACAAATTAACTCTTTATCAAAAATGTGTATTGGCCAGGCACAGAGGTACAAACCTGTAATCCTAGCACTCTGGGAGGCCAAGGCAGAAGGATCACTTGAGCCCAGGAGTTTGAGGTTGCTGTGAGTTCGGCTGATGCCATGGCACTCTAGCCTGGGCAACAGAGTGAGACTCTGTCTTAAAAATAAAAAAAAAAGTGTATCTTCTTTTTGGAGATGGCAGTTCGGGGAACTATCATTAGAAAATAAAGTATTTAGATATATCTGAATAAAAAAGATACATGCCAAAGTATTCACTGTGTTCATCTCTACATGAATGAATGAGATTATGGATATTTTAAAATATTTTTCCTTTTGCTTCTATTATTTTATGACTTTTATAATAAGCATTATAATTCTTAAAATAGTAATTTCATTTAAGGAAAGGGTAAAAAGTAGGCAAAAATCTGCAGAATTTGTGTCTGAGATAATACGATTCCAAAGAACTATGGTAAGAACTACTTATGTTACTTATATATAGTTATACATATACATATAATTATAACTGAGTGTGTATATATACACACACATTAACTACTTTCTTCCCTCCCACCCCCAGAGATAGAGTCTTTCTGTGTTGCCCAGGCTACAGTGCAGTGGCATCATCATAGTTCACAGCAACCTCAAACTCCTGGGCTCAAGCGATCCTCCTGCCTCGGCCTCCCCAGTAGCTGGGACTACAGGCATGGGCCATCATGCCTGGCTAAGTTTTCTGTTTTTACTAGAGACAGGGTCTCACTCTTGCTCAGGCTGGTCTCAAACTCCTGAGCTCAAGCAATCCTCCCACCTTGGCCTCCCAGAGTGCTAGGAAAACAGGCATGAGCCACCATGCCCAGCCAACTAACTACTGCCTTTATTTTCAGACTTCTTTGTATACTTGTGACATAAATGATTCTATATAAGGACTTAATTAAATATGTTTATACCAAGAATTATAATTAATAGAGCATAGTTCCACTGAATATTTTAAGTATCCAGGTATGATGAGGGAGTTCAGGAAAAGGAAATCTTTGGTACATAAAACTTACGTGTTTTTTTTTTTTTTTCCACTTTGACCAGGATTATAAACAAACTAGATATATGAAATGTGGTAGAGAGAGGGGGCCATTGGCCTCACTAAGAATGCTCTGCCTTCTCCATCTTTGTTTCAGAAGACCAAGAAGGTGACTTACAGGACTGAATATTTCTGGGGACAATACAAGCATCTGGGCATGAATTTTCATGTCTATCCAGATGGGACTGGAAGCAACCATTCAATTTTATGAATCTCACTGGACAGAATGGATTTACTAGAATTATTCCAGTTATCATGCTCTTTGGTTGTCGTTATCTTTCAAATGTGTCAGAGGAAAATGTGCTAATATGGCAGTGACTGTAAAACTGGCACACAGCATTTGTTAGTCCTGAAGAAAAGCATATGTACTATTTTTCAGTATAATTATAATGAATGTTAGAACTATTTCTTGAAAACCTTTTTATTACTTTTATGTGAATTTATTTAACAAAGATGTTTTGTTTTTTGTGTAAGGAAGGTTCTAGAGGCTAGATATTTAATTGTAAATATGTGAGAAACCGCAGTGAAGGATTCAGGATAAAAATTAAAAAGCACAGGTATCTGGGAATTCAAATGTTAAGATACATAGAAAAACATTAAATTGATGAGTGAACTTGTGACAACAGTAGCATTTCAAATTTCTAAAGACTTATCCTGTATATATATAAAAAATATCCAGCAGCATCAATTTTTATAAGTATTGTTTGACTTTATTAATACTAGATTATATAGTCTCAGCCTTAATTCTACACTTACGTTATTTTGTAATTTTTTATTACTATTTTTAAAAGGTTAAAGAAAACATACACTCTCACATTAATGTGCTGTAAAAGCATTTGAATTGTGCATTAATTCAAACTAAATGTATGTCAGTACGGATGTCTTTGCGTCAATTTAAGGCTATTGATCTGTGAAGTTATTTTGTAAGGAAATACCTTTGGTACAGTTTTGTGTCCCAGGAAATGTGTGTGTTTTTTTAATCCTTTCTTAATATGCAGTAAGGTTAATAAACAGGATTGTTTCTTCCCTACTGAATAGATAAGTGTTTTTCTTTCTTAAAATTGAAGTCTCCATAAAAATTACCTTAGTAAACTATTACAGTGTTAACCTATGTTTATAATTGGAAATCATTTAAGCATGTTGTTAGAGAAAGAAATAAGATGGCAATAGTAGAATCATCTATGGGAAAGATTGGCTTCCATAATGCTATCGGTTGAGTATCCCCTATCCAAAATGCTGGGACCAGAAGTGTTTCAGACTTTGGATTTTTTTCAGATTTTGGAATACTTCCTTTATACTTTCCAGTTGAGCATCCCTAATCTGAAAATCTGAAATTGGAAATGCTCCAATTTCCTTTGAGTGTCATGTCAGTACTCAGAAAGTTTGAAATTTTGAAGCATTTCTTGCTTTCAAATTTTCAGATTAGGGAGACTCAACCTATACCAATATTTGGAGTTCTTAGATGTAAGATTATATGAAAATGATAGGTAAGAAACTTTGGAGAGAAACGACTGTTTAGAAACTAGATTTGAGGCCGGGTGCGATGGCTCACGCCTGTAATCCCAGAACTCTGGGTGGATCATTTGAGCTGAAGAATTCGAGACCAGCCTGAACAAGAGTGAGACCCCATCTCTACTAAAAATAGAAGAAAATTAGCTGGCCAACTAAAAATAGAAACAAAAAAATTAGCCAGGTTTCATGGGGCATGCCTGTAATCCCAGCTACTTGTGAGGCCGAGTCAGGAGGATCACTTGAGCCCAAGAGTTTGAGGTTGCTGTGAGCTAGGCTGATGTCACGGCACTCAACTCTAGCCTGGGCAACAGAGTGAGACTCTGTCTCAAAAGAAAAGAAAAAAAAGAAAGAAAGAAACTAGACTTGAAAGCATAATTAATATGTGGAAGTAGTTTGCTTTTATAATTCCCTATATCCGGAAGGTAGTCATGTTTTAAATCCAAGGCATTGAGACCAGATAAAAGCAAGAAAATCTGTTTTAAAATTTCTTAACTTTTGTTAGAAATGTCAATATTTATTCCTTAAAATAGCAGATTTTATGGATATTATCTAGCACTGAGCCCATATCTATGAATTTTTTTGTCTTATAATATTAGAAATGCTCTATCAATAAAGTTTTAAGGATGTATATACATTTTTGTGGGGTTTTTCCACCCTTTAAAAATTAACCTTGATGGTTCCCAGTAATTACAGTATAAAGTTTTTCTGTATTTTTGCAGGTGAATTTATCTAAGGATTTTTCTCAACATACTAAGTTATCCTTTTCTACATTTGAGCAAATATTGAGGTCCATATTATACTAGATATTAATAATAGACCACTTTTGTCTTTAATATTTAACATAAGAACAATTACTTTTTTTAGGTTTTAATTTTAGACGTTTACTGCAAAAGAATGTAACTAAAGAAAAATTAACACCACAGCCATTCTTCCTACATAGTGTGATATAATTTTAAATTGTGATGATGGTTATTGTTTCCTGATTTCTTCTTCCAAAGGAAAATAATAGCCTATTTGTATTTTGAAGTGACTGAAATATTAATAAACTTTTCCCATGCCTCTTTTCACATTACACCCATCAATTTTCATGTGTACATTTGGCCAGGTCTGTACTAAAACTAGGCTAAACTTAAAGTTTTATAGAATTCTTGATGCAAGTTTTTTAAACAAAGAGACTAACATTTATTGCATATACATCACTGCTAATTATTTTAAGTGAAATTGGTTATCAATTGTTAATATTAGTGCCAAAAGATAAAAGTTCCAATTGTTTAAATATTAGTACTAAAAAGACAAATGTATCATTTTCTGTTTTATACTTTCGACTCTATGACTTGATTATAGTCATTATAAAATGGGTGGGATTAATTCCATTATATTTCTAATGTAGAATTTTCAAATAACAGTTTTTAGTAAAATAAAATTGCTTCATTTTTATACTGGGAAACTGGTTAAAAGCATAAAAAAACAACCATTTAAAACCTCTGGAAATGATTCTAAGGGCAAATGGCACTGAAGAAACATCTATTCAAGAAAATCTACAGAAATTCTGTGAGAAAGGTGAAAATCTGGATCACAAAACAACCAGAAATCAAATAATAATATGGCAGTAGTAAGTCCTTACCCATCAATAAGAACATTGAATGTGAATGGACTAAATAAGACATATGTTGTGTACAGGAAATCCACTTCACCTATAAAGACACACAGACTGAAAATCAAAGGATAGATACTACATGCAAATGGAAACCATAAAAGAGCAGGAAAAGCTATACTTCTATCAAATTAAATATAATAGATTTTAAGATACACACTTTAAAAAATCAAAGTCATATAATGATAAACGGGTTGATACAGCAAGAGAATATAACAATTATAAATACATGTGCCCCCAATAGTGGGGTACTCAGATATGTAAAGTAAATATTAACAGAATTAGAGTGATAGACCCCCCCCAATACAATAATTGTTGGAGACCTCAACACTTTGCTTTCAAAATTGGACAGATCAAACAGAAAATGAACAAAGAAACATTGGATTTAATCTGCACTATAGACCAAATGGCCGTAATACATATTTATAGAACATTTCATCCAACACCTACAGAATACATTCTTCTCAGCTCATGGGTCATTCTCAAGGACAAACCATATGTTAGGCCACAAAAAAAGTCTTAAAAAATTTTTTTAAAAATTGAAATCATATCAAGTATTTGACCACAATGAAATAAAACTGGAAATCAATAACAAGTGGAACCCTGCAAACTATACAAACACATGGAAATTAAACACTATGCTTCTGAATGACCAGTGGGTCAATGAAAAGACTAAAAAGGAAATTTAAAAATTTCTCAAAACAAATGAAAATGAAAACAACATATCAAAGCCTATGGGTTACAGCAAAAGCAGTAATAAGAGGAAAGTTTATAGCAATAAGTGCCTACATCAAAAAAGTAGAAAACTTCAAATAAACAACCTAATGATGCATCTGAAAGAACTAGAAAAACAAGCAAACCAAAACCAAAATTAAAAGAAATAATGAAGATCAGAGCTAAAATAAATTGAAACAAAAAATATTAAAGATTAATGAAATGAAAAGTTTTTTTTTTTTGTAAAGGTAAAATTAACAAACCTTTAGCCAAACTAAGAAAAAGAAGACCCAAATAAAATGAGACATTGCAACTGATACTGCAGAAATGCAAAGGATCATTAGAGACTACTATGAGCAATTATATGCCAATAAATTGGAAAACCTAGAAGAAATGGATAAATTCCTAGACACAACATACCAAGATTGAACCAGGAAGAAATCCAAAATGTGAATAAACTAATAATAATAAGGTAGAAATAAAAAGTCTCCCATGAAAGAAAGGCCAGGACCCAGTGGCTTCCCTGCGGAATTCTACCAAGTGTTTAAAGAAAAACTAATACCAATCCTACTTAAACTGTTCCAAAATTTTGAGGAAGAGGGAATACTCCCAAACTCATTTTACAAGGCTTGTATCACCCTGATACCAGAACCAGACAGATACAACAGAAAAAGAAACTATAGGCCAGTATCTCTGATAAACATAGAAACAGAAATCCTCAACAAAATACTACCAAACCAAATTCCACAATACATTAAAAAGATTATTCATCATGATCAAGTGTGATTCATCCCAGGGATGCAAGAATTGTTCAACATGTGCAAATCAATGTGACACATCTTATGAACAGAATGAAGGATGAAAAAACATGATCATTTCAATTGATACTGAAAAAGCATTTAATAAGATTCAACATCCTTTCATGATAACTCTCAAAAAATGAGGATAGAAGGAACTTAACATTATAAAAGTCATATCAGAGATTCACAGCTAGTATACTGAATGAGGAAAAACTGAAAGCTTTTCCTCTAAGATCTGGAACAAGACAAGGGTGTACACTTTTACCACTGTCATTCAACATACTACTGGAAGTTCTAGCTAGAGCAATCAGACAACAAAATTAATGACATCCCAAGTTGGGAAGGAAAAAGTCAAATTATCCTTGTCTGCAGACGATATGATCTTATATCTAAACACACCTAAAGACTTAAGAAAAAAAAAAAAACTACTAGAACGGACAAATTCAGTAAAGTTGCAGGATACAAAGTCAACATACAAAAATAAGCATTTCTATATGCCAACAGTAAACAATTTTAAAAATAAACCAAGAAAGTAATCCCATTTACAATAGCTATGAATAAAATGAGACACCTAGGAATAAACTTAACCAAAGAAGTGAAAGATCTCTATAATGAAAGCTATAAACATTGATGAAAGAAACTGAAGAGGACAAAAAAATATATAGGTATTCCATGCTCATGGATTGGAAGAATGAATATTACTAAATTGTCAATGCTACCCAAACCAGTCTACAGATTAAATGCAATCCCCATCAAAATACCGATGACATTCTTCACAGAAATAGAAAAAAATAGTCCCCAAATTTATAAGGAACCTAAGACCCAGAATAGCCAAAGCCATCCTGAGCAAAAAGAACAAAACTGGAGGAATCACATTACCCAACTTCGAATGATACTACAGAGCTGTAGTAACCAAAACAGCATGGTGCTGGCATAAAAACAGACACATAGACCAATGGAACAGAATAGAGAACCCAGAAATAAATCTGTACAACTATAGTGAACTTATCTTCAACAAAGGTGCCAAGAACATACAGTGGGAAAAGGACAGTCCCTTCAATAAATGGCAGTGGGGAAACCAGATATCCACATACAGAAGAATGAAAGTAGACCCTTGTCTCTTGCCATATACAAAGATCAAATTAAAATGATTAAAGACTTAAATCTAAGACCTAAAATTTAAATCTAAAGCTACTAAAAGAAAACATTGGGAAAACACTTCATTCAGCACATTGGTCTGAGCAAGGACTTTTTGATTAATACCCTCAAAGCACAGACAACCAAAGCAAAATTGGATAAATGCAACCACATCAAGCTAAAAAGCTTCTGGACAACAAAGGAACATTCAACAAAGTGAAGAAATACCCCCAGAATGAGAGAAAATATCTGCAAACTACCAATCTGAAAAGGGCTTGATAACTAGAATATATAAGGAGCTCCAAGAACTCAGTAGGAAAAAAAATCAAATAATCCAGTTAAAAATGGACAAAGGATCTCAATAGATATTTCTCAAAAGAAGACATACAAATGGCCAACAGATACATTAAAAAAATGCTTAATATCATTAGTCATCAGAGAAATGCAAATCAAAACTACCATGAAATATCTCACACCAGTTAAAAGGGCTCTTATCAAAAAGACAGGAAATAATGAATGCTGGCAAGGATGAAGAGAAAAGGGAACCCATGTACATTGTTGGTGGGAATGTAAATTTGTGCAACCATTATGGAGAACGGTATTACAGTTCCTAAAGAAACTAAAAATAGAACCACCCTATGACCCAGAAATCCCACCCACTGCTAGGTATATATCCAAGAAAAAGGAAAATCAGTGCATCCAAGATGTCTGCACTCCCGTGTTTGTTGCAGCACTATTCACCATACCCAAGATTTGGAATCAACCTAAGTGTCCATCAACAGACAAATGGATAAGGAAATTATGGTACATATACACGATGGAATATTACGTAGCTAAAAAAAAATGAAATCCTGCCATTTGCAATAACATAGATGGAACTGGGGGACGTTATGTTAAATGAAATAATCCAAGCACAGAAAGACAAATCTCACCTGTTCTCACTTATACATAGGAGCTAAACATTAAAACAATCTTGTAGAAACAGTAGAATGATGGTTACCAGAGGCTGGGAAAGGTAGTGGGGAGGTGGGGGATAAAATGGGGATGGTTGGCCGGGCGCAGTGGCTCACGCCTGTAATCCTAGCACTCTGGGAGGCCGAGGTGGGCGGATCGCTGGAGCTCAGGAGTTTAAGACCAGCCTGAGCAAGAGCAAGACCCCGTCTCTACTAAAAATAGAAAGAAATTATCTGGCCAACTAAAAATATATATAGAAAAAATTAGCCAGGCATGGTGGCACATGCCTGTAGTCCCAGCTACTCGGGAGGCTGAGGCAGTAGGATTGCTTAAGCCCAGGAGTTTGAGGTTGCTGTGAGCTAGGCTGATGCCACGGCACTCACTCTAGCCCGGGCAACAGAGCAAGACTCTGTCTCAAAAAAAAAAAAAAATGGGGATGGTTAGTGGGTACAAAAATATAGTTAGATAGAATGAACATTATTTGATAACACAACAAAGTGACTATAATTAATAAGTTAGAATATACTTTAAAGTAATTAAAAGAGTGGATATTGGAATGTTCCTAACAAAGAAATGATAGATGTGTGAGGTGATAGATACCCCAACTACCTTGATTTGATTAATACACATTATATGCCTGTATCAAAATATCACATATACCCTATAAAGATAGGCAACTATTATGTACTCATAATAATTAAAAATAATATTTTTTAAAAAGTGAGAATCTGTGGAATTTTGAGCCATAACTGATTGCTCTCTTCCACCTCCCAGGTCAGAAAGCAGATTGGGGTACTTGTCCCTCCATCTCCCAGTTAGAGGGCTTTTTTTTTTTCTTTCTCAAAAGGAGCAGGACTTAAGCTCCTATCCTGCCTACAATTGCCTATTGCTGGGGCTAAATCCTAAATTGGTGTAGTTGAGAGATGAGGGCTCCCTTTTCCCATCCAACCTGCAAGACTACATTGAGCATGGTGCAAAGCTATAATGGGTTAAGAATATGAAGACAGATGGTAAAGTAATAATTATCTCAAAAAAATATAGTGAAAAGATCATTCTGAAATTAATATGCTACCTGCTATGGACTGAATTCTATCTCCCCCAAGAAATTTGTATGTTGAAACCCTAACCTCCAATGTGACTGTATGTGGAGATAGGGTCTTTAGGAGGTAAAGTTAAATAAGGTCATAATGCTGAGGCCCTAATTCTATAGAACTGTGGCCTTAAAAAAAGAGAAAGTGATTTCTCTCCCTTTCTCTCCCTCCCCATCCTCCTCTGCCATGTGAGGACACAAGGGGAAGGTAGCCATCTGAAGCAAGAAAGAGAATCCTCACCAGTACCCAACAATGTTGGCACCCTGATCTCAGACTTCCTGTCTTTGGAACTGTGAGAAAATAAATTTGTTGGTTAAGCCACCCAATCTATGCTGTTTTGTTATGGCAGCCTGAGCTAACTAATACCCTACATTAGGGAATATTCACTCAGTGCAAAAATAGTAAAGGAGGAATAGAGGAGCAAAAGAAATAAGATATGTGGAAAACAAAGATGGCAGACATCCAACTATATTAATAATAACATTAAATGTAAATGGTTTAAAGACTCTAATCAAAAGGCAGAGGTTGCCAGACTGGATTTTTAAAAAACAAATCCAACTATTTGTTGTCTACAGATGTACTGTTTTTTTTTTTTTGTTTTTTTTTTTTTGAGACAGAGTCTCCATCTGTCACCTGGGTTAGAGTGCAGCGGCATCATCATAGCTCACTGCAACCTCAAACTCATGGGCTCCCCTCCCAAGTAACTGGGACTACAGGTGTGTGCCACCATGCCTGGCTAATTTTTCTATTTTCAGTAGAGACAGGGTCTTACTCTTACTCAGGCTGATCTTGAACTCCTGAGTTCAAGCAATCCTCCTGCCTCAGCTTCCCAGAGTGCTAGGATCACAGGTGTGAGGCACTATGCCCAGCCACTTTCTTTTTTTATTTTTATTTTTATTTTTTGAGACAAGGGCTCACTGTGTTGCCCAGGATAGTGCAGTAGCATCATCATAGCTCACCGAAACCTCAAACCTGGGCTCAAGTGATCCTCCTGCCTCAGCCTCCTGAGTAGCTGGGACTACAGGTGCGTACCACCTTGCCTGGCTAATTTTGTTATTTTTTGTAGAGATGGAGTCTTTCTGTGTTGTCTAGGCTGGTCTTGAACTCTTTGCCTCAAGCAATCCTCCCACCTTGGCCTCTCAAAGTGCTAGGATTACAGGCATGAGCCACCCCACCCAACCTCAAGAAGACACATTTCAAAGACACAAATAGATTAAAAGTAAAAGAATGGGCAAAGATACGTAATACAACCAGATAAAGGAACATTTTATGATAAAAGATCAGTCCATCAGGAAGTATAACTATTTTAAACATATGCACTTAAAAACAGAACATCAAAATACATGAAGCAAAAACACAGAAATGGAGAAATAGACAATTCAACAATAATGGAGATTTCAATACCCTCTTTTCAATAATGAAAAGAACAACTAGACATAACATCAAAAACAAAATAGAAGACCTGAACAACAGTATAAAACAACTAAATTTAACAAATAGCTATATAATGCTTCATTCAACAACAATATGCATGCTTCTCAAGGACATATGGAACATTCTCCAGGTAAATCCTCAACGCATTTAAAAGGGTGGAAAAATGCAAAATAGGTTCTCAGATGACAATGCAATAAAATTTGAAATCAGTAACAAAAATCTGGGAAACTCACCAATACGTAGAATTTTTTTTTTTTTTTTAAAGATGAGGTCTTTCTATGTCACCCAGGCTAGAGTGCAGTGGCTACTCACAGACATGATCATAGTACACTACAGAATTGAACTCCTGGCTTCAAGCAATCCTCCTGCCTCAGCCTCCTGAGTAGCTAGGACTACAAGTGTGCACCATCACACCTGGCATATGTGGAAATTAACATACTCCCAGATAATGAATGAATCATAGAAGAAATCAAAAGGAATTCAGAAAACACTCTGAGACGAGTAAAAATCAAGATATAACATACCAAAACTTATGAGATACAATTAAAGCAGTGCTTAGAGGCAAATATATAGCCGTAAATGACATTTTTTTTTAATGGTCTTTTGTTGCTTTTATCCTTGTCTTTGGTGTGCTGTAGTTTGCTGCTGTGTCTAGATGTGGGTTTGTTGTTATTTTTTATTTATTGCAACACCTCTGGAATCTGGGGGACTCTTTATATTTCCATTCTGAAGGTTTCTTATTCATGATTGCTTTGAGTATATCAAATTGCCTATTCCAAGCCCTGTTAATTTTCTATATGTACTACACATGCCACTATTAATTACTTCTCTATAATATTCTAAAACAGTTCTCATATTTCTTATTCATTAAAAAATTAGCTTTATGGCTGGGCACGGTGGCTCATGCCTGTAATCTTAGCACTCGGGGAGTCCGAGGTGGGAGGATCGCTGTAGTGAATAATTCAAAATGAAGTTAAAACAGTCCCACTCACAATAGCATCAAAAAGAATAAAATACTTAGGAATAAATTTAACAAAAAAGTGCAAATTTATATTCTGAAAACTACAAAACATGGTTGAAAGAAATTAAATATCTAAGTAAATGAAAGAACATTCATTCATGAGTGGGAAGACTTAACATTATTAAGATGGCAGTGCTCCCCAAACGTATCTACAGAGTCAACACAATCCCTATCAGAATACACCTGACTTCTTTGTACAAATGAACAAGCTGATTTTACAATTCATATGAAATTGCAAGGGACACAGAATAGCCAAAATGATCCTGAAAAAGAAGAATAAAGTAGGAGGACTCACTTCTCAGTTTCACAACTTACTGGGAAGCAACATAATCAAGACAGCATGGTGCTTGAACCAGAATAGGCATATTGCTGGGTGTGGTGGCATGTGCCTGTAGTCCCAGCTACTCAGAAGGTGAGACAAGAGGATCACCTGAGCCCAGGAGTTTGAGACCAGCCTGGGCAACGTAGGAGACCCCATCTCTAATGGAAAAAAAAGAATAGGCATATAGATGAATGTAAGAGAATTGAGAGTTCAGATATAAATATATGCATCAATGATCAATTGCTTTTCAACAAGGATGCCCAGACTATCCACAGGGGAAAGAATAGTCTTTTTAACAAATAGTGCTGAGACACCAGCATAGTCACATGCAAATAAATAAGTTGGATCCTTACTTCACATCATGAATAAAAATTAACTCAAAATGGATCAAAGACCTAAATGTGAGGACAAAAACTATAAATGCTTAGAAGAAACATAAGAGTAAATTTTCATAACCTTGAATTTGACAAAGGATTCTTAGATATGGCACTTATGAAAGCATGAGCAACAAAAGAAAAAATAGATAAATTGGGCTCCATCAAAAGTAAAAACCTTTTGGCTTTTGGTGATGAGAGATAGGAACACTCATACACTGCTGGTGGGACTACAAACTAGTACAACCTCTGTGGAAAGTAATATGGAGATACCTCAAAGAACTACAAGTAGTACTACCATTTGATCCAGCAGTCCCATTCCTGGGCATCTACCCAAAAGAACAAAAGACATTCTATAAAAAAAGACATCGTCACTCGAATGTTTATAGCAGCACAATTCACAATTGCAAAGATGTGGAAACAACCCAAGTGCCCATCAATACATGAGTGGATTAATAAAATGTGGTATATGTACACGATGGAGTTCCACTCAGACACAAAAAACAATGGTGATATAGCACCTCTTGTATTATCCTGGATGGAGCTGGAACCCATTCTACTAAGTGAAATATTACAAGAATGGGAAAAAAAGGAATGACAGACTAAGTCAAACTTCTCAAAGCCTACAGATTATGAATACCATCGTAAGTCGCTGAGAGATGGTAACTACATAAAGGAGTCTATATCTAACTAAACTGTTATTTAAGAGTGATGGGGTCTAAATAAGGCATTTCAAACAAGAGAGGAAAAAACTACACGTGATAGGCTTATTGCAAAAAGGTCCTCAGTTTTCCATCCCCCTGTGTAACCCGCACACTTCGCCAGACGTGTGAGCCCGTCTCCGAGCGCCCTGCCCGCTGATCTCAGCATGGGAGCAAGCCCAGCTGACCCAGAGACTCAAATGCAATAATAAATAATTATTGTTTTAATTCACTAAGTATTGTTGTCATTTTTTATGTATCAGTAGACAACTGAGGTGCCACCATTTTCAGGAAACAAACCCAGGACGAAGGAGTCGGATGCAAGAAGCATTTCAAAGAGACAAAGGTAAATATAAACAGACATTAACTACATAAAATAACCGGTGACTAGGATTCTTTTTTAATGGAACATTGCAAAGAAATTTGGAGGGAGAGGTAGTAATTGTTGTTGGCCATCTTTGTTGTCAAAAATATTTCCTCCCTTTGAAGTGCTGATTCCAGCCTTTTGTCCATTTCCTATTGGGTTGTTCATCTTTTCCCTGTTGATAGGTTGTTGTTGTTGATTTGCTAAGTTCTGCTATAAATTCTCTCTCAGTTATCTGTTGCAACATCTGAGAGGGGCTGGAGGCCTTGGGGACCCTCAGAGAAGGGCTGAAGATGGCCAGGGTCTTGCAGGTGGAGCTGAAGCCCTCCACGCAGAGAGGTCGTCCTGCGGTCCCACACAGACGGAACAGCTCGTGCAAAGACTGCTTTGCTTAAGGGCCTCCGTCTCACATAGCTGGGAAGGGGCTTAAGAGGGGAAAGACCCAGTTTCCCTGATCAGCCTTCCTCAGGCAAATTAGCTGTGCTTCTGGCCTTAATGTTCCTTTTTGTTTTTTTTTTAAAGACAGGGTCTTGCTCTGTCACCCAGGCTGTAGTGCAGTGGTGTGATCATAGCTCACTGAAGCCTCGAACTCTTGGGCTCAAGTGATCCTTCCACCTCAGCCTCCTGAGTAGCTGGGACTACAGGCCTGAGCCACCATGCCCGGCTAACATTCCTGTTTTTGAAGATTGCTTTCCATGTGGATACAATGGATGTGTGTGTTTGTCCAGTTCGGGTCATCTCTGAGCAAATATCTCTGGGGCAGGGAGTGGGGCAGATTGGAGGAAACCATCCTCCACATAAAACGGTTTCTGTTGTCCAGAGTTGCTCCCTTTAAAATTTTGAAGTATCTGGAAGAAGTATTTAGAACTGCAATCTAATGTGGTTATTCGTAATGAATCTGCCTTCAAAAGATATAATTTATTTGTATTTCTCTGGGACTCACTTAGAAGCAGCAGTTCAAAGCTTAAAGCGGGTTTTCCTTTTATTTCTTATCTCTGACAGATGACAGATCTCTCTTGCTAAGCTGTGACTTGGCAATGCCTGGTTCTTAGTTCCAGCTGTTTAAAAGTACAGTTAAGGAAAACTGTAATTCTGAGGCAGCGCCTGTTTTGAAACCTTATTTGGCCCCTCATTGCCTCCCTCTGTGGGGTGGGAAGCACTCTGGCTGCGGATCACATGCTTTGGCCTAGGGAGAGGGTGACTCTATTTTGTTCTCTGACTGACCAGGCCTTGGAGCGGGGTGGGAAGGGCCGAAAATAGTCATTTCTTGGCTGCATCGGGCAGGTGGGAGGGTCTCTGTAACACTGTCCGCTGTCAAGCGAGGAGAAATAAGGTCCCCTGAGGTCGGCCTCGCCAGTTACAGTGCATGTGTAGTGAGTGCCGCTGATAAAGACTCGAGGAAAACTTTACAGAGGTTTAGATTTATTCGAGTTGTTTACATTTGTTAAAAGATAAAACTGAGGCCGGGTGCAGTGGCTCACACCTGTGACCTCAGCACTTTGGGCAGCTGAGGCAAGAGGATTGCTTGAGGCCAGCAGTTTGAGATAAGCCTGGGCAATATAGCAAGACCCTGTCTGTACAAAAAATGATTTTTAAAAAATTAGCCAGGTGTGGTGGCTCACACCTGTAGTCCCAGCTACTCGGGAGGATGAGGCAGGAAGATCGCTTGAGCCCAGGAGTTGGAGGCTGCAGTGGGCTATGATCGTGTCCCTGCACTCTAGCCTGGGTGACAGAGCGAGACCCTATCTCTAAGAAAAAGAGAAAAAAATCAGATTAAAGTAAATGTCAAGGTAAATTTGCAAAGAGTAAAAACACCCAAGAAGTCTTTAAAAATATTTGCTCAACATCTTTTATATAAACAAAGACAATAGCATCTTCTTATGGCACTTTAAGAGTTAATATGCTTTAAAGAGATTTAAAAGCAATGGTTTCAAATAATGGGGTTTCCTTAACAGTGAGCTATGATCCTGTGTCACTGCACTCTGGCCTGGGTGACAGAGTGAGACCCTATCTCTAAAACAACAACAAAAAAAGATAAAACTGAAATGTATTCTTTTGTTCAAAGTGTGAGTTTTCAACTTGTTTCCACGATAGCATTTCTGGATCCTGGTTCTTTATTATGTATGATAATTTGATGAACTGCCTTGTTAAAATCAAATATCTGCTCACTTTCACTCATTCAACCTAAGTTATTAAACAGGTAGTAGGCACCAGGCATTGGGCCAGGTATAGGGACAAATGTGAATAAGATGAATAAGAAATACTTTCCGGCCGGGCGCGGTGGCTCACGCCTGTAATCCTAGCACTCTGGGAGGCCGAGGTGGGCGGATCGTTTGAGCTCAGGAGTTCGAGACCAGCCTGAGCAAGAGCGAGACCCCATCTCTACTAAAAATAGAAAGAAATTATATGGACAGCTAAAAATATATATAGAAAAAAAAAATTAGCCGGGCATGCTGGTGCATGCCTGTAGTCCCAGCTACTCAGGAGGCTGAGACAGGAGGATCGCTTGAGCTCAGGAGTTTGAGGTTGCTGTGAGCTAGGCTGACGCCACGGCACTCACTCTAGCCTGGGCAACAAAGTGAGACTCTGTCTCAAAAAAAAAAAAAAAAGAAAACTACAGTCCACATTTATTTATTTAGAGACAGGGTCTCACTCTGTTGCCCAGGCTGGTGTACGGTGGCCATTCACAGGCATGATCATGGCACTCTACAGCCTTGAACTCCTGGGCTGAGGCAATCCTCTCACCTCAGCCTCCCGAGTAGCTGAGACTACAGGCACACGCCACTGCACCTGGCCCACAAACATTTATTTTTAATATTTTAAAAATATTATTACATTGGAATCTGCAGTAGTACGGTGAAACACATTGGGTTGAAACACATTGGAACTAAGTTCTGGTAGCTTTTTTCTAATGTTCTTTCTATTTTTCCCCAGAATCCTGGCACCACTTTACCCCCAAACAGCCCTTTAGAAACATAACCTCAGAATATTCAAGAAATAAAATACTTTGTTTTTATATTTTTAAAAGTGAGGAAAAAACATGTCAGAGTGTAATAGAAAACTAAGGCACATTCCTCCTGACCCCTCAATGCTCTGTAAATATGAAACTCTTGTCTCACCTTGTATTTTCCATTAGTCAAAAGTTATTAGTCACTTTGATCTGTGCATAGCTTATGACTTATGTTGTTTTAGTTTTTTTAAGTAAAAAATGTTCTAAGATGTCAGTGTGGGTTAGATTGTGGGCTGCTGTGTGCTTCTTAACTGTGCTAGGGCCAGACTGGATCATTTACAGAGGATATAGCAACATGCGTGCATATTTTTCTTAGCTCCTGAAGATGCGTTTAAGAGCGTGTATAGTGAAATGTCTCTGATTAACTTTTAAGCAATCAACTCTGCAAAGATAGAGCCAAGGAAACTCGTGCAAATACCCAGCTTCATCAGCAACCAACTAAACAACCAAATCTCAGGTGCTAAATCAACTTTTTAAAAAATATATATAAGCTTCATAAAGTTACCAGAATGCATGGGGCAGTAACAGAACAGGAGAAGAACCTGCTCCGATGGAGGCATTACGACTGACAGCGATCCAGCACTTTCTCTTTTTCTTACTTTACTAGTTGTATTTGCATTGATATTTACTGATGTTTTAGCCTTTATAAAGATGGGTTGAACAAACAGTGTGCCTTTCAGTTCATTTTAGGTCTCTTAGAATGACCAAATAATTTATTATGCAGACCTGGGCACATTTGAAGATGAAAAGAGACACTAAACATAATGAACAGTGTTAAGTGACCTGAGTAACCCGAGACCGGCCGGGCAAACCAGGACTTCTGGTCGCCCCTCTTATCTCCCGGAGAAAAGAAACCAGACTTTGGTGGAGTTTTTGTTTGTTTTGTTTTGTTTTTTTCATCTCCACCAGTCTTCACTGTGTCTTTAAACAGTGGCATGTCCTGTCCCCTTTCCTCAGGTCCATTTCTCCTCAGTCCCACTGGTCCCACTGGTCGAGATTAGCACCTCAGTCTAGCTAATCTCCCAGCAGGCCCTGCCTTTCCTTACTTATTGAAAACATCACAAGGTCACATTCATCGCCCCTTCTTCTCTTGCAAATCGCGGCAGACTTGAAGCAAAACCAAACAAAACAGAAAACACTCAGCTCAAACCCACACCACTCCACCGTCTTTCCCAATTAATATTCAACTTCTTTGATTGCCTCAATCAAGCTCTATTTCTTCATCATCATCTAGGTACACGGTTTTGTTTTGTTTTTGAGACAGGGTCTTGTTCTGTTGCTCCAACTGGAGTGCAGTGGCACGATCATAGCTCACAGCAACCTCAGACTCCTGGGCTCAAGCGATCCTCCTGCCTCAGCCTCCCGAGTAGCTGGGACTATTGGTGTGTGCCACCATGCCCGACTAATTTTTAAATTTTTTGTAGAGATGGGGTCTCGCTATGTTGCTCAGGCTGAAACAGGCTGACTAATCAGTTTTCTGTTTTGATATAGCTTCTTGTTCTGATGTGATCCAGAGATTACAATTTATCTAATTTCAGCCAGTTAAGAATAAGACAGCAAAACCCCGTTGACTGCGAAATCCTGCTCTAGGGAACAAGAGACTTCCCTGGAGCCTCTGAAGGCGCACAATTAGGCTTAAGCTCCAACTCATAGTAACTTTCTCTTCATTTTAATAGTAAAAAATCACGCCCAGGGTTGAGATTTAAAATGCTGATACTACATACCATACGTGAAGTATGTAAAGCTGCCGCACAGGCTGGGTACATGCCTCCCGTCCATGCTTCCACGTGACCCTTCCCTTTAGAAAAGCCACGTAGAACCAATTCCCACACCAACCTCGGGGAGCAGCCCAGACTGTTCCTTTCTCAGTGCTGGCTCCCTTGTGCACAAGCTAAGTAAACTTTTTCTTTGCTGGTACGTCTAGGGACGTCTCTTTTTTGATGTGTTGTTGTTAGTTTTTATTTCATAATCATAAACTTACCTCTGCAACCCAGCTGGACGTGGAGGGGAATAACGCAAATACGGAACCCGGAGAGCTGCAGCGAGAGCACAAAGATTACAGGAGGTTGCGAGCGAGTGGGGTGGAGGGGTGCTCTCCTGGGCTACAGAAGGAATGTTCTGGTGGTTAAGACAAAACATGTAAATCAAATTTGTTGGAGTTGTCCACAGGCAGCAATGGTGATCTTCTTGCTGGTCTTGCCATCCCCAGACCCAAAACGCTCCATGGCTTCCGCAACAGTCATGCCCTCTGTCACCTTGCCAAAGACCACATGCTTGCCATCCAGCCACTCAGTCTTGGCAGTGCAGGGGAAAAACTGGAAACCATTTGTGTTGGGTCCAGCATTTGCCATGGACAAGATGCTTCAAGATGAAGTTCTCCTCATCAAGCTTCTCACCGTAGATAGACTTGCCACCAGTGCCATTATGGCGTGTGAAGCCACCACCCTGGCACATAAACCCTGGAATAATGCTGTGAAAGCAGGAACCCTTATAGCCAAATCCTTTCTCTCCAGTGCTCAGAGCACGGAAGTTTTCTGCTGCCTTTGGAACTTTGCAAACAGCTCCAATCTGTTAACGTAGTTTTATGGATTAGACAAGCAGTCACTTCTTGGTTTCCAGGTCCCTTACCTCAAAGGAGACGTGGCCCAAGGGCTCACCATCAACGGCGACATCGAAGAACACGGTGGGGTTGACCATGGTTAGTAGCAGGCAACTCGAGGAAGCAGCAGCATCTGCAAAGCCTAGTGATGTCTCTTGCTGTCTATCCTGGGAGATTACAGGAACCCAGGGGCATCGGTAACAAGGCTGGTCTCCAACTCCTGGGCTCAAGTGAACCTCCTTCCTCGGCCTCCCAAAGTGTTAGGATTACAGGCGTGAGTCACCTCGCCTAGTGGCACATAGGTTTTTGCTATGCTGTCTTTTCTTTACTGAATGTAACCGTACAGAGTTCTTAAGTCATTTCATAAGTGTGTGTCTTGCTTTCCAGTCAATTAAGATGATAAGGAAATAGATCTGCTTTTCTCTGGCTCCCAGATTGCCTGGCACAATTTTCGCGACATGCAAAACTTGTTCAATATTCTTAATGAACAAATCTTTTGATGGCCACAAAATTCCAAGAACTTTTCCTTTTCTCCCCAAATGTAGCTCCCCAAGTGTTCCCTGACATTAGTTGAAATACAGTTAATTGTCATTATTCACAGATTCCCTATTTGTGAATTCTCTTACTTGCTAAAATTTATTTGTAACCCCAGGAGCAACACACACCGCACTTTCGTGGTCTTCGGTGGACCTGTGCACAGTGATGAAACATTTGTGTCACCCAATGTATATGTTCCCAGCTGAGGTCCAACAAGGCAATGTTCTGCCTCCTTGTTTCAGCTCATACTGTAAGTAAGTGTCGTTTTCATGATACATTCAGTGCCACGTTTTTTGCATTTTTGTTGGTGATTTCACTGTTTAAAATGGCTCCCAAGCAGAGAGCTGAAGTGCTGTCGAATGTTCTAAGCACAAGAAGGCTGTAATGTGCCTTATGGAGAAAATATGTGTGTTAGCGAAGCTTCGTTCAGGCATGAGTTATAGTGGGGTTGCCATGAGTTAAGTGTTAATCAATCAACAAGATATATTAAATTTGGTATCTTTAAGTGGAAATACACATAAAACAAAGTAATGTATTGATTGATTAACAAAAACACTGTGACCAGAGCCCCATAAGGACCTAACCCTGGATCTCCCTTATGAGCAATTGTTCAGCATTTGCTAATGCAGTGTTCACAGTGACTTTATAGAACATAAATACTGCAAATACACAGAACTGATTTGTACTTAAATACTTAAAACATTGGTTAGAATTGCACAACCTGAAATACTAGAGTTAATTTGCTCACGAAGAGTCCATACTATTCTGTGTATGGACCAAGATTGTGCTAAAATTTAATAATTTATTTAATGAGCATCACACACATTTTGCCTATTTAGAACATTTTGTTGATTCCAGAACAGTTAACTCTCATTCCATAAATAAACAATTAACTACAACATAGTTTGATGTGGCTCCTACATATGAAGACATTATTGCCTGAGCTATTATAGCTCTCTTGGAAACAAACAAGCAAAAAATTCTAAAAGAGCCTATTTTTGTCAGTTATTTCTTATGATGAAAAAAATGTGTTCACAACCATACCATAAGTGTGACAGCGATGACTTCTCAAATGTAGTATGTGACATACAATTAGCTGTACGAAGTATTCTTAGGTCTAAGAAACATCTGAAAAAAATTAAAGGATATGAAACTAATAACTAAGTTCATCCTTTTGAGGAAAAAGATCTTTACTGTAGAATTGCCTGAGGATCTGAATTTATTTATACAGAGTTATTAATCCACTCATTGAATTGTTCTAAAATAAATTCGTTTGCAATGTAGAGGATGAAATCTCCTAAACCATAAGCTGAGCTATGTGCGTTCTCTTGGGAGCAGCAGAAAGGAAAGGGGGCTAGAAGTCAAGAGCCCAGTGCTCCATTAGCTATCACCTAGGGTTATCTGATCGGGTTGTACATGTGCGCACTCCACACTTGTTGTCTGGAAAGAACTGCAGTTGGTGGTCAGCTTCCATGTCAGCTGGCACACACAAAAAACGACAAAGCTCTTGAACCTGACTGCAGATTTGTCATTGTTACTGAAGTGGTGAGTGACATAACAATTGTGAGTACGCATCCTCCATTCACTGTGTGCCGGGCACTACGTTAAGCAGTTTACTCAACTCCCAACAGCCACGTGAGGATTTCCAGTTTTCAAAGGAGAAAATTGAGGAAAGAGGGGCTTATTGCTTGATCATTCTGCTAACCAGGCCAGGGTGCCAAATTTTGAACAGTACACTAAGTCCATCGCATGAACTCCTAAACACTTTTTTTTAAAAATGTGTGATTTCAGGTATGATTTCAGCTTTGCACAGTTTTGCAATTCTCAGGTGACAGCAGAAAATGTGTGAAGGTACACACCCCTAATCAACACAGGAGCATTCCTCCTGGCATCTCACAAGAAAGATGATTAAAATAATGACCATAGTCCTTAAGAATGTCATCTAATCAGTCAGTTTATAAGACCCGTCTTGGGTTCAAAAGATATTATGAGACTTTTGACTCTTCAGCTATGAATAGCAAATGGGATATTTGCAAATAAGTTAAGAAAACTTGAAGAGAGCAAGTGTTCTTTGTTTTGATCTATTTGATCAAAGCCTTTGACAAGACGGAAAAGTAGCTGTTATTTATAAATGTTGAAGTCTGGAGACTAATTGAGTTCATTCTGAAGGTGCCTCATCCAATACAATGCTCATCTCAAGTGGAGCTAAACCCTATCGTGTCCCCTGAACGCTGGCATTCCAAAACACAGACCAAGCTAGATGGTACAGCCAGTTACTCTTTCTCAGAGATATTTCTCTCTCTCATTTCTTATCAAACTGCAGTATTTTTTTTAAAGAATGAAGGATGTCTTATCATTGATTTATGAATGTGTAAGACACTATCTTGGGATAATATGTTAGAAATGCTTTGCAACAAAAATTTATTCAAGATATCTAGTCTTAAAGGACTCTCTTTTTCCATAATTAGATAACCAGAACAAGAAAGCAATAGAGACACCTACAAACAGACCTTGAAATCCAGGGGACATTATTTAGAGTTGTAGGAAACAGATGAGGGAGCTGAAGGGTGGGAAGCCCAGGCCAGTCTCATGATCCTTGACCACATCCTGGAGGCAAATCGGTTCATCTTGATCGAATGTCCTATGCCCGGATGGCTGGGGTGGGGCTGGGGGACATGTGCCTGCCTGCTGCCTCGGGAACGGGCACCCCCCCTCCTTTCCACCAGGCAGCCGGGGAGGCAGCTGGGGCTACTGGAGGCCTGGGAGGCTCGCTGCTTCCAAGGGAAGTGTCCCCTGCTGAACATTTTGTCGTGACCAACAAGTGAATGAGGGGATGGGTTCTATGACATAGCTCTTCCTTGAAGTTTTGCTTTGGGTAAGTTGGTCACACAATCAAGGGTGTAAGTTACTACGGAATGCTTTTTAAAAAGAAAACAGAAGAAATCCCATCAGATTGTTACAGAAAACTGACAGTTTTTTTTTTTTTTTTTGGAGACAGAGTCTCGCTCTGTTCCCCGGGCTAGAGTGAGTGCCGTGGCGTCAGCCTAGCTCACAGCAACCTCAAACTCCTGGGCTTAAGTGATCCTCCTGCCTCAGCCTCCCTAGTAGCTGGGACTACAGGCATGCGCCACCATGCCCGGCTAATTTTTTCTATATATATTTTTAGTTGTCCAGCTAATTTCTTTCTATTTTTAGTAGAGACGGGGTCTCGCTCTTGCTCAGGCTGGTCTCGAACTCCTGAGCTCCAGCAATCCGCCCGCCTTGGCCTCCCAGAGTGCTAGGATTACAGGCGTGAGCCACCGTGCCCGGCCCAAAACTGACAGTTTTTAAGTGCTCATTGGGTGTAGTTGGCGGCGTATAAAGACTCACACTTGCAGCATTCTGCCAGTCACGTGCACGTTATTGCTCATGTCTGGGACCAGACGACCTGCCCAGTTAGTCTGTTTCTTAATGTGCTTAAACTCTCTACCCTTGGGAAGCCTGTTTCTCATGGAAGGTTCTCTGGTTCCTGAGTTTGTCGTGTCTTTTTTCCCCTGGCTGGAGAATGGAAAGGGAAGAAGGTCTCTTGGACCCTTGGCCTCAACTTAAAAAGTGACCTCTTGAAAGTCAAGAGTTCTTCTTCTATCCTCCCAGAACAGCCCCGTGCCAGTACACACTGGTCCGGGTCAAGAGAAAGACACGCAATAAATATTGGTTCATTTAATTCTCCATCAGTAACTTTAACACCCTCCATTGCACGGGAATGCCCGGGAGCTATGCAAACACAGGACCGATGTCAGTTTGGGCTCACTAAGGATTTTTGCACAATGCCTAGCCTGTAACAGATGGTCAGAATAAAATTTATTTACCAATAAATGCCATCAATAGCTGATTAAATATGGTATTTCTGGTCCTCACAATGAAAAGTTGGTCCTTGGACAACTCTTGGACAACTTCCTGGCATAACTTGGATTCAATAGGAAAAAAATAGGTTTGACTTGATCAGTTCAATTCACTGTCAAGTTTGAGAACTACCTGATCAAAGAGGAGTTACAGCTATCAGCTGCTGGTTGCGCACATACATAAGCTGTGTGTTTCCTCCACTTTTTTTTTTTTTTCCTTGTCTCACTCTTGGTCATTTCTATGCTGTGTCTTTCTTGTGACTCTTCATGAACAAAATGGTGTTAGAACAGGCAGGACAGGGAAGTCACACAGAAATATACAGATTGGGTTACGAATGACAGCTTTTTATCCCTTTCTTCGATTCCCCTCCCCCCACCCAGGGTGGCTCTTTTGAAGGCTGGGATGACTTCAGTCCATTATTTTTGCAGGATCTTCCCTTTAGAGAGTTCATGGACAGATGATGCCCATACATGGCATAATTTTCTGCTTGGTTCGTGTGAAGTTGCTACTTGGGGAATTTTCTTGCTTCCATTTGCAAATCAAGAGGCCCAACCCCACCATCAAAGCATATTAGAAACAAAATGAACCAATGGCTTCACTTAATAGCGTAGGAACGTAGCAAAGCTTTATTATCCAGATAACAGCTGATGGCCTGGAGCTCACGATGGGCAGTTTACCTGCGCAGTCTGCAGACAGCCTCAGGGCAGTGTGCTCCGTAGATGCAGCAGATCACCCCAAATACAGAGTTCTCCCCAACGCCCCCTGAGAGTTTAACGTTCTTCCTCGGGGTCCTTCATCCCCAAAAGAAATTGGCAGAGATTAGGGTAACTCGAGAATAGGCAGAAAACATGCAAGACAGTGAAAGACAGGACAGATGAGTAGCAGCGTCTGAGCTGTTAAGCAGCGAGGGCGAGGACTGAACGCCTTTAATTCCAAGAGAAAGTTGAGAGGAGGACAGCGGGAGCGGGGCCGTGAGATCACCTTTCAGAAACGAGTGTAGCATAGGACAGAGTTGACGCCGCGCTGCAGAAGACGTTGGGAAGTGGCGGGGTCGTGGCTGCTGCCCACGCGTTCACTCGGGAACTGTGACACGGATGCGTAAGTGCCGGGTGGAGACGAGGACTAGGGTTCATTTTCCCCTCGGCTCTCCCGAGTCCACGGAGGCGGAGGGGAGGAGGGAATCGAGTCGAGCCCCCACGGGCCCCGCCCCGGACTGATAAAGATGCCCCGCCATTCACCCCCGGGGGCGGCACCCTGGCACGACGTGAGGACCGCCAGCCTCGCCGACTGCGGCCACTCCCGAGGGGCCCGGGGCGCGCCCGTCGGAAGGTGGGAGGCGGAGTCGCTCCGCTTCTGGGAAGAGACCAAAGGAATGAGTAATTGGAAATTCTGTAACATAGACCCTCATCCCAAACCCTTCGGCTCTCTCACTCCCAGACCCCCTGCCGAGAGGCTAGGGGACCGGAGACAGGGCGACGTGGTGGAGGGAGAGTCACGTTTCGCAGAGGGAAGTGAAATAAAGAGGGCGGCACCCGGGGGGACCTGTGCGTCATTGAGAGACCGAGAAGTGCAAGGCGCACGGGGCTGCAAAAGGAGAAGTTGGAGCGACAAGCCGGAGGGGGCGGCCGCGAAACGCCCGAGCCTCCTGCCTTCCCGGGCGGCGCCCCGGCCGCCTGCAGCCTCCTGTTCCTCGCCCGGATCCGCCGCGCTCCGGACTCCGGCAGGCGGGACGTGACCGCCGCGCGCAGAATGTGGCAGCCGAGGCGGCCCCGGCTCCGCGCGCCCTGGCGCTGGGCGCTGGCGCTGCTGGCCCTGGGCGGCGCGGGGCTGTGCCACGCCGGCCCGCAGCCCGGGTACCCCGCGCGGCCCAGCGCCAGGAACAAGTAAGTGCGCGCCCCTTTGCTCGCCCCAAACCCCAGCGCCCTGGGCCCCCGCCTTCCCCTCCCCGACCAGCCGCTGGGCCCCGGAGCCGCCCTGCCAAAGGCGACTAGCGGCAACTGGGGGTCCCGTTTGGACTCCCCCCGGCGACTCCTCCTCCGGGTGGCAGTGCGCTCCACGGCCGGAGCCTGGGGCAAAGTTGACTCCGGGGGCGTGGGGCGCAGGGAGTGTCCCGCAGAGCAGGGCGAAACAACTCCCGGGCATTCCAGGAGTCCCTGGCACCGTGGGTGCTTTTTTTTCTTCCCGTCTTTTGTCGGGTAAAGGTGCACGCTCTCCAAAGGCGCACCGCGCACGCTCCGGGGTCTGCTTTGTCAAGGTCCTGCCTCCGCAGGGGGCGACGGGCGCCCTGACCCTCGCTCGGTCCAGTGCTGCTGTATCAGCTTGTCCCCCCTGTCCCAGCCTCATTGTTCGGGTTTACACTGTGTCCTTCTCCCTCTCTCCCCTTCACCCCAGGAACTGGTGCGCCTACATCGTGAACAAGAACGTGAGCTGCTCTGTGCTGGAGGGAAGGGAGAGCTTTATTCAGGCTCAGTACAACTGTGCCTGGAACCAGATGCCCTGTCCGTCCGCGCTGGTGTAAGTCGTGGGGCCGGGAGCGGGCGGGGCGCGCCCGGGCCTGGGCGGTGGGGGTGGGGAGGGGCTGGAGCGCTGGGCTCCAGCCCTCCTGTAAATCTCTTCCAGATCTGGTGAAAACCCAGCAGCTGAAAAGTTTGAGCGCTGAGCGGGGTTGCAGCCACGCTGGGGTATTTAAGAAGCGTGTGCTGCCCAAGTGAGCAGGGAGGATGCGCACTGGGGAGTTTGGGATCGCCAGGGCATAGGGGAGGATGAACAAAGCCCCCACCCCCACTTCTCTCTCTCTTTTTTTTTCTTTCAATTTTGTTACTAACATAAGGCAGCTGAACCTAATTAGATCCATATTGTGTGTTCTGGGGCACACAGAAGATTCCAAAATGTATACTGTTAAGAACTTTAAAATGTAGGAGTAGCTGAGAGGTTTGGCTAGCTAGTGTTCTAAAACAAGAGAGTTTTGTCCCTCTGTCCCCATAAAACTGACCTCTTCCAGTGTTGTAGATCTCTAAACTAAGAGTCTCAGGAACAATTTGTTTAAAAGTGTGTGTGTTTTCCAAGTTAGCTTTGGGGATTCGCTAAGGGGTTGTCCGGAGATAATGTTCCTTAAAGACATTTAGGAAGGGGAAGACTTAATCATCTTTGGACTTATACAGATTTCACCATCTTAAAAAAAAAGCGGAAGCGATGCAATGGAGTACAAATGCCATTAAATACATCACACTCATTCAATTGTCATCAGGCAAGTCTTTGAGTTTTTGTGTAAGTCAGATACCAGAAGATGGGCGGATGTGAATAAATGGCTGTTGGGAACACATGTGATGGTTGAAATGAATTGTTTTCCACTAAGAATAAGTTGTTTGTCTTAGAGCACAGTTGTCATTACAGCAAAGAATAGTCAACGGGCGGATCTGTCTTTGGCAAAACCAAGGGACACACTGAAATTCATTCTCCAGGAAGCTTTATTCCAGAGGCCAGTAGGTGAGCCTTCAGCCCTGGGGGTAGAAGTGGTCCCGGGATCCATCCCACCTGGGCTGCTGGGGCAGCTGCAAACCCAGATGGCTCATTCCTGCCAGGCAAAACCAAAACAAAACAAACAGAAACTTAGAGAGATCCCCACTCTCTAATACACAGAAGAGAAGGCTGAAATCGAATGCATGGCTGTCACTTTGAGTTGGATAAATTGTCAGAGAGATACAATACTGTCATCCCACCTTAATCTCTGGTGGGTAAGAGCCCACAGTCTACAGAAATTTTACATGGTGGTAGAGACATGAACTATAAGTATTCAGCACAGTTTCAATGGATTTGTTGAAAATTGGAATTGAATTATTAGTCAGGAATATGTCATTTGTTTTATACAAGAGCTACATTTTGTGGTTTGCTAGAACCTTAATACTTACTGTGACAACTCAGAGATAATTGAATTTTTCATTTTGAGAGGTAATGCTTTTCATTTAAAAGATGGTTTGTTTTCATTCTCTCAAATTATGTTAGCTGCTTGGAAAACAAAATAATGATTCAATTGTTGTATTTGACCAAAATTCAGTGAAACTTGGTTGTCAGGAGCGAATCACTTGCAGATCAGCAGGTTCCTGAAAGGCAGCTGGAGTGTATTTTTGCCATCCAGTGAGGAGGACAACAGAATTGCTATAAAAAATGACAGATATTTCTGTTGTTTTATTAAAACCAAAATAAGTGACCTGGGTATTTCTCTTCAATAATAACCATGTAAACAATTCAAGTGTATTTTTTACTTTTCTTTTTCCTGGGACAGGGTCTTATTCTGTTGCTCGGGCTGAAGTGCAGTGGTATCATCATAGCCCACTGCAACCTCAAACACCGGGGCTCAAGCAGTCCTGGCTCAGCCTCCCGAGTAGCTGGACTATAGGCAGGTACCACCACACCTGGCTAAGTTTTCTATTTTTGTAGAGATGGGGTCTCACTGTTGCCCAGGCTGGTCTCTAACCCCTGAGCTCAAACGATCTTCCACCTCGGCCTTCCAGAGCCCTAAGATTACAGGCGTGAGCCACCATGCCCAGCCACATTTTTTAATTTTTACTATCTATCTATCTATTTATTTTGGGGGGCGGTGATGGAGTCTTACTCTGTTGCCCCGGGCTAGAGTGCAGCTGGCATTATCGTAGCTCTCTGCAACCTCAAACTCCTGGGTTCAAGCGATCCTCTTGCCTCAGCCTCCCAAGTAGCTGAGACTACAGGTATGTGCCACCATGTCTGGCTAATTTTTATTTTTTGTAGAGATGCAGTCCGGCTTCATGACCAGGCTGGTCTTGAACTCCTGGGCTCAAGTGATCCTCCCGCCTTGGCCTTTCCAAAGGATTACAAGCGTGCGCCCTAGCCTGTTTTTTACATGTTAAGTGCCGCATTATAAATGTGAAATTTAAAAAATACAGACTTTTGTCTGATCAATCTGAAAATTTTGAAATTAGCTTCAGCAGTGAATTCAGTCTGGACCTTTTTCAGTTTCTTTAGGGATAGGAAAGGAATGGTTTACCCTATTTTTCAACTACAAAAGGTTTCCTAAATTTTGAAGATTAGTGGATGAATGAAGACAAGGGGAGAAACCTTCTTTTTATACGCAAACCGGAGGAGTGGTTGTTTCACCTGGAATTTCTCAGTTGTTTCTGATGAATCCAGGAACCTGAGTCAATTCGCAGGTATTATCAGGTCAGCCTGTTTTGTGATTGATGGTGGGGGAGGAAACCCCATCTTAGAGACCCAGGAGAAGTTCTGGAGGCTGCAGCTCCAGAAGGGCCAGGGGTTCAGCTACAGGAAGCAATGGCTACTGTAGAAAGAGACCATTCAGGACAGTGGAGGACGGACACTGTAATTTGTGTGACATTAAGGGAGAGGGTCGTAAGGAAACCCAGTCATCCAGGAAATACCCAGGTGTTTCAAAGGCTTTGGTAGGAAAAGGGAGTTAGATGGTAGCCAAGCAAGAAAAGAGAGAGAAAACTGTCTATTTCAGGACAGAAGTGAAGAAGCCACAGGGAGAGACTCTGTGTGCCCTGGGACGGAGGGAAATCCGCGGGAAGCGGGGGTTTGATGCAGGTGCTCGTACAAACAAGAGGAGGAAGAGTTTTACACGGGCCACGTCACTGGACCCCGACAGCCCCCTGGGCTGTGGTGAGTCCTCAGGGGTGCGTGGTCAGAAGGATCAGACGATGATGCTCCGTTTGCGTGTGTGAAGAGCCTTAGATGCCAGGGTGTGAATTTGGATATTGGTATGTGAAACCAAGAGCAGAGGGAGTTTTGTGTGATATGTAGGCATTTCAAGTAATCACTTTTCCGACACTACAAAGTACCTTCTATGTGCTAGGTACTGTGCAGGGCTTTTCATTCCATATATTGGTTTCTTTAGTTCCTGCAATAACACTTCAAGTTGAATAGCATTGTCTCCATTTGACCAGTGAGGGAGCAGAGATGAGCCACTGCCTCGCTTGCCTGTGGTCATGTGACAGTAAGCGACTGAGCCGCCTCCCAGTCCAGGGCTATTGGCCTTCGTGGACCCTCTGTCCCTGAGCAGTGAAGAATGCGTTCGTTTGTTTATTTTAGTGATTGCACGGTACTCAGCTGTTAAGAACATTCACATCCTCTTTCATGGAAGGCAGTACCCACACACGAGTGTTGACACAGGTTTGTGTGTGTCTGTGTGTGCATGTGCGTGTGCCCAGCCTCTCTCCATGTGGGTCATTTTGCTGCGATGTGGTGGACTTCATCACTTCCCACCCTGTCCACCATGCTGTACAGTTTGTTTGCTTATTCTCATGAAACACTGGCCGATGTGACTGTTTGGGTTGTTAGGCCAGTTGTTTAAAGGGTGATATTAGAGAGGCGAGAGAGGCTGAATGTAACTGTCTGGGCCAATAAGCTTGACCATTTCGGGACTTCCACACACACCCCTGAGCTCAGCCACCACCGTGAAACTTGTCACAGGGGAATGCTGTTAAGGGCTTCCTGAAAAACAATCTCAAGCCCTTGCCCTAAGGGTTGTGAGTTAGTGATGCCATTCTTGCGTGTAAAGAATTGCACATTAATAATTCTTGTCTCCCATGAAGAATTGCCATCACTTAGGAATTCAGAATTAAGGATCTCTTCTCGTTCTCTCTGTCTCTGTCCCTGTCTCTGTCTCTCTCTGGTGCACAGGCACTAGATGTATGGAGGGTTCTGGATCCTGCAGGTGCATGACTGCTTCAACAGAAAATGATTTGTCTTCCCTTAGCTAATTCCTGAGGGTGGACAGGACCTAAGGAGGAGCAGGAAGGAAGGGGAATTATCCCTGTAAGTGAGTAAGGAGGGGCCCGGAAGGGGCAGCTGTACATGGCCTCTAAATTGCTTATAACTGCATGGTAGGTGTTTTCCATTTAGTCCTAATTCTCAAGGTGAACCTAAGGATTTTCCCCCCTCCTAAGATAATTGTCTTTATACTTCTATATTAAGAAAGTCAAATCTCTTAAAATTTCATTGTATTGAGGAATTTTTCTGATTAATCATAAAAGCCATTGGCAGTTGGCCAGTTTGGTAGACTCCGCCACCTATGTAGCCCTTGGGTGGGTCCCAGCAGGTAGCCTGTCAAGGCAGCGGGACCCGGCCTCTGAATCTGGGGTCTCTGGAGCAGCATGTGCATGTGGAAAGCTTCCTTCTTGGTCATGGGCTGGCTTTAGGGACAGATTTTGGAAGACATGGGAATCACAGTGATCTGGAATTCTTTCTATGGGGTATTGGACCAGTCGACAACCTTGAAATTGAGGCTGACTTGGGTGGGAATATCTCCTTGGAGTGTATCGTAATAATATGATGTGATGTGACCCAATGTGATACAATTACACATATATAATGTGATGTGATGTAATGTGAACCCCTTTCCGTTCATTATCTTCCATCTTTACAGCAACCCACTGGGGTCATTGTCCCCATTTTACAGGAGGGCAAGTAGTGAGGAAGTAGCAGAGCCTTCATCCAAATCCAGGCCTGTTATTTCCAAGCCTGAGGCTCTTTCTGCTCCCACCCCCGTAGCCCCTTGCAGTCCAAACCCACAGCCTAGGATGAGCACCCTGGTGTGCGCGTGTGTGATGGGACCTGACATTTCCTATGGTCTCCTTTACCCCGTGGGTCGTGTTTGGGGGTATGGCTGGTAGGAAACAGCGACCTTTCTTCTCTTTCTTGGACTAGGCATTGTTTTCTTTCATGCATCATCCATGCTTCCAAATAGTCACAAATCATGGCTGTTGGCATCTGAGGTATTTGGAGGCGTCCTGTCCGCAGGGCAGCTGCATGTTGGTGAGGACGTCCAGGGACCCCAGATGTGTGGCAGGATTATTCCCTCCGCATTCGCTTTGCCTCTTGACTTAGGGCTGAGGCTCTAGGGGGCCTGAAGTTTTCTACTTTCTCACACCACAAACTGTCTCGGGCTTATCAGCGTCTACCCATACCCTGCCCCACCCCCTCTTAGCCGGTGTTGTATCTTGGTGGAGTTTTTCCTATTAGCTCTTTAAGAATAAAATCTTATTAGCTGGGGGAGGGTTTGGGGCGGTGCCCACACGCAGAGCCTGCGCTGCTGAGATAAAGCACGGAGTGGCAGCAGGTGTCAGTTCTTGAGTGGAGTTCCAGGGCACGCCGGTCCTCCCAGATTCCGGGGCAGATGGTCATCCGCTGGAAGAGAAGTCTCTTAGGGTGCAATCTCAGCCAGGACAAGTGGCTTAAAAAACCCACACGGAACACTTAAAGTTGGGGGAAAAAATGAGGACCCACGTCTTCTAGAGCAGGGGTCCCCTACCTATGGTGAGTTGTATAACTATTTCATTATATATTACAATGTAACAATAATAGAAATAAAGTGTACAACAAATGTAATACGCTTGACTCATCCCAAAACCATCGTCCCCTCCCTGGCCCATGGACAAATTGTCTTCCATGAAAACAGTCTCTGGTGCCAAAAAGGTTGGGGACAACTGTTCTAGAGTCAATTTTATGTTTTCTGTGATACATCTCCAGGGACAGAATTCCATTTAATTCAGAAGTGCCTTTTGTGTATAGCTCTGGGGGAATTATTTTTACCTTCAATGTTTAAGCAAAACTTTTGCTATCAAGTGGCTGTTGGGAGCCTTGCCCCTTGGTATGGAAGGTGACTTGAGTCAGCTGGGAAGGCCGGGCTGGCGTCGGAGACCCCTGCACGGAGGCTGGAGTCGCAGGCGCCCAGTCCCTGTGCCGCGGCTGTGGCTATGGAGTTTCCTTTGGGTGTCCGTCTTCATCACCCTCTGGGGCTGTATCTTGTGCTGCCTGCCTGGAATCTTCAGACCTTCTCTTCAAGTTTCCTGTTTCTTTTGTTCCTCTCCTCCCCAGGTTCCTAGTAGATGAGATGGTAGAGCCTTTCGATGTTTCCAGAACATGTCCATACTCATTATCTTGTTCTCGTCACAAGCTCAGCCAGGAGATTAGGTAGGGCAGAGACTGGGGTCGGAGAGGAGCCACTTTGTACTTACAGGCTACATTTTCTACCTTTCTTACCTTAGAGAACAGTTAATAGGATTCAAACAGAGGTATGGCCTTAAGCAAAAGAGTTTGCTTCTTGTTAAAACCTGTTTTATTCCCACTGATTGGTCTTCCTCCGTTGATCTAGCCCACCCACACTGGCACGTGGTACTTGAGTTAAACTCCCGAGTAGCCAGAAAAGGGGACGTGGGCAGGGCAGGTTGTAGAGGCGCTAACTGATGGCAGGATAGCAGGCTCGGGCGTCCCTGGGGTGGCTCCATCCCAGCTGGGTGTGGCCCGTGTGCTCTGCAGAGAGGCGATAGAAAACTTGGTTTCCAGCCTGAGCTCTCCCTGCCTGGAGCCATGTGACCTTAGGCAAGTCGCTTAGCCCCTTCGCAGCACATTTCCCTCCTGGGTGCAGTATGGGATTGCGGGGAGGAGGCCCGAGTGAGGGAACCAGCACAGCTGACAAGTTTCAAAACCTGCGCCGTCACACTGTCACACTGACGGAAGGTAACGTAGCACGAATGTGTGGCGAACGCTCACAGCTTTCTGTTGGGGATGTCGTTGCCTCACAGGTGGTCTCGTCTTTGAAGCCCTCGGGTTGCAAGTTAATGCTTACCGACACGCTGGAGAAAGGCCGAAATGCTGAGCAAAACAGCTAAATTCAGTGAACTAAGATAATAGTTAAGATAACATGGTTAAGATTAACTTTAAAAAATTAAGTGAAACTCAGCTGGGAGTGGTAACACACACCTCTAGCCCCATCCACTACTTGGGAGGATCACTTGAGCCCAGGAGTTCAAGTCTAGCCTGGACAACATAATGACACCTTGTTTCTTAAAAAAAAAAAAAAAAACCCTTTTTTTTTAATTAAGTGAAACTCCTAGAGATTGCACTGGAAGCCGAGCCAGCAGTGCAATGTCTTTAGGGACTGCATGTGAGCGACCATGGTTGACTTAAGGTCAATGCTGCGGTTGTCCGTGGGCCTTTCTTGCTGCTTCTGCAGGTGTTTGAGAGCCCGAGCGAGGCAGGGCAGACCGGTTAGCCCGGATGGAGGATGCTGCCGTGAGGAGTGCTGAACTAGTGCTGATCCCCAGGTGATCTTTCTTTACCCAGCTGCTAACGCGTTGCTTTAATTCTTGAGTTTTAGGGAAAAAACCTCTTCCTCATGTGGATAGTATCAAGATGCTACTAATGTTTGCTGAGTGTGACTAATGCAGCGGGTACTGCATCCAGTAGTTCCACAGCGCTTCACGTCCTGGGTTTTATAACCTGACAGTGCCAGGTGCGGCTGCACACACCTGAAGCCCCAGCTACTCAGGAGGCTGAGGCAGGAGAACCTCTTGAGGCCAGGAGTTCAAGACCAGCCTGGGCGATACAGCGAGACCCTTTTTTGTTGTTGTTGGTTTTTTTTTTTTTTTTTAAAAAAAAGTAAAATAGATAAACTATGCCAGTGTTGACATTACATCCAGTCTGTCACACAAATGTTCTGATTTATTGTTGATTACATGACTTTTTTACTACTCAGAATTGACTGTTTCCATCCTTGATGAAGCAGTTTTCTTGGCTTAAAAATAACAGTGAACCCTTGAAAAGGTGACGTAGCTGAAGATGTTCGCCCCACAAAGCACAATGTTCCTGGGAGAGTCCAGGGAGGGCCCTGGTAGTTTTCAACATGGCAGCAGTTCATCGAAGGAAAAATAATGAAATGATTAAAACTGAACTCCCCAGTAAGTTTTCTTTTTTCCTTCCTGTTTTAAAGTGGTGATGGGTGCTGAAAAAAAAGTAGGGAGGGTTCAAAGGAACCAAATTCCTGGTTTGAAAATGCTGTGGAAGCAAACTTTTCTGGGTGTGTCATGTAGGACCCAGAAGGGCCAGGCTAATTTTATTATTTTTTTCCCCCACCTAAGAAAATATTAGAAGATGAGGGAATACGCCTAAAAATTCTTTGCAGTGTCAGCCTTTCAGGACAATGTATTTTATTATGCATTTGGTTAAAAGAAATTTGGTTAAGAAAAAAACAGTGTAGGCGAAGCCTTCTCAAGCAGATCATTTTGATGAAAGAGAATTTGCTGAGACATCTCAGCTCCTTCCTAACTTTTCTCATCTCTGTGCACATTTGTGATTGTACAGGTTCTGTCTGATGTGTGGGCTTAATTGGGTTATCTTTTATGGAGACTTACTCTCAGTCCATTATATCAATACAACAAGGTTCTAGATGTTTCCCTCTTGCTTGGAGTTGTCTCCCTGCATCTGCTCAACAGGGATGTTGTCAGGGGACAATAAGAGAAGAACCTAAAAATGTTTTCTGAACCATAGTGGGGAAAATGCTACTTGTTTTTCTGCTAACTGAAGCTTTTCCACATATCTTGAACACGGATGACAAAAGCTGTGGGGGTGATTGCAACAGAACTCAGGGCGTGGGGTGAGTTTTGCAATCCAGCCCTCAACAGGGAGAGCTTTTCTCCATAAAAGCATTTCTCTGGCTCACGTTAGTGCTCAAGCCAAGAGCTCTCACATGCTGTCTGAATGAAGGACTTGGGCAGGGAGGCATTGACAAAGCCTTTCCTAGCATATGGAACATTCCAGAATCTTGAATTCAGCCTGCTGTGCTGACAGTATTCAGCCTGGTTTATGTGTCAGGTGTCTCCTTCCTAACTTGGAGATCTTTCAGCTGGGGCAGCAAACTTCCAGGACAAGGTCCCGGAACCGTCCCGGCAGGCGAAGAACTCCTTTCCTGTCACAACACGTTGCGTCATCTTCTGGCCACACGCAAGATATTGGAGAGTCATTCTGTCGCATCACAGCAGAAAATAACTGGCAAGAAAAAGCACAGATCATCTCACTGGCAGTGCAGGAGGGAAAGCAGAAATACCCTTGTGGCTTGTTTCCTGAACCAGATGGCAAGGCACCTTCTAAACACTCCTTGTCACAATCATTACTGGAAAACAATCCCAATGCATAGTCACTTTTTGTTGTATTTTCAAAATGCTAATATATACCTTTGATGTTTTGTGTTATTATACACGAAATGGAAATTTGAAGGCAGTTATTTAAAAAAATCCTGTTTAGACTGTCTTCCTTAATTATCCATCCTAAACCCTTAAAAGTACAAAAGTCAGTATTAGGCCTGAGGTCCCAATAAGCAAAAACAACTGGTTGTGTGTCTAAAGAGTAATCTGATACATTAAAGCGCACACACACACACACACACACACACATAAAAAGCTCAACTCTAGTTAAATCCTCATTTTGAAACTCTGAAAAAGGCTTAATGATGCTGATTTTAGTTTTTGCTTAATTGAAATGTATTATTGGGCCGTCAAGACAAGACCCTCTGGCACTTTGCTTTCTTTAGACCTGAAGAGATTTTAAAAGACCCTAATGTAGAAATATATAGTTTAAAAACTATTGAGCTTTATTGAGGCATAGTTTGCATAAACTGTACATCTTTGAAGTTGTATAATTTAATATTTGGACATGTATATACCAGTGAAGCCAACATCACAATCTAGACCTGTCATCCCCAACCCCCAGGCCGTGGACCGGTGCTGGTCGGTGGCCTGTTGGGAACAGGGCTGCACAGCAGAAGGTGAGGTGTGAAAGTGAAACTTCATCTGTATTTACAGCTGCTGCCCATGGCTGGCATCACCGCATAAGCTCCACCTCCTGTCAGATCAGCAGCAGCGTTAGATTCTCATAGGAACACAAACGCTACTGTAAACTTCGCATGCTCGGGATCTAAGTTGTGGCTCCTTATGAGAATCTAATGCCTGATGATCCGAGACGGAGCTGAGGTGGTGATGCTAGCACTGGGGAACGGCTACAAATACAGATTATCATTAGCAGAGAGGTTTGACTGCATAATAAATGTAATGTGCTTGAATCACCCTGAAACCATCCCCCTCACCCATGGAAAAATTGTCTTTCATGAAACTGATCCCTGGTGCCAAGAAGGTTGGGGACTGTTGATCTAGAACAAGTCCATCATGCCCAAAAGTTTCCTCACGCCCCTTGGTACTCAGTCCCTCCCTCCAGGTCCTCCCCACACCCTTTGCCCTAGAAACTGCTGATCTGACTTCCATCACTATAGATGAATTTGCATTTTCTAGAGTTTTATCTAAATAGAGTCATCCAGGAGGTACTCTTTTTTGGTCTGGCTCCTTTCACCGAGCATAGTTGTTTTGAGATTCATCCATGTTGCAGTATGTGGCAGGAGTTGATGACTTTTTATCACTGAGTGTATTCCTGTGTGTGTGTATACCGTCATTTGTACATAGTTGCTGAAGGTTTATGGTGAAATCCAGAGTGAAGAGAATCATTTATACTATGATAACTTTAGTTCTCTGATTTTCTGAAGAACAACTGAGATGATAAATACCTAACACATGCAGAACACCAGATAAAGCCAGGATAGAGTAAGAAACATGTCACATTTATAGCCCTGGAAAATGTTCGATCAAGGATGCATAATCCTAGCACTTTGGGAGGCCAATATGGGGGGATTGCTTGAGCTCAGGAGTTTGGTCCAGCCTGAGCAAGAGCAAGATCCCATCTCTACAAAAAATAGAAAAATCAGCAGGGTGCTGTGGGATGTGCCTGTAGTCCCAGCTCCTTGGGAGGCTAAGGCAGGAGGATAGCTCAAGTCCAGGAGTTTGAGGCTGCAGTGATCTATGATGACACCACTGCACTCCAGCCTGGGCGACCTGTCGCTCCAAAAAAAAAAAAAAAAAAAAAAAGCACAATTAGCATAAATCATTTTGAACAGGCAGAAAGCTCAATTGGGTTGAAAGACTTATTATTTGAAGACTGTTGGTTACTCATTTTCATTAAACAAATATTTTGTGCAAGGCCTACGTCTGGCCCAGATCTAGGCCCCATGGGTATACAGCATGGAACCCTCTCTTGCCCTCCAGAAGTTCACATTCAGTAGGTGAAATGAGACATAAACAGAAATAATTACAATATGAAAGGCAGGAATGAGAATTGCAATAAGGGAAACACACAGGCCTGAGAATGTTCAGAGGTGGAAGAAATTATTTCCAGCCAGGAGGAATCTGAGAACTTGTTTGCAAGAAGTGACATCTCAGCAGGGCTTTGAGGGGAGGTTCTACCTTAATATATGCAGATGTGGAGAAGGCCAAGGTCACCATAAGCCAAGAATCTACACGAGCAAGGACCTAGAGGTGGGACATGAAGGGACGTCTGCAGGGAACAGCAAATTAAGGTGTCGGCAGGGCTGGTTCCTCCGATCTGTTCCAGACCACTCTCCTCGGCTTGTAGATGGCCATCTCCCTGTGTCTCTTCCTGTCACCTTCCCTCTATGCACACCTGTCTGTCCAAGTTGCCCCTTTTTATAAGGACATGAGTCATACTGGAGTAGAACCCACCATAATGACCTCATGTTAACTTGATTACCTTTGTAAAGACCCTATCGTCAAACAAAGTCACATTCTGAGGGGCTAGGGGTTAGTTCAGCCCATTACACCATGGTTGGGAGTTTGGGCTTTATGGTTCAGGCAGAGGGCAGTCGTGGAAGGCTTTGAGCAGAGACACCATCAGAGCTGTGCCTCCAAATGTTAACCCAGCAATGAGTGCGAGTGCATGTGAGCGGGCGAAGCTGAGGGGTGTGGGCGTGCTGTCATGGTCCTTTTTGTCACTGGTGAGTGCTCTGTGTGGTCGTGCTGTGTGGTCCTCTGTTAAGGGTATTGATAGAAAGGACCGTGTGTTGCAAAAGAAGGCAAATTAGTTCATGGCCTGTCATTCGACAGTTATGGCAGGATCACTTTTATCCACAAGACAATCAGGACCTCATCATTCATCACCTGATAGTTGGAAATTAACCGTAATCCTTCCCATGGGCAGTAGAGTCTGCTATTATTGAAGGAACTCAAATTTTTAGTCTTATTGCAAATTTTTGCCTTCTGGTAACTACACAATATCTACATTTCACTTACATAAAGCTTATTATTTCAAGATGCTTTTATAGCTCTTATCTACAATTATTCTTTTAATATCTGGGGGGCAGAAGGGCACATATTATAAATCCTAGTTTATATTCAAGGTAACCGAGAATTAGAGAAACGTTTGGGTCTTGTCTGATATAACTGATCTTTGGCTGGGCTGGGTCTAGTAGAGTGATGGTTGTGATTGATAATAGGGTTATACGTTTACTGTCTATACAGCGTACGTGTAAGTGTGGTTGTTCCGTACTGGATACTGATGGCTCAAGGAAGGCCATCGTGTGGCACCTGTGTACCACCTGGTAGGCACCCCAAGGATGCCTGCTATTGCCGAATGAATGGGTGAGAGAGCCTGTGTTTTTAGCTTGTCTTTCCTTCCTCATTGTTAAGAATCACATGAGCTGAGTTTGGTTTTCAATTTTCAGTCATGGAGACCATAAATTTGAACAACTACCCATGTCTTGTAATTTTAAAATGGAAATTATGACATACATATGCATCGTCTTTGAAAATAGTTGTAATACTCAGTGAGAATGCAACAGCTTCTAGCTAAAATGAGGGTTTGTGATATAGTGGATTCCAGTCAGCCCAAGTGGTGTCATAAATTGTCATTTAGATTACTTAGCTGGCAATCTCAGTGTAACCTTTAAAAGTTTTTCATCAAGATGGCCAGGCACAGGGGCTCAAACCTGAAATCCCAGTGCTTTGGGAGGCTGAGGTGGGAGGACCGCTCGAGCCCAGGAGTTTGAGGTTGCAGTGAGCTGTGATGATGCCACTGCTCTCTAGCCCCGGAAACAGAGCAAGACCCTGTCTCAAAAAAAATAAAAATAAAAAAATAAAAACAAAACAACAACAAAAACTTGCCAACTGTAAGTGACTCTCTCTGTAATATATACAGTACAGCTTTCATTTTGTGAGGATTCATGTTATATAACAATAAAGAATGGTTTGGCATTTTTGGAAGGCTGTGATGACCAAAGACAAAACTGCTCTTTGAGAAAGGTAAATACTAAACATACAGGGAATTATTTTAAAGATGAATAATTATGGCTCCTTTGAGAATACCATGGTTGCTTGTGTATTTTATTTGTAAAAATTACTGGAAGCAAAATAGTAAGTCGTTGTTTGTGGGCCAGATTGTGCCCATGTTTATTAGGAAGACAAGAAATACTACTTAACCCACAGATCCTAATTGTTTTATTTAAATAAAACAACAAAATAGTGCAAACCGTGTAATCTTTCTTTAAAAATGAAGTTAATTTTAAAGAAATGGAAAGCAACCCACCTATACTGAAAACTTAACAGATGTCAGTTGAGCCCCTTCTCACCTCAACAGTCTGTATTTTTCTCTCACTCCCTCTCAGTTGAACAAGAACTGTGGGAGCCCAAAATCTTCCCTATAGATCGGGACAATCCCAAGACTTACTGTGCCGCGGCCTCCTGGGTTCTGCGGTGGCGCTGACAGAACCTCACCGGGCTGGCCTAGGTGTGGGACACCATGCCCTCAAGTTCTCTCGTAAAAGCCCCGTCCACAAGCCTGCATTAGAAGTGAGGACTTTACTGAAGATTGTCACAACCCAAGTGACTTAAAGGACATCCAAGGTATCACCAACCTTAAAAGTCTATTGGCCACGCTGATTCATCGTGGAGGGAAGTGCCTCTTCCCTTCTTCCTCCTCTGTGGCTACTTTCCTTCCCACTTAAAAGCAAATAAACAAGTTCTTTTTTTTCCTCACTCGGGGGCCCCCTCCCCTCCTTGGCACTTGCCGACCTCTTTGGCCGGGGGAGGGCCGGCTGTGGTAGTTCTCTTCCAGAAAAACTGCGCCCTTCTGGGCAGAGCACAGGTGGGTGCAAACACCTCCACCTCCTTGTGAGAAGTGCGAATTAAAAAAACACTTAGTCTGGGCTGCATAAGAAATTTGACACTTGGTTACAATGTTTTGGTCCTTTTTCCCCCCGTGTGGCCATAAATTAGAAAAGAAACACAAATGTTTCCTGTGTTTTCAATTCCAAGATTATTATTATTTTTTTTTAACTGAGAATGAATTAGCCCAAAGGAAGGAAATAGTTTTGTATCTGCAGAGAAACTCCTGTCGTCTTGGGATTTTCGATGCTTCTGCATGACTGGTACCGGGTTAGAGGTGTGGCCTGGTGAGGCGCCTGTCAGCATCCCTGGTCTTCCTCCAGAGGTCTGAAATTGATTCCAGGTGGGATGTCCTGGTCACTTCTCTTGGTACAGAGTCTAAAAGCAAGACTGAGAAGAGGGGTGGGGTAGCTACAGTCCCGAGAGTGTCCAGAAGGTACGGGAAGGAGAGAAAGCCCAGGGTGACCTTGAAGAGGGAGGGGCCCGTGCTACACGCGGGACAAAGGCCATGTCAAGGGAAACACACAAAAAAGGATTTCGAAGTTATTGTGACATTTATAAGGAGAACTTAGGCAATTAGAAAGGAAAGGAAATAATCAAAATAGAATTGTTCAGCAGCTCAATAGAAAGGTCTGGATCACAAAACCGTGGAGGGAGAGTCGTGTTTGTGGTGAGCGGCGTGCTCGTGGCCCAGGCCGGCAGATGTTCCCTGGGCCACCCTGTGGGAACGCCGAGGATGAGTGCATTGGGGAGTGGTCGGGAGACCAGCGCTCTGTGATTCTCGGTCCAGGAATGAGGAAGCATGATGTCAGTTTGAGAAATGGACTCGTATAGAATGTGCTGGGGTGGAACAGCTTGCAGCAGCGGCGGCCCTCCCCATTCTTTAGGAGGATGTGGGCCTCCTCCAACTCTCGTTCAGCCGCCCCGGGTAGCCAAGGCCCATGGGCTGCCCCCTTCACTGTCCTGCCCCCCGCTTAGGGCTGTGCCTCGAGTTTTGTGATGTGTCTCTCGAAGCTGAGAATGTGGGCTCCCTGGACACACGTGTCAGCTGTATTCCATGGGGCTGGATGCAGCCTGTACTTGGAGATGATGTCATTTTTAGCCATATGAGTTTGCTCAGAAAGAAGGTACCGCTCTTCTAGTAAATCTAAGAATAACAACTTCACTATCTGCTGCAGCCAAGTTGGGACTAAGCCTCGAAGCTGAGCCGCTGTGGTTTTCTTTAACCACCTTTCTTTAGGATTGTAGAATTATTATTTCTTCTGGGATAAGGGGGGTGATAAATTGTGGGGAAGATAGCTACTCATGACACTCTGAAGAGGGCAAAATACTGAAAAGTGATTTTAGGTTTTGAAACCTAATTTGCCACTCTAAGTGCATTAAGGAAATTAATTCAAGAAGAAAGGAAAAATAAGCAGCTTATAATTGTGGTTTCTCCAGCAAACATATCCTTTGTACTAGGGAAACAGTCTCCTATAAGTATATTTTCACTTTGAACACTTTGCTTTGGTCTAGGATCTGTTATTTTTTTAAAATGTATAAAGCTATATTGGAATCTGATTTTAATCAGGGTTCATCAGTCTTTAAGATTCATTGGATACATTTTCTATTTCAGAAATGTATTTACCCTAGCATTCAGACTTTTAAAATTTAGATGAATTTTTCCTAAAAAGCCAAGTGAAATATTTCACATTTCTTTGCTTTCATGTTATTGTTATAAACTTCTTTATGTAGAGATCTAATTAAAAATGTGTAATGTTGCAGAAAAAAATCAGATGAAAATTCTGAGTTTTGGGTTTGTGCTTTAGGCTGCAAGAAGGACCGTTAGTTCCTTCCTTTTATCTTGAGCGAGAGACTTTTTCAGGCTGTGGACCGTTAGCATTGGAGGGAACCTCAGGGGTCAGAGTGCACCTCCTAATATTGCAGAGATCATCTTTGTAGATGCACCTGGTTTCAAATGGCCAATTTTTTATTATCAGCAGGACAAACTGGATTCACGTGGAAAGTGTTTCTTCCACTGGGGCAGAACTACTTTAATATACTTCTGAAGTCACTTCTAATTTCAAACTTGCTAGCAGTCTACTGCCTGACTGTTTACTTTTGGCAAAGTAACAATAAACTTAAAAAGCTCATTTTTTATTCATTGACAGAAAAAAAAAAAAAAACCTTAACAAGCAAACAAAAATGTCACAAGTAGTTCCTACAAATTCACAAGTAGTCCACTGTCTTGTAAATTTTTTAAATTAGAACACTGAGACCAGCCTTGTAAAAGTGAGTTACTGTGTAAAAAGGAAGGAAATGCTGACACATGTACAATGTGGATGAACCTTGAGGACCTTATTTGAAGTGAAATAAGTCACAACAGGACAAATACTCTGTGATTCCACCTAAATGTGGCATGGAGTCATCAAATTCACCGAAGGTACAATGGTGGTTGCCAGGCGCGGGGGGGGGGGGGGGGGGGGCGCGGGGAGGGGAAGGGGCATGGGGGATTGGTTGTTTAATGGATACAGAGTTTGGGAAGATGAAAAAGTTCTGGAGATGGAGGTGGTGACGGCTGCACAACAGTGTGAATGTGCTTAAAGTCACAGACCTGTACACCTAAAAATGATTGAGATGCTAAATTTTATATTAGATGGATTTTACCACAATTTTTTTAAAAAGGTACATTACTGGCCGGGCGTGGTGGCTCATGCCTGTAATCCTAGCACTCTGGGAGGCTGAGATGAGAGGATCCCTCGAGCTCAGGAGTTCAAGACCAGCCTAAGCAAGAGTGAGACCCGGTCTCTACTAAAAATAGAAAAATTAGCCGGGCATGGTGGCACATGCCTGTAGTCCCAGCTACTCAGGAGGCTGAGGCAGAAGGATTGTTTGAGCCCAGGAGTTGGAGGTTGCTGTGAGCTGTGACGACGCCACTGCACTCTATCTGGGGTGGCATAGACTCTGTCTCAAAAAATACCGTGGCTGAATGAACTACTGCTCCATGGAAACTTGGGGCGGTGTCTGCCCCATGTGAGAATTCTGAATCTCCTTGAAGTGACTTCTTGCCTTCACGTGCTAATTTTCCTTCTGCCCCGGTGGGTGGTCTTTCTCCATGGAGGTCTAGCTAGGATGCTTTCTGCTGTCCCTGGGGAAGTACGTCTTCTTTCTGGTTTCTTCTTTATCCTCTCAGTTCCGTTCCAGTCAGCACTGTTTCCACACACGCGGAATGAAGCAGGAAGAGTTGGCTCCGGGCTTTCTGGGGCAGGCCAGGGACTGGACAGAGAGGCATTTGCTAGAAAGTCTGCTCCTGGGGGAAATCCCTGCTGAGTGAGTGCTCCCAAGGGAGCACTGGGCTTTCGATTTGTGTAGAGTGTCAGTAGCCTTGTCAAAATAAAATACAGGTAGATGCTAAATGCAGAGCAAAGCGCCTCCCCTTGTGGAGCAGCTGTCTAGATGATCTCTTTGGCTGAAGGGGGGGTTATTTTCTGCGGTAGTTCTAGAAGGGATGTGGGAAGAGGAAGAAGACGGTTAGTGTGGGTTAGAAGTCAACAGGTGAGCAGCTGTGTGCCTGTTGCCAATTTCTCTGACAATCTCGTTGATCTCTAGCTCGGCCTGTCCGACAGGATTTCCTGCGATGATGGAGACATTCATTTGTCCATTATTGCAGCCACTGCCACCTGTGGCTAGTAGGTACTTGAAATGTGGCTCCCATGACTAAAGAACGAGATGTTCTATATTATTAGTTTAAATGTAAGTAGCCGCACGTGGCCAGCGGCTACCTTGTTGGACAGCATAGCTCACATTGTGACCTGAGGATTCTGGACCTTGGTTTCGTTCTTCGAAGACTCAGGAATCCACATCTGTTCGGGTTAGACCGAGGATGACTCTGGGGTTTATAATATGGGCAATCGGATTCCCTAAAACCTTGGCACAAGTAGACCTAGTACTACTAATTAGTTGTTTGATTAACCAGTTACTGATTTAATTAATGATTAAGAATTGAGCTCCTACAAATGGGGCAGACACCATGTTTAAAAATGAGGATGTTCCAGACAATGGAATATTATTCAGCACTAAAGAGAAATGAGTCACCAAACCATGAAAAGACATGGAAGAAACTTAAATGCATGTTAGTAAGTGAAGGAAGCCAATCTGAAAAGGCTTACATACTGCATGATTTCAACTCCATGACATTCTGGAAAAGGCAAAACTATGGAGACAGTAAGAAAGTCAGCGGGTGTGGGGAGGAGGATGAACAGGCTGGGCACAGGGGACTTCTAGGGCAGTGACCATACCTTGTAAGTTACTGTAATGGTGGACACGTCATAGCATTCATTATACATTTTTCCAAACCCACAGAGTGTGCAACACTAAGAGTGACCCTGGTGTAAACTGTGGACTCTGGGTGACTATGACGTGTCAATGTGGGTCCATCAGTTGTGACAGATGGATCTCTGCGTGTGGGAAGTCTCTGTACCTTCCTCTCAGTTTGGCTGTGAACCTAAAACTGCTCTAAAAAATATAATCTATTAATCAAAAAAATGGGATTTTGCAGTGACCAAAACCAACAGGAATGCTGCCCTAATCGGACTTAGGGTCCGGCAGGAAAGACGAGCCCTGAGCAGGAGAACACAGTGTGAACCGAAGCGTGTTAGGACAGAAGTCTCAGCTCCGGTCAGTAGGAAGGAGTCTTTGTGGGGAGCTGTCGTGGAGGGTACAGTCATTTCGTCACGTTCTGTTTTAGCAGGGACACCGCCAGTCCCATGGTCCCAGAACTCTGATGCGGCTTTTCTAGACCTTTTCTCGGCACCTTCCTTCTCGTTGGAATCTCCGGTGCCTCAACATGGTGGCCGAACTCATGAGGACGGTGAACCCTTGTTTCACCTTCAAGAAAGGTGTCTGAGGAAGAGGAGGGGAAAGGAGAGTTGGGAAGAGAGGATGAGAGCTCGCAGGGGAGAGGTGGCAGAGTGGTGGGCTCAGGGCTGTGGGGTCACAGCCCCCAGGGACCCCATGGGTACCCGAGGCAGCTGCGGACGGGCTCCCCCGAGGGACAGGATGCTGTCACGGGCCCAGCCCAGCCTGGGAGCAGGAGCCAAGGCTGCAGCCTGAGTCTGACCCTGTGGTTCCTCCCAGCGCCGCCTCGACTGTGCCTTGGCTTGGTGGCCCCCACACTGGGTGCTGTTAGCTACCTGACTCGGTAGGTATCCAGTGAGCATCTCCCATGTGCTCACAGCCCAGGGGCCACAGGGACACTTGGGCTGCCTGGCTCAGCTCCACAGCCCCTGCGGGACCCCCAGGCAGAGCGGGAGGTGCAGGGCGGGGTTGGGAGCGGGCATGAGCTCCAGCGAACTTCCCTGAGTTAGGCGCTGGCTCCAAGGCAGGTGCTGCCTTTAAAGAAAAGAACCAAGTGTGCTGGCAAAGCAAGGCCTTTCTTACACCGTGCGAAAGCGCTGGGTCTTCCCTCTGCCGGGGCACACGGGCCCAGCGTTTGCTCCCTGGTCCCCCGCTCCTCCTCGCCCGAGAGGGTTCCCGTGGGCTGTCCTCCACTGGCAGATGAACAAAACCCAGCCAAGACCAAACACATTTTTGCATTCAGTCTCAAATGCTCAAAGGAACAGTTTTTCTGAGATTACACATTTTTCTAGCATTATGCTCTACATGAGTATGCAAAACAATGAAGTGGAATTATTCTTTTTTTGACATTTTCGCGGACCACACAGAGGATTCTTCTGGGAGGTGGGGTGGGGGGACCCAGGGCTGGTGTGTGCCTGGACGAGAGAGATGCCTGGGTGTGAGTTTGCTGAGTGGGGGGTCGACTACCTCCTTGCCCAGCCTTTAGAGCTTTCTGGAACATCTCTGGGTAGGGCCACTTCCTCAAATCCAGGGCAGTTGCCAGAGAGGATCGCTGCTTCTGCGTGCTGGGAGGGCCGTGTGGGATACAGGGAGGACACATGGGTTTACATCCCAGCCCTACCACTTCCTGTCGGATTGAACTTGGACAAGTCACTCAACCCCTGTGAGCCTCTGTTTTCTCACTTGTGAAAGGGGAAAGTGTAAACAGTGGGGCCTTGATGGGGGTGGGAATGAGAGAATGAAGGGCCTGAAGGGAGGCCCTGGCCCCCCTCCACCACCCCACAGCTGCCCTTGCTTTTTCGTTTTACTTCTCGGGCTTTCTCTTCAGTTTTCCTTGCAAAAGGCTCCCCAGACCCATTAAATCTGAACCTGAGGGTGAGACCGGGCATGGGTATTTTTTCACAGTTCCTGGGTGACTCTGTCAGCTGCCCTGAAAGACCAAGGCGAACAGGGACCGCAGAAGGCGTTAGGAGGCTGCGGGTCTCTTGGGATTATGCAGGGACACCTCGCCTGCCCACGGAAGAGATCCTTACACCCTGGGTTTAACTGTCACGGATTTGACCGTGCAAAATGTCAGAGGTCCGTGGCGTTCAGTGATTTGTGACTTGCTGGGCTGGAGCTGCTTGGTCGGCTGAGCCCCTGCAGCTGGTGGTCCCGGCTCCCCCGTGCGCAGCACAGGGCAGCCCCGAGGAAGGGACACAAAGCCTGTTTCTTTCTGGGAGTTGGTCCCCAAACAAGGCCAGCTGCTAGCGCTGGTGTAGGAAACCAGGGAGAGTGAAGAAGAGGTTCAAGAGTGCGATGGTTCCAAGCCAGAAGATAGAATTTGGGGTAAATCGAAGAGGGGCCGTCCTGTGTGGCCGTAGCTTTCGTCTGTGCCGTGAGCACCTGCGGAGCTGAACACTGGGCTACTGGGGGTCGCTGTCTGTCGTAGCCCAGGCCCTGTCTCACAGGTCCCTCTGTGCTATCCCAGCACGTCAGGGAACGTGCACTTTCCACAGGGCCTTTGGATGCTTCCAGTTCTGCTTCCCGATGTCTCCCATCGGCAGTAGGGACCAGGGCATCTTTGTAAGAAGGTCTGAACACGGATAGAGTGGGGTGCCGTCTCCACAGTCTCGTCGCCTGATACCTTTGCTGGCATCAGGGAAGGAAGGCGCAGAGGAGGATGCACGGCTATCTTGGGAGGCAAGGGGGGCCAGGGGAATTTCTTTAAAACATGAAACAAAACCACCTTGAGTTACACCTGAAAAGATCCCCACAAAGCTGTGAATTGTAGAACAGAAGTTTGTTGGTGAAACAAAAACTCAGTTTGGGAGCTGAAAAGTGTCTACATCAATCTCTGAATTGTGGGTGGAGATTCTCTAAGTTGTCCGCCGCCCCTGCCTCCCTGAGGCTGGGCTGGGTGCGGCTGAACCCCAGAGCCAGAGCTGGATGGAGGACACCAGTGGACCCCTCCAGGTCACCTGGAGAGAGCGGGCTAGGCCCCGTGTGCCCTGAACCCTCTTTATTTGGGTCCAACCCCGGGAGGTGCTCGGAGCAGCAGCTAATAAACAGAGATGCCTTCCCTTCCATCCACAGGTACCGAGTGAACTTCAGACCCAGATACGTCACTCGGTACAAGACGGTGACGCAGCTGGAATGGAGGTGCTGCCCTGGCTTTAGAGGGGGAGACTGCCAGGAAGGTCCCAGAGACCCCATGAAGACCCCCCACCCTACACCCGCTCGGCCTCGGAACAGCATGAAGAAAGCCACAGGTAACTTATTTGTGCTCTGCTGGTACTCGTGGCCACCTGTAGCATTCCCAGTGCTCCTTCAAACAATAGGATTTATGATGTACAATGGTGAGCTTTCCAGGTTCTTCGAATAACACATGTAATCATGCTCTGGTTTTTACTTAGCCCCATAAATCTGAATTTTAAGGAGTTACAATTGTTTTTTTTTTTTTAAATAGATAAATAGAATCATTCTCACTACGTTCAGGATGAGATATTTGCAAAGCTAACCCCCAAGTTAGAATTTCCCCTGTAGTTCACCTTTGCTTTTAAGTGTAAGAGAATGACTTTTATGGATAAAAACTTTTTGGCATTTTGCTCTATGTCGTCAGGTCCTCTCTTTGAGTTGAGTCACAATTATGCAGCCTGGGTTTTCTTACGAAATTAAGTGTTTAAGTCACCTTTATTTATTTATTTATTTATTTATTTTTAAGTCACCTTTAAATGATCACATTTTCCCATGAGGTGTTTTCAATCTTGAAACTGATAGTGTTTCCCAACATTGTCCCCAAAATAGATTTTTAAATAATTTTTAGTTAGAAAATTAACATATCAATTAAAGAATGTTTATAAAATACAGGAAAAATATTTAAGGATACATAATTTCACCTCCAAATGAGAACTACTGTTAACATTTTGTAATAGAACTAATATTACTCTTTTCCCGCTATCTGCATACACATTTTGTTAAAGAAAAATTCATTCATTCATCCCAAAAATATTTCTTGAGTTTCTATATCTGGCAGGCTCTGCACTAGGGACCTGGGATGAGTGGAAAACAAGGGGGACATAATCCCCAACTCATGGAAGACAAGCATTAGACAGTCATTACAGTAAATCATGACGGGTACTGTGATGGTGGGGGCTGGTGGATCGTAGTAGTTTCAGTTTTAGTTTTAATTTTAATTTTATCAAAGTGTAAACATATATGTAAAGTTGAATAGCTTTATAAGGACTAACAGGAAAAACAATCCACGGCCCCCAACACACACACACTTTTCCTTCCCAGAGGTGCTTTAAACTCTTCATGTGGGTCTTTTGGAACTTACTTCACATCTACTGGCTTCTCATCATGGAAGGTGAGGTTTTAACTCCCTTTCACCCACTTTAAAGACACTTTCCTATAACCCCCATCCTTCGTATACATTCTTACTTATTTAATATTCAGTGTGTACATCATAGTAATTTTGTAGATAATATTTACAGCTGAGCCATGTAGTGTGCCATGAATAGGTTTTCTTTCCTACACAGCTATTTGATTCCTATGAGTTAATAATTGTCTTATGTGTTTCCTTTGTTAGGTTCTCTATTTTGTTATCCCTAGTTCAACCTAAACTCATCTCCTGTTATTTAAATATCCCTTCCTTATGTCCAGACATAGCAGTTTCATCTTCTTGAAGAAATCTCCCTTGAACCTTCTCACTTGCCCCACCCGGCTTGGCCATCCTCTTTCTCTTTCGTCACCTGGGACTTTAACTTCCTTCTCCTACTGGAGTCCCTGTTTCCTGTGTCCGCTGCTCACTCTGGGATTATTCTCTTGTTTTTCTTGAGCACATCTTCCAGTAGCTTCAAGTGAAGATTGCAAGGGAGGGTAAACTCTTTGATACTTTATAATCTGAAAATATTTTTACTCTAGTTTCAGAATTCTAGGTTGGAAATCATTTCCTTCAGATTTTTGAAAACATTGTTCAGTTTTCCTCTAACTTCCAATAGTGCTGCTAAGAAGTCCAAAGCCATTCTGATTTCCAATTTTTTTTGTGTGTGACTTGGGTGTGTTTTGTGGTCTCTCTCCTTTCCCCCACCCCCCATTTTAGTGGGATTGTAGGAGAGAGGGAAAGGAATGCTTATTCTCAATCCACTATCATTATAAAGAACATACTATTTTTGGAACTTTTTACTTAATCTATAATGAACAGCCTTCCATGTCATTAAATAGTCTACAGTATCACTTAATGGCTTCAGAGAATGTGATTGTTTGAACCCAATTGTTGGTCACTTAGGTGGTTTGTAATTTTTTGCTGTTATAGATAATATTTGAAAAAGCATCTTTTCTTATTAAATTTTTGCACTCATCCCTGATTGTTTCCTAGATTAAATTTTAGAAGTGTAGTTGCATCATTAAAAGGATTCTGAGTATTTTGATAACATATTTCCAAATTATCCTTCGAAAAAGTTGTAGCAATTTGCACAGTCACCAGTGGTATTTGAGAGAAGCATTTCCTTATATTCTTGATCTTCCCCCCAACTCTACTGCCTTTTGTTTTCATTTCCTTTGCCCAGAATAGCATTTTAGTTGCGTATGATTCAATAACTTGTTTTCTTCTCTTAGTGTCTTGAGAGAGAGAGTAAAATTTTCCAGTATGGAAAATAAGGTGTTCTTTATAGTTCTCTGCAAGAAAAAAGATGCTTGGGAGTTTGGACATCTGAATTTCAGTATTGGTTTTACCACTAACTTAATTTTAATTAATAATAGCTGCTGTTAGATCTTGTGCAAAAGTTTAGAGGAGGAAAAAACAATGACCATTAAATTCAAATATCTACAACATTCTAAATTTACTTCCAGTGTTTTTCAGTGTAGTACGTTAATACATTTTATTTAATTGTAATTTATACTTTGTTATTTTTACTTTGCATGATATATCTCACTATAGTCACCAGGCTTGTCCACATTAACTCCTTCCAGTATTCCTTGTCCTCCTGCATTCAGGGGCATAGTTTGTTTCTTATCCTCCTATTGCTGCAGGTTTTGATAGTCTCCTTTTGTTTATCTCTGTATCTATCCATTTATTTTCATTTTGTGACTTATCATTATCATTGTTATAATAATTTTTCTTCTTTTGGACTGTTTCCTTGGGAATATTTTCTCAAAATAGGATTATTCAAAATTCAGTAATTCAACATTTGCATTCTTCTTCATTTTTAAGAGCAGGGGTCTCACTGTGTTGAACCCCAGACTGGCCTTGAACTCCTGGGCTCAAGTGATCCTCCCAAGTAGTTGGAACTATAGGCATGCGCCACCACACCGGCCGACTTTCTATGTGCGTATTCTTGGACTTAGTGAATCTTACTATATATGGCCAGATGGCTCTATTATTAGGAAACACTAATAGAATAGTTGCTTTATTTCTCTGTTGCTTTGCAGTTCTCTAATTGCAAAACAGGGCTAAACAATGTCTAAGAGACTCTTTTAGCATAGGGATGCCAAGAAAAGTAAAAGATAAAACATTCAGGCTTGCTTTGAGGACAACTTCAGATGATGTGAGATCATCTGATATCATCATCCAACAGCTAATGGGTGGATCTTGCTAAAGTGGCTTCTTGTGGTTTTACACCATGTAGTCAACCCTTGGGGTGTGGCTGCAGTTCACTAATGTGAGAATGAAGTGTTCATATGATAAAAGTAGATCATGACTATTTATCTTTAAGGTGAAAGGGACCACTGGTTATCTGTTAGGTGCTATGTACTTTTTTTTTTTTTTTTTTTTGGAGACAGTCTTGCTCTATCTAGCTAGAGTGCAGTGGCATCATCATAGCTCACTGCAACCTCAAACTCCTGGGCTCAAGTGATCCTTCTACCTCAGCCTTCCAAGTAGCTGGAACTACAGGTGTGTCACCACACCACTAATTTTTTCTGTTTTTAGTAGAGGTGGGGTCTTGCTCTTGCTCAGGCTGGTCTCGAATTCCTGACCTCAAGCAATCCTCCTGCCTCAGCCTCCCAGAGTGCTAGGATTACAGGCCTGAGCTGTTGTACCTGGTGATGTATATATTCTTTTAACAGCTCTAGAAGAGACTGTACCTCCACTTTATAGATGAGGGGATTATTGCTCACAGACATTAATGAACTTGCTCGAGGGCTAACAGTAAATAGCAGAGCCAGCATGCCAGTAGGGGTCTAGTTAACCCTAAAGCCCATATTGTTTTCCACTACCACAATAATTACCTACAGTTAGATAGATGGCTGGAGGTGAAGGTTCAAGTGTATTCTATAGGTACCCTGTTTGTTGTCTTTGCAGAAACTGGCTAAAGGTAGAGAAAACGTTAAGTCACGTTCAACTTTTTCTTTATTACAGATAATAATGAACCAAGCCAAGTCTCAGAGCCCAGGAAGACTTTGTCCCCAACTGCCGCAGAACCAAGCCAGGTGGTAGATCCAAAACAGGGGCCCCAGGAACTTCAGGAAAAGAAAATCCAGGTGCTCGAGGAGAAGGTTCTCCGACTCACGAGGACAGTTCTTGACCTCCAGTCCTCCCTGGCTGGAGTGAATGAAAACCTCAAACATGCCACTCAGGACGATGCCAGTAAAACTCGGCCACCGTGGCTTGGCAGCCGGCACCCCCAGCCTGATGTTGCCGCCGGTGGAGACACAGAAACGGGCCAGCGTCCTGGCATGAAGGACATCAAGTCCGAACTGGCTGAAGTCAAAGACACTCTGAAGACCAAGAGCGACAAGCTGGAAGAGCTGGACGGGAAAGTGAAGGGTTACGAGGGGCAGCTCAGGCAGCTCCAGGAGGCTGCGCAGGGCCCCACGGTGACCATGACCACCAGCGAACTCTACCAGGCCTACGTGGACAGCAGGATCGACGCCCTGCGGGAGGAGCTCATGGAGGGCATGGACAGGAAGCTGGCCGACCTGAAGAACTCGTGCGAGTACAAGCTGCTCGGCGGCCAGCAGTGTGACGACTATGGCAGCAGCTACCTGGGAGTCATAGAGCTGATCGGGGAGAAGGAGACGAGTCTGCGAAAAGAGATAAACGACCTCCGAGCCCGGATACAGGAGCCTTCAGCACAGCCAAACTGCTGTGACGGCAAGAAGAATGCTGACTTCGGTCAACAGATCAAGACGCTAGACCAGAAAATTGAGAGAGTCGCTGAAGCCACCAGGATGCTGAACGGTCGGCTGGACAACGAGTTTGACCGCCTGGCGGTTCCAGAGCCGGAGGTGGACTTTGACGCCAGATGGAATGAACTAGATGCGAGGATCAACGTGACAGAGAAGAACGCCGAGGAACACTGCTTCTACATTGAGGAAACCCTCCGGGGGACCATTAATGGGGAGGTGGATGACTTGAAGCAACTTGTTGATCAGAAGATACAGTCTCTGGAAGACCGTCTGGGCCCCGTTCTCCTACAGGCGGCCAATGACACGGACGTGGGATTCATCCCCCGCGGGTCGGCCCCGCCAGGCACGTCGGGGTCAGGGAATGAACAGGTCGTGATGGAATTAAACCGCCTGAAGGACAAAGTTCAAGTCGTTGAGGACATCTGCCTGCGGAACTTCCAGGCAGAGCCTCACGGGAGAGAAGGCGCTTGGCCAAACACAGCGCATGACAGCTGGCGCCTCTGGAAATCTCTAAACGACACGATGCATAGGAAGTTTCAAGAAACCGAACGGAGCATCCAGAAACTTCAACGGGACTTTAGTTTTCTTTATTCTCAACTAAAGCACACAGAAAACAATGTGACTCATCTTCGGAATGAAATGAGCAATTGCAAGGCAGGTAAAAATGCTGGAGTGGGGGGGTTCGCGAAGGTGGGTGAGCAAGAAAGGACCGTGGAGACCCCCCCGGCCCTCCAGGACCTGGTGGCTCATTGCTGCGGCCGGCTGGAGGAGAGGTGGCACAGCTTCCAGAGCCAGGTCCTCTCTGAGCTGGACACGTGCAAGGAAAACATGCATGGGGCCCAGAGGGACATCTCCGTGGTGGAGGGCAGGGTGTCCCACATGGAGCAAACCTGCAGCAAACTGGACGCCATCTCAGGAAGTCTTCAGAGGATCAAGGAGGGACTCACCAGGCACGTCAGCAGCCTGTGGACCTGTGTCCGGCAGATGAACGGGACGCTCAGGGCGCACTCCAGAGACATTTCTGGCCTGAAGAATTCAGTCCAGCAGTTCTATAGCCACGTTTTCCAGATTTCTACTGATTTGCAAGATCTGGTCAAATTTCAACCATCAGCAAGTAAGTTGAAACTCACAATTCCATTTCTTGTATTTATTTGCAGCACGTGACAGTATTACACTAGATTTTAGACAGTTTGTGGAATTAACTAAATTCCATCCGTGCTACCCAAAGTGTGGTCCATAGATGGGTGCCGGTTTGTGACTCGTTGGGTGCTGGGTAGCAATGAGATAAATACTAACACCGAGAGTACGTATCTAGGAACTTTTTAAATAATTTGACATCACCGTGGCATTCAAGCATGTGATCTGTGTATTTTAAAAAAGTACTAGTCCACAACAAATTGGAAATAAAAAAGGAATATTAGTTCTCTTTACTGCAGGTGGCAGAATGTGATCTGTACGATCACGTTGGTGAGCTTATTAGCATTGCGGTCAGATTGTTGGCATAACACCGTGGGGCGCTGGTGGGTGTTGCTGTCCCGTCTTCTCCCTGGGGGAGTCTCCTAATCTGTTCACCTCTCTACAAGCATCGCTTTCTGTTTATGTCATTATAATCTTTGTTGTTACCATCTTTGGGCCACCTCCTGTTCCCTCAAATCCAGGGCTCAGGGGATGGTGGACAGGTGGTGTCATATTCATTGGCAGAGACCAAGATTGTGGATGAAAGTAGGAACTTCTGAAGCCCTGCAGTGCCTGGATCCCGGAGGCTCATCAGTGTGCTGAGAGCAAGGCTTTTGCTACGTCTCAGACTCTCGGCAAATGTTTGTTGAGTGAATGAATGGTCCCTTTATAGTCTTGAGTAATATATGCAATAGAGTTAATTTTTTTTGTTCCTTCAGAGCTAACCACATAGTCCCTGAAGGACAGAGCTTCTCTTGCACCTGGGTTCTTTCTTTGAGGTGGCCTCAGTAGCGAGCAGCCTTCTCTGCTGGGAGACGGGGTGAAAGGAAGAGGGAGCTCACGTGTACTGAGTACTTTCTATTCGGCCCTGGGAGAGTCCCTTCAGGGACGCAGCCGATTAGCCCCACCACAGCCTCACACAGAAGGTGTGCTGTTCTCCAGAGGGAAAGTGTGTCCGAAGTCACACAGTGTTACGTGGTGGAGGCAGGATTAGAACCCAGGCTGGGCTGCATCCAAGAACCGTTGTCTTCAGTGCAGCCCACGACTCCTTCCTGTCTCCCAGAGCTGAGCGCAGACTTACCTGGTCCACAGGCGCTTGCGGAGGGCCAGCCTTGTGCCCAGAAGGAGCCTGTTTCCTGACCTCCCCTGTCCTTGCTGTCTTTCCTCCTGTCCTCCCTGTCTGGACTTTCAGCTCCGGGCGACGCACTGAGCTGAGACTTCACAGCCTCCGTGAGCCTGTGGGATGTTATGATTGGGTCCCAGCTGAGACATGAAGCCCAAGGGGGGAAGGTTACAACATGGCAGGCAGATGAGTCCTAGCCTGGCCGAGGAGAGCCTGGGCCTGTCCCGGCACCTCAGGGGCTGTGGGGAGGGTCCCCAGAGCCTGGTGCTTATCTCGCAGATAAGGAGCCACCAGGCTGAACAGGACCAGCTCAGCCTGCTGCGCGCTATTTATAACCTGCCCCTTCCCCCCAGGCCCACTCCGCTCCTGTATCTCTGGAATGTCGAGTAAAGGTCACAAGCCTCTGTGTGTGTTCATAGAAGGATTTGTCCCTTGTGGCGACAGTGCTGTCTGGGCTGTGCTTTGTAATAACAGATTGAACCAGATATTTCCAGTTGATTTGCAACTGTGTGGCAGCGTGGGAAGCCGTGTGCGCGCTCTCCCGTTTGTTGCGGTAGGAGCTGGAGGCGAATGCCTTCAAAGAGAATGTGGCTTCCAGAACATTATCCTTTTGGACTGAACGCATGTTGTGACTGTAGACAGCATAGACTTTCGAGAATTTCACTGACTGAAAAGATCCAGAAATAAACAAGAGGTCCTGACGCATCCTTGTGTGGCACCCAGGTCTGGGAGACGGAACCTGAGTGTCAGAGGTCCCTGGGTGAACCTGGAGCTAAGATCACAATGAAAGTCACACGTCCATCAGTTGAGTCAACAGAACCCTTATTGAGCACCTACTGTGTGCCAGGCTGTGTGAGGGGAATGGAGAAGAGTATGCCTGACCCTAACTCTCAGACCATTTTCAGTCACAGTGGGAAAGAGACACACAGGTCTGCAGGGAGAATGAACGAGATTGTTTGTGAAAGCCCAGTGAGGGGCGGAGGGTTTATACTTCCAGTTCATAAGACCTTATCGAGCCTCTGTTATGTGGTAGGCGATGGCTGTGTGTGGGGTATGCGGATGAAATGACAGTCTGGTGGGGAAACAGCAGACAGAGGTGGCCACGGGAATGGGGCTCACATGAGCCGCACTGGGCACGAGGACAAGCACCCAGGCCACTGAGGAAGTCAGGGGGGGCTTCTCAGGGGGGAGAGCCCTGCCCCGAGCCCTCAAGGTTGAGCAGGTGTTTACTGAGCAGTGTTCAGAGGCTGGCAGGGTGAGGAGTGAGGGGAGATGATGGGAGAAACTTCTGGAAGGAGGTGTTACTGGATCTGAGGGATGCGTAGGATTCAGAAAGCAGGAGGAGAGGGCATTGCTGGTGAGGACTTGGTGTGAAGGGATCAGTTGTTTACTACTGTGTAACAATTTACCCCTAATCTTGGTGGCTTTAAAACAACAAAGATGTATTATTTTCCATTATTCTGTGGGTCAGGAATTCAGGTAGGGCTTGGCTTAGCGATTCTTCTGCTCTGTGTGGTGTCAGAGTCTCCCAAACTGAGTCTCCCACTCAGTTTGCAGTTGGCTGGAAGGTCCAGGAAGACTCAGTCAAATGTCTACGTCTCGGTGCTCCTCCATGTGGCCTCTCTCGCCACGTGGCTACTTGGGCTTCCTCATAGCATGGTGGTCTCCAGTAGTTGGACTTAGGGCGACTGGCTCGTGAAGGGAAGCAGAAGCTGCTGGGCCTCCTACAGGCTAGGCCCAGGGCTGGAGTGGCATCACTTCTGCCGCGTTCTACCGGTCAGAGCAGGTCGGCTCTTGAAGGGTGTTGTGGCTTGTATGTGTGGGCAAGGTGGTCTTCATATCTTCTAGGTTCATAAGTGAGGATGTGTGGCAGGTTTGACCACTAAGCACATTGCTGGGTCAGGGATACACGCTCTGGTGCTTCTGCTCGGTGCATTGCCCATTCACAGATCCTGTTCTGCTCTTTGGAAGCATCACTCAGGGGGCTGGAAGAAGGGGCTTCAGCTGACGCTCAGATAGATCCAAGTCCTTCCATCAGGACAGGTATTCTTCCCTGGGGTTTAAAGGAATGTTTGATTATTATTTTTTTGGACAAAAGGTCCATGGATTTCATCTAGGACTCGGAGGGGTGCCTAACTTCCAAAAGATGCAGAACCACTGTATCATGCTATTACTTTCTCACCTTCAGCTCGGTGAAGTGGGTGTGATGCCCCTCTCCTGACTAACACGAGCCAGCCCATGCATTCGTACATTCCTTCATTCAACAGGTATTTACTAAGACATGGCTTAGTGCTGGGGTTGCAGCCCTCGCAGATCTTACACCCCACGGGGGAAGGCAGACAGTGGCCAGCCATACAGTGAGGACCTGATTTCAGTTAGCTGTCAGTGCCATGAGCAAACATAAAACAGCAAGGCGACAGAGAATGGGGGGCAGGGGTCTATTTTAGGTGAAGGGTCAGGGAAGGCTGCTGTGGAGATGCCATTTGCACAGAGATGTGAATAAGGTGAGGCTCTGCAGAGATCCATGTAATAAAATGGTCCTGGCAGAGGGAACGGCATGTTCAAAGGTCCTGAGGCAGGAGTGAGGTTGCCCTTTTGAAAAACTCAGAATTTCAGTTTGGCCAAGTGTATGAGCAAGGCAGGAGGATATACACAATGAAGTCAAAGACAGGCTAGAACCAGATCAGGCAGGGCTTTAGAGGCTATGATAAGGGATTTGGATTTTAAGTACCATGAGAAAGTATTGAAGGATTTTGGGCCAGGAAGTGATTATTTCCCAGGTTTGAAAAGCCAGCTCGTCTGCGCTAGCTCTGTGACTTTGGGAAAGTTATCTTGGTACCTAATGCCTCCATTTTTTCATCTATAAATTGGAAGTAGTAAGAATGGGCCGGTGCAGTGGCTCAGGCCTCTAATCCTGTCACTTTGGGAGGCTGGGCAGGAGGATCACTTGAGGTCAGAAGTTCGAGACCAGCCTAAGCAAAGAGCGAGGCCCTGTCTCTACTAAAAATAGAAAAATTAGCCGGGCATGGTGGTTGCGAGCCTGTAGTCCCAGCTACTGGGAAGGCTGAGGCAGGAGTGTCATCTGAGCCCAGGAATGTGAGGTTGCTGTGAGCTATGATGATGCCACACTGTACTCTAGCCTGGGCGACAGAGCAAGACTCTGTCTAAAAAAAAAAAAAAAAAAAAAGGAATAATGATACCTACCTCAAGAAGTTGGTTATGAGCCTTAACACTCATAAGTATAGTGCCTGGCAGTTGATAATCACTCAATAAATATTACCTATTATTTTAACTCTGTCCCCTACAATGGGTGTTTAATCTGCTCCTGGCTGAGCTTTTCTCCCTCTCTCTTGCTACAAACCTGTAGCCTCAGAGGAGTGACAGCCTGTAAATCCAGCCCCAGCAGGGAGAGAGGGGTGGGGACGCTGTAGATGGCCACAGGGTGTTTTCCCTCTTTCCTTTTCTTTTTCTTCTTTTCTAAATTAGGGATCAGGTACTGAGTGTAAAAAGCCTAGGAATCTCTCCTCCTGGCATTCACAAATTCATGAACAAATACTTTTGTTGCCCAGAGCTCATCACTTATGAACAAATTAGGTTCCAAGTGAAAAGGAGGTTCCTACGCCCTTTGCTCTCCGTGCAGTGAGGCCACAGGACCCAGCCTGCCCTCGATCCGTCCTTCATCTCAGCGGCACCCTCTTCCGTTCCTTTTCCCCCAGTTGCCCGCATTTACCCACTCACACTTCAGTGTGTGGCTGTAGGTGGACGCTCACTGATATCCCCACAAGCAGGGGTGTGTCCTGGCCTCCAGGGTCCGGCCCCCCAGGCGTGGGCGACCAGTGGAGGGTGTCTTCCTGCCTGGGACCCGGGACCGCCCTGGGCTGCGACCCAAGCGGCGGCGTTGGCATGCAGAGGCTGAGCCTTGGCCGGGCCCGAGTCCTACTGTTCCTCTTCCCGCTGGGCCAGGAGGCGGGTGCTGGTGGCGAGAGGGCAGCGTGGGCAGAGGGAGGTGGCTGTGCCCAGGCGAGTCTCTCTCCCCACATCGTGCGTCCAAGAGGGGACGCCTGCGTGGATGCCGCAGCCGGGTCTCAGCACACTCCAGGGACAGCAGCATCCCCTCCCTTTCCGCTCTCCTGCCCCTTTCTGCTCATGTCTCCGGTCATTTTTCATCACGACATTTTATTTACGGTGTTACAGATCTTAGTAAGAATCCTATTGTTATCAAATTGCTTAAGTTAAGCTGTAAGAATAAAAGAGCGTGGACTATTCAAAGGAACAAACACTTAACCAGAAAGCCTGGCCAAGTGACACCAGCATTCTGACTGCTGTGGCCCTCGTCTTGCAATCAGCTGAGTTTGGGGCCAGGTTAGGCCCAAGATAGCGTGGTGTCCTAGAGTTTTAGAAATATGCAAAGGCTAAATAAACGGCAAATGTTCAGGCCATGCTGAGCTCCTGGCAACCACACCCTCTAACCCCGTGGGCATCTGGTTTCCGCCCGCTCTGTGGTGGGCCTGAGTAGCAGCCGCTGCTTGTCTCCACCATAACCTCGAACTTGGAACTGCAGCGTTCTGAGAAGTGAACTTTCCCGTAGCTACACGCATAAAACCCGCTGGGACCTTTACCAAAAACTGAGAACTCCCGGGCTCACTCGGGAGATTCCCACTCAGCAGGGATGAAGGGAGGCCCAGGAATTTGGAATTAAATTTGGAATTAAAACAAAAAAAAGCCCCAGGTCTGGTCCCAGAAGTGGAAGGAAGGCTACCCCAGAGGTAGCAGGACGCGCCACCCAGGGCAAGCTGTGCCCAGGAAGAAAGGGGACCGGGGGGAGGAGACAGAATAAACCGGTGACTTTGACACTGCACCAACAAAAGGCCGTGTAGAGTGGCCCCACGTGCAGACCCTGTTCTGTGCTGGTTTTCGGTCTCTCTCCTTATGGCTTAGTACCGTCGCTTTATACTAAGAGTAAGTCTCAAAATCGGGTAACGTGGATCCTCCTTGCCATTTCCATATACATTTTAGAATCAGCTTATGAATTTTCTACCAAAAAAAAAATTCCAAGGGATGCTGAAGTTCAGCCAGGTGAGTCCCCCTGTCTGTGGGGTTCAGCGACAGCAAATCCTTTCCAGTTGAAAGGTATTGCCACAGATTTTAACACAGGGACTACAGCTGCCTTTGTATTTCAATGTTCTGTTGTTTGTGCTTTGGAGAAATTTCGACCCATTTTCCCTGTTTAGCCCTATTCCATGGGGTGTCACCCTTGTTATGTCTGGACTGCTGTTATCCCGGCGTCAATGTGGTCCCTTCTGTGACGCGGCCAATATGGTGCTCCCTCTCACAAGCTCTTCCTTCCAACCGAAGGCAAAACCCGCGCTTAGCCGGCCATTTAGACTGTTCAGGGCATGTACATTTCCCTCCCTATGCTGTCAAGAGAACAACCCAGATTTTCTGTCGATCATCTCAGCCCTGACGCTCCTCCTGCGTGCCCACCTGTCAGCCACGCGGACCGGTGGCCTCCTGTCCTGCAGGGAAGGTCAGCGTCTGTGTCCTCACAGACACCCTCTGTCTAAGCTCACCGCGTACCCCGTCCCCAGTAGGCACCGGAGCCACGGTTTCTCCGACTCTCCTGATGAGTCGAGCCTTTCTCCTGCGTCCGTCCGTGCTGGCGCCGGGCTGCTTCCCGGGAAGTGGAGCTCTGCCGCTCAGCAGGGCAGCCCCCCGTGGAAGCACCTCCCCTTCATCCACTGAGTGTGCCACGGGTCAGTATGTTGATGCATTTTTTTTAATCCGAAATCTTGATCAGCATCTTTAAAATACTTCCCTAGTTGCAGTGTTTGGGCAGCAGGTGTACCCTTTGGATGCCAGGGAGACGAGGTTTTGCCTCGCCCAGACTGCGGATGGGCTGCATCGTGTTTTACAGTCCAGGGGACACAGCCACATCCATCGCCTCCTGCCCAGGTGACAGGCGGGCACTGCAGAGGGAGCCCGTTACGCCGACAAGGACGTTGCAGTGGCTTTCTCACGGCCAGGCCTCAAACTCAGCCCCTGACAGCTCGTGCCAGGCTTCCCCCACAGCCTCTGGTCCTGTGACCAGACCCCACCTGGCCGCCAGGTACAGGGCCAGCCCCTCGGGGCTCCCGTGGGAGGACAGCAGGCGTCCCTGGTCACGGGCAGCCCTGACTCCCGTAACTGGACCGACGGTGTTAACTCAGCTGTAAGACACAGGTTTTAGCAGATCAGCCTCATGGATTATTGGGGATTTTCTGAGAAAAGCCTTTGTTTTAGTAAAACTGAAATTGGCTCTTGAAAAGAGCTTTCGAGGAGAGAGAGTGGCCTTTAACACCTGGGCGTCAGGGTCACGCACGGTGAGGCCAGGACCCTGCCTGCCCTGCTCATGATGGCACAAGGCCCCCCGATGGCGGGCGGGCCGGGGGCCTGTGGCTGGTCTGTCCTTACCGTCCCCCGGGAGTTCAGACATACGGGGAGCAGGCCTTGGCTCGCTCGGAGAATTCATTTCAAATGGCCGTTCCCTGAATTGGAAACACATGCTCGGTTCAGAAAGCCGTCAACTGCCGGAGCCTTGTCTGTCCAGACTGAGCAGGGTGGCGTCCAGCCATTGTCAGGACTTGGGAGTAAACGTGAGCATCTGGAACCCCGCGACGCTGAGGGCTGAGCCGGGGGCTGGGGCTGGGGCTGGGGCTGGGGCTGGGGCTGGGGCTGGGGCTGGGGCTGGGGCTGGGGGCAGTGGTCCAAAGCAAACCCAGCTTCTTCTCTGTGGTCCTTGCTGTGATGTGGCGGGCTGTTCCGGAGCGTCCAGCCCTCCACGGCACATGCACGACTGCCCAGGACAGTCGCTGAGGATGTTTGGCCCAAGCAGTACCTTAGTTAGTTCATTCTTTCTTCCCTGCCTTTCACTTGGTGTGTCAAGTCTGGGTGTTGAGGGAGTGATGGATATAAAAAGGAGAACTGTCATTGTTCTGGGTGTACCAGAACTGCCCCAGTAGGATTTTTGGCACCATTAGGGTGCCCAGTTTAATGGCTGGTGGGAATCGGGGCCGTGGCCCGCGGTGCCTGTCATACATGCAGACTTCTTCCCTTCACCCAGCACATTGCTCAGAGCGTCCAGCCAGGCCCTGTGCCAAGGCCTGTGGGATTCCTGGAAGATAATTCAGATGCTGTCCTCGAGCACTCGTCATCTGGCCAGAGAGGAAAGACATGAGCTGTTGAAAGAGCCCCTGGAGGCCCACGCTGGTTCCTGACCCAGGAACCAGGGCAGATCTGAGATGGCTTCATGGGGGAGGTGGTATTTGAACCCCGGCTTCGGGGCTGGGTGCCGTTTCTCCCAGCGAGGGTGCCAGAAGAGGCCGTCTGGAGGGGTCGTGCACAGTGACAGCAAAGCACACAGCCAGGGCAGTCAGATGAGGGCTGGGCACCGGCACAGATGCTGACAGCGGCGGGAGGAGGTGGGGACGCGGAGTGTCAGAGGAGATTCCATCTGATTTTGTGAGCAGTGGAGAACAATGGAAGATTTTTGGGCAGGAAATAATATGATTAGAATGCCTTCTAAAGAGCATTCTGGAAAAGGTGTGGATGAAGGATTCAAGGGCTATTTCAAAATTAGAATCAGCTGGCCTGAGCCACAACTATGCGAGAGAGAGGGAGGGGGAGATACAGGAGAGGGAAGAGTAACTACGCCTGGATGGGGCGACTGGAGGAATGACGGCGGATTTATTTCAGAGCAAGAGGGCTGGTCTGAAGGGTTCGGTGGGGACAGGGAGGAAAATAAGGACCCGTTTGAGGGGCCTGTACTTTGCTATGTTAGAGGTACTTTGCCAATTGTAATTCATTGACGGCTGTTAAGACTGAGGAAAAGTATTTCTTTTTTCCAGGTTTTGCATGGAGACACATGCACTGGGGTAAAAGGCAGGAGCCCGCGTGGAGGAAGGACAGGGGGCTGGGAGGACGGGAGTGACGCTGGGTTGGAGCAGGTCCAAGGAGAGCCGGCGGTCAGGGCGAGGGCCCGGGCAGGAAGAAAGATGGGGACAGACTCACATGTGCTGGGATTGGAGGGGAAGAGTAGAAACGGGCCCTCAGTGAGTGTCTTCTATAATTAAATTTTATAAAAATAAGCAAAACAGCACTGAGAAGCTTATACGGAAGACCGGCTCCACCGCTCCCTCCCCGACCCTTCTCACGCCACAGAGGCAGCCTCGGGCAGCTCTTCCAGCTGCTTCTCTTCCTCGTTGCTCACCTCTGTGTTTCTAAATTGATCCATCAGCCTTAGACATTGTCTGTTAGCTCCCCTCCTCCCAGTCCCCAACACAGGTATCCTACAACACGTCAACATTCAACCCTGATGTAGTCTGAGCTAAAGAGCTTTCTGTGGTTATGTTGCTTTTCTTCTTTTCTCTGAATCAGTAGTAGTGTCACGTTATTATTTGCTTAGATTTTACGTATCTATTTTGGAGTCTTCCTGCCTTCCAACACCCTCTCAATACAATTTTTTACACCATAAAAAATACCGGATCATTTGTCTAGTCCATTTTTTAAAAAAAATGGGCAACCTCCCTCCTGGAATTCTTGTTCTTCCTGATCCAATCTGGGCTGGTTATTCCCTGGACTTGCTTTGAGATTTTCAATCTGAGCCTGCCTTCCCTGCTGTGCTGGAAATGTCTTTATCCTCTGCCCCGTGTGCGGCGCTTTTCTTTATGGCTCCTTTTCAGTTTATTGCCTTGTGTCAGTGGAGCACATTTTCCAATAGCTTCTTAGAAAAGGTGCTTGAGAGATAGTGCTTTTTATATTTTTAAAATATTGCTTGTCTTAGAAAAACTTTATCCTACTCTCATAATTGATAGATATTTTGGCTGGGTATAGAATTCAAGGTTAACAATTATATTCCCTCAAAATTTATAGACATCGTTCCTCTTGTGTTAGTTTCCGATAGTGTTGAGAAGCCTGCTGATGCCTTTTTATATTTTTTCCCTCAAAAGCTTTGTAATATCTTGTCTTTATTCTCAATGTTCCGAGTATACCTTGGTGTATATGTTTTATTCAATAACTGTGCTAGGATCTTTCATTTTTTTCTGTTCTGGGAATTGATTTTTTGATAATTCTCTCCTTACCACCGCATCACCCCTTTACCCTAGTTTTTAAAAATCCGTTTTTCTGGGAAGGCTGTTTGAGAAATAACTTCTGTTGAAGGGGTCCAGAGCCCTGGCTCTGTGGGTGTGGGGGAAGCCTGTGTTTGAGCTGCTGTATTTACCTTAGGTTTAAAACAAAACTGGACGGCTGGTCAAGGTGCAGTCGCTGATTGTGTCGGGTGGCAAGTGTTCCGCTTTGGAACCTCGGGCATTGCGAGCACCAGACTGAGGAGGTGGGTGGCGTCTTGCTTTGGCAGTGGTTTCTCAACCAGTCCTGGCTATTTTTAGATGTCCTGTGGGAAATTAGGAAGGGCTTTCTGGAAGGCTGGTTCCAGGAACTGATTCAAAGGAGGAAAGGGAGGCAGCTCCCAGCTGCATGGAGGTGGCCATCCCAAGCGGCCAGGGAAAGTGAACCAGGAGGTTCCTCCACTGGAAACGCCCTCGGCTGGTGACCCGGAGGCTGCGGCCCAAGGAAAGGGCATGGCTGCTCCTCCGGGCCTGTGTCCGCTGCAGAGGCAGCCTGAGCTCCCCAACACTGCCCGGGCCAGCCGTGGGGTCTCAGCAGCGGCCCCCAGCAGCCAGCTGGAAAGGCTGCCAGTGGTGGCCCTGAGACTAGCATGTTACAGAGACTGTAAGGTGGCATCAGGTCCCTTTCAGTAATTTATGACGCATCTGTGGTGTCCACATGCAGTGAAATCAGGACATTTTGGGTGCTGGAGCCAAGAATGATGCCCTTTTGGAGCACAGCCATCCATGTACAGAGAGAGGCTGAAAGTCCTCCTGCCTGTGAGGGGTCCCAGCTGGCCTTCTCAGCAGCTCCCCAGGGGACCCGAGGGCAGCCTGACCCACACCTGCTTCAGGAGACGCGAGGCCGCTGTCCCCGAGCTGTCGTGCTGTTATTGCATCCCCCGGTGGGCGATGCCCCAGAGACAGCCACAGTGCAGCCCTTCACAGGGACCTCCGGCCTCCTTGGGCCTCACAGAGGGGACGCGGGACTGGGCGGTGCAGTGCCAGGTTTTTAACCCTGTGTTTCTTTCTGCTTTCCCAATGCTCAGCCGAGGAGCCCTCAGAAGCGCCCCAGCCCCCAGGCCGAGGGAAGCCCCCACAGATGCCCAGATCCTCAACCCCGTCGCCACCAGAGGTCCCCACACAGCTGGCTGGGCTGGAGCCCACCCCGCCACCGCCTCTGAGGCCAAGTGGTCCTCCGCCCCCCGAGGACCCTGCACGACGGCTGCACGCAGGCCAGCGGCCTGTCCTGCCCCAGCGGCCTGTCCTGCCCCAGCGGCCTGTCCTACCCCAGCGGCCTCTGCAGCCACGGCCCCCCGAGGAGAAGCTGCCCCCGCCGGCATGGCCTGGCTGGACAGGGCTGCCGCTCTTGCCCGGCTCCACAGGAGTCATCATGGAGACTGGCGAGGCCGGGCCTCCGGGGAGGACGGGCGTGTCGGGGAGAGGCCTGCCCCAGGGAGTGGACGGCCAGACTGGACAAGGGGCCATCCCCAGCGCCGAAGGCTACGCGGGCGCACCAGGTAAGGCCAGTGCAGCTGCGTGGGGACACACAGGGACTTTGTGGACCTTCAGCCTAAGCCTCGGGGTCTGCTGGAAGGTCTTTGCAGGTCCAGCGTCTCACCCTCAGGGGGACAAGTTCCAAGGGTGCCAGGGCCTGAGGGACCAATTTATGCTCATCAGACATACAGAGGCTGGAGCAGCCCAGGGACGGTGCAATAAATCACACTTAGACATAGAATTGCCCCACGGGCAGCTCATCCATCTTCCCGGCAGGAAGGGTCCTGGAAACTGAGTGTGTGGGCAGCTTGTGTAACAGCAAAGGCAGGTCGCACAGCCAAATGGCGAGGCTGGAGGGCTGTGTCATCACAGGCTTTGGGACCTGGGGCGGCAGCTTCCTGGCCTCTCTGAGGCTCAGGTCTTTCAACTACAAAGTGAGGATGGTAATCGGACCTCAGGAGAAAAGCCCCGTTCAGTGCCTGGTTAGTGTGGGGAACGTCAGCACCACTGATGCGGCCACGGTGGGGGTGGTGTCAGAGTAAAGGCAGGAGGAGAAGACGGATCCCACCATGTGCTGGGGACTGAGCGTCTTGAGCTCCTGCAACAGCACTGGGCAGCCAGCATTAGTTCTATTTTGCAGACAAGGAAACTGAGATTTGGGGCTATAATGTGTACACAGATGACCCTGCTTGGTCACGTCATGGGCCGTAGGACAATGCAAACCAGCCCCCTCTGGGTCAGACCAGGCTGGTCATTAAGGGCACCCAGATGTTGGCAGGGCTGGGGCTGGTCCCCATCAGTGATAGCCTGGTGCATCCATGGCCCCTGAACCCTGCAGCTGCCTGGCAGGCTGGGTCACTGTGGAGAAGACACACACATTTGCTCTCACCAGTCTTTTTTCTATTCTTTCTCAGCCAACCCGAGCTGCAGTGATCACAGCTCTTGGGCAGCTAATTCGGCCTTTTCTATGAGAAGTTTGTCTTGCGTTAGTTCCATGTATCATGGACACGTATACTGTCTTGGGCTACTTGTTCATTCGTTCCTTCATTCATGCATGTATCCACCCACCCACCCACCCGTGCGTGAATCCACATATCCCTCCGCACGGCCATTCATCCACCTATCCACCATCCATTTATCCACGGATGCATCCGTCCACCCACCCGTCCACGCATTCACTTAACAAATGCTGCATTCAGTCTCGTTGATGGCAAAGCCCTTGAACAGATAATGCTACTACAGGGCAAACGTGGTGGTTGGCATGTGTGAGTGACACTCTGTGGACTTCCTGGCCTGGGCCCCAAGGCTCCAGTATCCCATCTTTCTCTTCCCATTCCCGCAGCCAGCCTGCCTCAGTGCCCTCTTCCCTGCAGGGATGAGTGGGCCAGTGAGGATGCAGGGACAGGTGGCTTCAAATATGCCTGTTTCTAGGAAGGCAGCTCCGAGTGGGTGTCCTTGTTCTATGTCTGTTCTTTAGCAATGAAGACTCAATTTGAGGTTCTGAGGTGGATGGACAAAAAAAAAAAAAAAAAGCTCAGAAAAATGAGCTACTGTGTAGGATCTTGTTTGACATTCCATTCCCATTTGGTTTTCCAGGATACCCCGGGTCACCTCCTGTAGCCTCCCCAGGTACGTCTCCCTGGTGGTCTCCGCCCCTCCCCTGCACTTCCTGCCTCCCTCCTCGGTGCTGGTTGCACAGGTCGAGCTGGGGCCCAGCCTTCCCCCCCACAGTGGTGAGACAGGCCTCTGTCCACTGCAGAGGACCAAGCCCCCAAGGTCTGCTCCCCCGAGAGGGCCAGGGTCAGGCCCAAGACAAAGACTTTTCCCTCCTACATGGTCCCAGCCCATTGAGTCTCCCAAGGGGACTGCCGGGTGGGCCTCTGCCCTGTGTGGTCCTGATGGGCTTCCGGGGCGGCAGGCTTTATTGGTCTGGCAATGAGCAAGCAGCTCCCTCCACCATTCCCCTCGCGTACCCAGGGCCTGCCCCCCGCCCCGGCCCCGGCCCCGCCGTGCACGCACAGTCCCACGCCCACAGTCCCACACCCGTCCAGGTCCCCGGGTTCCTCGGGCGGGGCCCTCTGGCACGCAGGTGTGGAGTGCGCTTCCCACGTTCAGGTGACACAAACGGGCCTGTTCTCCAGAGGACAGAACCGCCCAAGAAGCCTCAACCCGCTCACTTGCTTTCTCTGCTGCAGGGGTTCCGGTGCCTTCTCTGGTGTCTTTCTCTGCGGGGCTTACCCAGAAGCCTTTCCCCAGCGACGGGGGCGTCGTCCTCTTTAACAAAGTGCTGGTGAACGACGGGGACGTTTACGACCCTAAGACAGGTTAGTGAAAGGCACATGGTGCCGTCTCTTCCTTCCACCCACATGTGGTGGGGCCCTCCCGTCACTGTCTGGTCCCCTAGGATCTGGGAGGAGGGACACCTGCTCTGGAGATGCTCTGAGTGGGCCCGTGCCGCTGTGCCCAGCTCCACGGGTTTTCTCGCAGAATGTTCCCAGATCACAGGCTGCAGGCCACATGGGTGTGTGACATTCCCCAGTCGTGAGGTCAACACACCAGTCAGCACTCACGTTAGAATCGCTGTTCGTTTTTCAGAGCTGTTTTGTCAGGAAGGCGCTGCCGGCCCCAGCCCACCACGCCCTCTCTCGGGTCTGACTGTCAGGAGGCTCCTCCTTTCAGGACCGTGTGCGTTTATAACGAACAAAGCCAGAGAGGGACTGTCTTCTCCCCGGACAGGGCCTCATGCTCTGCAACAGAATCGTTTCAGAGTCTGTCCACGGCCCTGGCCCCCAGGCCTGGGTTGTCTATGGGGGCCTGAGAGGACAGTGAGCATGGAACTTACCCCCAGGTTCCCAGGGTCCCCTGGGTGGGCTTCCCTGCCAGGACCAGGGCCGGCTGGGCAGAAGTGGGCAGAGCCCCAAGGCAGGTGTGGTGAGGCCCTCTTGGCCTGGGCCCTTCCCAGGCTGAGCCCTCGGCAGCCTCTGTTCTCCATCACCCCCCATGAACAGGTCCTCCCCAAGGGGCCAGTGGATTTTAGGGAGGCTTTGCTGCCCATACGCCATTGGGAAGAGGGGCACTTGACTGCCCTCTCAGTAGGTGCTGGCCCCGATCCTCACCTGGCCACTGCCTGGCTAAATCTCCCCTCTTAGGGCAGTGGCTCTTAAGGGTTAGCATAAAGTCACCTGCAGCACTTGGAAAAATCTGGTCCCCCAGGCCTACTGGGCGAAGCTCGGCATCTGAGACAGGTCGGGGGGGAGGGGTGCCGCGGCATCCACCTGTGCCCCCGCAAGCCCCTGGGCCTCTGCTGAGTTGCCACGGCCTTTGGGGTCAGGCTGCCCTCCTCAGCCACTCCTTGCTGCCTTGCTGATCTTTGCGAGCAGGGTCAGTGACTGATGTTTCCTGCATTCCCAGAACTAGTTTCATGTAAAACAGATGCTCAGTAAACGCTGGGGAGCGCGTGAGGCTTCACTGCAGGTGGACTCCAGCAAAGACAGAGCCAAGCCCAGAGTGCCAGAGCCAGCCGCCTTGGGCAAGATTCCAGCAGCTCTAAATTACTCGTTGCCCACAGCTGGGCAAGGGGCCACGCAGCCCAGCCTTTGCTGTTTTTCAGGGCAGACTGAAGGCCCAGGCCCAAGGGGCCACGCAGCCCAGCCTTTGCTGTTTTTCAGGGCAGACTGTAAGGCCCAGGCCCCTGAGGTCCACCCCTTTTTAGCTCCAGGCCTGCGGTCAGTGCGCTTTGCACAGACCCTGGGAGGTAGCTGCTCCTGCCAGCCTTTGCGGAGGGCTGACTCTGCAAATAGTACATTTACAAACCTTATTTATTCCTCATCTCTAGCCTCCAGGCCCAGAACATGTGGGCTGAGTGGCAGTGCCATGCGTGTATGCCACCTGTGTACTTGTCCAGCAGGGACACTGGCCCTTCTGCATGAGGAGGGCTGGCCTGGGCTCCTGGGGTATTTGGTCTTGCCTCATGGCTGTTGTGCCCAGCAGCCCAGCCTTGAGCCTGATTGTAAGTTGGCTGGAGATGCTCTTAGTAGGGAAGAAATGCTCCAAGAGGCACCCTTGGGTCAGTGGCAAAAAGCAGCTGAGGTGGCCTCAGTCACGGGCACCTGCAGGTGGGTGCAGCATAAAAGCGACTAGCTTCCCCCATCCAGCTGTCTCGGTTTGCCCAGGACTGTCAAGTGCTAGAAAGATGGCCAGTCCCCCACGTCCAGATTAACTTACTGCCCACGGCATGGGCTGTGATGGCATCAGATGAACTCGTGTCTGCCTTCCTCCCAGGGGTCTTCACGGCACCATACGACGGGCGCTACCTTATCACGGCCACCCTCACGCCTGAGAGAGATGCCTACGTGGAGGCGGTGCTGTCCGTGTCCAACGCCAGTGTGGCCCAGCTGCACACAGCCGGGTACAGGAGGGAGTTCCTGGAATACCACCAGCCCCCAGGGGCTCTGCACACCTGCGGGGGCCCCGGGGCCTTCCACCTCATCGTCCACTTGAAGGCAGGAGATGGAGTCAACATCGTGGTGACTGGGGGCAGGCTGGCGCACACAGACTTTGACGAAATGTACTCCACGTTCAGTGGGGTGTTTTTATATCCTTTCCTTTCCCACCTCTAGGGTGCTGGGGAGAGGTACGGGGAAAGAGCTGTAAAAACTCTGAAGCTTTAATATATTTGGTTTCGGTACGTACTGGAGCACTGGTCTAGAGTTTTCTGCCCCCACCACCTCCCCCAGCATGAAGGCCATCCAGGCCACCACACCTCACGGCGTCCAGGCAGGCAGTGAGGAGTGAGGCGCAAGGTCAGTGTGGCCACTGGTTTTTCTGTCACTCTAACTGGACAACTGGAAGACTTAAAGGCCCTCTTGCTCGTGAGCCAGATCCTCCCTGGCATCTTGCCAGCCTCCAGCTCCACTCTGAGGGTTCCTGGGTTCCACCTGCTCCCCCAGGGGACAGGCTGGGGGCTGGTGTCCTGCTGATGGAGGGGGAGGAGCTGCTGGGCTAAGACTGCCCTGGCTGATCTTTACTGGAGAGCAACGCCGTGGCCAACTATCTGTCTGTATTTACACTGCCATGCAGGAGAAAAGTTTAAACACTGAAGTGCTGAGGTGGCCCATGCCACCACACAGGGACTCTGAGTTTACAGTTTGGGCTGTTCCACGCTTGGTCCACCACTGCCACCAGGACTCTCCCCTGCTCACCTGGACTGCTGATGGGGATGCATTAGAGACTGTTCACGAAGCTTGTTGGCTCCTCAAATGGCATGTACAATTCAAGTGCAAAGACAGGGAATGCCAATAAAGATGTAAAACCACTTCAAGGTTTTTTAAGCCTGGTGCCTTATGGACTGGAAGTTGTTGTAAAAAGCCAACTGTAGAAAGGTAATTGGCTTTTTCTGTTTATGGACTGTGTAGAAAATAATCTTGAATAAACTAATCTCAAATATAAAACTGTTACTCCTCAGCATCCAAGATGTACACTTGGGTTTTGCTTTTGGCTTATACAGACAGACCAGATGTACGTGGAGGTCAAGGCCCCCATGTGATCCCACAGCTGGAGAGGCTCCTCCAGGGGATACTGGAAACTCCCATCTCATCAGCAGCAGCTGCCCAGGCTGATGAGACCGAGTCCCTGTTGCTTCACTGCACAGCTCTCTAGCAGACACAGCTTGGCGAGCTCTCAGGTTCCTAAGCAACAAGAGGCCCAACATAAGACTGATCACACACTGAAAGCTGAGATCATCTGAGAAAGCAGGGGTCTTCTCACAGCGAGCGTCTTCTGTTCCAAGGGGAAGCCCAGACATGTTAATCCTTCACCAGCAGCCACAGAAAGCTCTAGGCACCCTTAGCTCAAGGTGGTCTTTGCTAATCAGATTGGCAAAGCCTGTTTGGTCAATCAGGTACCACCAGGGAAAGGCACATATCCCAGGGCAAGGTTTGGACAGTAGATACAAGAGCTCTGGTTTCCTTGGCCTGCACTGAGCCATTAGACGATGCTCTTATGCTATAAAATGCTCTGAGTTCCAAGGACTGTTAGCAGATAAGACTACAGGCGGGCCACTGGACACTAAGGCGTTCTCGAGTGAGCAAGAACTAAAGGTTTCCTGTTTTACTATTTTAAAATTTGGACCTTTGTCCAGGAGCAGGAGGGAGAATGGCGTTCTCGCCTTTTGTTTCTCCAGCTGGGGAACTGGCCAAAGGTAGCTGTCAGAGTACCCTTGGCTATCCTAGAAATGACTCATGGAAAGAAAAGAAAAAAAAAAAAAAAAAACACCAACGCAGCAGAGCATTTTCAGGAAAACCCAGTTGGCACATGCACGTGCTTTTGCCCTTTTCCCTCATACTTCCTTTTAGAAGACCTTACTCAGTGCCAAAGGGGACAAATGCTCAACAGCTGGAAAATCAGGGACCAGAGAGAAAGTAGACAATGATTTTTCTTTCCTACTCGGTAAATGGTTCTCTAGAGCATCAAGTAAAAACTCGGTCCTCCTCTCTCCATGCATCTTGGCTCATTTACTGACAAAGGTGAATTCAGCTCTGTGTATCCAAGACAGGCAAAACAGAATAAGCCCAATTAAGTTGATCTTGCCTCTACTGTAAGATAAGTAAGATGAAAGGTGGATTCGGCCCATTTAGGAGATAGTATCTTTATAAAGGGAAAGGCTGTCTTTTTGTATAGAGGGAAAATAGGCCAGCCGAGTTCAGGGTTGTGGGGTTCGCAGCAGCTCCCCGAAGTGGCGAGCCTGCGGGTCAGACGTACGACCAAACCCTGAGGCGTAATCAGGCACAAGGTCACGACTTCCAAAATCAAGGCATTATTGCTGAAAAAGGCCAGGGAACTTAATGTAAACAAAGACTGGGATAGTCCACTCCCTATAACACCCCATGTAACAATAGCAAATGGCCTTATTTAAATGATTAAAAACAAAATGATACCTGCAATACAGAACGCAAATCAATATAAAGTGCATTAGAAATTATTTTCAGGTTGGCACATTGATCTAACTTTCCCAAATGACTCACCTCTCAGACGGCCTCTCACAATTTACGTCCTTGCTGCTTGAAAGGAGAGGAGTGTTTGTGTGGAGTATTTGTGATTAGAGATATACTCCATGCTTGTAGCTCTGAAACATGGCTTTGTACATACCCACACCCACTTTCTTAACATACATGCATGTTTTCCTCATACTGTTCTATAAATGGGAAGGAAAAAGGGAGGACACGTGCAAACTCCAAGGGGTGAAGGGTGCAACAGAAGGAAGCTGGGCTCGGGTCCCTGAGCCCAGGGATGCAACGCCCACTGCTCTGAAGCATTAGGAGCCGCTCTGGGTAAAAATCATTTCCTTTGTTATCGAACTCCATTGTGAGCCCTTCCATTCTATTCCCAAAGTGCACTCCAGACGCATGGTTCTCGGCACCCAGCCATCATGCCCCTGCAAAGCAGCATCAAATGCAAGAGTTTTCCATACTTGAAGGCATATGCTCATTGAGGGACTGTGATACACGATGTTCAACATATGCTGCATTTAGTAGGGGCCCCGTGATCTGAGAGGATAAAAAAAATGCTCATTTAAATAATGTGTCAGATGTGGTTTTTGATGACTTTGACTCTGCCTATCTGATGAAAACATCAGGCTTGCTAAGTTGTATTCACTCTGAGGAAGGGTTTAATGAAAGGTGGGGTGAGTCCTGTCCATGGGCTCTGGACAGGACTCCCAGGGGAACTCTGGAGGGCCGAGGGGTAGGAGGTAAACACAGCCTTGTGGATACCAGCAAGACCACAGAAGAAATTACATATGTATGAATGAGTCATCTCCTGGCAGAACACACAAAGCAAGAGGTTAGTTCCTGTGGGTGTAGCCTCACTTCTGGAGTCAGGTTTTAAAAATAAGCACCTAAAAGTCGTCCCTCCCACTGATACACTTAAGTGCCAGCAAAGATCAAAATGCTAATTTATGGAAATTATCAATTTCTGGCAAGACTATAGAGAAAATGGTTTAAATGCCCCCTAAAGGAAACAGGCAAATGCATTCAGTTTATGTTTATTTTTGTAACATTTTGTTTTGAACATCAAACACTGCACCAAAATATGAGCCATTCGTTTTAAGACAATTGTCTTTACCATAACTAAGAGACTGTACTGATGTTTACAATTAATTTCTGACAACTTAAAACTTATTAGTGACATTGCTGTCTAATCAAATACTTGTCATCATAGGCTGAACATAATTATTAAATTAAAAGAGCAAAGGTTCCCCTCCATTCCTTACCTTCAAACCAAACCCCAAAGTAGTTTTCACCTGGAAAGAGCACTTTTTAAGGAAAATCAATTTTTAACCGGTTTTGTTAAACCCAGCAAGCTCCAAAAATTGGGAAAACAAGGCTTCCCAGAGTACATACGATGATACTAAAAATGATAAAACTCCCTGGAAGAATCTGTTTTCACCAACTTGCAAAAAGTGAAAGAGCTGACTTCTGTTTATCCTGTACGAGTTCACGCCTGAACGCCCACGAACAAACCTCGCAGGGCTGCGTGCGGCCGACAGCCGGGTAGGCCGTGCTGGGGCAGAGCCTTCTCAGTCATCCCGTCCGCTCTGTTCCTCAGCTGTTCTCCCTATGATTTTTAGCAGCTTTCATTTTAGAACATCACATACGTAAGCTTTTTCTTTTTCCAGTTGAAAACTATGCAGATGTTTTTAAACACAGCAAAACACAGTACTTAAGCGTGGAGGCTGCCTGCATGCTCCAGGCCCACATGTGCGCCTCGCACAGCCTGACAAGAGGCAGACGTCGGAAGGACAAGCTTCAACACTTGGACACCAAAGCAAATACGAGAGTTAGACTGCACTGCAAAGAAGGAAAGGGACCTTTTCGCCAATGGAGCAACCGAAAGAATGATGTAGAGCCCAATCTGCCTACAATCTCCCTGCGACATCACCCGGCACTGAAGACAGAGCGAGGGTGATGCTTCAATTCACCATGCTAAGGGTTTGTGTACAAACACACTCGAGGGCATCTCTCTTTCACAGAAAGAACAAATGTCATTTGTACCAAATGGCAATGGATTTTCAGCACAAACTTAAAACTTTCGTTAACACTACAGCAAAAGTAATCATCTACTTTCAGCAAGAAGGACTCCTTTAAACAAGGAAAAAGACTCACATTAATTAGCCTATGTACCCAATGGATCAATCTGCAGCAACGAAGTCTAGTGCTAATGGACACCTGGGCAGAGGGACCAGCCACTCTCAACACAGGGCCGGGAGATCCAGGTCCTAGACTGGACCCTCTAACGAGGCCATGTGTCCAAAGAGAAAAGCTTATCAAGAAAAAGAAACAAACTACCTACTCAAAAACTCTTTAAAGGACAACCTAAAAAGAACTAAAGATGATGTATATTAAGATTTTCAGTACCACACATATGCAAAGAAGTCCTACTAGGCTCAGGTTAAGCACATAAAGCTCTCGTTCCTCTTCTAAATAGAAGGCAGTCGAGAGGACGTGGTGACGGCATCTACGAAATAAAGTGGCTACATGGCTGCTCTACTAGAATTTTAACTCACTAACTGGGCAGAACTTCATACAAACATAACCTAGGATCCCTAACCTACTTACTATATATAAATAAACTGATTAAACAATTAGTTCCGTGAACTACTTAAGGGGGGCAAGGTTTGCACCACAGAAAGCTTGTGTTGTCCCTTCTCTGGGAACATGCACCTCCCAGGTTTTCCCACTGGGAATTGTGCTCAAGGGATTTCAACATTGTCTCCGCATCCAACAGCACTAGGAAAAAATGGCTGCAATCAGTCATGGACTTTCAACTCTCCAATCTGGAAAAATAACCACCCCTATTCCCTATCTCTAGAGCAGTATTATTTTGGGTAAAGCAAACTAAAACAGGAGGCCCTCTAAATATGACTGCAGGGACACACAGAGTTGGAAATTAAACTTTCCCAAGAGCACAGAGTCTGTATCTGCAGCTCCTCTCTGCTCAGGAACCTCCACCTCCTGTGTTCTCAACAATGGAGGACTATGACTGGGGGTCGTTTCTGGTCCCCTAAAATTCTCCTCTCTCATAATTTTCTTGGTGTCAATATTGCAGTGGCTACCAACACCCAGCAAATCGCAAGCTCTGGAGGGGCGGACCGCACACAACCCTTCCCTGGTACTGTCTAGTTTGGACATTTGACATGAGCTCATTACAAGCAGGTCAATAAATGGAGCTGCACCCTCATGGATCTAACAGGGCAGCTTCTGCACTGCTGACCACAGGAATCCCCAGTTAGAGGGGTCAGAACGTGGGCTGGGGACACTGTGGAGGGGTGGTCTCCTCAACAGGAGCTCTAAGACCCCTCTCTTGCATGGTGTCCATGGGCTTTATTACAGGGTGTTGATTCCAAATGCCAAAGCCAAACACTGCTGGCCAGTGGCCTTCAAGCAAGCTTCACTGCATTTCCCTGGCAAATCTGGACCACAGAATTCTAGAAATCCTGTCCCAACGCAAGACACCAAAAAGCCCACCTAAGCCAGGCAACTGACAGAGGGAAATGGTCCTCTCCCCAGGACCCAGTGCAAGTGTGCACCTGCATTTCTGGGGCCTCCCTGAAAACACAGTTGTTGGCATGTTTTTATTTGTTTTCAAACCCAACTTTCTCACCATTAGTATTTTTATTACAGACATCAAATACCTGCAAGATCTCTTCTTCTGGTTAGGTCTAAGAAATAAAGGTCTCTCATCGTGGATTAGTCACAGACGAGAAGATGATCTAAGGCGATTTTCTCCTCCAGAAGCCCAAGTCTGCAGGGCTGGGCTCAGTGCCTCTGGTGCATGGATCCTGGGGGCGTCCTGCCCAACTGGGCCCATTGGAGCAGCTGTCCCATTCAGTGTAGCAGGAAATGAGGTGCCCAAAGGCGAAACGTGCACAGGTAGTTTCAGCCAATATCACTAACGGGACCTGCCGCAGTTCAGAGGACCCTGACCCGCTGAAGAAAGCCCTAGTTACAGAGAGAAATCATCTCAACTGCCCAGTGGAAATTATAACACTTTACTTTGCGTAACGTTTGGTCCACTCCTTTTAAGCTTTTTTTCTTCCTTTTAAATTATGCAATGGAAGGAGCACCCAGCACACAACTTGATAGGAAGCACGTGTGCAGCCCACAGGGGAGGGAGCACAGGCCTCCGGCCCCCGGCCAAGCCCTTCCCTTCTCCCTTCGGGCGCTGAGGTGCAGACCCGCAGAGCCCGAGCAGCCAGCCTAGGAAGGCAAAGGAGGATGGCGGTGCCAGCTCCAGGAGCCCCTGGCCCTGCTCGGGAAAGCTAGTGTCCAAGGTTGGCAGAAGGGCCAGTCACCTTCCCCTGCTGTGAGAAGACTGAGCCCTGCCTGCCCGACAGAGATGCCACCTCAGGCCAAGTCGTCCAGGTCCACTTCAGGGATCGGGTCTCGCCAGTAGCAGAAGGAGCTGAACTCTGGGCAGGGAAAGGCAGAATTCTGTTCCTTACTGAGAAGTGGGAACACGTGCTCCACAAGCTCGCTCAGCCTGTGGTACCTAGGAGAAGGTTGGGGAAGAGACAGACGATGGGTTGTGAAGCTGGCTACTCAGCTTCCCAGATAGGCAGGTTCAGAGACAGCCTAAGTCCTGTCCCAGGGCTGAGACATCCACCTCCAAGTCTAGGATAACCAGGGACCCCTTAAATCATTATTCTGGAAGAGAAAACACCCACAGAGGAGGTGGAGTTCTGATCCTTTGACCTAAGCCTGACCTCAGCTAGTATCTCTCTGTCCTGAACTGTGCCCTTGGCTGCAGGGCGCTGGGCCAAGAACTGGGAATGCACTTACGATGACTTGTTTCCTTTGGTCCTTTCTTGTATTAATTCACCTTTGGGGTTCACAGTGAATATTCTACAGTCTGGAACTCCAACTTGTGTGTAGGCATAGACATCCTGCAGAAGAAAACAAGCAGGGTGAGTTCAGTGGGAAGAAATCAGGAGACGCTTCTCAGGCTCCTTGTGAGCCAGAGTACTGCATACAGAGAGTCTCCATGGGAAACACGTGGAGTTGGGCACAGCGCAGTTCTGCCACCAAAACCGAGCTCACACAAACATAAAGTAGAGAGTGGCGCCAAACCCAGAGGGCACTCAGAGTGTCAGAAAATGGGCAGCTATGAAGGAGAAGCCAGGGGCCCTGAAGCAGAAGGACCAGGAGGCAATGCCTCCCACAGCTGAGGCCTGATGGCCCCATGAAGGAAAGAGGTGGAAAGTGCTAGTGAAGGGTCAATCCTCAGGCCCTGCTCGGGGCAGATCCAGGGACATGGCTTAGAGCCACTCAGATGATGAGTTAGAGCTGCCTGAGGAAATGAAATTGAAGCCACAGAAACAAAAAGAAAGCTAAAAGTTCTGGGGCAGAACTGCACCTATGGGACCACCCCAATTACTATAGAAATTTGGAACAGATCAACTGAAAACCCCCTAAGCAAAACAGACATCTCATTTTGCTTACAAAATTGGCTTGATCATCATGACATGGCTGCACCCTAAAAAGCACATGCCTCTCAATTTCAACCACACCAGAATCCAGAGCCCGGGAGACACTTACATTTGGACGGTTTCCAAAGGCAGCATAGAAGGGCTGCTTGGACGGAGCAAACAGATTCTTGATATCATTTAGACACTCAATCTTGAACTTCTCTGGTTTCTTTTCTATCACTTCCCTAAGAAAAAAAATTAAAATACAATCACAAAACTCAGAGTGGTAGTTTTCCCTAGGGTGTGGTTCTGAAAAAATTTCAGTGCTCATAGCTACCCAACTTTAACTCTTTGTAACTGGTATCTTTCTATTTCCTTGCCAGTTTGATGACTAAGAAAACCTGAGTGACAGGGTTTAGGGAAGGAGAAAACTTGACTCTCCTAGCACTTGGCTTTTCTTCACCATGTCTGACGGAGACCAGGTGAAGGGAGTGCATTAGGACGCTCCACGGGGCCAGAGACCCGAGAGGCACGGCAGCCTGCCGCCCATTCTCACACACACTCCGTGCGCCCGGCCCTGCCCACCACAGAGCTGGCCTGCCAGAGAGGTACCTGTGGAAGGCGGAGAACAAGCTGCTGGGGGACAGCATCAGAGGGCCCCGGGGCAAGATCGTGCCCTTGTCATTGACCCAGTGCAGGTAGCCCCGGGTCATGTCAGCCATGCCAATGGCACGGGCCGAACAGTACAGAAACTTGTAGCCATTCCTGAAAGAAAACACATCCTGTTAGCCCACGTGTTTTGGCTAAAGGAAAAAATAAAACAAAACATTTTTCTTTTAAAGGATACAAATAAAGTTCCTTTCATTTGCTATGAAAATCAAATCCTTGAAGTTAGCAGGAAACCAGTTAGGATTACAAAGATTTCACTGCTCCATGAGACACCATGGAGCACACATGCAACTAGGGAGTATGCTCCGTTTGTAAGTATGGATATGACCTGCTCAGCGACTAGTCCATGAAAGCCTGGTTACAGAACAGACAAAAACCTTGGACTATCTTTAAACTCTCTACTGCAAAGGAAAGACACAAGGCAGACTGGGTCTTGCTATGTTGCCTAGGCTGGTCTCCAACTCCTGGGCTCACATAATCCTCACTGCCCCCCTGACCCCGTCTCAGCCTTCCCAGTAGCTGGGACTACAGGTTGTACCTGGCTCAAAGAAATACAATTTAAAAACGCTCAGAAAATAAACCAAAAAATGAAAATCAGCTCTCTTGTTAAATTCTAGCTAAAAAAAAAAAAATAATAATAATTATGGGGCTGGGCGTGCGTAGTGGCTCACACCTGTCATCCTAACACTTTGGGAGGATCACCTGAGCCTGGAAGTTTCAGGTTGCAGTGAGCTATGATTGCGCTACTGCACTCCAGCCTGGGTGACAGTGAGATCTTGTCTCAAAAAAAAAAAAAAAAAAAGAAAAGAAAAGAAAAAAACCACAGCTATAATTATAGACGTAGGCAGTGCTTCAAACTCTTAGCATCATGAGGATGAACTGAGATAATACAGGCAAGACACTGTCACGCGATGCCAGGCACACGTAGCTCCCGCTCTGTCAGCGGGGTGCACTCACCTCTGTGAGGCCACAGGGACAGGAGTGAGAAAGAGGAGCAGGAAAGCTGGACCACAAGGACATGACTTACGGGGACTGAGGACTTATGCTATTTTTCTATAGTTCTTAAAGCAACACTGTAGCTCACTAGAGCAAGGTGACATGGCAGAAGGGATACCTACTCGTTGATGGAATGGTAGAGCTTTGCTATACCCTGATGAGTCCAGTCTTTACCCAGCTGTGGGAGAATCTGTCCCAAAGCATCAGACCTAACAGGGCAGAAATAGGAAAAGGCATCAGGAATCAAACATGTAAGTTTTCCTATTTGGCTGCGTATCAGCTGCCAATAAGCAGCGGCACACTCTGCAAGCCAGTCTCACCACAGCACCATGCGACTGCGAGGCCCTCCCTACAAACACACCCCCTGAGGTACTTCTCACAGTGCAGTCCCACAAGAGCCAGACGTTAGTTTTCAGAGATAATTTACAACATACCTCCTCATTTTCTTTTCCCTAATGTCAACAGCTTCTGTTTTGACCTCAGAATTGAGACCAAATAACTAAATCTTATCAAGAGTTGCTTTTGACATTAAATCTGTATGGCTCCACCCACCTCCTCCATAAAATGACCCCGTGTGGACTCCGTTCAGGCCACCTCAAGGCAGACAGGTCACGCGAGGCTGGGGCTGAGTACCCCGGCTGAGGGATCCCCGCCACGCACTGACTGTGCCTCCCTGGGTGTGGAGTTGCTCCCCAACCACAGTGGGCTAGAACTTACTTGGTTATTGTTCCATCGATATCGGAAATGATGATCTTGTCATTCCAGTTCCACAGGTAAATGGTCCCTGCACAGCGACAGGTACCTTGATACTGGGTTGTAATACTAAACACAATATCATTTGGGCCATCGTGGAGCTTCAGTTTTGCCTTTTTAAAAAAGCGTAAGAAGAAAATCAGCTGATAACATACAGTTTGCAATAGAGTTAAAAAATTTACAAGACGATAACTGGTGTCCAGGGATCCTGGCAACGAGAGGCAGGACGGCCTCCTTGGCAGGAGCACAGCCTGCCTGTGCTGAACGCAGTCACAACGCCAGGGGCCAGGGGACCCACTGCTTGAACAGTGTTTTTAGGATTCCAAGGATTTCTCTGAACCTCACAAAACAAAACCTCTCTGCTCTTCTTCCGAACCTGAGAATCACTGTCTCGGCCACAACTTTCTGCTGGTCCCAGCAAGATCATTTCACACTGAAAATGGGTCAAAGTCAGGAGGTAGGAAATAAATAAGAAATGGGAAATTGTGTCTAAAATGTCCTTTCTCTATTGCTGTGATTCCCAAGATGTATGTGGCCCAGTGCTGAGTTAGCCATGTAAGGTTCATTGGGCAATCATGTTAAAAATACTGCTTCCTCGGGTCACTCCCAGAAACTAAGGAAGGAGGAGATCTGGGGTGGGTGGAGGAACCACCGTCGCAGGCTCCCCAGGTGGGGGTCGCTGTTCCACTGTGGCTGAGCATTTGCATGACATCGTGTAGTGCGTGTATGGCTGGGGACAGGGGTGGACAGAAGCATCAGTGCATCAAACTAGACAGGTACTAAAGTAAGTCCCACTGGACCCACACAGATCACACAGGACTCACAATCTGGTCTGAGGAGAGCCGGAGGGACTTCTTATACGAAGTTGTGCTGCCGTGGCTCAGGGGTTCCACAGGGACGGGGTCCACTTTGATGGATTCTTCAAGCTCCTGTGACCCCTCATCACTCGAGGAGTCATCCTCGGCCGGCCTATTCAACATCAACCCAGTTACTGAAGAGGCAACAGGGCATTCGTTGATGACAGCTTCCCATTCAGGATCAAGACAAAAAATATATCCTAAATCCTTTCTAGGGAAGGGAAGAATTATTTCCTCTGCCATTCTCCCATCTCCACAGCTCCTTATACCTGAGATATTCATACCATTAACTGACAAGGCCACCTGCTCCTCCCTCTCACAACTGGCAAGCGGTTACTTTCTGGGTATCATCTGTTATTTTCTGCTATGCCCTGTGAATGCTCTGAGGTCTACTGACTGTTGTTGCAAAGGCTGTATATCTTTCAAAATTACAAATTGAAAAAAATACAATTGCTTATACTGATTTCAAAAAACTAGTAAAGAGTTTATACAGCCCTTAAAAGAAGAGAGTAAAGAGGAAGAAAGTAAACCTGCTGGCTTAGACAGACACGAAATGAAAGAGGCAGGGGAGGGGAGAAGGAAGCACGGACTAGGGAAGTGAGCAGAGGCAGAGGCGAGAACGGCATACCACGGCCACTCCTCAGGGCCGGCCGGCCCATGCGTCCAAGGCTGCCATTTCTCTCAGGAAATGAAATTCACCCAAGCCCACCCTTCAGATTCTTTTTCACTCTGGCACCTGACAGGAAGCAAGGGAAGCCCAGGCACAAGGGACAACTCCCCTAAACATCCCTCCCCACAGTCCTGCCTTCCCTGGGCACCTCATTCCAAGGCTCCATAGTGGGGCAGGTGTTTCGGAAGGAGTCACAGGCATATTTACTTCTCTAAGCTGCTAATATTTTTTAGAAAAGCAGTTGTCATCTGCTCAGGGGCACAGACATGCCACTTACTGTCACATCTACAGGAGAAAGATGTTTCTAAGAATTAAACTAAGTGGCCAAGAGCAACTTAGAAGCAATGGCCAAGCAGGAGCAGCCTGAGTGCCGTGAGCTGGGAGGACGGACGGGGCGCCCACCTGGCACTTGCTGGCTCCTTTGCACTTGACGGCAGGTCACGGGTTGGCGGCACCTCAGATTTTCCCTCCTTGGATTCTGGCAGCTAAAACAGCAAGATGGTAATGGCAATGTGCAATGTTTTCCCTGCAGGTAAGCCGAGATTCAACGGTAGCTCTCTCTAGGAAAGAACACAACTGCTTTCTGAACCCACAACTTAAAAATGCTCAAAAAACAGACTTTTTCTACTTTGAGTCAAAGAACAGAAACCTAAGATAGAAGTCACACGCTGCTACGCAGAAAGCTGCGCCTACAGAGCTAGAAGTAAAGAATTTTAAGAGCACCATTTCAAGTCACAAAATAAGATACAACTGGCCCAAATTTGTTAAGTCCCTGGCAGAGACACCTCCTGGTGTCTGCTGAATAGAAGAAGTGACTGATGCTTCCTTCTCCTGAGAGTGGCTCAGCACATGCAGAAGAGACTGGAAGGCAACCCCCACAGTGATGTGGACACGGATTTGTTTCAGGTATGACCACCTTTCTAATATCTAAAAAACAGGTGAAACTCCCTGAACCCTCTTTTTCAGAAAGTGTTGGGAAATGAAGACCTGATCTACTGTTCATTTAGTATGGTCCCCTGGGTGAGCTCGTTCTGGAGGCACCCTGCTAGAGCAGTTTCTGGTTGTTGCACCTAGAGTTGTTCAGGAGGATAATAACCTTTTGCCATATCTGAAAGATACAGCAGAGAAGTGGAAAGAGCACTGGCTATGGAGTCAGACTCAAGGTCCAGCCTCAGTTCCATCCCTCACCGCTTACATGACCCTCATCGAACTATATGACTTCTTTGTGCCCAAGTTCCCTCACCTGTGAAAGGGCAATTCAAACATCTCTAGTACTAACCTACAGTAAAGGCTAGAGATAACACTGACCTAGCAAAGCACCTGCATGCAATACTTGCTCAAAAATGGTAACTGTTATTATTGTAAAATAGCACTGTATAACCCGCTTTCTTGTGCTTGGCAAAAAGGTTTTTTGAATAAATGAAAGATTCACTTCTTTCAGCCCACAGAAATGATTACCTGTAGGTCTGTTACCTGTTTGGTCATGCTTTCTCTCTTACGCCAAAACCACCAGCGACCAGATTTCTTTGGCATCTTATCTTTAACCCAGGATTCAACTGTGGCCTGCAAACAGTCAGCGTGGGTTAGTCTGGGCAATCTACTGGTCATACGGCACCTGCTGACTTTCCACTGTTGCCCTTCAGGACAGTGCCTTACTGCAGATGTCAGTAACTCTCTCCAAACTCCTCTGGTGTTTGTAACATCTCTGAAAGATGGACACTGTCCTGCTTTCATGGTGGCAGGGCTTCGGGGCAGTTCTGTGGCATGAGACCAGGTGGTCCAGCTATGTAGGACTTTAAGTGCTGGCAGCTCTCATTTTTCTATCTTTGAAAAATGTGGTTCTTACAGGTTACAAAGACCAACGAGGCTGATGAGGTCTTCTTGGCAGACAGATTAAAAACAAATCTTGAGGTTCTACGTAACAGGTGTCTCAGCCACAATCTGACCTAACCACACCGATATCAAGCTTCTGTTGGTTACATCAACCTCTTTCTTATGCTTCTCCCCACATTAATGAGAGGAAAAAGTTTCTTTTCATTCATGCCATACGTAAAATTAGTAAAATCTCTCAGCTTTTATACACAATCAAAAACTGGTATAAATAGCTAATATAAATGACAGGAAAAAGTGGCAGCCCAACAAATTTCCTAGAGTTTGGGCATGAGATATTTTTAGTAAGCACATATGGATCTTTGATCTTTTCTATTAAATTCAAATAAGACTTTGAATAGTACCAAGTTCAGAAATATACACATACGGATTTTTCTAAGTACTATATGCTGTTGACACTTTGGAGAAAGCAACAAAGGGTGAGTCATCTCACCTTAGGCAAACTCTTCTGGAACACCTGTAAGCTGAGGACCATGGGAGCAGCCAAAGCCCAGTTATAGTAACTGCAATAAACAGAAATTGTACAAAACCATCACACAGTGAAAGTGAGCAAGACAGAGGGAAGGGAGGAGAGACAGAGAAAGGAAGAGAGAAGTAGAAATAACATAAAATTGCTTATTCTTTTCTATAAAAAGATGATCAGCTAAATTTTTTGTCACATGAATAATCTTTGCTTCAAGTCTAACTTCTCTAAACAGACGAGTAAAATCTATCAAACAGAATATTTCAATGCCTCATTTAAAAATAAAGTTGAAGCTTCATTTTCACTTCAAAGTCACTGCTCACTAGCTCATTTACATGAAATGACAAATTTTATAGCAAGAAAAACTGTAGTAATTAAAAATAGCACTTGTAAAAAAAACCTGCAAGAACGTGTAAGAATTATAAAAGCCAAGAAGAATTTACCGATTATATATCCGTATTACAAGGTTGGGATTGTCTATGAGTCCAGGGTTTTCTGCAAATTCGTGGTAAGTAATGATATGCTCCATGAATTTTTCTGCAATATAAAATAGTAATAATCAATTTGGTTAGAGATTACACAGATCCCCATATGAGATTATTACTATACTCTCTGAACTGCAGAAACGATAGGCTAAAAGAAATCCTTTAAAAAAAAAAAACAAAACTTTTTTATAGCCATCAAAAGCAAAATGTCAGACATTTTTTTCCCACAACAAGAAAAAATACTTTTCTATTCTCCCCCTCTTTCACCACCCCACCCCTAATTAAACAAACACACAAACAGACAGGAGAAAGGGATATCCAGAGAATTTTAGAAAAATAGATTACAGATGTGGCCAGAGAGAGGAAAGGGAAGACAGAGACAGACACAGACACAGACACACACACACTCCCCTAATGAAAACTCTAAGTTCCATTCTCACATGGCAGAGGAACTTTACTGGCAGGTAACTGCATAACTGGGGAATATTCATGGGGGTCCTACAGCTTTAAGGGCATGCTTCATTAGAAAAGAAACAAAACGTCTTACGATTGCTTGGAGAATAAAAAAATAAACTCAGAATGTAGCTCAGGATCTGTCAGGAAATGAATCCCAAGTTCTTGCTGAGTGAATGAGAATTTACATAAATGTTATACCCCGTTTCTAAACCTGTACTCTAGGAGATCCAGGCCACCAGAGAAATTTCTCACTTGGATTGTTCTTCCAGGTAATGTGTCATTATGGACTTTTACTTGCCACTTCTGCCTCTTTCAATAACTAACTCTACCAGACTAAGATACCAATATTTAAAACAAAAGTATAAATTTTATATTTTCCATGCCTTCCCATATAGTTTTAATGGAGGGTTTATGAGGATTATAAAAAGAATGTGATCTATTTAATTTTGTCCTTATGAGGAACCATAACATACTCTTAATTTCTTGTAAAATATAAAGCAAATAAACAATGAAGAAATGGAGAAGACAGAGGGATAATAAGCATCCTGTGACCCTAGAACGGAAAAACTTCAGGAAAACACAGTTTTACGTGTCTAGCTACCAGGATGCCGCATCACACCTTCAAGCTCCTCTAGGAGGAAAGAAGACAAATGATAATGCTAGTCATGGAAGGAAAATCTCTCCTTAGAAGAAAATCAATCAGGGGCCACCAGCCAAACTGAGACAATACTAACGAGTTTAGTTGAAAGAGGAAACTAAAACCAAAAAGGCTGAAGAATTAAGGACAGATGCACACACAGCTGCTCAGCCCCACCCGGGCACATCCCGACTATCTCTGCTAAGCTCCTTCCTTATTCTTGAGCAAGTTTTACTCTTGTGGCCAACCCACGAGACTGATACAGAAAGTAATCCTTTTAGTTTTTGCCAGAAAGACCATTTCTGTGAACGATCAATTTTCTCTAACTTCAGGGCCCTACACTCTTATCTAAGGCCCAGTGCTTTCCAGGAGGGCAGCTGGACCCCAGTCCCACAACTATTTCAATAACTTTACAGGTGAGAAAACCGACGCAGTGTGACCGGAGCCCGGCCACTCAGCAAACAGGGCAGCCTGAGAACGCTCAACCTCTTAGCTTGAAGGCACACTCCCTCACCAAAGCCACACCAGAAGAGGTCCTTCAAATGAAGGTCTAAGGGACTGACATTATAGAAAAATACCTGTTACTTGAACAAGATCACTAAACAATTTAAACACCCCAAAGAGCTAAATGGCAGGTTTCAATCCAGTGATGACCAGGCTGCTCTCTGAAGTGAAGGAAGAGCATGACCACCCAGCGCACCTTTAGAAATTTCTCCGTTCTCACTGAGGCCCCCGCACAAGGAGAGGGTGACGTCGGGCAAGTCCATAGCAGAATCTGAGAGGCACTCGGTGCCGCTATCAGCCGCCGCACTTCCCACGGATTGTGGAGACTGGGAGCCAGAGAGTGTGTCGGACTCGGGCCACTGCCTGGAGCTGGGATCCGATTCACTGTGGACAGCAGATGGGGGAGAAAACGATTTATTACAACTTCTTATACTCCTAGCTTACTGCACAGCTCTATGGGAGCTCAAACCAAATAACATACCCCTACAAAAAGGGGCAGATAGACACAATTCAGACAAAGCTTTTCTTAGGTAGGGTTTAGAATCATATCATAAATGACTTACAAGATAACCTAACATAGTGCTACTGAGGAATTAACTGGGAATATAGTAAATATGTTACAGAATCACTACAGTCATTCACCATAATGCAAACATTTCAACTATGGCTTGTCTGATTTTAATTAAAGGAGTAAAAGAGTTGTAACTATTTATTTACATTTCCATGATGAAAATGACAGGGTAATTAAGAAAATCTGATGTTTGCAAACCTTTTGATCCTAACTTCCTAGAAAAAGCTGTGGTACTAACATACATCCTGTAGAAAATTACTATAGTCCCTGGCTATGTTCTTTAAAAAAAAAAAAAAACCAAGGCTTTTCTAAGTTCATCTATTGTCTCACAAAAAACGAAGCAGAAATTAAGGCAGGAGAAGGTTGGGAGACAAAAACAAAAGAGAAATTAAGCATGAGAAAATTCTCGGGAGGCTAGACCCATCTAGACAAAGAAAAGTATTAAGAAATAAACTGGAAGAAAACTGTTCTTTACAGGAGTTCTTACAGGTGAGGGCCAGAACCAAAGATGAGGTTATTCAACATTTTCATTTTTCTAGATGGTAAGGCACAGGAAACAGGTTTCAGGTGATCAAGGGAAACCTTTTGTAATGGAGAATAAATTTGAGAGAAAATGAACAAGGAAATGGCACCTTAAGTCTCTTAGCCACAAATGTTTACTACTATACACCTTTGAATAGGTATTTAATGTCACATTTGAGACATTGTTCTAGAATTTTCAAACTCATTTATTTTATTAAAAAAGCTAGTATTTTTAATGTTTGATTTAAAAAAACAATATGAGATCCAGTGAAGTTACTGGATCTTTTGGAAAAAAGTCTCAACTTTGAGCAGCAGGTGGCAGCAGGGTAGAGATACACTGTAAACAGAAGGAAGTTTCAAAAGTTATTAAAATATTATGTTTTGCATTTGAACCAACCAAAGATTTCGGTTTCTGGAAATTTTTTCTCTTAATAGCAATGCACACACTCACTCCACAAAATTGAGAATAATTAGACAGACGGAATGTTCTCCTCACTGGAAATGTTAAAGCAGCAAAACCTATTGTGAGGCTGGGAGGGGAGGGGCTGGGCCAACCTTTGGGTAAAACACAGTCGGAAGACTGCTATGTGTTCACAACACCTGAGTCTTTTCACAGGGTACATGGCAAAGGCCCCCCTTGCAGTTAGGTGTGACCGCATGACTGAGCTGTCGACGTGGACAGAAGGGGTGTGTGGCCCCTTCTCCGGGGGCCCTCTCCTGTGCGATGCTCCCTCCTTTCCCTGCCTGTTGCCTGCAAACCTTGGACTCTAGGCCCTTAAGGGCATGGTGGAGCCTCCAGATGGAAGGAGCCTGTGTTCCTGCATCGCTGTGTGCAAGGCCTTCACCCAAACACCAACACTGAATGTTATCACATGAACAAAAAATAGACTTCTACTGTGGTAAGCCAATGAGATCTTCATCAGTTACAGGAGCTAGTTAGTGTTACTCCAACCAAATAACAACATCTATGCACATATGATGTCATCTAACTCAACATGTCGCCAAATCCACAAGAGTGATGTAATTTATATTAAGGTTTAGCTATAATTACAAATACTGGATATTTAGTATTAAAGATGATAATGACCCTGACAAAACAAATGCTTATAAGCATAAAACAGTCTCACTACTTTTAAGTACTTATGAAATGTCTCAAGAAATAATTCATGAGGTAGGAAGCTTAGTGGGTGGACAGTGACCCTACACTTCTAAATCATAGTAGAGTGTATAAAGATCCCATTGCATTAGTTACTCTATTTTTAAAAAGGGAAACTAAGACATCTTAGTTTCCTAAGGAATACCAATGTAAATAAACAATTAAGGGCTAGGAGCAGTGGCTCACACCTGTAATCCTAGCACTCTGGGAGGCAGAGGTGGGAGGATCACTTGAGGTCAGGAGTTCAACACCAGCCTGGGTAAGAGCAAGACCCTGTTTCTGCTAAAAGTAGAAAAATTAGCCAGGTGTTGTGGCACATGCCTATAGTCCCAGCTACTTGGGAGGCTGAGGCAAGATGATCGCTTGAGCCCAGGAGTTGGAGGCTGCAGTGAGCTACGATGACACCACTGCACTCTATCCAGGGCGACAGAGCAAGACTCTGTCTCAAAAAAAAAAAAAAAAAAAAAAATTAAGGTTGGAAAATATAAAAAAAGTGACAATTCTATGACAGTTTATACTTTAACTTTCTTATTGTTAAAAACAGTTTCAGTTTTCCTACCTTAAAAAAATTCAACTTATCACTTCAAATGAAGTAGCTATTTTGAGCCTAGTTTAGGGTACAAAGCTAGGTAAGAGTTTAAGAACCTCCCCCAAATATCTATATTTTAAATATCTTTATGTCAATCCAATCTTTCTATTCCAAATAAAAAATGAAATATGTTTTCAAAAACTCATTAAGAAGTGTTTAATGATGTGTGCCTATGATTCAGTATATTCGAGTCTACTTTCCATAAAGTTCAGTTGATTTTGGTAACCAGAGTATTACAATGGAATTCCCCTAAGAGTGGAAATGAACTTGGGAAGACAGTCCAAGTGCATCATATTAAGTTAGTCAAATGGGAAAACCGCGAGGGACCGAGAGGAAGGCTATGTGAAACTGGGTGGCTGCAGGGAGCGTGGGGCACGTGGGCCTGCTGGAAGGGTGTCTCACTAGACTAGACCCAGGTCTGAGTTCAGAAAAGGCCTGGGATCTCAAACTCTCCAAAGGAGTGAAGGTATTCTTTGTAAAACATTAAAAAAATGCTAAAAAACTTTCCCAAGCACGTTGAATTTGCATTAATGACTATAAGAAGTGATTATCTGAATTCATATGCCCTTATGTAGGTTTACTAGTGTTTTTCTCCTCATTGTATTGAAAATGTATTCATCAATAGGTCATTATTAATTTCAAATCCCAACAGTCAAAACAACACATGCACTATTTCTGAATTTTCCAAAACCTGAAGCCACAAAGATGATGGCTAAGGGACACCATCACCTTGGTCATTTCCCTCAGATGTAACGTTCTGCTCTAGAAGTAACCAGAACATTTCAGAGCTGTCCACCCTTTAATATACAAGGAACACACTACCTTTTAGGGAAATAGAGAGCTGCAACTTCAGGTTCTAGAGCCTTTAGGTCGTCAAGGTAAATATCATCAGGTCCCTGGTGCTGGCTTCTCTTGTGAATACCTGTTTTTACATGTAAAAAAAAAAAAAAAAAAAAAAATCAGAGGTAAGAATTTAGTTATTCTTCATTTCTGACCACTCTGCAAAAAACACAAAGGTCTGCAAACAATGAAAGACTAACCATGATTTGAATAGGATTTTATTTTTAAGTGTCAATTAACCTTTTTAGTTGTGCTGGTTCTCAACCGTCCATGCCAGTAGAAGAGAAGTTCAGTACTCAATGAACATGTCGATTTACTCATTCTTTCATTTGCTATTACATAAATAATCTTAGCCCCTAAATAGATTTAATGAAGTTGTTTTGTTTTATAGGTAAGAACAAGCATGACCAAACTTGATGCGAACACCTGTGTAAATGAAGGCCATGAAGGGAAGGTTGTTGGGGAACAGAATATTCATATGGTGCCCAAGTACCAACCCACATATTTACAAAAGCAAAGAAATCCTTTCCTTGCCTGCCAGGTCAATAAATCTGGCACCTTAAACAATAACCAAAGTCAGCATCACTAAGGGGGTCATCATAAGATACAATATGAAGTACCTAATACAACCCATAAAGCAATCTCCTATTAAAAAAATAAAATCTAATGAAGCCTCTAGATCTGTATTACCCACTGTAGTGGCCACCAGCCACATGTAGCTACTGAGCAACTTAAACTGCTGCTAGTCAAAAGGTTATGAAAAATGTGTTAAAAAAAATGTATAAAACCACTTTTAAAATGCAAAATATCTCCTTAGTAATTTTTATATTGATTACATATTAAAGTTACAGTATCTATCATTTCTGTGGCTGTTGGTCAGTCATGGTGGCTCATGCCTGTAATCCCAGAACTTTGAGGGTCAGAGGCAGGAAGACCATTTGAGGCCAGTTTAGGCAACATAGCAAGACCCTGCTGCTACTTTAAAAATAAATAAATAAAATAAAGTGGCTGTAAGACTCAAAATTACATACTCCATTTCTATTGGACAGTACTGTTCTAGAGCTAATTTTCCGGTTAAGAAAATACAAAGATGTCACCTTGAAAAGACAACCAGACCACATCCAGAACATGAGGAAGTCTATGACGAGACAAGTGTCTGGGTTCTTTAAAAGGTCACTATCATGGGTATAGAGGGGTTACCGGGTAAGTGGGGCTGTATGAGAGGGAGAGATGGTAGGGTGCTATTTAAAAAAAAGATTAAAGAAACATAAAAATCAAATGCAACACGTGAACCTTGATGGGATTTTGGTTTGGGGAAAAAAATGACCTAAAAATATTCTTGTATATTTGAGGAAATGTAAATGTGGATTCTTTAAGATGAACATGGTACTGGGGCTATGCAGAGATGTTCTTGTTCTTAGAAGGGGTATCCTGGTGTACTTAAGGGGGCAAATGTCAAGCCTATAACTTGTTTTCAAATGTTTTACAATAGCAAAAAACTGTAGGTCAGGCACAGCGACTCACATCTGTAATGCAGCACTCTGGGAGGCCGAGGCAGGAGGATCACTTGAAGTCAGGAGCTCAAGACCAGCCTGAGCAAGAGCGAGACCCTTGTCTCTACTAAACATAGAAAAAAATTATCCAGGCATGGTGGCATGTGCCTGTAGTCACAGCTACCTGGGAGGCTGACGCAGGTGGATGGCTTGAGCCCATGAGCGTGAGGTTGCAGTGAGCTATGATGATGCCATTGCACTCTAGCTAGAGCTAGACTATCTCAAACAAACAAAATAAACAAATAGATTGAATGTGTATGAGTGGAGAGAACATATATAAACTTTTTCATAATAAAAAGTTGGGGGTAAAAAGAATGAGGCCAAAATACTCGTGGAAACAGAGTTCCTGTCTCTAGTCAGCTTCTGCACTACAAACAGGGGTCATTATTGCCTACACTAAAACAAAGCACTCATCCTAGAAGAACTAGATTTTCTGCATTAACATTTCTTTTTTTTTAATTTTTATTTTTTTATTTTTTTTATTTTTTGAGACAGAGTCTTGCTCTGTTGCCAGGGCTAGAGTGAGTGCCATGGCATCAGCCTAGCTCACAGCAACCTCAAACTCCTGGGCTTAAGTGATCTTACTGCCTCAGCCTCCCGAGTAGCTGGGACGACAGGCATGCGCCACCATGCCCTGCTAATTATTTTTTCTATATATATTTTAGTTGGCCAGCTAATTTCTTTCTATTTTTAGTAGAGATGGGGGTCTCGCTCTTGCTCAGGCTGGTCTCGAACTCCTGACCTGAAGCGATCCACCTGCCTCGGCCTCCCAGAGTGCTAGGATTACAGGCGTGAGCCACCGTGCTGCATTAACATTTCTTAGAACAGAACAAATGGTTACAGGCCTTTGGTGAAAGAGCAGGTGCTGAGTTAAGCCACCGTCAGCTAAATGGTCAGATTTGGCCACAAATCCCTTGACAGTGACACTCTTTTATTTTAGATAAATTATTTGAGTGACCTTGAAGGTCCACACCTGCAGTGGATATTTACTGTCAGTTCATAATTATCTAACCTCTGGTGTTAGAATTATAAAAAAAAAAATAAAAGTAGGTGATTGGCTAAGTATGAAGAAGTTTAACTTTAGGTAAGGTTTCACACTTCCCTATAGGTAGGATCCAAGGCCCGTGTTCAGAGAGTGTATGGGTTCTAGCTCTCACTGCACTAAGTATCAACGGCTAACTTTATATTTTTAAATAGTAAGAATATTCTGATTAAACTTGTGTTCTTAAAGTGAGACAGAGACAGCACTGCAGAGCCAAGAGTTGGATCCTGTTTTCTCTCTACCTAATTTAGAAAGAAATAATCAGTGAAAGAAGAGAGCACATACTAATAATTAACATACATTTATTTTTATCGCATATCATTGCAAAATATTTAATTTGGCCTCAACTAAACTAAGTAAGTTTCAAGTGAAAATATTTTTTCTATTCTAATTTTTTCTGTTTAGGATTCCACTTCACTTTATTGACATGCCTCAAATAAAGTGGTTACTTTTACTCATTAATTGATTAAAACTCATTTATTTTCTCAATAAATGCTTCTTAAGAACACACTGAGTAGCAACAGTTGAGAGGCAGTAGTGAGGAGGCTAGAGCCTTGCCTCAACTGGACTTCCCAATGGGGAAGCCGCAGCAACAAACGAGTGTAAGAAAGTATGGTAGGTTCTGACCAGGAATACAAACATAAAGGTAGCCATCACACATCATGTGAAACACTGACATAATTTACCATCTAAATTTAGAGTACCTGATGCCAAATTAAACAAACGATTACCTTTCTTCTTCGACGGGGAGTCTACTTTGGCTGCTGGTTTGGATTCTGAAGCAGCCTCCATGGAGGATGGGCTGGGAAGGTGGTCCGCATCTAACATAGATGAAATCTGAGGATTCTCAAGAGGAGGCTGGAGGAGTTCTGCAGCAGAAGTGGCATCGCTTGTCTGCTTACACAGGGCTCTGGGTTTGGGTTTCACAATAGTACAGACAGTGTCTTCAATGGAAGCATCCTTCTCAACTTCACTTATGAGGTTGTCCTCACTGGGAATTACCCGAAAATGGGTATTTTCTGATGGTGTAATTGTAGCTGTCCTGGGATGATGGTCAGATCTCTCTCTTTTGCTGACCTAAAAAGTTAAATTGTTTAAAAATTAAACTACTTTCAAGGTGTTTGTTATAATTTATTTCTTAAGCTGGTAAATGTTTTCATTGTATTTGTAACTTATCTCATTCATTAAATATATTATTTTGGGCCGGGCGCGGTGGCTCACGCCTGTAATCCTAGCACTCTGGGAGGCCGAGGCGGGTGGATTGCTCAAGGTCAGGAGTTCGAGACCAGCCTGAGCGAGACCCCGTCTCTACTAAAAATAGAAACACATTATATGGACACCTAAAAATCTATATAGAAAAAATTAGCCGGGCATAGTGGCGCATGCCTGTAGTCCCAGCTACTCGGGAGGCTGAGGCAGTAGGATCGCTTGAGCCCAGGAGTTTGAGGTTGCTGTGAGCTAAGCTGACGCCACGGCACTCACTCTAGCCTGGGCAACAAAGTGAGACTCTGTCTCAACAAAAAAAAAAAAAAAAAAAAAAAAAAAAAATATATATTATTTTGTATATGTGAAATATTTCATAATAAAGTGGGAAAAAACTCACTGTGTTTTGTTCAATATCATGGTATTTATAGAAGTTATAACTGTTCTACTATGAAGAGTTAAAACACTGGAGAAGACTGTGAGGAAATATGACAATTTTCAGATACTAAGAGGTAGAGAATATTCATTTTAAGGGAGAAAACTGAATGAAAATTTAGCCCTGCTTGGACTACTCAAGGCTCTGTTAACACAGTGTAGAAGTGGGTATCCTTCAGAAGCGAATTTAAAAAAAAAACTTTAAAAATTTCCTTATATTATTTATCAATATTATTCAGTACATAGAAACACAAAATACTACTTGATTCCTTCTGTTGCAAACATATAGCACAAACATGAAAAATGTTGATTTTGGATTTACTTTTATAGCCACATGAGGGCACTACCATCATTTATATTAAAAAGAGCTCAGTGAGAAATTGCTCCTTTACTTCTGGGCGGAGGGACTCTTCAGCAGACACAGTCCACAGGCAAGTGCACCCTCGTACCTTGGTGGACTCTGGGAACCCGCCCCACGTCCACTCCATGTGAGACTCGGACCTGAGCAGGCTCTCGGTGGGTTTAACCTCCAGCTCTGAATCACTCTCAGGACATGCTGCCTGGGAATAGGTGCTGCAAACACAACAACAAAGACATGCGATGACCTGAAAGTCAGGAAACCTTCAGTCTTGCTGAGCTTGACAAATTAAAAGAAATATAAGAAAAAGAAACATATCAAGGCAGGTAAATTAACATAACTAACACCTGAGGGTTTGACTGCAGAATAAACATTATTGACTACACATTTTTTTCACTGCATTATTCAGTTACAGTCAATAGTTGACACTAAAAGATTAGAATTTAAGAATTGTAGATGGCCAAACTCTATACTGATTATGCAGATCTACAACTAGCCAACACTGTTACAGTAAGTTGGATCACGTTTAGGAACAAATAATTATTGAGAGAAAAGATTCATATTTATGTTAAAAGAAACATTCAGTGACTCTGCTATGAGAAAGAAACGGGAAATAGGCATTACTGTCAAATAACATAAAAATGAGTTAATATATCCTCCCTTCCTCTTTAAGAAACCGAGAAATTTCAAAGACACTTACTTTTCTAAAGGGGACCAATCTCCATCAGATAAGGGGTAGTGATCCCCGGAATGAAAGAGTAAAGGCTCCTTACATTCTTCTTCCTTTAAGGAAGCATTTGAAGACCCTCTGTGAAAGGAAAAACCAAAGAAAGGCAGGAACAATGACATTTCTGTCAGCTTTAAAATATCTCCCAAATCTATGGACATATTGCATAAACAATAAAAATGAAGAGGGCCAAATGATTGATAACCCTTTTAAAAGGCAAATATGAAGAACGGGAGATTTGCCAGTGCCACCCGCCATATACTACTGCAATTACTATTTAAATATGGAATAGAGGAAAGACAGAAGAGAACTGTGATTAAAAATTTCTTTTTACATCCCTTAGGGGCAAATTGGTTCAAAGACTAAAAGAATAAAACTAAGGCATTTTGTATTATTTCATTCAATCTTTATAAATCTGAGATAGCAATATTCCATTTTAGGTATTAGGTAATCAAGAATCCAGAGAAGCTTAATAACTTGCCCAAAGTCAAAAAAGTAGTAAGTAATTGGAGTCAAAACAAGCAAACCCTAACTCTTCCCACTATACTCCCCTGTATATTACAGAAAATATAAGAATATTAGTTGAAGATAAGAGATAATGGCTCAAAAAAATACCCTAAACTCTTAAAAACCCAGGACTAATTTTCTGGTTTGGCTCAGGAATTATCTGAGAACTTTCTCTTTACTTAGAATCCGTAAGATGTAGAGATGTGGGGATACAAAAATATGATAAATGTGTTTACGATTCATACACAGACCTTGGAATTGTAGAAGGTTAGACTAATGCTAATAAGGTTTTAATTAATTTACCCTTTGGTTTTCTTCAATTTGCAGAGTTAATATAACTAACTTGCCATATAACCTTGCAAACATCCCTCAGAAGCACTGCGGGCCCCAGTTTTCATGTTTAGTTGGAAACTTATCACTTGTCCTGTCTACTTCACAGAGTCGATGTGAGATATATGTGGTATAGCACGTGGAAATCTCTGAAAAGTACAAAGAAACTCTGAAAAGCATAAAGCACCACATCATATAAGTTTAAGTGCTTCTTACAGAAAATTCAATGTTCTAACAGGATAGATACTAAATGTAAATGGGAATATTCATATCACTTAATTTGCTGGACTACAAACAATAGAAAACCAGTTCACTATTTTTTTAGTATTACTTTTCTTCCTTTGTATTTTAACATACTCTGCTTTACCACCAACTCTGACATGTAACAATTTTTCCACATAGCTACATCTTTTTTTTTTTTTTTTTTTTGAGACAGAGTCTCACTCTGTTGCCCAGGCTAGAGTGAGTGCCGTGGCGTCAGCTTAGCTCACAGCAACCTCAGACTCCTGAGCTCAAGCGATCCTCCTGTCTCAGCCTCCCGAGTAGCTGGGACTACAGGCATGCGCCACCATGCCCGGCTAATTTTTTCTATATATATTTTTAGCTGTCCATATAGTTTCTTTCTATTTTTAGTAGAGGTGGGGTCTCGCTCTTGCTCAGGCTGGTCTCGAACTCCTGAGCTCAAACGATCCGCCCACCTCGGCCTCCCAGAGTGCTAGGATTACAGGCGTGAGCCACCGCGCCCGGCCAGCTACATCTTTTAATTTAAGGTTTTCCTTACTCCAATCATCTCTCTTCCAGAGGATTACTCGGGCATACAACCTCATTCAAGGGAAGAAAAACATACCTGAGAAAGGCAGGTACCTAGGAAAAAATATTCCATTTCTTAATAAAGGAAAATCAAAAGGCAAACTTTCCCTTAGGAAAGGGAAAATCAGATGCTTGGGAATGGTTCTTATTTGTCCAATTTGAAAGGATACATCGTCTTGACCCATCGCTATTTATTTATGTAAAAGTGGTCTGAAAAGAACAATGTAAAAGCCACACAAATTTCTTTTAAAAGAAATTTTTATATTAAAAATATTTTACTTTTGGGCCGGGCGCGGTGGCTCACGCCTGTAATCCTAGCACTCTGGGAGGCCGAGGTGGGCGGATCGTTTGAGCTCAGGAGTTCGAGACCAGCCTGAGCAAGAGCGAGACCCCCACCTCTACTAAAAAATAGAAAGAAATTATATGGACAGCTAAAAATATATATAGAAAAAAAATTAGCCGGGCATGGTGGCGCATGCCTGTAGTCCCAGCTACTCGGGAGGCTGAGACAGGAGGATCGCTTGAGCTCAGGAGTTTGAGGTTGCTGTGAGCTAGGCTGACGCCACGGCACTCACTCTAGCCTGGGCAACAGAGTGAGACTCTGTCTCAAAAAAAAAAAAAAAAAAAAAAAATTTTACTTTTGGAACACATTCCAGTAAGCCAAGAAGAATTAGGCAAAGCAAATAGCATTTAATAAAATTGAAAGAGACATCAGGTACCATAAAGAGTTTACAACCCCAGAAATATACATGAGATAGCCTTTTCTGGGCATATCCTAACAAAAATAGAGCTTATTAGTCTAGGCCCGTTAGAGTGACAGAAAAGGTTTCTTATGTTGAGGTTCCTTTAGGTCTTCTGATTCTTTTATTAAAATAGGACTTCTAAAGACCTGTAAGCACTTTCAAAATGACACATATGCCTGAGAACACCGACCAGTGAGGCAGACCATCACAGAGTAACTTAAACCAAGCACATGACATGAGGCTATAAGGGAGCATACATAGTAGAATGTGAAGAAAATAGCATAAATGCTGATTCTATCTGTGCTAAAACACAGGAGTGCTAATATAAACATCAGCACTGAGCAGAAGAGAGAAACAGTTTAACTCTAAGCCAGGCCTGGGGCTTCCAGTTCCTGAGGTTCACAGTCAGTGTGTACAGGGCACCTCAGCTTTCAGAGACGTGCCTCAATATCCTGTCTTCAAACTTGGCATCATTTTGTAAGCCAACATTTTTCTAATTCAAAAGCTAACAGGTTATGAGGACACATACAACTGCCAAAATTCACTGAACTGCACACTTAAGATCTGTGAATAGTGTTGGATGTAAGTTGCATATCAATTTTTTTCAAGTGAGGGTAAAGTCAATAAAGCTAAAATAAATAACCTAAATTAATTATGTGGGATAAATTATAGGTACAAAATGAGTTTTAAACTATTTAATTGGTAGTAGGGGATATACGGGGTTGCTAACTACCATGACCAAAGATTACTAACTTTCTTAACAATATGTTTATCAGCAACCTTAGCACAGTATTAATTCATGAATTTCAGTATGGCTAATGACCTAAATTAGCATTTGGATATAGAAGATTTCCCAGAAAAGATATCCCTCTTAACAGGATGAATGGACCCATGGTTCTCTCTGTGTGCTGTGTCAGAAACGAAGAGGAAGAAAGGCAGGGTGCGCCTGGGAGAACCTTGCCACCCTGAATATCTGCACTCACCCCAGAACAACATGGAGGGTGGGTTTCTAGAAGCCAGTTACTGATCAGGAAACAAAATAGGTAGCCTCAGGGCAATAGATGCTGTCTGTGAGAAGTCTTAGCCTCCCTGGACTCAGCTTCCAGATACAATTTTTTAAGCAAGTCTCCTTTAGTGGATTAAAAGTTGAGATTCCTTTTTGATGGTCTGGTCTTGATCCTCCATTATTGCTATTGCAGGGTATTGCAATATTTCCATCAGTGTTATGTTTCGTATATTTGCACTGAAGATTGTGCTAAAACACGATCTCATTTGACAAGTCTCTTCCCTCCAAAAGGCTAGTTAATGCCTAGGTACAACATTTTTAGTATACACACACATCCATCCACCCTCCAGAAGGACAAACAAGGCTTCCACACTATCTCCAAGCCAAAAGTCCATCTTTAGGAACAGAGAGAGACTCAACTAGGTACAGTTTAAACCAAGCCCTGTGTAGTTTAAAGCTCTCCAATGTCCAGAAATGAGTTTCTTCTAGCTGTGCAACAGCAACCTGCTTTAAAGAATGAGTCCCTCTTTCATTTGCCTCCTCAAGGACCCTCAAAATCAACCTTAATTCTATTATCAATAAAAGTCTTGAGAAGAGTTTAAATAGAATATCATTTTATCAAAATAAAATAAAACCTATTTTATGTATGTTCTCTGGAAACAGAATTTCTTTCCTAAGTGGTAGGGGATGAGGAGAGTAAGGTATATAAAAGCTGCAAATTCCCCAATCCCACATAATTCCTAGACCTCACAACTGCAAAAGCAACAGACTTCCTGTTCTTTTTCTCTCAGATTCTTGAATGTGCTGTTTCATATGCTGTTAATGACCCTAAATAGCTTCCCTTGGATTATTTTAGAACGTAGGTGCTGCACTGAAAGGGGCCTGGCAAACCATGTAGTTCAATCCCCTTATTTCATAGACTAAGAAACCAAGGCCCTGAGTGATAAAGAGGGCTACTGTTCCACAATCTATAATGGGCCAGTCTACCTTTTAGCTAACACTTAATTCAGAATATGACCTGAACTCACAACTGTTTACATTTTGTCCTCTTTTTTTTTTTTAAAAGTCCTAATTTCTGCTGGCTTCATAATTAAGCAGATTCTATTTTAAGGAAATTTTAGAAAAGAGTTCCTCCAAGTGGGTAGCATCTATAATTCATCTAAAGAAAAAGCAAACTACCAAGCTCCTGCAATGCCCTAGTTTATGTGTGTTATGACAGGCTTGCTCACTAGGCAAGCAAGGTGCTGGCTGAGAGATGGGCTGGCCACCATTCATAACTGTCACCCAAATTGGTATACCAACAGCCTTTCTCACACAATCTCTGGCAATGCATTGACTTACAATACTCATTTACAAAATACCTTTAGAATATGATTCTTGTGCATTCAGTAGGGTACTTTGCATGTGTTTTAGACATATTTTATAATAACTTTCCAAGTTGAAGCTGCAGATTGTTCTTATTCAGGAGTTCTAAATTTTGTTCTATTATTATGTTAACAAAGGACACATGTCAATAAAACTTTGCAGGCAAAAGTATTACTTCACCTTTTTTTGGGTACATCTTGCAAGAATTTTAGTGGGAAAATATTTTTAGGAATAAAGCACTTAAGGGAACGTTACAATGCTAATCCATATAAAATTTAGTTGTGTAAATATTTCAAGTTTTTCTCAAAAGAATACACATTTCTTGTGCATCTACACATTTTAGTATACATACAAAACTTTTTTATTTTATTATTTTTTTTTGTGGCAGAGTCCCACTATGTCACCCTGGCTAGAGTGCTGTGGCATCAGCATAGCTCACAGCAACCTCAAACTCCTGGGCTCAAGCAATCCTTCTGCCTCAGCTTCCTAAGTAGCTGGGACTACAGGAATGCGCCACCATGCACGGTTAATTTTTTCTATATATTTTTAGTTGTCCAGGTAATTTCTTTCTATTTTTTAGTAGAGATGGGGTCTCACTCTTGCTCAGGCTGGTTTCGAACACCTGAGCTCAAATGATCTGCCTGTCTCGGCCCCAGAGTGCTAGGATTACAGGCGTGAGCACCAGGCCCATACAAAACTTTCAAAGGAATTGTTTATGTTTTTAACAGTCCTGAAATCAAGCAGGAGATTGAAGATGCTCATAGTTTATTCTTAGGCAAGGGAAGAATAAATAAGCTTTAAGAGACTGAAAGCAGGGGGAAAAAAAGACAGGAAAAACAGTCTCCTTTTAAGAAATTATGGTACTTTTTAATTAGCTTAAAATTCTTTGGCAATCAATGATATATATAAAAGTAGAACTTAGAACATTTATAATGAAACTCTTCCCAGCTAGTATTTTGATGCTGACAAAATAAATTACCCAAATTTGTGGATTTATTTAGGATTTTAAAATTTTACTGGTATAATTTAGAGCCTAATGTACTTTTTCAATGATTGCTTTCCATCTTCTGTTGTTTAGTTCTAACAGAGGAATTTCTGCATTCTAGCAGAACTAAAATCAAAGTCTAATATGTTCAGTGTTGGAGGAGTGAAAAAGAATACCACAGACATGTCAGTTGGTAATAAAACAAGGTGGGCAGAAAAAAATTTTATGTATTAAAAATTACTACCAAATAAGGAATTTTATTCCAGGACCCACAATCCAGATTTTGAAATTTTAGAAAATGATTTAATAGTGTTGCCAAAGAGGGATTCATTAATATACTGTCTTATTCACTAATGTAGTATAATTACAATAATATATTGATGACAATTTATTCCTTACTTGAGCATTTAAAGCAAAACTTTGGTAAATAAGACACATACTAGAGTTTACTCTTGGTATACGTTTAGTTTATGTAACTAGAGAAAGAAATTATCTCCCCTTTTTTCCATAATGAAAAACACTTTAACAGCACTACTTTTCTCAGGAAGCAGGGCATGATCTCTCTTCTCAGCAGCTGAGGTGGAAACATTCAAGTGGACCAGCATCTCCCCCATAAAGCCACCCCCACTTCCAATAAATAAAGTTTGGAAATGCAGAGCCACTCGTGGGCAGCAGCTTCCTGTCCAATGGTCACCAACAAAGAGAACCACCCACGGACACACAGTGGTCCTTCTATAGCCAAGAGGACCACTGAGTGGAACAGGTGGAGGAAAACTGAATCCTGAATGAGAAAACATATGTTCTCCTCCCAACTGTTACCTTTAAACCCCGGGCAGTGCAAACTTGATAACTGGTATGTATTTTGAGCTCTTCCACTGAGCTGGCAAATTAGTGGTGATCAAGATTTCTCACTTTAAAAAAACGAAACTTCTTCCTCTTCAACTTACTAAGATATTTTCATGATTAATTCAAATAAAACAGAACTCTGAACTTCTCAGGAAAAGATGAGCTCTCAAGCACAAGACCACGGGGTAGGGAAATCCTGACATTGTGCCCACCTGTATCTGTTCACCCAGGGTAAATCACTAACTCAAGATCTTCTTTTGACTTACCATTTATTTGGCTTTTGGAAACTTACTAGATGAAAAAAGAGATACCACCAGTCTGCTACAAATGACATTTTAGTACCATAGCAGGATGTCTGATAAGAAATTTTGTAGAATTGTAGAAAGGAACAAGGAAAATGCCTCTCCTGTCTGATTCCACAACAAACCATCAGAGGGAAAAACAAGTCCAAATCTTACACTACACATCTGTAAAGGAAAGGGTAGCCTCTGGCTTTACCTGAGCTCTACCTACAGCATGAGTGGATGGCCAGGTACTCGCATAAGACCCTTCTCAGGCTGAGAGCCTACCTTGCCGAGTGGGCGCCCTTATCATCATCAGAGCTCACGCCCACATCACAGGTGTCTTCTGCAGCAGGAGAAGCAGCCTGCTCTTCCTTCTTACTGTCCTGTTTGCATTTCTTTCTCCTTCGTTTTTTCTTTTTCACAGAACTTGGAGTGAAAACTGTCTCTGTTTCCAAAGTGTGTGAGATGTCTGAACTCTGAGATGGTCTTTCACCTCCACCCAATTTCATCAAAGGGGTGTCAATATCTTTAAAGAACTGATCTTCAGTTGGAATTGGTGAGGTGGCAAGGTAAGCAGGAAGCTTTTCCTAAAGGAGAACATGGAGAAAGAAAAGTTATCCGTGACAAACTGGACAGTGAATCAAAACAATAATTAACATTTTGAGTATATAAAGTTTCACAGTAGTAGGAAAAAATACTTATTTCCTAAAGGTAAGAAAGTTACACATCCCGCTCTACTCTCGGTAGGTCTTTACGCTACAGCTAAATGGTAGCCCATTTCGGGCCATGTAACTGAGCACACTTGGAGGAACTGATGTGCCACATCCGTGTGGAACACCCCAGAGCTGTGATTAAAGCAGAGCCAATTGAATTCTTTGCAAAGAGAAGGTCAAAGCAGCAACCGCATTCCAAGGAGGTGTCACAAAGGACTCTGTTAAGAACTTACGCAGAACAGTAAGAACAGGATAAAGCACAAGGCAGAGATTAAGGACACTGCATCAGACAAAGGGCAGCAGGACACGTAAGTGAGCAGAGGAACTGTGGTGAATGTAGAGTGGTCAATGCTTATGTTTTGCCAAATTAATTGAGGATGGAGACAATACCCTATAACAAATGATATCTGAATTTTTAAGCCGTAAAGTATTTAACATATCCTTTTAGGAATTCAAAAGAAAAAAATAAGGCTTAATATTTAAAAGTAATTAAACTCTTAATCTAATACTGAATGAATGATCAAGTCTGGTGTTCAGTAAATTAACATTTTAACCATTTCTTTCATTTCTTTTTATCACTGGGGAAAATGGAAGATACGTAACAGAGATATAAATTAACCCCAGAAAATTTAGAACACTCAAGTTTTTACATAACAGTCTTAAAAATGTGTGGGTTTCCATAATTGTTTTCTACTAAGCTTTTGAACTTGGCTTTCACAAATACATCATCCCAACACTGCATTAAGTTTTATTTACCTAGGAGAAATTTGTGTTCACCAGCAATACACATGTCCCCAAGGCACCAAGATGAGAGGCTGTGGTCTTTTAATTCAATAATCTGTTTACTTTACTTCTTGAAAGCTGTTTTTGTTTCTGGTGGTATTTCCTATTTCTATTACAGCAATGTTTATGTGTTGGAAATAACCTGAATGTCTACCAGTAAGAGAATGGTTGAATAAATTATGGTATATCCATACTATGGAATATTGTACAGTTATTAAAAGGACAGAGTTGGATCCAGAACTACTGACTTGAAAGGGATGTTGATGACATACAGTTAAATGAGAAAAGTTTGAGAAAAACAAAAAGCAAATAAATGGCAGCCAGAAACGTTTTTCATAATTTTCCTTGTCCTCTAAATTATGAACTCTTGAAGGGGTAGAGAGCGTGTTTTGTAGTATGTGGCACAGAGTAGTAATGCCAGTGTTTCTTGGATGAATTAACCAATTTTTTATTTTAAAGAGAAGCACACTATACTAGAGGAAATTTGGTCAATTTGGTCATACATGGAATAGGAAAAAAAGGCTGAAAATCTGACATTCTCCAACTTGACCTTGCTAAGCATAGTTTTTAATGGAATTGTCAGAATAAACCATGAAAACTAGGTAACAATATCAACAATCCAGTCCTCTCACTGTATCTGTTGATTTACACAAAACTCAATCAACGTTATGGACCATATGTGATTTTAAGAAACACATCAAAAATGTTTTATTCTTGTGACAAATGTCATTTATTATGTTTCATTCTGTTTTTTGCCTCTGTCTCTGATGAGGAAAAATTTTGCTTAGGCGATGTATATGCAAATAACATGAAAATAAGTAATTACGATACTAGAAAAAGCACCAGTCTGGTAAGGGTCTACTTCATACATCATACTGTTTCAATGCCGCTTTGCATACCGGTACCAACATTGTTAGCTTCTCTCTAAACTCAAAAATGATAATCTCATTTTGCTATTGTTTGATTTTTAAAATGAATTTATAACACCAAACTGGCAGTTCATCTTCAAAACCAAAAAAAATAGTCCTGTACCCTTAGTTAACTTTATGTTTATCAGTTTTGCTATTTGTGATTTTATTCTTCATGAAGAAAAATGTAATGATACCTTTGAAAGAATTTTTTAAAAGATCCACATTAAACCCATCAATAATTGTTCACTACTATTCAAATAGGTAGAAACACAGTATGTATTGAGGACAGGGAGGACATGACAAATTGTGCTCTCTTGCTGAAAGAAGCCAAACATGTAATCATTTATAAAAGCATACAGGCCAATTAATTTAAATCTCTTGAGACCATAAATTAATTTACGTGACTATTCAAGGTTAGAGATGTACTATCCCTACCAAAATGGTTAACATTATTTCCAAGTTTAAAGGTCATAATACACAGCCAGAAGAGAGAGGTCTTAATTACTCAGATGGAAAAGAATGTATTCAAGTCAAGGTGTGAACTGTAATAGACACTAAGTAAGCTCATTAAAGTTCGAGATGTACCTTCCCTTACAAAAGAAGCATGTACAAAGGCTCTCTGTACCCTGAAACTTGTATGGAGAAAAGTTCCTCATCCCTCCAGCTCCTTTTTGACAACTTAGTTCTTCAACCTGAATCTAAAGCTTGTCTAGCCAGCAACAGTGATATGTATACTGACCAGGAAAACTGCAGAACATTCCCATTTGGGACACGCACAGGAGGCCTGAGCACAACACGTAAGGAGGGTGTGACCCACAAGAACTTACATATTCCTCTTCGGTCTCCTCCACAAAGAAAGCTTCTCCGTTGTCACCTAATTTCATGTGAAGATCCACTGCATTGCCATTGATTTCTATGTCAATCTAAGCAGAGAAACAAAGTGTAATTGGGCATTCAGTCTTTCCTTCAAGCTAAAATAAGGGTAAATACCAGGTTCTTAAGCCAAACTTGGTATCGAGGTTCCCAGAGCAACACTGCTACCTGAACTCATTCTACCCCTAAAAACCAAATGTACCTGGGGCAAGGGGAGGAGGGATGGATAACCAGGCATTGAAAGAAAATGTTTCACCACCTATTTTACAACGTATGAAAAGTTTTAATTGTTTAATTTCTCAAATGTCGTAAAATGGGGGAAGTATCACTGTCAAACATTTGTACACTTTCCAAGTTACGGCACAGGCAGCCTAACTTCACACAGACACCCCCAAGTTTTAGTAACCTCAGTATGTGATCTGTGAGCAACTGTATCAAGTACAACTTCACTGCCACCTCTGCCCTCCACAGATCACTATGTAAATAACAGATGTTGTCATGATCAGTGATCAGTCACGGCACTTCTTCAAAGTTTATTGGTGATTAGTCATTGCGCATCTGTTATTCAGTTCAGACACAGACAGCAAAGACTGTAGTTGTGTGGCTTCCTCATCTCCCGGTGATAAACCCACATAAAATATTTTATAAAAATGGACAACTGGAAGAGGAAATTGGCCAAGATGTAAGTACAGCAAAGAAACAAGAAGTGAAATTTGAATCTACCATAAGTGGAGTTACGGACGACGTAGCTGACTGTGGGAAAGGTGATCCTGCCACCATTCAAGAGATTCTGGATGTCAAGAGACTCCACATGTGCAGCTGGAGGAACCCATGACAATGAGCTTATTACCTTTTTAAAGAAGAAAGTGGCTGTGACCAAAAGGATGAAGGTGGCCCCAAGGAAGTGACACAAGCAAAAAATCTGACATAAAGGAAACCTCAGAGCTATTCATGACATTGGAAGCTCAAAGAATGAAAAGTTAAAAGCTGATCCAAACTTAGAAAAGGAGTATAACAACTTGCCAAGACATAGAAAAGGCGCTCACTTTGTATCATATGTCAAGGCAAAGCCCTGTTCAAACTACACTTGGTAAGATTTTTTACAAAGGAATAAGACACTTCAGTTCTGCATGCTGCCAATATTTTAAAATTGCAGTATATTAAATAAATACTATTTTGCTATTTCTAACTTTCCTATACATTTATAACTGACAGTAGAATTTTTAAAGTTTTGACAAAAATGTGTAAAGGTTTTGAAAAAAACTATAATTTTCTCTATTGTTTATTAAGCTCATTCACTTTGCATGGTTTCCACCTGCCCAGTCCTTTTTATGGGCTGCACTACCATGCAAAGTAAGCACTGTTTATAATACTAAATGCTACCCAATCACTTAACACTTAACTGCCATGAGAGTTGTACTTAGCTCACTCTAGTTTTGACCCCAGGGCCGTGTGAAGAGTATTTAAAATCTTGTTGATGCTCTTATTGTTACAATTAACATTGACAATGTAATTCTAAAAACGTGGATTAAATGAATAAAAGTCAATAAATTTCATTTTTTCTATTTATGTTTACTTTAAATTACACTCAAAGCTTTTATTCTACTTTCGTAATAAAACACTGTGGCCCCATGGAAAAGTTTCTATTTTTTGTGTGTGTGGCAGTCAGTTGTGTTAAAAATAATGAATCCACATCCCTTAAAAATCATTTTTCTGTAGGCTGGAATACATACTTCTAAATACATTATAATAATGAATGAACACCAACTTTCAAAAGTCTTACAGATAAACTTTGAACTCCAACATTAGACTGTTCAGGGGTTATACAGACAGAAAATAGAACAGTCTGTAGTCTATATGTGCTTAATTCTGCACAGCCCTCCTGGTGGGAACAAACTGCATTGTCAGCTAGGTTTTTCCCAAAAAATATCAATTATTCCCTCTGACCAGGGATGGAGTGCTGGTTCACATTTGGTCACTGACGGTAGCTCTGCTTTCCCAGGTAACAATGGGATTAGTAGTATCACATTTTTAAAAAAATTTAGGTAGACATTTTATCAAAATGTTCATTATAAAAATCCTATTTATGAATAACATAACCACACTGAAGAAGGTGAGGAAGAAAGGAACTAACCTAAGTAACTTAGGAAAATAGTCTTCTGACTACGTATTTTAAGTCTAAAGACATTTTAATATATAGAACTACAAACAAATATTGCATAGTAGTTTGTAAATTTTTCTTAATCACAGAGATGTGAGCTAGCAATTCTGAAACAAATGTGTTTTCTTGGATTGAGCAACTAAGTAGATACGCCGTGGATAATCACAGCCATGTTTTCTACTATAACAGAAAAAAAGCTACAAACAAGAAGGGAAGGAAGCCTGTGAGGATAGACTAGAATCAGAGAAATCCATGTGAGCTCATGATTTGTATCTAATATATCGGTGTAGATGTACATGTGTATGCGTATGTGTACACACACACACATTTACTAGCTCTGCCAGCTGAGAGAGCCTAGAAGCAATAATACCTCATTAGTAACGAGCACACCTCAAGTGACCAGATCTTTGTTTCTAAATACCATTCTCCAAGAGAAGGAACCAGAGTTCCCTGGAAAAGTAAAATAAATTAATTTTATAAAGGAAAATTGAATGAGGAAATTGGCCAAGATGAAAATGCAGCAAAAGTGAAATATGAATCTAACACACATGGAGTTATGGTAGAAGTAAAATAATTAATTCCAGGGCTGAGGCAGGGAAAGTAGGTTCTTCTGGAACACCTTTTAGTTCCAGAAAGGAAGGAAGGGCTCAAAAAATGATGGGAGCATTTCAAAGGGACTCAACTTGAAGGAGCTATACTAATAGCCAAACTGAGACAATACGAGCAACTAAATAATGATAATAATGGATAACTCATACTGTAAAACTGATATCCATGAGTTCATACTGATATACACAAATAATTGAATAATTAAGTAAATAGGAGAGAAGGAATAGCTCTTTGATAAGGCAGAATTTCAATTAATAAATGAAGTAGGAATAATAGAAATAGAAAAATCACCATTTGGTAAACATCACAGCAATAATTATTGTAGGCAAAATTCATCAACGTATGCTAAAATTCATGGGTAGAAATACAATGAAAAACAGGATTGTTGTAGAGTCTCAGTATTTCTCCCCAAGGAGAAACCTAGCAGACACCATTAACCAAGTGATCAAAGTTAGTATCCTCAGTAATGAGACACAGCAACATGATGGGCCTCCTGATGTGATGCACTGACAAGGGCACAGCATCACTGTGTTATTCCTGCCCCAAATGAGAAAATGTAAACTTATATTGAGTGACAGTCTACATTATAACTGCTCTGTACTCTTTAACAGTCAAAATCACAAAGACTGAGGGGGCAGGCATAACGGTGCACCTGTAGTCCCAGCTGCTTGGGAGGCTAAGGTGGGAGGATCCCTTGGCCCAGGAATTTGAGTTCAGCCTGGGCAACACAGTGAGACCTGGACTCCACTAAGAGGAGGAAAAGGAAAAGAGAAGAGAGGAGAGGGAAGGGGAAGGGGGAGGGGGAGGGGGAGGGGAGGAGGGGGGGGAGAGAGGGAGAGGGAGAGAAGGGAAGAGAAGGGGGAAGGGGGAGGGGAGAGGGAAGGAAAGGGAAGAAGGAAAGAGGAAGAGGAAGGAGGAGGAGGGAAGAGGGAGGAAGAGGAGGAACAACTTATGAAAAAGCTTTGTGTAGTTCAGTAGCCAAAAGAAAGACGGAGGAACTCTAAGAGAATGCAGGATGAAAGCAATGTGGAGCTCTGGAAAGGATCCTGAAACAGAAGACAGAAGTGGAAAAACTGATGAAATTTAGGTAAGGTCTAAATTTCACCACCTTAACTTTTAAAGATCAAATATGATATTGCTCAATATGACTGTTGACTTTATTCTCTTGATTTGACTTTGAATGGAGTTTGGTCTTTCCCAAAATTAAACCTAACATCAAACTGTGCCAAAATTCCAGAGATGCTCAACACCACAGTTTTGCAATGGAAAGTTTCTAAGTCACCAAGCAAACTAAGAGTTAACAGTATTACACCAATGTTAATTTCCTGGTTCTGATCATTGTAGGATGGCCATGTAATATGTTAACATTAGGGGAAAAAGGTGGATGAAAAATATATGCAAAACTTTTAAAACTACATATGCAACTTGTCTGTTAGTAAAATTAACTCAAAAAATAAAAAGTTACAAAGTCAGTCAACATCATGAAAAACAAAGAGTGAGTGAGGAACTGTCACAGAGTGGCAGAGACTAAGATGACAGGACAAAAAAACACTCCTTTTAATTGTGGAAATGATTTCATGGCTACAAATGTGTTAAATTGTATCCTTTACATATGTGAAGTTTATTGTATATTATAAAACAATAAAGCTGTAAAAAAGGATGAACAAAGAAAATGGGAAAATGAGCAATTAATACAGAGTAATGAGTAAAAAAATTCTATCCAATTTAAGAAATGTTGATAAAATGATTACTCAAAAATTCATTTTACTTTTACTTTTTAAATGAAATGGCTGCATAAATCAGTTTCAATAGGACAAATACTAACCACTTTTCACTCAGCCTTCCTTAACATTTTATATTAGTCTGAATATTTACTGCAGAGAAACTCAGGCTGGCAGAAGTTACTTAAGCATCTCTAGAGTCAAAATAAAATTTCTGAAGCAGCTGCAACAATAGTAGCTTCTTCTACAATCATAGAAATCATGTTTACTAACTTAAAAAATTTATGTGAAAACTTAAATAGTAAAAAGGCTTATTTTTTCCACATTTTAAGTTTCTCAGGATAACTTCAGTAAAATATTTAAATTTATTTGACTAGAAGTTGAACATAGAAAATAATTAAAATAATCATTTGTTGATTTGTTGTATAAACTCTTTGTTTAGATTAAATAATACAAATTAGTTATTTTATATTTAATAAAAAATAGATTCAAACCAGTATTCTTCAAAATTTTCATTTTAGGAGGTTAGCCATTCATCCAGTATAGCTGGGAAAATAGAATAATGCTTCTTTAGGATGCAAACTCAGAGTCTAAGCTATTTATATACCATCTTAGAACACTTAACACTTCACCACCTTTACTTTTAAAGAGCAAAAGACATTGCTCAATGTGACTGTTGACTTTATTCTCTTGATTTGACTTTGAATGAAGTTTGGTCTTTCCCAAAATTAAACCTAACATCAAACTGTGCCGATACTGAGTATATTTAAAAGAATATGCCATGAGCTCTTTTGGCAACAAAGGAATAAGATTTTAAAAATATTTTGAAAGATAGTACCAAGTTGGAATAAATGCTTCCCAAGATGATTATATGAAAGAGGACACTCATTATGATGCATTAATTTCTAGTCAACTGGCTTTTAAAATAACCATTCATTTTCATACAGTCATGCTTCCTACATTGTGGCTCAATCTTGCTCAACATGTATGACTAAGCTGTTGAAATGGAACTGGTATCTCTGAGAAATACTACTTGATTTGGCTTGCCATTCACTAGGTAAGACATCTCTGTCTTTTGGGAACCGAGTCATCCTCTATATTTCAGACCATATACAGATTGAGCATCCCAAATCCAAAAATCCCAAATCCAAAAATCCCAAATCCAAAAATCCCAAATCCAAAAATTCTTGAGCACTAACATGACACTCAAAAGGAAATGCTCACTGGAGCACTTCAGATTTTAGATTTTCGTATTTGGGATGCCTAACCAGTAAGTATAGTGCTAATATTCCAAAAAAGAAAACTGAAATCCAAAACACTTATGGTCCCAAGCATTTTGGATAAGGGATACTCAACCTGTATTTCAGGTATGGCTTCAGGGAATGAAGGTGGGGCTGTTGTCCAAGCCAAGCTAATCAATATATTCCATCTCTAGCTACAGCAACAGATGGTGAGACTAAATACTGAGACTCCTGTAGGAAGCTCTCCTTTCACTGGGGTTGAATAATGGGAACTGAGCCTGGAGGTATTGGTCATCCAACTTTAGAAAGAACCCACACAAATGGAAGCAGAAATGAGGTGGGTAAAGAGAAAGAGAATTCTGATAGTACCTTTAGAGCCTCTTAATACAGCCCTGACTAAATCAAATGCCTCTGGACTTTACTTATGCAAGCTTTTTTGCTTAAGCTAGTAGGAGGCAGATTTCTGTCACCAGCTAAGAAAACAGTTCTAACACACTGGGGGTTATTTAACTTTGATAAAGAATCAAATCAGTAGTGTTGTGATAAGTCAAAAAATTAATATTTAAAAATATAAAGTACAGGTTTACCTTCTAAATTTAAACTCCTGAGTTATGAAATATACTAAGAATATTGGTATTCCATCAAGTAAGAACTTATCAATGGCAGTGGGAAAATTATTATACCGCATCTCTCTAAACAGCGGTTTTAAGGTGGTAATGGATTTCAAGTCCACTCTATAGGTGTTGCTATATTTGAAAATTTGTTTCAAGTAAGTTTTGACAGTTTAAAATCAATGACCAGCTTTCCCTAACCCAGGCTGATTTAAAGTAAAACAAATAGTTAATGCAAATTGCCAGCATATCTCAAGGTACATGGTTTCAGTTTTACCATCACAGGAAAGCTGTGTTTTGGTAAATTAAATGGCCATATTGCCTCCCAGACATATTTTCTGGGTTTCTGGGATACCAAGGGAGAGAGGGGGGGAAAAATATTTTTCTCTTTTTCTACATGTCATGGACACACTCCCATTAAAAACTCAAGGGTTTGACAAGATGTGGAACAAAATGAACTGTGTAGCTTTGCACAGAAATTGTATTACTTCTTAAGTTAGAAGCACACAACATGCAGAAAAAGGTGTTTTATCTGCTGTCACCATTTACAGATCCACAAGCGCTTACGTATATCTGCCTGCAGGTTCCATTCTGAAAGGCCAGTGGACTGATCCAATCTGCTGATCAAAAACCCACAGGCCAGCCAAAAAAAAAAAAAGCCTCAGAAACAGTTTTACAAATAGATCCTTACGCAACTAATGGGAAATTTCAGTGCATAAACAGTTTGCTGCTGATTCCCCCAAAACAGACCCAGTCTGAAAGTACTATTAGTATTATTGGAAAGAAAGAAAAAATTCCAGAGATGCTCAACTGTGGCTAAATACCACAGTTTTGCAATGGAAAGTTTCTAAGTCACTAAGCAAACTGCAGCCACTTTTGCTTTCTAAAGGGTGACTCTGAACAGAGGCCAGACCACACAAACCCTGCCACCCTGAAATGTGGCTCTGCAGTGGAAAATGATTTTGTAACACATAGAAATGAGACATTTTTTCCTGGAGGGGGGGAAAAAAATAATATCTAGTTTCGAGGAATCCATCTTCTTTCCCCTCAACATAAGTTTAATTAAATAGAAAGAAACTGCTATTTAAAGAACAATATCAGCTCTGAAAAAGCTGAAAATAAATGTTTTCAACTTATGCCAGTGGTCTTCTAACACAGCGGTCCCCAACCTTGTTGGCACCAGGGACTGGTTTCATGGAAGACAATTTTTCCACAGACTGGAGGTGGGGGAGAGGGATGGTTTCATTCAAGTGCATTACATTTATTGTGCACTTTATTTCTATTATTATTACATTGTAATATATAATGAAATAATTATACAACTCACCATAATGCAGAATCTAATGCCACTGCTGATCTGACAGGAGGCCGAGCTCACGCGGTGATAGCAAGAAGCTATTAATACAGATGATGCTTTGCTCTCTCACCTGCTGCTCATCTCCTGCTATGCAGCATGGTTCCTAACAGGCCATGGACCAGTACCAATCCACGTCCCAGGGGCTGGGAACTGTAGCTCTAAAACATACTTTTAGGCCTGTGCTGGAAAATGGTGAGGATCTTTTGTTGTGCTTAAAAAGCTTGACAAAACCTCTGTACATTATTTAAGTAGATATTATGGGGCAAGAGTAGAAAGAAAAATACTACTATGTATCTGCAAAATTTTATTACTAGCTCAATTTTCTAACTTGATAGACATCAGATATAACCTTCTAACTACTCTGACTACTAAACCTTCTAACTACTCCATAACCTGAAGGGAAGAGGCTATAAAAAAAGACAGACAGACAGAAAGAAACAAAAACCAACATAAATACCTTCTTCCTTAATGAATCTTCCCTAAAACAAATGAAAGTCAACCAGCCTATGGTCTGTGGGTTAGCATTTCAGGCAGATTTGGGGAGAAGTCCTGGTATCAATAACAGAAGTTAGATTACAAATAAGATTTTACAGCTTTGTCAAAACAAAATGTGCTGTTAATTTCCTTTAAACAAATTGAATGTATTATTGATTATATCAGCCTATTCCAGTTACAATTAGTCTGATGGTATTAGCCTAAATACTTTTAAATGCTGTATAAGGAAATTTTTTCTTTTTCTAAATATGCCTAACTTCCACATTTTTAACTCTAGCTTCTGTTTTGCTCTTCTGAGTTGCAACAAGTAGGATTATCATAATCATTTTCAGTTTCTTTTTCCCTTGGAGAGACTTCCTGTGGTAGGGTAGCAGGGTTTTTTGAATTCAGAAGCAACTTCAAAAGCAACATTGTTTTCAGTTTCATTCAGAAAACAAAAACAACCCCCCTCCCCCAAAAAAAACGCCCCAGGAGCTCACAATAACTAACGATTTACTCATTGGCACTGTCCAATTTTTCCCCTCCTTGAGGAAAGGCTATGCACCGCACTCACCACTTTCTCTTTGGATCTCAGGACTCCCAGCTTCCCGAACCGAACGTGGAAAGGCGAACACTGATAGGTGCCATCCTGCTGCTGCACCACAATGACATCAATGCACCCAGAGAGGGTGGCCTGGTTAATGCCCTTGTAGAGTTCCTTCACGGTGACAATCACCTGCCCAGCCAGCTGTCCCACATAATTCATGGTTTGAGACTACAAGAAAAATAATTAAATGAGATGTTAACACTGAATGTGTGGATCTACTGACAATGACAAAGAAATAACTGTAGTAACAAAAACTACATTGTTCATTTGCACACCAGATTTCACACTGTTATTAACTTTGCTAATTTTGAACCCAACAGTCTTATGCTACCACTGTTTCTACACATTTCCACACACAGACAATCCCAGACTGTGTCCTCTTATCCCAGAGGCTGTTCCAGCCAGGGCCTGAGGCATGCAGAAGTTCCTTTTCCTTTCCCACATCACAGACAGTGCCAGCAACTGCCATTAGGGATTTTCCCCTAAAGTTCAGGACCAGCAAGGAATCACCAAAGAACCTTGACCACTACCGCTACCCTCCTGCCCAAAACCGTTTGGAGCCTGGGGCTACTGCGTCCACTCAGACCATAACAGTGAAGCAGAAAAAAACAAACAAAGGTCATCCAGAAGACCACCTCTAGGAGAAACCAGAAATTCATCTTCCAACAGGAACAATGTAGTAAGAGAGGCATTCTGCACTGAACCATTATCTGAACTATTATTATTGTTCAGACACATGCTAGATTAAATAAATTCTGGTGAGCTGGCCTGAGTCTAGCCCATTTATAACATTACTTCTAAGGAAAATTCCTTCAATGCCTCTACACACCTAACTGGAATATCTATTTGTATTCCACAAGGTTCAAAGCACAGAAAAAGTTTTAATCTTGTTCCTTAACCTTAATTCACAATTAAAATCAGGATCACCAGGGGTCTGTAAGGAGTCTGCAAGGAGTCTGCCAGAGAGGAGGGACGCTGCAGCTGAAGCCAAAGTTCTCCTTGGCCCCACCCCCAACTCTTCCACTAATTTAAAAAAAAAAAGGGGAAAAAAATCCTTTAGTCCTAGGGTTGTCAGATTTCATTTCCAGCTACTGAATATACCATTTCACTTGTTAGACACTGACATCCCACAATTTGGGGAAAGCCATTCTCCTGGGACCAGAGTGATGTTGACCAAGACAGGAGACCCTCCTCTCCTGCTCTGGCTAATTCAGAGGCCGACTTTCACCCAACCACAGGCAAGACCCACAGACTGTTCTCCACACTGTTCACCATAAGCACAATTGTTTCTCTAAATCCAGCTTTGGAGCTGCCTCGAGCTTAAATTTCCATGCTTTGAAAAGTTCCAGAGAGCACATTCTGTGTTGCCAGGCAAGTCCAAAGCAGAACTGGGAGAAAGAACGCCATCCCCTTGGGAAAACTCAGGGGCCTGCCAGGACATGTGCCCACACAAAGCCTCACTCAACTCTTCACAGCCGAGTGAGTACCCACAGCAGAGCCCTGATTTGACTCAAAAATCTTTTCTATTCCTACACACAGATGTAATGCATAATCAAGGCTCCTCAGTTCTACACCATGAAGCACAGCCACAGTAATTCTGCCCTGGAAAAATTTTTAAATATTTTAATGCTAATATTACCAAGGCCCCAAAATGCACCTACCAAAGAGCTGTGAGTTTTGTAAACTAGCCACAAAACTTACTACTAAATAACAAAATAAAGTGGAATCCTTTAAAACAATTATGATCTGGTGATGATTTTGGTTTTAGAATAAGTGATTTGATCTGGATAGCGAGGCCAAATTAAGTACATATCAAGTGCACAGTAATTCTTTCTTGAACGAATAGAGGAATAATTGCATGAACCAATAATAAACTAGACTAAAAAAATAAGAAACACATGTGGGGAGGAAATAGTATTTCATCAGCACAGTCACATAACATCATTACATTTTTAAAAATTAACTTTTCTATTTTGAGACCATTGTAGATTCACATGTAGTTGTAAGAAATAATACAGCTAGATTCCATGTATGCTTGACCCAGGTTCCCTAATTGGGAAAACTAGTGCAACATCACAATTGGTATCAGCACTGATTTAGTTAAGATTCGGAACATTTCCATTATCACAAGGATCCCTCTCCTGCTGCCTTCTACAGCCACACCTACTTCCCTCCCACCTCACTCCGTCCTGAATCCCTGGTAACCGCTAATCTGTTCTCTACTTCAATACTTGTCATTTAAAAAAAGCTTAATGGCCACCCTATAATCCTAGCACTCTGGCAGGCCGAGGCGGGCAGATCATTTGAGCTCAGGAGTTCAAGACCAGCCTGAGCAAGAGCGAGACTGCGTCTCTACTAAAAAAATAGAAAGAAATTAGCTGGACAACTAAAACTATATAGAAAAAAATTAGCTGGGCATGGTGGCGCATGCCTGTGGTCCTAGTTACTCGGAAGGCTGAGGCAGGAGGATCGTTTGAATTTGAGGTTGCTGTGAGCTAGGCTGACACCACGGTGCTCTAGCCAGGGCAATGGAGTGAGACTCTGTTTAAAAAAAGAAAAAGCCTAATAAGGTATTTTATTTAACCTACTATATGTAAAATATATTTGAAATGTAATCAGTATAAAATTATTTTTTGCTTTTAACTTTTTGTCATTTTAGGAGAAAATTACATGAGTGGAAACATACTGTATGTAACCTTTTGGGATTGCCTTTTATCACTCAGCATATTTCTCCGGAGATTCATCCAGGTTTTGTATCAACGATTTGTTCCTTTTTACTGCTGAGCAGCATTCCATGGTATGGACATACTATAGTTTGTCTAATCAGTCACCTGTTGAGGGACAGCTGAGCTGTTACCAATGTTTGGCCGTTACAAATAAAGTTATTATTATAAGCATTCACATACAGGTTTTTGTGTGAAAATAAGTTTTAACTTCACTGAGATAAATGCCCATGAGTGGAACTGCTGGGTTGCATAAAAATTGCATGCTTAGATTTTTTAGAAAATTGCCAAACCATGTTCCAGAGTTGCTGTGCCATCGTTTTACATTCCCACCAGCAATGTATGAGAGATCCAGTTATTTGGCATCCACACCACAATGTGGCATTGTCACTATTTTTTATTTAGCCATGACAACAGGTGTGTAAATTTTAATTTGCATTTCCCTAATAGCTAATGATGTTGAACATCTTTCCATATCCTGATTCACTGTGTGTATCTCATTGAATTTTGTTTTATAACAGAGCACTGCAACTAATTTAGAGGAAAAGAGAATACACATCTTTTTTGTTCCTTATTTCTGACGTCACGGTGTATTGTTTTTATATGTTAAGAAACTCTCCAAAGACAGAAGTAAAATAAAATTTAGCGTTAGGTATTTCATCTTTTCACCCTCTTTTACCAGGTAGTTAATTCTTGGCAACACAGAACAGTTCTTCGGAATTTTCATATTGTGTAAGTAATATACATTCATGACGTGCTTTTTGCCTATCATGGTACACACATTAAACGGTATCCAAGTACTTCTTTACATTGCTGCTTGACTGATAGTGGCAATGTTAAAACATTTTGTTACAAGAAATAAAAAAAATACATAACTAATTATATATGCCTTTTCTTAAGTGAAACTGAAAAATAATAACTTTTAAGCATCTACATTCAGATACAAACAAGTCTTAAAAACATAACTGTGTAACAAGCTTATATCAACTAGAGCATAAAATCCATAATTAAGTGTAACTCCATCTATTCAAGGATGATTTTAATTACCATGGTTAAAGGATGTGCTGTTATACACGAAAATCTATTGTGTAAATGCCAGTTGCTAAATGTAGAAAAATACAGGCTGTCAAATGACTGGTTTTCTCTTGGCAGATATAAAACAATTCTATTTATATTATAGGGGCTGGGAAAAAAAAAGTGAAGGGAGGCCTGGTGCCTTAACATGTCCTACACCCTGGGACCAATGAGCAACAACCTGCTATAAGGGTCACCCCAATACAGCTGGAGGAAAAGCAGTTGATCATCATATGCACAAGTGGTAAGTTAAACAGCTTCCTCTTTAAGCAGAATCTAGCACCGTAAAACTTTATTCCTACATACCAGCCCAGCACCAGCCACAATAAAGCAAAAAAAGAACAAAGGCAGGCCTGTCTTGGTAAATGCTTAGGAAAGCCAAATTCTGAACCAGGAGTGGAAAATGCACATGATCATGTAAATCTAGTCATGTACTGGGGGAACACCCCACATTAACTTTTGAAGTAAAGCAAGGATTTAAAAATATAGCAAAATAATGTACATTGTAAACTATTCATCATACTTTACAGTGAATGATGAGAAAAAATGTGGGGAAGGAGGAGAAAATGAAATAAAAACTGCAGAGTGACAGAAACCACGGAAGAGGGATGCAGAAACAAATGAAAAGTCACAGAGAAAAAGCAAAGACAGAAAACATAATCAGAAAGGCAGGCTGACCTGGAGGTGCTTACAGAAAACACAAAGTGGAATGAGGGATGTTCACAGAGCAGCATCCCTATCTTGAGGCTTGCAAGCATAAATAAAAATTTAAAAATGTACTTACTGCTTATTGAAACAGGAAAAGTTCATCCAACCCAGTCTTTTAACAAATACCAAAAATGCTTCTAGCCCATCTCTGAAATATGGTAACAACAATCACACCAGCAGCAACTCTTTTTTTTGAGAGCTTACCATGTTCCAAATTCTAAAGCTTATACGTTATCATCTCAGAACCGTTAAGGTAGTATTATTTCTACTTTTTAAAGATAATGAAATTGAGGCTTGGAAAGGTTAAATTGTTATAAACTGAATGTTTGTGCCCCCCCCCCCCCCCCCCCCCCCCCCGCAACAAATTCACATGTTGAAGCCCTAACCCCCAATGTGACGGCATTTGGAGGTTGGGCCTTTGGGAAGTAATTAAGTTTAATAATTAGCTCATAAGGGTGGAGTCCCCATTTGATGGATTAGTGTCCTTATAAGGAGAGAAAGTGACCAGGGCCATGCTCAAGGCGCACGCGCTCTCTCTCTTTCTCTCTCTCTCTCTTTTCCACATGAGGATACAGCAAGAAGTCTGCAAGCCAGGAAAGGGGCCCTCACCAGATACTGAATCTGCTGGCACTTTGATCTTGGACTTCCTGGTCTCTAGAACTATGAGAAATGAATGTCTTTTATTAAGCCACATTTGTTTAAATCAGCTACCATCTGCGGTATTTTGTTATAGCAGCCCGTGCTAAGAGAGGCATCTTCTTAAACATCGTAAGTTATATTGCTTTTCAACGTTGGGATACTCCCAGTTGACAGAGACTCACTACTTCATGAGAAGTTCATAACAATATAAGACAACTCTAGTTAGTATGTCCAGTAGAAGTTACAATGAATATCACTACCCTCTTCTAAAAGACACTACTACACACCAAAGCGTTTATTACTGTACAACCACAACTGGGTCTCATCTAGTCTGGGCGAAACACTCTTACTCCTTAAAATATCTGAAACGACTGGCTTTACTTTCACTTTTATGACCAAATAGAGAATTGTCTGTGTCTTTCTTTAAATGAGATATCCAAAACTAGACACAATGGCTCAGATACACCCTGACTGATATACACTATATACAATATACACTGTGCTGTTTAGGTTTAGGTACCTGCCCTATGGGCTAGATTAAATGTTGGGAGCGTCCAAAAAAAGAGGTACTTATTGATCACTAACTAAAACATAGAAAAACAAAATCAATAGACAATAGCAACTAGCTTATTAGAGGCCAAATGGCCCTTCACACATAAAATTCAACAGGCCAAATAGTCCTTCATGCATGAAATTCAATAGTGCCTACCATCAGATTTTTCTTATCAAATATTTTAGGGTAGAAAAGGACATACACTGGAATAAATGGGTAGTTTTCAAGATTCCATTATTCACCAGAGGTTTGAAGATTTGCTTAGCATCTTTCCTGAACATCAAAGAAACTAAATTTTCATGATATGTGGTAGGGATTTATATATATAAGTATCACATGCTAACCAACTGGACAACTGGAGCACCCTATAGTAGAGATTTAAAAATGAAATGCACCAGTAAATAGGTTCAATCAAAAATAACTCTTGTTAAGGAAAAGAGTAACAGAGATACAAGGTAGTTAGTAAAATATAACTACAATAATTTATAAATTATCAATACAAAAATGGATACAGTCTGTATCACTTTTATAAGCACCATCAAAACCTGTTTCCTAATTTTTAAGTTTGCGTTCACATTCAATACTAGTATTACTAGTTAGCAGTACCACTATCAACAAGCACCACAACTACGGTTCTTACATGTCCCTCATATATGTGATAAGTGTGGTGTTAACCAATATATATATCATCTCATATAGTCTTCACAAATCCCCATCTGTGTGTGGTATTACTATTCCCATTTACGTGAGGAAATGGAGGTTCAGAAATATCCAAGGTCACCACAGATGAGCCAATATGCAAACTCAAGTCTGAGTCTAGAACCTATGCCCTTAATTGTATCTCTAAGTGACAGAAATACTCTAAGCAACCATGATAAAAGCCTTCTTCACAAAGCTCCCAGATTTCTTACTGTAAGTGGGCTGCTTTCAGTAATCTGAGTATCATTTTTACTTAATGCTACTTTGCCACATAAATATAAAATGATTACAGGGAGTCCAAAGAAGCAACAACCACCCTCCAAGTCTCCTCACACCACTATGAGAGGTAGCATCTACAATTCTAACCCTCCCACCACTGGACCATGGTTCAATGCTATAAAGAGAAGTTTCTGGGAGCATCACAAGTGGCCAGACTTGTGGACAGAGGTAAAAATAGCTTTTATCAAAGAACAGGCCGTTCTGTCTAGCCTGCTGCTCACAGATGTGAGGAATATGCTAGGAGGGAACAGAGACCCCTAGACGCTTCAGGAAATAGACATCAGGACCCTGCTACCTATTCCAGTTTGTGCCTATGCTCCTGGACCAAACACCTCCAGGATGTCCATGATTACACTGTGCATGTGATTAGCACTTAATATTTTTCAAGAACTTTCTCAAACATACCTCATTTGATCAAAAAGAATGTAGGTTATGCAAGGCAGGCACGATTCATTCCATGTTTGAGACTTGAGACAAGAGGTGTTTACTTTCCATTTCTATTCATTAGAACCCAGTTCCTCCTTGACTCAGGGTCCCAACTTTCTCCACTAACTCCCATCTGTGACTTAAATCATTGGGTCTCAAGGTCAACTGGTGTCCTTGAGGGCAAAAAATCTGAGAGCTGAACTCAAGTTATACTCAGTCCCTATAGTTTTTCCTCCAGAAATCCCAGACTAACCGAGAAGTGGCCAAATATGAATCTGGAGGATTCTGGAGGCTAAGAAGTGGGTGACAAAAGGGAGCAATGGGACTCACAGCAGCATCTGCCACAAGCTTCTCCCTGGCCAGGGAGGGCAGGGAGTAAAATTCACCCAGGGGCCTGCCCACATCTTGTGGGACCTTAACCAAGACATTTTATAAAACATTTACACTGTGCCCAGCAGATGCTACAGGGATCACAAACAATGAAAGATCACAACTCAGCCAGACTGAAGGGATGGAAAATTATACAGAAGAGTGGAGTCTATGAGTAAGTAGCAAGCAGTGCCACAGACAGCGATGCTAAGCCTTGACAAAGAGCCCAGCCTTCCTGAGAACCTGCTCTCAGACGTTTAAATTCAAGCAAATGCCTTATTTTGTATCTTAGTTTTTTTTCCCTTTCCCCCATTGTAGCATAATGCCAATGTTTCCTTAATTTTTATTACTTTATATTCTCACTTTATAAAATAAGAATAGGAAACAGAAGCAACACAAGGAAGAACCTGACCCACTACCCCAGGAACACCACAGAATAGATAGCTCATTAATGCCCATCTCATCTCCTTGAAGCTGAGGTGGTCCCATGAGGAAATGCTGATAGTTGCACATCTGAAATTCACAGCTCCTAGACCACAGGTGGGGAACCTGCAGCCTTCAGGCCACATGTGGCCTGCTAGGTAGGTCCTTAAGTGCAGTCTTTTGACTGAATCCAAATTCTACAGAACAAATCCTTTTATTTTTATTAAGACATTTTTGTTTATTTTATATTTTTAAAATGAATGTATTTAAAAGACCAAAGAATAAAATAAGTTTTAACAAAATAATCCTCCTGGATTGACTTGCACAATTAGAACACTGGTAAGCTGTAAGGGCTAAACTGATAGCTGCTACACTCATGATTTAGTTCTAACTTCCCCGTCTGACTGGCGCTACTACCGCACGAGGCTGGGTTACAAGAGAGTTTATGTGGGTCGAGCTGTTATCAGCTTTGGCAATGGTGCACTGTGTTTCTGTTTGAAGTGGAATTTTATAATAGTTGCACAGCTCAACAGTATTTTTTAATTCTGTCTGCTTAACAGCCCATGATGTCAAAGACAACCAAGAGAATGCTGAAGGAAAAAAACAGATTTTTTAATGAGGACTGAGAATTGCAATATTATCTTGTTTCTGCTAAAGATGATTTGCTTGCTTTGTGATACTACAATATCAACATTAAAGAAATTCAATGCTCATCAGCATTGTAACACTCATAAGAACCATATGTATTTTCAATTAGAGGGAGAGGCACGGAAGGTTGTATTGCAGAAATTAAAAGATGAAAAGCAAAAGCAAAAACATTTGTTTCAAGCAGCAATAAGACCTGGAAATAATGCCACTGAAGCAACTTATAAAGTACATTATATACTTGGGAAAAAAGGGAAGCCATTCAGTGATGTGGAAATTGTGAAAGAATGCATTGTTGAAGCTCTAGGATGCTCAGACCCTGATTACATTTCAAACTACAAACAACTGCCTCTTCCAAGGAGAACTATAACTGATCGCCAGCATGAATTAGCCTTCAACTTAACAGAACAACTTCATGCAATACTTCAAAAGGAAAATACATATTATTCAATTGCTTTGGATGAATCAACTGATACTACTGACTCAGCACAGGTTTTAAACTTCATTTGGATCAAAACAAGATTTTCTTTGCTGCGAAGAGTTACTCGCTTTGGGCACTCTCACGAACAGAACATGGGGAACAGGTATCTTTAACAACTTTCAATATAAATGTCATGAAGTTGGACTGAATTTGGTAAATTCAGTTAGTGTACGTATGGACAGTACACCTTCCATGACAGGAAAATATAAAGGGTTTATTGCACAGATAAAAAAGAAGTATTAACAGATCCAGATGCTCTCATTTCTTTTCATTGTATCTTACATCAGCAAAATCTGTACTAAAGCTACTATTTTAGGTAACACTTTGCAACAAGTTATAAATATCCTTAACTATATTTGTGCAAATGCAACATGGCATCCTCAGTTTTGTAAAATTCTAAACATTTTATCTCTGCAAGGACAGTTAAATTTTATGAAGAACAGAATCAGCAATGTGAATTATTGAGAGAAGATTTCTATAGGAATGCAGCATTTCTGTGTGATATGTCAAATCAAAACCTGAATATTTCTTTGCAAGGTAAAACACTCTACATATATGTGGCAAAATATCCAAGCATTTCGAAAAAGCTATCTTTTTTCCAAACATTTCTTCAAAAGGAAATTTCGGATGAACGTTTTCCCCAGTTAGCAAAGGTCATTGATGAGCAAGATGATATATGCCAATTATCTGAAGAATACCCAGCGCTGTTACAAACCTATTAATTGGAGAATACAGTGAAAGGTTCACTGACTTCTCACCTAGTTGGTACCACCCAAGGCGCCTAAAGAACAACAGATGGAATTGATTGAGCTCTCAGTAGGTGACATTTTAAAGTCATTGTCTGATGCTAAGAAAGATCAAATTGAAATACGGGAAAATGCTTCCTTGCTTTTCAACCACTTATTGTTGTGGATATGCATTCTCCTACCTAACCCAAATCAAGACACCCTTAAATTCACAAATGACTGATACCCATACCCATCTAGAGGATCAACTGAAACTGGGGCCCCTCCAGGCTGCAACCAAATATTCAAATGCTTTCCAACAAAAAGCAGACACAACAAAGTCACTAAAAGGTTAGTTAAGTTTAAAATTAACAAATAGTTTTCATTTTTTGAAATTACACAGTAGTTAGATTTTTACAAAATAATGTACATTTTTAAGTGTACCTAATTGAAGTTTCTTGAATGCAGCCTTCTAAGATGAAAAGGTATTCCCCATCCCTGTGCTGGACCCTCAGTGGAGCAAGAGCCCAAAAGGTCTCAAGGCAGGTGTCTTTCTGCCTGGGCTGGTCAAACAAGGCTCTCCCTCCATTTCTAGGACATACAGAATCTGCAAACTAAAACCCAATGCCTCCTGGCAAACTTCCTGAATACACCAACTTCTCCAGACAGCTTTTTTGACACAATGAAAGAGGAAGTCTGTAAGAAGCTACATCCCAGAAAGGCCTCTCAATGCATTAATGATATCCCTAACAGGTTTAATTTAGAAACAATCACATAAGACAACTGTGTAATTCCTTCAAAGAAAACACAACAGAGGATCTGTAATCAAGCTATCAAAAGGTCCATTACACTGGCCTGTTTCTGGTAAAATTTAGCTGTGTACAGTCAAAATTGAGCACCAGCTTCATGCCAGGTACTATAGTAAGTCCATTTAATAGAAACAAAATTCTGTCCTCCTCTCACAAAGGACTCTGGTTCTTGAAAGAAACATATAACAAATACTGTCTTAACTTACATAATGCCTTGTGATAATGCTATTTTGGTGAATTTTAGGAAGACCAGAGAAGGAAAAGAAAAAAATCTGCTCAGGAGAGTCAGGAAGGCTTCAGAGAGCAGAAAATATTGTTCTAAGGGTGGAAATATGTGTGAGGGGTTCATCAGGCTAAGAAAAGGAAGTTCCCAGCAGGCAGTCCCAGACAGACAGAAAGCATGTAGCAAAAGCTTTTGCTTTAAATGCTAAATTTGAAAGGCAAAAGTGAGATGATGCAAGGCCTTGGACCCCATGCAAATATATCTGGTTGGCAATGGTGCTCAATGGTTCTGGTCAGGGAAGTGACATGATCAGATCGTGTGGGGAGGACAAACTGGAGAAGAGGAGGCTCAAGGCAGAGAGCACTTCAGAAGTCACTATAACAAATTCAATCAGGAGTCGGCACAGCTCTAAGGCAGCAGAGGTACGCAGGAGACTGACGTCAGGAAGACCTGATGACAACAAAATAAATATTATAATCCACAGAATAAAATATTCATGAGTTCACACAGATAGACATAAATAAAATTTAAACTAATACATAAGTGGATGAGAAGGGACAGCTTTCTCTTACAGATGAATTTCAATTAATGAAGAACGAACGAAGGAACTAGAAACTCACTATTAGAATATACTACAGATCCATTAATGAATGTTGAAAATAGAAGACAAAAGTTTGAGAAACAGGATGTCTGCATATTCTCAAAATATTTTCCTCAAGATATATATTCATTACAAAAGGAAAAATAGTAACTTTACAGTGGAGAAACATGGCAGACACCATCATAATCAAGTGATCCAAGGGAAACTTAGATACACTGACAATAGAGAAAAAAGACATCAATTCTGTGGTATTTTTATCCCAAAAAACATAGCCTCAATCTAATTATGAGACAACATTAGACAAACCCAAATTGAGGGAAATTCTACAAAATATCTGACCAGTACTCATCGAAACAGCAAGGTCATGAAAGACAAAAAAAGACTAAGCAACTGTCACAGACAGTTGAGGAGACTGGAAGAGACTACGGAGACAATGACAACTGATCCTGAAACAGAAAAACGATGTTAGTGAAAAAAATATGAATAAAATCTATAGCTTAGTTTTAAACACAAAACAAGTATTCCTAGGCTCCACTACTGCCTTCACTTCTGCTTCAGCCTGTCTGGGAAGTCTGTATTTTCTACTGAAAGCTCAGCAGGGATTCATTTCAGTGATCAGAAAGACCTGGGAATCACTGTCCTCGGGAGTAGCTTCTCACCTGGATGAACATCGCAGGCAGTCTGAGGAATCCTGACGAGTAGGCCACCCCCAGATTACAGGAGCAAGTACTCTTCAAAGCCCCCAGCTGACCCCAAAATGTCAGCGTATCTCAAGCTGTCTGATGACCACAGGTGAGTGGATGATTCCCAGTCCCCTCCTGTTTTCACGAGTGAACAGAGTTGAAGGGTGTCTTCCTGTTCATTTCCTGCCTCTCTTTCCCCTGAAGGAATTACTTTTTCCACTATGATTTCAATTGTAGGACTATCAGTTCTATAATGGTTATGGTTTCATGCTTTGTTAGAATCTATAAGAAATCAAAATGGCAAATGACTTCTACAATCTCACCTATTGCCCCTTGACCTAGCTGGAGATAGCTTCTCTATTTGCAGTTCAAGTACAGTTCAGATAAACCTGAGAATGTTAAAACATTTTAGAGATTACACAGCTCTCTCTTCAGGTTTCCTGGGATTCATCTTAGGCAGATTTCTGAAGAAAGTCTCTTCCATACAGATATGCACTAAGATTAGGATGGTACAGCAAAGGCACACAAAGTTCTAAACACAATTTCATCACAGAACTAAAATGATATTCTAATAAAATAAGATCAGCATGTTGTTTTTTTTCTACCTTTTAAAAAATATCTTCCCTATAATGTCTAAAGCAAATCATTCTAGATTACGTAATAGGCTTCAAACAAGGGATAATTACTTTTCTAGAACAAGGCACAAAAACAAATATTGGTTTCTACTTTTGATTAGATAAAAAAAGCAACATAAAACACACACAAATTACCTACTCTAGAATATGTCTATAATTTTCTCTCTAGTGGATCTGGGTTAGTTTTGAATATTTAATACCTAAGATATGAATGTAACATATAAGTTGTCTAAAATCAGTGTTTTCTCTAGAGGGTGAAACTTTTATTTAGACAGTTTCAGAGAGTTGTGTCCAACTCATCTAAAGGCACAGTGATGGAATTAAGACATGTTTTCCCAATGCACAAAGCTGAATGACCCCACACCTGGATCACGTCTACACTCAACCAGGTACTCTAACCAACTGAGTGGAAGAGCTCAGCTAACCGAGAGTGTGTAATCAGGACCATCTGGGCAAACTAGAAGTGGTACTATTTATGGAGCCATTTGCTGGAAATCTGTCCGGCTGTGTATGTAATTCATAAACCCAGAGCAGCAAATAATTCAGACATACCAGTTAATGCAAACAAAAATAATTTATTTGTAACCCATCTACTGGACTCAGTTGTGGCACAATAAATATTTGCTGGATGAAGTGAATTTTGTTTCCTTTGAACTAATAGTTTTAGACATGGACTATACAGTTCTGTGTGGAGGCAGTTGTATACAACCTGCAGCCTCAAGGCCACATGTGGCCCTACAGGTCCCCAAGTGCAGTCCCTCAACCGAATCCAAACTTCATAGAACAAATCCCTTTATTAAAAGGATTTGTTCTGTAAAATGTGGATTCAGTCGAAAGGCCAGACTCAAGGATCCAGAAGGCCACATGTGGCCAAGGCCACAGGTTCCCCACCCCCTAAACATATTCATGGCCACAGTCTCAAAGCCACTCTCTCCCAAATTCCTGAGCTCATCTGTAAGTAAGAATTAAAAGAGGCAAGCATGCTGTGAAAATGAAGATTTTAAGAGAATTTACTCCTCTAAACTGCCTATTAATAGTAACATCCCAACCCTGTGCTGCCTAGCCACAATGTATCCTCTTACCAGGTCTTAATGTTTTCAGTCCATATTCTCACTTGGCTAATGAGCCTACTAAAACAGACCTGCAAATGTACTAGAATCCTGTCTCTCAAACACAGCTACCTTTGCAGGGGTTAAGGAGCTATCACCTACTCACACCCAGTGACAAGAGCACAAAGACCCAGCACTCCTAAAACTTAGAGGAGTTAGGAAGGAAAAGGAAAGGCATAATTTTAAAGCGCATCAAGGTTGTGAGTTGTAGAGAGTGGGAGCAAAAAGATGACTTTGAAAATGGAACTCAGAAAATGTTTAACTCAAAAATTTTGGTGAAACATGGCTCTTATCCAGGAAAGGAGGAGGAAATTCTTGCTTTAGCCCCTTCCTTCCTCCTTGTTCCAGGACTCAGAACTTCTGGTTAGTTGAGATCTATGGTTAATTACAAGACAGTAAAGTTTAATAACATCATTTCTTTGAGGAAATGAAATTCCACTCAATTAATCACTTTTGTAATTAATTTAGTTAATCCACTGCCCATGCTAAATAGGAGGAACCTGATTAGTTTTGGACCCATTTACCTCATGTTATTTTAGGATTTCAGGAAGCAATGAGTAATGACAATGTGCTATGGCTGGGGTTCCATACACCCAGCCTCATTCCCGCCCCACCCCCCCAGCCTGAAGCTCAGGGTTTCCAAACTTAGTATGAAGCACTCAGCCTCATATCACATCCCCCACTTACATGGTGACTTGCTACCTCCTACCACTGTTTACATTATTAAATCTCACTGAGCTTTTTGGAGTCAACCAAAGGTGCCCAGGTCCTTTAATAAAGAGCTCAGAGAGAAAAGGATTGAGAAGCACTCACTGCTGCTCTCAAGGCTTCCTGGAATCCCCTGCAGCTGGTGAAGATGTGAAGGCCCAAGGTCAAGTCTCACTTCCGGTGAGAACAGGTCTGCGCAACAGACCTGGGCAACCTCTGTGCCTGGGGTTCTCGCTAATCAAAATGGCCAGGTGACCCCCTTGAGTCCCTTCCAGCTCTAAAGTGCAGAAAGACTCCCAATTCTATAAGCACTTCTTAGGACTACAAGTTTGGCTAAGAACACCTTACCAAATAAACTATCTTCACTTGTTTAAAAAACATGGAAACATGATTTTTTTTTTAAATTCCCAATTACTAACAAAGCAATATCCTTATGGTTTTTAAAATCATAAGATGTATACATTTACATTCCAAACACATAAACCATGAGAAATCTCTTTCAAAACTCAAACTGTCCCCTTTTAATAAGAGCAGTGCCCAAAAGCGTGTGCCTTGTAAGGCCTGAAAACCAGGATTCTGCCTCTTTCCACACACACCCAGGTTATAAAGTCAAACTCCTATATAATCATTACAGCTTATTAAGCAGGTATCAAATCCCATAGACCAAACATCAGCCATTCAGAAAATTCACATTTCTCATGGGGCAGGGAGGTGACTCATGGGACTTCAAATGTTCTAACAGCAACATAAAAGGGAATTGTTAATAAAATGCAGACTAAGCAAACACCCCTTGACCTCTCTGGAAAATACCAGCAGCAAGAAGTCCCTGAACTTCTTCCTGTGACGGACACTTCATGTGAGTGTCAGTGCTACTTACTAAGTGCATTTTTAAAACATTTCATAAAGAGTCAGCTATGTTCACTATTCTCCCTTTTGACCTTTACATTAAATGTGTATGAGCCTGTATGTATATACATTCTGTAATATTAAAATGTAGATTTTGAAAGCAGATTGCCTCCCTGGGTAGCACCTGACTTCCAGTAATATTCAAACATCTTTCCTTTAGTTTCTGAGAACTCTGAACAAGTACACTTTTACCAAACAAGCAAAAGCAAAAAGCACACAGAATGTAATAAAATTTTTAAAGGTAACAATAAAAATTGTTTATAACTTTAAAACTAAAATCAGATTATGAACCACAAATTTTAGAAATCAATTTTTGTCTTGATTTTATGCCTGTTTTCATAGAAAATTCATCCTTTATTTTAAAAAAAGACATTTAAAATACACTTTTACCTCACATTATTTTTAAAGGAAAACGTTCAACAGGTAGAGTTAAATTATATTGTCCTTAAAACACCTGATTTTGTTTCCTTAATGCAGATTTCTGGAACTTACACTAAACTTATATAATTTGCTCTATTTTATATCTTGTAACAAGAGAGAAAACTCTAGATTAAAAAAATTCAGAAATTTATATTTTTCCCCACATATTTCAAGCTTATAAAGATTTTTTTGGTACATAATCACAAAGAAAGTAACTGCAATCACTCACCATAATATATCAGAATAAAATGCCAGTTTCAAAATATTACCTTAGCTTTCAAAAAATTTTGGCTGGGACCAAAATAAAAACCATAAAAATTTTAAATGACTTTTATACCTCAACTACTATACTTACATGCAAAGACAATGTGAAACCAAATGTGAACCCTAGTTTTAAAAAATTCTCATTTTAAAGCAGCAATGTCATTTTTTTTCTAGGCAGAAAGCTATTTATTAAATAACAAAAAATTGAAAAACATAGAAAGATGGTGTAGGGCAAGTAGCCAAAGATTTCTGTTCTACATAACACTTAAAAGTTAATAAAATTCACTACAACATTACATTTTCCAGGTTAAAGGCATTAGTCTCTTTCTTTTGGTGGGTGCCCTCCCCTCTTCTCTCAGCAGCATCCAGATTGAGCAGCTCAGGGGATGGGGACAATGACAGATGTAACTCACCAGGATACCAGGAGGGGCCTTGTCATGGTAAACATCTTGAGTTTTACTTAATGAGTCTTCAGGAACCTTCTCTTCATCTTCACTATCTTCTTCTAGGTAAAACATCTTAACATTGAACTACCTTATCAAGCATGTCTTTTTTCGAAGATGAAGGTATCATCAAAACAGAAAGCTGCTCTCCTGACAAACTGAATGCAAACTGTTTGCAGACACAGTGATATGGTTAAAACTGAAAGGAAATGGCTCTTTAAAAAAAAAGAGCAATGCATACACAACTTTACCAATGAGATTTGCTCAAAATGCCTCAACCCCCTCTCTCCAAAGGAGATAAGCAGGGGCATGGGACAGGCTGTGCCATGTGTTTACACTGATAGGTACCAAGACCTGCCCAATCACATGACAGCCACTGCGGCTTCCATCACACAGGACAGGGATTGAGTTAATAATTCTCTAAACCAATCACATCCTACTTTTACAAATAGGAACAGCTATACACATGGAGAAGTAACTTTATATAAACTAATCACATGAGGGAAATAATTTACATACATTTTCTGAGCATCTGTGAGCTTCCCAAAGTCAGCCAATTCATGTAAGCTTTATAGAGCCCAACTACTAAACATTTTTACTTTGCCATATTGGCATGACCCAGAATGTTTTCAGAATTCTGGAAGATACTCTGCTCAGCACTGCAAATATAAGCAAAATTTATTTGATTTCAAGAGTATGATAATGCCAACATTGTAAAACTCAAACATTCCTGGTATTTCCTTGACAGCTCTCAGTAAGTCAACATAAAGTAACTTTAGCTGAATTTTGCTAAACACGTAAAACATACTTAACACACACGGACAAAATACATTAGATTTTTGAATTAAAACGTACTATTTTATTCAAACCATCATCTAGGATTGTGCTGTTCATTACAAATAACCATTAGCAATAGGTGGCTATTGAGCATTTGCAATCAAGCTAGTACCAATCTCAATGTGTTCTAAGCATAAAACACTGGATTTTGAAGACTAAGAATGAAAAAGAATAATCACATAACTTTTTATACATACTATATGTTGAAATGATAATATTTTGGATATACTGAGTTAAATAAGATATTACAACTATTTTTACCTGGTCTTTTCTTTTTTAAAAAATTGTTAACAATTGTGATTACTACAAAATTTAGAACTACACATGTGGCTCACATTATGTTTCTACTGGGCGTACTTCTCTAGGACCCTGAGACAACCCTGAGACCAAGTGGGAGGGGAGGACAGTCAGGCAGAGTTATACCTAAGGAAGAACTGAAGACGACAGAACTGTTCATCATTCCTTAAAAGTATTCAGTTAACTCATCAACGACACACTACCTGATCCACATACATTTAATGATCTTCACATCATTAAACTTTTTCTCTACATCTAAACTTCACAAAAAGACAAAATTTCAAATGCTTGACCAAGTAATGGGAGTTTGGTAACATTTAATACAGCAATGCACCACACCAAGGTTCATATAGAATAAAATGTTAAGTGGCAGAATTAAGAAAAAGTTACACCAAAATTAGAAATGGGAATATCTATCTTGCCTTCACCATGTTTCCCTGCCTGCTGTCCAGCCTACCAAATAGTAATGTGAGCCTGGAGTACACTGAAGTACCCACAGTTGCTTGTAATCTAATTCAATACACATCACGTACACAAGTTCTCCTTTCAAAAGAGAAGTGATTATGTTTATATGGTCTAAGTATTACGCAACATATAAAAATTTAAATCTCTTCTCCATGACTTGCTGCAGTTCCAGATCCCTGGCATGAGATGGTAGGAATAAAAACCAGACATTGGGGCGTGCCAGTGGGGAAAAAAATGAAGGAGAAGCCAGAGGTCAGGGGAGAAGAGGAGGCGAGTAGGGGAGAATGAGAAAGGGAGATCAAGGAGAAACCTAAGAAGATTAAGAAGGGGAAAAAAGGAAAAGTTGGAAGGGCAGTGGAAATAAAATGTGAAAGAGATGAGAAAACATGCAGGTGGATAGCAGAAGGGGAAAACTGTAAGTAGGAGAATGGATGGAAGGAAAAGAACAAGAAAAACCTTATGCATTTTAAATGCGAGGAAACTGAGGCCCAGAAAAAGGTCAGGCAAGTAAGCCCAAAGTTACCCACTTGGTCGGCAAAGGTGCCAGAACAAGCTGCCTCCCAATTTCTGGTTCAGTGCTTTTTTCATTATTCTAAGCAGACACCAAGACAGAATGTACTAGGGCAAGAAGGGAAGAGGCTGACAAGAAACAGGTGGAAAAGCCTAACAAGTGAAGCGTGGTGGAGATTCTAGCAGGGCAAAGGACAGTGGGCAGAACTCTGTGCAGCAACATTTGCCTCAACTGTCTCTTACAAAACAAGCAGTCCCCAGGCCAGCCACTTGGTTTCCTGCAAGCCTTGGTTTCATTTCAGTGTTTTGATCGATGACTCACAGAATGTCCTGACTGCAAGGGAGCACGCACCATGGACCCATTAAGAGGTGAGCTCATCTAAACACCTATGTCGACATCAGACACACACCTACAGCTTCCCCCTATGGCAGCTTGTGAATTACCCTGACACCCAAAGCTGGCACCCAACTTTCTGATTCCAGCTCAACACCTGCAGGGTGGCACTTTTCAGTCTTGGTCAATAAATGTTAAAATCACAACAGTGCTTAATAATCCCTACGCTTTTCAAAAGAAAATGCTGCTATAATGTCATACTTTTTCTTTACAGGCTAAAATAAAAATAAATGGCAGAATACTGAGAAAAACTACTTTTGCATAGCATCTGTAACGATCTTTAAAAAAAAAAAAAAAAAGGCAGTTAGAAGTTGGAAGCCTTTTATCCAAGACCTAAATCCTTCAAGAAATAGTCTAGCTTAGGGAAACAAAGCTAAAATGCTAGTAAGGAGAACAGAATCTTGTTCAGATTCCACAACTGATGCTTGATGCTAAGTAAAATATATATTTGTATCTGTTTTTCTAATACTAATGCCTTAAATATATCAGATTAGGTATAAAGAGCTTTTAAAGAAAGTATAAGTATTTATTTAAAACTTCCTAACCTGAAATGTGCTTACTGAAGTTGTGCTAAATTGGTTCAACAGAAATACCTTTACACCACAAGCTATGTCCTCATTTTGCCACCAAACATGAAACCAATTGTACTCCCCCATAGTGGCCATACTGTGGAAATGCAACCCCTTTCTCCTGGATTACCAATGAAGATGTGAGAAAACTCAACTTTGATTAGTAAACAATCATGATCAAAATATTTTTAGTGCCTCAATTACAAAGAATTTCATAACATCCACCATTATTATTCTATAGTAAAGGACTTAAGTGCATTTTTGCATGTTAAAGGCCACTCATGGCAAAGGGACCTATATGTGAAAGGACTGAAGCCACCCCCTCCACCCCCTGCCCCAAACAAATCTGTTTTAATTTAGAGCCAAATGGTTCTCTTATCATCTACTCTAAAGCATATGAAGTGTTTCCTCCCCTACCTAGAATTACTTCAAATTCACTGTTTAAACTGTGAAAACAACCCAATAGGGACTGGTAGGTTTTATTCAAAACCAAGAGAAAACGCCTCTTGCTACCACTCTCAGGTTTTTCAAAAATCTGTAGTTTAACTGCTTATTGGATAATGGCTAAATATAGTTTGCTCACTTCCAGTGTCTCAGAATATCCTCATAAAAGCCCAAAACTGTAAATAGAATAGCTAGTGGCTATCCCACTCAACTGCGAATGAATAATTGAATGCAAACAGAAATTTCCAGGAACAGAGGAGAAAAAACAGGAAGGGTCTCTTGAGGTCAGTGGCCCAGCTTAAAGTGACTCTCCCAAAGACAAACTTCTTTGAAGACCTATTTATCTTTAAAATTCATGCATTTTGCATTATACTCTGATGTCTATTTTGTAATATGAAGAAAAAAATAACTGGCCAAAGTTTTCCTCTATCAAGGTCAAGGGCTAATATGCCACATTCAATGTAAGGCTTAGAATATCCCTCAGTGTACACAGCACAGTTTAAGGAGCTTAGAACTAAAAAAAACCTCTGAGGTCGAACCCTTCCGACACCAATGTTCTAGGCCAAACTTTTACCCAGTATTTTGAGACTAGAGAGACAATACTGAGAGTTGCCTGGCTGCAGCATTCAAGTGTAACTGACCATTAAGAGTGTAGAGCCAAACAGCCCAATTAAGGATCAGAATCATGCCCTGCCTTCTGTGTCACAACTTCTGGACAGAGCTGTGAACAAAACAAAGCGACAGGAAGTGAAAACCCTCTGGCTCCTGGGGCTGCATCACAAGGGTTGGGGCAGTAGGGAAAGGGGGAACCTGTTAATTGCATAATCGTTTCTGTTTAAATGTTTGTCTTTTTCTTCTCTCATTTTCCCCCTGAATAGCAGTATGCACAGTAATGCAAAGCAGTGACATCATAGGTATAAGGAAATTTTCTATACTAGGGCTATGTCACCCCATTTCACTCTAACTCAAATCCTCCTATTGAAATGCAAGTCTTATTAATGTCAAATTTTAAAATAGCAAATAATTTTATAAGTGTGGTGCTTTAATCTTTTCAGAAACAAATTATTTGCTATGAACTCACAATTAACAGGGGCACCCCACTGCATCACAACGTGAGTGAGGCCAAATGAAGGTACCTGAGTAAGCACAGTACTGGGTTTCTACACTCCAGGATCAAAAAGTGAGATGGCTTAAAACTTGCCAAAGAAAACTGCAACAAATAACAAATGAACGGAGCAAGAGTTCGTTATATCATTAACACAATCCAAAGAAAATATAAGTGAAAATATTACAAATTGGAGCCAGGCATGGTAACATGCCTGTAGTCCCAGGTACTTGGAAGGTGGAGGGGCAAGAGGATCCCAGGAGTTGGAGATCAGCCTGAGTGACATAACAAGACCCTCTCTTACTTAAAAAAAAAAAAAAAAAAGAAAGAAATTATCACAAATTATGAGATCAGTCAATGTCAATCATACTCACATTCCTTGACTCTTGAGAGGAATTTTCCCTTTTACAGCTCGCTCTCCACATTTCTAATTCAAGGTTTTCTGGACTTGAAAAACTGAGTGATGGTTGTTTTAATTATTTTGTTGCTGTGATTTCTTTAACTTCTTGCAAACAATTACATAAAAGTCTTTATTATAAAAATATTTGTGATTAGTTGGCACTCTCCTTCCCGCCACCTCCTTCCATCTACAGAAATGACGGCTGTTGTAATGTTGATTAAGTATTGTGCTTATAAACCAGAAACTGAGCAACAATCTCCTGGATGTGTAGTTTCTTGGGGAGAATGTAATAATTCTATCGTATATAAAGCTCACACAAATAATACACACACTAGGATCTCAAAAGATAAAAGCACAGAGGACATAAACAAACAACTGACATAACCATCATCAACAGTGAGAACTTGCTCAGTCTCACAGCTGGCAAGTGGAAAAGCCGGGATTATAAACCAAGGTTTGTCTGAGTCTGGAGCCTCTGCTTTTAACCATATTGTTGATGTTTAATTAACAGTTTGCTCTGTATCATATTAGTAGGCTTCAAGAAAATACCACCCATGCAGTTGGGGTTTTCATTTTAATAAAAAATCATCAGGACTGCTGCTGGGAGGAGATGGGCGACAGTACGAATTATCGACCTGTGGGCCTTCAGTGGGCCCCCAAAAGAACCAGGCAACACTGCTTTGTTTCTGTGGTCAACTCTCTTCCCCAACTTCTGCTTCTTTTTCAAACATCCATGCTTCTCAACCTCTGACTGCATCTTGCCACTCTATTTCCCCATCAGAATGTGCAACATTTCATATTCTTATATGTGGGTTCATTTGTGGTCTTCAGGAAATAATGAACAGCAAAAAATGGCTAATATAATTTGCTATGAGAATGATAAGGAATTTACTTCTACAATGTTCAGAAAATTCCAATGCTACATCTAAGTCTATTACAAAGCAAGGATTTTATTTAACTGGCGAAATTTAAGTTAAAATGAAAGTAAACAGAATTCTTAGATTATTGCCTTCAGAAATTGAATCTGCCTACTTCAATCTAAAGTTCGACAAAGATGTGTAAGAGAAAAATTGCAGCACTGATACCCAGTTTTATACATGACAATAGTTACATCATAGACATACAGATGAAGGAGTAACTGCATTCTCTGGTGAGGGTAAAGCCTCAAATAATGCACTCAGTAGTAAAATAAAAAGGGGAAAGTAAAGTCATCTTTGCTACTCTTGGAAGTTAAATGCCTGTGATAGCTAAAATTTAACCTTACAATGTCAGGACACAGATAGGATCCAAAAAGCCAAGAGACATACAATCTAAAACCAACACTAGAAGAAACGCTCCCCTCTCCTGAGGATAGAGCACCATTGAAATACAAGTACAGCATTTTGTTACAATTTATTTTTCTTCCAGACTCAACATACTTTATAAAAAGGCTCTCTGAGGAACAGACATTCAGTTTGTGTAAAAATCATTAGCTTTCACAACAAATTAATTTTATTCAAGTTTTTAATGTATACTTTAATCACAAAACTTCTGAATGTGAAAAGGAGTAAACAAAAAACCTAGGCTAAACGTTCATGAAAAGTTATATAATAAACCATATATACATAAGTATTTACACTGAAACCATATAAGAAAATACAATCCTGGCAGCTTAGCACTATTTATCTAGTACTTACTCTGAGACACACCCTGGAGTAAGTCCTTTGCATATATTATCTCTGATCTATACAACTTCCATGAAAGACAGATTTGCTTTATCCCTTTATTTTACAGATGAAGAAAAAGAGGCTCAGAGAGGTTATGTGATATAGATTCCAGGACAATCAGCTAGAGCTCAAGACGTCTTTCATAGTACCCTAGGACTTATTACTTAAATTGAAACTCAGATTTAACGTGCTAGGTATTTTAAAAATCTCAAATATTATGCAACGAATCTAAAAGAATACCTAGAAATAAATTTAACCAAGAAGGTAAAAACTTACACAATTAAAATTATAAAACACTACTGAAACAAAGATGATCTAAGTAAATAAAACAGAAAGACATCCGTGTTCACGGATGGGAAAACTTAATATTGTTAAGATGGCAATGTTACCTAAAATGATCTACAGATGCAACACGATTCCCTATCAAAATCCCCAAAACCTCAAATCCATATGGAGTTACAAGGAACCCTGAATAGCTAAAACAATACTGAAAAAGAACAAAGTTGGAAAACTTAAATTTATTTCAAAACTTATTATAAAGCTATAGTCATCAAAACAGTGTGGTACTGGCATACAGACAGACATACACAGCAACAGAATAAAATTTAGACACTAGAAATAAACACAAACATTTATGGCCAATTGATTTTTGACAAAGGTGCCAAATCCATTCCATGGGGAGAAAGAATAGCCTCTTCAACAGATGGTGCAGAGACAACTAGACTCTATATACAAAAGAATGAAGTTGGAGCCCTATTTCACACCATATACAAAAAAATTAACTCAAAATGGACCAATGACTTAAAACCATAAAACTCTTAGAAGAAAACATGGGGGTAAACCTTCATGATCTTGGATTTGGCAAATGATTCTTAGATATGACACCAAAAGCACAAGTAACAAAACATAAAGTAGATAAGTTGGATTTCATCAAAATTAAAAAAATTTTTTGCATCAAAGGACATCATGAAGAAATAGAAAAGATGTACAAAAATGGAAGAAAATATCTGCAAACCATGTATCTGGTAAAAGTTTACTATACAGAACATATAAAGAATTCCCACAAATCAACAACAGAAAGACAATCAACTTAATTAAAATACAAAGGATGTGAATAAGCATCTCTTCTTTGAAGAGATACAAATGGCCAGTAAGGACAAGATGCTCAATACCATTAATCATTAAGGAAATGCAAATCAAAACCACAATGAAATACCACTTCATATTCACTAGGATGGCTACAATTAAAAAAAAAAAAAAGGAAAATAAGTGAAAATAATGTAGAGAAATCGAAATCCTTGGTGAGAATATAAAATAGTATTAGCCACTGTGGAAAATAGTTTGGCAGTTCCTCAAAAAGCTAAACATAGAATTACCATATAATCCAGCAATTCCACTCCTTGGTATATAACCAAAAAGAACTGAAAATAAGGATTCAAACAAATACTTGTACACCAGTGTTCATGGCAGCATTGTTCACAATAGCCAACATGTGGAAACATAATTGTCCACCAACAGATGAATGGGTAAACAAAATTTATATATCCATATAATGGGATATTATTCAGTCACAAAAATAAATGAAGTTCTGATACATGCTATAACATGGATGAACCCTGAAGACATGCAAAATGAAATAAGTCAGACACAAAAGGACAAATATTGTATGATTCCACTTATGAAACAGGCAAAATTCATAAACAAAGTAGATCAGACGTTACCAAGGGTGGAGAGCAGGGTAATGGAAACAATGTTTTGGAAATAGTGGTAATAGATGTACAACACTGTAAATGTAATTAATACCACTAAATCTTAAAAATAGTTAAAATGGTAACTTTTATATGTCTTTTACCACAATAAGAAAATTATACAATGAAATCCTAACTGAAACCTGAAGCAATGTCAATATGACCCAGAGTTAAAATGAGAATATATTCATTCTTGGCAATGAATATCATCACTTTCCATTCCTACACTGTCACTAACTTGCTAGGTCATTTGAGCAAGTCATTGAGTATCACAAGCCCTCAATTTCCTCAACTAAAAAATGAGTTTTTGGATAATTTCTCTGTACCCTTCTAGGTGAAACAATCTGACACTGCAAAAACTAAAGTTTTCTGAGCATTCATCTCTACTAAATAGAAAGCAATTAAGTATTTCCTACAACCTAATTTTTACCATGGGCATAGTGATTCCATAGCAATGACTTCAACAAAAAATTACACACAGTTTTCAGTTTACGCATACCTATGCGTAACAGAGAGCTTCTTCGTTTGGTCAAAATAATCACATTGGACCAAAACAAATCCACTTCTGATCTCAATTCAAATTCCTAAATTAAGCTTATAAACATCTAAAAGTAACCTTAAAGAATATATAGTCCAAGGGTAGTTTGTGCCATTCTCACTTCTAAGAACCCAACTGAGCTCTGGAATGCACCTTCTTTACAGAAAGGTACAAACCAGCAGCATACATGTAGACCCACACAACCATGTACAGTTTTGTGGTTTGAGTATCTGCTGGAACCTTCTATGTGGGCCAGTACGTGGACTCCAAGTAAAAAACCTCTGATTCTAAACCAAACTGCTATTTAAAAGATGAGAACACGCAGGTACTGAAAAATTCAATTACTTCCAAGCCAAAACAGTTAAAATATGCTCAATCTAGCCTTTTACCATGTAACAACAGTCATTAAAATGTAGTACAGAATGTACCTAAATGCATGGCTATCACTGAAGGATGCGGCTATGGAAATAAAATACTCATTTAACAAACACTTTCCTAGTACCTACTTATATGCCAGGTACCAGTACTGCCTTTAACCTTGGGCCCTGCATATTACAAACCCGAAACACAGAGACAGTGTCTGTTTTTCTCTTTTTTTTTTTTTTTTCAGACCTCTAAGAAATTTTTTTGATGATAATTTAGCTAAGGGAACAGGTGATAATCACAAGCCAAACTGCTCCTAAAATCTGTGCAGCAGACCTGTGTTCAGGCTCCAGGACGCCTGGGAAAAGGAAGAGGCTTTTGCAGGACCTTTGGTGGCAATGGAGGCCAAGCCATGGGTGGTGGTGACTGGCTTTTTGCTTTTGTATTTTTTTAACTGATATATCAGAGTTGTACTTATCCTACAGGTGCATGTGATATTTTGATACATGTATACAATGTGTAATGATCAACTCAGGGTAATTAGGATATCCATCACCTCAAATATTTATCTTTTCTTTGGATTTATAGCTTTTAACAGTTTAGACCCAGGTTTCTCAGTCTCCTAATATTGACATTTGAGGTCAGATAATTAATTCTTTGGGAGGTGAGGAGGAATGTAGCATCCCTGGCCTCCAACCACCAGATGCCAGCAGGACCCTCCCTAACTGTGACAACCAAAATGTCTCCAGTCATTTCTGAATGTCCCCTGAGGGCAAAAATCACCCCCAGTCAGAACCACTGGTTTAGACAGATGGTAATTGGCCCTGTATTTATAAGCCTGCTCTGGCTGGGTCTCCACAAATACGTTAGAGGTGGGCCAGCAGGTACGTAACTTGGGCTCTGAATTTAGACAGATGAGTTTTACACGGCAACTCTCCCACTTACCACGGAACCCCCAGCGTTTAACCTTTCTCAGCTTCAGCTTGACCTGAGCTTCATAGGACCCCTTCATAGAGCAGGAGTCTACCTATCAGGTAGGATTGCTGTGAGGATTCCATGATGTGGCATCTGGAAACTACTAACTGCTTAGTGTTAGTTTTCTTCCTTTTCATTGGCGGGGGGCGGGGGGGGGGGGAATTAAATAGTTCCAAGACCTATGCCATAGTAGGTGCCTAGCAGATGACAGGATGGGATCCCTGCCATCAAGGAGCTCACTCTGTAGGTGAGGAGCACAGGAAAGTAAACAAATGGCGTTCTAAATCTAAATTTCCATTTCAGTCAAGAGCTGTTTACATCTCTTTGTGTTAGCTTCTCAAACCATTTCCCCATTCCTTAAGGCCCATCCAACAGAACACCACCCCTCAGTCTATTTGTACAAATAGTATGAGTCTAATTCACATCCTAGCCCCAAATAGTCAAAACAAGACTTAAATGAGTCAGAAGAACTACAGGGTTGGAAGGAATGACCTTAGGATAAAAACTAGTGCTCTCGGATGGGCCTCCCCAACGTCGCCTCTTCGGGCAGGTAAGGCACCCTTCCCCAGTGTTTTCCCTTCTTCCAAGTTTTGGTATAAAACTGTTTAGTCACACCTACACTCAGCATCTAACTCTGTTCAACATGAATGCTGTCTTTTAAATTAATCACCTCTGAAGGCTACAATAAATTGATTCCAGTGATCCACCACTGTCCAGCATATCAGTGCTCCTCTTTCTAGAAGAACTATCTTTAAATTCTGGTACTACACAAGATAAAAATCAGCATCATTACTATATAGTCACACAACTCTTAGAGTCCAAAAGTCAGTATGATTCATCTCTGACATGCATGATTTACCAGATGTTACTCTGAATGGCTTCTGGCTATTTCAAAAAATCTAATCTACCTTGAATGTTAAAGATTTTCCACCACTGAGGATAAAAGGACAAGGCACTGAAAGCAGCTCAAAAAGGGGGGGGATGTTTCAAAATGTTTTCCAGAGTGACACTGTGGAAATGCATGTCCTGCCCCTAAAGTGGGCAATGTACATTTGATTGTGTCCTTCACAGCTACGTGTGTTTTAATAGGATTACCAAGAGTTTCCTTATTATACATGTATTGATATAATGGAGGGCACATCTGAAGAACTTGAGGTAATTAGATCTTATGGGCAAACTTTAGACTTACTAAAAGTGTTACATCTGTTATTTATAATGTCAATCAATTATATCATCCACCACCACCATTTCAGCAGGCGTGATGAAGCTACGCAAAAGAAATGACTATTTGCTCACATCCCAGGACAGTATCTCTACTATCTATCAAATGCCTCATATATGTGTATCTTCCAGAACAACAGACCCATGCTCTACCCCTTCCCCCCAGAGCATCACTCAGTTTTACAAAGACCTTGCCAAGGGCACCAAGTTCACCACACTTGCTTCAAACTCCAAAGCCAACCGTAAACTTCTGCCTAAGAGGTGCCAGGGTCAACGCTTCATAAATATGTACGCTTCATTTTTGAAGCCTGCATTTTCCTAAACCTAACTGAAATTCTAAGGAATATTAATGAGAGCAAAAGTACAGCAGTCACCTTGGAGACATCATCAGAATGCCAGGCCACTGTGCCTGTAACTCTGCAGTGTGCCCCAATTAAATCAAGACAGTGCCACAGCTTTTGTTAAAAGGTGACTTCTGCTGCATAAACAATTCACCAACCTCACCTACTGCATCACTCATCATTTAATGACTCCTACAGGTAGAGAAAAGGATCTTCCATGATTACTAGAGGTACAATTCAAAAAAAGAAAAAAAACAAGAACAAGCACCAATTCATCAGCTTACTTAGCTGATGCCATAAAAGTGACCAGAATTGCCCACCTCGATGGCACACACTCAGTTTTTCAAACACCTCCAATTTCTCTTGCCTTCAGCTCTCGGGGATGCAGCCCCCAGCTTCCCCAGAGGGAAGCCTACTAGATTGGGAAGCACAAATTCACCGTTTCTCCACTCCTCTCTCTGGAAGCACCTGGGTCTCCTTATCTCAGTTACACAAAATACGGTGACCATGAGGTGAAGAAGCAGGGACACGTTGCAGCTCCAGGCATCCTTTGCCTTCATCTGCAAAGGGGCCTAGGGAAACAGGGAGAGGCTGTGAAGATGGGGGCGTCTTTCCCAATGACAATCAAGTTTCATGCCCTGCTTTACAGGGGGGACACAAGGAGACCTCCCTTTCCTGGCTCTGAGAGGACAGAGGGAGAGGCTATGGCCACTTCGACTGTACTGCTGCTGTCAGCGCCACCATCACTCGGGTTCGGGCTATTTTTATGCAGCTTTGCAAAACACTCACCAAGTAAGGCTGCACCAGTGTGTTGTCACAAGCTGACCTTCACACTGAGCTACTTCAACAAGAGAGAAAGATGTCCAAGAGCAACGGCAAGTCAGTGAAGCAACATTTGGAACGCTGAAAAATAAGCTCGTTTCACTCATTGATCTGTTCAACAGAAGTTTCTATTCTGAGAGCTGGGGATCAAGCAGTAAACTTCACTGAAAAGGTGCCTGCCCTCATAGTGCTTACATTCTAATGGAGGGAGAGAGATGACCAGGACGACAACATCAGTTAGACTGGGAAAACTATTAAAACGCGATGTTGCTGCCATAAAGTGAGGGAGGAAGGGCAGGATAGGCTCCTTTTAGGTAAAGAAGTTGGAGAGCCCAAAACAGGAAAATGTATGACAGTTTTTTAAAAACAACAAAGCTCCAGAACAGCTTTTTCTAATCTGAAGTAGAGTATAATTAACATAGGGGGACAGAGCAACAGAACCTGCCCAATGTGTTCCCGTAACTATGCCGAGATATAGATAGCATTTACTTTCTCACAAGATACTGCTGCTGTTCTTTCTTTAGTCATTTTGCCAACCTTCAAATTACTTTAGAAACAAAGCAAGAGTAAAAAATGAGACAACTCAGATACTAAGCCATTAGACATTCAAGAACCAGCAGAAATTTTAGCAGTCACAAGTCTGAACAAAAGTCTCCAATTGTAATCTAAAAATTATTTCCTGAGAGTTTCTTTCTGATCTTTACTGAAGACAGATGTGTCTAAAAGCATCTTTAAAAATACTATCGTAACCAGACATCCTGTTAAACCCAGAGGGTGTCACATGCTTTATCTCCACACTCTCTTGAAACTCACTATTATAGGTTGAACGGTGCCCTTCAAAAAAGATAAGTTGAAGCCTTAACCCACGGTATCTCAGGTGCGACCTTATTTGGACACAAGATCTTTACAGAGGTAATCAAGTTAAAATGAGGTCAGCAGGGTTGGTCCTAATCCAGTAGGACTGGTGTTCTTATAAAAAGGGGAAATTTGGACAGAGAGACAGACACACAGCACACAGGAAGAATGACATATGAAGATGAAGAGATGGAGTGATACATCTACAAGCCAAGGAATGCCAAAGACTGCCAGCAAACCACCAAACACTAACTAGGAGAGAGGCGTGAACCAACCCTGCTGACAACCTGGAACTGTGAGACAATAAATTTCTGCTGTTTATGCCACCAAATCTGTGGTGCTTTTGTTAACACAGCCCTAGGAAACTAATATGCTCACTAATTTAACAGTAAAGAAATACAAAAGAGGTAACTCACAAGGACAAAGAAAATGGTTAGAGATGACAGGAAATGAAAGAGGTCAAGTTTTCTGAAGATAACGAATGAATGCGAGACCAGGAAGTAAGGAAGTGGGCAAAACAAAACCCCCCATTGGTGAAGATACACCAAAGGAACACAAGAACCAACTGAAGGAGCTCCCAGTGGCCAAAGCTAGAACAATTCGGGCAGCATAATAAAATAGCACTGGATTATACCCAAAGTATAAAATAAATATCCATGAGTCTGTTCCAATATAAATAAAAGATTGAATAAATTAATAAATGGGGGAGAAGATAATCATTTCCTATGCAGAATTCCAAATAATTTATATAGATATTCCACCCTTAAAGATAGAGAGTGTAACTCCCTACTCCTTAGGTGTGGGCAGAGTGACTTCCAAGAATACAGAATGGAGGAGGGAAAAAAGACTCATTTTACAGTGGAGAAACCCAACAAACACTACTTCAACCAGGTGATCAAGGCCAACATTAACACTCAAATCATGTTGACAGTATGTACCTTTGATACAATGTAATAAGAACGACACTTTTAACTCTGTGGTCTTCCTCCTATTAATCCACATCAATGGATTAACCCATATTAATCCAGTCTTATTATGAGAAAAATATAAGAAAATCTAACAGTGGAACATCCTACAAAATTGTTCTTCAACACTGTCAAGGTCATTGAAGATAAAGAAGGTCTGAGAAACTGCCACACCAAGAAGAGCCTAAGGAGATACGAACAACTAAATGTAACGTGGTAACTTGGAAGGGAAAAAGGACACTAGGTAAAACAAAGGAAATCTAAATTAATCATAGACTTTGGTTAAAAATAATATACTAATATTGGCTCATTAATTGTAACAAATATGTATCAGACTAATGCAAGATGTTAATAATGGGAAGCTCACTGCAGGCTATATGGGAACTCTATACTATTTTCTCAATTTTTCTACAAATCTAAAACTGTTCTAAACAACAAAAGTCCATTAAAAAGTAAAGTAGGCCGGGCACGGTGGCTCACGCCTGTAATCCTAGCACTCTGGGAGGCCGAGGCGGGTGGATCGCTCGAGGTCAGGAGTTCAAGACCAGCCTGAGCAAGAGTGAGACCCCGTCTCTACTAAAAATAGAAAGAAATTATATGGACAACTAAAATATATATATACAAAAAAAAAAATTAGCCGGGCATCGTGGCGCATGCCTGTAGTCCCAGCTACTTGGGAGGCTGAGGCAGCAGGATCGCTTAAGCCCAGGAGTTTGAGGTTGCTGTGAGCTAGGCTGACGCCACGGCACTCACTCTAGCCCGGGCAACAGAGTGAGACTCTGTCTCAAAAAAAAAAAAAAAAAAAGTAAAGTAACGGGTGGAAGAGAGATAACTGACTTAGCAAATCTGCCAGAGTTGACAGAAGAAATACCACCAAGAGGAAGCAAGCTGCATCACTTTACAGAAACTTAGGGAAGGCTCAGGTCAGAGCTACCCTCCCCCTCACTCCTTAGCTCCTAGAACACTAGTTACCTCAAATAGGACACTGAGCAGATTTTTCTGCAAGGAATTTATCAACTGGTATTTGGAACTCCCTACCTGATTCCCCATCCTGAGGGTGACCAGCACTTAAGTCCAGCTCATGCACAAAGCAGTTCCAATCAGTTGTTCAGTCTCACTCTTACACATAAACAAATAACCAACAAATAGCAGACATTTGAGGAGAGTCTAACATAAAAGAAATTAAAACAAATGGGAACTTTTTTGGGAAAGAAATAGAGACAATGTAAAGATGTTCTTTAAACACCATAATAATGTCAGAGGCAAGAGAAAATACTGAATCCATGAAAGACAACAAGATGCTAATGAAAATGAACATCCCAGAAAGCCCTCTTGGAAATCTAAACATTGGCTGGGCACATTGGCTCACACCAGTAATCCTAGCACTCTGGGAGGCTGAGGTGGGAGGATTACTTGAGGCCAGAAGTTTGAGATCAACCTGAGAAACAGCAAGACCTCATCTCTACAAAAAATAGAAAAATTAGCCGGGTGTGGTGGTACGCATCTGTAGTTCTAGCTACTTGGGAGGCTGAGGCAGAAGGATTGCTTGAGTGCAGGACTTTGAAGTTGCAGTGAGCTATGATGATGCCTCTGCACTCTAACCTGGGAGACACAGCAAAACTCTGTCTCAAAAAAATTAGCTAGGCATGGCGGCACGCTTGGGAGGCTGAGATGAGAGAAATATTTAAACCTTGAACCCAGGCACTCGAGGTTGCAGTGAGCTATGAGCGCTGCCACCGCCCCACACTCCAGCATGGGCAACAGAGCAAGACCCTGTCTCAAAACAAAAACAAAAACAAAAACCCCACAACAATAAAATTCAGAAATTCTACAGATAGTAGGGTTGGAAGATAAAGTAGCAAGCAAATCTCCCAGAAAATACAAGGATAATAAAGGAATGGGCAAAAGGAGGAAAAAAATGCATGTCAGAGTATCAATCCAAAAGGGCCCCAGTACCTAATTTGTACGCTTTTTAAAGTACAGTAACAGGAAAAAAAGAGGAGAGGATGATTATCATACAAGAAAATTTCCCAGAGTCAAAGACACGATTTTCCAAACTGAAAGTTCCCACCAGATGCCTAGTTCAAACGATCAAGAGCTACCTGCCTTTCTGACGTAACTGCCGTGGGCACCACCAAAGGCAGTCACATCAGAGAGACACCAACAATGTTAAAGGCATGTGAGGAGTCAGAAATCGCCATGTGGACATGGCTACACAAAGCAGGATATACATCATGTCTTCAACCGAAGGTACAGCACCCAGTGCCAACCACTGCCCCAACTTCAGAAGCACATACAGCTGCAGATGATTCTGCATGTGGGGAGAAGCCTTAGCAGGCCTGAGAAGCACCCACTAGCTTCTCTGGATGTTTTCATGGTCTCTGACCTGCGGAAATTCTGGTGACACACCTGCCAGCTAGCCAGGTGCTAGTAATAAAACAAGGCCAAGAGTGAGGTCACTGTGAAGCCAAGTGAGGAGGGTACTTCCCAGGTATTCTGATCACTCGGTCCAAGGACTGAGATGAGATGGCAAATCACAAACCAGGGCACTTCATCACAAGATGATAAAGTAATAAGAGATACTTTAAAAAGAGATAAAGTAAAGATGCTAAAAAAAATGGGAGTGGGGAAAGGATGGGAAGAGGGAGAATGAGAGGGAAACAGAAATTAAAAAGGCTTGAGACTTCTCACTTCTTAATGGTAACAATTCCAAATTCTAAAGGAAAACTATTTCCATTCTAGCATTCCATTGCTAGCCTATCAGTTAAGTATGAGACTAAAATAAAGTTTTCAGGCATATAAGATCACAAAGAATTTACTTCCCTTTCTCAAAAAGCTGCTGGAGGATGTACTCCACCAAAATGAGGATGCACACCAAGAGAGAGTAAGACCCGAGATCTATGACGTAGGATTCAACACAGGAAATTACAGGGATTCAAAGTGAGGTACTGATTGCACTGAGGAGTTCTACAGTCCTGTCAGAAACCAGGGGCCTGAATTTGTGATTGGCACTGAAAAAAGTAAAGCAATAGAACAAGTGCTGACTCCAGAGAAAATAAAAATTTGAACTGGTGAAGAAATAAAATCATTGCACATGCTTAGTTTTGAACAATATTTAATCATGAAAACAAACACTGAATTTTGAGAAAAAATGATATAATTATATTGGGGGGTTGGCATAAGGGAGACAGAAAGTTATATAAGAGCAATGAATCCTTATTTTGCATAGCAGGAAATCAATAGAAAATGTCTTAAATTGAAAAACCAAGCTATAGCAGTGTAAGCACACAAACGTGGAGTTAAATCCCACAATTCTTTTCCAGGGAAAAGAATTGAAAGAAGCTTTTTCTAGGAAGCAATAACCAGCAGTGAGAAAGAAAACTGGTATTGTTCATTATAAACCTCATAATAATAGGTATTTGAATGTTTAAACTACATATAAAAATGATATACTTTAAAATTTCAAAGATGAATATAACTAGTATGTCATATAGCCTTATGAAAAACAATCATATTTACAGAAATGAAAACTACTAGAGGAAAGAAAATAAACACCAAGCAAATATACGCATTATAGGGTTTTTTTGTTTTGTTTTGCTTTTAATTAGGAAAAGCTCTTTTCCAACTCTCAGCATCAGCATCTGTGATGCAGCTGAGCTTTAGGTATGTCTCAACACTAACAAGAAAAAACAAATGAACGAGGAAATTTAAATATAGCAAAGTTCCTATTATCTAGTTCATTCACTTGGAGCAGGGAGATGTCCTAACACTAAAACCTGTTCCATTTGAGGGCACGGATACCACTGAAAGATTTAGCTACCATTTAAAAGAATGACATTCAGAAGACTCAAAAAAAAAAAAAAAAAATCAGCCACCATAACAATATAGGGATACTAGTAGTAGTTTTCAAATAGTAGAGAATAAAATTTCATATGGTTTTTTAAGGAAATTGGTGTCCATTTCAATGAAAATCAAATATTAGAGTTTATAGAAAAATGTTAATTACTAGAGGCTTTATGAACTAGTCAACAACAATTTTTAAGCATTCACCTGCACTATATACTGGGTATGGAAGACAACTCTGCTTTCTAGGAGTCACATTCTAGATACAAACAGAAGGCTCTATCTAAATCCCATATAAACAAAACTCATAGACGAAGTGGTGGCAAAAGTCAAAAGGTTTTTACTTTTTAAACACATGCTGTGTTCTATATAAGATTTGTACACAAAATCGTTAACTCTGACATTACGAAGGTAAAGGTTTTGGGTCAATAATTTTAAGCAAGCACATGAAACTTTTTTAATGTCTCAAAGAAAAATAATCTTTCATCTAAACATCATATTCTCATGCTAAAAATATAAGCACAGAGCTCTCTCCCAGATATTTCCTTTGACTCTCACGCAGTACTCCCTTTCCAATTCCTCCCTGTCCCTGTTTTATAAAATTCTGCTGTATACAGGAGACACTTAATTCCCCTACAACACTATAAGCTACTTCAGAGCAAGAGCAAGAAGGACGTTCAGTGTGCCTTGTGCCCTTTGCCCTGTGACTCTCTCAACACTGGCATCTCTGGCCTAGTAAGAGGTCCCAGCCCGTGGCCTGCCTCTGGACTTCTAAGTGGCTGATGGTTCTGGTTTAACACATAACCTCATTTAATCTTCAGAACCAGCCTGTCAGGTAGGTATTGTTATCTCCATATTACAAAAGAGACAACTGAGTAAATAATATAACAAAAGTGTACTCATGAATTTGGGAATTCCTACGGTTCTATGAGTGTATACCTGTTTAATGAAAGGATCTTCTATATCAGAGCTGATAAATCAATCATTTATTCAATTACCCTGAGTAAAACACCATGAAACCTCCATCAGAGGGGAGATTATCTGCAGATGTAGTTACCAAGTGAGTTAAATGATATACTGAAGAAAGCACTAGTTTAAAAGAAAAATTTGTTCAAAAAGAACTCAATACTCAGCTGTTATTAGTGGTTTTAGTTAGATACCAACAATGTGATGGCACAAGGACTTCTGAACAGAATGAAAGGCTGGAAGCTCTATTCAACTCTAAAACTTAATGATCCTTCCACACACAGTCCAGTCCCATGTAACCCAGGGTTATGATGTACACTTAGTCAAATCAGGAACAGTCGAAATAAACAGGGAAAATCCTTGAAGAAGGTACGGTGGATACTGACATACCATGTCTCAAATAGTCCAACTGACCCCATTTCCTCCTTCCCAAGACTAAAAGAGAATAACCTTCCTCTCAGGCTGAGCCTGGGGAATCATATTTAGTTTGAGTTTAGGGGGTATGCTGTATGAAAAACAAAGCTTTTAGACACTTGATCCAGTTTCAGCCCAGTGACATGCTCGTACTATGAAAGGCAGGCAGAGGAACTTCAGATTCACACTGAATAGCATGTGAACTCATTCCAGCATGCACCAAGTAGGCATGGTGGACCCAAATCATCTCCACTATCTTTTTGGCTGGTACTTCTCCGTGGCACAATTGGGCTTGCATAGCTAAATGATTGAGAGAAACCCACAGCTCCTGTACAGCAGGTGCCATACCTCTATTACCAGGTGCTAGATGCTGACACTAAGAATAGGTTCTCCAGTTCTAATAAAAGTACAGAGGAAACTCTAAAAAACTGAAGTAGGGGTATCAAATAAATGCACAAGAATTGTTATAGCCCCTGGGCATTGCCCACAGGAGCAAGGGCAATGGAAAGAGGTCACTACCACCACATGGCTGTGAGGCCTCTGGCTAATCTGTTTCAGTTTCAGTGTCCTCACATAGAAAACAGGGCTATTATCTCTACCTGGCAGGGTTGTTGTAAAAAAAATTTTTTTTTTTTTTTTTTTTTGGATAAAGTCTCATTCTGTCACCCCAGTTAGAGTTCAGTGGCTTTATCATAGCTCACTGCAACCTCAAACTCCTGGGCTCAAGCAATCCTCCTGCCTCAGCCTTCCCAATAGCTAGGACTACAGGTGTGTGCCACCACATCTGGCTAATTTTTCTATTTTTTTGTAGAGACAGGCTCTTGCTGTTGCTCCGGTTCGTCTGGAACTCCTGAACTCTTAACCTCAAGCAATCCTCCCCCCGAGGCCTCCCAGAATGCTAGTATTACAGGCATGAGCCACCAGCTTGGCCTGTTATGACTCCTTAAAGAGATAATTTATATGAAGCACTTAGCACAATGCCTAGTCCAAAGAAGGTGTTCAATAAGGAAACTGTAGTAACAATGATAATCTTTCACAAACATTAAACACTTCCTAGAAATACTGAGTGCTCTTAAGCAGTAGATATCAGCACCATTTTACAGATTAAGAATCTCAGTGGATAGAGTAGATATTAAAGACTTCAAAATTGCAAATTTCTACCTTTCAAGTAATATTACCTGGGCAAGTTATCTTGAGCCATTTGAGCTAGTTAGAAAATCCTACAACAAAAGATCAGTCCTTTCTTTTAAAGCATTTGTTTGACACACATTTTAAATCATAAAACAGAGAGCTTTCTCTGTTAATACTTTCCTAAATAATTCTTATTCCTGTATAGTTCATATGTAAATAGATATTATGGCTATAATGTCAAATAGGTACCTATTATTCATCAAAAAATATTTAGTGATTTTAAAGAAATTTATTACGTGGGCAGATGTTTTGGAATGTTTACAAAGAAAAAATAACCCAGCATCTCAAAACAAGCAAAAAGTATATTATATTCCTTGTGATGCCTCACTAAGCTCAAATATTCCTTGACTTATGTTAGCTCATAAGAAAAGCATATCACTTTACAAGGACCACAGGTTTATAAACTGTCAGGAAAAATACCATAACACAATTGAAGGAGCACCAATTCAGAGCTTTTTTTTTTTTTTTGTGGAGACAGAGTCTCACTTTGTTGCCCAGGCTAGAGTGAGTGCCGTGGCGTCAGCTTAGCTCACAGCAACCTCAGACTCCTCGGCTTAAGCGATCCTACTGCCTCAGCCTCCCGAGTAGCTGGGACTACAGGCATGTGCCACCATGCCCGGCTAATTTTTTCTATATAGATTTTTAGTTGTCCATATAATTTCTTTCTATTTTTAGTAGAGACAGGGTCTCGCTCTTGCTCAAGCTGGTCTCGAACTCCTGACCTCGAGCGATCCACCCGCCTCGGCCTCCCAGAGTGCTAGGATTACAGGCATGAGCCACTAGGCCGGCCCAGAGCTTTTAATTCACATCAACTCTCTGATGGTTTTGCTGGCACACAGTGGATAACAATTCAAAATCATATAATCAAATTATCAGATGACTTTATATTGAATAGATTATTTCCAAATACCTTTTAACAGCTATGTGCATTCTGGACACCTCTTTTTAGAATAAATTAACCACCAAGTCTCTAGTAAGGCTGGATATATCTATCTTGCCAAGAGCAACAAATGTCACATCATAATGCAGTGAAAAGATTATCCTGATCATCATATAATTCCACTGTTTATTCAGATGTATTAAAAAAAAAAGTCTTCTAAATAGATTGCAATCCCAGATTAACCAATGAACTTTTTGTTTGTAATTACAATTTTTATAAAAAGAAACTGTAACAGAAGTAAGGGCCTGAAATAGGGCAAAATGTTCTACTAGTTGTCTCTTTTAAACCCCCACCCTTTTTGAGGAAGATGGGCAAAGGAATGCTCTTTGCTCTTTGTTTTAAACCACAGGAGTTATCTCTACGGAATTGTCCAGGCAAAGGTCATGGGATCATCTTCACCAGGTATGAGATCAACCGGGAAGACAAACCACTGTTAAACAGCAACAGCTAAACCCGAAAACCCCATTTAAAAGTTCTGTATCTCTGCCTAAAGGGAGGGCAATGGTTCTTTAAGACAAAAGCCTGCCATCCTCCTCATTTACTGGCAAATTAATAAACTACTCTTACCTTTTCCTCAAACTGCTTGTCCTCATTCTTCGTTTGGCCTCGGGACAAGTACTGAACTTTCGGTAACAAAACCATCCTACTATAGATTTTAAAACCTATTTAAATAAATATCCTTGGGTCAATTATCTGTCCCATTATATTTCAGAAATAAGTAAATGCAGAAGTTCAATCAATCACTAAAGAAGTTACTTGCTACCATATGCATATCTATCTTAACTTTAGGGTTCCTGAAGGATGCTTTCTCCATCTTTAGTTTCTCCTCTTCATCTAATAAAGCTTAGTTACAACCACCAAAACCAAATAATTTCTAAACCTGGATCCTGGTACCCCTTTTCTTTGAAATATTAGCATATTTAATCATGTTTCTTGAACTTTTCAAATCCATGTCCCTTTAGGCCTCCTTTAATCTTACTTAAAATTTCAACTAATAAAGTGACCCAGAAAGTTAAAATCAAAACAACAGGAGAGCACACCAAACCTTCAAAGAATTTCCAATGAACTGCAAATAACAGTGGTCTTTTGCATCTCAGCTCACTATGTGAACTCCATATGCACATCAACCTATGAAGGTCTCATCCTCTCTCTCCTCTTTATACCCACTTTAAAAAATCAACAGATCTCCTCTCCTATGGCCATACTACAAAGGTGCCCATATTTAAATGTTCTTTCCTGTCCTCTTCAAATCTTGTAGAATTTGCAAACCTTCAAGGCTAGCTTACTACCACTCAATACTCTTTCCATCTCCCCTCTACTCCTCCTGCTTAGTTTGACATCTACAGAAAGCAAAGGAGGCAAAGTGGCATTACTCACAGGGAGTGTCAGAAAACTGAGGATACAATAGTTATTTAATATCTACCCTAAGACTGATTAAGGCCTAGAGGAAAGCCACAGATGACTGGAGAGCAAACACAAGGAAACAGTGCAAAAGAACAGTATCAGCACATGTAAAGGGGTTTGACTCCTACAGCTGAAGTTAATCAAGTAAAGTGGTATTGAAAAAAATGATCAAATGTTTGGGAGAAATAGGGATGGTAGGGAGAAAACTGACTTAAGAACTAAAATGAGAAATTTAGATTTGCTAAAATAGGTGAGAATGGATCATTGTAGATTCATGTACAGTAAAGATTAAAAAGATCCTAGAAGGTGAAAATGTCGAATTTATAAATCACCATTTAAATTTCACTTATATTCTGCCTGGTTGAAAATAAACTAGGCAGTTCACACAAATACACATATATTACTAAAAAATAAAATTAAGGGAATTGGTACAAAAAGCAAATAAGGATATGAAATAAAATAAAGGCAATAGGCTCACATTTAATGTCCAGTTACTATTCACAAAATTATGTATAGAAGGAAGACTTCCAAAACTGCTTAATTAGTGTCAAAAAGTTGGATAAAGGCAAGGTTGGGAAGGTAATCCACTGGCTACCCAAACATCACGAAGTGTGCTTTCTGTGAACCAATGTTTCTCCTTCAAAGAAAAGGTAGAAAAGCCTAATTTGGATAGTTCATGTTGAAAATATACGACATTACAGATAAATATAAACACTAAGTAGTAAAGTTCTAAATTCAAAGGTTATAAAAATAGGTTCTACATTCTAAATAGATTTTTAAAAGATGACATTCTGGCAGCTCCTCCACCCCTTTTCTAATACATTTATATAGTCTCTCAAATTATATATCTGACCTAAATAAAAAGAATTTTAAAAGATCCCATTTCTAACAATCATAAAAACCACCTTGGCTTTGTACAGAGATAAAATGAAAGCAGAAAAAGGAGCTGATGATGGAACCATTTTGTTAGGCATTGTAAGTGAGAAGCCTCACTTCTTGGTAACAATTTTAACACCAACCTAAACTGACAAATGAGAGCCTCGAAATTTAGCCCTGAAAGGCTTTAGCGGAAAGAGACTCTAAACTGCAGTCAGCAAATCAAATTAGAAGAAAAATTTACTTTACCATCATTTTAATCCTAAAAGTCACATTAAGGGCTTTGCCTTGCTCCTAACGGATTCTTTTTTCTTCCTCTTACCTCTTGATATACTAGAAGTTGGGCAGAGGCAGACCCTCTGGCCTCAGCTTCCTGCTGCAAATCAGGAGCAGGGTGGCCCTCATGATGATAACGGGGTGACTCCAGCAGGATTCTGGCACCTCCCCACCAAGCAGGTTGCCACTGACTCTCCGAGAGACCTAGCAGCTTCACATGGACCACAGGAGTGAGCAACTTTCCCTCACGTTTGTCTTGAAAAGTACAGAACCTTACACATGTAGTGTTTAATGTTAGTACCAGCATGTTATTAAAATAATCAAGCCAACAACTGGGGATCTGGAGTCCAAAATTCGCAGTTAATTAACTGCTAGAAAAGCCACCAAGACAAGTTCTTATTTAAATGTCTTATTACCAAGATATAGTCATAAAACTTACTGCTCCAGCCAAGAATAAATACCTTCAAACTCTTCAAAGTTTTAATGACACATAATTTATATAGGATTCTGCCAACTGGAGGCTCTGTCTACCAACTTGTGCGCTGTTTCATCATGAAGGCGGCAAATGAGAGGTCAGAAGACTGAGTCTCTGAGTCTCAGCCTGAAGTATAGCTACTTATTTAGCAATGAAGGGAACAAGAAGACATAAAAACAGGATTTCAAAATAAAGGTTCCAAACCACTGCCTGCCAATTGACAGGGCAAGTCAACATGCATACACTACGTACACACAATGTCACTGGGATCAGGGCAAAAAGGAAAGGACTTAAATTAAAGATGCAAAGATTTAAGTTGGGCTTTTTAAAAGGTCCTGACTTAAGTTGCTAAGCACCTAAGGGAGACAGCTGAATCTACCTCTGACCAGGAGTCCACCTCCTAACAAGATGTAGCTTGCCGCTAAGGGTTATCGTGCTTTTATTAGGAAATACGTACACAAAGCAGCATAGAAAATAGCTGTTGACACAGAGAACGAGGCCATATTTTAATTAAATATTAATATTTAAACTAAACATTGCAAAAATGTTCACTGTAATGTTCACGGGCTTAATTGAACCTTTTGCCACCTCTAATGTGTGGCACCACCAGGATTCTTCACTCAAGGCTCAACATTCAAGGAAATTGAGTAAACTCATTCAGGAAGTGCCACAGACCCCCAGGTCACTGGTGAGGACAAAGTGCCTGCTGCTTCTTACCTTCATTAGACAAATCTCTACCAAGTCCCCTCTCAAAGCCAGCTCAGAGCTTAGTATTGGGCAGCTCTGGAAGCCTTGCCTTCAGGGACTCCAGGTCCAGCAGTAAACCAAAAATTACAATGCAGAGGGTGATACATTCTTATAGCAATAAAGGAAACAAAGCCCCAGCTGACCCTATTATTTGCTTCTGAACAGTGCTTACTAAATAGCCTTCAAGGGTTTTCAAATGCTTCCACTTCCAGCTCCTGTTAAGCATAATGCAGCTCTGCTGACTTTCAACTGTGCCATCAAATTATTAAAACAGAACCTGTCGTTTCACTTCCAGCATCTTATGGCTATCTCACCAAAATTTGGGCATGGAGATAACTTGAGTCTGATCAACCACAATCAACTACACAATTAATGGAAAGAGGCCGTTTCTAGGATGGCTTTCACACCTGGCTTTGGATTGTTCTTTTTATACTCGGGCTGGGCACGGCCTGAGGTTGACTATCCTTCAAAGTCAAAGGCAAAGTGAGGATGCTGCACTAGGAAGACCAGCCTAGCAAGGACTAAGTCACCTGTCTCCTTCCCCTGCACCTTTTTGCCATCTTTGCCGCTTCTCCCTTCAGCATCTCCTGCCACGCTTTTCATTCTTAAGCCACAGAAAAAAACAATCAATACTAGACCATTAACATATAAACCATTATGGGCTACTAAATTGGTAAATATTCCAAAATATATTTCAAAACTGACTTTGTATTGTCAAAACATAAACTAGCCACACCAAGTTTTAATAAATAGTAATAACCGGCATCTCTACAGAGCAAAGAACTTCAACTAGGCCTGGCTTGACACCAACACAAGAGACTGGTTTTCAATTTAAATTAAAAATTTGGAACGTAAGTCCCAAATGTGCATTAAAAAATCAGTCAGGCTGCTTGTTAAGTAATCCTTCAGAGCATTTCCAAGTATTCAGAGTTCCAGTACTTTCTAAAAAGAAGGATGATCTTCCTGGTCCTGTTTTGCATAATTATGCCTTCAAAATGTCATCTCGAATTTTCAATGAGAATAGTCTTTTCTAATTTGTTCAGGCGAGTGGAGACAATGGTGATCCGCCGGCGTTAAAAGTTTAGAGAGAGGCTGCCCGCACAAACTGTATCCGAACGTGTTCGTTACAAATTAAGATTTGCGGAGGGGGCAACAGGGTTTGAGAACAGAGAACTACTCACACTTGAATCCCGTCTACAACCTGAAGGTGGAGGCGCCGGGCAAACAAACGCGGGGAAGAAATAACAGCAACTCGCCAGCCCCCAGCTTCGCCGCCATCACGTGCCCGGCGCCCCCTCCCCCATGGCCGGGGGCGGGATGCAGAGGCGGCCTCCCGCCGCGCCGCCCCCCGTGACCCGCTCGGCCGCAGCTCTAGCCCCACGCTAGAGGCCAGGGGTGGGGGGGTCCCAGGTGACCATCCCCACGGGCAGCGGCGGGGGCCGCGAGAGCTGTGAGTCCTTAGAGGCTCCCCCCGTCCCCGTGCATACCCCGCCGCCGCCGGCGCCCCCGCTCACCCCGTGAGTCCGTCCTGCTGCGGAGGGGGCCGCGTCTACGTGGCGCGGTAGCGGCGACGCGGGCACAGGACGGGGCACGGGCAGGGGGCGGCTCGGCCCGCGCCGTCCCCGAGGGTCCCGGCCTCCAGCAGGGCAGCCCAGCGCCGAAGGCGAGCCCTCACCGGCCCCCCCAAGCGCAGACACGCGACGCCCGCCCCGGAGGGAGGACGCGAGGACCCCGGCCCGGCGCCCGCTTACCTGCAGCGGCTCCGCTCCCGGCCCGCGCCGGCGCCCGCGGGCAGCGGAGGAGAGGCGGCGGCCGGAGGGCCGCGGCGAGGACCCTCCGGGGACGGCGGGCGGCTGAGGGGGCGGGGCCGGCCAGAGACGCGCGCTGGGCCCGGGCTGCCGCCGCCGCCGCTACCTCTGGAGCCGCCTGGGCCGCAGCCGAGCCGGGCGGCCCTCATGAATGGGACGCGGCAGCGGCGGCCGAGCCGGCGGCGGGCGGCGCGCAAGCCCCGCCCCGGCCACGTGACGCGCGCTCCACCGCCCCCTCGCGGCCGCGCGCCGCGCCCTCGCCGCCTCGTTCCGGGCCGCGCGCCGCGCCCCTGCGGTTTCCCCGCCGCCCCGCTGCTGGCGCTGCCGCCGGGCCCGGCCTCTGAGGGCGGGATCGCGATTTTCAAGGAAGAAAATTGCTTGGGGTGACAGGAGCGTTACTTTAAAAAAAAAAGTTTCTTCTGGTTCCCGTGGCAACCCTGCGGCGCGTCACGTGGGACTTAGAGCCCAATTGCCAAAAAAACATATATATATATTAAAGTGCAAAAAAGATCTACAGCAGGAATGTTTTATAATCCTTTTTTGATCCCCAGTAGCGCATCTTCTTTGCTTACTTTTCCCTCCAAAAAAAAAAAAAAAAAAATCCCATTACACACCTCGTTTTAAAAAAAATACTTTTGAAGAAATGGATTGCCGGGACTGTATACTGTTGGTGCACGCCGGGTTTTATCTTTTTGCAGCCTATTCTGTTATTGACAGTGATGAATGGGAGCGCGTGTGTTGCTTCTAAATGCCAGCTGATTTCTCAGTGAGCATCCTGTGTGTGATTATTTAGCTCTGGGGTATTGAAACGGGCATGCACACACACAGCTACCCCGCGATGGGCCTGCCCCAGCCCGGCGTCTTCCCACCCCCGCACTGGGGGGGGCCGGGCCGGTGGGACCCGGAGCCACACCGGCAGCCACTTCCCCTCCAAGTTCCTCTGGCCTTTCTCTGGAATTCCACCAAACTTTGCCCCATCTGTAACCAAGGCCCTGCGGAAACAAAGGTGTTCTGAATCTTCCTCATTTCCCTGTCTTTCACCTGGCTTCCCAAGTGAAAATAAAAATTTAAAAAGAGAAGGACTGGAATATCCCCTTCTATATTCAAAGGATTTTGCTCTGCCATGGAGAAGCAAAATTAAAGCTAAAGAAAGAATTTAATCCTCAGTGTCTATATCAACAAAATGGAAATAGTAATGCCTTTCTCACAGGATTGTTTTGAGGATTACACGTGATTACCTATGAAGTGTCTGCTTTAGTTTAGTGTCTAGAACCCGGAACAGGCTGTTACTGTTTATTTTCTTTCCTTTCTTCCGTTTTTCCCACTTAGACTTTTCCTGTCTCGCTCAGGCTATTTTCACTACCCCTGCCTTGGGAGGGAAATATTCTGCCAAGCCTCCTTCCTTTATCATTCAGGAAGCCCTAGACATCCCCTCCCTTCCTCCAAACAACCCCGGGTTTGAGGCCTCACTCAGAATGATTGGTTCACATTCCTTAATATTTTCCTCATTCTCCAGTGTCTACCTAACTCACACCACTGCTTAAGCAAAGTAGGGATTCATAAAATATTTGCTGCATGATATCACCTCACTTCCTGGCCTGGCACCTAGGCAGTGGTGGGGGGACCACCTGATTCCCTAGGCCACTGGCCTGTCAGAGAAAGAAAGCGCTTCCTTTGGCCATCTCTGCCCCACTGCCTTCCAGCTCCAAGGCCAGGAACCTCACTCGGCTAATTGTTGTCTTTCTTAACTCTGGCTTCATCCCTTAGCTTTAGCAGACAGGTTTTTCCCACCATTTAAAAAGCAGCAGCCTTTGTTGTTCCTTCTAAGGCGATTAACTTAATCACACGGTTTGCCTTCCCAGCGATGCTACCTGGAAGAGTTTCTGCTGTTTCACTCCTTCGCAGTTGTGCTCCTCTGCCACTCCTGAAACTGCTCAGGCTGAGGTCACCGATGACCTTCTAGTTGCCAAATACAGTGGACCCCTTTCAGGTCCTGTGTCTCACGATCTCTGTGGGGCAAGACGCTGTTGACCACTATTTCCTTCCTGAAACTCCCTCCGGCTCTCAACAGGTGGAGCTCCTCTGAGATCCACACACCTGTGCTGGGTGGCTTTCGACATCTCCACCAGCTAGGCCCACTTTGACAATCAAATTCAGTCCCATCCTTCGAGCTTCTTCAAACCGGCTGCTGCCGAGTCTCCCATCCTGGCTGGTGACATCATCATCCATTTAGTCATTCTTGCCAGAAACCTAGGCGGGACTTCCCATTTCCCTCTACTGCCACTCCACATCCACCAAGTCCTGTCATTCCTACTCTAAGGCTTTCTGCAGGACTACCGTGTTGTGCTGGCCACCTTCAGGGCCCTCCTCGTTTGCACAACTATGTGGCCTCACCCCTGCTTGCAATCAGGCTCTCTCCATCTCTCCCCCTGTCCAGGGTCCATTGTAGGCATATGCGAGCTGCTGTCCCTGTCCTTCATTCCTGCATGGTCCTAACCATCCTCTACCCAGAATTGGAGATCTGGCCACAGCACAGGTTCAGGGAAAAGTCCCAGTACCCGAGTGTGGCACCCAAGGTGCTCCTTTTCTCTCCAATTTTCTCTCCTGCTTTTTCTAGCCTGTATGCTTCAGCCATTCCTTTTGCAACAGGATAATTTTTCAAATGCTAACTTCTGTGTTTTTCCTTGCATTTCTTCATTTCTTTTTCCCCATATAAGAAGGCACCCAGTCATTCTGCTTGTCTCAAGGGTGTTTGCTGGCAAGGTGGAAAGCAGAAGTCTGAAAGATGTTTCCTTCCTGTCTTTTATTTCCAAAACTCTACACTTGGGTTGAGGAAACTAAGTGAGGAGGGAGAGGGTAAGGAGGAAGATGTGTCTTGGAGGGAATCCTGAAAGGGGAGGGGAGGGAATTTCCCTAGAACAAGAATGGAGTCCCCCAGCCTGGGGTTGGAAGGGGGCAATCCTATGCCCTCCTGTCTGGCAGCTCTTAGGAGAGGGGAGTAAACCTTAGAGAAATAGCTTTGTTGTTCCAAACTTCAGCATCTCTCTGTGAGGACAAAGAATGGCCAGCATTTTCTGTGCCATGGCTGTGTGTGCAGGTCTTCTAGTAATGCTAACTACTGTCGTTAGCACCAGTTTATAGACGGAGAAACTGGGGCACAGAGACACTGAGTAACTTGCCCCAGATCTCACAACTTGTAAGCAGCGAGGCTGGAACTTGTCCCTAGGCCTGCTTGACTCCCAAACTGTATTTTTAACCAATTCCCACCACATTCCCTCAGTTGCCCCCACTGCCCCAGCCCAGACAATGTCACTTTTTCTCATACCTCTACTCTGTCTTGTACGGATCACAACTGCAGCTCTTATTACACACATGGTAGGTGCTCAACAAATATGCGGTAAGAAACTATTATTTCTCATAATATGCTCAGCTAGATGTCTGGATGGATTTCCCACTGAAAACAACAGCACCAAAAATACTGGGTAGAATATTAAAAATATATTCTATAAACTAGCAAGAAATTAAGAAAGAGCATCAGGAGAGGGTAAAGGTCAGAACCCTGAGATGTAAGCAGAGCCCAAAGTCAGCATTTGTCTGGAGAGTATTTGCTGAATCTAGTGAATTTAAATATTGGTTTTTGCAGCCTTGGGAGCTTTGTGGATCAGAAGTAAAGATTAGTGTGTGCTTTAAGTGAGGAGAAGACCTAATAAAGGTGGAATAGAAGGCCCAAGAAAAGTGGAACCTCAAAAGCAAAATAATATAGAAGGAAAAAAAAAATCATTTTTCAAGCCCACCCAGAAACCTCACAAAAGGTGATCACACATGAGTGAGTCATAAAGCAATCTCAACAAATTTTGAAAATTTTGTATCATACAAACTATATTCTCTGATCACAATGCAATTAAGACAAGAATCAATTTTTTAAATTGAAACTCATTGAAACTCATGGGCCAATGAACAAATTTATAGAAATGTGACAATATTTAAATGCTACATATCAAATATTTGATACCACGTATCAAAGCTTGAGTTATAAAACTAAACAAGTAGTTAAAGGGAAATTTATAGACCTAAAAGCTTCTATTGCAAGAGAAAATAATTTGAAATGTAAAGAGCTAAAAAGTTAGAAAAAGAACGAGCGATTAAGGTCAAATAGAAGGAAATAATAAAGATAAAATGAGAAAATAATAAAATTGGCAACAAACATATAATGGAAAGAACCAACTAAGCCAAACACTGGGTTTGTGAAAGCCTAATAAATTTTACAAACCTGTGATGAAAGATAATCAGAAAAAAAGAGAAAGCACAACAAGCAGTGTGAGGAATAAAGGGAAAGCTATAATCACACACGATGCAGAAACTATAAAGATAAAAGAACTTTGTGAACATTTTTATGCCAATTAATTTGAAAACTTAGGTGAAATGAAGAAATTCCAAGAAATGTAAGTTAATAAAACAACTAAAAAACCCAAAGTAGACTCATAACCATTTAAGAACTTGAATCTGTTGTTAAATATTTTCTGTAAAGAAAAATCCAGGCCGAAACAGTTTTGCCAGTGACTTCTATCAAATGTTCAAGTAATAAGTAATTCCAATCTCACACAAGCTATTCCAAAGTACAGAAAAGGGTGGGTTATTCCTCAACTCGTTTTATGAAGCTAGTGTAACCTTATACCAAAATCTGACCAGGAGAGTGTGAGAAATGAAAATTTCAGACCAATCTCCACCTCTCTTCAGTATTGGACTAGAAGTCCTAACAGTAGAGTAAGACAAGGGAAAAAAACCATAATATATGTAAATTGGAAAGGACAAAATCATAATAACATGATTGAGTATGTAGAAAATTTAAAAGATATATATAACCTATTGAGATAAGTATGAGAGTTTAGCAATGTTGCTAGATATTAAAGTCAATATACAAAATTATTAGCATTTATATATACTAGCAATAAACAGGAATGAAATTTTTTAAAGATCCATGTAGGATGATGTCAATAAACTACTGAGGAATGAATCTAACAAAATAATGTGCAAGACCTTTATAAAGAAAATTAAATTACAAAACTTCATTAAAAGACTATGAAGAAGACCTAATTAGAAAAATACCATATTTATGGATAGAAAGAATCAATCTCATAAAATATTAATTCTCTATAAATTGATCTATAGATTCAAGGTAAATCCATTCAAAATAGAGGTCTCCTCTTCGAAAGACTCTTGAAGAATATAGAGGAAAGAATCACCCTCCTAAATATCAAAGCTGTAGTAAGAAGGCAGGGTGATGTTGGTGCAGGGGTAAACAAATAAACCAATCAAACACAATAGAAATTCTCACCACAAAAAAATAAATATATGAGGAATTGAATATGTTAATTAGTTTGATTTAGCCATTCCATAATGTATATGCATATATCAAAATGTAATTTTTTACCATAAGTATATATAATCTTTGTTTTTCAATTTAAAAATTAATTTTTAAAAATGCAATATAAAGCTCAGAAACAGGTTCAGCATATACAGACACTTGATGTATGGCAGAGGTGGCAATTCAGAATATTGGGGAAAAGATGGACTTTTCAATAAATGGTAAGGAGGCAGTTGATTATTGTCTTACTCTGTTTTCTGTTGCTCTAACAGAATACCACAGCCTGGGTAATTTGAAAAGAAAAGCAGTTTATTTAGCTCACAGTTTTGGAGGCTAGAAGTCCAAAGTTGAGGGGCAACATGTGGTGAAGGCCTTCATGCGGCGTAATGACCCGGCTCAAGCATCATGTGGTGAGAGGGCAGGAGTGTGTCAGCTCAGGTCTCTTCCTCTTCTTATAAAGCCACCAGTTCCATCATGGGGGCCCCACCCTGATGACTTTATCTAATCCTAAGTACCTCCCAAAGGCCGCACCTCCAAATACCATCCACATATGAATTTGAGGATTAAGTTTCAAACACATGAAATTTGAGGATACATTCAAACCATAGCAATTATCTGGATGGAAAAAGTGAATTTGGACTCCACTCAACACCATATCCCCAAATCAGCCTTAGTTGGATTAAAGTCCTAAATGAGAAAAACAAAATTGTGTTGCTGTCATCGTTTCAAGGATATATTTTCTTTTTCACATTTTACCATTTCTGAAATTGTGATGTTTCTTGCAATCAGTGCCAACGTAGATTCAATTATTTGTGATATAAAACTTTTAGGAGCCAATATAGGAGAATATGTTAACAAATTCTGTGTAGGGAAGTATTTCTTTTTTTTTTTTTGAGACAAGGTCATCCTCTGTCACCTGGGCTAGAGTGCAGTGGCCTCATCGTAGCTCACAGCAACCTCAAACTCCTTGGTTCAGGCGATCCTCCTGCCTCAGCCTCCGGAGGAGCTGGGACTACAGGCCTGCACCACCATGCCTGGCTAATTTTTATATTTTTTGTAGAGACAGGGTGTTGCTCTTGCCCAGGCTGGTCTTCAACTCCTGGCCTCAAGCAATCCTCATCTTTTGGCCTCCCAAAGTCCTAGGATTACAATCATGAGCCACTGTGCCTGGCCTGGGAAGTATTTCTTAATTTGGAAAAAGCACTAACTATAAAGGAAAAGATTGATGAATTGAACGACATTAAAGTTAAGACTTCTTTTAAAAGAGAGCAAAACAAACAAAACAAAAATAAGCATCATCCTAGAATATATTTGCAACATATATAATCAAAGATTAGAATCCAGAATGTATGATGAACTCATATAGATCAATAAGTAAAAGTCCAGCAATCAATAAAAAAATTAGCAAAAGAAACAAAGAGGAACTTCACAAAAGAACAAGCACAAATGGTGCATAAACTTATGAAAAGCTGTTTAATTTCATTAGTAATCAGGCAAATATAAATTTAAACTACTAGGAGATACCACTACACACCCATCAGAATGACTTAAATTTAAAAAGTCATTCAATGCCAAGTGTTGGGGTTGTTGCCAATGCCAAGGCCGTGGAGTGACCAAGCAGAACTCAGACACACTGCTGGTTCAAACTCAAATTCTAACAACTTCAGAAAACAGCTTGGTATTACCTAGAAAGTTGAACATGCACATACACAAAGACCCAGCAATTCCAACATTAGGTATGTGCTCTCAAGAAATTCTTACACAGCCAGGCCTAGTGGCTCCCCCCGCCTGTAATCCTAGCATCTCAGAGTCGGAGGTGGGAGGGTTGCTTAAACTCAGGAGTTCAAGACTAGCCTGAGCAAGAGCAAAACCCTGTCTCTATCAAAAAGAAAGGGAAAAAAACCCAGGTGGGTGTTGCAGGCTTGTACCTTGGGTAGTCCCAGCTACCCCAGAGGCTGAGGCAGAAGGATCTCTTAGAGCCCAGGAGTTGGTGGTTGCCGGGAGCTACGATGATGCCACTGTACTCTACCCAGGGCAACAGAGTGAGACTCTGTCTCTACAAAAATAAACAAGGCAACTAAGCACCCCTCCTCACAACCAAAAAAAAAAAAAAGAAAGAAAGAAAGAAAGAAATTCTTACACAAGCGTACTCAAAGACACATATGGGAATATAGCAGCATTGCTCAAAATTGCAAAGAGAGAGAAACAATCCAAATGTCCTCCAAAGGTAGAATGGATAATTAAATTATGGTGTAATCATAAAATGGAATACCACCCAATTACATCAACATGGATGAATATCAAAAATAAAATTTTGAGCAAAGAAGCATCAAAAGAGTAATGTATGATTCTACTTACTCTGTTCTATAAACGATATATTGTTTAGGGATAAAAGCATAGTTGATAAAAACTATAAAGAAAAACAAGGAAACGAGTGACAGTATTGACTTTGAGAAAGAGACCAGTGCAATGTGAGGTGGGCGTGCAGTGTCTGGGGTGGGGTAAGGTGCTGTTTCTTGGCCTGTGTGACAGGTGGTGCATAGATGTTTGTGTGTATCTTTATTTCACAATAAAAATTAAAATAAATAAAGGACAAAGGGGGACGAATTAATAAATACATACATCTCTGTATTTTCAAAAATGTTTTTGTGTGCCTATAAGTTTTTGTAAGTTTCCCTTCCTCTCTTGTAAGACAAGTTCAGTGTGTCTTAGAATTTTCCTGATATGATTTAAGGAATGGTTTCTTTTTAACAGGGCATTGCAGTTTGTTTTGTAATAAATTTAGAAGAATGATGACGTAGAATAGGTTATGTAAAATGGGTGAGATGTGCAAAAGGAAATAGCAGAAGCATGAAAGCTCTTCTAATAAATCACTCACAATATACTTATCTCCAAATCATTCCATTTAGTTTTGTTTTCTTTCTTTTAACTCAGTGGTTATCATTCTTAGGCCTGGGAACAAAGACTCTTCTAGTCATTCCATGGACTTTCTTATTTTCACTGGTCATGTGCTGCCAGGTCATAAAACGAGGGAGCTTGGAGGTCAAGGTGTCTGAACCGCCCTGGAGCAGAAATCCCCTCTGGAATCTTGTCCTGTCTGCTTGAATCCCTCGGGTCATGGGCAGTTCATCATGTGGGCTATTCATTCCACGATTAGGCAGTTAGGATGTCGTCCTACTCAGGAGGCAGACCTATCTATAGAAGTGACCTTCCCGAGGTCACTGGATGTCACCTAGGAGATGGAATCTCTCTGCATAGGTTTCAACTGGACAGTTTAGAGAAAATATGTTCTGTAAATTCTGTAGAAGAAGGATTTGATTATTCGCACTTTCAGATTTTTCTGCTCCTTTGTAACACTAAGCCTTCGTCATCATGTATTTTACATTATAACTAAACAAATAATGATAATAATTTTAGAAGCTATGGAGGGGAGGAGAGATTTGAAGAGGCGCTCACCTGAGAAGGAATGTGCTCATGAGTGTGTCTGAAAGCCCTCAGCGATTCAACTGCTGTACATTAATGATTCAGAGACCAGCCTGGAAAACTTCCTCGTGGTTCCAGATTGCCTGTCTCAGCAGCCACTAACTTTTTTTTCTTTTTTTTTTTTTTTTTTCAGAATAGCCACTAATTTGAATGGAACGTCTGGACTATGGCAAACTGTTCTTAAGAATGTGTTTCCAGGCTATGTGTGGTCTCCTTAAACCCTTCAAAAAAAAAACCTTCAAAAACCATCCTTTCTTTCTCCTTGGTTTTTAAGGTGTTCGTTCTGCATAATGATCCTTGGTGAGGGAGGCACCCTGCGTATCAGTGTCCAAAGACAAAATCACAACAAATTTAGTTTAGAGCTCAACTGGCTTTATTGTGATTCTAGAATCGGGCAACACTTCATTCCATAAAATAGACTAAGTGTTCGATGAGCTGAGCAGAGGGGATGGCTGTATAGACGGTAAATTGCTGGAGAAGCCGAGAACAAAGAATGGATTTGTTTCAAAGCCACTTTCCTTGTAAGGGGGGAACCCGGAGACAGAACAATAGAGAAAAAACTGGTAAGTTACCATCAGGTTGTATCAGGCTACTTGTTTTTTGTAAGGATTAAAGCGGAGAGTACTGCATGATCCTGCTGATTGAAGATTTAAACTGGCCTGTTTGGGAAATGGGCTGTTATCTCCCTCTGCCCTGAATTCTCAGGAAGTCAGACAACAATTCTGTGTGAGTTTGGTGAAGTGGAACTTCAGCACGGGCGACTCCGTTTTGACTTTTACCCTGGTCTGTTGGGCCCAGTGCAGGAGCTTAGTCCCAAACAGTGGCCTCCTGTCATTTTTATTTAATAGCGGGAAAGCTAAATCTTATTAGGGAAGTGATTCCATTTCAGCCAAAAATGAGTGGCTGTCTCTCACTCTTCACTCTTCCCCTTCCTTTGCCTCTCCCCATTTTCTTCCTCATGTAAGTAAGCTCTTCGAATCAGATTAATTTTCTTAGCAACACAAAGTGTTTTTCTTTCATTCTCCCTTTATTTTCCTAAACGGCTTATTAAAGTTAGAGAAATGGCTTCCCATGTTAGAAAAATCAGGGGGAATTATACAGCTTTGTAGATTATTATCTGTTCTGTTAAAGCTAGAGTTTTAGTGCTCTTGCTAGGAGATTCTTCTGTCATTAAGTAACGAGCCTCAGAATTTGTGAAGTCACCGCCCAGTAATTTCAGAGCGATGTGTAGTTATTAAAATTAGCCAATGCATGGAGCAGCCCTGGGAGCTAGTTCGTTACTGCGCACCCTCCGCAAACTTTTATGAGGTTTTTGGAACCCAGAGTTGACCCAGTTTGTGGGTGTTCACTTCTGGGAGGAGGAGCAGGCAGCATTTGTCTCAGAGAGTAGAGAAAGAAAGAAAAGGTACACAGATTCTGAAATGTTTCTGTCATTTGTCGCCAACCCTCCCTCATCCTCGGCCAACACACCTGTTCCATCCTCCCCTCCACAACACAGCACACACGATATTGAGACTTTCTGCTCCAGCCCAGAAGGGGAGAGATAAAAGCAAGGTACAAACAGTGGCAAAGAGGATGATGGCAGGGAAGAAGGCCAGGCCTCTGTTGCAGGCAGGCATCAGCCTTAATAACCCGGTGCCCTGTGAGCACGAAACAAGGGCAGTCTGGGGGTGTGTGGGGACTCTCTGTAGACAGTCTCCCCCATAGCCGATACTATCACCATCAGATAACCACCTTCCTTTCCAAATTTCATGTCTCCTCAGTTTTTCGGGAGTTTTCTGGAATTTTCCTGTGATCCTGTGCCAGAAAACACAGCCCTGTGTGTCTGCAGTCTGGAAGCAGCTGCAGCCTGGGATGGGAGCCTTTGAAATGATCGTACAAGAGAGGAAAGGAAATTCAGACGCAGAATGTGGAATTTATAACAGAAACAAACAGTCTGTGACTTGCTTTCGGATTTGAGTCTAAATTTAGCTCACCGTATAGAAGAGCATGCACAGGCCTGGGAAGCTTTCCCTGCCGGGCTGACATCTCCTCACCGCGTCCATTTTTAGCCTCCTGAGGAAATTTTATGTTGGTTTTCTGTTTTGTTTTGGAGAGAGAAGCCTCCTGAAAAGCCAGCCGCCGGCTTCAGAGAGGCTTAGCAACTCACTTCTCAGTTGTACTCGGTGGAACCTCATCATGTCTGCTAAAGCTTTTTCATTTCTCTGTGAGAAAAATAGAACTTGAAGGATGTTTGCTGGGTGTAACTGGCAGAGTCATTTGGAGCCAGCTCTTCCCAATGTATAGTCTCAATAGCCTTTGACTTTTTAGTTTTAAGAAAAACTCCAGCAACCTGGAGATATGGACCACAGCAACACGATCCCTGAGGGACCCGCTTACCTAGACCAGGGACAGCTGAGGGAATTGGTCTGGGGACGTACAACACTCGCTCTGGTCCCTGCCTTTCCTTTCATACATCCTCTGGTCCTCTCTGCTAACGAGACACACCCCCGTCCTCCCACCCAACTTTGCTCCAGTTGCTCCCTTCTTCTGGAATATTCTCCTACCCCTTGATTCTATTTATCCTTTCAGGTTCTAGGCAAGTGCTGCCTCTCCTGAAGGGTCTTGCCTAATCTCATCAACTAGGAGTCATTTTTCCTTTCATTTTATTGAATGGCAGAGCAATTTATTTGGATCTCACATAGGCCCTGCACTGTGTTTATTTATGTGTAACTTTAATCTCTCTTTCCATATTTTAGACACTTGACTGCCTGATACGTGGCTAATTTGTGTTTGTTTCTTCAGGAGGATCCAGCCCTGTGTCTAACACATTGCAGAAGCTCAGTAATCACATGATGCACAAAAGGGTGGACGTGGCCTTAAGTAAGAGCGAAGCTGGATCTCTCAGTGGGTGGACAGTGCCCTGCAGCTATGTCCAGTGGGAAGACAGTAGTGCGGGACAGCAAGCAGGGTCTTGGCCCTGTCCCCAGGCAGCAAGAGCCCAGGGCATTTGCCTCCACCAATCTCCAACCTTGCTTTCCGTTTCTTCCCTCTGCATTCCAGCCAAACCCATCTCTTTCGTCACTGCTGGAAAACATCAGGCACATTCCCTGGTCTGCAGCCTTGATTATGACATTCTTCCTACTAGAAATATCCTATTTCTCTGCTTCTAAGTCTTGCCCTCCCTTCAAGGCTCAGTTTAAAGGCCACTACCTCCGGGAAGCCTTCCTTGACCAGTCTAGTCTTTGGTAGCAGCGTGCCATGAAGAAAGAGCAATAGATTAAGATTCACCATCTCTGGATTCTAATTTCTGCTCAGCAACTGGCTGAGCCATTTGCTCTGTCTCTCTTGACCTCTGACTCTTCATGTGTAAAACAAGAACTTGGATTACCTGGTGTCTAAAGCCCTGATGGTTAATACATTCTATAATGTTTATCTCTCCAATCTTGGAGCTTCTAGCACTTATATTGGTGCAACCATTCACTTGGTACCAAATCAATGCTAACCTACATTGTTATTTATCTTTTTTAATATACGTTTCTGGTTCATCCAATTCATTTGTAACACCCTAAAGGACTAAAAATATGCCCTTTAATTTTTTGCAGCCCTGTCATTTAGTATAGAAGTTTTGGTAATAAATGTTTTTGGTAGTAATGACAATAACAGATAACTATAAATGCTTGTGCCCTTTTTCCTAATGTTCCTTAGAGGGTAGGGTTGCTGCCACAAATGTCCTTTGTACGTCTGGCTGTCAGGAATGGAAGGGTTGTCTGCTGACACAGGCAGTACTCATAGTGGTTAAAACCATGGGTCCACCCCTTGTTTGCTCATGACTTTGTGCCTTAGCTCCTTAAAACCTCAGTTTTCTTATTTGAGTTTTATGCAGGAAAAATAATCTCAGTATTGGCAGGTATCATTGAATGGTCAACCTGATCTTCATTTCTGACCCCCTTCTCTCCTGTCTGCCTCTATTATACAGGCTAGAAAGAATAGACTGTTGTAGTCTAGCTTCTCTTGCAGCTTGACTTGGCAATGGGGCACAGTTATCACCAGTAAGGCATAAATGGAGTCTGTAGGTATTGTTGCTTCTCTTCTGTGTACTCTTTTATCCTGCCTGCAAAATGTATGTAATGGCTAGAGCTACAGCAGCTATTTTGTAGCCATGAGGAGGTAAGCAGAAAATGAAAACAAACATTTCAGGGTGGTAGAGGGATCTTGGGTCCTTGACTGCATCATTGAGCAGTCTAGCCTTGGACTGTATACCTTAGAACTTCTTGTCATCTGAGAAAAACTATTCCTGTTCCCCGTCTGTTTAAGCCACTGACATTGAGGTTTTCTATTACTTGCAGCTAAGTGCATCTCTAATGAGTTCACCATTTCACAGTCTTGTTATAAAGCTAAGTGAGATTATAATGTAAATCTCTTAGAATCTTCCACATCCCTCAGCAGAAGCCCTCAAGAGAAGGTTGCTATTATTGCTATTATTTATTTTAAGTATGCCTTCACTATGAATCTCCCTTCTCCTAACCCCAATCCCACAGCATCTGAGCTTCATAAGGGAAGAAATACATGTTCTAATCATCATTTTTTAAAAATAGACCTATGAATCCTGAGGAAATATTACCATTTCAAAGATGCCATCAGAGGCAACATCTTTTGAAAAAACAAGAGAACTAGAACACTGAGCCAAGATGTTGGCCTCCCCCTATCTCCAACCTTCTCCCGTATGTGTACTGGATAAACCCAGGTCTAAGAAGAAGCCCTCCCTCGGGCCTTCCTTGGCCGCTGCACATACAGAATCTTCCCCAAGTCATACCTGAATGCCTTTCCCTGGATCTTTACATGCTGGGTCATTCTCAGTCTTCAAGTCTCAGCTCACATGGCCCCTCCTTAGACAGACCTTCTCTTTCCTAATGTTGCCTTCCCGATTCCTCTCCATCTCAACATCTTGGCTTATTTCCTCCTGTACTTGTGTCGTCTGTTTGCTTGTTCGTCTCACCTGCTAGGCTGCACACTTCATCGGAGCAGGACCTCGTCTGTTTTGTTCACCAATGCACCCGAGCATATGGCGTCAGGACTGGAACTTAGTAGGTGCTGAATAAATATTTGTTAATCCATTGCTTCAGGAAAATCCTTCTGTGCAGTATAGAAAAAATCGCCCTCCAAAGTGAGAGGGAGTCCAAAGACCAAAGAAGGACTCGGGCAAGTACAGTTTGATGAGTTAGATGAGTTTATCAGAGGGCACTTACTAGGGTGCTTGCTCCTGGGTGGCACAGGAAGTTCTTCCACAGGAGCTTCCTTACATGCAAAAATCCACATCCGCCCACCCTGTGGGGTTGCCTTCAATCCCTTCCCCCAATGAGCCAGCAGAGCTTTTACATTGTATCATTACTTGTTCACAGTGAAATAACTCATGCACGGGCTGCACCATTATCATGCACTGCCATGCAACCCATGTTTTATTAATAATATTACAATTTTCCATTAGGTGGGGATTTTAGTAGTACAAATAGCTAAAGGGCACTATAGGACAGCCAAAGCAGTTCTAAAAAAGTCAGGGCCGGTCTATGCTGGCCATTTTAAGGCAAGAAAGTGCTGAGGTACTGAAGAAAGTGCTGGGCACTTTCCCGGGCCCAGTAGTTATCTTGATACTTGCTTAATCTACTTTGTATCAACTTTGCTGAGCACTCCGGGCAAGCACAGCACAGTGTTTCTATTATGTGGTGTCGAGCTTGCATTCTTCCTGCCTTCATTAACCAAACTTCTAAAAGCTTAACACAGTTTTAGCTCTAGGCTAAAATCTACCCTGACAAAATAGGATAAACCAGTGGTTTATTGCTCACATGTCAGAAGGCCCCTTTGTTTTGTAAAAAGATTCAAGACAAATTTCAAAAAGAATTAAGCTTCATTTTCAAAAATTCCTTTTATGTTCACATTTTCAGAGCATAGTAACAATATTCCACAAAGTAAAGTACATCTGTATCTCTCCCACACATGCTGTATTTAATTTACAAAGATTGGTAGAAACCGCTTATGTCTTCCAAATTGTGTGCATTTCTAATTAAATGTTTTCCTGTCTCATTTCATTGGGAAAAGCCACCAAACGGCAGGGCAGGTCAATAAAGAGCAGTGATATTTCTTTTAAGCTTTGCATCCTATATCACCTTGGCTTTAGGGAGCCCCCCACACATGAGAGGTTTGGTCTATTGTATTTAGTGGCTATGATTTGCTCTTTGCAAAAATCTTGGGCGTTGACTACAGTGGCAGGGAAAACTTAAAGCAAAGGTGCCCACCTATATATATGTGTATTCTGAACAGAGGGTTTACTCGGGTGTTAGAAGATAAAGTTGGCTTTTTCACCCTCGAATCACATATTTTAGGAGAGCTGGTTGAAACATTTAGAGGAGATTGAAATAGTAATTATAGGACTTATGGGAAATTTTTAATCCACATTTCTCAAGGGACAAGCAATGCATCTATTTAAGAAAAAAATGGGAACTGAATTTATAGAAGCTCCTTAAAGGAGGCAGGAATAAAGAATGTGGAATAATAGAGTAGGAAATATACAACTTAATTAAAGCTAAGAAAAGACAGTAACTATTAAATAAATTCTCAATTAAATAAAAGAGAAGATTGAAGAAAAAAGATTTTCTAACTGTCCAGAAACCGGAATTTTGGAATTTGGACATATGATAAAAAAATCTTACTTTACTTTTTTAATTGTATAAAGAATAAAATCAATTAATGGCTATAATAATATATATGGTACAGAAATTTCTAGGAGTGCAACTAAACCGATCTAAAACCACTTAAGTATTTGTGAGTTAAACATATTTTATCTTTTAGTATGTAATAGAAATACAAGTTTTTGTGGATAATCTCAGTTCATTTTCATTCATTGATTACTCCTGACATCACTCCAGTTAAGTCAGCAGGTTCATTTCCTTTTGAAATAACCGATGCAGAAAGTAGCAACTAACTGAGCAAGTTGTGTGAGTTGCCGGAAGGTAGTTAATCACAGAGGAGCTAGTTGGGAACAGATTACAAAGCCCTGACTCACTGTGCAGCCTTTTCTGGTTGTGAAATGTTTCTTCTTCCTGTTTACATTCAGTTTAATCAACGTTTATTGTGCACCTAGAAGGGTGCTAAACACAGCACAAGGCAGAGAGAAATAAGGCTTGTGCTCTTCTTTGCATTCCCCCACAAGACTCACGTTATATAATAGTGTCTCTCCTGAACACAAGAAGGGAGTTTGGATGTTGGGCAGCCACCAAAGGACAAACACCCACTGCAGGGCTGAAACGCTGAGCAGAAGTCATAAAGTGAATGCAAACATTTTGATTCTTAAAAATTGCCCTTTATTAGAAGTGGGTGCTAAGTATATGTTAGTTCCAGCTATGGACTAAGCTAATTATGGTCTCTATAGCAACCATGTTGTTTAGTGTTCCATGTTTGGACTTTTTCAGAGTAACTTGCAAAAGAAACTGATATTTTTACACAGTAATAAAGAGCATTTAAATATATATTAAGTTACATTTTTAACTAAGTGTTAAAGATTTTTTCTAAGTGTTAAATGAGCATAACTTTTAACCTCTGTGGCTTCTCTGAGTACGGCTATAATTCACTGAACAGTAATAACAGCAAACGCTCATATAGGCTTAATAAGTGTTTTACATGTATATTAACTCAATCCTCACAACAACTCAAAGTGGTAGATATTTATTATCTTCATGTTACAGATGAAAGACTAATGCCCAAGAGATCAAGTAATTTGCTTAAGGCCACACAGTTAGCAAGTGGCAGAGGCCCCGAGCCTATATCATCAGCCACCACAATATATAAGCCTAATTAGCACATGTGAGAAATGGACCATTGTACTTGGTCAATTTTATATAATGCCTTTGCAAAATTTAATTTTTCCCTTATGTTGTTTTCTGTCCTGGTCCATTAAAATGTTATAAACCAGAGAAACAATATCATCTCAACCATTAGGAGTATAGAAATAGAATTTTTTTTTTTTTAATTTTAATGAGACAGGGTCTTACTCTGCTGCCCAGGCTAGAGTGTGATGTTGTGATCATGGTGCACTGCAGCCTCGAACTCCTGGGCCCAGGCGATCCTCCTGTCCCAGCCTCCTGAGTATCTGGGACTACAGGCGCACACCACCATGCCTGGCTGGCGAACTTTTAATACCTGTACTAATCAGTGTAAATAGAAGAAGTCATGAAAAAGGCACGAGCGAGGAAAATAATTATTTTCAAAACTTCTTAAGGCCCAAAAGGGACATTTCAAATTCAGCAAATGTCCTTCACCTTTCAATCATAAAGGTAATTTGTAATTTCTTGGGAGGCAGTAGTGTTGTCTGTTTTTTTGTTTCTTGTAGTTTCTTGTCCGTTTTTAATGTCTCACAATACTGCAAAGAAACAAACTGACATAAAATGAACATCAAAGGACCCACTAAATCTGGATTTAAAATAAGCTAAAAAGCATAGGGGTTTTCAAAGGTAAACAGTATATGATTCCTGAGCATTTATTCCTGCATTATGTAAATCAGAAACTCCAGACAGTCTAATCAAGTCAAATTATGCTACCACACCATAGAGCAACCATCCTGAAGCATCTAATTTTATTTTCTTCTTGCCCTTAATTCCACTTGACATTGATTGTCCGATGTTTCCTTCCTTAAACTACATATCTGCATGTTCCCATGTAGTCTCCTTTTATTACTTGTCCTTCCAGATATTTTTCTTAATCTTTCACTTAATTCCCCTTCTGTCCTTTGCTACTCGGTTCTTGCTTTATTGAATTTTAGTCATTCGTGACGTGCAGCATTCTTTCCCTGGAGCTTGCTGACGACTGGCAGACCAAGGTGACCTCTACATCAGGAGATCATTCTGGTGTCGTCCTCACCACCGTTCGCCAGCAGAGGCAGCACAGCCGGAGTCCTGCAGACCCTACTCCTCTAAAACACAGTCCCCACTCGGGAGCCCAGATTTGAGCTGGAGGAGCCTTTGTTAAAATGTGTTTTTCAAAATGGCTCAGCGTTTTACACCAGGAATGCCCTCGCTCAGCTTGGAGGATCCCGAGGGACTAGAGCACAAGACAGGGACGTGCTGAGGAGGCCGGTTCTCGGGACAGGTGGGCCGTGATGGGAGATAAACCGGAAGTGAGCACCGAAGCCCAAGGGCAATATTTGGACAACCAGGAACCAGCATCAGGCGAGTGAGCTGCAGGCAGAATGTGCAAAAGGAAGGCGTGGAACACAAATGGAAGAAGAGTGAAGATGATTCCCCTGCTCTACAAACTGCTCCGGGGCTAACGCCTATTGGTTCCATATGTTTTATGAGTTCCCAGGAGCTGTGGCCTTGGACCCTGACCTTCTCCACCAGCCTCCCTGTTGAAACAGCAAAGCAGAGTAAAACTTGCTTCATAGAAAGAAATTTTCTTACAGTGAGGCATCCCATTGCTTTGATTATCCCAATAATCAGAGTGAAAACATAATCCTACATATATTTATTTGCTTAAAACTTAACTCCAGTTGTCACAACAAACCACGATGAAGAAGGAAGGAAGATCTGAAAACATGTTTTATAGACAGCTGCCATCTGTCTCGATGACACTATGAAAGCCGCCTCAAGAACAAGACTCTTGTCTTGATTCTTGTCTTCTATTTTATCCCACCCCAGTTTTCATCTGTCTTTTCCAAGGCAAAGCCTTCACTCGGCTCAAATGACAGTGCTTGCAGAAATAGTACTAGACTCTTAGGAGAGGGTATAGGAACTTTCTTTTTCTAAGACAGCATAATAGTAGAAAACCTTAGGTGTTCGGGGGCAGTTGTCATTTCCACGAGCCATCCTAGTCAAAGGACTGTGCTCTCTTAATGCTCCAGCAGAGAGTCACGAATTCATCTAACAAAGGTGGAGTCCCACCTGTGGCTCCCTGGGCTTTGGAAGACCAGTACCTCAGTGCAGCTGGGGAGAGAAAATAACTAGGGTGGAGGTGTGGAGAGACTGGGGTTCCATTCTTCCCACACGTACTTGTCACATGAACTTGATGGCTTGGTTGACTTTACTTCCTAGAGTGTTAGTTTCCTAACCTAGAAAATGGGGACAGTAACCTGACCAGGAACTGCTTCACTGGGCTGTACATATTATTTTATGCCGTCCCAACTATAAAGCACTTAAAAACATATTTAATACAAAAATAGTTTCAGTAAAATTTTTAGGCAACTCAAGCAAGAAAATCTCACAAAAATGAATTCCTGATTCCACACACTTCAGATGATTTGTGTACTATGGAGGGGAACAGAGGCCTTTCCCAGTTCCATGATATGTTTTTGTTTGCCCTTTGGAAAGGGTTACCCTTGGGGAACCAGGCTGCAAGTACATTGCAGGGGATGGGAAGGGAAAGCCCCCCACTGTGTGCCTACTATGGCCAAGCGCTCTTCTAGGCACTGTTAAAAATAAATCACCTTATTTAATCCTTGCAAAATCTCCATGTGGGAGACGGTGTGGCGTCCTTATCCCATTTTAGAGGGGGACTTGGTGGGGGGGGGTGTCTAACTTTCACACAGTCAGGAAGTGGTGGGTTTGAAGCCAATTGGTTTAGCTTTATGATTCTGCCATGGATTGTACCAACTTGCTCAGTGACCCTGTAGGGACAGTGATAATAGAGTCAATGGGGAATAAAATTTACACACACAAAGGACTTATTTATGTTCTCAAATGATCTTTACATCAGTCATGCTTTTAGCACAAGATAGAGAACTTCTGATTGTGCATAACAAGACGTTTTGAATAGGTTCAGTTTAATGATGTGAATGAGGTTCTGCCTACATTGCCGTCCGTGTTTAACAAGATAAGGTCTAACCTGATGAAAAACATCCTATAGGTTGCCTTCTTACAGTCAGGAGTTGTGGGTCCACATTTTTGGTCTAGCCTGTGACTACTCTACACATTAAGTTCTGTGCTAACTTTCCTCATTTGTAGGAGCTGGGATTCCTCCTTAAGAAAGACAAGAAACTGTGGCAATATTCATCCTTCTTGTAAAGTTTTGAAATATAGTCAGCCATCCATATCTGTGGGTTCCAAATCCATGGATTTGACAGATCTCAGATTGAAAATATTCAGAAAAATAAAAATGGATGCTTATGTCTATACTGAACATGTGCAGACTTTTTGGGGGTCGTTATTCCCTAAACAATACAGTATCACAACTATTTACATTGCATTTATATTTTGTTAGGCATTATAAGTAATCTAGAGATGATTTACAGTGTACGGGAGGATGTATGTAGGTTACATGCAAATACTATGCCATTTTATATCAGGGACTTGGGCATCCTCGGATTTTGGTATCCCCAGGGGGCCTGGAACCGGTCTCCTGTGGACACTGAGGACGACTGTGTATCTCTACCACAGAGGCCAGTGCCTCTGTCCTGGCTTCTCTTGCATGGCTGTCATAGCACTGGTAGCATCACCTATACTTTCTCATGCTCACAAACTAACCTCCTAAAAAGGCCTCCATTGTGGAAAAGTAGTCAATAAATTCCAGAAATACAGATTTAAAAGGTTTGAGGATTATCCAGAAGTCTGGTCTGGTTTCTGCTTGCTGAAATGGGTAGACTGTGCAGATGGGCCACCCACGGATGGCCCGGATTTGGGTTCAGCAGGGGGAAGTATTTACTCAAGATCGTCTGAGCAAGGACTGTATCCTGGTGGAGCATAGCCAAGACCTGGGAAGGCTGCGCTGAGCACCCTGGGAGGGAGTCCAGAGAGGGCCGGGGGCTCCCTGTGTGAGGAGGCGGATTGGGCTGGGCACTGGAATGCTCCTAGGGTGCTTATCTCAAGCCAGCCAGGGTGGAAGGACTGGAGGCTGCAGGTAGCTGTAAAATGCACACGACAGATTGCATGGTGAGATCAGGGAGGGCCACGGAGGCCAAAGCAGCAATTCCTATACACAGCAGGCTTGATGCTCCCAATTCATAAACAATCAATTCATAAACAATCAAACAGAAAACCAAATGCCAGTCACGGTACGGTTTGCATTGAGTCTTGTGAATATTCATGGAATGTCTACTCTGTGCAAGACATGGTGCTAGATGCAAAGAGAAGTAAAATAAATCTAATAAAGTAAGCAAAGAAAGGGCAGAAAGGCAAACAGCCCCCAGCTGTGGGGACCAAGCCAAGAGGAAGTCTCTGCACATAGCATTCCCCAACCTGACTGCCTCGGCCTCTCGTGACCTCTCTTTGTGCCGTATCTGGCATCTGTCTGTATTACCCAGTAGGCACTTTCTTGGTGTTTTGTATCTTAGAATCAGTTCATTTATCTGTAATGAAATACTTAAAAACGGAGAAGCTACTATGTGCCGGGGAGTTGGGAGATACAATGAGGCATTAGATGCGGCGTCTGCTTTCAAGCACTTGGTGGCCCTCAGCCTTCCCTCCCTCGCTGGTGATTTGCATGGTCTGGAGCCTTTGGTGGTTCTTTTCAGCTGAGCTCTTACCTCATGCCAGACTCCCTGAGCCCTCAATTCCCACTTCAGGATTCCCTTTGCACTCCATTTCCAGTGCTCCTGGGCCTGGGCTGTTGCACTTTGCCGGGGAAAGTTGCCCAGCACCCAGGCTGGCCCCTGCAGTCCCTTCTGCACCCTGGAGGGGCCCCTTCAGGGGCAGCGCCACTCCTCTGCCACTGTCCCCAAACCACAAGCACACCCTTGCATTTGCATTGCACATCTCATCTCACCGCTCAGCTTCCCGGAATGCATTTCTCTGCACACTTTCTCTCACTTCCCTCGGGTCTCCTTGCCTCTCCCGCTCTCCCAGAGCAAGAACTCTCCCCCGCCACTGGGGTCTTGCTCCCACCCCACCCCCACGCCACATCTGCCCTGGAAGAGCTCATGGATGACACCCTGACTGTGCCATTAAGTCACCGCTCACCTATCCAGGATCCCAGAGCCTATCACCTTCTGTGACTTCTGTGACACAGCATAGTCCTGTCCTGTTTCTCCTCTCCTCTTCAGATGGCCCTTTCCCAGCCCCTGTGCTGGCTCCTCTTCCTTCCGTCCAGGAAATGTGGATGTTAACTAAGGTTCTGACTTGGGTTCTTATATATATATATATATATATATATACACACACACATATATATATATATTTTTTTTTTTTTTGAGACAGAGTCTCACTCTGTTGTCTGGGCTAGAGTGCTGTGGTGTCAGCCTAGCTCACAGCAACCTCAAACTCCTGGGCTCAAGCGATCCTCCTGCCTCAGCCTCCCGAGTAGCTGGGACTACAGGCATGCGCTACCATGCCTGGCTAATTTTTTCTATATATATAATTTTAGCTGTCCGTATAATTTCTTTCTATTTTTAGTAGAGACAGGGTCTCGCTCTTGCTCGGGCTGGTCTCAAACTCCTGACCTCAAGCGATCCTCCCACCTCGGCCTCCCAGAGTGCTAGGATTACAGGCGTGAGCCACCGCACCCGGCTCTGACTTGGGTTCTTGCTTTTTCTTACTCCATCTCTTCTTGGGAGATGTCACACACTGGCAGCTACTGCTGTCACGCCCATGCCCCTCTCTATCTCCTAAATGTGTGTACTGGGACTTGAGATTTTCCTCAGTGTCAGACCCAAGTTCGCAGATGCTGGATCAGCAGCAATTTCGATTCAACTCACGGAAAGTCAAATGCAGGTTCTCTTATTCCCCCAACTCTGCTTCTTCTGTTTCGTGTATCTCAGACAAGCACATTCCCATCTTCTCAGTGCTTGGGCTTAGAGCTCCAGTCGCCTTTGATTCTTCCCCTCTCTCCTCTTCCCCATCCACTCCACCTACTTAGTCACCACATTCTGTTCTCTGGGAGCATCTCTCACATCCGTGCCCTCTTTCCTCGTCCTTCTGCTGCTTCTGTAGTTCAGGACTCCGAGGCATGTGGTGCAGCTGGAAGGATGGAGGCTCTGGAGGCCAGCGGGACAGACTTGAATTCTGATTCCACTGCAATCTAGGGATAGAGCACAGGTAAGTCACTTTCTCATAAAAATCAAGATAACACCTTCCTCCTGGGGCTGTCATGAGGGTTAACAGTGCAGCACATGTAAAGGGCCTGGTACCACACAGGGCACAACACGGACATCAAAATCTGTTGATTCTTCTCTCTCTTTCCTCTTTACTCAGATTGTTTTGAAATTAACTTATTTTTGAGACAGGATCTCACACAATCACCCAGGCTGGAGTGCAATGGTATAGTCATAGCTCACTGTAACCTCAAATTCCTGGGCTCTCGGGATCCTCCTGCCTCAGCCTTCCGAGTGGCTAGGACTACAGATGCATATCACCACACCCAGCTACTTGTTTTCTTATTTTTTGTAGAGATGGGATCTCACTATATTGCCTAGGCTTGTCTCAAACTCTTGGCCTCAAGAGATCCTCCCACTTCAGCCTCTCAAAGTGATGGGATTACAGGCATGAGCCACCATGACTGGCCTTGAAATTAACTTTTAATGACTAACCATTTTTCCATTTTTCTGTTTTTTCCTACTTTCTTTCTTTCTTTTTAAGAGATGGAGTCTTGCTATGTTGCTCAGGCTGGTCTCCAACCCCTGGGTTCAAGTGATCCTCCTACATCAGCCTCCCAAATAGCTGAGATTATAGGCAAGTGTCACCGTGCCCAGCTCTTGTTTTTTTTTTGTTTGTTTGTTTGTTTTTCCTTTCAATCCATCCTTCGGACTAGCACCAATTATCTTCCTAAAATCCAGATTTAATATCATGCCATTTTCCTGGTTAACCACTTCTGGTAATTCCCTCATTGCCTGAATGAAGTTCATATCCCTTGGTACAACAGTCCAGGCCTTCCCTGATTTTGCAGCCATTTATTTCCACGAGATTGTGCATACCTCTGCAGGACTGTAGAATTCCACAGGACTGAGATGGTGCTTCTTACCCAGGGTTCTCCAGCTCACTGGCTGGAACACAGTAGGGAATTAGCAGACATGTATCCCAGGTACATCTGCTGCTGTCTTTCCACCCAACTTCATCAAACGTTCATCCAGTTCCTTCAGTGCATGTCCCTTGGACATACCCACTGTGCTGTAAATTCCTTGGGGCCATTATATTTTAATTATTTTTTAAATTCTTAGTTGAAATCCTGCTTAATAAGTATTTATTGATAATTTTCAAAATATCAATTTTTGATGATCCACTGTGCTGTAAATTCCTTGGGGCCATTATATTTTAATTATTTTTTAAATTCTTAGTTGAAATCCTGCTTAATAAGTATTTATTGATAATTTTCAAAATATCAATTTTTGATGATCCCTGAAGGTTCATATTCTTTTCTACATTTATGTATGATTGGAAAGCTCCATAATAAATTTTTAACATATTAATGAATAAGAAATGAAGGGAGAATGAATGTAAATGAACAGCACTGACCCACTCCTGTGCGTGTGTTCATTCTCTTCACTCGTCCTGTTACATTCTTTCCATATCTGCCCATTCAAGCAATACAGCTTTCAAAAGTTACCTCTCTTTCATGAAACTATCTCCAATTTTCCTAATTTTAAATTGATCTTTCTCTACTCCTAAAGCATTTCATTTGCTATTTGTGTCTGAGACGCCAGTTCTCTTACAAAATCCATTTTCTCCTTCTGCCGTAGAAACAAACCCCCAATTTTTAGCTGGGCTCATGGCCACCGAGAAAAGACTCCATTCCCTAGGCTTGTTTACGGCTTGGTGGAACCAGGTGATGACGTGCTCACCAATGAGACGCAAGTGGAATTGTCCTATGGTGACTTCTGGGAACCTTCCTCAAAAGACGACTGACCTGTGCCTCTTGTCTCTTCTTTTTGCCCTTTCTTCTATCTGGCTTTCTGGAACAAGAACTTGGTGCCGGGAGGTCTGGCTGCTATCTTGGACCATGAAGACCAAGGCCACATCCTAGAGATGATGGAGCAGTGAGCGGGAAGGACTGGGCTCCCTGGGAATTTCATGGAGTAGGGCCACTATGCCAGGCCTGGACGGGACACATACCTGTGGACTTTTACACAAAAGGGAAATCTGCCTCTATCTGGCATAAGTCACTGTTATTTTGAGATTTTCTTCTTCTTTTTTCAATTTTTATTTGTAATTATTATGGGTACATAATAGTTATCTATGTTTATAGGGTATCTGTGATGTTTCGATACAGGCATACAATGTGAATTAATCAATCCAGGGTACGTGGGGTATTCATCATCTCAGGCATTTAACATTTCTTTGTGTTATATTTTGGGTTTTTAATTCTCAGAGCCAAAACCATAACTGAAAAATAACATTGTTCAATCACATTTCTTCTTTGAATTGGACAGCCATGTGTTGCATAAGGACAAGGAAATTCTGAGAAATTCGTCTTCAGGTGATTTCATTGTTTTGTGACATCCCAGAGTGTACTTACACACACCTAGATGGTGTAGTCTCCTACACACCAGGCTATATGGTATGGCCGTTTGCTCCCAGGGTACAAACCTGTACGTGGTACTGAATACATAGGCAATTGTAACACAATGGTATTTGTGTATCTAGACATATCTAGACAGAAAAGGTATAGTCAAAATATAGTATCATAATCTTATGGGACCACTGTCATATAGGTGGTCCATTGTTGACCAAAACGTCCTTAGGGAGCACCTGACTATATTTCATTGTGAATCCACCTCAGGGCAGGATGTTTCTTCTTCTGGGTGCTCCCTTTCTGCCTTGCTCACAGATTGCAGAGATGGTCTCAGTATTAGCAGGAGAAAGGTTTTTTTGCCTTGTCCGGTCCGAAGGATGCAAGAGACCTGAGGCCTCCCAGGGGCCTGCAGGTGCCCTGGTGTGGTGGAGCCCCTGGGGCCCCTGGAAACAAAGGAAGAGAAAAGGGAGGGAGACTAGGAACCGGAGGGACTTGGAGTGAGCATCTGAACGGATTGGGCCCTGTGCGAACTGCAGGCGCTGGGATGGCCAAGATCAAGGCTCCTCTGAATGTTCTCTAGACCAGGGTGTGTTTGAGTTGGGTGACTGCTAAACTGTCTCCTCTCAGGGGATGGACGATACCTGCGCAGCCCTCCAGACACCGACAGCAAATCTTACAGCCGACATTCTTATTTTGCTCCATTGAGACAGTTAAGCTTCTCATGGGCAGAGTCTGTGTTTTATTCATAATTTTACTCTATACATATTGCCTAGTTTGTAGTTCTTAGAAATACTAAATAAAATGTTTGGTGGTGGTGTTGATATTGATGATTCTGATAATGATTAGCTCTAGTCTTCAAATATCAGGATGTCTGGAATTTCCCCAGTTCACAATCTGAAAAGAATAAGGCACCTCCTCCCGCTCGTCCCCTCCTCCAAAGCGTTTGAGACACTTCTTGGAATTTATCTAAGTGAAAAGATACCCAGCACGTATGTTTTTGTGTAGAAGGAGACATTAATAGCCTTGGGTGCCTTTAGCCAAGTATTCATTAGCTTCCTTTCTTGATCTTTTTCTGTTCCATTCAGAATTTTACTCTACCCTTTTGGTTACAAGCAAAGCAACAGAAAGCGAGGGAAAGTATCTTCCTAACGATTGAATTTTTAATACATATTTACTGAATGCACAAATGATAACAAATCAACAGATTTCTATGACTCTTTGTTATAACCAAATGTTCATCCCTGGCTTTGTGTTAATTCTTAGTGACTGATGGACAAGCTAAATGTCAACCATATGGGTGTTGATCAGTCAGTATTTACTGAGTGTCAACTTCTGTGTTAGTGTGAGAAAACCCACACGACCCACCTTACAAACTGAGTAGAAAAGACACACACATAGAAAATAATTTCAGTCTAACACGTAAATATAGTACTCGTTATAAATAAAGTAGGAGTTCAGAGAAGAAATATCCACATGGCCTGGAGGGAAAAGTTACAGATGACTCCATGGAATAGGTAAGTGGCAAAGAAAAATTAGGATTTGGCTAGGCGACATGGAGGAAAAAGTGATTGCAGGGGCAGGAAAACCGTGAGCCAGGCGACATGGAGGAAAAAGTGATTGCAGGGGCAGGAAAACCGTGAGCCAAGTCTATTGAGCAAGGTCATGAGCCAAGGTCATAGAGTTTTGAGCAGGGAAATAACAAAAAGTACCTTCTAGAAGACTGGTCTATTGTGTTCACCTGGACAGAAAGAGACTTTTCTTTCTTGTCATAATGTAGGGTCTGGGCCATTGTGGGGGCCTAAAATGTGTCTGTTGAGAGAATGAATGAATAGATGATTGTCTTATTTTGCAATAAATGTGTTACCCTCCCTCTTTTATTCCAAAGGGCATACGTAGGTGACATGACTCTGCCTTCCTCTGCCTCCCGTCTTTTCTTTTTTAAATCTCTGCTTCCCCAGTTTTGGATTCATTACCCACCTTTCTCTCCCTCCTTTCCCTTCTTGGTCTGTTTGGAGCCTACAGCAGGAGCACAGGAAATGGGATAGAAGGTGCCACATCCCAGGACAGTCTGCTGACTGCTCTGCTGGCCGTCGCTGCAATTATCCCCCATGATTTCCTGCCGCAATGCTCCCCCTCGGCTCCAGGAAGAGCCTGAACTATTTTTGCCAGGCCTTGTAATACCGCCTGTCTTCAAGCTCCGGCTACTGCATTAACTACATTTTCCAAAGCAGGATAATGTAGTTATCAGAAAAAAACATATGTACCTTCCTGTCTGGATGTAGGCATCATTATTTTTTGGCAAGAATCATTTCTTTTTATAATGAAGTAATTCAGTTTGAGCCAACTGCTTCTTTGTGATAGATGCTGTCAGAATAAATATTGTGAATTAAAAGCTTTATTTATTTATTTATTTATTTATTTTTTGAGACAGAGTCTCACTCTGTCACCCGGGCTAGAGTGCAGTGGCATCATCACAGCTCACTGCAACCTCAAACTCCTGGGCTCCTGCCTCAACCTCCTGAGTAGCTGGGACTACAGGTGTGGCAATCACACCCAGCTAAGTTTTCTATTTTTTGTAGAGACCGGGGGTTTCATTCTTGCTCAGGCTGGTCTTGAACTCCTGACCTCAAGTGATCCTCCTACCTCAGCCTCCTAGAGTGCTAGGACTACAGACGTGAACCTCCATGCCCTGTAGTGGTGAAGATTCTTATTCAAACATCTCAGGACATGGTCTCTATTTCCTTCTGATAAAATATTTAATGCAGAATTTCTGTGTCTAAAGGTACATATTTTAAAGATTTTCGATAAATATTTCTGTTTTTTATTCCCTTTAACAAAACTTGTAGTTTGCCAAATTGGGACGGCCCGAATCTTCTGTTTCAGGTGCTCAAGATCTTTGCTCTTTCCCATGTAAAAACCTGTCCTCTGGAAATAATCTGATAAATTATTTCTGAACCAAAGGTGAAGTTGGGAGGATGCCAGTTGCACAAAGTTGGAAGCGGCGTCAGACTTGCCCAGTGCTGTGCACCACCTGGTTGGCCACACGGATTAATTCGTCCTCACTAAAAGGAGTGGCGCAGGGCCCTGCTGGGTCGGCACAAGTCCTCTTTCCCACGGGGTTTTCATTTTAATAGGAAGTAACTTGACCACGGGAGGAATGGTTTTCTAATCATGTAATTTCAGCACACTGTGAGGAAGCTGGGTAAGCTGAGGACAATGCACCTTTCTTGCTATTTCTGGAATGTCATCCTATAGATAACTATTCCACCCACTCCTAAGGGGACTTGTAAGTGGGGGGACCTCTCTGAAATGCCAGATTTAAGCATTCCACTCTCTGACCATGTTACGTTATCCTCTGGTCTACTTACTAAAACGCTTAAATTCCAAATGTTTCCCATTTTGACTAGCAGTCTACCGAATTTCATGGCTCGAGTGTTCTCTCCCTTCTTACCCAGCCTGGGACTCCAAGGTCCAACACTATAATTATTTCCACTCTTCGAACGTTTCTTCATTCTTTCTCCATTTACTCACCTGACAAAGGCTTGGTCCTTGGGCAGAACTACATCTGCGCAACTGAATGTGTAGATCCCAGCCCGGCTGACAGGTCTCATCTTAAACTTATGACACACAGATTTCCAGTGGGCCCTGGCACCGCCTGGAAACCCTCCCACACCCCCTGTTCTCTAAGATATTTATATCTTGCCTTTTCCTCTCTTCGCTAACCCGATTCTCCACCTTCCCCTCAATCCTTCCCTCTCAACTGATGACTCTGCCTCAGAGTTCCTTACGAACATGGAAGAGTTAGACATGAACTTCTCATCATGTCACCACTGCCTACCTCCGTCTGTGCTCGCACTCCTCTGCCTTCTGTCCTGTGAAGCAGAGGGTAGTGAACCCATCCAAGCATGGCCAAACCTCCACCTGTCCTTGGAATGTCACCCTTTCTTGTCTACTCAGGGTGCATCTTCACTCTCTCTCTCTCCACTCGGTCTCATCGGCATCTTCTAATCTATTATGTACCATCCCAAAGAAGGTCCTACTCTGAGTGCCTTCAGCTGCCATCTCATTTCTTTCCTCCGCATTCAGAAAACTGCCTGAATGAGTTGTCTGTACTCCGTGTCCTCACTTTTTCAACCTCCGTTTTCTTTCGAGCCCACTCCAAGTCTCTCGTCACAGAAACCAAACTCAGCCCCACCTGACACAGTTCGCCGCTCTGTTCGGGGGACGCGCATTCTCCTCCTCTGCCTGCCTGGCACTCTCTGGTCCTCCTTCCGCCTCCCATGTTGCTCCCTCTGGGTCGTCCTTGCTGGCTCTTCCTCCTCTTCTGGAACTCTGCAAGCTCGCTCTCCTCACTTCTTTCTTCCCAGAGGGAGTTCTCTCTTGGTAGCATCTGTAGTCCAGTGACTCTTGCATCTCCCTCCCCTGAACCCCACACGGGTATCCACCTTCTTCCCTGCCGTCTCCATGTGCAGGTCTGACAGGTTGGATTCATATGCCCGATATTAGCCCTTGGATTTTCCGCCAATCCTCTCTTCCCCCATTTTTCCTATGTCAAGTAGTGGTGCGACCACCCTTCCAGCACACGGGCCAAAGTCTTCACGTTGTCTGTGATTCTTCCCTCTCTCCCTCATTCACTCTGTCTAATGCAGCAACAAAATTTTATCCTCAGCTTATGTCTCAGATCTGTGCACCTCTCTGCACCTGACCTCAGTCTAGGCTACTCTCAATTCTCTCCCGAATCAGTGGAAAAACAACTTCACTCTTTTCCCTTCTTTCATTTTTATCCCACCTCAATCCATTCTCCATTAAGAGCCCAGAGAGATCTTTTTGAAAAGTTAAACAGGCATAAAAAGTTTATCAACGCATGTTGTTCCTTTGTTTAACACTTTGCAGTGGATTCCTACTGAATTTAGAATAAAGTTTAAATTCCTTACCACTCTAATGGCCCATATGATCTGACCCCTGCGTCCCCTTCTGACCTTGTACTCACGTTCCAGGCATATCAACCGGACCTACTTTCTGTTATTCAAACAAGATAAGTGTAGACATACCCTAGGGCCTTTGCACTTGTTGTGCCCTCTGCCTGGACCGTCCTATCTAAACTAGTTCAAACCCATCACTCATTGTCCTGTTATGTCATGTCTTGTTATAGCTCTTAACTCTAAAATTTTCAACAAAGTAATTTACTCTTAGTACTAACAGATGCTCAATAAATATTTTTATTATATATTTAAATATATTTACATATAAATCAAATATACAAATTTTTTCATAATATATCTAATAGAGTTTGGTATATAAAAGTATATGTAATATATTTCTTAATATGTTTAAACATATACAGTTTATGGTTGTGTCTATTATACTTTTGTGATGTTCTGCTTTGGTCTGTCTGCCAGAAAGACTCCAGAGTGCCAGGCATTGCCACAGTGTCCTTCAGAGCAGCCATTCTATGCCTTGGGCGCCCTCCAAGATCTGTCTCTCTGGTCCAGTGTGTGGACCCAGGAAGTACATGGGACTTACTGTGTAAAAGCCATGTGTGTTTCTGTGTTTCCGTGAGAGGTAGCAGAGGAGCCAGAGAGAGTGCACGGGGTGTTTCTGGACTAAGGGGTCAGAAAAAGCCTAGTGAATCCCTTCACGACACGGAGTCTTTGCTCCTCTCCGATCTTAACACAGCATCTCTGAGCTCAATAAATATTTTTTCTTAATTTTTTTTCTTGCTCCCCCCCCAATAAATATTTTTTGAATAAACAAATGATGCTGTGCAATGAAACTTGTACATGGATTGATTCAGGGTTTAATTATGTTCCAGTGAAGAATACGCTTGGGCATCTATCCAAAACTGGAGCAGGATTACAGTGGAGAGAAAAGGGGATAGAATTAGAAATAATACACTGGCATCACTTCAGAGTCAGCTGTTTTAAATACCGTATTTGAGATAGCTCCCGAGACGGCAATAAAATGGTAGTCTAGCCATTCCTGCCCCTGCTCCCCGGCCCCCACATCCACCCACCTCCCGCAGTTGACAGGGCCGGGCTCTGCCTCCCCTGCCAAAGGAGTGCTCTCCCGGCCCATCCAAGCCAAATGCGTGAAGAATGCGCGAGAACGAAGGGGCAGCTGCCCGCCCCCCACCCGCTCTCTACGCCTGCTGCAGTTTTCTCATCGGCTCAGTCTTACTGGTGTGTGCAGCTCTGATGTTTCTTCTTTGTTATTCTGCATTTTATTCTGATGGATCTAGATTGGATTCATTTTTTTGCTCAATCTGCTCATGATATAGGGAGCTGTATCACATATCTTCAATTATGGAAAAAATTTCCATCATTTTTTCAATAATGATGTTTTGTGTTCTTCTCACTCTCCTCTCTGGAACTCCAGTGAGATTTATGTTGGTATTTCTCATTTTAGTCTCCAGGTCTTTTAAATGATCTTTCATGGTTTCCTTTCTTATATCTCTAGTCTTACTTATGAGGTATTTCCTTTGATCTGCTTTCCAATTCATTAATTCTCTCTCTAATCAACTGTTTAATTTGTCCATTAAAGTTTAAAATTCCAATTAATATATCTTTCAAATGCAGGATTTCTATATGTTATTTTCCAAATTCCCTTATTTTTTTCCACATAATATCTTGCTCCTGCCTTATAAATTACATTTCTTCATTTACTTCTTTTAATATTGTAAACACAATTATTTTAAAGATTCTTTTATATTGTTCTATTAACTCTAGTTATTAGATGGGAATTCCCCTTTTTGTGATTCTTCCTCGTGGTGCTTTATTTCCCCGATGGTTTCTAATTTTTACCTATAAGCACATCTCTGGTAGGTATTTTCTACCAGAGTCTTTCTCTCGAAGCACCCCCCCACCCCATTCTTTGGGTTGTGTAGACAAATTACAGGAAGTACAGGTCAGCTTGCTGTACTGTCTCAGGACTCCTTGTCCGGTTAGAGTGTTCTAGTCTCTGTTTCACAGATGGGACAACTCCTTGGCTTTATGCAGAGAGCTCTTCTCACATAGGTTAGTGGCTTCATCGTTTGACATGTGTGAACATTATGTATTTGATCTGTGGACATTTGATGTATGAGCATGAAGACCCCAGCTTCTAATTCCTGAAGCTCAGGTTGAGTTCCAACGCCTTCTTTATCCATTCAGTTGTACTCTGAAACAGTATTTTTTTAAGTTTACTGTTCATTTCCAGCCCCTTGTTGTGTGGGTTTTTTTTTTTTTTTTTTTTTATCATTCAACAAATATTTACTGAATGCCTGCTAATGTGCCAGGCATAATTCTAAGCCTTAGAGAATCAGCAATGAAGTAAAAATAATGTCTTTGCTCTAAATGATTATACATTCAAGAGATTTCTCTTTCTTCCTCCATGCTCTAAGTGTACTAAAAACATTTTTGTTCTATTTTATCCAGCATGTCTATGTTTGGAGTGTGTGTGTTTGTGGAGGCTCTTCCTTCAGCAACTCAATCTGCAGCAATGCCTAGATGTCCCCCCACATGTGTCCTGCAAAGTTGAGAGGATGGTAATGCTGGCATGCCTGGAAGACTGGAAGACTGTGAAAACATCTTCCTCCCTTCCCTTCCCCTCCCTCCCTCCCTCCCTTCCTCCCTCCCTCTCTCTCTCTCTCTTTCTTGCTTTCTTTCTCTTTCCTTCCTTCCTTCTTTCTTTCCTTTCCTCTTCACTTCTTTTCTTTTTCTTTCTTTCTTTTTTTTTTTTTTGAGACAGGATCTTGCTCCGTTTCCTGGGCTAGAGTGCAGCGGTGTCATCATAGCTCACAGCAACCTCAAACTCCTGGGCTGAAGGAATCCTCCTGCCTTAGCCCCTGAGTAGCTGGGACTACAGGTGTGTGCCACCATGCTTGGCTAATTTTTGGTAGAGATGGGGTTTCACTGTGTTGCCCAGGCAGATCTTGAAGCCCTGGCCTCAAATGAGCCCCCCCCACCCCCACCTTCGCCTCCCACAGTGCTAGGATTACAGGTGTGAGCCACTAACCCCAGCCCGTGAAAATATTTCTATCCACATTTAACCTGAGAGGCAGCAGAGTATAATTATCTGTTAAGAAAGTAAACTCTGGAGCCTAAATGCCTAGGCTCAAAACCCAGCTCAACCACGTGCTAGTTGTGTGGTTTTGGGCAAAAATCCCTCTTGGTGCTTCAGATTCCTTGTCTGGAAAAGCAGCCCAATAATAGTATCTTCCTTACATGCTTAAAGAGAGGACACACTGAGTAAAGGGCTTAGAGCAGTAGCTGGCATATGGTAAGGACTTATTAATGGATGTAACACAAACATCAGTGACCCAGTGCTAAACATAATACTCTATGGCTAGCAGGTCTTCAAGAGATGTTTATTGTTTCCTTTATTGGCATATTTTGGTTTCTTCCATCTCACACCTCATGGCTCAGGACATGCCGGTGAGATGACCATTGCAGTGGTTGGCCAGCGTGGCTGGGCAGAGTTGTAAGCTGGAGCAAGCTAGGGAGCCCAGAAACCAAACCAGGTTCAAACCAGGGGCATGTCTGAAGTCCCACGGGGACTGTATTAGTTTGCTAGGGCTGCCATGACAAAGTATCACAGACTACGTGGCTTAAGCAACAACACTTTGTTTCCTTATAGTTCTGGAGGCTGGAAGCCTGAGTTCAAGGTGTTGGCAGGTTTGGTGTCTCCTGGCATCTCTCCTTGGCTTGCAGATGACCATCTTTTCCCTGTGTCCTCACATGGTCTGTGTCTGTCTCCTAATCTTCTTATAAGGACAGCAGTCATGTTGGATTAGAGCCCACCCCCACTGACCTCATTTTAACTTATTTACCTCTTTAAAAACTTTATGTCCAAATACAGTCACATTCTAAGGCATTGGGCACTGGGGCTTCAACATACGAATTTTGAAGGCCACAATTCAGCCCATAACAAGGACAGAATAAATTCTGCTAGACACGTCCTTTCTCTGGGAGCATGTATTGAAGCTCACTCCTGTGCATACCTGCGTGGTTCAGGGATGTCTTCACGGTGCTGAGTGATTTCTAACAGAAATACCCTTCCCCTCCGTCTAAAAATGGCTAACACCCACCTGCTCATCAAAGCTCAGATAAAACGCTCCTGCGTCCTCAGAGCCTTTACTGACTTCTGTATTCCACCTTCTCCTTCGTCTCACCTCCTCGTAGACCAAGTATCGCCTCGCTCCTCAGAACCCAGGTGCCAGCATGTTGTGTATCTTCCCAGGAACGCGCTGCAGGTATTATGGTTACGCAGGTTCCAGCCCCTGCATCAGATGGCAGGAAGCACACTGAGGGCGCCTCCATCTGATTCGTCTCTGGTTCCTCACAGTGTTTGCTGGGTACGTATTTGTTGAAGGAATAAATGAAGGGTAACAACAACAGCAAAACTGGCAGATACTATACTGAGAAGTTCCAAACATCCCTGATCAATAATTGACTAATTTTAAGACATTACATGCGCAAAAGAACTTTTGTCCGCTCCTCAGGGCAAACGCTTTGACCGCCTGCTCCGTGGGCAGAGGAGGGGTGTCGTGAATGTGCACCTTCATACAGGTGCACAGATACCTTCTGCAGGAGGGGACATTATCTGATAATGGCCCAATTCTCAAGGACCCGTGCAAGAGGTCCACAGCAGAAGCGAATTGGGTTGGAATCTTTTTTTTTTTTTTTTTTTTTTGCAGTAACTTGCCTAATCTCTACAAAAACTACTTTAACAGCTATAGAAGCAAACACCTTCTGAATTTTTTTTCCATTTCATTTTAAAGGGACTTCCCAGAAACTGATTCTTGTTCTGAATGATGTCTTTGTAACAAACTTCCTGTGTTGACAAAGGACACGCTGCATGTCTGTAACTGTGGTTACCATGGAAATGAGGAGCCAAAGTCCTACTATTTTAAAGTCTTTATGCAATTTTTTTTAGAGTTCAAATTCCCTAATTTTTATTATGCTTGTGGCTCTATAATATACAGCCATAATACAATATGCTATTACTATAATACCACAGTAAACTATATATTTCTATAAGTAATATATTTCTGTATAATACACAATTAATACAATAATAATTTACAACTATATCTCTACAACATACCACTATAAAAAACATTTGAAGTAATGTGTGAATTTTTTAAAAACTTCTAGTCTCTTGACCTATGTTGCTTGAAATTATTTATCAACAAAGGTCTGACCACTTATTGAATATCTTTAGCCTTATGCTTATAAATTTTCCAACTATTTTAGTTTTGTATTGTCAAAGTAGGATGGAAATGGGACAAATTGACCCTGCCCCCCTGCTAGGCAGGAGATCAATCTGCTTCGTCATAAAAGTTGTCCAAATGTCATCGACTCAGATTCTAGTAGAACTAGGGACATCAAAATGTCTCTATTGTGTAAGCTAAAGTGATTTTAGCATGACCATATTTTAAAATGCATATAAAATTTGTCCATTACTCTAGCTAAAATGGGTTGTCATTACATTTTTACTTAGACAGCTTTTCTATTTCTTTGGGGCCTTATATTTAAAGGCAACAACTGTCTTCCACACAGCGTTAGAAGTGCTCAACGATTTTTTGAAATGTTAACAACAATAATGTAATGTAGCCTAGATAAGAAATAAAATGAATTGAGAGCCTCAAGAAATATAAAATTGAGAAATATTCTAATTAAAAATGTCTAAATGAAGTAGTCCAATTCTTCACAGACACGAAGTTTATGTGCAGAAGCCAATACATACTTCTGCCTGTTCTGCCTTTTCCTCCCTCACCTCGCACCCCCACACTCCAGAGCAGCTCTGTCCTGCCACACGTAGTGACACGGAAAAAACCAATTCCTCACCCCAGTTCACTTCCATGGCTTCCGGCAGCGCCTGTTCCGAGGTCAAAGCTGTGGGTGATTTTCCACTTGCACTGGACAGAAACCGGGCTAGAAGGCAGGAATTTTAGGGACGGAGGCTGGTTAGCGTGTCATGCTGAGGGGGCTGGGGGAACAGGGCCTGACCCAGACCAGGTGCTGAGTGTTTGTCAAATGAATGAATGAATGAATGAATGAAGAAATGATGTCTTGTGTTTTTAAAAGCATGACTTAGAGGTAATTGCTTTCTCTTTCAGTTTTGAGAAAAAAACAAGGATTGGTTTTCATTTTTATCATTTCCTCACCTTTACTTCAATGCTGCTGAAACTTTCTCCTGAGAGGAGGATTTCAGATTCCTTGACTCTGCCCCAGCAATGAGTCGCTTCTCTCCTCTCTCTGCACAGTCTTCCCTTCTGTGAAACAAGACAACGGTTCTTGGCAATGCAGTTCCTAGTTTTGAGTGCGTGAGGAAGAGACACTTGTGTGAAATTCTGGTCAATGGGGCTGGACTGCATGGGAAGCTTATGAACTGGAGGTGCCTGTGCAGACAGAAGCCTGTGGGCAAAGAGTGTTCCGAGGCCTGGTTAGCGCTTCCCAGGAGGGAATATTAAGCTGTAAAGAACAAGGGGATGGCAGGAAGGGGCATATATGGGTTGCAGTTGGCGTGGTGATCTACTTGCAAAGGCTTTCTGTGGGAAGCTACTGGGCACATTCAGTAGGGCACATTGAGATAACTAAGACCAGCTCTGGAGCAGTCAAAGTAGAGTCAATGTAATAAAACACTCTCTGATTCTGGGCCGTGTCCCCTGGTCTCTGAAAGGAAACTCTTCACTTCTATCTGTCCCAGAGATGTGGCACCTTTTCTCCTGGCTTGAAACCAGCTCTTGGCAAGCAGAGTAGGTGGCTTTTATGTGATACCACGGGCACCAGTCACCCCTCTGGCTGCAGTCCTGGCCCTATAGGTTATGCCCTTCATCCCTTTAAAAATAGAAACAAGAAGGAAGAAACCATAGAAGGAAACCACAGAAACTCAAGACCAGGGGAGGGGAACACGACTTTGATCATTTATTCAAAGCAGAGCCTATTTTGTTTCCAAAGTGTTTTAAATTAAACTTAATTGGGTATTGTTCTCTTTTTCAGAATGTGAATATTTGCCCTCAAAAGTACCCAGCATATGTGTGTGAGCTTTGTGACAAATACTGTTACCCCTCTTGACACTGGACTACAATTAAAGTGTGTAAATAAAATGTAAAAAAATATAAAAAATCATTTAGATGTTAATAACTATGAGCTAAGTTATTTTGGAAACTTTCATGTAAATTTTAGAGATTGAGATTTTAATTTCCATGTATCAGCTAATTCTTCAGAACTGTTTTAAATAACTTAAGACTGTTTTTTTTTTTAACGTAACTATCTCTAAGGCCCTGAGGTATAGGTCAAAATGCAAATGTCTGAAGCCACCATGTGTATCGAGCCCATGATCGTCCATAAAATCTGTGCTGTTGTATCTACATGTCTTGCTGTGGGTGAGCGAAGCTGGGCCGTGGAGAACATAATGAACACTTGTGAGTCTGTGCCAGGGGCACTGTTAATTCACAAATCACTTTTTCAGTTGATAGTGGTGGATACTTACAAGGAACCAGAACACACAGTTTGTGCTAACAACAATACAATGTTAGTCTGTCTCGCAAATGCGTACCTGGAAGTGTGGGGGTAACTGCCAGAACAGTGAAGAAAATTCCTTATTCTATGCCTGAGACAACGGAGTCCTAAAATCACTATTGTGAAAGATTTGCTGTTGTAATGTGGATTAATGCACCACAAAGATGGAAGGCGATTTGTTTTGGTTTTTATAATACACAGTATAAGAATTCAGAGTTCCCGGCACTTTAGCTCACATTTTCTCTTTTATTTATTCTTAGAATTCAACCCCAGTAATCGTGTAAACATCCTCTGCTGTGTTCTGGTCATACATCTCATATCGCCTCCTTCTCTTGTAGTCAGGGTTCTTGGTAGCTGGTATCTTCTGAAAGCCGTAATTTCTTACCCCGAGTTGTAGATTTTGCCACAATGCTGCATTCCCACCCGCTCTCCTCTGTCTCTGGGCGGCTCCCTTTTCAGCCACCCAAGCGTCCACCCGGCTGCTCAGGCCTGTAGGTAGGTGAGTCCTCCTCAGCAATTCCCGCTCCTTCAGCCCCCCTGCAATCCACCCCCGAGTCCTGCCCGTTACACCTCCTAAATAGCCTGATCTGTGCATCCTCTTCTGGACAACCACTTTCATGGACACTGCAAGAGCCTCCTCGGTGGTCCGGCCCAGGGTAGAGTTGGACTCCCAGGGCTGGAGGGGTGGAGGGGTGGTGCGGGCTGTCAGGGTCGAGCCAGCATCTATCTATTCCCATGCCTCGCCCTTGATGGGATTGGCCCTGAGGCCGGAGAGCCCTGGCGCTGGCCAAGGCTGCCATGGAAGGAGTGCATACTTGGGTATGAGGCTGGGCCACAGGGCTGGCAGAGGTGCATCCGGAGCAAGAAGAAGAGAATAAAAATGAGAAAAAATCTATTTCATATTTGCCCACATATTCACCAGTTCTGCCATTCTTCATTCTTTTTTTTGATCTGAATTTCCACATATCATTTACCTCTGTCTGAAAAACTTTATTTTATCTTATTTTTTTGGAGACAGGGTCTCACTCTGAGGCCCAGGCTGCAGTGCAGTGGCACCATGATAGCTCAGTACAGCCTCAAGCTCCCAGGCTCCAGTGATCCTCCCACCTCAGCCTCCAGAGTAGCTGAGACTTAGGCATGCACCACCATGCCCAGTTGATTTTTTCTTTCATTTTTTTTTTTTTTTTTTTTTTTTTTTTTAGTGATGGCGTCTTGCTATGTTGCTCAGGCTGGTTTCAAACTCCTGGCCTCAAGTGATCCTCCAGAGCCTCGGCCTCCCAAAATGCTGAGATTGCAGGTGTGAGCCACTGTGCTTGGCTTCTCTTTTGGCACTTTAAAGACCTTGCTGCTTTGTCCCCTGGCTTCTATAGTTTCTAGTGAGAAATCTTGTGTTAATCTAACTTGTGTTCTTTGTACATGATTTGCTGTTTTTTCTCTGCTTTTAAGATTTTTCTCTTTGTCTATGTTTTTCAACAAATGTATTATGATATGCCTTGGTATTCTTTTGTTTCTACTTGTATTCAATCTTTTCTCTGGCTTCTTGAACATATGGAATATAATATAGTTTAATTGATGTTTTATGGTCCTTACCTGCTAATTCTATCATCTGTGTCATTTCTGGGCTTTTATATATATAGTTTTCTCCTAGTTATTACTCACATTTCCTTGCTTCTTGGTATAATAATAATTATTATTATTATTATTTGTGACAGAGTATCACTCTGTCACCCAATCTAGAGAGCAGTGACATGATCATAGCTCACTGCAGCCTGGAACTCTTGGGCTCAAGTGATCCTCCTGCCTCAGCCTTCCAAGTAGCTAGGCTACAGGTGCATAGTGCCATGCCCGGCTGATTTTTAAACTTTTTGGTAGAGATGGGGTCTTCCTATGTTGCCCAGACTGGTCTTGAACTTCCCGCCACAATCGATCTTCTTGCCTTGGCCTTGTTAAGTGCTAGGATTATAGGCATGAGCCACCTGGCCAGGGCCTACTAACTTTTGATTAGATACTGGCTATTGTGAATTTTATACTGTTCAATAATGTACTCATTTAAAGTGTGTTGCACTTTGTTCTGACACATTATTAAGTTATTGCAGCTATTTGATCCTTCTGAGGCTTGCTTTTAAGCGTTGTTAGGGTTGGTCCAGAGCAGCTTTTAGTCTCTGGTTAATTCAATCCCACTATTAAGGTGAGAAACTTCTGAGAATTCTGCCCAATGATCCATGTATTACCACGTCTTTTAATTCCAGCTGATGGGAATGAGAACTATTTCCAGCCTGTGTAAACTCCGAGAATTGTTCAGACTACGACTATTCAGTGGCTCTGTCTCTAAGCATTCACAGAGCAGTACTCAGCCAGAGACCATGTATAGTTCTCCAGCACTGTCTCTGTGCAACTCCTTTCTCTAGTACTCTTTCTCACAAATTCTAGGTATCTCCACATACTTGCACTTCAATCTCCATCTCCTCAATTCAACAAGACTGACAGGTTCCCCTGGCAGAACTGCAGCCTTCACCCTCTGTCCAGGCAAGCAGCCTGGGCAATCACTTACTCTCCTTTTCTCAGGAATCACAGTCCTAGCCAATGCCCCAGACAGCTGGTTGATGAATACATTTTGCACAGCTAGGAAATAAAATCAAATTGGATATTTTCCTTGATAATTAAATACACTCACATTTAGGTTTGCTTTTATACAAAAATATAGTAAAGGACGAAGTAAAAACAAAATAATCTAAAAATCACCCATAATCCCACCCTACAACTAAAACAGTTGTTCACAGTTTGGTTTGTGCCCTTTTCCTCTTTTTTTCCTTGTTTTCTAGTTGTTCATGGTAGGAGGACAATTTCCATAACAGTGATCCTTTGTGGGTAGACACAGAAGTCCCTTGTAGTGTAGTTTTACATTTGACATTGACCATTTTTATGGGAATTCTTGGCTTGTGATTCCTACCACATGGTGCTATAAATGTGGACCCCACCAGCAAGCATTACTGGTTTAAGGAACCCATTAATTTTTTTCTTCTATCCAGAACCACCCCCAGGCAGATGGCAAACTTCTGTATAGCTTCTCTATGTTAGTTGGTGATATTTTTACTATTGCCATTTTTGTTTTGACTAAGCCACCCTTTATACATCCCAGATTTGTGCATGGGCATTAAAACTCCAGTCCCAGGCTCTAGGGACTATATCTAGGTAAAATATGTATTTTTGCATTATGGAAGTCTGTGCATATTTGATTTTTATGTACTTGAAATGTTTTAGATAGTTAGCCTGGTAGCAGCTCAGCTTTGTGATTCTAACTTAAAATGTTTAATTGACTATAATTTTATGTTGGTCTTACTAAGTTTATATACAATATGAGAACATTTAAGAGAACCCCAAATTTTCCATACTTATATACTTAATTTAGTAGATAATTAAAGTTATTTAATTTGTTGGGATGTTTTTGTTTAAGTGAGACAGTAGTTGTACTTAAAATGGAAAGAAAATATTAACTTATAAATAGTTTAACAAATTAAAGGGAATTTAGGTATGCTATAAAAAGCAGCCCTAAATTTATTTTTAATGGCTAAACTTTTAAATAGAAAAATAAGACTGCAAAGCTGAACTTAAAGGATTTAGGAAGATCTAGGTTTTAAAATTTGTGACTTGACTATATTACATTTTTTTTTTTTTGAGACAGAGTCTCACTCTGTTGCCCGGGCTAGAGTGAGTGCCGTGGCATCAGCCTAGCTCACAGCAACCTCAAACTCCTGGGCTCAAGCGATCCTCCTGTCTCAGCCTCCCGAGTAGCTGGGACTACAGGCATGCACCACCATGCCCGGCTAATTTTTTCGATATATATTTTTAGCTGTTCATATAATTTCTTTCTATTTTTAGTAGAGATGGGGTCTCGCTCTTGCTCAGGCTAGTCTTGAACTCCTGAGCTCAAACGATCCGCCCACCTCAGCCTCCTAGAGTGCTAGGATTACAGGCGTGAGCCACTGCGCCCGGCCTTACATATTTATTTTATAAAACTAAACTCTGAATAGTCTTTTCTATGTGGCAATATGATCCCCTGTGTACCAATAGCTCACATTTAGCAGGTTACAGATTCATAAATCCTTACGTGTTAGAAAGTACCTTCAGCATCGTTAAATTGATGGATCTAGAGTTTCAGTTATATTTTCCCCTGTAGAAATAGCAGCTTTTTACCTAAGCTACTAAATCATGTGTCGTTGGTTTAGTTTGGTCATTATAATGGCTGAGATAATTCTTATAACCATTGTATTGAGAAATCTCAGCTTATAGAGCTCTGACTACAAAAGCCATTTCCCTCACTGAATGCAACCGTGTCCCATCAAGTCCCTCAGCTGGACGGCAGGGATCTTAGTGAGAGCACATTTTGACTTCATACGCTTTCATGAATTTCAGAATTTGGAATATGCTGTTTTAAAATTTTGTTTTCATCTGATTCAAAATCCTTCTTGCTTTCTCCCCAGTCTGGGCTCCAGTGGGTGGAATTGTGGGATGGGGAGGCAGGTTCTACTTGGAAACACCCCACTTCTCCTGATTCTACGCTGGCTGTCGTGAAGGGTGCACTGGGGATTCTTTGCAGAGTCTTGGGTGCCTCTCTCCCGCACAGCCGCACGGCATGGGAGAGCGGCCACTGCTTGACCCTTTACTCCTCTCTTTGGATCTCCTGCAAGTGTCCTTCTGGGGCCACTTGTTCAGAGGTAGCCCTCTTGCTGAGGCAGGCAGGACTGCAGACTGCTCGAGGCCAGCTACCTTCCATGTGGCCTGCTGGACCTTCAGCAAACCCATGTACTTGCCATGCCTGAGAGTGAGAACACAGCATCTCGCTCCTGCCTGGGGTTCAGTGAAGCAGCAGCAGCATCGGGCGCCTGGCTGGACAAGTGAATCGGCAACCGTCAGAGGAGAGGCAATTTTCAGCCCTGAACTTTGGAAAGGAGAGGATGTGTATGTAGGAGCCCCTCCCAATTGTGTAGGGAAGACTCTTGCCCCATCCCCTACCCTTGGCAGGAGAAAGAAGAGGAAAAAACTTTTCACCATGACTATTTTCCCAGAGTGGTGTGTGTGTGTGTGTGTGTGTGTGTGTGTGTGTAGTGTGACGGGGAAGGACCAAACTTCCTAAAGCAGCTGCTGCTGGGATGCTCCGTCTCTGCAAACCCCGCAGAAAGCAGCAGGCCCCAAAGCTGGCAGTTCTCTCAGATTATAATGAGGGCTCTTCAGTGCCTTTTATTCTTAGCTGTGGGCCCCTGGTCACCAATTCTGGCAGCAGGCCCCTCAACTCCATCTTATCACATGTAATTGACACATTACAATCAATTACCCTGTATGTCCTAACAATGGAACTGGCTTGATTGTGTGGGAAGGTACCAGATGTGCAATGACTGTAATTTCACACCTCGGAACCTCACTTGGCCCCCAGTGACTTATCTGATCATGCCGCAGAGGTTCTGCTTTACCAGAAGGAATATGGATCAGAAGCTGTGCCTCAGGAAGTGTCAAGAAAGATGCAGCAGAGGCCACCCAACTGCACAGCAAAACAGCAGGCACGTGAGAAACACTGTCGGGGAGGAGGAAAGATGTGAGAACTGTTTATTCACACCGAGGAGGTTCCGAACCACGAGATGCCAACAGAAACGCACATCACTACCCTAACAATACATGAAACATACCGAAACGTACCTATGGGCTTCACAACTGCTCAGATCCAAACTGCTCCACAACACATCCTGCTGCTCTCCCATCATCATTCCATGTCCCTCCAACATTTTTCTGGTCTTTTCTGTAAAACTGTTTCTTAATATTCATACTACCCATGATATTTTCTTAACACATAATTTGTAGAGAAAGAAAACCTATTAGTTGGTGCTTTTTTATATACCAATAAAAGAGTTGACAAATTTTCCCCCAAACCAGCACAAAATAGCGAGGAGAAAGCTTGAAGACTTCCTCATCCTTAACCCAAACCATTCTCACACCAGTGGCACAGGTCAGCTCAGCTCTCCTCGGCTCCCCTGGCGCCCCTGCTGCCAGGCTCCGGTCACTTGGCCTTCTTGCCGCCCTTCTGGGCCTCCAGAGCGGCCTGCCTGGCCTCCTCCTCTGGGATGAACACGCTGACAGTGAAGTCACTGGTCTCCGAGCCGTACTTGTTCTTCACAACCAGCCCGTATTTGCCAGAGTCAGAGGTGGTCACACCGTTGATGGTGAAGTAGGCCGTCTTCCCAGCCTCGAACTTGAGGTTGCAGTGGTCATCTGAGGCCAGGAGCTTCTCGTTCTTCAACCACGAGACCTCAGGACTTGGGTCGCCCCACACGTTGCAAGTGAGATTAAGGGCCTGTTATGAGAGGGAAGGGTATAGATCAGATATATTGATCCACCTTCAAGAATCTTGCTGGCTGGCAACTTGGCATGACCAGAGGATAAATAAAAACCTCCCAGACCCGGGTTTGAAGTAGTTATGTGTATGTGCCTGTGGGAGTTACAGTTGGAAATAACATCTGAGGAGGTCTCTTTAAGGCCGGGGCTTTCTGGCTTCTGGAAGCTTATTATCCAAAACACATGAAGCAGTTTGCTTCTCTTCTCTGCCTCCACTTTCTTTTTCGTAAGCACAGAGATGCCTTTTGCTCTAATGTGGCATTTTGGGCTCTGCCTCAAGAGAGAGAAATCTCCCCACTACCATGATCACCACCTGCTCTCGTTTGCATTTCATTTTCGTCAAAGATCCCAGCAGCAGAATTGTAACAGCTGCTTCAGAGAATGTCATTAATTTTCAAATTCCGCTTTCCTCCTTCTACTTCTCTCCTCAGACCCCATTCAATCTGTTGCAGTTGCAGAGGTGCAGCACCAAAATGTATTCCTAAAGAAAATATTCCCACTTGGGCCAAAACATTCTTATTCTAAAAGATTGATATTTAGGTCTACAGTTTTACTTTACTGTTTTCATTGAAAAAAATTTAGATCATTGTAGATTCACATGCAGTTGTAAGAAAGAATCCCCTGTATCCTTTAGCCAGTTTCCCCAGTGGTATTAATAACATTTTACAGACCTGTAATACAATATCACAACCAGTACATTGACATTGATCTTGGGTAGATTTCCCCAATCTTACTTGTACTTATTTATGTTTGTGTGTGTGTTTCATTCTATTCAATTTTATCACTAGTGTAGGTTTATGTATCTACCACCACAGTCAAAACACAGAACATTGCCATCACCAACAAGGACCCCTGTGTTGTCCTTTTATAACCACATCCTCCTCCCCCTCCAACTTCCCAGCCCTGTTCCTAATCCCTGGCAACCACAAATCCGTTTTCCATTTCTACAATATTGTTACTTCAAAACTATCATATAAATAGGATCACATAGTATGTAACCCTCCAGAATTGCCTTTGTCATTCAGTCTAATTCCTTACAGATTCATCCCAGTTGTTGTATGTATCAATAGTTTGTCCCTTTTCACTGCCGAGTAGTATGTCATAGTGTAACTGGCTCCATGGACAAAAACGCTTTTTTGTAGTTCTCTTATGTTTCAAGTTCCCAGGCCAGTAAGAAGAACTTTGTAACTTTCTATTTCACAGATCTATTCCCTTTTGAGTTGTTTTTTCCCCCCAGAAACAGCAGAGTCTCGTCAAAGCCACAAGATAACTACAAGGCCTTACACAACCTGGTTGTCCAGCGAAGACAAGAAAAGCGACACCCCACCACAGATCCTGCCCAAGGACCCACTGAGCAACCTACTCCCCACATCCCACCTTCGCACAAGACGGAAAGAATGACCGATATTAACCCCTAGCTCGTTATACTACCAAAACCTCCACCCTGGAAGGGACTTATCCACCATCTTTTTATCATGCAGCACATGTACTAGCATGATTTCTCACTGCACTTGCATGCCCTGCACTCCACCCCAAACATGTAATGATGCTCACTCACTTCATGCATTATTCTTTTCACCTCTAGAAAAAACCCTGACCCCTTAGGTCAGGGAGGCATATTTGAGGCAGACCATTCCTCCCAGCTCTCGGCTGACAGTTGACACATCCTCCATAATAAATCTCCTTTCTTCCTTGACAATCCTTGATGTCTCAGTAATTGCCTTTCTATGGGGTGAGCAACAGATAGAATCCCCCTTGCGGGTTCATTAACAATGGTGTGTATATGCCCATAAGGGTTGTCTGGGTTTTTTCCAGTTTGGGGCTATTACAAATACAGTTGCTATGAACAACTGCATACAGGTTTTTATGTGAACATAAGTTTTCATTTCTCTGGGATAAAAGTCCAGGGGTGCAATTGCTGGGTTGTACGGCAAATGCATGTTTTGTTTTTCTCCAAAAATTGCCAAACTGTTTTCCTGAGTGGCTGTACAAGTTTAGTTTACATTCCCACCAGTAATACACAAGTGATTCAGTGTCTCCACGTCCTCACCACCATTTGTTGCCATGTACTATTTTAAATGTATTTATTTATTTATGTTTAAAGACAGGGTCTTGCAATGGTGCCCAGGTTGAATGTAAACTCCCGGGCTCAAGCAATCCTCCCACCTCAGCCTCCCTAGTAGCTGTGACTACAGGCGTGCACTACCATGCCCAGCTATATTTTATTATAGCAGTTCTGATAGGTGTGTCATGATATTTCATAGTGGTTTCAATTTTTATTTTCCTGATGGCTAACGATGTTGAATTTCCGTCACATTTTAAATTCCATTCTTGCATTTTTTTTCTTAATAAAATCCAGAAATTATAAGAAAGAACTAGGCTCACCATACAGAGAGAAAGGCTATCCTTCTAAATATCCTTCTAAAGGGCCTTACGTGATCACTTGTTACCTCTTTCATAAGTGTATCATTTCAAATCGGATAGATTAAGAAATCTGTTTTCCTCCCATCACTAATGAACATATCTTAGTGAATTAGTCTACAAATACATTTCAGCAAGAAAAATGTAAATCAAATTATTGCCATTAAACTTCTCTAAGCAGATCAGTTGTATGATTTTGGAAACTATGATTACTTGGAGTTAAAACTTTTAACAAAATCAAACAAAAACTCCCAAACACCTTAGGCATCATGGAAAACTCTTACCGATACTTCAGATTTGAGTTATAGATTACAAAATGCTTTCACGTACATTCTCTCAATTCTCACTACAACATAGTGAATTGTATATTTTTAACCTCATTAGATGAGAAAAATGGAGAAGGGAGTTTAAGAACAAAAGCAGCCTTGCACAATGGTTGAGCGTAAAGTCAACTGTGATCACATTTTCCACCCACGAAGAAACAGCTGCATGAAACCTGCCTCTAGCTGAGGCATTTCGACACGCCTTGCTTTGTTACCTGAGTTCCAACCACCCGCTGTAGGTCTTCACTGCCCTTTGAAGTGGAAAAAGTTTTGTTCCACTACAAATATCTCTACCCCTAGGAATGGTATAATGAAACATTTAGATGAAGAAAGTGAATCCAGGTTAGAAATTATGTTCATTGCCTCTCAGAAAGATTATCACAGAGCCAGGTTATACCAGTTTAAAACCAAATGGAAGGAAACCAGTTTTCAACAGCAATAGAGCCTATAGAAATTCTTGGAGCAGCCTGTTTCCCTTCAAAGGTGAGGCACTTAATAGCACAGTCCACTTCCCACTATGTGTTAGAGGTTGTTTCTTTCTCCAGTTATATTTGTCATAGAGTTATGACTGAACACTTTAAGTTTTTCACAATTTTCGAGGGTTACTCTGGAAAGATACTAAGTGATTCATATATGTCTATAAGAGATGAACTTGTATCCCGATGCTTGAGATGATTGGAAAACCAACAGCATTTGTAACCTTGCATTTGGCCATGTTGGTCAAGTATAAGCCGCCATGGAGTAAGACGAAGATGGTGGGATGTTAAGTGTATCTTAAAAGAAGGCACAAAGGCTGAGGCGCTGGACCCCATTTCCAGCAGGAATGCTCCATGCTTACCTTGCCCTCCTGGATGGTGACCACGTCGGGGAGACCACCCAGCACCCGGGCGCGATCTGCAAGCACAGGCACTTCTGGTTAATCACTGCAGTGATGAGGACCAACAATCACACCCACAAAACACCCCAGGGAACTAATTGTCCAATGTAGTTCCCCTCTCCTGACAGTTATTTTATATTGTTTTCAATAGGCAAAAGAAAAAAAATGATCCAGGGATTCTGGATCTTAATCCTTCTTTACCCACATATTGTGTGTATTCGGGTGCCTGTATCTGTACCTGAAACACCAGCTAAAATATGATAGCTTTGTTGTATCAAGACTTGCTCTATAATTTTCATAGCTGTTTTCAGCCCTTGCCCTTCTGCAGCTTAGTGGGGCTAAGCTCAAGGAAGCAGAACAGATCTCTGTGGACAGTTTCCAAGCTTGGCTTGGCCTCTTTTATGGGTTTCCATATGATGAAAAAAGGTTGCAAATGGGCTGTATGCTAGAGAGATTTGGAAGCCCATGCAGATGTGAGCTTTCTTTGAGGCCTACCCAAGACAGCTTCCCTTTCTTGTCTTCTGCTAGTTCTTGGTAGTGCTGTGCAGGCCATGTCTATGGCTGTGAGTACAAAGGCCCCCAGTTGAGGGGACAAGGCATGGGATGGGTGCTGAGATGCACAGCTGGCGTCCTGAGCCAAGCCATGCACCTGGGTGCGACTGCCTCAGCCCCTGGGAAGAGCACCTTTCTGTAATTTGCTCAAAGGCATCCTTTCTGGCATGAATACAGTAGCCAACCTTCTTTTCATTTTTAGGCCTACTTCAATTAATTTGTGACTCTTAACTCTCATTTCTGCAATTTCCTTCTCCACTAAGTCAGGAGGAAGCTTTGCTTTGAGTGCCATTACAGCACTTGTAAGCCTGACCCGTCATCTGGTTCCCTGCGTGACTTGCTGTGCAAGACTGGGCCAGTCACTTCCTGTGTGGGCCTCCGTCTCCAAATCTGTAGAATGGGGGAGGGGTTACTTCAGCCCCTGGACATTAAGTTTCCAAACTCTGCTCCACAAAGTCCATGGAATTCCTCTGGGGGGCATGAGAGGAGGTAAGGAAGGGGGCACTGAGTTAGGGAGCCAGGAGCCCATCCCAGCTTCAGCTTTTACCTGTCTTAGGTATTGGGTCTGTGTGGAAGACTTTGCTTGAAATAATTGTTCTGTGGCTTATAAAAGTTTAAAAAACATAAAGCTAGAAGGTCTCCAAGGTCTTTTCCAGCTCTAAAGAGCTCACAAACTGGAGGATCAGGCTCCTTGCCCACAGAAGAGTTCAAAAATTGGAAGAGGTGGGGCACTGCTTGAAGATGTGGGCTTTGCTTGGTGCCAGACAAGAAATGCTCCTTCTTGCTCCAGCACCACCCCCATCGTGCTTCCGCGCCCCTGGCACCAGCACCTGTCCCTTTACCACCAGCAGCAGCCTCACAGATGCAGGGCCTGGGCCAGGAGAGGCAAAGAGGAGAAGGGGAGGGGTTGTACTCAGCGCAAGTTAAAGGTCCGAAGTCCGCCCTGAAGGCCCTGGAGCCACTAGCAGGTGGAAGGACGACTTCATTTCTCTCTCCTTCTCCTTCCAATCGGCTCTACCATTTTAACCCATAAAAAATTTTAAATTCTGGCTCCCACACTGAGAGAGAAACTGAATTAGTTCACGGATTAGTCTGGGACTTCTGGGATCCTGTAAGACTGTGTTCTAAAAATCTTTGTGTATGAAGTAAATAGCGGACAGAAGTGCAGCAGTGAGTACGTTTCTGGGCACGCAGAACTGACAGTTTGGCGTTTGCTCCCTGGACTGTGTCTCATTAAATGAGAGGAAGGAAGGCCTTACTCAGCGACTTTTCTCTTACAGGGGCTGGTAAGAAAATGCACAGCACTTGTTGGTGATTTACCTGATGTCAAATTTACAATGTTTCCTGATGTTTCCCTTCCTTAATGGCTATGTATTTTTCTGGTACATTGTGCCTGCAAGTGACTATCAACCTTTGGTGTGATTTGCAGTGAAGTGATTTCTCAGGGTGTCTGGGTGATATCTCAAGATAAGGGCCAGGTGATATTCTCATAATGTAACCTGACACCCTCTTTCCATAGACATTCTTTCACAAAAGACTAAAATGAAAACATACGTAGAACACCTAAGATTTAAAAAACAAAAGAAAGACCACTCCACTCTCTTCCATCTGTAGCCATAATGGCAAAATAAAACTATATTTTGAATCTATACCAGGAGTAAACATGAAAGAGGTTTACTTACTTTTCTCGGCAATGGCAGCTTGCCTGTGGTTGACAGAAACGAACAAACATACAAACAAAGAAGAATTGTGTTTTAGTGTTACTTCAAAGTAGCTCATCTTGACTGTATTTCACTGCCTCAGAAACAACTTGCTGCTCAATATAACAGTGGGAAGTGCTGCTTTTATGGCACTGGCTGACATAAAAGACTCTTCTAACACTCGGATGGGCAAGCAGTACACAAGTTTCCAGAGAACTTAGTGCATGGGAGTGGCATTTACTAGGACAAGGGACTTACTTCAACCTCTGGAACTCAGCAAAAGCCTCGTCATATGCTTTAAGAGAAAAAAGAAAAGTTAGAATTTTCTCACCTAGAATGGATGACACAGGGGCTGATTAAAATTCATAACTTTAGGTCATGATCAGTCTAGACATGACTAAACCGACTTTGAATAAGACTGTGCCTAAGCGTTAACTCCACAGCTCAATATACATAACAAGACAAGCAAATACTTTCTAGGCACAAAATGTGAAATAATAGATTTTTAGAAGCTTTCAACTCAGTGAGAGACCTTCAACCCCTGGAATGGAAAGGCAAAGGTTTGCCCCACCAAAGAAAAAAATGGGAACAAAACCCTGTTACTTTTTTTTCTTTTCTTTTCTTTTTTTTTTTTTTTTTTTTGAGACAGAGTCTCACCCTGTCACCCTGGCTAGAGTGCTGTGGCTTCTGCCTAGCTCACAGCAACCTCAAATTCCTGGACTCAAGCAATCCTTCTGCCTCAGCCTCCCGAGTAGCTGGGACTATAGGCACACGCCACCATACCCAGCTAATTTCCCTGTTTTTAGTAGAGACGGGGTCTCGCTCTTGCTCAGGCTGGTCTTGAACTCCTGAGCTCAAATGATCCTGCCGCCTCGGCCTCCCAGAGGGCTAGGATTACAGGTGTGAGCCACCACGCCCTGCCCAAAAGCCTGTTTCAAATAAAAATTGGTTGTCTGATAAGCATCCTGAGCATCAGAAAAGCTTTGTCTTAAATTAAGTTATTGCAGACATCACAGCATCCTAGCTAGACAGTTAAACACCTTTATGTTATGTTGTCTGGTCTATTTGGGCAAAAGAGCACAACGAGTTTCTGTAATCACATGGTGCTTGCCTGAAACAGTGTTTCTTATGCTGTGATGGAGATGAGACGAAAGACAAGAGAGACAAGGAAATGAGAACTACGTAATTTTAAAATAATTTTTTCTCTGTGCCTGCAAAGTGAGCCACTTTGACTGAGGACTTCAGGGTAAATGGCGGCTTCATTTTGAAATCCCTCTTACCTCACCTGTAAGATCCTCTGTGGTTTAGGAATCATAATATTTTAAGTCTCTAGAGAATACTTATATAATACTTGTCCACACCCTTATTTTACAGAGGGAAAAATAGGTACAAAGCTGGGCTTAAAGTCGCTGGTCCTTATTTTTTCTCATCTGTAGAATGAGAGGGTGCTGGCCAGGCCAACCCGACCTGAGCTTTGAGCGCTGCTCTTTGTGGCCCCACCACACCGAGAGGAGATGGGCACGGCTGAGCCAATCTGTGTTTGGGGGCGGTGGCAATGCTGGCAAGACACTCCACAGCCTTTTGCTTAAGGAGGATCAGAGAGTCGGGTAGTTCAATAAGCTTTGGTGGGCCAGAGAGTATAAATAAAGTTCTAGAAAAATTTTAAATGTATCCACCCACGTATTGCTCCCCTCTTCCTACTGTGTTTCAGGTGGTCAGATGGCTGCAGAGGAAATCCCCTATCGCTGTGCACCTGTGACGCAGGCAGAGTGTGGCCCAGACAGCCCGTGTCGCTCAGGAGCAGCCATTCCGACTCTGCAGGTCCCGCAGGGGCCCTTCCAGTTACGAAGGGTGGGGGCGGGGAGAAGGGGACTCAGCACCAAATAAACTCCAGGCAGAGAGGAAAGGCTGCTCTCTAAATGATGGACCTACTCTCTGAGGACGGAAAAAACCGAGTTATTGCATATTTAGATTGTATTTTAATATACGAAGAGGTGGAGGGAAAAGTCTCCAGCTTCCTTTAGTTACTTTAATACAATGTAGACTGCTTCATTTTTACAGGAAAGAATACGATGAAGAGGCTAGTACTGGGAGACGGAGGAATGGCACATTGCTTTTAACTTTTTTCTTCTAATTGTGCATGTTTTAACTTAAAAAATTTTAATTAATAGCTGCACCTCACCTTTTGTCTTTGCTCTTAGATGGAAACCTTTGTCTCCATCTCTCATTACTCTCTCCTCTTCTCTCTTCTCTCCAGAATCCCTCATTCTCTCAGCAGACGGCCAAGAAATCTGAGGCCATAAGAACCCAACCTCTCCAGCTTCCTTCTGTTCACCTCAGTATTTGTCTCTGCTTATTCACACCCCTCTGTTTCTGAAGAACAGGTATCCCTGCTGCTTCCCACAGTCACCTCTGCCCTGGGACTCAAACCTTCCATTCTTCAGAACTGTGATTGTCAACGATTCCCCCTCACTCGCGTCTCAGTCCTTCTCACTCAGCTGGTTTCTTGGACTCTACGAACCTGCTCAAATATCAGCCACCATAAAACAATCCTTTTTCAGTGCTCGTTCTTGTTCAAGTGACTGTGTCAGCCTGCCTCTCTTTGTAAGTGTGGCCCTGGAAGGGCAGTGCTTCCTTCCTTTCCTCATGCACTGTCTCCCCTTACTTTTCACTGATTCTTCCCCCACTGAATTCTTGCTTCAGCCGCCAAGGCTGAATGAAAACTGTTTCATCACAATCACTGGTAAACATAAAGTTCACGGGGGCCACTGATTTGCACCGAGCTCCTGCACTAGGCCTCAGCAGAGCAGACCAAACAGGAATGGAGTCTGGCCTCGTACTAGGTGCCACATAATCAAACTGAACTTTAAAATGGCCAGTTTTCCAAAAAACAGGAGATTCACAGCAACCAATCAGAAGGGACTCAGTCAACCTGAGCCTGCATGATAAAGAAGTCCCCTCTGCTTTAATCCCACATGGAAATTAACCTGAAGCACCTTGATGCCAACCAGTCTGCTTTTTACACTGTGCTGTTTCCTTGATCCTGCTCAAGCTACCTTACAAAAACCAATTGTCCTGCCATGGCCAGCAGAGAGCCCTTCTATTTCGTAGACGGGCTACTGCCCAATTCATGACTTGTTAATAAAAGCCAATTAGATTTTTAAACTTAATTTGTTGATTTTTTGTTCTTTTTTAAAAATACTTTTTATTCATATACTTTTCTTTTTTTAGAGATGGGGTCTTGCTATGTTGCCCAGGCTGGTCTCTAACTCCTGAGCTCAAGTGATCCTCCTGCCTTAGCCTCCTGGGTAGCTGAGATCACAGACACGTGCCACCACACCTGGCGAAATTTTGTTCTTTGACATCACCAATGTCATATCTCTTTTGACATCATCTTTTTACCCTTCATTCTTTTTAAAAGATCCACTCCTCTATAGTAAGTTTGAACCTACAGAATTTCTGTTTACCTTGTCCAGAAAGATCCACTGTCTTCTGGTGTCCAGTTTTGCCATCAAAAAGCTCCATCACATATTTCCCTTTGTCATTCGGAGTGGGCTCATTGATTTGTAGCCAGATCTGCTCTCCGGTGACCCCACTCTTAACTCTGTCTGAGTACCTTATAGCCGTCCCACTGGTAAAATCAAAGAAAACATCTTCAGTGTTTGCTTTCTTCCAGAGCTGATCTTTACTTTGTCTCTTACTGAAGGTCTTATAAAGTTTTACAGGCTTTCAAAAACACATGGGATCTACACATGTTATTCTTCTGCTTCAGAGAAATTATGGGCCCTGATGTGCAGAGCTAGGATTCCAAGGCCCTGGTCTGGTAGTGTCTGAACATTTATTTTACTCCCCATAGCACTCTGGGGCCCAGGACAGACTGCAACACCAACACTTCTCAGTGGTATTAATTATCTTTGTGTTTGCTTGGGTTTATTTGTAGGACTAAGGGAATCTTTAAAGCTAAAAGGCCAAACTACATATTAGTTTACTGCACATTTCATACAGATAATCTGTGGCTATAAATCAAACTTTACAAGCTAGTCAAAAACATACTTTGGAGGCTCATCTGTGGCTGATATCTATTGACATATGTTGTTACAAAGCCTTTTAAAACACAGGTAAAAATGCACTTGGTAGTAGAGCCAAGAGTGAATGAAAAGCAGAGTTGCTGCCAGAGTGAATGAGGCACGTTCTCTGTCCCTGGGTGTGAGTTTTTCTGGATTCTATAGTAGGTCATGAGCAGACTCATAGATTATATTCTCTACAGGAGAATAAAAGGAGATACAGCCCTTTGTTTTGTGATCTGCTGATCTAGAAATGCTACTGTTATAGATGAAATAAGAAAAAAGGAGTTAGATGTACTCTTAATGATGTCACAAGAAACTTTATGAGGAGTTTGTAAAATGTGGGGAAATAAGAAAAAAAGCAGTATACAAAACTATTACAGCAACAATTACGCATAGAAAAAAAGACCGGTAGGAAGTGCTCCAAATTGTTCATATTTTGGCTAGTAAAACTACAGATGATATATTATAAATTTTTCTAACTTGTAATACAATATTATAAATGTGTTTTCTAAAACAGGCATGTTTATGTTTGTAGTTGTAACAAACAAAATGAACTTTAAAAAGCATAGAACAAATTTTCCACCAAAAACGTTTTAGCTTTCATATACATATTTAGCATTTTTCTTATACCACTACATTCTTTAAAGAATGCTTATTTATTATCTAAAAAGATATCAAAAACTAAACTGCCATAAAATATAGGGTAAAGAAACTCATTTGCACCCTACAAATTTAGCCTGAGCAATACATATGTCTAAGAGAATTACACAGAAAGATTGTTCTCGGCTTTGTCACAATAAATGTTTGAATTCTTTAATCGCTGACTAACATGCATAATAGTACCTTACGTTTGTAAAGTGCTTCAGATAGAATAGATATTATTGCTCCTATTTTATAAAAGAGAAAACTGATATTCAGAAAATTAAATGACTTGCCCAAGATCACAAGGGAAGATAGCAGCAAAGTCAGGACTAAAACCCATTTCAAGATTTTTTTTCCCCACAATGGCACATATAGACAGCAAAGACAATCCTAGATTACTGAATCTTAAAGGAACATGAATACACAAAAAACTCATGTAGCTGACTAGACCAAATAATGTAAGAAGCTTATGCCTTGCTAGTCTAATAACAATTTCTTCAAAACACATTTTCAATATTCTAATTTTTTAAACAAGTAATTCTTGTAGAGAAGATATAAAGCTTTTTGATTGCTGATTCAATGAATTTTACTTCTCTCATTCTTCAGTCTGATATATGAGAATGTCTTAGATGTCACAGAGAAATTCCTAGTATTTGATCTATTTTAACTTACAATTACTTTCCTAAAATGTATTCTGAAGAAAACAGAACAAAGGAATGAAACCCCAGGCATTCTACACTGAAATTTTACTATTTCTCATTTTTAGAACTAAGGAAATAATAATAATAAAAACACTGTTCTACATAACAATAAAGTCATTTTGAAGAAAACACAAATGACTGCTTTGTGGGACCCGGCTCTAGCTAACTGTGCAATCTAGAGTTCATCGAGAGCGCCGGGTGGGGAGCGCCATGATGAACTGCTCTGGAGGGAGGCTGTCTGGGCTCAGCCCTCTACGCACCTCTTAGTTGTGTGACCTTGGGCAAGTCACCTGTCCGAGTCTGAGCTTCCTCATGAAAGTGAGGTGTACCTGCCACATAGCACTGTGGCGATGAAATAAAATCACATATCTAAAGAGCTTGGAGCAGAGCCCAGCATACTGTCAGTGCCTACTAAAGGTACCATACAAATAAACACTGTTATCTGCATCCTCCTGGAGATACCACGTGGCCTTCTCAGGGGGGCTTTTAGGAAAATTTGGTGGTTTGGAATGGGTGTCTGCTCCATCCTAAAACTGGACTGAGAGTGGCTGTGCCCCACCAGATTATCTATGCCAGGCCTCTGTTCTCTTTCAGCTCAGAATCTTTGAAGGAAGCACAGAGGTTAAGGACACCAGCAAGAGTGTATATGGGAGGGTTCCATTTTGAAACCTATTTCAGCTCTTGGAATCCCAGAACTGAACTTGAATATAATCCCTCTATAACTCCACAAAGGTAGCCTGGGATTAGAACAGATCTTCAGGTTCAACCCAGTTCAAATACATATTCCCCAAAGTCATCTTGAGATCTCTAAAGCCTTCTGAGGATAGACAAGAAACATGCTAATGCCCAACTATGCTAACTGCTGTAAACACCACCACCACCAACAATAATCTTGGGCACTCCTCTGGATTAGGCTTCTTTGGTGAACGGCCATTAATTCACACAGTGGGAAAGTTCGTGCACACTGCTTCATTTTTATTCCAGCCCATAGGATGTGTTAACTGTGTATGGAAAGAGAAGGCTAAGAACGTGGCTCTGGACACCTGGCAGAGCAGAGATAGCCCAGGCCTGACTGTCTGGAGGTGGGGGTTTACATTATGGAGATATCTGTTAATTATGATACTTCTTAGATCACAAAGAAAGATGCACTGTAGCCATTACTGGCCTCAGCAAGTATAAACGAGGGAGAGAGCTAACCTCACATCAAGGGAATGCCCTGGTGTTTCTGTGCTATGCTCATCAACGTCAGACTTGAGAATTAAGACTCCCTACTTGAGAGGAACAGAAGATTTTTTTCTCATTCCCCCTTCCCCAGCAGAGAAAGAATTTTACACAGCAATTAAGTTCCTATTTACTTACTTGTGGGACCAGTTAACTTTCAAATCATCCAGGTAGTAAGTAACAAAAGAGTACAGCCGGATGCCCTCAGCTGTGCTCTGAATTTTCAGGTCTGTAGCAGACAAAGCTAAAAGAAGAACACAGCACATTTCACGCACCTGTAAGCCCATCCTGGCAGGAGAATAATAATGATAATATTGTGGTATGAAAACTTTAACTTACCTATTTTTTTGCATATTTCTGTTATCAGGTCTTTAAAGGCTGTGGGTAGAGGTTCATAGTCAAAACTTTAGCATACAAATGCTCAATGTAAAGTCAAATCTCAAATTGTTAGTTCTCAAAACTTCCTTGTCTAGTGAAGGGAATTGGACAAGTGCTCTTTGAGGAATTAACTCAATTTTTATCAGGTTTTTAAAGATCTCTGCTTATTTTGATATTTTTCCCTCTAATTCTTTATAACTGTTGCCATATTTTCATTCTAGAGAAAGGGCTACAGTGAGATTTCCAGGAAGGTTCTTGGCTTTAGGATTCTCTTTCTTACGTCCCAGGAAGTCTTGGTTTACATTAGAGGATGTTTTCTTATCTGTATCATCAATTCATAATGAATTAACCATCTAGGTCCCCGGTCTTCCTCAGCCTAACAGTGCTTTTTGCCAGTAAACACATTTAGCCCTGCTCTACCAAGAACAGGAAGGTGAAATCAGTCAGACTTCTGCTGTCTGTTAGCAATATTGTCAATAGATCTTGCTAAGGAACAAAGTTGGAAGTCTGGGGTGCCACATGTAGGTTTTCATTATCATGATATATTTGTCCTCGGTAGTTTCTGAAAAATGGAAGTTGCTTTCTTGCTTTGCTAATAACTGTGAGGCTTCAAATTTCCTATATAAATCTTTCTTGCTACCTTTAAGAGTGGACTATTTTTCGTCATGCCTCTCATAGAAGTTTTTGATCCTGGAACATTTTTTTAGAGTTGAAACAAAAATGATGATTTAAATTGAAAACAGACCCCTGGTGGACTGTGGACTATAAATTCTCTGAGGATCAAAAGTGTATTTCTGATTTCTAGGAAGACTAACGGTGAAGTATTTTTGAATACTTCACCGTTGAAGACAGTAGTTCACTCTGCTGGAATTTTAATTAAACCAAAATCTGTGGACAAAAAAATCAGCATGACTTCAATAATCAGCCCAACCTCAATCATAATTCTGGCAAACTGCATATGGAACAGACAAAACAGCCCCCGGCAGTTGGTGGACTAACCTTCATCCACAAGCTTCAGTCTGCTCTTATCTTTTCCTCTGTCATCTTTCAGGATAACTTCATAAATCCCAGCATCTTTCTTGGAAAACTAAGGGGGAATGGATATGCCACATTGCAGCTTATCATAGCCACAGGGTATGGTGTCTGCATTTTTTAAGGCTCTTGATTTATGGAACTGCCATCAAAACACACATTAAACAAGCATCCAGCCATGCGAGTGATGAATGGTTCAGAGACGCTATCCATAATAATGCGACCAGCTAGCAGTTCTGACTTTTTACCTTCTAAGGCTATAATTGATTTGAGGCTTAAAGTCCTTACCTTTTACTCTGCCATTATTTGTTAAAAACTAATGATCCCATATGTCTGAAAGCTGTGCTCTTTGAAACAAAACGTAGATAAAAATCTATACTTAAATGAATACTGTGTCTGACTGTCTCTATACTTTTAGGGAACAATTTATCATGAGGCTTAAGTACAAACAAAGAAGGATCCACTTAACTGCTCATATATGAAAAAAAAAAAAAAAGCAGCTCAGAACTATCCAGCTGATACTGGTTGGATATCTGACAAATCCATGCACATCCCAAGGTGAGAGAAGCTTTTGTGTTCCTATAGCAGTTGGAAATAAGCTATTATAAATTCCCTGGGCATGAAAAGAATGTCAACTCTGATCTCTGTTTTGGTGAAGAACGTAGGGTACAGAGCTAATATATTACATTTCACATTTATAATCACCTACCTCTGTTATAAGCAGGGTACATATACCATCCTTAAAGTCATGCTTCTCATCCACTGATATCTCCCTCTCATCTTTGTACCACACAATATGAGTCTCCTTCTTAATATTTGCCACCTACAAGAAAAACCATAATTACCCTTCTTGAAATAAGCAAATTTTGCTCTTATGAAACGAAATAGTTCTAAATGCAGCCAGGTATAGAAGAAAAAGCACAGAACGTGGAGTCAGAAGACACGGATTTCTAAAGAAATCAATTGAAAGCTATTTTAATGGAGAAAAGAGTTTAGAATAGAGTGGATACCAATGAATAAACCTAAATCAATAGCATCTCTACTTCCAGCAGTAAAAACTGACTTTAAAATCATTTGGTAGAAAAGAAAAGTGAGAATACATACATGCTAACATACACACTTAAAATAGAAATCTCAAAACCAAAGGAAGACAAATCCCATTAGATTAAAATACAGGCTATCACAAAAACAAATGGCTTTATTAAAGGAACAGAATGGGTAGTCCCAATATATACCTAAACGTTTTTAAAAAAATGAAGCATTGCAAATATATGTGGAGGGGAGGAATGGTTTAATAAATTAATTGCTTAACAATTTTGAGGAGACTCATTTAGATCCTGATCTACAAATCATATCATAAATTTCAAGTGGACTGAACAACTTCATATGGTTAAAGGGATTTTGAGCTTTATCTATAATGTTTGAATGTTTAAAAAGGAGAATATGTCCTAGCACTCTGGGAGGCTGAGGCAGGAGGATCGCTTGAGTTCAGGAGTTCGAGACCAGCCTGAGCAAGAGCGAGACCCTGTCGCTATTAAAAAAAAAAAAAAAGGAGAATATGTTTATGTATTTCTTGTATAATTCAAATTGTATGAAAAAGTAAAGACTTTACACAAATCTAGAAAATAATCTCAGATACAATATATACAATTCCCCAAAGAGGAAATACAACTCCAAAACCAACAGATGAAGAAAATGTTAAGTCTTATTGTAAACAAGAACATTTTAAGTTTTAAAATGTGAAAAAATTTCAGCTAATAAGTGAACATGGGAACCAACATTGGTAGCTGTAGTGAAACCAGTATGCACAATCATTCTTTATGACCCTGCAAACTGGTTCCCCTGAATTAATAGAAACTGTGTTACTAGGTGACATTGACATGTAATAAAAATGGCCCTGTTGGAAAGCCACATCTGGACTGGGAGGAACTAGAAATGGACTCCACAGTTTTGGGCTTTGCTTAGTACACCATCTCTTGTAATTTGGACACACCCCTTGTGGGAATCCTGGAAGCTCTGCTTAGGAAGTTGTTCCAAGAAGTACTGGATCCGTGGGCATGAGGGTTTTTTAGAAGCCATGATGCCTGCCTCCCACCCCTTCCCAATGTGGATCTTGTCTCTTTGCACCTGAGCTTCCTTTTATCTGAGGTGGCAAAGGGAACAGCTCCACATGTGGACTCCTGAAGGAGAGGAATGCCCAGCACTGCCTCTCAGGAAAGCTGGGGGTCCCTCTACATTCTTGAGTAGACTAGTGCCAGGTGGGGTCCATGACGGTCTAGTGAGTCTGAGTGTTTAGCTGCACATACTCCATGAACCATAATGCAGTATGTAAACTGCTAAAATTTCATTAACTGCTACAATAATGGAAGAAAGAGCTGTGGGAGGATAGAGGAAGGTTCGTTCTACCTGGGCTGAGAAGTCACCTTACAGAGGCGACTATGTGGGGCCTGAGGAAGGATCATCAGAGGAGCTCAAAGAAGGCGGCTATCCGGGCATTGGAACAGCATAAACACATAATATGTAAATATCCACCATTTTTTCTGGGCTCCCCTTGGTTGCTCAGAATCTGAGTGAGGAACTGATTCCCCTGAGGAAAGCCATCGGGGTAGGACACCAGAGCTCACCTCCCAGAGAGACACAACTAGCACAGAAGATGAGGGACACGTGGGCTTCTGGGGCAGGGATGGATTATGAGGAGGGGCCACCTGGATGAGAAAGTGTGTGGGGGGCAGCACAGCAGTGGGCAGCCAGGATGACAGAGCGGTGTGTGGGGGGGGAGGGGGTTAGCTGCTGCCTGTGGAAGAGTTTTTAAAGCAGCTTTGCCATTTCCTGAGAAGCTAAAACCCAGAATTGATTTTTCTTGTATATATTTCTGGTAGACTGCTGTTTCTTTGAATTTATCAGACCTAGTGGAGACTGGGGCACTTGGGTTCTGGCTTTTATAACGACAACTGCCAAATCCTTGCCAAACACCACACCCATGCTTCTGCCTTGGAGTGACCTTTGGCCAGCACCACCTTCAAGCTCCGACCTCCTCTGACGGTTCCTCACCCAAAACATTTCTGATGACTTGCTTGGCTAAACACCACACGCTAAGGTACACACTACTTTAGAATGTGATACAGAATTTTTTTTCTAAATCTTTCCAAAGACCTAACAAAGACAATTGGTTGTGAGCTGCCAACTCTTTATCAAACCTCTGCCCTCAAGGCAGCACAGTGGCTTGGAACCAGCAGCACAGCTGGGAAATGCAGAGGTGCTATCTACGCCAGTCTCACAGTTTAGATAAGAAGGTCCAGAAGAAACACTGTGAAGGGACTGATTCTGAATGCAGACTTGGCCTAAAACAAAAACAATGTCAGAGTCTTCTGAGATTACTAATTAAGAGTCTATGTCTTCCTCTTGTATTTTCCTGGATAGAGCTGGAACCCATTCTACTAAGTGAAGTATCCCAAGAATGGAAAAATAAGCACCACATGTACTCGCCATCAGATTGGTTTCACTGATCATCACCTAAGAGCACATTTGGGAATAACATTAATCGGGTGTCGGACAGATGTGGGGGGAGGGGATGGGTGGATACACCCATAATGAGTGTGATGCGCACCGTCTGGGGGATGGACTCACTTGAAGCTTTGATTGGGGGGGGGGAAGTGAGGAGGGAAATATACGTAACCTAAACTTTTGTACCCCCATAATATGCTGAAATAAAAAAAAAAAGAGTTTGTGTCTTTATTAACTAGATCATGGATAGTGAATAGGAATGATCATCTTGCCTTCTCAACTTTTTATGTTGTTTTATTTTAAATGTTTCTTACCAACAAATGCTTACAGTAACATTCAACAGTAAGGATGTGTTCCATATCATTTTGGCTCAAACAGAGGGGTTGAAAAATTGATCTTCCTCTTCTCCACATTCTATTTTATCTTTATTTTGCTTGAATCAAATATTAAAAATTTATCCACCTCTTACCTTGCATTTCAATAGTACATTACAGTCGCCAGTCACTTCCCAGCTCAAATACTCAACAAAATGTGGACCTATAAAATTTTAATGACATCAGCAATTACTCTATTAATCACAAATGCAAAATCAAAGCCCATTCCTATATCCTAAGGTGATTTATGTTTTAAGTCAAATTTTAAAAATTCTAGATTTGGTTTTTAAATATTCTTAACATCTATATATTTAACAATAAATATTTTCAATTATTTTTATTCTCCAGGAATTATTAACATAATTAATAATATTCATTTTAACTTGTTATGGAAATAATCTTGGAATATTTTGTACAAAAAAAATTGAAGTTTTTCTGTTTTCCCACTGCCTATTTTTACCTTGTTTTCTGATCCATTCTTGCCGTTGGAATTCAGCTTCTTTCTGGAGTTTTTTGTAAACTAGAAATTGAAAAACAAGGCAGTATGAAATTGAGTTGAGCAGCATAAATGCACACGCTAGCCACTGAGCTAAGTGATTTATGTTCATTATTATAACACTCACACATTGTGATAACCCTACTCGTCCTCAATCCTCATAGGTGAAGAAATAGGCTTAGGAAGGTTAAGTAATTTGTTATAAAGGTTATAAAGCTAGGAAATAGTGAAACAGTATTGGATGTTGCCAATATAAAGATCTGCCCAGCCTTTCCATTGCTTTGTTAAATGCTACATTTTAAATCTTGGTAGTTTTTGTGGCAGCTGATTTACTACAATCTAGTTATAATGTATGATTAATAGATTTGGCATGTACTACTTTTGCCTATTTTCTCCTCAATTTAAGTAATTTAAAGTAAGTGTGCATTGTAAAACAGTATAATGGTTTGTTTCTGAGACACATATATAGTCTTGGTTGTACTGCAACCTCCCGCACTGGAGAATTTTAGTGATAAATATTTGTTTATATATGAGTCTATTTAAGTACAGTCTTGCCTGTGGGCTAGGGATAAATGTGATATTCTTTTAAATTAAGTTTCATGTCTGTAAAATGAAATATATGTAAAGTGTTAACTAAAAATTGTATTTTGAACAGTACAATTCATTTAAGAAACAATTCCTATTATCTTTCTTTCTTTTTTTTTTTTTTTTCAGACAGAGTCTTGCTCTGTTGCATGGTCTAGAGTGCCGTGGTGTCAGCCTAGCTCACAGCAACCTCAAACTCCTGGGCTTAAGCGATTCTTCTGCCTCAGCCTCCCGAGCTGGGACTACAGGCATGCACCACCATGCCCGGCTAATTTTTTCTATATATTTTTAGTTGTCCAGCTAATTTCTTTCTATCTTTAGTAGAGATGGGGGTCCCGCTCTTGCTCAGGCTGGTCTTGAACTCCCGACCTCGAGCTATCCTCCGGCCTCGGCCTCTCAGAGTGCTAGGACCACAGGCATGAGCCACCGCGCCCGGCCCTACTAACTTTCACACGACTGCTTTTGTGCTGTAGGGTGTTTGGACTGAAGGGAGTATCAAAGCCCTCCAGTTAATGTTCCACAGGATTCTTACCATCTCCAATGAGAACAAGAGTAGAATGATTGGTTGCTTTTCCATCATGAAGCTCAAAAGTGTATGTTCCCTCATCATCATCCTGTAGCTTTTCCATGAACATTTCAATTATGCCAGTGTTTCGGTCAATATGCATTTTATATTTCTTCAGTGTGGAAAGAAAAAGACATAGAAATCAGTGAGGTAGATATTTTACTTTGATGACAATAAGCCTGATGAAATAAAAATAAACCCCATAATTTTAATAAAATTTCTTGACAACTGAGCAAGTTCTTTAAAATCTTATATCCAGGAAAAGGGAAATACATGGGATATATGACCTAGACCTGAATTGATTACTAAAAAGTCTGAAATTTAATTTCTTAAATCTAAATAAAGTTTTGTTACCCCAAGTCACAAAACGTTGTCAAAAAGCTGATTTTAGATTTTCATTTTACCTTCCAGATTACTTTTTTTGAGACAGGGTCTTGCTCTGTTGCCCAGGCTGGAGTGCAGTGGCCCAATTATAGTTCACTGCAACCTCAAACTCCTGAGCTCAGGTGATCCTCCTGCCTCAGCCTCCCAAATCACTAGAACTACAGGCATGTGCCATAACACCCAGCTAAGTTTTGAATTTTTTGTAGAGATGGGGTCTTGCTATGTTGGCCAGGCTGGCCTCAAACTCCTGGACTGAAGCGACCCTCCCACCTCAGGCTCCCAAAGTGCTAGGATTACAGGTAAGAGCCACTACGCCTGGCCTGTCCTTTCTGAGTCTTTAACATTTTTTATAATAAGGATGTATCACATTTTTAGCCAGAAAAACAATGAAAGATATTTGCATTTTTCTGAGCCATTGGAACAAGAGGACTTTTCTCCACATAATGTATCAGGTCTCGGCAGGGGCTCCTGATGTGAGTCTCATGTAGACTCAGGTAGGGCATTGGCTCCCTTTGCCTTTCCAGGAAGTCCACTCTGTTTTCATGAGTGACCATCCTTCTTGGTTTGCATGAGACAGTTTTGGTTTGTGACCCTTGTCTTGGAAAAGCTGTTAATAGCACCCCCCTTCATTCTCAAAAGTGTCCCAGTGTGGATAATACGGCACAGTCAATCTGTATGTTCGTTTCACATTTTTTACTTGTGAGAGTGATTTAAACTACCCGGCCCACTACCCAGTGGTTTTCATAACAACTTGTCTACATCTTAATAAGCCTTCCTCAGAGTATTCTACAATGATACTTTAAAAAATCTGAAAAGTGTAAAACCTACCGGCCCTTCAAAAATTTCCCTTTCGTTAAATATGTAGTTGACTTTGGCGTTGCCAGACAGCTTCTCAGCCTGCATCCAAAACCGGACCTGCCCTTTCTCCAGAATTTCAACTGCCAACTCTGATTTAACTGGGACAACTATAAAAATAAAAATAAACATATTAATTATATTGGTAACCAATTACATTAATATGGATTTTCTAACAAGTAAAAATATAGGCAATGGACATGGCAAAGTAGCACCTTCTTGCAAAGCCCAGAGGCAGGACAGTGCTATAGGGAAAGGCTCCGATTAAAGACAGAAGACCTGGACTCTGATCCCGGGACTGTCACTTTGGGCAAGTTGTTCCCCTTCTCGGAATCACAGTCGTCTCAACTGTAAAAATGAGGAGGACGAACTTACCTCTAGGGGCACCTCTAGTCAACATCTGTGACCCTATGCTGGGGCTTTGGTTAGGTTTCTTTTGGGGCAATAACAAGTTGGGATGAAAAGAGACTTGCGCTGGCCCCAGAGGAGCTGGAGTCTAGTCCAGAGTCTGATACTAACAAACTGTGTGACATTAGGCAGGTCACTTCATATCCTTGCACCTCACTTGACTTGTCTGTAAATGAGTAGAATTAAACTAAATGCCCTAATTAGCCAAGAGATTTTCCAGCTCTGACATTCAAGGGTTCCATATTTAATTTCTTCAAAATATTTAGAAGAGAGTTAAATTTGACTTTTCCAAACATTTTAATTCACTTTGGGGGTTCTTCTAAATGTTTTATAAAAATAAATTTAAAAAAATTAATGCTGACTATACATACAAGATGAGCTAGCTGGTCATTTAAACCTTATGTATCCTGTGACATATCAGTTCATTTTAGTTCTAAGACCAAGCAAAAATTTCCGGAGGCCGGTAAGTGAATCACTGCTGTGAACCTATATTGAAATACGCCATGGCTTTCTTCTCATGGAAAGTGAAGGAATCATAAGGGGGTCACTGACTTGCATCTATATCGTTTAAGCCGTTTAAGTCTCAGTGAAATTTTAAAAGTTGGCTGGCATTCTCTCAAAACCAGCTTTTCAGTTTCTTGTAACTTGAAAATGCTCTCTAGAAAGGCTCCCCCAACCCTAGTTTTGTATCAGATGTGACTCCAGGGTGTACTTTGTGGAAAAGCATGGCTGTTTCTCATAGTTAAGTGGTCCTTAGCTTCCTTGAGGGGAAACCATCACCCTTAACTTTCTCTAAACTGTTCTTACATTTACTCAAAATTTTTAGCATGTGCTATGTTTTAAATTACAACCTTCTCAAATTTGTGTCAAATGTACATTAATATTTCTTTCTGTTTATCCTAAAACTACCCTTTTCAAGCTTCAAGGGACGCTTTCCTTTGCATTGTTCCATATTTGCTATACAGTTCAATGATAGATTCGCTCTAATTCAGGTCTGAGAGGAGGCTAGACGTCTGCTGAGGGTACCATGGTGGAAGAAGACAGGGCTCTAGAGTCACACCTTGACCTGGACCAGTTACTCTCCTTAAGCTGTGTGTTCTCACCTGCTAACACGGATGTGCTATCAAGAAGATCAAATCTAGCAACAGAACACATTAAGTCACTGTGGATAATGACCACTGCTCAGGAAGGTTAGTCCTCTTCCTCCCCTCATTTTACTGATGAGAAAACTGAACCCCAATAAAGAGCAGTAACGTATCTGGGTAGCAGAGCTGAGACCAGGGTTATTCCCTTTATTCTAAATTGCTCTTGTCCTGAGTGTCCACTCTGAACACTGGTGGTTTGCCGGGGTGAGCGCAATATCTCAGTGAAGCAGACAGTGGACAGAACCCAGGTGGCAAGGGCAGAGGCTAAGCTTTCTCCCTATGGGACGCTCATGGTTGCTACAAGTCAGTCCCCAGTAGAGTGGAAAGTATGATCTCTTTTAGAAATGTCTGGAGACCCCATTCTGGGGAACCTTATATATGAATGAGGCGGTTTCCCAAGAGGCCTGGAGTGGTGATGGAGGGGGAGGGGTGGGCCCTTCTGGAAGCCTCCAGCTCCCATAGTGTTCCCTGTCCTCCCTGAGTCATAAGAATATTGTCTGGGGAACACTGGTCATGTGTACTGCCACAGAGCAAAAACAGTAGGCGCATGAACAAGGATAGCCTGTGTTGAAGGGAACGGGCTCTTAAGTCACACCTAGGTTTAACCAGCTGGGTCAAGTCATTACAGTACTGACCTTTTTAAGGTCACTGTGGAGTTTAAATGATAGATTCTGTGTAAATACCCTATAAAGAACCTGGCTTATTATAATTGCTCTATTGATGTTGGCTATTAATATTTTGGTATCTCTTTTCTCCTCCAGTTGCTTCAACAATACCCTACAACCCCCAATTTTAGAATATAATATATTGACAACTAAGAGAACATGCCAACACATCTATATTTACATGTGTGTCCTTGAGTATATCTGCACACATACAGTGTATGTGGACAAGAGGGATAATAACAAACGTCTATAAATGAAGAACTAGTGTGCAAGATGTTGACAATACCAAAGTATATCCTCCCCCCACAACAAAAATACCGCAAATTCTTTTTTTTTTCTTTTTTTTTGAGACAGAGTGTCGCTGTGTTGCCCTGGCTAGAGTGAGTGCCGTGGCGTCAGCCTAGCTCACAGCAACCTCAAACTCCTGGGCTTAAGCAATCCTACTGCCTCAGCCTCCCGAGTAGCTGGGACTACAGGCATGCGCCACCATGCCCGGCTAATTTTTTCTATATATATTTTAGTTGGCCAGATAATTTCTTTCTATTTTTAGTAGAGACGGGGTCTCGCTCTTGCTCAGGCTGGTCTCGAACTCCTGACCTTGAGCGATCCACCCGCCTCAGCCTCCCAGAGTGCTAGGATTACAGGCATGAGCCACCGCACCCGGCCCACAAATTCTTGATGTACCAATATATATTCAAATAAGCTGCCTTTCTGCAATGCAATTTGGTGTGAATACTGGCAAGACAGACTAAGTTATTTTCTATTTTTAGCTGTATGCATTTTTCTTTTTTCTTTTTCTCAGCTCTAAATTTCCTTAGGCTCTTTTCTCTGGCAGTTAATTTGCTCCAGCAAAATATGTTATTTGTAGGCTTAAGGAATATATTTAGTGGTTTTCAAAATATTTTTGAAAATAGCTTAACACAGGAGAATTTACTGTGTGCCAAAGGATAAAGGAATACTATACTCTTTATTACATTCTGTAAGAAATGAGACCATTTAAAACCTTACAAAAAGCTCAATAAAATGACTTTACTAACATGCCAACATTTACTAAGAGGAAGTGAGTATGAATTACGGAATTAGATATGCTGCTTTGACCCAGTCGTCAGATTGTCAGGTGTGGTTTTTCAGAGGTGTTGTCCTGGTTTTTTGGTTTCTCGTTTTAGGGTTAGGGTTTGTCCTTTATGTTAATCTCTAATAATATGTTAAGCCGGGGATGGAACACTTATGTTTTTTTGGGGAAGTGGGAGGAGATTCCCAGAATCACGCACTTTCCCATTTTCTGTCCTAGTATGGTGGTACCGGAGCTGTCATGGTGTCAGGGGTTGTGAGTTTTATTAATACCATGTGAATGAGAGAAAGGTTAGCTTTGGTCATACGCTCCTAACTTCTGCACATGCTTCTGGTTGGGAAAAGTTCTTAAGTTTTTGTTGTTGTGGTTTCTTTTTTCTGTTTTTATTGGTCCTGATCTTTGGCCCTTGACCACATTCCCCTATAGCCGGCCCTGCTACCTGTATGTCTGTCTACCCTGCCATCTGCATATCCTTATTTTTATCTAACGCCGCCTGCATACTCTCATCCCTTTCTAACAAGATCTCTGAAAATATTAATGTAATGACCTCACTGGTCTGCTAGTGGCAGGGGAAAGAGAAATACTGGAGCTGTCATGTTTAAAATGCTGCTTTAATGGGCTAACAAAAACTCCCTTGGGCCCGACATTCGATACTTGAATGTCAGAGTTGTTTTAAACACACCCTGGGGCTCTCCCTCTGTACCTACCAAAATGCTACAGTGGGTATCTAATAAAAAGATACATGAATTTGTTGCTACCTTCTCTCTTAGCACCAACAATCAGAGTCCTTAGGCTGTGCTAAATAAAATATCTCAGAATAAATGATAGTGATATCAGGCAGTGCCCACTGCCTTAATTAATTCTATCTCCAAGCCCATATGATCATTGAACTCCAGGGAGGCCTAGGTGGCTCGAGCCCAACAGTGACGCTCCACCCTTTCTTTCCATCCTTTGAGCTAAATGTAAATGTTGTTTGGACCAGTTGTTGCCTAGACACTTAATCGATGTTTATTGTCTGGCTGAGATTAGTAGATGCTGCTGTTTCTCCCCATGTCTACCAATGTTTGAGAGTACAAGTGTGACCATGCTATGTGACCTGGAGACACTTCTGCTGTGAGCAGTGGGTTCTAGAATCACTGTTCTGTTTCAACCCATGTTATATTGTTCCTGAAGAGTTCACAGATCAACCAATACCACATTTATTATCTCTTACAGCATCTCTATATGGTAGGTGCTATAAACTATTATGACAGCCACTCCTGGAAGAGAAGCCAAGGCATAGGGAATGGAAGTAAGCTGCTCAGCTTCACAGAATAAGCCAAAACTACAGAACAAGGAGAGTCCAGGCCAAACCTCTACCTTCCATACAATTTTTCAGAATTAACTTTAAAACCTCATTTATGATATTACTTTTCCAGTTTTATGGTGACTAAGCTTGTGAATGCCATGTGGCAGGCTCTCCCTTAGAATTTAGAAATCTGCATCTTACAGCCGCACCCCAGGGACACTCCACTCTGCTGCTTTGCTGAACAAAGTTGGCTTTGAGAACATTACAGCAGAGGCCAACAGTCACCAGCACTCAGCCATCAAACCAATCATTCTTTGCAGATGTTAGAGAAGGTAGGCAATTGATTCTAGAGCAGTGTTTGTTTTAATCACAGCCTCCATTGAGAATTTAGTGAAAGCTGAGAATCCTCTTCCTAGAAAAATGCACATATACAAATATACAAAATTTCACCCACAGTTTGGGATATAGTTTTCTGGATTCTTGAAACTTCTGTGATATAGTTTTCTGGATTCTTGAAACTTCTGCATTAGTAAAAGAGTTATACAATAAATATTAAAATTATTTAAAATATCTTATTTAAAAAAAATGAGTGTATGCTATCACTTTCTATTTGTTTCTCTCGAACTCTGGGGTGTAATTTTCTGGATGTTTCACAACTTTGGCCAATGAGTACTAATAGCAGGAGATTCTATCAGGCCAGTGGAACCTTCCGAGTGACATTTCAGACTTCTTTCTCTTCTCTTAGGTGTCAACTGTGGAATTTAATCTTTTATGTAGAAGGTGCTTTACTGAGGGGGTTGTAGACAGTTCAGAGGGATTCTTTTTCTGACCAAGGCATCTTTACCCTATTTTCCAGGAGTTTGAAATTGGTAGGTATTGTCTTCAGATTGTCTTTATTTATAGAATTATAATTATTCTTCTATTAAGTGCCAACCTCACTAGGAAGAGTTTAGTTTGCCTAAAGAATATATCCAGAAGATAGATATGTGATTCCAAAATATGTATGTAAAAAGTGGAGAACTTAATTACGTAGATGTTACACCTATGTAGCCTAACACTTCTTTATGTAATGGCACGTGGGATATATTTTCTTTGTTAATATCCTTGGTATCTCTGGAGAACAACAGCAAAGGGAAGAACATTACTTCTAGAAAGTACATCTGTAGCTAATGATGTGCGTTTCATTATATGTTCTCAAGAGCCTCTTCTAATCTTGTCAGAGCTGTCATCTGATCTATTCCAGAAGCTGCCTCCTAGAAAGATTGCTAAAATCTGTGAATGTATTGTGGACACTTACCTGGGAACTTGTGTTCTTGGCTGAGAGCAAGTAAACGTTTCAATTCTGTAGGGACAAAAAGAAAACAAACCTTAAACTACTAAAACAAAAGTCACTTAATAATGAAAAATAGTTGAGAAATTAAAGCGACATTAGACTTGTGAATGAACTGATTTGAAACTTACCTTCCTCATCTATTAAGTAGCTTGATGCTATTCCATCAGTGTCTGTTACATCGCAAGAGTAAATGCCCACGTCATCCATCCCAAGGTCTTTGAAGGTTATTTTCGTCCTTCAGAACAAGATATTGTTTTTAGACATGAGGCTGTGTGGGATCTGTGGACCTGTGTTCCACCCTGTCTCCAGGCATTTGCATATGCTCCTCCATTCATTTGGAACACTTCCTCTGTTCTTGCTGAGCTAAAGCCTACCCATTCTTGGTGTCTCAGGTTAAGTGTCATTTCCTCTGGGAAGACTTTCCTGACCTCCTTCCAGGGGGCGATGGTGATACAAGACTGGAGCTGGTACAAATCCCCAATCTCAGACTGTTGCATATCAGTACACATCCTGCACAAGGATATTTAGCTGATCAGCCCTTGTTGGGGAGCCTGAAATTTTTTTCCCTACGTGGCAGAACTTGCTGCTGGTAACCCTGGGTGCCTATGTCCTATGTCATCTCGGCACTTCCCTTTTCTGAACTTATACAGCATCTGTGTTCTCCCCACTGTATAATGCCTGTGATCTGCTTTGTTAACTGTTGTGTTTGCAGCACCAGCACCTTGTCTGGTATTTAACATGTAGAATAAATAAATGAATGGCTCAGTGGTTTAGTTCATGGTGTTTTCTAACTTTGGCAAGTTATATTGCTAGTCAGTGTCTAAGAGCAACCAAACCTTTAAATGTTAAGTGCACATTCTGGAAGAAAAATTTATAGTTTGATTATCTTTTCTTGGGCCCAAAATGTTTTACTTCAAGAACTTTACAGCATAGTGACATAAAAATGTCTTTTAATTATATTCAGTATTTCCTTGCCATTCTCCAATAAAATTGCTATTTCTTTTATTTCTGAGATATATTGGGCTTCATTGTAATAGGAAAAAATACTTACAAATGCTTTGTTTTATCAAATATAATCCAATATGGTTGACACTATGAAAATATAAAGCTCGATAAACTTTTGTTATAAAGCAAAGTAAAACGAAAAGTCAAAATTTTAGAGCTGAAAGGAAGTGATAGATTATAAAATCTCCCCCTCCTGAATTTTACAGAAAAAGAAATCTGAGGTCCATGGAAGTTAAATAGCTTCCCAAGGTCATATAGCCAGCTCCTGGGAGAGCCTGGCCGAGGACTTATCTATCCTGTGCTTCCCATATAGATTTCCTTTCAGTGTACTATTGTATCACTCATAAGTGATGGTGGAAAAAGCAGAAGAGATTATACTTAGTCCTTTTAATTTATCATAACTTGCATCAGCAAGTAGCAAGTTCTTCCTAGTCCCCCATAAACTTCCTCATCCCTATGTTAAGAGATTTCAAAATTTCATAGATAATGAGAATCATCTTTAAAGCTGACTTTAATGTCAGTTAAGCTTTTCTAACATCATAAATGAGATAATATGTGAGAAAGCACTTTAAATGGAATAATGGGAAAAGTACTTTATAAAGATTATTATTTTTAAGGTTTAAGTTGGTTATGATTTTTCACAATACCAGACACAAAATATTTGTGACTTCATCCTCTTATTCCAAGTAATTTAAGTGGGAATCAAAGAGTTCACTTTGCGCTCCTATCGTTAAAAGGAAACACATTATTATGATTGAAATAGTCCTTACTTGTTGCCTTTGCTTTCAACTTCTAGTCGTGGAGAGTCTTCAGTGGACACATAATCTTTGGACCAGATGAACTCGGACTTTGGAGACATCTGATCACATTCGAAATTCAATGAAACGACTCCATCATCGTCCACATGTACAACAACTTCTTTGGTTCCTAGAAGATCAAAAAGAAGGCACTTTGTGGTAAAAATCAGCCAAGTAAGAATTTGTTACCTTGAGATCCTTCATTTTAGCCTTAAAGCAGAGCCTAAACCTGGGCAAGGGAAAAACCCGAAATGCTCACTGTAGACAGACAGTCCTGCTCTACAATTCAACTTTTATACTATAATATGGAATTAAATGAATATGCCACATTTCAACACCACAGATGGTATTGCTTCTCTAGGGCTGAAGAAAAATTGGTTGATGTGACTGATGGTACAGTTATGGGAGCAGATTGATTATAACAGGGGACAAGTCAGCCTTGAAAAAAAGGAAAGTTAAATGATCCTTATCAGGCCATAATTCATAACTTTTCCTTCAATAACAGCCACAGTCAATCAGTCATCAGGAAAAGATAGAAAGAGATACAGAAACCAAAGGGTATTAAAGGGGAAAAAGTAGAGCGACTAAGAATTGCCTATATTCATATGCTCAAAGTTTGTAAGTCACTTAACAATGGAGACATATATGGAAACTTGCTCTGCTGATCACACAACCACAAATCAACTTGAAGATGTCCCTCTAGATTAGAATGATAGCAACTTAGAAATGACTATTATTGAACAAATTTAAATGGAAATGAGTTTCAAGAGATTCAGCTGTTTCAAAAAGATTGGCTTTCGGAATTTAAAACAAAACAATTGAGTTATGGTTTTGGGTTATTTTTGAGTTATAATAAATTGCACCTGCAACTAATATAGCAATTCAAAGAGAGTTTGGACAGTATATTAAACATTCATATCTATGCCTAAATCAGGTTGAAATGCTTTACTCGAATTTATACTCATTCATTTGACAGTCTAAACTTGGTTTGTTTCAGTACATTAGGAAAAATATATTATTTTTAATCTCAGAAAAGTACAGTTTTGTTTTCAAAAAAAGCACAAAAAATCTTCCAGGAGATACTTCCCAAGGCATTGAATGTTTGAGAGAACATTGAATGTTCTCTCTCAATTGTGTCATAAGAGGCCAATATTCTGACCTACTGTCCAATAAAAACTTATCAGTGGAAAAAAAATTGCAAAAGTCCTCCCAGGGGAAGGCCAAGAGGAAACCAGTGACCAAAGAGTTACTGGCAGAAGGATCTTGGTTCCTGAGCCTGACAGTTGATCTGACTTGTGTCCTTACTGATGTGTGCTTCAACTATAAACCTCCAGAAAGTTATTGCCAGTACATGTAAAGCTTAGAGAACACTGGTTCCAAGAGATTTTTAAAAATTCTTTTTTTTTGGCCAGGTGGCAGTGGCTCATGGCTGGAATCCTAGCATTCTGGGAGGCCAAGGCAGGAGAATTGCTTGAGCTCAGAAGTTTGAGACCAGCCTGAGCAAGAGTGAGACCCCATCTCCACTAAAAATATAAAAATTAACCAGGTGTGGTGGCAAGTGCCTGTAGTCCCAGCTACTTCAGCGGCTGAGGCAGGAGGATTGCCTGAACCCAAGAGTTTGAGGTTGCAGTGAGCTGTGATGATGCCACTGCACTCTACCCAGGGTGACAGAACCAAACTCTGTCTTAAAAAAAAATTAGTTTCTTAAACAAATATAGGGTATTTTTATATTTGCCTACATAGATACACTGAAATAATGATCCATTAAAGGTTTGATTGTTCCTTAAATGAAATGTCCACCATATGTTACTTTTAAAGGCTATGTCTTCTCCATTGGAAGTTGCAGAGCATGTTTTATTTCTGTTCCTGAACACATATGACTAATCTTTACATTCCATTGTAGTATAATAAATACTGAACAAATGCTTTTATTAAAACTTAAAAAAAGACTAACACTGAAAAGCGTTGAGGTTTAGGCAATGTTACAATACACAGTTTGCAGGGCCAAGTCACAGAGAGAATGGATGGAGTGATGGAATCTTACTTCTTGCATAATACCTATTTTGGAAGCATGACAGATTGCTCCATTAATCATTCATTATCTTATCTGTAATCCTTTTTTAAAAGGAAGTGAATTATCCACATGCTTGTTGTTTGTTATATTAGAGGTATGAATTAAGGCTACAACAGAAAAATATTGCTTAGGTTAAGAATCTTGCTTTTACTAAAGTGAAAGATTGTACTTTTCTGTGAACAAAAGAGCCACGAAACTGAAAGAATATGGACAATTTAATTAGTTTCATCTTTCTCTCAATTCTGTAGCTAACCTTTGTACTGTAACACCTCACCCATTTGGAACCTTGCCCCAAATCAAGAAGTAAGGAAAATAATCCCTAAGAGCCAGTACGGATATGACAAAGCGCACACACTAGTATCCTGCACACTCACTGGAGAATTCCATAGACCACACTTGGAATCTATTTATACTTTGCTTGAGACAAGCCTAATTGGTTGGTTTCCCTTAGTAGATTCAACTAAAAAAAGAGATAGAAGAAGCTACCATCAGCAGACACACTGAGAATAAGGAAAATGACAGCAAGAGAAGTGGCAGAAAAACTAAAAAGTAGGCTGAAAGACATTATTTAGTATAGGGATAAATAGCTCCTCACCCCATAATGATATTGCTATATAGCAACACTAATAAATAAGGTTTATACTTATGGCTCTGAGGCACAGAAAAAGGTAAATAAGATTCAGTATACTGCATCCAAGAAGATTGAAAAGCACTTACTTAACTGTGTAATATATTTTAAAAGAATTTTCAGCAAAGAATCTTAAAATGAAATTTTAAAGTATTGATGCTTTAGCAGTAAACTTGCAGGTCAATGGAACAATTGGGTATCTAAAGCAATACTTTGTTCAGGTTTTCAAATGGCCAAATTTGATCCCAAACCCATGTGACTTGGAGAATAGGAAAATCCTGTTTAGTTGCTGTCTCAATTGCCTCAGTTACTGAGGGAAGAATATAGAGCTGAATCCTTGAAGTACTGTGGACCCTCTGTATCTGCAGGTTCCACATCCATGGGTTCAACTAATCCCGAAAATATTTAAAAAAATTAAATATAACAATAAAAAATAATACAAATAAAAAACTAATACAGTATAACAATTATTTACATAGCATTGACAACATATTAGGTATTGTAAGTAATCTAGAGATGATTTAAAGTATACAGAAGGGGCTGGGTGTGGTGGCTCATACCGGTAACCCTAGAACTCTGGGAGGCCGAGCCGGGAGATCGCTTCAGGTCAGGAGTTCAAGACCAGTCTGCTCTGAGCAAGAGCGAGACCCTGTCTCTACAAAAAATAGAGAAATTAGCCAGGCGTGGTAGTGTGCACCTGTAGTCCCAGCTACCTGGAGACTGAGGCAGGAGGATTGCTTGAGCCCAGGAGTTTGAGGTTGCTGTGAGCTAGGCTGACGCCACTCTAGCCCGGGTGACAGAGCAAGACTCTGTCTCAAGGGAAAAAAAAAAAAAGTACAGGAGGACGTAGACTATGTAAATACTATACCGTATATAAGGGACTTGAGCATCCATGGATTTTGGTACCTGCAGGGAGTTCTGAAACCAATTCCCTGAGGATAATGAGGGGACTGTATTCTGGAAAATTAATTTATGTAGAGCACTTGGAGATCTTTAGTGAAAATGTAGAGTAAAACAAAAGATGTCGTTTTCCTTTTTTTTGTAAAAGATGTTATTTTTAGGTTCCAAGCAGTATATGTATTTCTACCTCAACCTATGAGTCATACATCATTACCTTACAGCTGACTTGTAACATAAGAAATGGGATAATTTATACTTTTAGAAAAGAATGTGGTAATTTTTCCAAGTCTTGGGTTAGAATTTACAATTTAAAACTAAATAATTGCTCAGGGAGACAAAGTAAGAGGTAAGGATTATTTGTAATGTCATCTAGTATCTAAGAGAGTGCGCCTCATCTGTGAAGCTTTCCTTGATTAATCACGTCAGATCAGCACATCTGTAACATCTGTACTGGGAAGAAAACAGGCATGAATATTTCTTCAACTTATGCACACATAATTGTGGCTATGATGAGTGCTACTGATTGATTTATTGAAATAATGAACAGTAAAACGGACAGATAAAGAACAGTTGCAACTACATTTGGCAGGCACTTAAGGTCTAAAAATCAAAACTCATTGAGTATTTGATTGGATTTTCATTTTTCAAAATGTTGCACTGGTTGTTTAGTTTATTGAGAACAGCGTTAAATTCTACAAAGACAGGGATGTGTCTTTCATATTTTCCATACATATTTACATGTGCCAGGGACTGGATTGAAAAAACAGCTTTAAAAGAAAAATGGCAGTTTAAAATTGCAACATTTATTTTATCAGAACTTGTCTTATTAAAGCTAAAGCTTAACAACAATGCTTTCACAAACAGGTGAGAGGAATTAAAAGTACGAACAAGGAAAATATTCCAGGGGCACTGGGTTTCCTACTTAATTTTATACTCAGAATTTGAAGCTTAATCTCCCTGACAAATCAGTGATGCTGTCAACTAACTGAAAGTATCATTCTAAAAGTAATAATAATCTCACACTTCTGAAATACCAAATTCACTGAAAATATTTCAAATACTAGTATTTTAAGCATATTTCTGGAGTCCCATCACAATTCTCATTAGAAAATGTTTAGTCAAATAACTTAATATTGCAAAGAAAGAATGCACTTGAAACCATATCATTGTGTAAATGTAAGACAAGGTTATTGTCTTAAAATGATGAATGCAACAAATTACAGTTCCTTTCCTGTTCGTCACGTGAATTATAATACTGATGCTATCATACCCTTTCAATATGGCGTTTCAAGTTCAAAGCCTTCTGTTACTGTTTGGTTTTAATTAATTTGTTAACATAGTTCTTTGAATAAAGGCATTTTTAAAAGAGTGACTTAGTAGACCAAGTTATCTGTAATGGGAAATTAAATTGACATTGACTTTGGAAAAACCATAGACTTTATCCTGGGTTTATGAATGGGGAAAAGGATGTTTTGGGGAAGTATTTTAAAGAAATTACTTGGGACAACAAGAAATAAGTGTGAAGAAGCAGAAGTTTAAAACAAAAAGATATCTCTTGGAAAATTTAAGAGTAGGAAAAGCAAGTAAAAATGATCTCAGAGTTGTTTTTGCATCTGAAAAGGAAGAAAATGTAGGATTGTAGATTTCTATTTATATAATAAGAGGAGGTAGACATGTTAATCTGGAGAGCCATTTTTTCACATATTAAAATCTAAAAGGAATTAACAGTGGAATTCTTTAAATAAGGGGTCCCGGATATTTGGTAGGCAAAAAATTCTATTGCAGTTTTACAAAAGATACATGATATTCAAATGGATGATTCTTTTTGGAGATGCTCTAGCAAAACCAAGACCAATGTAATTAACCTATAAATCAATGACAACATTTCTAACATTCCCCAGGCTAACCTACAGGACAGTGCCGTGGGTACAGTGTCGCAGAGAAAGCCTGAGAGGAAGGTCTAGCTACAACATCCTCAAATTTTCTTTTTAGAATGTCCTACAACTTAACTAAGTGTTAGGTTTGTTCCAGGTGGGAACATGAAAAGTACGTATGGGCCAGAATGCGGTTAATAGAAAACTGAGGTGGCCACGCACGGTGGCTCACACCTGTAATCCTAGCACTCTGGGAGGCCGAGGTGGGAGGATTGCTCGAGGTCAGGAGTTCAAGAGCAGCCTGAGCAAGAGTGAGACCCCATCTCTACTAAAAACATAGAAAGAAATTAGCTGGACATTTAAAAATATACATAGAAAAAATTAGTTGGGTGTGGTGGCACGTGTCTGTAGTGCCAGCTACTCGGGAGGCTGAGGCAGTAGGATTGCTTGAGCCCAGGAGTTTGAGGTTGCTGTGAGCTAGGCTGACGACATGGCACTCTAGCCTGGGCAACAGAGTGAGACTCTGTCTCAAAAAAAAAAAAATAAATAAAATAAAACTGAGGTTTGTGAATCAATAGCCACAGAAGTCTGTAGAGTCCCCGAAGGTTGTAACCTAACCTAACAGACAGCTGCAGCCAGAATTCCTATCCCCCCTGATAAGGATGGAACTACCCCCCTCCCTTATCTCTACAGGATGAGACTGACCCAGGGGTCCCAGAAATTGGTTGCTTAAAAATTTTTTTTTTATTGCAGTGGCTGTTCTGGCCCAGGTACTCACTCCCCACTGAGAAACCCTCTATAAAACGCAGGGCTTTTCCCTCCCTGCATCAGGGTGGGCACTTTTTCGTCTCCACCCATCTGCACCCAGATGCCCCAAATAAACAGTATTTTGCTACACACGAGGCTTCGTGTGTCTGTCTGTCTGTCTCTCTCTCTCTCTTTCTCGGCTCTGGACCTAACACTAAGCTTTTGCCAAGTGCTGAGCTTACTGTCAATTAATTCATGATTGATCTCTGATAAATGCCTAAAATATACATTCTCTAAAGTTGATTAATGCATGGTGAAAATGGCTCAGATAATTATGGGCAGGAAGCAAGTTTGTAGTTCTGTTATCAAAGTATTAATAAAAGAATTCATATGGCTATTCTCATCCAGACGAAAGGCCATCTCATTTTCCCACAAAGTTGGGCTGGAAAAGTGGACCAAAATTTGGCATGACTTAGATTTTTCTCAAAAACAACCTTTGAGTCTGTTCAAAAACATGAAGATTTCAGTTAAGATTTCAGGAGATTTGTGCACAGCAGATGAAAGAGTTGTTTTTGTTTTTGCCCGAAAAGGATTTAAGAAGAATGTCTCTAGTCAGCTCCTCAACCCTAAACGAATCTTTAATATGGACACAGAGATATCTGATTGCATAGATGACATTTTAATGGTGCCCCAGACTACGAGGAACCTACCCTATGTAAATGGGTTATGGGTAGCCCAGGGCTAAAATGAGCTATTTGGAAATTAACTCACTCCATCCTACTTTTCTCTCCCTTCCAAAAAAATGATGAAAAAAATAGATAAAATTTAAAAGCTGAAATAAAATCACAGTAAACTGTTCACTTTCCCATACATTTAATAATCTGATATGAGAATTCTTTCTCACATAGTTTAAGGTCTTTTGAATCATCATGAATATATCACTTTTATAGGCTTTAGATATTTGTCCTTCTCCATGGCGTGTGTGTGTGTGTGTGTGTGTGTGTGTGTGTGTTGATGTTTTAAAAACTGGAGAGTGGAACAGGACAGAAGCAGACAGAAGTGAATTAATGCAGTTGGTCCCATGTAATACTGAGCCTCCTCCTGCTTCAGATGAATACTGGTGGCTGACCTGGTGCCAGCCTGGTGTCCACATTGGAGACCGCACTGGACAACTCTTTCCTACCTCACCCTTTATAACCAGGCATGCATTACTAGATGCCTAGGGTTAAGTGCACACACTGAAGCTACAAAACACAGTCACACTCACTGGCCAAAACATGGTAGTCATTCATTATTTTTTCAATGAATAGATTAACTACTATATACAAGATACTTTGCTAGGCTCTCAGCATATATAAAGACAAAGTTCCTATTCTGAAGGAGCCCACAGCCTAATGCACTGTTCTCAAGCCTGCTTTCACACTGGAATTACTCAAGGAGCGAAACAAACAAACAACAATAAACCCATGCCCAGGAGCTCAGCCCAAGAGATTCCTTTTTTTTTTTTTTTTTTTTTAAAGAATGCCTTATTTACCATCATCAGCCCATCAGCCCTAGAGATTGTGGTTTAATTGGTCTGGAGTAGAGTCTGGATATCATCATTTTAGTATTAATATTTTTTAAAAGTTCCTGGCATGATTCTAATGTACAGCCAAGGTTGAGAACTATTGTCCTAGAGGAGTGAAAGAGATCAGTTAGGAAGCAAATATAAGTGCAGTTTTCTAAATCAGCCAGTTGAACTTATCTTTAAAAGTCAGCCTGGTAGGGAACCTGCAGCCTTAAGGCCACATGTGGCCCTCCAGATCCCCAAGTGCAGCCCCTCGACCCAATCCAAACTTCACAGGACAAATCCCTTTATTAAAAGATTTGTTCTGTAAAATTTGGATTCAGTCAAAAGGTGGCACTCAAGGATCCAGAAGGCCACATGTGGTCCCAAAGCCGCAGGTTCCCCACCCCCTTGGTTAGGAGGTTGCCCACTCATTCCTGACTCATTGTTCCTCCTAGTACTGCATTCTGCTAACCTGCCTTGCTACTCATGAGCAAGTCCTAACTTCCTGTTACCCACTTCCTGCTTGGGACTCTGACAGGTGTTGGGGTTCTGCAGCTCATCACCTGGGATGAATATCTGCAGCCTGTGTGGCCAGCTATTTCTTGCCCTCTAGATCACCTGCCACGCCTTGGCAGGCCTCTCTTGTCTTCCATCTGATCTTACCTGGCCTCCACCTTCCACCCCAGGCCTGATACAATCAACCATAGATACTGTTTTTAAATTACCAAACACCAAGAAGAGAACATCCTTTTATGTACCAACAAATCTATATTAAATACTTTCAGCCTATTCTTTTCATAGGCTTCTTTAGCTAACGAATTTCTTGGTAAAGCACAACACATTTAGACAATTATCTAGATCCTCATTACCGGCACACTTAGACTTTGTAGCAGTGGCTGGGCTCTATCTACTTGCATATTATTTGACTTCAAAGCGACACCAGTGATCCTAGCAACCCCAGTGGATTAGGTTAACTTTTAACTAGAATTCCAATTACACTTAAAGTATCATGTTAGATGTATTTGTGGTTTTCTGTTACATGATAAGCTTTATTTTCCATCAGAAATTTTAATAATGCATCCCCAAAGAAGTTGTTCTTCTGAAACAACAAGTTTCACAACCCAAATCTTGAACTTGATAACATCTCCCCTCTGCCCTATCTATTCTAACATAAAATAAATACGTGGGTAAAAGTAACATATTGATATTTAACAAGATGAATAAATACAATTTTAGACTACATAGAAGTTTTTACAGGGACTTATACGATCTCAAAACCTAGTTTATAGCCTGTTGAGCTATGGGGAATATTTTATGAACATCTATCCTAGCTCTTATCATCCCATGCTGCAAACTCTGGCTTTTCAACTAGATTGTAAGCCCAGCGTGCAGGGACCAAATGGCACCCGGCACCCTGAGCTCAAGAACTACATGTGGCAAGAATGAATGTGCCTGTTGCATGGAACACAAATCCAAATGTCACCGGGATCTTGGTCCTTCATAGGGAAGCATTTTGACTTCCCAGGATTCCTTCCTAGGCCCTGAGTGAGTGGTTCACGGATGGGTTAATAAGATGCTCCTCAGTGTGTCAATGTCTGCTGCTGTGTGGTTTATAGTTATATCCTGGGAATAGAATGGCCACAAAAATGACGTGTGATGCCTTATTCTAAGTCCGTGAAACAAAACTCTGACCCAGGAGATCACCAGAAGATCCTTTTCTGGTGGCAAAATTTCCCTAGTGATGGTTCTGTTATTGTCAAGCCTGGACATCTGTCATTCTGAGGCTACAGATGAGAAAATAAGAAATTGATTTAAGCTTTCTTCAGTCAATCAGATTTGGAATCCATGGCTTAGAGGGTGCTTTTGATTTGCTCATGCCTAGATTAAGAGTTTGCTTGTGTACCAATCTAAATATTGTTCTTAGGAGGATATTACAGATTCTGCACTTGGTTCCTCAGGATGCCCCTTTGAAACCCTTAATATCCATACAGTTGTCAACTGAAGAGTCTGGTTTCTATAGGAATGTGTGTCCTGGTGTCTTTGTGTGTTACTTTTTGCCTCTGTATACATTCCTAGCATTTTTTATTTTCTCATTAAATTTTGCAAAGCTTTGCTATATGAAGTGCAATACTCTCTCCAGACACCTACCACACTTTTGCTTAAGAAGATCACTTCAGTTGGACACATGTCTAGAGAGTAGTTATAAGAATAGCTGAAAACACTTTATAAAGAAATAGAATGGGCCGGGTGCGGTGGCTCACGCCAGTAATCCTAGCACTCTGGGAGGCTGAGGCGGGAGGATTGCTTGAGCTCAGGAGTTTGAGAACAGCCTGAGCAAGAGTGAGACCCCATCTTTACTAAAAATAGAAAAAATTAGTTGGGTGTGGTGGCACGTGTCTGTAGTGCCAGCTACTTGGGAGGCTGAGGCAGGAGGATTGCTTGAGCCCAGGAGTTTGAGATTGCTGTGAGCTAGGCTGACGCCATGGCACTGTAGCCCGAGTGACAGAATGAGATTCTGTTTCAAAAAATAAAATAAAATAAAAATAGAATGAAAGGAGCTGATATTTCCCCAAAGGGTACATTTTATATACTTTTCAAGTAACTAATAGGGAAAGCAGAGTTTTCTATGTTTATGTTTCTTTCCCATCAGGAAAAAAATATTATATTATGAAAAAAATATTACATTATGTATCTGCTCTTTGTTTATTTCAGTCTGAAAACAGGGACAGATGAAAGCAAAAGGGCTTGGACTAGAATGAATATAAACTTGAAATAATTGGGTGATTTTTTTATCATCTTTCATTTCCACTATTTTATGTAACTTTAGTGAACTGAAATATATGATAACTTTGAAAAATGATACAGGTTAAATAAAAGAAATTATTATGTAATTATGTGAAACTATTTGGGCAATGAACACTGTAAACTTTGTTCTCATAATAAAGGAAAAGATTGTCTTCTCTGGTCCAATTGTGGCATCTCTTGCAGTTGGGAAGTGACGGCTGCCTCAACTGTATGGACTATTCAGTTGGGAGCTGTTGGTTTAACCCAGGGGTCAGCAAACTATGGTCTGTGGGCTAAAGCTGGCCCATTGCCTCTTATTGTATGGCCCGCAGGCTAAGAATGGTTTTCACATTTTTAAACAGTTGAAAAAAATCAAAAGAAGATTAATATTTCAAGACATGGGGTAATTATACAAGATTGAGCTTTTATAATGTGTATAATGCCTCCTATTACATAATGCATATAACACACATGATAAAGCTTTATTAGAACACAATCATGCTCATTAGTTTATGTGTCCTTTATGGCTTCTTTCATGCCATAGCAGAGTTGAGAAGTTGTGACAGAGGCCATATGGCCATAGAGTAGAAAATATTTACTATCTGGCCCTTCACAGAAAAAGTTTGCTGACCTCCGTCTTGAGGTAATAGCTATAATTACATAAATCCTACTTTCGTTTAAGGTCTGTGCCTGCACACTGGACTGTTCCAGCTCTGCCTATGATTGGGAAAATATTCTCGTGACATTTAATCAATGGCTAAGGGATAATAGAAACGATGTCCCAGGAATGTGGCCGGATGTAGTGGCTCACGCCTGTAATCCTAGCACTCTGGGAGGCCGAGGCAGGAGGATTGCTTGAGCTCAGGAGTTCAAGACCAACCTGAGCAAGAGCAAGACCCCGCGTCTACAGAAAACAGAAAAATTAGCTGGATGTTGTGGTGAATTCCTTCCAGTCCCAGCTACTCAGGAGGCTGAGGTAAGAGGATTGATCACTTGAGCCCAGGAGTTTGATGTTGCAGTGGGCTATGATGATGCCACTGCACTCTACCCAGGCAACATAGCAAGACTCTGTCTCAAAAAAATAATAAAATAAAATAAAATTGTAAAAGAAAAGAAACAATATCCCAGGAATGTATGCTTGAAACAGTTGGTCCAGGAAGCATAACTTGATCAAGAACTTCCCTGTTTTTAGGTCTGAATCAGAATAGCCCCCGGACCACTTCAAACCTGGCTCATCCCTGTCCTGTGATGGGATTAATGATTGTCATGTCCTAAGGTCATTACTTACCAATTATATTCGCATAGCACATGTTGACGATTTTGAAAATTAGGAAAACTACAGAAAGTTAGGTTGAACATTACTTCGGTATCTTACACAGACGAGATTAATTTTAACGAAAAAGTAAAAGCCCACCTGGATGGGTCTCTGCCACAACAGGGCCAGCGAGGTCAGATGGCTTCCCGACTCCTGCCTGGTTTATGGCTCGAACGCGGAATACGTAGCTGGCACCCTCCTTCAGACCTCGCACCTGGAAGAAGCAGGTATAGAAACAATGGGCAATTTATGTCATTTAAACAGATGTGCTCTTCCTCTATAACAATGATTTAGTCACCTAGCACCAAGGGTGCAGGACTTGTGTTCTAGACCTGATTTTGTCAAAGACTCAGAGGTGACTTTAGTTTTAGACTTTTGTCTCTCTAGACCACTGTAAGTAGACAAGGAGTTTCCAAGATCCATTTCAACTCTGATGTTCTTTCCTTTTCATATAATTTAATGGTTATCAACGTCAGAAACAGAGACTAATGTATATATCCTTTAAACGAGTTAGCCACCTTATTCTTTGGTCAAAAAGACAAAATAGGCTTGGTGCACTGGCTCACACCTGTAATCCCAGCACTCTGGGAAGCCAAAGGGGGAGGATGGCTTGAGATCAGGAGTTTGAAACAAGCCTGACCAACATTGAGACTCATCTCTACAAAAAATAGAAAAATTAGCCCGGTGTGGTTGCATGTGCCTGTAGTCCCAGCTACTCAGGAGGCTGAGGTGGTAGGATCCCTTGAGCTCAGGAGTTTGAGGTTGATGTGAGTTATGATGATGCCAATGCACTCTAGGCCGGGGGACACAGCAAGACACTGTCTCAAAAAAAAAAAGAAAAAATACAAAGTGCTCACTATAGCATATATGTTGCCTTTCCTCCCAGCCCCTGATCATTTTGAGACATTCCATGAATAATTTCAGACAAAATTCTTGGCAAGAGAGAATTAAAAGCATGGATCAAGAACATTTTCCATTTGCTTAAAAGCATTTAAAGCACTAGAAAAAAAAAATTATCCCTGTAAATTTAATAAAGGTGTCTCTCACTAAACAGACATGAAATTAAAATAATTGTGAATTTAAGTAACTGATGAGTAATCCGAGTGTATTAAAATTCTAAATACTCAAGTTGTTAATAATCAAGATGTTTGCTGCAAACCCAATACATGTGTGCCTCTAAGCATCACAAAGAGTTGTTAAAAAAAAAATTTATAATCTATTTTTGTATAGCAGTCCCACTCATAGTTTTTGTAACTTTCTTTGGGCTCTGCATACTCTCATCTTATCAATACTGTTAATATTTTATTGCAAATTATCTTTTTATTTTTAAAACATGTGAGTTTTAAAAGCCATATTCTATTTTAAGAAGGAATTTGTTGGCTGGGCTCGGTGGCTCATGCCTGTAATCCTCACATTCTGTGAGGCCAAGGCAGGAGGATTGCTTGAGGTCAGGAGTTCGAGACCAGCCTGAACCAGAGTGAGATCCTGTCTCCACTAAAAAAAGAAATAGAAAAAATTAGTCAGGTGTGGTGGTGCACAAAGAAGATCGCTTGAGCCCAGAAGTTTGAGATTGTAGTGAGCTATGATAATGCAACTGCACTCTGGCCAGGGTGACAGAGCAAGACTCTGTCTCAAAAAAAAGGAATTTGTTACATACATAGGGCATAATTTTGTATGCCTAAAACGTATGATGGAAATCAATATCAAAAATGTGATTTTGGCCGGGCGCGGTGGCTCACGCCTGTAATCCTAGCACTCTGGGAGGCCGAGGTGGGCGGATCGTTTGAGCTCAGGAGTTCGAGACCAGCCTGAGCAAGAGCGAGACCCCATCTCTACTAAAAATAGAAAGAAATTATATGGACAGCTAAAAATATATATAGAAAAAAAAATTAGCCGGGCATGGTGGTGCATGCCTGTAGTCCCAGCTACTCGGGAGGCTGAGACAGAAGAATTGCTTGAGCTCAGGAGTTTGAGGTTGCTGTGAGCTAGGCTGACGCCACGGCACTCACTCTAGCCTGGGCAACAGAGTGAGACTCTGTCTCAAAAAAAAAAAAAAAAAAAAAAGTGATTTAAATCAAACAATGCTAGAATAAATTTATTTAATTAAGTGAAGCGTTTGTGACCATGTATTTAAATGAGCTATGCATTAAATTGTTATGTTTTTAATCTAATTATTTAATTGTATTGTGTTTATGACAATAGAATGTCACTATCTTTATAGTGATAGCTTTCCCTAGAGCTTAATGGATTTTTGAAATGGATTTTAATCTGTAAATGAACTTGAATTTAGGCACAAGCTAAATGCATAGATTTTTGATATATTTAAATTCTATGCTTAGAAATAATGCCAGGAAACGGTGGCTTTCCAGAAAGAAACAGAAATATTTCCTTATTGTGATAAAAATAGACCAATAGCCAGGTGCCTGACACATCTGCACCTGCCACTTAGGTAACGTGTGGCTGTGAGTCAGACTGCAACGCGTGCAGGAAGTGTATTCTTATTCTAGAGTCCAGTCGCCGGGATGACAGGAGCACCACTCCACTCCTCCATCACCATGGGGGCAATGACCACTGGTCGCAACAGCATCACAAATACGCAATCTAGATAACTGATCTGTTTTCCTTTTCTTGGATTTTTTTCCTTCCCTATAATTGCTGAAGGAACTGCATTCCTTTGCCTCCTCCACCCAGGTCCCCTATCCCTTCCAATTACTCCCTTCTCACCACCTTGTCTCATTGGGTTGTAATTACCAATAAAAAAGGAAAATTAGGAAGTGTGAACTATGTTTGGTTAAATTCTTTTGGTTGAAAGTAATGCATCTTTCACTCTTTCTGGGAACGCCTAGTCACCAGATGCTGGAATGAATGCGGGTGCTTCCAGCAGAAACCAGTTAGCCCATTATGTTCCAGCTGCAACTGTGGTAAAGGCCATTTGTGGAGCTCTATCTCCTGTCCTCACTGAAGTTTATCATAGTATATTTCCTAATAGGTAAATTTTTTTCTGTTATACGCTTGAACATTTTTTGGGTAAAAAACATTCAGAAGAATGCATATATGCCAAAATGGTTATGGGAATTGGAGGACATTTTTACTTTCTTCTTTATGCTTTTATTGTTTGAACTTTTCATCAGAGCATGTGTTAGTTTTATAATCAGAAAAAATCAAAAATTCTATTCTTACTTTAAAAGCTGTTGATATACAAGAAGACCATTCATTTCCTTATGGAAGTTCACTTCTAGGTTTGTTAGGTATATACAACCTCAGTCTCTCTCTCTCTCTCTCCTCCCTAAATTTGCCTTTCTTCTTTTTCTTTTCCTACATGAGTGACATTAGCCACTCTTTGATGTGTTTAAACTCTGTTATTTTTCTGGGTTGTTGGTCTCCTTTGCTTGGCTTCTCACCTTGTTTGTGTCACCTAAGTCAGGTCCAACCTCAGGCTCTTGGCATCCTGTGTGGTGGCAGATTGAGGACTTGGAAATCTTCATCCCACATACACCCAACACCACCATCCAGGATGTTTCCAATCTTTATTTTACACTGTTCTTTGGGGTTTTTTTTGAATCTAGAGGCCTCTGAACTCATCTGGACAATCAAATGGCATCCTAGGCTCCAATCCTTCCCTGACTTTTTCTCCTCCTCATAGAAAAGATGACCTTTCTTATTTCTTCAGAATTTTGTAAGGGTCTGGAGGTCTGATTGGCATATTCTAAGTTGAGCTAATGGCATGTGCTGTGTAATGATCTGTGGATCATCTCTCCTGGAGGATATATTTAAATTGTTTATAGCGACTATAAATGCCTTAACCTCAGAGAGTGGCTGACAGATGTCATGGAGCGATCTTTTAGACCAGGTATATTTTGAATATCTTCCAAGGCCCACCCTATTCTGCCATCAGACAGGGCTGTGGGAATGCAGTGTGCAAATTTCTGAATGACTGTGGTGAAATCACACTTCATTCTAAGTAATAAGTAATAGGATCATATTCCCCGTGGTTTTTGAGGCCCTAGTGTGGATTCGGGGTCTCCAGGTGCCATTGCTAACAATAGGAGAAAACATTCTTTTGAAATTTCCATTTGGTACAAGTGAGAGATTCAGTGGCTATAGCAGAACAGTCTTTGGTAGACAGAGCTGGGAACCGGGTCAGTTAGCACACCCTAGAGGAATCTGGAAGGCAATGACACAGATAACAATGAGGACAAAGGCTGAGAGTTGAGCGAACCCATTCCACTAACGTGAGCACAAGCTGGAGCAGGTGAAGTGACACAGGGCATGACTCGACAGAATCAGCAGTTACAGGATTACTGGAGTGAACGCTGTAAAAAGAGCGCCCTCAAAAATAATCAGAGATATGAATAAAAAAGTCACCTTTTGAGGATGGTAAACAGTAATGTTTTAAGACTGAGTAACAAAAATGTGAGGTGGGTAAGTTGCAGCAAGGAGGGAAGAGCTGCAGGGTGTTTTTCAAAGCCAGGCTGAGGAATTCAGGTTAAATATAAGCAAACTGTTTCAAGCCTCAGAAACTCAGAGACTTTCTCCAATCCCAACCACTATCAAATGGAATCTTACTGGAAGCCCAAATATGAAACAGACCAAAGCATAGATATTACGTTTTATCTTGCTAACTTTAAAGTTAATATGATTGATTCAGCACTTTTCCCTTTTAAAGGAAAAAAGGGTATTGCAAAACCACGAGCACCGTCTTACCTTCAGGTATATGTTTTTAATAGCTGCCTTGTTGAGTCCTCGCCACTGGTCATCTTTGGCACTGGCCTCCTTCATGTCCACGAAATAACCAGTGACTGGAGTCCGCCCAGAGTGGACTGGAGGTTTCCAGTGGAGAACCAGAGAGTCTTTCCTGACTTCACTATACTTGAGACCTTGTGGTGGTCCTGAGACAGGGAGAAGCCAGTGAATTATGAAAAAACAGAAATCATAATGTAGATTAGAAAACTCAAGTATGTATAATTTAGAACCACATTTAAAGTTTGAAGGCTGAATCTCATACTGGTGTCTTTTTTTTTTTTTAAATCTAGCATGCCCATGTAAATAGGTATTCTGTGGTCTTTTCATATCAAGTTTCCACACTGCTCTACATCAGCCTAAGTCCCTTCATGGACACAAGCGGGGAAGGCCACCTCAAGGTGTCTCTCTGAGGCTGGATCAAAGTTTGCCTTATGTTGTCCTCAGGCTTGTGTTAGTTGTAAGGACCTTTTATCAGAACAGTTTGAGCTAGTTGCAGATTCAGTTCAGACTATTTTTGAGTGATAATCTAAAAATTCCCCTCAATCTCAAACAGTATGAAGAAAGCAACTCTATTTGATGGCATATGACTATAGACAGTATTTAATAATAGTCCTTTTGAAGGAAAAAGAAATAACTCCTAATTAGAGGGAAATCTTTCCCCTAAAGTACATATCCCACAAATGGGTAAAAACAAATGACAGCTAACGGTTTACAAAAAACTTTAATCAAAATAAATATAATCAACCCCATAGAACCTGAATCAGTGCCAGATACTTCCAAGTATTTTTACATTCATTTATCTCATTTATTCTTAAGACAATTAACAGAAAGCTCAGAGAAGCCAAGTAATTTGATAACCCTCTGAAAGGAGAAAGCCAGAATGTGCCCCGTATGAATGTCTTCGCATTATCAGAAGAGTCCACACTACTAAGCGATTGCTCCTATCTTGGCATGACCACCAGCCGCTATGAAGGTAACATATTTATTTTCTTTTTCCCTCTCCCCCCCCCTTTTTTTTTTAAATAACAACTGACTTGTAAACAGCCAGTCAAAAATCACCCAAAGTGACTCACAGTGGCCTAAAAGCCAACTTGTACAAGCACAGACTCTATCATGCCATGCTTTGGTGTTTTGCAATTGATAGTTCAATATTTGTTTGGCCCTTTACCTTGGATTATCAGTTACAAATATGCGTCATTCTTGTCTTCCAACATCTGGGATGAAAACATATTTAAATATTAACACCAAATACCTCATACTAGTGTGGCATGTTCTATTTTGCAAAGGCCCTTTATGACCTAGATCTTGTGTCATCCTTAGAACCTGGCGAGGCAACCAAACAGGGACACTATCCCTACTTTACAGAGGAGGGACTATATCTGCTGTTGCCTAGCATCTGTAGTCTAGGGGGAAAAAAGGCCCAATTTCCAATCTTAATTCTGCCACTTGCTACTTCTGTAACCTTACATATATTATTTAACCTGAGTCTCGGTGTTTTCATCTGTCAAACTTAAGGATGGCAAAACATTCTTACTGCTCTCTCCTTTAAGAGCTTTCTTTCTGTAAGACTTGCCCGACACCACTCAGGGAGCCAAGGATGGGTCCGAGAAGCCAGGCTGTCGGGAGGGTGGAGGACTGCCCCCCTTCGTTTCTTCTACGAGTCAAGAGTGCTCACCCGACAACATTTTTGGTCAACTCCATCACTTTCTATTGAAACATTTTCTACAGGCCTGCTCAGAATTTCTTAGTCTCTGGTCACTCACATTTCACCTTATTCAGGAATTGCAAGAATTTGGAAACAGATCCACTTTTGTGCCAGTGGCAGAAAGAACTTAGGAAATATCCACTGGCTTCAAGGAGGTGCAAGGAAAGGCAGCGTGTTTGCCTCTTCATATTTGCTGAAGTTGAATGAGCACTTGAACTTCTCTTGAGTTTCATTTATAATCTTTTTATTCACACTGTACAGAGAAGTGATGCCGATGGGAGCTCACTTAGTGAAGGCAGCATGCTCACTCTTAAGGGCACGGGGTTTCAAACAGAGGAAATGGGGAACTGGGGCAGGGGTGCTGCCCACTAGGGGTCCCCAGTGTGGCCTGGGGCTCTAACGTGGTCAATGGTGGTGTGATACCAGTTGTTAAATACGTTGAACATCAAACCCAGATGGGAGCATTTAGTCATCCTGTGGCACTCAAAGTACTTGGATCTCTGAAGTCAGTACCACTGGAAGCAAAATAAAATAATCCACCAAATACATTAATATTGCTAGTTTAAATCTTAATGGCTTAGTAAATTTGTTTATATTCAATTTTTAAGTATGTTTGGTTTTATAGCTCTATAAAAGTTCTAAGCATAGGTTGGTTTTTCTACGTACTTCCGATTTTCTTCCCTGCCTACCCAACCACCCCCATGACAAACTCCAAAGGAAATTATTTGCCCAGTTCGTGATCTTTCTTGTGATTCAGAGTTTGGGAAATGTAGAGAGAGAGAGAGAGAGAGAGAGAGAGGATTGGAGAAGTGGAGAGAGGCGAGTAAGGGAAGCCAGCCTTAAGTTCTAGCCAGGCATGTGAAATCCATATACAAAGTACGGTAAAGAGCTGGGAGAGAGGCTGGAGGAGAGAGATGCCAAGGAGGCTGGGTTTTGAGAGAGATTTTGGGGAGCTGATAAACGAGAGGCTTCCAAGCAGTGGGAGAATGCATGAGAACTAGGGAGTGCAGGAAATTTTTGAGAAATTTTGCCGTGGGATATGAATTGGATGCCCTTTAAAAAGCAAAAGCAAAGATCAGAATTCCTTTTAAATGCTCATTTGCACTCAAACTGTGTGCTTTTGCCAATCCTACTCTGTGCAAATGCTGAGCTATGGGGGCTCTAGGATTTATTTGGAACACAAGCATAAGGAATTTATGCTTGGTTTTACATTGCTACCTATTATTTAATGTTGTCATAAAAATATTTTAGGTAAACATGAGGCACCAAAAGAATTCTTTTCCCTTAAATGTTAACTATAAAATACTTTAATTTAGTTCCAAGTTAGAGGTGCTGTTGGAAGAAACTCCAAGCTGCAGCGATGGGACATGATGTCCCCATTTACCTGGGACAGCAATGGTCCACTCTTCACACTTGAAGCACTCGCTCACTGCTGAGGGCACACCCAGCCCAGCGATGTTCATGGCTGCCACTTGGAACTGATACACCATGTTTTCCTTCAGGTCGCTAATCTGCAACATTGACAACATCACAGACAGTGAATGTTTCAGGTTTGTTTTTTTCTAGTTGTTCAACATTTTATTTACCCTCTGTGTCAGACACACCCACAGGTGACCCTCAGTGAGTCACACTCTTCTGTAATCTCCTCCTGGGTGTGGGTGAAACCATGATCTGCTTGTAGCCAATAGAATACGGCAAAGGTATTGGAATATCAGTCTTGTGATTGTTTTTTTTGGTTGTTGTTTCTTTGTTTGTTTTTTTGGTGCTGTGACTCAGATTGGAACCCAGTTGCTGCGGACACATCAGTCTTGTGATTGTATCACGTCATATGGCAAAGGAGAAGGAACATTACAGATACAACTAAGATCTCCAATCAGCTGGTTTGGGGTTAATTAAAAGGGAAACTACCCAGGATAGGCCTGACTTAATCAGGTTAAGAACTCTTAAAATGGGGTTTGGACCCTCCCTGAGAGAAACATTGCCCCGATGGCCTTGAAGAAGCAAATGCCATTGCTTCTAAACTGCCTAGCCACTCCCATTTGGAGAAGGGTGGCGTCTAGAAGTTGAGGCCTCAGCCCTACAGCTACAAGGAACCAAATTCTGTCAACAACCTGAATGAGCTTGGAAGAGGAACTCAAACTCCAGGTGAGAATGCGGCTCAGCTGACACCTAGATTGTGAGCAGAGGACCCAGCTACGTCATGCCCAGGCTCCAGACTCATGGACACTATGACATAACAAATGCGAGTCATTTTAAGCCACAAAATTTGTAGTAATTTGTTATGCAGCAATAAAAAGCTAATGCATGTACAGATGAACATCAAATGAGTTCTAAGCTAGGAATCAAAATATTCAAATTCTTGTAATGTGTCTGTTCTTTACCGAGTGGCCTGAGTGATATCTCATAACATCACTTCTAAATATATAAAGCGACATTTTAAATGAGTGAATTTTATGATATATGAATCGTATCTTAATAAAGTGAGATTATCCTGCAATTTTCTTTTCCTGTACTGTCCTTGTCAGCTATTGGTACCAAATCAATTTTAATCTCAGGATAATCTTACTCATGAACATAGAAGCAGAAATCTACATGATAGCTAGCAAAAAAAAAAAAAAAATCCAGGAATATGTAAACAGAGTGTACATAATGTCCAAGTTGAGTTTATCCCAGGAATGCAAAGTTGTCTTAACATTAGACAATTACCAGAATATACCAAATTAAAATTAAAGGGAAAAATCATATGATCATCTCAATAGACTCAGGAAAAAAAATTGATAATTTTAATAAACTCTTGACAAACTGGGAATAGAAGGAAACTTCCTTTAACTGATGATAGATGTCTATAAAACACCTATAACAAACATAATACAGTACTTAATGGTGAAATGTTGGAAGTTTTTTCTTTTAGATAAGAATCAAGTTTAGAATAACCAACATTACATCTTTTATTCAACATTATGCTAAAGACTCTGGGTAGAAAATAAGGCAAGAAAATGAAGTAAAAGATATAAAATTTGGAAATGAAGAAGTAAACTATCATTGCACATAATATGACTATATAGAGAGATAATCTAAAAAAACTTATAGGTAACATTAAAATTGTAAGAAAATTAAGCAAAAATTGACACATAATAATTATATGCCAAATCAATATATAAAAATTAGTTATATTTCTCTTTACTAGCAATAAAAAACTGATATAAAAATACAATTTACCACACTGAAGATATATAGTATCTACAAATAAATAACAAATGATATGCAAACCTATATAAAACTTTGATGATAGACTTTAAAGAAGGCCAAAATAAACGGAGAGAAATATCATGTTCTTGGGTTAGAAGATTCACTATTTTAAAATATCAATTATTCCTCAATTTATTTATAGATTCAATGTAATCCCAATCAGAATTCTAATGGTTTTTTGTTTTAATTTTTTTTATTGTTGTGTTTTCTTTTGATTTGTCTTGTTTTTTGGTAGAACTTGATAAACTAATTCTACAATGTATATCAAAATGCAAAGGACTATGAATAGCCCTGAAAAAAGAATAATAAACTGGGATAACTTGATCTACCAGTTATCAAATTTACTATAAAACTATCATATTTAAATCAGTGGTAGACAGACCAGTGGAACAGCATAGAGAGCACAGAAACAGACTCAAGCATATTCAGAAACTTGATATACGATACAGCTAGCCTGGCAGAACAGTACAAAAAGGACAAACTTTTCAATAGATGATGCTGACACAACTATGTCTCCATTGGGGAGGGAAATTAATTTTGACCCGTACCTTACAGCATATACAAAATATAAAGGTGATTTCAATAGTCAAACATAAGTGACAAAACTGTAAAGCTTTTAGAATATAATCTACTCAATAACTCCATGATCTTGAAATAGAGAAGGCATTTCTTAAAAAAGGCACAAAAATCACTAATGACAAGGCAGATGTCGGTAAATCTGACTACAATAAATTTGATGTTAAAATGAACAGGGTCACCATAAAGGAGTGGAAAAACAAGCTGCTAAGTGGGAGAAGATATTAACAATTTACAGAGCCACAAAGGATTTATATTCCTAACACAGAAAGAACTTTGCAAGTCGATCAGAAACCCATTAGAAAAATGGGCAAAAAACTTGAACAGGCATGTTATGAAAGAGGATCTCAAAATGGACTATATAAACAGGAAAAGATTCAAACTAATTTGACACCCAGATTGTCAAATTGGAAATGTGTGAATATCCTAAGGGTTGGCAAGGATGTGGAGCAATGGGAATTCTCTTACTCTTCACAAAATAGTATAGAATTTTCTAGTAAAGTGGAAGATAAACAGACCCTCTGACCCAGCAATTATATTTTTAGGTAAAAACTTAGAGAAACTTGTTTGCTTATGTACCAGCAGATGCATACAAAAATGTTCATAGCTACATTGTTTGATGTAGCTAAAAATGCAAAAATACCCAAGTAGAAATCAATAATTTGTGATATGGCTACATAATGGAATACCACACAGTAATGAGCAGGGACTCTGGGAGTGTTGGGAAGTGGGACCTTGGGCCTAGCTGGTGATGCTCTAAAGAAGGAAGTCATCAACTAAGGCTACAGTGAGACCCCTCAGGTGCCCTGACGTGGCCAAGCAGTGGAGGCCCCTGTGTAGAAGGGAACACATGAAAAGCACCTCTTTGTGACCATCAGAGTCACTATCACAGGAGGCACTTTGCACGTGGAGAGATGTTCCTGGCCATCAAGGCTACGCCCCTATATCCTCTGTAATTTGAGCATTGCCTATTAAAAATCCAGAGTCATTGGATGCTGGGACTCTTCAAACTAGTAGCATATTGGTTACAGATACTTTGAAAGACATTAGTTTTCACAGTAAGTACACATTTTATAGTAAATATTCTAAGAAATTACTATGCTTTTGTATATGAATCAGAAAACATTATTATTATTATTATTTTTTGAGATAGTCTCGCTCTATCACCCGCGCTAGAGCACTGTGGCATCAGCCTGGCTCACAGCAACCTCAGATTCCTGGGATCAAGGGGCTCAAGAGATCCTCCTGCCTCAGCCTCCCAAGTAGCTGGGACTACAGGAGCACACCACCACGCCCAGCTAATTTTTTTCTATTTTTAGTAGAGACAGGGTCTCACTGTTGCTCAGGCTGGTCTGGAACTCCTGAGCTAAAGCGATCCTCCCACCTCGGCCTCCCAGAGTGCTAGCATTATAGATAGGCGTGAGCCCCCGCGCCGGGCCAAAATACATAAATTTTGCTTTGTTAGCCAAACTACTTGTATTTAGCACAAAAGTCATGCCATTGCAAACAATGAACACTGGAGAGACAATATGAATCCTTTACAAGGTGTGGGTGTGCACATGCGTGAGCAGCAAGCGTATCCTTGTGCACAGGACATGCCATACTACAGAAAGTCACACTCTCACCTTGTATGCCTCATCGCTGACAGCCTTGATGTTGGCTTCTCTCCATTTTCCTGGCACCCCACCAATTACCTCTCGATAGTTCACATAATAGCCAGTAATTTCTGCCCCTCCGGTGTTATCTGGTTGCTTCCATCCAAGAACCATTGAATCACGACAACTTTCAAGACAAGTGATACCGTAGGGTGGAGACGGTGCCGCTGTTGCAATAGGAATAGCTCGTGAGTAGACAGAAATGCATTTATGACTCCATATGTAAATTTGTGTATTGGTGCCACATATGAGGGCACGAGCTCTTGCAGTATAAAACTAAAATGTTAGGCTGATCAGTTAGCATCCGACTTGGTGTATGAGGAAAAGAATGGACACACAATAAAAAGTGCACTTCAGTTGTAATTCCAAAGATAAAAAGAACCTGTCCCAACACAATGGTACAATATCCTGAAAAAAAGATTCCTTTTCCCATAAGAATAAGTATTTTTTGAAGTATGTATTTTTGCTTCTTTATGTGGTTTTGTTTTTATTTGTTCCCTGAAAAAAATGGAATGTGTATATCAATTCCTGCCTCAATTTGCTCATTTAGAATTTCCATATATTTCCAAATGGCTAGCATGTCACCATTCAGGCACACTTACCCTTGTGAAAATTTACAGCTATTCAGGTTCTGTCTACACACAGGAAAAATCTTATTCTGGAGCTCACCTTAATGCTACCTTCAAAAAACATTTTTAAAAAACAGGCACAATCTGCCATGTGACTTTCTCTTAGTACATAATACTTTTTGTTGCATTAGTTTTAACCTGATGTTGGAAAATTATTCATGTAGCACAAAATACTATACAGCTGTCATTGTGTTTATTAGTGCTTACCCAGAAAAATATTTGGAAAATATTTCAAAAGTTGTCCTTCATTTATGTGGCTTTGCTGATCAACTTTTCACTCAACTACTGAAATTATAGTTTTCAATGAAGAGAAGGTGGGTTGATGGAAAGAAATCCATTTAGATATGCAATAACATCAAAAATAATTTTCTGGATTATTTGGATTATAGGAGATAAAGGGAAATATCTTATTCTTATTCAAAAAGATTCTCAGAACAATGAAGACTTTTAAAATAAAATACGTTTGTTTCTCTCTTCCCCACTCACCAACCTCCTTTATTCTTTACATTTTAAAAAGCTTTCTGTCTCTCCCTCCCATCTCAATTTCAGAGCACTGTTGAATATAAAGTCTCAAATAAATATCCCCTCTCATTTAGGTTGAAGGGACAAATAAAGGTGTCAAAAAATAGTTTACAAAAGTTGGGGTAGGGTAGAGATAAGGAATGAATGAGAGGCATTTAAAAATTTATCAGCATATGCTCATCATTTCCTTTTTATTTGGTAAGAAAAACCATTGTGTCCTAGAATTTATAAGCCACAGATACCAGAAATCTTAATCAGATCATTCTTGGCTTACTGGTAAATGGCCTTAAATAAATCACTGCTGGGAATGTTGATCCTGTATCATAGGGTATCTGTGATTATAATACCAGGTTAAATAAACTCTCCGTAGTTATCACTATCACTATCAAAGAGAGTTATTTTTAACTATTTAAATTAAATGCAAATAATCACTTGAAAAACCTGAGGATGAACAACAAAAATTAAAAACTATGACCCTGGTAATATGTCACTTCTTTGTGAAATCTTTTTCCTCTCCATGTACTGAACTTGAATATTTCAAAGGACCTCACACAGGCAAGGATAACCAATTCCTTCCTGCTCTTTTGTCTAATCCTCTTGGCAAAATGAGCCCAGAGGGGTGCGTGCCTAATACACCAAGAAAGGCTTTATAACCAAATTAAGGATTCTATCAATTTTAAGCCCCCAAAATAATGTGCAAAAGCCAAACCCATATACAATTACTTTTACAACTCATTAGATGAAAGTTATTTCAAATGACTAGGTGAAAACAAATAAAATTAAGTATGACACCGATGAAAGTGAACACAGATGAAGAATGTGACGCAGACGATGAGAGGTGAGGACACTGATGGAGACGGATGGAACAGTTGCACTTTTTCAACTCTCACCTACGTCCTTCTTCTTTTTCAGGGGGTCAGACTTACTTTTCCCCTTAGGAGCTGCTTTCTGTGGTGGTGGGGTAAGCTCTTCCTGAACTGTTTCACTTACTTTACTCACTTCTGTTTGGCCCAGGTTTGGGGAGCTACTGGGTAGTGAAGGTTTGTTAGGTTTGCTACCGAGTAAAGCATCTTTCTGGAAGGTTGGTGGAGAGGCTTCATGCATGCCCCCCCTGGAGGCTGTTAGTCCACCAGGTGCATCGCTCAGCGCAGGCCACACGTCTGGAGACACTCCTCCCCCTACAATTGCCAGACAACAACAGAAACGTGTTGAGCCCTGGACATGGTACCAATTGCTCTTATGTGATAGAACAAAGAAAAACATTAGGACCACAAGCAGAACAAAACAGTCTTGGTTTAATGGAAATCACTTGGACTTGCAAGAAATATGAAAAGCATACACGTCACACAATGTCCACCAACAAACATTTCAACTTCTCCACATTCTGGAAAAAGGAGAAGTGAGAGAAAAAAAAACAAAAAAAAAAAACAAACCACAGATATAACAGCAACCATTTCAATTTGCAGAACCCAAAGCATTTTTAGTATATACAAGAAAAAGCAAATCTGAGACATTTTTTAAAAGATAAAGCCCTACTATTCAACAGAATGAAAAAAAAAAGGATCATAAAGTGCACAAGAGCATGTTATTAAAGATCCTGAAATATAACAGTTAGAATTATGTACATTACTACAATAGTAATGGTCTGTACCTCCTAACCTCAAAGAAACATGTCCATATGATAAAGATTGTTAAAAAGTAATATGAATAAGAATTAAAAAAAAGTAATATGAGTTGCTAACTGAAGACAATCAATGTTAAATAATTTTTCTTTTAAAATATGTGTTACTATACCACAAATTTTATTTTTACTGCTCTGAGCTACCTGGGTCCCTTTTCTACTTTATCCAAGATTGGGAGGTACATCACATACATACATATAATTACTTTATTACTGGTTTTATGTTGTTGGTTACTTTGTGAGCAGAGATGAAACATATGGTTAAGCCTTGCATGAACTTTACAGGAGTTTATAAAGAGCATGTTAATGAGCTGTTAGTGAAAACAAGACAGGCTCTGGCCTAGATGAAATGCTTTTAAGTACAAGATGATCTGTGTTAGGGGTGATGTACCACTTCATGGGGTCGGGATGGCCCTTCACAGTCCTAGGATGAGCACGAAGTTAGAATGGAGTTTCACACAGTGGGAAATATCTGAGGAAACTTGGGCTTGTGAAGATGAAAAGGCTACAGATGCACAGAATCTGGATAAGTGATGAAGATCTGTAAAATGACAGCTACGGAGGGTTAGATGTCACCTAGAGTCAGAAAAATGATCATCTAAGGATGGAATCATTGAGCAATATTGGAAGCTTTAAAAAATTTCTGGAAAGGATGATATCTTCCTTTATAATTTAGAAAAAGTCATTTTCCCCTACAAAGTTATGCATTAGGAACTTACCAATAGCAGCTTTGACTTCAATAGCTTCTGAATCCTGGGAATATTCACTAAGTCCAGCTGCATTGACTGCTCTGACCCGGAAAATATAACTCTGACCAGTCACCAATCCATGACAAGTAAATCTTAAAGGAAAAAAGTTTTAAAAAGCTTTCTTAGGAGGAAAATTAGGGAAGATGATTGTCAGCTTAACTAAGTGACCTGGCTTTATGAAAACAATTCATTTTTTAAAAAGAATGCTGGGTGCAGTGGCTCACACCTGTAATCCCAGCACTTTGGGAAGCTGATGTGGGAGGATCACTTGAGGCCAGGAATCTGAGACCAGCCTGGAAAACATAGCAAGAGCCCATCCTCTACAAAAAATCAAAGAAAAAAATAGCCGGACGTGGTGGCATGCACCTGTAGTCCTCACTAATTGGGAGGCTGACGCAGGAGGGTCACTTGAACCAGGGAGTTTGAGGTTGAAGTGAGCTATGATCATGCCACTGCACTCCAGCCTCAGTGACAGAGTGAGACCTTGTCCCTTTAAAAAAAAAAAAAAAAAAGGAAGAAAAAGGATTCAGGTAACATATGTGCTTTAGACAAGACGGCAACTAAGGCAATTTTCTAACCTCACTCTGCCAAAAAATAAGAAGTCCTGGTTTTTCCCTGAATACTCATCAAATACTCATAAAATAGGGATAGTAACCCCTACATAATAATTTTCATTTAAAGAGCAGCTATAAATTATATAAAGTACCTGTGACAGGGCCTGACATATATGCGGTATTTAATAAATAATAGGTAGTATTAATATTATTAATGGCTATTTCAGGTATATGCTGATGGCTGTATTGCTCCTTTTCACAAGATTCCTGTCACATTGGTTGCTCCTAGTCTCTGTCTCCCTGCATGCCAGGGAAGGTACAATTACTTGAGAAATTATACTAGAATCTGAAAATAGGGTAAAAAATGGACTCCAGAATTACCATTTAGATATAAGGCTCCGATAATGAGGTGTGAATCCATGGGCAGTTTCACCCATAAAACCACCTCTCTCTTTAATAGCTATTCTGGCTATAAATAGCTGTTTCATGAATCACTGTGACATCTGAATCCATCCTAACGACTGTAACCAGAGGTAATAACAAGTCTGCTAATGACTCTATTACTATTAGCATGTTCAAATATTTAATAAAGGCAGCCATAATCCAGGCCAGTCCTTCAGTCCTTAGGGTCTGTTCAGTTCAGGGAATATTTCTTGATCTCTCAGTGTTCCAGACACTGAGCTAGGTATTACGGGCACAAAAATGAGTAAAAAATGGTGCCTGCCCTCCAGCAGCTGTCTATTTGTAGAAAGGGAGACTCTGCCTACACTCCACCAATGTTTCTAAACAGTCCAGGAAAATGCTGGAGAAGTCAGAGTCAAAATGAAATACACCAACATGCTATATATAGCATGTTTTGCAATATATCTCTTGCAAAACATATTGCTTTCTCCCATCAATTATTTTGTCTCTACTCTCTCATGTTCTGCAAAGGAACCAATTCATCCTATGGGGGTCCTGGGACTTAGAAGTGACCCAAGCCAGAGGCTGCCTAACAAGTCTGTTTGACAATTTCTTGGGGGAAGATCCCCTTCTCAGATTGGTCCTAAATCAAAGGAGGCTCAGAGTTTGGGTGCATGCCAGAACTCGCCATCAGTTTGCAAAGCTGGTTGATAAAATAGTTGAAAGCAAGAAAAAAAATAACCCTCCTCCCGTTAGAAACAGCTACAAAGAGGTGACAAAGTATTCTGAATGTCTTTTATTTAAGATAGGGTTTCGCTCTGTTGCTGGGGCTAGGGTGCAGTGGTGTCACCACAGCTCACTGCAACCTCAAACTCCTGGGCTTAAGCGATCCTTCTGCCTCAGCCTTCCGAATAGCTGGACTATAAGCCTATGCTACCACACCCAGCTAATTTTTCTATTTTTAGTAGAGACAGGGTCTCACTGTTTCTCAGGCTGGTCTCGAACGCCTCAGCTCAAGTGATCCTCCTGCCTCGGCCTCCCAGAGTGCAAGGATTATAGGCGTGAGCCACCATGCCCAGTCCAAATTTTTGTATTTTTTTGTAGAAGCAGTGTCTCGTTCTTGCTCAGTTCTGAATGTCTTTGTTTTAGTGTTATTTATGTCTTCTTAGCACTGGGTTTAATCATGTTGATGTCCAGAATTTGTAAAATGTTGATATTTTTTTCCTATATCATTTAAAATGCCTGGGTAATTTACATTAAGTAGGACCTATTAGATCCTTGGAATCTATTATCATATTGCATATTAAAGACCAGAACAGAGGGGTTAAAAAAAAAAAAAAGAAATGGCATAAGGGAAAAGAATCAGAAAAGAGCTATAAAATGAACTCTTACAATAGCTGACATTATGTGCTTTTAAGTGTTCAATATCACAAGTAAACCTTTTTTGTCAAATGTATTGCATTAGACAGGTTTAATTTGAAATTCATTTGGAATGTAGCGTCTTTTAAAAATCCCCCTGCACTGGATATCTTTGCAGCCTTCGGGCCAGCCCGCCACAGCCCGTACAGTTACCGTGAGCCCTTCACGGGGTTGTTGTTGCAGGGCTCCCACTTGCCAGAGCCGACGACGCTCGACTCTATGTAGTACCCGACCAGCTCTTTAGCATCTTTGGACTCCTCCCACGTAACCACCACGGAGGTGTCTGTATTTCTGCTCGGGATGATTTTGCCAGGGGCCTTGGGGATATCTGAGAAAGAGGAAATTAGGGATCTAACTCAGGGTGGTTTTAAAAAATTCATTCTTATCACACATGCAGAAACACACATGCATAGAAACGTTACACACATAATCACGTCAAACGTACAGTTGCTTTATTTCACAATGTATTTGTTAAAGCAGAAAATTTTTTTTAAAGTTAATTTGGGAGCATAACGACAAACTGAATATTCATGAACTCTGGAAAAAACTCATTAGAAATACTGTTGAAACTCCCAGAAAAATTTATTTTTCAGAAGCAAAAACAATGAGTTTTTGTTTAATGTATAGGCCAAGTGCAGCCCTCAATTAACACATTAACTGCCAGGTGAGTTGTATTTAACTCACGCCAGTTTTGAGCTCAGGGACTCATGAAGCAAAACCTGGGCAAATCCCTGCAGTTGGTTCATGAAAATGTTACTTGTTGATGTTCTTATTGTTACAATTAATATTGACTAATTCTAAAAATGTGGATTAAATGAATAGAAGTCAATAAATTTTGTTTTTCATTATATTTTTCATTATATTAGAAAGGATAGCTTTGTTTTTGAAGTTTTTATTCTATTTTCGTAATAAAACACCATGGCCCCAAGGAAAAAAAATTTTTTCTACTATGGCAGTCAATGTGCTACATTTATAAAATGTAAGAAGAATGTCACCATTTTTACTTCTGATAATATGTATGCGTATGACTATACAAAGATGCATACTATATATGTCTATGTATGTCTACTAATTAGATTCTTGCTCTGAAATTTTTCTCTTGAAGTAAAATAGGTTTACAGTTGCTTAACCTAACTCTACACTTACCAAGCTTGTCCCCTACCACGGTCACCTCTGTTGCCTCTGAGGGTTCCCCAACTCCTGCGGAATTAGAACAGCGGACTCGGAAACAGTAGGATTTCCCCTCAGCCAAGTCGAACAGAGCGAAGCGGGGAGACTTCACCGGGAGCTCCGTGTTCACCCGCTGCCAATTTTCTGTTCCCGCCTCACACTGCAGCAAGAACAGGGAAACCCAGTGAAAGCACGGCAAGCACACACGGGAACTCTAGGCTGGGCATCTCCGAGTGTTACCTGCCAACACGCTGCTCCCTTTACACAAGTCGGACTAGAGAACAGATTTGGAGGAAACGGGGGACCAGGCATCCAGAGTCTATAGGATTCTCTAATCAAGCATGGCTTTGTATTGTTTGACAAATATGCTACTTTAATACCTCACTTCCTTTGTTAACTAAGATCATCGATGTGCTTAGAGAAGTCTTTTTTCTGAGGATAGTTTGGGGTTAGGTATTTTTCTAATTCTTAGGGTAGGTAATTAAATTTAGTGTGCTGTGTTTGATACATACATTTCCATCACATTGTTATAAACTGTATTATTTTAACAGAGTGTTATTGAATGACTCATAACATCATTCAGGTCTGTGCTAAATACCACCTCCTCAGAAAGGCCCTCTTGACCATCTCCTCCCCATCACCAATGTAAAAGAGTCCTTTGCTCTTTTCTTATCACTCTTTATCCCTTAGCCTACCTTATTTTTCTTCAAAATGCTTATTACTATTTGAAATTAAATTATTTATTTGTTGTCTCCTTCACCGAAGAGCAAATTCTATGACTTCAGGGAACTGTGTTGTTCACCATTTTATCCCAGAGCCTACAATTGTATCTGGCACATAGTAGATAATCAACTATTCTTTTTTTCTGAATGAATGAATGAAAGATAAAGAAGATGTTCTTCTATCATACGATCCAGTCATCACACTGTTGGATACATACCCAAAAGAAAGAAAATCAGTATGTCGAAGAGATATCTGCATTCCAATGATTATCTTAGCACTATTCATAATAGCCAAGATATAGAATCAACCTAAGTGTCCATCAATGAAGAAATGGATAGAGAAAATGGGGCACATGTACACAATGGAATATTATTCAACCATGAACAAAATCCTTGTTATTTGCAGCAACACAGATAGAACTAGAGGTCGTAATATTAAGTGAAATAAGCCAGTAGCAGAAAGACAAATATCACATGTTCTCACTCATATGTGGGGGCTAAAAAAGTTGATCTCATGGAAGTAGAGAGGAGAATCGTGGTTACCAGAAGCTAAGAAGGGGGCGGGAGGATGAAGAAAGATTGGATAATGGGTAGAAACATACACTTAGATAGAAGGAATAAGTTCTAGTGTTTGATAGCACAGTAGGGTGACTATAGTTATCAATAATTTATTGTATATTTTGAAATAGCTAGAAAAGAAGATTTGGAATGTTCTCAACACAAAGAAATGATAAATGTTTGAAGTGATGGATATCCCAGTTACCCTAATTTGATCATTACACATTGTATGCATGTGTGAAAATATTGCATGTACCTCAAAATATGTATAATTACTATGTATCAATAAAAAAACCCAGATTTTAAAAACAGGTCTTTTTTGTCACAAATTTTGGAATAATTAATGGGAAAACTAATTTTAAAAGGCTCTATTCTTAAAATTAAAATGATGTAGAGTGACTTGGAAATCCTTGAATATAAGGCTGTGGTGTATATTTGAGCTTTGGCAGAAATTTAGATACTCTTGCCTGATTTTGCTACTGAACTTTTTAACCATTTTAAAAGACTTTTACAGGAATCCAAATTTTGTGATAGACTGCCAGCTGTCAGGATAACACATTTTTGGGACTGAAGTTTACTAGTACGTCACTCAGCATACACTCCATTGACTTGAAGTGGGAGGCAACATGTCATGGAGGTAAGGACATGGTCCCAGGTGTGTTAATAACAAGCTGCGTAACTCTGGGAAGCTCAGTTTCATCATCTGCAAAATGAGCAAATTCAACAAGGTAACCTCTAAAGTTCCTCGCAGTGTCTTTTAGGATAAAGAGTCACTTGTGTGTGAGTGCGGAGAAGTAGCACAATCTGCTGCCCACTGAGGGACCTTTAATCCTTTCATTTATGGCTTTGATTCATTTTGACATATTACCCCCCCAACTCCCAGGGAATACTTAAACAATTATCGGTCATTTATACTTTCATAATAAAAATAACAGCTGCCTTTCACTGTCCTAAGAACTCTATAAGCCATTACAACTTTTTAATCTGCTCAACTATGCTATGCAGCAGGTATTGTGGAGGTGGTATTGTGTGATTATCAAAGTTCTCCAGAGAAGACTTAGGCTTGGGAAGACTGAAAGGCAGCCCAGCGTAACAGCTGGATTTATGGACCTGCACTAGACTGCCTGGGTTCAAATCCCAGCTCTGCCTCAGCTGGGTGACCTTGGATAAATTATATATCCCATTGATGCCTCAGTTTCCTTATTTACAAAATAGGCATGATGAAAATAAAAGTATTTATCTCATAAGGTTACTGTAAGAATTAAGTGGGTTAACACGAGCGGACTGCTTACAACAGTGCTATTTACATTCCCGCTGTTAGCATGTGATACGGTCATTGTCTCTGACATGACCACATTTTTGGTAGGGGAGTGAGAAAAAGAGCTTAAGACATAGACACCTCAGGAAAAATTTGGGGCTGAAAAGAACACAGTAGGATAGGGACGCTGGGCGTGCCAAAGGCTGATTTGTCTGATTCCCTTGCTAATAAACCCTCAGTTCCACCCGTTTCAGGGCTCACAGACATGCTATAAGGAGGAACAATCACAGGGGTAGCCCAAGAGGCAGCACTGCCGGGCGCATGGACATCCTGGGGACAGAAACACACCACGTGACAAGAGCAGATGAACCATTTCCATTCACAAAGATCAACGTACCAGAAGTGGTTCATCATAAATAATTTTAGACTCAGCTCAGAGTAGTAGACCAGGTCTCTGGATGTGGTCTGCATCCCCAATACCTCAACATCCTGGGTGTTCTGTGCTCTGTACAGGCCTCTCTACTCAATGCTGTGCTCGTAAATGTCCCCTCCTATTCCACACAAATAAGTGTGCAGGTAGAAGAATATTTAAGTTTTTATTCACAGACTCATACGTAGTTAGGTCTAGAGAGGTTATAGACTCTCATGGAGAAATTAGAGTTTATGCAACCAGGGGAAATGTTCAACAGAAGCCAAAGTTGACTCATCTGAAGAAAATGTCTCAGAAGTAGGTTGTTACATGTCACTATTATAGAAAAGATGGTAATTACTATCACAAAAGTTATTCAGAACCTCTTCCTGTGGAGTGTTTCAGAAATTCAGTGGGGGGTAGATATTAAACACGCTAGGAAGGGAACATTTATCTATCACTCTATTCTTGCCCTCTATTTTTTTTTTTTAAAGCTTACAATGTTATTTGTTATATTTTATTTGAGGCTAATATCTAGAAAATATGACAATAAAAATATAAATTTTTAGTATTATTTTCATACATCCAGACTCTCTTGGAAGATGTCCATATTGCATGTTGAAGAGATGATGCATTTATCATTACCAGTTTGCTAGGGATAAGAAGGAAATGAGGAATGCAGCTCAAAGAGTTTTGCGTATTGTCTTTATATTGTTACCTAATTTGCAGATGGCTGCATACACCTATATACCTATGAAATCTATTCTCTTGCAATAATTGTCAGGAAAGATAACTTAATAGGTGTTTTACAACTGAATGAATGATCAGAATAGTATTAAGGATAAAGGAGAGAGACTTTTAGGAAAATTAATTGAGCTCCATAGTTTTGTAAAAAACAATCCTTGCTATGATTTTGCTATGAAAGTAAAATGTAAAGTAAATGATACCTTTTCATGCTATCACACAATTTCATACAGATAAAATTTAAAAGTACGAACACTTGTTTCATTTATTGTTCTAAAAAAAACGGTCCATTGCTGCCAATAAAAATATAAGTATTCTTACATCTTGTATGTAGGATAAAATAAACTTGTTTCATTTTCTCAATTATATCCTAATAAAAACTTTCTTAACAAATGGATTTTGAACCTCATTTTAAGCAAATTCTCTTTGAACATGCTTTTTCCAGTAGCCAGGATCTTGTTAGCCAAGGACTTCTAGTGCCCCTTAGACCTGTGCCGTGCCTGGCAGGCTCTTCTGTTTCTGTACTTGTGGCTGGGTCAGTTCCCCCAAATAATGTCCTGTCCAGGTCTTCTCCATTTTCCGGGCATTAATGCTTATCATGACTCCCCTATGGGTATATGATTAAGGCACACATTATTCTCATCCATTCCACCCATTCTAGGCCTTCATTGTATGCTGTCCTCTCTAATGTTCTCTAATGTATCCCCAACATATTGTAAAATATTTGGGGGAAGCACGGAGGTTTAGGGCTTGCTGTCCTTGACTCCTTTCCTCTCTCCCAGCTAGCCTCATTGATGTCCATAACTTACTACAGAAGGACAAGTGGCAGAGAGATGAAAAACCATTATCACAGCAAGGGAGACAAGAAATTCTCTAGAAAATATTGCCGTAAGGGCAATCTACCATCTCAGAAACATTTCTATTCTTATAGGGGTTATGATTTTGGGTCTGTGGACTTCTTAGGAGTCTATGGGTGAGTCTTGGGGATCCATAAACCCCCTGACTTTAAGGCAGAATTCTGTGTGCTATACATTTTTCTATAGAGAGAGTTCACAGTTTATACGGACTTAAAAGAGTTCAGGACATCCTCCCTCCTCCTCCCTCACTCCACTTGTCTCTGGAAATTTAATCTCTACTTCTTTAAAGAAATCTTTATAGAAAGTGGAATGAGGTAGCATTGATTCTGGAGTCTTACCTTTTCAACAAAGTACATAATGCCCTCATGGCCACGCTGGCCAGGGGGCTTCCAGCTGAGCACGACATAGCTCCGGGTAGCCTCAGTGACAGACAGGTCTCTGGGGGGCCCAGGAACAATACCCTCTGAAAAACAACAAAGAAAATGAGGAGCACACATTTCAGGTAGCCCAGGATACTCAGAGAGCCATGAGATGCTTCTCTCCTCCTGGAGGAAGAGTTAATTATGGCTCCACAGTATAAAGAAATGTGTTATCTCTAAAATTCTCCCTAAACATCATTCATTCATCACTCATTCAATCATTCAAATGTCATTGAGCATTTAGAATACAGAGCTAAGGAATCTGGATACTGTTCTTATCTTTGACTGGTTTACAACTGAGTTGGTAAAACAAGAAGTTGAGTAGCACAGGCAGTGTGTGCTCATGTCCATGAGGAAGAGCACAATGAGGTCAAGAATGTGTCACGAGGTGATAGGGTTTGATTTCTGTGTCAGTCTACCAGATGTGGTGAAATAATGTGAGACTATCGGGCTCTATCTCATGATTTATTGCCAGTTTTAGTAGAAAAACATATGAAAAGCTTCCTAGATGAAGCAAATATTTGTCATTCCTTTATTGGTACTGGTACTTCCAGTGTATTCTCCTGACTCCCTTGGTGTGTCCTTTAGTTTTTAGTAGAGTTTATATTTCTGTTCTATCCTCTGGCCTTGAGCCACTTACTTTACCTTGACCTCTGGCATGTATGTATTCCAAGTTCCTCACTCCCTGCTTGCTAAGAGCAGTGTTACTGTAACTATAATTGTATGTCCAACTCCACTAGGACCTTGGCTCCTGCCTATATGCTCATAGGAATCTGTGTTTCACCTTGTTTTCATCTCTGAGCTAGGTTAAAAACCCTGCTTTCAGAGGGTTCATTTGGCCCTAAACTCTAGATGCCGTGGGACTTCTAGGGTCTGGGTGCTTCTGGAAGTCTGTTCTTGTTTTTGCCCTAATACTTCTGACCTGGCCTCAGAACTTTAATTTTATACCCAGTTAACGTTGTCAGATAGAATAGAGGGTGTGCCTATATTTTTATTTGATAAATGTGTGTCATAAATTTGCTTAACATAGTTGCTGCCTCAGTATTTATTTTTAGGTCTGACATAAGTTGTTTGGAACCCAGTTGTAACTGGTCACCTTTGGCCTACTTAAAACTTCCCCTTTCCATGTGGTTGTATGAGATATAGCCTGCTTCTTCCTCATCCCACTTGACCCAAAAACCAACATACCTCACGGGTGCTAAACATGCTAAAACCTGATGGTCAACACCAGAATCATGTAAATAAGTTCCTCCTTTCTGTGTGTGTTCTTTAAATTAGTCAATCCACAAATCCTGTGGGAAAGCCTAAGGAATAACACCTGTGGACCTTAATAAAAGCCCAGTCTCATAGGTCTCCCCTCTATCTCTCTCTAGCTCCCCATCCTGGTTGCACTCCCTGCTGCCTAACAAAAGCCTTGAAAGAATCAAATTGTTCTCCCAGAACAAAAGTCAAGAGTGTTTTAGAAATACAAAAATATCTAGCACCAAACAATGTCTGTCATCTAATAACAGCTACCAAGTATGTAAAGCAGCAGGAAAATACAACCCATTATGAGGAGAAAAATCAATCAATAGAAACAAAACCTGAAATGCTACAGATGGTAGTAGTATCATCTATGAATTACTGAATAAGAATTAGTAGACAAAAACATAAAAACAGTTATAAATATGTTCCATATGTTCAAGAGGATAAAGACTGAATATGTTGAAGACATGGAAAATATAAAAATGATCCAAACTGAACTTCTAGAGATGAAACTTACAAAATCTAAGATGAAAAATACATTGGCTAGGCTGGGTGTGATGGCTCACACCTGTAATTCCAACACTTTGGGAGGCTGAGGCAGGAGGATCACTTGAGCACAGGAGTTCAAGTCTGCAGTGTAGTATGATAGTGCCACTGCACTCCAGCCTAGGGCAATGGAATGAGACCCTTTCTCAAAACAAACAAACAAAAAACATTGGCTGGAATTCACAGCAGGTGAGACACTGAAGAGGAAAAGTTTAGTAAACTTAGTGACACAGCAATAGAAACAACCCAAAATGAAATGGCGAAAGAAAAAAGACTGAAAGGGAAAATGAACACAAACATGAGAGAGTTTGGGATGATTTCAAATGGTTTCAAGTGGCCTGTAGTTGAAGTTCCTAAAGTAGAGAAGAGAGGGAGGTACAGAATTATGTAAAATATAGATTTCCTGAGGAGAGAGGGGGAGTGAGGGAGGTACAGGAAAAAATATTTAAAGAAATAATGATAAAAATTTTGCAAATCTGTAGGAAAACTGCAAACCCACAGATCAGAGAAACTTGCAAACCCTAAGCTCAAGATATATGAAAAAAAACTACACAAATGCAAATCATAATCAGATTTTTAAAACCAGTAAGAGAATATCTTAAAAGCAGATACAGAAAAAAAGACACATTATACATAAATAAGAATAAAAATAAGAATAACATGAATAAAGATAAGAATGACAAGCAGTTATTCTCATAGTGCAGGTCTGAATTATGATGGACCAAGTTCTTAAAGCACTGAAAGAAAAAACTGTCAACCTAGAATTCTATACTCAGTGAAGATATATTTAAAAAATGAAGGTGAAATAGAAACTTTTTCAGATATACAAAAGATAAAATAAGTCCTAATCAGCAGAACTTCCCTACAAGAAATGTTAAAGAAAGTACTTCAGGTGGAAAGAAAGTCATATCAGATGGAAATATGGCTCTACACAAAGAAATGAAAAGCAATAGAAATGGTAAAAATGTGAGTAAATATTACAAACTTTTTCTTTTTAAATTTCGAAGATACATGACTACAGTCAAAATAATAATATTGTATTGTGTAGTTTATTTTATATATACAAATAAAATGTAAAACAATAACAGCACCAAGGCTAAGAGGGGAAAATGGAATAATACTGTTGGCAGTTCTTATATTACACATGAAGTAACATAACATTACTTGAAGGTAGCCTGTGAAAAGATGCATATTACAAATTCTAAATGACTAAAAAGCAAAACAAAGAATTATAGCCAATGGGATAACATACATAAAATGGAAAAACTAAAAATGCTCAATACAATAGAAAGAAAAAAAAAAGGAAACAAATGGATGGGATAGATAGAAAACAAATAGCAAGATTATAGATTTAAATACCATACCAAAAATCACATGAAATGTAATGTAAATGGTTAAAACACCCAGTTAAAAGGCAAAGATTATCAAATTGGATAAAAAAGCAATACTCAATGATATGCTGCTTACAAGAAACAGTTTAAATATAAAGACATACCTAGGATAAAAGTAAAATGATGGAAATAATATGCCATGCTAACACTAATCAAAAGAAAGCTGGAATAGTTATATATATATACATATATATATATATATATTATTTTTTTTTTTTTGAGACAGAGTCTCCTCACTCTGTTGCCTGGGCTAGAGTGTCGTGGCATCAGCCTAACTCACAGCAACCTCAAACTCCTAGGCTCAAGCAATCCTTCTGCCTCAGCCTCCCGAGTCGCTGGGACTACAGGCATGTGCCACCATGCCTGACTAATTTTTTCTATATATTTTTAGTTGTCCAGATAATTTCTTTCTATTTTTTAGTAGAGACGGGGTCTCACTCTTGCTCAGGCTGGTCTCGAACTCCTAACCTCAAGTGATCCTCCCACCTCTGCCTCCCAGAGTGCTAGGATTACAGGCATGAGCCACTGTGCCCGGCCTGGAATAGTTATATTAAAATCAAAGTAGATTTCCAAGCAAAACATTATCATGGATAAAAGGAGTCATTTTTTTTTTTTTTTTTTTTTTTTGAGACAGAGTCTCACTCTGTTGCCCAGGCTAGAGTGAGTGCCGTGGCGTCAGCCTAGCTCACAGCAATCTCAAACTCCTGAGCTCAAGCGATCCTCCGGTCTCAGCCTCCCGAGTAGCTAGGACTACAGGCATGTGCCACCATGCCCAGCTCATTTTTTCTATATTTTTAGCTGTCCATATCATTTCTTTCTATTTTTAGTAGAGATGGGGTCTCGCTCTTGCTCAGGCTGGTCTCGAACTCCTGAGCTCAAACGATCCGCCCACCTCGGCCTCCCAGAGTGCTAGGATTACAGGCGTGAGCCACCGCGCCTGGCCTCATTTTCCAATAATAAAGCAGTCAATTCCTAAGAGGGCATAACAATAAAAATGTTAATGCATCTAATGACAGGTCTCAAAATACATGAAGCAAAATTTGGTAGAACTGCAAGAAATAGATAAATCCACCATTAATTATATATTTCATCACTACTCTCTCAATTCATAGAACAAGTAGATAGAAAATCATTAAGGATGCAAAAGACTTGAACAATGCTGTCAACTAACTTGACCTAATTAACATTTATAGAACTTAACAATAGCAGAATACAGTGCTTTTCAAGTGCACACTGAATATTTACCAAGATAGACATTTTCTCTGGGCCATAAAACTAGTTTTAGTAACTCTAAAAGGATTTGAGTCATACAAAATGTTAATATGTTCTATTTAATTCCTATAGAATTAAATTAGGAACTAATAAGAGAAAGATATCTGGGAAATCTCCAAATATTTAATAGCTAAATAACACACTTCAAAAAACTCACGTATCAAAGAAGATATCAAAAGAAACTAGAAAGTATTTTAAACAAAATAAAAATGAAATAAAATAGATCACAATGTGTGAGATATAGCTAACAGAGTAATTAGAAGAAAATTTATAGCATTACATGCCTACATTATAAAAGAAGAAAGATCTTACAATAATGGCCTCAGGTTCTACCTTCAGAAACTAGAAAAAGATCAGCAAATTAAACTCAAATAAGCAGAAGAAATGAAATAATAAAGATAAGAACAGAAACGAATAAAATTTGAAACAGAAAAATAATACAGAAAATCAATGGAAACAAAAGCTATGTCTTTGAGAATATCAATACAATTGATAAACCTGTAGTCAGATCAGTCGGGACAAAAAGAGGTGAGACACAAATATCAGGAATGAGAGCAGAGACATCACTACAAATTCTGCAGATACTAAAAGGTTAATAAGAAAATATGAATTTTATGAATAAATGAATTCCTTGAAAGACAAAAATTATCAAAGCTTACCCAAGAAAAACTAAATAAACTGAATAGCCCTAAATTTATTAAAGAAATTGAATTTGTAGCATAAAACCTTCCCACAAAAAAACTCCAGGCATAGATGGCTGTGCTGGTAAATTCTACAAAACATTTAAGAGAAAAATAAAAGTTCACACAAGCTCTTTCAAACAACTGAAATAGAAAACCAAACATGCAGACCATACAAAGTATTAGTGACAATATGGAGTAACTGGTACTCTCATACAATGCTGATGGGAATGTAGAATGGTATAATCATTTTGGAAAACACTTGGCAATTCCTTTAAAAATTAAATATACACCTACCATGTAATCCATCCATTCAACTCTTTTGTATTTATCAAAGAGATATGAAAGCATATGTCTATAAGCAAACATTTAATGTTCATAGAAGCTTTCAACCATGCATGGATAAATAAATTGGAATTAATTGATACATGCATCAATCAACATGGATAAATTTCAAAATAATTATGCTGAGTAAGGGAAATTAGACAAAAATGAGTATGATTCCATTTATCTATAGTGACAGTAAGCAGATGAGTGATAGTTTCATAGGTTCATACACATGTAAAATTTATCAAATTGTACAATTTACATATGTGCAGTTTACTGTACAATTACATCTGAATATAGCTTTAAAAATAAAATATGATTCTCTAACAACATAAGTTACTTACGATCTAAAGATATTTTAGAATGTTCTTTCCCAAACATCTTAAATAGTATACACTGTACCCTCTACGAGAAAAGCTAAACTGCATAGCAAAATATTGGCAGTAGTATCTAGGGAAATCAGAGTTTTTACCTGAAGGTTCCTCTTCAGTGACAATGATCTGTCCAGTCCAGGGTGCTGAAGGGCGACCTGAACAAAGACAAATACAAAAATCATAAACATTCACGAACACAGTTTCAATTGCACTGATAAATTGACAAGCTGGCCAGATTACTCACAAATGGTTTGTTACTAGATGATTTATGTATTTTCCTAATCCATCTTAGCAAGCACGTATAGGGTATTGTGGGGGCACAGCCCCTCTCCTCGAGGGACTCACAATCTGCTAGAAGCTGAACTAAACCTCAAGTCAGATCAATCAGGATGAAAACAAGGAAGACTCGAGTATCAGGACTGACTGAGGTGACATTTCTGAAATTGTACTTACACAAGCAAGGTGAGTAACCTATGCTCATTTGACTGTTCTGTAAGGATATCCTGAAACATGCAGTCTCTCTCGTCCCTTCTTAAGAGATAGCATGTGTTTGGAAGAAATATTTCTAGAACAATAGTAAGCCCAGCCATTATTTATCTGTCACAGTGAGGATGAAAGAGGAGCAGAGGTGCTAATCCTGCAGCAAAGTTCAGTGAAAGCAATTTCCCCCCATTCCACTTTGAAAAGTGTTATCTACAAAGGAAATCAGTTGAGACCCTGAGCAAGGGAATTAAATGAGACTGGTATAAAGTTAAAGAGGAAATTCATTTCTGTGATTCCAGAAACATCAGAAAGAGAGATTATTCAACTCCTGCTTTAACCAGGAGACTTTTTCTGAGTTTGTGTAAAAACAGAAAGGTGATAAAGAAGACAGCTTATTTTCAATTGAAATGAATCTTATTTTGATTGGAATTTATAACAGAGGAGTAAATGAATAGATGAGATGGAATTTGCAAATTTAGGAATTTAGGAAAGAGGGGGGGAAGCTGTATGGTTGGTGAAAAGTGACTGGAGAGCAATCAGAGAGTCTGATTAGTAACAGTCACAGGGAAAAGGTGACATTATTTTACTTAAATTTTTATGATGCCATCACATGTACTTAAGGTAAGGAATAACACTGTGAATATGGCATAGACCAGTAGTCCTCAATCAGGGTAATTTTCCTTCCCCAGGGACATTTGGCAGTGTCTTCATGACACTACTGGCACCTAGTGGGTAGAGGCAACAGGAGCTGCTGAGCACGCTACAATGCAGGACACACCCCTCCAAGCTTCTCCACCCACATCCAACAAAGAATTACTGTCCTAAATTGTCAATAGGGCCAAGGTTGAAAAGTCTGGAATAGACTGAAATGTTACTATCTGACAATTTGTTTTTTATTAATTTTTTCTTTTGGAGACAGAGTCTTGCTCTGTCACCTGGGCTAGAGTTTAGTGGCGCAATCATAGCTCACTGCAGCCTCCAACTCCTGGACTCAAGTGATCCTCCTCAGCCTTCTGAGTAGCTGAGACTACAGGCACAGGCCACCGTGCCAGGCCCAGCAATTCTTATATAATTTCACTTTACGGTCCCTATTATTGGAGATGCTGTACAGGTTCCCACAAAACAAATGCAGGGCATAATTCATGTACCATTTTTTGACATTAAGACTTGGAGACAGGCCGGGCGAGGTGGCTCACGCCTGTAATCCTAGCACCCTGGGAGGCCGAGGCGGGAGGATTGTTTGAACCCAGGAGTTCGAGACCAGCCTGAGCAAGAGTGAGACCCCATCTCTACTAAAAATAGAAAGAAATTAGCTGCACAACTAAAAATATATACAGAAAAAATTAGCCGGACATGGTGGCACATGCCTGTAGTCCCAGCTACTCAGGAGGCTGAGGCAGAAGGATTGCTTGAGCCCAGGAGTTAGAAGTTGCTGTGAGCTAGGCTGACGCCATGGCACTCTAGCCTGGGCAACAGAGTGAGACTCTATCTTAAAAAAAAAAAAAAAAAAAAAAAAGACTTGGAGGCCAAATATATGAAAAAATTATTTGTGACTGTCTAATAGGAAAACTCAGATATAGATTAGTTATAATGTTGTAAATCTGTTTTTCCTTTGATATAGAGACTCTCACTGTGTTGAGACATTAATGCTGTAAGGGTGGACTTCAAGGTTAAGAAATTGACCTTGAGCCGGAAAGAAAACTGTATTTGGTATACACTAATAACCTGAATAAAAATGCTCTTCAGGCTCTTTGTTTCCATATTTCATTCCACACACAATGCCTGGAACTCAGTTAAACAAGACAAACGTTTCTGAATAAAATAAAATAAAGCCCTTTAGATAATGGATAAATCAATGTTTTCTGGAGTTCCCCTCCTTGGATTGTCTGATCAGAAAAGGATTTCTTATTCTCATCTCCCTCTAGTGGAAGGGAGAGGAATAACCTTGCAATGAAGCCTGTTCTTAACAGTTACTTTAAAAAGGTTTACGGAAGATCCTGAAAAATAAAAAGTGCTTACTTTTAAGTCTAGCTTTCTCAGCGGGGTCCAGAGCAGCCACAGGCTCAGAGACTCGAGAGGGTAGGCTTATTCCAGTTTTATTCACAGCTCGGACTCGGAATATATAGGAACGACCTTCTATCAGTCCAGTGACTGGGAAACGGGCAAACTTCACAGGTGTGTCATTGCACTGAGACCAGCTGTCTGTGCCCACCTCACATCTAAGAAAAACAGAGTGATTGACAAAGACATTAAAAGAAGTGTGGCTAAATTAATAACTCCAAAGCTGCAAACCCACCCAGCTGCTTCAGATCTTCTCTCTGTAAAATATCCAAGTCAGCGTGGCTGGTTATTAAACTGTAGGCACTCGTCCCACTCCAATGCAGTGTGTCTTCTTTAACAGGAGGAAAGAAGCCTCAGATCCTTCCTGAACCCATGAGAACCAGGCATCAAGGGGCCTCACGTGCCAAGCAGAGGAGCTTAGGGGGTTGAGGGAAAGCACCAGGTAGGTATTTGCAATCTTTACACTGGAGAGGCTTAGGTGGAGGATCCCCCAAACATCTCCCTGGCTAATGCCTTCAAAATTCTATCCTTAGTGACTTCTTTGTCTTTCTTAGGTATTTTCTTTTAAATACAGAAGAACTGTTGAGAAAATTGGCACTTTAAAAGATGCCAATTTACACTGTAGTTTGGAAAACGGCTCACCATATTTTCTCACTTGATGGTCTGCACCCTGTGTGGGTAGGAGGCGGGGCAAGGAGGTTATTGTAATACATTTGTTTCTTTACTAGAGGAGACTGATCAGAGGCAGGGAGATTCCCAGGCCTGGCAGGGGAAGCTTGAGTATGTACTTGGAAATGCTGGTTTTTAATTGAGTGCTCTTACAGCAGTTGGTACCTGGGAATGGAGTGGGTCACTCCTTGGGAGACAAAGATGAGACAGCTCATACCATGTTATTGGCCTGATCCACAGAGCTTAAGGGGCTCAATGTGTGATTGAATTATACAGCATTAGGATGAAGTAACTCATACCACTTTTGATGAGCAAAGCACTGCACTTTTAGTTCATATTACTTCCTTAACATGGCTCTGTGTCCAAAATGTATGATTTCCAAATGATTCTGACGGGGGTGTGGGTTGCCCGTGGCAGTACAAAGATGGTTGAGGTGGGGGATTTATCTTGCCTTCCTCACTATCATCTTCCATTCTTTGATTTAGACAATAGACATTTGCCTTAGAGAAATGTAAACTGCTATCAAACATAGCTTGAATCCCTGCCTTCAATCCCATGCCTTCATCCATCTCTCCTAAATCTTTCCCTTATAAAAATTCTGTAGCTGCTATGGTGGGGATGGTGGAAGCCGAGAGGGCTAGGACAATTCTTCAAACCACCCCCATCTCCAGAGATCCTCCAGGACTCGCTCTATTCCCTGAGGAGACGCTGTTGTGGTGACCCTGTGGTATTAGAGAATGCTTCCCCACAAGTGGGCAGAAAGAACGGTGGAGAGCTGCTGCTCCTGACACTTCTACAGCATATTGGGGTAGAAAGTGCACAAACCTACAGCCAGGCTGGTATCTGAATTCTAGTTCTGCTGCTTACTACCAGTGTGACTTAAGTGACGTTAGTGGTTCCTCACTGGCATGTGGTCTTGGGCCAGCTACTTGTAATGATAGGCTCTACCTCAAAGGGTGGTTATGGGTTAGTGGTTAATTAATGCAAAGTGTCCAGAACAGTGCCGTGCTGCCAGGCACGTAGTAAATGCTTAATAAATACTAGCCACAGTGTGGATATTTTTATTATGACTTAAGCAAAAGGAGAACAAAATGTTCTGATTGTCCCTAGTCTTTCACTGATCAAAGTTTGCAAATCCCTTGAAAATCTACTAAAGATAATATAGCATGAAAAAGAATCTATCTAAAGCTTCACAATTCATCATAACTAAATGAAATAATGTGGAAGCATTGTTTCATGTGTACGGTTAAATAGTACATAATTCAGTACAGACATTTTTCTGGATAGTTTTGAGCCATGGGTGTATATTTACTTATTGTTATAAAAATGAGGTTAAATACGCCTTGGTACAAACCCGTTGTACTATGGTGATACAGATTATCTGTCCTTAGTGGTTTCTACAATCACATTTCATTATTCAAAAATTAATAGAGAATTGGAGCAACTGTTTGAATAGAAACAAAAGTCATAGAACAATGCATTTAGGCCAATAATCTAAATTTGCTGCCTATGTTGTCCAAACTCACTTCATAATTAATGTGTAAAACCAAGTTACTATAACTATCAGAGCCTATAAGTTTTGTAGAATGTAAATAACAAGGACTTATAGAGTATAATTTAATACTATTGATTTTTGTTGTTATTTCTTTGCATAACTTAAAACTACATCTTATGGTATAAATAAGATTCTGTTAGTATTCCTAAAGTCAGTATTCTTAAATTATCAACATATTAAGAATATTGACATTAAATATATTGAATACCAGCTATTTCATTTCCAAAGTGGCCTCTATTACGTCTACAAATTCATAGCAAATGAATTGCTGGTATTTTCCAAATTAGTGACTTGAGCTAGTAGTCAAATTCAAAGAATTCATCTGGAATTTAGGTAAATTGGTAGGTAAATAGATATAAACATATAGATATAGATATAAAGAGTGTGTGTATATATATATATAGATAAATAGAGACAGACAGAGACAGATAAAGAGAGAGATGAAGAGAGAAACAGACAAAGAGAAAGAAGGGGAAGGCCAGGAAAGAAAATATTTCACCTAGAAATGACGGGAGAAATCAAGCATGCAGCTCTATAGCCAAATAACTCTAATTGAAGTTAGACTAAGCACTAACTTATCAATAAAGTATCCCAGAATAGGACTGCCTCCATCTACAGCTGGCTGTTTCCAAGAGATGATGATATAATCTTTGTTGGCCTCCAGACCCACAACATCCAAGGGAGCGGCTGGTGCTCCTTCAATCTCTGCATCAGCATCTGTGGAGATACAGAAAGATCCCGTTAACCTTCCCAGACATGCTCTGTCAGCTTGGCGGGCTGAGGTCTTGGTGCACACATTCCCTATCACCTCACCACAGTGGCTATATCTTTGGCCCCAGTAGAGCAAGCCTCAGATTTTGTAATTTGTATACCAATATAACCATGTGTGTTTTTTACCATCAGTAGGAAGAACATCCTGTTAGAAAATAGAAAGGGCTCTAAAAAGAACCCATGACCTTTGCCTCATGACCCTTGCTGCCCAAAATGTTCCAAAAGAAAATTAATATGGAGATGTGGGAGATTGCTATTCGACAGTCAATTCTACCAGAAAGTCTGTTCTTACGACATTGATTGTGCAACGTTACTCAGAAACTATGAAAGGCTCCAAAAAGGGACAAACAGCCCCTTCTGGGTACACCCGTAAGAAAATAAGAACCATGCCCTTTGCCCATGCCTATGCTAGACACCACCATTTTGCAAGCGAAAGAAATACATTCATTTTAATCAAATGATTGTTCCCGAACTAAAGATCCTCTGATGCAATACTCACATCTGAGCTTAGTTTATCTGAGTTTAGTAAAAGTCCAGGATAATGGAAGGAACAGAGGACAGTGACTGTTTATGAAACATGATCCTCTGACAGTGTGGTCCCCTCGGGCACAGCTAAATTAGCGAATCAGGGATGTTTTTAGGAGAGGAAGGGGAATGAGAATATGCAAGTTAGTAACCTTTTAAGTGAGAATAATTAAGACAAGAGGGAAGGTCCCAGGGGCAGGGAGTCCACAGTTGCCAATTCCTCCTGGCATTTGACCAAAGCTTTCATAGGCGAGTTAGGAGGAGAAGAGGCTGAGACATGCAGGAGCCACTGACCCAAGGGAAAGCACCCATGTTGACTGAACAAACACTTTCTTTTCCTACGCTCTATATACACTTCTGTAACTCTTTTTTTTTTTTTTTTTTCTTTTTTTTTTGAGACAGAGTCTCACTTTGTTGCCCAGGCTAGAGTGAGTGCCGTGGCGTCAGCCTAGCTCACAGCAACCTCAAACTCCTGGGCTCAAGCGATCCTCCTGCCTCAGCCTCCCGAGTAGCTGGGACTACAGGCATGCGCCACTATGCCCGGCTAATTTTTCTATATATATATTTTTAGTTGTCCATATAATTTCTTTCTATTTTTAGTAGAGACGGGGTCTCACTCTTGCTCAGGCTGGTCTCGAACTCCTGACCTTGAGCGATCCACCTGCCTCGGCCTCCCAGAGTGCTAGGATTACAGGCGTGAGCCACCGCGCCCGGCCTACACTTCTGTAACTCTTGTGAGTTACTAAGACATCTCATGACATGGCAGAAATATTTGTACACTTCTGAATTTAATAGGTATGCATTACCTGTGAAGAGCTCAAGTCACTTGCATTTTGAACATTCTGTTTCTTGCCCCATCAACCAGTGGGAAAATGTCTCTAGGGAAATATCTCCTGCAGAAGTGCTACAGGAGAATGTAACTAAATTATTGTGCCTAAAACTTAATGCAGAATCCCTGCATGCCACACAAAGGGAAATGAGCATTTTGGTGCAGACAAACTTCTCTCCTTCCAGGATTTGAGAGTACTGGGTGGGGGAGGGTGGTGCTGCTGATAAAGGCAGAGCAGATTGGGAGTGGAGGGGGCCGTGCTGAGGCTGATGTGCTTCAATAGCACAAGAGGCGGGATAGCTGGTGACCTCTAACCATGTTCTTTTGCTAAAAGCCTATAGCACAACAACCGGCAACTCCTGCATTGATAGAGCAGAGTTTAGTTAGCCGAGCATCCATTGCACAGATGTACTCTAGCAGGAAGGAATACACTGTAAAGGAGCCGGGCAGATGGTAGGCATTCAGGGAGCCATTTTTCAACCTTTTTATAGCATTGCTTGGAATATACCATTCACTGGGGTGGGCTTAACAAACTTTCAAATTACTCAGGCATTCATTCGTTCACTTGTTCATTCATTCATTCAGTATTTTTCTAGGTGCTAAATGCAAAAGTTAAAAAGTAAGAATCATTCTTTCCCTTACGGAGTGTCAATATGGGGGGGAGCAAAATATACTCGGAATGACAAAACCGTAACTGGGAAGCACCGGAACATAGTATTTGCCTTCCAGCAGCTGCTGCACAATGTCTGGCCCACAGTACCCATTCAGGCATCATTAATTTCTAACTCTCCAAACAGCCAAACTTTTTGTAGGTTTGATTAGTTGGGTCAAAGACTAGCCTGCTACTCTTTATATTTTGACCTCTGACACAGACTACTGATAACTTTTTTGAAAATATAATTCTATTTTTTGTCTTCATTGTAAAAGTAGCACGTTTATAAAAAATATGATAATCAAAAATATGTTAAAATCCCTTTTCATTCCATAATTCAGAGATAGCTACTACTAACATATGGGCCTAAATCTTTCCAGACATTTTTTCTTTATTTATAAACTCAGAAATGACTATTTTTTAAAATAAAATGGGATTGTATTATACAGTTTCAGGTAAACTTTTTTCTTGATATATTTCCATATCAATCTATGTAGGTATATAGCATTAGTTTTCATTAGTGTGTGATATTGCATTATTCACATGGAGCATCTATTCTACTTTATTTTATAGCCCCCATATTAGTGGATATCTAGATTTCTTCCAGTTTTCCCCAATACAAACATTTTTTCACCTCTGTCCACTTATATGTTAGAACTAGAATTGTTGGCAATGTGTGCTTTCGATATGCAATGGCAAACATCCCGAGAAAAGCTGAACCAATTTACACTCACCAGCTATGTATAGGAGCCTCTACCACAGTGGGTTTTTAAAGTCTTTTAATTTTTTAATATGATAGATAAATACATTATCTTATTTCAATTTTCATTGTTTTGATTACTAGTGAAAATTTTTCATATACTTATTTGCCATTTTCAATTCTTCTTTCATGACATTTCTTTTTTTTTTTTTTGAGACAGAGTCTTGCTCTGTTGCCTGGGCTAGAGTGAGTGCCGTGGCATCAGCCTAGCTCACAGCAACCTCAAACTCCTGGGCTTAAGCAATCCTACTGCCTCAGCCTCCCGAGTAGCTGGGACTACAGGCATGCGCCACCATGCCCGGCTAATTTTTTTTCTATATATATTTTTAGTTGGCCAGATCATTTCTTTCTATTTTTAGTAGAGACGGGGTCTCGCTCTTGCTCAGGCTGGTCTCGAACTCCTGACCTTGAGCGATCCACCCACCTCGGCCTCCCAGAGTGCTAGGATTACAGGCGTGAGCCACCGCGTCAGGCACATGACATTTCTATACCATCCTTCATCACTTTATTATTTCTCTGTTTCTGTATGTGTGTGTGTGAGAGAGAGAGAGAGGAGAGAGAGAGGGGACGGGGGGGGGGGGACAGAGAGAGAGAGAGAAGGAAAGAATATATAAAAGCCTAGAAGAATATGCAACAAAATGATAACAGTGAATATCTCTAGAGGGTGGTCTTATAGATGGCTTTTCTTTTTCCTTTATTTCTTTTTAAATTTACATTATCTATTATCCCCAATGAATATATATATATATTATCTAAATAATAAAATCCTGGCTAAATATGTATAGCTCTTTGCCATGTGTTTCTACAGACATATGGTGCTTTGTACACTGATTGTTGTCTTGTGGAAGCTATTTTCTAAGCAGCACAAATATTTAAAACAATGCATTGAAATAGCCTCATGCAACTCAATGGATACGAAGTATTTTAAAAACACACGAGATATTTAAAACTTTGGCAGTTTCTTAAAAATTTAAACATAAATTTATCATATAATGAATATCTGCCTGTTCCTCTCCACTCTGGCTGGAAGGGAACATGGGACAGCACCACAAGGCACTATGGAATAACAACGTAGATGGGACCTGGGATGCTGAATGACCTCATGGAGCAAAGCCATCTGGACCATCCCCTACCTCTGGATTGATGTCAGGGAGAGAAATAAACTTTTTGTTGTTGTTTCATTTTAGCAATTTAGCACATACCCTAATTAAAATCCTGGGTTAGGCATAAGAAGACCTGTAACCTATTCCACGTCTGCTTCTAATTAACTGAAGCTTTTGGTAAATCACCGTACTTTTTTTGAGTCTCAGTTTCTGCCTCTTAAAATTAGGGGGTTAGATGGAATGGGAATCCTAACAGTTTTGGTGCCATTGACCCCTTTGACAAATAGGTAAAGCCTAGAGGCCCATCTAAGAATAATGCTTCTAAATACATAAAATAAAATACATAAGATTTCAAAAAACCAATTACATTGAAATATATTAATAGTTCTAATCATAGACCCTTTGGTAGTCTGTGGATCCCAGTTAAGTACATCTGGATGACCTTTAAGGTTCCATCTTAGTCAAAATGTCTATGAATTTATGATTCTATTTAGTGCATGAGAGATAAAAATTAGTAACTCCACCTGTATTGCTTATGTCCTTAATTTTCTGCATACTAGGGTGCTTTTACATCTTGAAAACCTTTCTGGCCAAGGAGAGACAGCAGACTGCCCCTCCAGAGGACAGCCAATTCTTAGAGGTAGCAAAGGGCCCAGTGGGGAGCATGCCTTTGACATGCAAACTAAGTAATCCAATCCATACCCGCTCTGTCTGGCCCATATAACCCAGGTAACCCAGGAGGCAATGTCCCTGTGTCTTAATCATCCCCTGGCCAGGTACTGGCAACTAGGGACCACACCTATAGCTTAGAGCCCACCAAAATTATTCGAACTAGCCAATCTTAAACTGTTCATTTGCCTTGCCTTGACTTTCCCAAGAAACTCCAATAAAGGGCACGATCTAAGCTCTCCCCTTGCTCCTGCCCCTTCTGCCTCCTGACTGACACAGGTGCTCTCCCGTGTGGCCTGCTGTGCCTTCTGTTTCTAGGACCTGTGGTACAATAAACTTTGTTTTCTTGAGTCTCTTCTGTGTCTTTTCTTCTGGCTGCACCTGACTGACCATCATGTAGTAGAACACAGAACACTACCCTGGTATCCTGAAAGTGTTAAGGGTCTTCCGAAGTGGGATCCCATGGAGAAATAACATTCTACTTGTATATATCTGATCCATTTAAGACACCACTGAGAAAAAGAAAGACTCCTAAAATCAACAATTATGGTTTGTCTCAGGAATTAAGTTGTAGCCCCTTGCTTCCTATCAAAACTGAAGCTATAAAGAAGAGGCCTGGAATGGAATAATAAATTTGCTCCCTAAATACATACATATTAAAGGGTAAGCCCCCAAATAATACATCCCTCTTTTGTGGCAGCTTCTGTGAACTGAGATGGCTTTCTGTATTATTAGGATTTAGCTTCTCCACTTAAACACCTGTAGAGAACTATATTAGTGGCTTATTGAAGATGAGGAAAGTCCTGACAGTAGTGACAGTAACATGGTCTAGAAACCATGGGTTGGTGCCTTCAGGGTTCACCTTTTACACTAGGTCTAGTTTTACTAGAAACTAAAATTCTTAGCCCAGGTAACCTGGAAGAAGTTTGAAATGGCTCTTTCATCATTACAAAAATATGTTCTGATCAATTGACTTGGGCTCAATGTGGTAAATATTGTTGGGTGTTCTGTTTTTTGCTAGGACTTACCTCGAACAAAGACGTAAGCACTATATTGTTCATAATAATCTCCCATTCGTACACGAATTGTATAGAGGCCTTCATCTTCCTTGTTGAGATGGGAAAATGTCAGTGTTGCCCGTTCTCCACTCCAGTTTGTTTGCACCCATTTTGATGGAGAAACAGGTTCTCCTAAAAATTAAAAAAAAAGCAAATTAACTTATTTTGCCTCCATTATTTCCTTCTTCCCAGCCTCCATTCCTTTCCCTTAAACTTTTCTATATTGAAAGCTATTTAATTACTAGAGGAAGTCTCTAGGACTTTGAGTCATTGTGCTATGTTTATAGTAGTAAAAATACTAGACCAAAAGTTTGGGGACCAGGGACAGATACATAATTTAGAGGGACCTGGTGCAAAATTAATCTGCAAAGCCCCTTGTTCAAAAAGCAGAGACAAAGTTAAGTTAAAGGTACTAAAAATATTCCTGCAGATTATTGTGAAGAAAAACGAAAAGTAGAAATGCATTAAAAAAAAAAAATCAAAAAAAGAGTAATAAGAAAAATGAAAAAAACAAAAAAAAATTTTAAAGAAAAAAATAATTTTTACAAAGAGAAAAAAGTGCTAAAATATAAAGCTTTTTACTTTAAGAATATTTTATTACTTATAATGTATAATAGGATAATAAAAATTGCAAAATATAATATTTTGGTGCTATAACTTTATATACAATAAGTAATATTACTTTACTATTTTTTTTTACTTTACTAATGTGATGACTTGATTGATAATAACATTTGTGGCCTGCTTTTCTACAAATTCATTTGTTAGTCATTTAAATTTATACTTTTAGCAACTTCATTTTAAGGAATTTGTAAAGTCACTCTTTATAAACACAAGCTCACAAATGAGTTTCCATAACTTATTTTGAAAAGGACTTTTCTGCTGATGCAACTGTTACTGGAGCTGTTAAGAAGGTTACATAGGCTATAACAACATTAGCTTAACTTTCTGATAACCTATTTCAAAATATAAATTTTAGTACTTTAGAACTGATGATTTAACTCTTCATACAGTTTCGTGTAAGTCCAAATTTAATTTTAAATGTAAATTTATACAATTGTATTTTAATGCTTTGTCTAACTTGTGGAAATGATATTAAGACCAAAAATGACTTGTGATTTGTATATGATTTAGAACATCTGCTGTGCATTCTATTATTGTATCTTCAATTACAAGCTTTAATTTAAAAACTGTCTTCCTTGTTAATAATTGGCTTATCCAAAGTTTCACACAAAAATCACGTTTTTTCCATCAAATGCTAAAATCTTTCAATTTCATTTCTATTTCTAAGCCTCAAGACCAGAGGTTCCAAAGTCTTTGAAAATTCTAGTAACTGCCTTATGCATTTTATTACAATGCCTACATGTACACTTTTATTTCATAATATTTTGCTGACAAAGTTTACCGCTCAGGCCAGGGAGTTAATATTTGTGCAGAGCTCACAGAGATGAGTTCTGGGGATGGATAGGCAAGCTGACCTCCCACTGTGTGTCCCCGAGCTACCTCCACGTGGAGCCCCTCTTCTCCTCTGGGGCTTCGGCCACCAGCACCTCTGCTGCTACTGGTGCCACCACCATTGCTAATTCCAATCTGGGCCCAGGTCCTGGTCCCAGCCATCACCTTGGAACCTCGAGGTGCCACAGACTGCTCCAGGTGCTCTCGTGCCCACCAGGCTTTCTGCTTGGTGAGCATGCTGTCTGCCACCCAGTGCCCACCATGCTGGGGGGGGGGCTACATCTGCCTGATCGCTGGCCTATCTCCTCTGATCATGTGCATGCTCCATAGTCCCATTGGACTTCACGTACAAAACACAAGTGCAAAGATAAAATGATTATGAATTTCAAGATTGTGACAGTAGAGAACTAAACCAAGCCCAGGTCCCCTTCCTGTGGGACTGCACGGGTCACATGCCCAAAGGGTCAACCCTGGAAGGGACCTACGTTTTAGCCCTATCTCTTTCATTAACTATACAACTTTGAGCAAATCACTTAACTCTCCTGGGCCTTAGTTTTTTTTCATGAACAAAATGGAGTTTGAACCATCATAAAGTACCTTAAAGGAAATACCACAAAGGATCAGCATTAACTATTTTTTCTTTCATTTTTATATATTTCTCCAAGTTTATTTTATAAAACAGTTACACAAAAAATTATGTGATGACATTACTAATACACAGAGTAGCTAAATGTGTCTGGAATTTTAAAGTTTTTAAGGGCTTTAAAATATAATTCTTTCTAGAAATAAATCTGGTGAAGACTTTAGGATGAATTAAAAGGGACAATGAGAGTCTCTGAGTTTATTCATTGCTCTCTGCACAACACATCTTTTATTAGCTAGGAGCTATCTTCACAGATAAACATGCACCTAGGGGCAAATTCGATTTCGTAAATTTCAATGTTTTTTTTTTCACCACCTAGGCATAAAAGGATGCAGAGGTCAGAGAAAGTACAAATTTTCCCATGTGATTTTCTTTTCCTGTGTTAGACCTCATGGTTCAGTGATATAAGAGGAGGTGCAGGGTAGTAAAAAGAGCTGTAGGCTTAAAATGAAAACCATCAGCTCTGAAGGTCTCATGTGGCCAGAATTTGGCTGTGGGATTTGGGGCAATCCCTTATTCTCCTCAGACAGTTTCAGCTTTAAATAGACTTTGACCCAAATCGGATTTAAAAGGGAAAATTAAATACTTGTTTCTTTCTTACACCAAAGTATTGTGGCTCTAGGCTCTTTTGAAGCAAAGTAAGGCTGAATTGTGATTTAAAGCCAGATTCAGAGGAACTGACAATAGAAAGATTTTTTTTCTGTTCTACCAGCTTCAGTTATAATACGATGTAAAACAGAAGAGTGATTTTATCTACTTTTGTGTTCTTAAGGGACATCAATATAACCTGCATATTTTGTATGCAGAATATACTTATCAGAGGTTGCAAAATTATAAGGAGCCTTTAAACATTAGAACAAAAGTGCCAAGGTCTAAATTTCATCTTCATTTACTATGCTGGTTAATGAAGAATATCAGGATTTTATTGTTTTATAAGGTGATGATTTTTAAAGTTTCATACAATTTCAGTGGTCTCTATGAAGAAGGGCATTTTACCAAATAAAATTAACTTATGAAATGAATATATATTTCTTGTAATTCTTTCCACATATTACTTATTTATAAGAAAATATCATCTCTACAAATATATTATGAAAGTGTTGCTACTTTGCTGTATATGTAAAAACTTTTTAAACATGCAGTAGCCAATCCCCTCTAACTTCCAGATTCTGCCAGCTCTGATAAACAGATCTGCAATCCGGTCTGCAACCTTCTGTGAATAAGAACCTAAATGAGAATTCATTATAAAGACTCACCATTTCTGTACCACTGGATCTCTGGCTGGAAATGTTTAATTTCAGGAGTGATGACTACACGACAGCCTAGACTCATCGTCTCTCCCTCTCTCCCAAAAGACACATCGAACTTGTCATCAAAGTGGATCTCAAACTTGGATGCATAACCATAAGGGGTCACAGCAACTGGGTACAACAAAAACAAATATCAGTAATTTATTTTTTTCTCATCAAAGAGACACAAGCATTTTAATAAGCACAGACAGAAAGCAGTCACAACAAAGACTAATCAAATGACTTATTTGGGCAAAAAGGAAGTTCTGTGTAAGAAGTATATAGAACACATGCATATATTAGGTCATTAAATATGAAATGTCTGATTTCAAATCAAAAGTTTAGCTTACTGTATTTCAAACAAGAAGCAGCACAATTAATCAAAGTATGTGCCTAAACTACCGACACAGTTTTGCCAACTTCACGGTAGCTTGTTTATGCCAGCAGCAAGAAAGCCTGGGGAGTGAGTGGCCATGAAATCGCAAAAGGTGTTTTCCACAGCTTGCTGAGAATTGAATACTTTTCCTTGCAAGAAGTGGTCCACAGCCTGGAAGAAATGGTCACCAGTTGGTACAAAGTCTGGTGAATACAGTGGATAGCAGAGAGTTTCCAAGTCCAGCCTCTGTAGTTTAAGCAGGGTTGTTAGTGGGACATGTGGTTGAGTGTTGTCTTGCAAGAGGATTGGCCTGTCTCTATTGACCAATCTCGGTTGCTTAATTGAAAGCATCCTCATCATTTCATCTAATTGATTGTAGTAGACATCTGCTGTAATCTACTGACCAAGTTTCATGAAGCTGTAGTGGATAACATCAGTGCTGGACCACCAAACAGACACCAGCAGCCCGTCATCTTTATCCAACTATTGTGCCAAACATGATTGTCAAAAAGAATCCATTTTTCACCACACATAATAATACAGTGTAGAAATGGTTCGCCTTTATGTCATGACAGCAAAGAAAGGCAAGCTTTGTGACGATTTCTCTTCTGACATTCGTTTAATTCATGCAGTGCCCATCTATACAGCTTCTTTACCTTGCCAATTTGTTTCAAATGGTCCAATATTGTTCGAATAGTAACATCAAACCTTGCTGCTAATTCACGCATAGATTGAGATGGATTTGCTTCCATTAGACTCTAGAGCTTTCATTATTATCTACCTTTGTCTCAGGTCACCCATGTGGCTCATTTTCAAGATTAAAATTACCAAAATGGGACTTCTCAAACCATCGACGCACTGTGCATTCATTAGCCACATCCTTCCCAAACACTTCATGGATATTTCAAGCTGTCTGCGCTGCACTAGTTCCACGATTGAACTCATATTTGAAAATAACATGAATTTTCGACTGATCCATGGCTTCACAAAAATTGCTCTAAAAAAATGTGAAAGATAATCACAAGCCAAACCATGCGTTTGAAAGAATGAGGATGTACCTACACAATAAAAATAAAACAAGAAGTATCAAAGTGAAATGTTAGAGATATCAACTGTCAAACTTAGTACTTAAGGAAATCAGACATTTCATACTTAATAACCTAATAACATTTGTATGGGAATTCTTCATTGGTCATACAAGCTAAATGCTTATTTTTATTATTATTATTATTATAATGAATAGAATTTAAAGGGTCAGGTTTAATGTTTTAAATGAAAATTAATACCACATTTAGCCTAGACTTAAAATGATGGCTGCAATATATGTGCTTTTTAATTTTAGATTTTGAGTTAATTTAAACTCTACTGCTTTTACTCTTGGGACAAAGTAGCCCTATCAATTACTCATAAAAATGAAGTTTTTCATCTGATAAGGGATTAATAACCAGAATACAAAAGGAGCTCACACAACTCAATAGCAAAAAAAACAAATAACCTGATTTAAAAATGGGCAAAAGATCTGAACAGACGTTTCTCAAAAGAAGACATACAACAGATTTGAAAAAAAAAGAAAAGAAAAATACATTTTTAAAAAATAAGACATACAAATGGCCAAAAAGTATATGAAAAAATGCTCAACATCATTAATCATCAGAGAAATGTAAATCAAAACTACAAAAAAAAGCCAGTTAAAATGGCTGTTATCAAAAAGACAGGCAATAATGAATGTTGACAAGGATGTGGAGAAAGGAGAACCCTTATACACTGTTGTGGAAATGTCAATTATTGTAGCCACTATGGAGAGCAGTATGGAGGCCCCTTAAAAAACTAAAAATAGAACTATATGATTCAGAAATCCCACTGCTGGGTATGTATCTAAAAGAAAAGAAAGCAGTATATTGAAGAGGTATCTGCACTTGCATGTTTATTGCAGGACTCTTCACAGTAGCCAAGATATGAAATCAACCTAAGCGTACGTCAATGGATGAACAGATAAAGAAAATGTGATTCGTATATACAATGGAATATTATTCAGCCATAAAAAAGAATGAAATCTGGTCATTTGCAACAACGTGGGTGGAACTAGAGGACATTATGTTCAGTGAAAGAAGCCAGGCACAGAAAGACAAATATTGTATGTTCTCACTCATATGTGGGAGCTAAAAATTATTGATCTCACAGAGACAGAGGGAAGAATGATGGTTAGTTATCAGAGGCTGGAAACGGTAGTGGGGAGGGGGATAAAGTGGGGCTGGTTAATAGTTACAAAAAGACAGTTAGATAAAAGGAATACGATCTAGTGTTCAGTAGCACAATAGGATGACTTTAGTTAACTATAATTTCTTGTGTATTTTAAAACAACTAGAAGAGTGGAATTGGAATGTTCCTAACACAGAGAAATGATAAATGCTTGGGGTGATGGGTGTCCCAGTTACCCTGATTTGATCATTACACATTGTATGCTTTTACCAAAATATCACATGTATCCATAAATAGGTGCAATTATTACATATCCATAATAGTGAAAAAATTTTAATTAAAAAATTTTTAAAAAAATGGAATTTTTCAGTAAGTTGCTTCAGTTTCTTTAATGATCTGAGTAAAAAATATAAGAAATGTCAATGGGAGAAAATGGAAAAGTTTAAAATATTTGAATTTTTAAAAAGATTATTCTCAGAAATATCTTGTTTGTAGATTGAGTAAATACCTGCAGCATCAATTCTCCTAGGTTTTATTTTCTCTTTTCACAAAAGAAAGCACTTGGGAAAGAAATGACTATTTATTACTGGGTTATTACATGCCAGGCTCTTCACATTTGACATGTCACCTATGCTTTACAACAACTCCTTGGCATAGATATTATTTTTTCCTTTCTTTCAGATGGGGATATGGAAGCTCACAGAGGTAATATACAGCTAATGCTAAGAATTCACAGCTGGTAAGTGTGAAATTGAAATTCAAACCCATAACTTCCCAAATCCAAAACTTAGGCTCTTTTTCACATACTTCGTCTCTCCTTCTAAGACCTCTTAGTATTAACTTGAAAATGCAAACTAACATTCATCGAGTTCACCTTTTGCTAAGTATTATTCCAAGTATTTAAAAGTTATTAACTCAAACCCAATAATAACCCTATTAGGTAAGTACCATTATTATCTCTATTTTACAGAAGAGGAAACTGATGGATAAGGGGGCTAAATAACTGCCCACATTCACCCGCAGAACCAGATTTGCACTAGCAGGCTGTTTCCAGAACCCGTGCCCTCGACCAGTACATTGTCCTGCCTTGAATTCGTGTGTTCTCAGGCAACCACTAACCAACAGTGAAATAAGTTCTCTTTGAAGGTGTATCTCCCAGCTGCCTCACTTCTATGTGAGGATGTTCCACTGAGACCAGAGAGAGAAACTTGATCAGATCTTGCACAGCACTGGGAGGCTGGACTCTTCCAAAGCTGCCTTAGGGAGTGGAGGTGAGGATCCCAGGAGGGCCTGTAGTGACCAGGGTGTTCCAGACCCAACTGGAAATGCAAATAGGCCCCCTGGAAGCAGACTGTAAATCCTAGGTTCTCTATATATCTGAGATTGGGGTTCAGAAGGGAGGTACTTCAGCTTCGACAACCAGAAAACAAAACATCATTCATTTGTCACTTCCTCACCCTTTATCACACATACTTTCCATCCCAGGGAAAAAGGGTTTAGGGCAGGAGTTGGCAAGCCTGTGGGCCAAATCTGGACTGCTTCCTGTTTAGTATCATTAAGAATGGCTTTTAAATGTTTTAATGGTTAAAAAAAATCAAAAGAAGAATATTTTGTGATGTGGTACTTTTGTGTTACAGTGGTAGAGTTGAGTGATTGTGACAAAGACCATATGCTCTGTAAAGCCTAAAATGTTTACAATTTAGTCTTTTACAGAGAATGTCTGCTGACCATTTGTTTAAAATATGACTTAGAATTAAAAAGACCAAGTTACAAGTCCCTATTCCACTATTCTGTGGGTCTTGCCCTGCCATTTAACATCTCTAAATTGTTTCCTCATCTGCACAGAACAGATAAAAATACACCTACTTTATAAGCTTTTGGGGAACATTAAATGAATCAATGCATATAAAAAATGTCTTAGTACTGTGTCTGGCACAACTGACCAATAAATAACTATCAGAGCAGAACCAAGAGCAGGGAGCTATGTCTGTGATATTTGCCTGGATATTCCAAGCATCTAAACCAGTGTCTAGCACATAGTAGGTGCTCAATAAATATTAGTTGAATGCATGGCTATGAGCCCTCTATTTTCTGTCAGGAACAACTGCACTGAGTTCAGGCATTGGCCACAGGAGGTGCTGTAAGGTTGCACAGTAACAGAAGTGGGGCAACGCTAGGCTTTCAGAACCCACTTAACATAGAGGAGGGGAAAGGGAGAAACATGGGTGAGGATACGGCCGTGGGAATGAGCAGGAATGTGATCAACAGGCCAGTCCTGGGGACATTGGGAGGTAAGTCATGGTTCCAGAATTTTCAACTATTCTATCTCAATCAAGTGTGGAAGGAGGACATGACATGGGACGTCCTCCTCTGTTGCTGCACCCTCATCCCCTCCTGCCCATGGGATTGGTACCAATGATCACAACTTGCAATATTAAAGTTAGGAGCCATCCCATGAAGTCAGTGGAGTAGGTCATCTATAGACACCAAACTAACCAGTTAGGTGAAAAACTGACCCATGAAAAAGTATCTTCGGCCACTTTCAAAACTAACATTTATTTTTTAATGTTTGAAAAATAAGTTAGGGCTTGACTACCTTTTCCAGTCTGTCCATCGTAAACATATAGTTATTTCAACAACCATACAGATTTCACTATTGCTTCTCATGAACAGAAGTTCTGATGTAGATGAAATGATTGAAGTTCACAAAATTCACAAGTTACCAATGACCACAATATTTTATTATTTAACCACATTTAGACTTCATTTTAGACTGCACTTTATAAATTAAGGTATTTATTCATTCATTGTTGAATATCTGCTCTGTGTCAGGCCCTGAAGTTTAGCGATAAAAGGTCCAGCCTCGCCTCCAAGGGGCTTGTGGACCAGTGGGAGAGACTGACACATAACAGGCAGCAGTGTCCAGTGTCACGGAGCCTCTGATGAGGTGCTGAGGCCTCCCCTGGACACCTAACCCTGACTGGGTGGGGCATGGGAGTGGCGGTGGGGGCCAGACATGATTTTTAAAAAAATTTTGCCATATACTCTGATAATTTTTATTCTATTTTACTTTTTTAAATAAAAAGCTAATTTAACCCCTTAAATTGATTTAATTGTCCACACCAATGGGTGTTGAACACTTTAGGCACTGTTTTCTGAAACAGGTAGTAGAGGGAGACAAAACCAGTCACGTGCTTTGGAAAGATAAAATTAAGCAGAAGCAAAAATGATTTGGAAAAAGACTATGGGAGAATGCAAGAATGATAGAGGACAGAGAATGGGAACGGAGAGGTCATTTCAGAAGCTTTTCAAAAAGACAGAATACTCTGAACCGACTGACCAGATACACAGGGGAAGGGAGAGGGCAGAATCGGAGATAACACTGTGATTCCCAGCCCAGGTGGCTGGGCAGACAAAGTGCCTTTAAAGGGCATGCGGGTGGGGTTGGGTGGAGCGTGGATTTAAAAATGTAAATAAAAGGAATGGGAAAGTTGGAAGGGGGAGATAAGTACATGATAATACAAGATCATCAATTCTATTTTAGACAAAGAGTTTGGTGGGATTTGGAGGAACTTGTTAGTAGGAAAGCTGACTATGGCACCGAAGTTGGGATTGAGGAACATTCATTCCATTTTATAGCATTAGCTGTTGCCCCCCTAAAGAGAAGTTGGGATTAGAACCAAACAGACATATAGGGTTTAACCCCCAGAGAGGGCCGTTCAAATTATGACAGAAGATGAGATGCTCCAGAAAAAATAAAGAGAGAAGAAAAAGAAGGATGAGGGTAGTAGACCTTTATGGTAAGAAAAAGGACCCAAGAGGGAGAGAGTTTCCACTTGGGGGTGAATAAAGACTGGTAGCTGCTACTGAGGCAGAAAGATGAGGACTGAGAAAACAGCACTCAGTCCGTCAGTGTCTTTTTGCACTGGATTTGGTAAATAAGAGTAAGAGGTACCTTGAGTGAGTGGTGGGAGAAGCTAAACTCAAGAGGGTTAAGTAGTGAGTGATAGTAAGAAAGTGAAATAAATTCAAGTTCCAGACATGACTTCTGAAGGAGGTGATGCCGACCTGGTTAATTAAGGATGAGAAAGAGTGTTTTGACATAGTCCAGACTTGTGTGTGTGTGTGTGTGTGTGTGTGTGTATTTGGTTAAATCATTCTGCCCAGGTTTGTATAATGATCTCTCTCAATTTAACACAGAAATACTCAAAAGCATTTACCATTTTTAGCCCATCACATCTGGGCTTTCATAAAACCAGAACAAAGCAATAAGATTCAGAAAGAATAACCAAAGAATCTAAATAAGTAAATAAATAAAATAAAACTAACCACAGATACCTAGTATATCCATCCTAGCATATACTATGTTATATATAGTATGCATTTATTTCAGCACCATAGAATAGCTTATTATTATGTATTTTACACAAAGGTGACATTTAGCAAATATATTTTTAAACTTACAGCTGAGTGGCATGGTGGAAACCCCAGCACGGAAGTGAGTCTCATCAAACTCTCCCTTATATCCTAGGAAAGACAAAGTGAAGTGCTTTGTGACGGATTCATATTCTTAGCAATGGGAAGAAATTTTAAAAAACACTGTGAATAAAGTAAATCCAGCAAACCTACTCTTTACCACAACTGAAGCATATGCTGAAAGCTCTCCTTTAACATTCATGGCCGAGGCCCGGTACTGAGCTGTATCTTCAAAATCACATCTGAAAGAACATATGGAAATGAACATCCATCGTAGTGACCATCCTTGGAATTACTAGCTGTTGTATCAGGGAACTCTTTGCCAACATGGCACACTGAAAATCAGTGGCTGACACACGGCTCTTTGGGGCTCCTGATGAAGCTGCTGTCTGATGTTGCTACCTACAGGATTTTGTATATAGCGCAAGTGATCTACTGCAGTTTCTCACCAGCAGGACAGAGTAGGGGGAGAACGCCTTTAGTCCACTGTGACCCCAGCCTGGGTTCATTTAACACAATAAAAAAAGTCAACAAAGTGCTAAGCACATAAATAACAGAGTGACAACATTATGATATGCCTTCCTAAAGTTCTATTGGAAGGAGAAATGTCCAGCCATGTACCTTCCAAGCAGTAACTAGCCAGAGGCATACTTGAGAGCATGGTCTCCCTGCTGTCCTGCCCTCATGGTGGGTTCCAGCTTGGGGGCAACAGGGCCACAGGGAAGGGGAAGAAGCAGCCCCTCCTTGCAGCCTCCCTGAGCCACAAACCTGAGCCAGGTTGGTCTTGGTCTTATGTATGGTTCTGTGTTCTAGTTTCAAAACACAAGTAAGTTATTTATACCTCAATTCCACTAAGGTTCAGGCCACACTTGGAGTTTCAGCTCACAGCACAACACAAGAAGTGCCACTTGGATGTTCCTCTAAATTAGAATACACAAACTGGAATGTCTTATAAAAATGGAATTAGGGAGAGAATGATCTCACAGAGAGATGAACAGACTCAGATTTCAAAGCTTGTTGTTTTGTGTCTTATCACTACCAGTGCCCCATGTTCTTCATTGTTCCTCAGGGTTTAGTTTCATTTGTGTAAACTTATTTCATGCTGAAATTTTACGGAGATCAATAGAACTCCAGGAAGGCAAATACAGTTGCCCTTCTCGTAACTATTTAATCCTGAAAGTAACAGTGTAGCTCACAGTTGCCTTAGTAGAACCACCCAAGGGCAGAACTGATGTGACTGTAGGTTGGGGTCAGTGCTTGGCAAACATTGCAGGGGCCCTGCATCGCTTGGGCCAACTCCTCTGATCTGAGGAAAAGGCAAGAAATCTCTTGAGAGTGAACGGTGTAAATTTCACTTTGACATTTCAGCATGCTGTGGTTCTATCTGAACTGAAAATGGTGAGAGTTTGCCTAGCTTTTTCATCCCGATAACTAGGTTTGGATTTCAAAACCATCTTGGGACATATGATAAACCTTTGAGAACTCAAAAATTTTGATGTGGGTTTTTTTAATCTTTATTTTTTTTTAAATTTCCAAGTATTATGGGGGTACAAATGTTTTTGGTTACATGGATCGCTTTTGTAAAGCTCAAGTCAGGGTTAAAAGTATGCCTGTCACCCAGATAGTTAGTGCTCATTGTACCTGTTAGGTAGGTTTTCACCCATCCACTCTTCCCCTCCCCCACCCTTGATGTGGGTTTTGTTTTCAAATTTTGCTTTGGATTTTACTTCACCCTAAAACATCCCAATGTCCAGCCCTGTCTCACATACACAGTTGACAGTGTATACATAATACTTTCCCATAGTTCCTGGTGAGCTGAAGAAAAGCATAGTATTTCCAATTTCAGCCCACTTTCAATGGCACCGACCCCAACCTCCATGGCCTCTATTTACCAAAAACAAAAGAGTACGATGATGATATTGATTTGGAACTCTGAAATGATTACTGAATATAAATACCTATTTATACAACTTATTTTCTTACTGGTATGTAAGAAAAACTCTCAAGTATATGAAAGATTAAATAAAAAGATATAAATTATGCTTATCATCTTTGATGAAATTCAAACATAAAATCCCTTTGGATGGTAGTATAAGATTAATCATGCATATCACTTTTAGGTGTGCACCAAAAGAAACGTATGTGAATGTCCCTCAGTGTGGTCATGCTGCACTGGGGTGAAGCAGTGAGGCACCTCCCTGAGTGACTGTTGGGCAACACACACGGACACTGATGTTGTCTTACGCGTTAATCTCCAGAGAGTGCATTCCATATCGACTTTCAATAATATACTTTCCAGGGTTTGCATGGACATTTATTGGCACCTGGTTTTTATACCTGCAAGATAGTGGAAACAAAATGAAGTAAATTGAAGTGTAAATAACATCATGATTAAACACACACACACATAGGGAGCACCTTCTGTAAACACAGCACTGAGGGTAGCAGCAGCATCTATTCAACAAATGTAAATTGTACTAACTTAAATAAAATACACTAACCATATAATAAAACATCTCGATGAAGTGCTTTCCCCTCCTCTGTAAACTTACATGGAAACAGTTGACCATTCACAACAATGTGGATGAATCTCACGTATGTAATGTTAGCGAAAAAAGCCATTTACAAAAGAGTGCATAGTACAGTGATTGTTTTTATATAAAACACAAAAACAAAAAGACTAATTAATATTGCTAAAGGTCAAGATACTGATTTTCCAGGGTGGAGTGGGAAGACGTGAAGGAGGCTTCTTGGGTGCTGATAATGTTGGATTTCTCCATTTGTGTGCTAGTTACATGGGTGTGTGCAATCTACAAACATTCACCAAAGCTATACATTTATATATCATAATATGCACTTTTGTGTGTGTATATTATACTACAATGAAGAAGCTTAAAACAAAGTTGAGCATTGTTGACATAATAGGGAGGCTTTGTGTTGGGGGTTTTATTGTTGGCTGTCTGTGTAGGATGAAAGCAAAACATTATTCTTGCTAACATTCTTGCATGGTGTTAAAAAAAAAGTCATTGAATTGGAAGATCATTGTATTTAAGTATTTTATTTTATGTCACAAGCAAACATGGCTCATTCCTGGAAGAACTTATACTATAAGTCAAGAAAAGAAACTTCTGACAAATAAAAGCTACAAGCCTCCCTTTTTCTGACCTTCCATCTCTGGTTAGCCTTTCAGTGCTTGGAGGGTGGGCTCCTTGGAGAGGCCTCTCCCTGAGACACTGTCCTCCGGGTCTGTACACAGCACCTGACTCTTCACCATGTCCTCATGCTCTCAGTAGCCAGTGGCTAGGGTGACAGACCAGGCTTTTTTATTTAAACCGTTTTCTGCCCAAAAGAGGAACTGGGTTTCTCTTGTTTCTCTAAGCAATTTTTGTATATACTGGTAAATTCAACCCTCAGGATAACCATATGATGTAGTGCTCTTTTTAACCTCCTTTTCCAGATGGAGAAACCAATGCATGGAGAGGTTAGGGAACTTGCCCAGGTCACACAGCCAGGAATAGCAGAGTGGGATTTGATCCCAGGCAGGCTGGCTCCTAGAGAATATGTGATGCTTCCATTTTCTAGTTGTTCTCTATGTAGCTGCATTTCATTTCTTCAGACTTTGGGAAATGACTACAAGGTTTGGGAGCAGGGAAAGTGGTGGAAAGGGAGAGAAAGAAAATATAAGCTTCAGTCATCTCCTTCCTTTCTTCAACTCTCTCTCTCACACACACACATACAGCCCTCATGTCCCTAAAGTACGTTATTCATTTTCAATAGCATTTTTAAAAAATGCATCACTCTCCTCCTAGTAAAACCCCAACTCATCCTTCAGGATTCAGATCAATTGCTACCTCTTCAGTAAATTCCTCCCTAAAATACCACACAATATGAATCATTCCTACCTTTCCGAATCAGGGTTACTGGGTTCAAATTGCTAAATATAACATTTATCAAAATTATGCTTGGACATGTGTCTCTCCTACTAAGTTGCTCTCCTAAGTTGCCGGTCCCTCAAAGATGGATACTGTGTCTGATCCACATTGACTTCTATTAAATATTCCCACTCCTGAGGGAGGATAGTCATGGGTCAGTGTCAGGCCCTCAGTGTTGGTTAAATTGGATTGAACAGAATGACCCTGTAACACAATAGATTAATTGTGGCTCTATACTTTTTCAGCAGAAGGAATGGAGTTCTGACAAACATATACTTGGTGATGGCAATGATTTTGAATAAGTGCACATGAAGAAAGTTAGCTGAGGCTCTTTGGTCTCGGTTCCCTCAGATGTGAAATGAAGAGAGTTGGACTAGCTCCAGAAGAGCAGCTGCGTGGCAGGTGTGCGGCACGACCTCCTTCCGCACCCACAGGAGGCCACTGACTTGATGCTGCTTCCTGCCAGCCCAGAAGCGGCCGCAGACAGCTGTCCGAGCACAGGGCTGGAGGTAGCCAGGACAATCTGATCAGAGATGGCCTGTAAAAAGACATCGACTGGCCACCCCTAATCTCCAGCATTCCCCGCTTGGGTGAATGACAGAGTAGGACATGTTCATTGCCATGTTCTTCTGATTTGATTGGTTTAGGTAATTTCACGCTTGACTCAGAAGCTCCCTTGTGCTCAGGTTTTTCATGTGCTGGAGGGTTTCAGTAGTTCCTCTTCTCATAAGAAAAGCAATATGGTGGTAAAGGCTGTGGCCTGTGCTGTGTGACCAAACGACTGAGTGACACTCATTTTGGCTTCTGATCAAAATGTTCCTCAAATCTCCATAAAGTTTGTGTTAAAGTATTTTGTGGCTCTGGTGGTTGCTTCAGCCTCCTTGCCTTCCAGTACTTCCCAACTTAGCACCTTAATGCCTTTCCCCAGCTAATGATGTTTCTATTATGAGCACCTGGCAAAGGAAGTCGGTTTAAAAGACACACGCACACCACTTTCGGACCTTCTCATCTTTCCTCTGGAGACCAGGTGCCAGTGTGAGACATTCCTGTTTTAAAGCAGCGGACAAGGACTAAGTCAGAAAGTGATTTAATTCTATTCTCTGAGGAGTTTTACCCAGCAAGGCATTCAAGTTTGGGGTCACTTGAGATTGGTTGTCTTTAGCATTAAGTCAGGAAAGAAGGATTTTTGGCCCGCTCTGTATATACTTCACAGCTTCTTAATTCTGGAAAGTGAAATTCCAAACTGGCCAGTCATTGGCTAATTTTGGAGATTAATCTACACCCTGGGATTATGTGTCAAAAGCTTTCTTAAATCCTTGTGAATATTCAGACGTGTACCATTTCCCTTATCATTTTCATGTAGAGTCTATGAGCTATTAGTTAGCTTTCAGTATGCTTTAGTATTTCCAGAATAACACTCTGCTATTCAGTGACTGTCACTTACATGTGTAAAACATACACTTAATCCCCCCCAGACAAATTGCAGTTGAGATGTTGGGCTGACTTTGGTAATACGAGGTTACAGTAAAATCTCTTCAGCAATGTATTGTCAAGCAAAAAAGCTTCATGATAATTTTTTTCTATCAACAAATTATACATACTAAAGTGATCTTTAATATGTTGAATCTCACAAGTGGCATTGCTGCTTAGAACTCAATTTTCTGTTTTGAATAAATAGCTACATACCCACTTTAAAAACCAGTTATCTGAGAGAGATCTGTCTCGTTAGGATCAATTTTGGAATTAAATAAATAAGAAAAATCTAAAATAAAACTCCAAATCCTTATGCTGGGAAATGATTATAAATTGTAAATAATTTTTGTTAACCATTTTCAATGTAGGCTGTTTTTCTTACGATAATATGATAGTAATTGCTAAATTTAAATATGTGATGAATGACTCTAATCTTGTAAATAAACTCGATGCTTATGATTCTATTATGGAATTTACAAATTCTCATAATTTACAAAAATAGAAAAAGAGTTTTCCAAATCTCCAGACTCTTCCAAATATACATTTTTATACTCTTTTATTCCCAGGTTTTGAATTATTATAATGTTTATCAACAAATTTCTTTAAGTATCTCTTTGACAATGACTTTACGGCCAAACTGAAGAATTTTACGCACTTTTCTTCTTCTTCTTCTTCTTCTTTTTTTTTTTTTTTGAGACAGAGTCTCGCTCTGTTGCCCTGGGTAGAGTGTAGTGTCGTCATCAGAGCTCACTGTAGCCTCAAAATCCTGGGTTCAGGCGATTCTCCTGCCTCAGTCTTCTGAATAGCTGAGACTACAAGCCCACACCACCACGCCTGGCTAATTTTTCTATTTTTAGTGCAGATGGGGGTCTCGCTCTTGCTCAGGCTGGTCTCGAGCTCCTGACCTCAAGCGATCCTCCCACCTAAGCCTCCCAGAGTGCTAGGATTACAGGCGGAGCCACCTCGCCCAGCCTATGCACGTATTTTAATGTCTTAATTGAGGATCTAGGCCAATATCCAACCTACAGACCTGAAAACATGGGTTCTGAGTGAGTGAGTGAATGACTGCTCCGCACTAATACTAACACATCGCTGCAGGGAGTGTTCTCGCATTTCCCTGCAGGTTCCAATCAAGATTTCCATTGACAAATTTGATTTGGGCTTCCGGCCAGAAATCCAATTGAATCTGGCTCTTTTTAAAAGTATGAAATTATCACAATTCTCTCCTTTTAAAGAAAACCTTTTTCTTCTCCCCTATTTCATATAACTTAAAAAATCTGACTCGGCAATACACTCATATGGCCCAAGAACCAAAGGTATAAAGGGTGCTTAGTGAGTCCTGGCACCTTCCTGCTACTTGTCCCCTTCCTCAGAGTCAGTTGCTCTTCTTAGGTTCTTACATATTCTTCCAGAATCTCATTATCCAAATAAAACAAATACAAACATAAATTCTCTTTTCCTCCACTTTGAAACAAATAGACTATTATATAAGTTATTATGTTAAAAAAGCCCATTATATTTTAAAACTTTGGTTTTTTTCACTACATAGATATTTGTCCTTCTATGTTGACAAAGCCTTCCCCCAGGACGGCCAGCTTCACTGTGGTGTCGCTGCTGCCTCCCCGTTACTAACTTTTCCACTGAGCTCAAAGCAGAGACAGGCTTCCTTCTGCCCTCAGGGTGAGTTGGAAACAGGATGCTGCTCTATGGCCATCTCTAACTACCCTTGATGAGTGAGGTGTGCTCCTGTCATTCAGTGCTCTCTGGGTAACCTCTAAGTTCCACTTAAATAGATTTGGTCGGTAACTTGGAGTTGGCCAGAGAACAGCTGTTGTGTGTTTGCATAATTTCTTGGCCTCAGGGACTCCCATGACATAAACGTGCTCAATGGAAACTTGGAGCCAAACTCTCTTTGGAAAGGGCTCTGGCGGAGCCAGGGCCTGGGTACACACGGCTTTGAAAGACATGGCTGAGGACTTAACTGCTACAAGTGAAGGCAGCATGATTGTACGAAGCATCATCACAACCTTATTCTTTTAATTTACCTCCTTCTCTTCAGGAAGGGCATTCCCAATATTTCTTTCACGCGTGTGCTCAGTGTCAGGCCCAGGAAGCTGCAGTTAGGTACCGAAAAGGCATAAATGCCAGAAAAGTAACCACCCAACAACCTTGGTTCTTGCTTGGGTTGTGGGATCCCTGCTGTTTGAGGGAGAGGGTGTTTACTGAAGATTGTATACTCTGTACTACCGTTGAAAGTAAACTACAGCTCCAGTTAATGAGTTTTAAAAAGGTGGGATACTAATCCCACCCAGAAGTCAACTCCCAGGGAATGAAGCTTAAGTTTCAGGGTCCCTCACAGACATGAGTCCCTGCAAGGCCCTATGCCTAATGTGTACTACTAACTTTATATTCTTTCTTGTAAAGAGTGCCCCCCTAAATTGTATAAGCTTCATGCCCCACAAAACCTGGATCTGACTCTGTTTATTGCCATAGCTCATTGTCAGTTATCTACTAGCTGATTATACAAATTTCAGCTTTACCCAGGGTGTGGTGGCTCACGCCTATAATCCTAGCTCTCTGGGAGGCCGAGGCAGGAGGATAGCTTGAGCTCAGGAGTTCGACACCAGCCTGAGCAACAGTGAGACCCCGTTTCTACCAAAAAGAAAAAGAGAAAAAAAAAAAAAGAAAGAAAAAAACAAAATCCAGCCAGGCGTTGTGGTGTGCGCCTGTAGTCCCAGCTACTCCTGAGGCTGAGGCAGTAGGATTGCTTGAGCCCAGGAGTTTGAGGTTGCTGTGAGCTAGGCTGACGCCACAGCACTCTAGCCTGGGCAACAGAGCAAGACTCTGTCCCCCCCCCGAAAAATAAATAAATAACCATAGACAGTTAAATGGGTTTATCTTGTCAGCTCCCTCCATTAGTGCAAGTCAGGCATCAACATTAGAAATAATGGAAAAGAAAGAAGTAGGCAGACACTCTGGGTGATGGTGACAGTTGTGTAGTCTTTATATTACAACCTAAGGGGCATTTGTCACCACTTTGGAGGATAAAAAAGCAGCATGCAAAATACCTGTGTCAGAGAATAAAAAGGGAATGTCTTTTTTAAGTATCTAGATTATTTTCATATTTCTGCTCTCTATGGCAGATATTCATGGCATATGACAGAAAGTTCTCAGTTTAGGGATCACAAAGGTATTGACAATTGCAATAGGATATATACTGGAAGGAGAAAAACAGTGCTTATTCTTTGTTAAAAGAAAATGTCTTAAGGTCTTCTATTGTTTCCCACCCAGTTCTCTCTTTTGTTTGGTTTTAGAAAGCACACTGAGGCCTCAGCTCACGTGAGGGTGAGAGATGGGAGCCCTGTGGGTCTTAGTTAGTTTGTAAAAGATGACATTGCTTCTGATCACAAAATCATATTATTTTATAAAGTTCATCTACAGAAGTAAATTTTTATTTAATTTTTATAGACCATAGCAGTTATAGACATATTTTTGGTATATAAATATGTTGACTAAAATCTAATACTTTATATAAAATAAACACCCATTTGTATAATAGGATTATAAAGTACTATAATGAATCACATGTATGCAAGATTGTTTTTTCTTCTTATACACAAAAATTCATCCCAATATCCTTTCTTTACTCTTTTGAAAACCTATACAAACTTCTAGGCCTTCATTGACTCTTACATATTGATAGATCTGTGTGTTTTCACTACAGGGAAACTTAACTTTGTGTAACGAATTCTGTTAGCTTTCATAAAGAGAACATACCAAGTGACACGAGGTTCTGGCCAGCCTGCTATGGAGCAGTGTAATTTTACATTCTCTTTCTCCCAAACCGTGTGGGAACGAGGTTTAATGATAAACTCAGGAGCATGCAGAAGATGGTCTTCATTCAACTTGGCATGAAATGCCTCGGTTTCTTCTAACTGAAAAAACAAACAAACAAACATATTATCAAAATACTACTAAATCAAAGTGATCTCTGGTGCTAAAATAACAAGTGGAAACCAAAATTTGTATTTTTCCATTTGGAACCTTACTTTTTGTTTAGATAAAATGCATTCCATTCCCTCCTTTTAAAAACTGATGTAGTTATTTAACATTTAATATTTTAAGCTTGAGCAACATAGTTTACTTCCCTAAGGTGGATTTCTTAAGGCTCTCTAAAACCTTCATTTCTTTAGAACCTAAAATTCCATGAAGTTTAAAATTATTAAGTTTACCTTTCTTTGGATTTACACATTTTAATGTCTTTCACCTTGTTTTCTTTAGTTTTGTTTCTCCATAATTTCTTCATTTGAAACAAATCAATCTGTATCTACACACACACACACACACACACACCCCTTGTTACATGCATTTCCACTTTTGTAAGTTGCATTAAATTGTCTTTTCTTACTGTTTTTCTCAGTGACAGGTGTTCTGCCTTTTCTCGAATTGCAACTTTCCTTGACTTCTTTTCAAAAGTTTCCTCCTGTTGAAAAGTGGATGTGGCCTGTTTGGATTCCACAGACCGTTTGGACGCTTGAGACTGTTTGGATGCTGTGGACTGTTTGGACACTTTGGACTGTTTAGATGATATGATTCCTTCCTCACTAGCAAGAAGATTCCTCTGGGCTATGTAAGCAGCAGCTTCTTTAATTCTTTCTTCTTCCGTATCTGTAACTCCACTGACATGCACTTGACTAAAATACAATAATAGTAAAATGTGAATTTCGTAGATGGCAGTGATAAGATTGCCTATTTTATTAAGTTCAAAGTATCAGCCTTCAGACATTGTGTCCTGCACCCAAAGAAAACCTGACACACAAAAACCTGGTAAATCAGAAGCTGACTCTTCACATACGGAAGTGGTCGTCCCCTTAACAAATAGTGATAACAATGATAACAGAAATAATAATATCTATATGGCCTGGGTGCTTTTCACATACATTATCTCATTTCATCCCCACAAAAACCCAGTGAGGTAAACTATCATTTCTATTTTAGACATATGGTAACAAAGTTCAGAAAAGTTAGATAACTTGCTCAAGGTCATATCACTGGTTGTCTTAGTGTGTTTAAATATGATTTCATTTACAATAAAAGATTAAGTTATGGCTTCCTTTCCAGAAAAGACATATTGTACAATGAGATACAGTTTGTGTGCTTGTGATCCTGATACATGACTATGAATTTGATCTGGATTCTGTAGCTCAGCTGATATAATGTATGCCCACTAGGTTTCTTTCTAAGATAATAAAGGTTGTGTGTGTGTGTGTGTAAATATATACACACACACACATACACACACACACACACACACTATGTTTGTGAGTATCCAGTATGAAGACTGTCCTATTGGATACTCAGCCCTGATGAAAAGAAATTATCAAGCTTGCAATCAAAGTAGTGATATTTATAAATGTGACTTATTTGTTACTCATAATTGATAATGACGACAGGTCAGTGACAACATCCAAAAGTGCCGTGTCTAGTGTGGTAGTTTATGATAGAATTTGTGCTGTGATTTATTAATGCTGTTAAACATATTGGATTATTTTTAACCTCCTTCAATGCCTTTATTGTAAACCCCATTGGATGTTTTAGTAAAAGAATGTATTGATTACATTGAAGATTCTTTTGAAATTGAGTCTCCTTAAACCTAGTCAGAATTGTACATTTGGTTTTCTTATAAGAATGATTACTTAAAAAATTAAGCAAGTACTACCATTGTGTTTGCAAGTTCCAAGCACTTGAATCTACTCAGTTTGCTGAGGAACGGGACTCAGCATTTGCCATAATTTGGAATTTCTCATGGAATGCTATGAAAACATCTGGCAGACAAGGTAAGTCCACCTTATTTCTGACCAAACTTAGTGAGTAAATTTTAAGTTTTTTCTCTATCTCTATAAATATTAATAAGTTAGTCCTAACTGTGGAAGTGAGTGGATGGCTGTATTAATCCCCTATCATTTGGTGGGGGGAAGATGAAAGATTTCTATCTTAGTGTCATGACATAACCACCTCTAACAATTTTTGGAATAAGGTAGAAAGTGAATGAATTAATAAGTGAAAACAACACAAACCATCAGGAAAATTCGCTAGGACTCCTCTATAAATGTCAATGTATAATAGAGAGATTTGAAATGAGCTTTGTAATATGTTTCAATACATAGAATAACAGATCACATTCAATGCTAGTCTTGTCCCAAGTTCTAAGTGAGAGAACTTTAAGCTTAAGCTCTCATTACCTCTAATACCGGACATGTTGACACAGCTCTAAAGGGCAGCATGAAGTTACAACCACCTTGCCTTTTCCATTTACAAATAAACTAAACTTCAAAAATACTATAATTATTTCACATGAGAACTCAAGTACACTTAAAAAATATGCTGGACCCAGGACAGCAGGGATATTCTCCTTTAAGTAAATATAAGGGGTTGTCAGTGGTAACCCTTCTACAGTCTGGGCATAAGATCAAGAATGTGATGCTAACATGTTGACAAAATACACTACGGTACTATTAAAAATAAATTAAAAACCTCCCAATACTCTGCATATCTCTCACAGTTTCAACTCAAAACCTGCTGACACAAAGTTAACTTGCTGGAGTGTGAGAAGGCATTCTCAGGTGGCATGTAGAGGAAATGGCATTTTCCAGAAACATACTCTACTTGCAGAGGGCATGTACATTGCATTGGCTAGGCTAGCTCTTTCACTGCCAGCCACATGACCTTCAGCAAGGCACGGAGCCCTGATTTCCTCATCCAAAAAACTGATATACTGATCTCTTTCCAGGGCTGTATGGAGGATTTAGCAAGACAGTTTATATAAAGCACCTAGCATGATTCCCAGTGAACTATAGGTATGCAACAAATGTTAATTTCTTTCCCATCCTCTTCTCGGATTGTTAATACTATCAACACTACTGTGAAATGTTATTTTCAACACAGTAATAGAATATAGGAGAAGGATCCACATAAAATAAATAGAAGAACTAGAAATAGAACATAGAAGATCAGTTTTTATTATCATTTTCTTTTATCACAGTTTATTTTATAAATGATCATTTCTTGAGACTGGCCTGGAAGAGACAAAATGGTTTGGTGGGGACAGAGTAGGGAGAAGACATTAGGAGGGAGAAGCTTCATTTCACGCCCATCCAGGTGGAGAGGCATGTCGTATAGGCTAATGCTAAGTTGACGTGGTTTTTAAATGATTTTTTGAAACAGTGGCAAAAAATCTGGACACAAAATACTCCTCTAGCCTAGCCATCTCCTGCAACGAATACAAGTGGGAGTTAAAGGAGGCCAAATCTGGGCAAGCATACTTAACAATATACGGATGTTTCTCTGGAAAGTTCACTTTAAAAAATCATGGATATCAAAGATATCAGATAAAAAGCTAAAAATAGAATGTTGTTTATCCCCTTACGTTCCTAATTAGGTTTAGAGAACTTATGACATTAGCCTCTGACACAAGTCAGAAAGCAACTGTCAGAGGGCAATGGAAAGAAAGACACAGGGGAACAGACGTAGGTCACCAAAAGATCATGACTGAATTACTTCCTGACTTTCAATAAGGATCTACTTTTCCATGACATTTGCCCTGAGAGGATGGCCTCATTTAGAGTGTCACCTTAGCTATGGGAATAACTTTCCATTCAAAGGAAAATAAACAGGGGACCAGCCAGAAAGTTCCTGTTAAACTTTAATCTTGGTGTCTCGGACCAATTTCCTTTCAAGATTCCTTTGAACATTATTATCACCAAAAAAAATGTTTAAAGATAGGAAATTGGCATTACATAGACTTGTGACTTAGTGATTATTTTGTTTGCAGTTTGCCTCAAAGCAAATGCAATCTATCTTCATTGAACAAATATAAGCTAGGCATTCAAATTATGATTAGATTTTTTCCCTAATGAATAATAATTAAAACCACACTGACAACCAAGATGTTTTCCAGCTACCTAAACAAATCATGTTTTTTTTTTCAGTTCACACAATATTTTAGTTTTGAGCTTTTCTTTTTAGTGTTCAATCACTAGCATCCAAGGCTCTACTTCCCACTTAATGTCACTTAAGAAGCATTAAAATCTAATCTTTCTCTTTCATCATGTAGCCATCCTAAGTGATGGCAAGGATTTCGGAAAAAGAAATCCCTTTTTACAAAATTAACACGTTTCTTTTAGCACAGGGCTCCAAACTTCTTCAGATCTTTCTCAACCAGTAAGTATGGTAAGTGCTCAATAAATGTTAGCTGCTATTATGATTATTATCTAACAACATTTACTCCCCACTTTGTAATAAAGCCAGAAAGAAAAAGTACACTAACCGTCCCGAGAAAACAGGCACCATGTAGTCACTTGGTAGATTTTCTTTCTCTTCTCCAGACAGAAGGCTGTGCTTGGCTCTCTTTGTTTTGGTACTCAACTTGGATGAATAATCGTCTAACAGCAGACTGGAATCTGTAAGTCTGAAACAAACTCCCTAATGTTATTATAGACAATAACAAAAAATGCATTTAAAATATTCAGAATACTGACGAAAGAAAGTTTTAACCTGGGAGAATTTTTACAGAATCTTAGATCTCTAAGGTTATAATTATCTTTTATCTTTAGAAGTAAAGTGGAGTTAGAACGATCTCACATAATCCACTCTGTATAGACACAAAAGAAAAATAGTAAGAGTAATTTTACAGCTGCAGTAATTTCATGGCTTTTTCCCCTTAAAGTTTCAAGGGAAAAGAGTGATGCTTTTATAATAGTTCCACATACCTTTTGCTGTTAATGTAATGTTTAAAATTTAGGCAGTCTGCATAAATGGTTTTGATACACTGTGCATCCAAATCTTTTCTGGGGATTGTTAAAAATGCATACTTTTCTGGACAGGGAGCCTAGGCAATTCTGATGCAGGGCCCTAGGTTCACACTTTGAGATCTTTAAGTACTGTAGGTAGACTCCTGCATTTGAAGGGACACTGGGCTCATCAAACAATAATGTTAATATATTTTATGTGAACACATGGTGTCAAATGACTCAGAGATGTGTAGGGGCATGATAAAGTTCTGTCTGCCTATGCACGCTAGTGCAAATGTGCACTTGGAGGTAGTGTTCTAATAAACCAAAAAATTTACTGGGGAGGTGGAAAATACGAGAGCAGAGATTGCAGAGAAAAAGGATTGATGGAATGAAAAGTATGTCTTAATCTATATAGTTCTTGATTGAAATCTAATGCATTTTCATATGAACAGATAAAATTTGGCATAAACGTCAGGAGTTCATGGCCTGCCTGAAGTCAATTCCCGGACTCAGGGTAAAAAGCCCCTGATCCACATGGTAATGAAAGATTTAACAACAGGGGCCTGGATGGGAACTTTCTGCACTATCCTTGTAATTTTTCTGTAAATGTGAAACTATTCTAAAGGAAAAAATTAATGTAGAAAAAATCTGCTGGTCTAGAGAATATTTCAGGAGAAGATGAATGGCAATGATGTGGTGCAGGAAAAGCCCAGCTGCCCGGTGGAAGCAGAAAACCTTCAAACCATCCAAACCTTGACCACTCCTAATCTCTGAAAATCACCTGGAAAAGAAAAATGGATTGCCAAAATCAAAAGGCTTCAAGGAAGCACAGAGCCAGCAGTGGCTGCAAATCTGGGGGTGCAGGGTGGGCGACTGCCTTAACCCTCTGCGAGGTCCCATGGATGTGACAAACCTCTTCCTGCCCCATTATCCACCCCCTCCCCCCAAGGGGAGATATCTAGCTCCTTTTCTATGATCAGCATTAAAACTAAAGGTTAGAACTTGAATTCAAGCTTGTGGCTTGGTTACCAGTTGGAAGCCAGAGTGAAATTTGTTCCTGGCTGGCTGTTCAGGCAGCAGCAAAATGACAGCATTCTATACCCCCAGCAGGTCACAAAGAACAGGCTGTGCTTCTGCAGGTCCAAGATTAAAGTGGTATTTTCCTTCACCCCTTTATTCCATTACTGTAAAAAATAAAATTAACTGTGGGGCTTAGAAGTTTCATTTCTTTCCCCATTTCTAGAACAGTTGGATTTTCTAATTTCTCTCCTTTTTTTATGTTTTTGCTCTTTTTTCTTTACTTTCATTCTATTTTCTATAGTCTTAGTCTCATAAGCTCATATTTTTCAACATTGATTTACATCAAAATAGGAAATATGATTTGTCATTCTTTTCGTTGTGTTGTTCCTTTTTCTGTCATTTATCCTTTAAGACAAATTTTTTAAATGATGCATTTACTACCTAGAACATGCCAGAATGTGATTATTCCATTTTCACAGGTAAATAACAGCAGCTGATTTTTAACATATTGACTGCCACACTAGGAAAAAATGTTTTTCCTTGGGGCCATGGTGTTTTATTATGAAAATAGAATAAAAACTTCGAAAACAAAACGATCCTTTCTAATTTAATGAAAAATTTGTTATTTTTTATTATTTTCTATGTGTGAGTTATATCCAACTTGAAAAATAGTCCTTGCAGCTCCCAAGGTAAAGAGACATGTGAGTTACATATGCTTCACAAGGCCCTGGGCTCAAAACTAGTGTGAGTTAAATACAACTCACATGGCAGTTAGTGTGTTAATAGTTTAACTTTATGCTAAAGAATCATGGCACTTTCATTAGCTTCCATTTCATATTTCACCTGGAACAAAAAACTTCATAAAAAGCATTATGTTATGTGTTACACAGTATTATTTAGAAAATACAAGACCTCCACCTTTGTTATGTTCTCTAGAGTTTCTTCAAGCTTTTGATTTCTAATAAAAAAGAGTGTGTGAAGGATTAGATGTTGAAATACTATGAAAACAGATGACTTAGTAATGCTGTCATTTATTGAAGCTAGCAAACGAAACTAAATCAGAGAAACACAAAGTTTTAAGGAAGTGACTATGTAATAATCAGTGTAATTATTTGAAGAAAACCCATCAATAGTCTATTTTGTCATGATCCATGAACACTGAAGGCCAACATCTTACTCTGCTTAATTTTAAAGTTGAATAATGTTTTTAGAGAAGTTAAATAAAATATGTAGATTTTAAATTTCTTTAACCTAAATCAAATAGCTAAATATGGGCTTACTAACCTCTTGGGCTTTTAGTTGTATCTCAATTTTGAAAATAATCCCCTAACAACTCAATTTCTGAGTAGATACCAAACTTGATATATATGGATCTGTGTAGGTTTTTTATCTATTAAAAGTACACATACTATTCTTTATGTACTTAGCTTAAATCTTGAAACATTCAGAATTTTGATTTATGAAGGCAATCAAATTAAGCAATAGGTGAGGGTTGACTGGGTCCATACATGCATCCATGGACCTGTAACTGTGCCTAGGTACATCTTTTTCTACTCTGCTACTAATTTTGCTATGCCCTTGTTCATATGTCTACTGTTAACAGATTTTAAATAAATATCCTGGAGTATATGACATTATCACATCTATGGCCAGCAGAACCACAGAGAAGAGCTCTAGCCAAGGTACAGAAGGAACTATCTGGAAATATTCCAGGAACCCAGAAATAGGCTCACACCTGCATCTAATCCAAATACTGAACAGAAAATATTATAACCCTCTGCTCATGCAACTTCACAATAATGGTGAACAGGAAAAGCAAGAACAAACCATTTATAGAATTCCAGAACTAGAAGAGATCTCAGAGATATTTACACCAGGCCCCTGATTTTACTGATGTGGAGACTAAAGCTAAGGGGTCTTTGTAACTCACCCATGCTCACATGGTGAGTTGGTAGCTGAACTAGGACTAACACCCATTTTTCCTTGATTTTCTGGTTCTTGTTCTTTTCACTATACCAGTGTTTTCCAACTTTTGTGATCGAGTACTCTTGCTAAAAAAATATTGGGGTCATGCCACCTATATATATTTGTTTATTTATAAGTTCTATCCATATATTGCTGTATAAATATTCTCACTATGAAACATTCAATAGAAAAAATGTAAAGACCAAATCTATTTTTTTAAAAAACAGAAACATTAATATTTCTTCCTACACTCCTATGGCTTGCCTTTGTGGACTCCCCACTTTGGAGACCATAATATCATGTCACTCTGCCCATAAAGACTCTAATATCTATTCCTGAATTTATTCACATAAATTGAGGTTATGAAATCATCACAGTTCAGCTATAAATTAAGCATAAAAAACTCTTTAAAGTTTACATAAAGTAAAATGCTGGTCTCTCAAAGTTATGTTTATAATCACCATATAATTTTAGGAAACTGTTCCAGGTTCCCTATGATTAATAAATTTATTCATACTTAAGATGAGATCTACTTAATGGCTATATTATTTTCTGAAAATACTCAGAGCCTATTAGCATGTTTCAGAGAAATGATGCCCTGTGGGCACTGCCTTTGCTGACTGTGCTCCCAAAGTCAGTGTCACCCATTTCTCCATGTTCGAAGTTACACTGCATAATCGGTTTCTCTGTCTTTCCCACTGCTTGTGACTACTCAAGGAGAGAGATGGTCTCAGTCATCTTTGTATCCTCAGCATTGTGTCCGGTGCCTGACATTGCTTGATAAATGTTTATTGAATGAAGTGACATCAAGATTTATTTTTATATAATCATATACTAGCTCAGTGATTCTCAACCCTGGTTTCACATCAGAATCAATGGAGGAGCTAGTAAAAATGACTGCTACAGGAGCAGGATTTCTAGCATGGTGGAATGAATAGTTAGTTCATCAGTTCCTCTCCCCAGAATGCAATGGTAAAACAGGACACATTGTCAGAAACAACCAAACCAAGGCTTTGAAAATCAATCAAAGCCATACACTACACTGAAAAGTGGTATTTATTAAAAACAAAACAAAACAAAAAACCTACTGAACTTCACATATAAGCAGTGAGAGTCTGTGTGGCATTCCTGGCTAGGATTTTCCTAGCCCCCACTTCAGTCCATAAGGTAGTTCTACCAAGGTGGGAAAATGCCTGAGAAGGAGAGTTCACTGCCACAGGGGGCTGACTTGATTCAGACCAGAGCATAAAACCCCACATCCAGCACATCCCTATGTCCACTGTGAGTTACAGTAGCAATCTAGGTGACAAACAAACAAGGGAAGACCAGCAGCTCAGCTAACCTAAGGTTGCAATTGTGGTTGGGGCAAGCAGCAGATTGGCAGATCAGCCAGAAATTTACCAGGAAGATCCAGAAAATAAGATAGTCATAGGGGGCTTACATAAGCTCTCCATATCTGTGTAGGAGAAACTGGAGAAGGCCAAGTTGTCCACACATCACTGGCTTATTGTAAGCCTGTTCGCAAGTGCAGAGGAGAGGCAAGAAAGCCTAGAGTTAAGCAAAGCCAGGACTTACTTAAAACCACCTGCACTTTAACTGTGTTCCCAACTTACACATAGATCTATTGCCAGAGGGTGGAGGCTTTACTGTCTTGAGACTTTTGGGCACAATATCTGACCATTTATTGACTGGCCAGTTATCTATGCAAACACAGTGTGATCCCTAGGAATTCAGGCTTAAAAATGAAAACAGGAATTTAAAAAACAAGCAAAACTGAGCAGAGACATCAGCAGCCACACAGTGCAGGGTAAAGAGATTCTATCAATGTGTCCAGGCAAGTTATCAAACAAAACCAAAATACAGCAACAACACACTTAGGGGAAAATTCAGAATCCAGAATTGCAACAATATATTATCTGACATGTCCATTTTTAACAACAAAAACAAACAAAAATTATGAGACATGCCAAGAAATAGGAAAGTGTGATTCACACCAACAGAAAAGAGCAGGGAACAAAAATTTCCTCTGGGTGGTCCTTGATGTTGGATTTAGCAAAGACTTCAAAACAGCAATTATAAATATGTTCAAAGACTAAGGAAACCATGTTTAAAGAGTTAAAGGAATGTATTATAACAATGACCCAACAAAGAGAGAATGTCAACAAAGAGATAGAAATCATAAAATGAAATCAAATGGACATGCTGGAGTTGAAAAGCACATTGACTTAAGTGAAAATTTCTTAGAGGGGCTCAATAGCAAATTTTAGATTGAGGAAGAAAGAATCAGTGAACTTGAACCTAGAAATTATCCAATCTAAAAAACAGAGAGATAAAAGAATGAAGAAAATTTAAAAGATCCTGAGAGACGTGTGGGACAATAACAAACATACCAATATATGAGTAATGGCAATGCCAGAAAGTGAGGCAAAAAGGGGCAGGAAAATATATTTGAAGAAATAACAAACTAAAACCACCCAAATTTGATGAAAAATATTAATCTATGAATCCAAGATGTTCAACAAACCCAAGTAGAATAACGCACAAAGAGATACATACACACACCTAGAAATATAGCCAAACTGTTGAAAGCGAAAGCCAGATAGAAACCCTAAAAGCACAAGAGTAAAATGATTCATCACCCACAAGGGAACAATAATATTATTAATGGCTGACTTCTCATCAGGAAAAATACATTCCAGAAGGCACTGACATGATGTATTTAAGTGCTAAAAAATGTCAATCAAGAATTCTATATCCAAAAAACTATCCTTCAAAACTAACTGTAAAGATATTCCCAGACAGAAAAAGACAGAGAGAATTCATTGCTAGAAGACATGCCTTACAAGAAATGTTAAGGGAAATCTTTTAGGCTTAAAGGAAATGACACTAGACAGTATTTTGAACCCACGTAAAAAAATGAAGAGCACCAGAAAGTAAATAATTGGGTAAATACAAAAGACAGTGCATGTATACACACACACACACACATAGACATATATTTCTATTCTCTTAAACTCTTTAAAAGAAATAAGATTGCATAAAATACTTATCACATTGCATTGTCAGGTTTTTAATGTACATAGTTGTAATATATCTGACAATAGTACAAAGGAAGGGGCTAGGAAATGAAGCTGTATTAGAGCAAAGTTTCTATATTTTACTGGTATTGTTAGTTTAAATCTGAAGTAGATAGCAATAAGTTAATATGTGTACTATAATTCCTAAAGCAATCCCTAAAATAACACTCAAAGAATATAGTCAAGAAACAAAAGAATTAAAATGGTACACTAAAAAATCTATTTAATGCAAAACAGGACAGTAAAGGAGGAACAAAAGAACAAAAGAAATATGAGATATACTAAAAAAAAAAGACAACAAAAGTGTCAGACATAAATACAACCATATCAGTAATTTTATTCAATGTGAATAGAATAAAAATTCCAAGGAACAGGCAGAGGTTGTCATACTGGATGGGGAAAAAAGAGTTCATATTAATTCAATTATATGCTGCCCCCAGAGGCACACTCTAAAGACATACATGTTAAAGTAAAAGAATGAAAAAGCTACAACATGCAAATAGTAACCATAAGGAGATGGAGTAGCTATATTAATATAAAATAAAATACACATCAAATAATAACATCATTAGAGACAAAGAGGGACATTTCATAATGATAAAAGGGTCGATTCCTAAAAAAAAAACCATAAAAATTATAAATAAATATGTACCTAACAACAGAGCCCAACATACATGAAGCAAAAATGACTGAATTGAAAGAGTAAATAGAAAATTGAAAAATAATAGTTGGAGACTTCAATACTACACTCTCAATAATTAATAGAGAAACTAGACAAAAATCAGCAAGAATATAGGAGACTTAACACTATCAATCAACTTGAGCTAACTGACCTTTCTAGAATACTTCACCCAATGACAACAGAGTACTTGTTCTTTTCAACATTCTCAAGGAGAATTCATATGCTAGTCCACAAAAAAAATCTCAATCAATTTAAAAGGACTGGAATAATAGAAAGTATATTCCCTAACAATGGAAAAATTAAACAATAATCTACAACAGAAAGAAATTTAGAAAATTCACAAATATCAGGAAATGAACCACATACTTCTAAATAACCTATTAGTCAAAGAAGAAATCACAAGAGAAATAATAAAATATTTTGAACTACATAAAAACAAAACAACAACATATGAAAATTTATGAGACACAGGCTAACGCAGTGCTTAGAGGGAAGTTTAGCTTTAAGTGTCTATATTAGAAGAGAAGAAAGGTCTCAAACTCAAACTTCCACCAGAAAAAGCTAGAAAAAAGATTAAATACAAAACAAGCAGAAGGGAGATATAATAAAGATCAGAGTAGAATTCAATGAAATATAAAACAGAACTACAAATAGATAAATCAATGAAACAAACGTTGGTTCATTGAAAAGATCAAGAAAATTAGCAAGCCTTTCACTAGATTGACCATGAAAAATAGAAGGCACAATTATTAAAGTCAAGAATGAAAGAAGAGACATCACTAACAATCCTACAGACATTAAGAGGCTCACAAGAAAATAGTATAGATGCCTTTATGACAACAAATTAGACAACTTAAATAAAATGGAAAAATTCCTAGAGATTCAAATTACCAAAACTAACTCAAGAAGAAATAACAAGTATGAATAGACCAATAACAAGTAAAGAACTTGAATGAGTTAGTAATTTAAAATTTTCCCACAATGAAAAGTCCATGCCCAAAAGGGATCATTGATGAATTTTGTCAAATATTTAAAGAAGAAACAACACCAATCATTCCTAATTTTTTTCAAAAATAGAGAAGAGAACACTTTCCAACTCATACTATAAAGTCAGTATTACCTGATATCAAAGCCAAACAAAAACATTACAATAAAAGAAAACTACAGACCAATATCCCTTATGAACATGCAAAAATCCTTCACAATATATTAACAAATGGAATCCAGTAACATATAAAATATATAAAACCAAGCAAAGATTATCCCAGGAATGCAAGGTTGATTTAACATTTGAAGATCAATTAGTGTAATATACCATATTAATAAAGAACAAAAACCACATTATAATCTCAATAGGTGCAGAAAAAACATTTGACAAAATTTAGCATTCATCCATATTAAAAACTCTCAATAAAATGGAAATAGAAGGAAACTTCCTCAACCTGATAAAGGCCATCTATAAAAAATCTACAACTAATATCCCACTTAATTGTAAAAAACAGAATGCTTTCCTCCTAAGATTGAAACAAGGCAATGATATCTGCTGTTGCCACTTCTATTCAACATTGCATTGGAGGTTCTAGTCAGGGAAATTAGTTAAAAAAATAATTGAAAAGAAGTAAGTCTACCTTTCATTACAGATGATATAATCCTGCATGCAGAAAATCCTAAGGCATACACACACACAAAATGCTAGTACTAATAAATGAGTTCAGCAAGGCCATAGGATGCAAAATCCAAACTCAAAAATCAATTAACTTCTAAATACTATCAATGAATAATCCAAAAATAAAATTAAGACAACTCCATTCACAATAGCATCAAAAATAATAAAACATTTAGGAATAACTTTAACAAACAAGTACTGAAAATGACAACACATTATTATGATATGGGAAAGAAGATCTAAAAGAAACATCCCTTGTTCACAGATTGGAAGAGTCAATATTGTTAAGATGGCACATTTTTCAAAATTTATTGATAGATTAAACATGATCCTTATCAAAATCCCAGCAGTTTTTTCTTTGTAGAAACTGACAAAGTGATTCTAAAATTTATATGGAAATATGAAGGAACTACATAGGCAAAAAAAAAAAAAAAAAAAAAAAAATTTGTAAAAGAACTAAGTTTGAGGAATTACATTCACCAATTCCAAAACTTTTTATAAAGCAATAGTAACAGTGTGATAATGGCATAGGACAAGCATATAGGTTAATGGACCAGAATTAAGACTCCATAAATAAGCCCTTAGTTACATTTATGGTCAATTGATCTTTGATAAAGGTGTCAAAGAATTTAATGGGGAAAAGGATAATCTTTTCAACAAATGGTGCTGGGGCAATTGTACTGTATATTCATGCGTGAAAGGGTGAATTTAGAACTTTATTCAACATCATGCACAAAAAATAATTCAAAATGGATTACAGTTCTAAATATAAGAGCTAAAATGATAAAACTCTTAGAAGGAAAAATAAGAGAAACTCTCTAAGGTGTTGACTTAGTCAAAGAGCTCTTAGATATAACACCAAAAGCATGATTTGAAAACAAAAAACTGACAAATTTTATCAAAAGTAAAAAATTCTGGTCTTTGAAAGACACTGTGAAGAGAATGAAAAGAAAAGGCACAGAATGAGAGAAAATATTTGCAAATATATCTGATAAAGGACCTGTGTCCAAATTATTTAAATAACTGTGACAATTCAATATTCATAAGAAAAAATCCAATTACAAAATGAGGCTGGGCATGGTGGCTCACACCTATAATTCTAGCACTTTGGGAGGCTGAAGTGGAAGGATTGCTTGAGGCCAGGAATTTGAGACCAGCCTGGGCAACACAGCAAGACCCCATCTCTACAGAAAATAGAAAAATTAGCCCGGTGTGGTGGCACACACCTGTACTCCCAGCTACTTGGGAGGCTGAGGCAGGAAGATCCCTTGAGCCTAGGAGTTTGAGGGTGTGGTGAGCTATGATAACACCACTACACTCTAGCCCAGGTGACCAAGCAAGACCCTGTCTCCAAAAAAAAAAAAAAAATAGGTATTTCATGAAAGAAGATATACAAATGGCTAATAAGCACATAAAAATATGGTCAACATCATTAGTCATTAAGTGAATGCAAATCAAAACCACAATAAGACTCCATTACATACCCACCCACTATAATGGCTATAATAAGAAAGACAGAAAATGATAAATGTTGGCAAGGATGTGGATAAACTAGAATCCTCATACATTGCTGTGAGAATGTAAAATGGTATAGCCACTCTGGAAAACAGCTGAGAATAGTTTCTTATAAAGTTAAACATAAACTTGGCATACAACCCAGCTGATATTTTAGAAAGTACAAGAGAAAGTTGATTTCAAACATTATGGAACAATCACTTTTCAGATTGTGTTATATGTTATAGTACCACTGAACTCTTCACAAGTTTATTTCTTAACTTTCTGTAGCAATTTTATTTATTCAACAAAAAACTTATTGAGCATCCACCATGTGCAAAATACTGTGCTCGACACCAAGGTGAGAGTAGGATATGAAAATAAATTTAAAACTCTTGTTTTCTGAGAGCTTTACAGTCTGGTAAGGAAGTAAATCTATCATGTCAGTCAAGGAAGAAAGGATGGGAGAACGCAAGGAAGGCAGGCAGATAAGCTGAAACATCAGTGCAAACAAATTTTGAATTCACGGGCTTGAGGGGGAATTTCTATCTCGGGTTATCAGGGAATCCTTTGCGGAAGAGGTGGACATTGAAAAATGGGTAGGATATCCCACAATCACAGACAGGTATGTGCTAAGGCTTGAAAATAAAATCTCTGTTTTTATTGCTGACTTACCTATGTATTGTCATTAGACTTTACTGAATGGCCACAAAAGAGCTGAATGAATTTTTATTATTCTAATTATGTTTTCTTAAAACTGCATCTTTATGAAGATTTACAACCTAGTACTGTTACGTATACACAACATGCTCAGCTGTTTAGCAGAAGAGAGAAAGAGGCCATGGCTTTAAAGAACTTTGAGTCGGCTTCCTCTTGGCTATCTTGGCTCTCGTTAGCTACTCCTCCTCAGGGCTTCTGGTATCTGAAGTTCCATCTCTTTCATCTTCAGGACCCTGTGGAGAGTCACTTGGAGTTTGTGTTCTCTTTTCTCCTTCTGACTTTTCTATTGGCCACCATTCCTCCTCCTTGAAAAACAAAACTTTTCTTTGGACTTTTGTTAAAAGGTTGTTTTGGATCTACTTTTGATTTAGAGCAGCTTCCTTGTGTGCTCCTCCTTTGATATGGGCATCCTGTTGGCCTCAACATTTTCTACTGACTTTTCAATTCTTCTGTTTCCCGGTCTTGACACATGGAAGTTTCAGGAGAACATCAAAGTTAGTGGACAAGTAGGAGGCTGAAATGAATCCCTTTGTTGCTAATAAACTTTGCAGAAAAAGTTTCTTGTTAGATACAAACATGAATTTAGTTACATCACCCTTGAAATTTACTGATGTGTAGTAATAATAAATAATTGTCCCTTGGCTTTTCTTTCTTTCTTTTTTCTTTCTTTTTTTTTTTTTTGCATTATTTACCTTACACTTATCTCTTTTTTTCCTCTCCATTTCACTCTCTTGGCCAAAGAAATATTTCATTTTGAGTTTTCTAAAAACTACTTGACTAGGAATACAACCACAATTTCCCCCATCTATTTATTGCTTTATTTTTTCCATGGTTTAAATTTCCACTGACAAGTAACATTTTGCTCTTCTTTTCAGAAACTTTTCACAGATGATGTATAGCCATGATCTAAATGCAAATACCATGGGGGCCTGGACCACTTGTTAACATGAATGTAGAGCAGTCACATGTTCTAGAAATGGATAGGTAAGACACTGAGAGAGTTGAATCTCTTGTGATCCTTATCTATATTCATCTTTCAGCTTTTATGCATTTCTGACTATTTCAGAAATTAATTTAACCAGACTAGATTATGGCCCATTTTGAAGCAGGAATAGAGTTTGCTCGATATTTCCTAGACATTATAGTATACAAGACTCTTGACAAAATAATATCAGGAGATGCCTTCTGGAATCTAAGACTGTTTCTTTGTAGATTGAATTGGCCTGGGTTTGTAAAAATTAGTCTTATTAACTTATTTACAAAGCAGCCCAGATATCCACATCCTACCCTACTTTAGGATGGTCACTGGGGTTGACTAGACATTGCATGAAAGTTACTGTACTCATTTGAGGTGCTCTTGATTTTTCATTTCATCTAGAAAGACTGCTGTGGAAAGTCATTCAAGCCTATTGCAATGGCTCCCTTGGGCTTCCAAAGTCTAGAGATCTTCGTGGAGAAGCTCAGTTACACCCCACTGCCTGGCCAGCAGGAAGGTGCTGACTTTGTGGAGGCCAAGGCCCTATAGGGACAGAGCTAACATTTCACCTCTGAGCCCAGGGAGGTAACAGCTTTGCCCTTCCTCCACCTTTGGCTGACTCATTATACTCCCACTCTATAAGAGGACATGCCTTCCTTCTCACAGCATGATTCACCTGCCTAGAGAAGATTAATGCCATTCTGGAAGTATCTCATGTCATCTAAACCTGATTTAATCTGCATAAGAGCCTGACAAATAATGTTTTCAATATAAAATCAAGCACAGCAGACAAAAAATGAATCACATCTTTCTGGGCCTCAGTCTACTGTATCTGTGAAAGGAGGGGCTTAAATTAGATGAACTGTTGGTCCCTTCTTGCTTTAATATTCCACAGTTCTGTGAACTTGGTATTACCAGGAGTGAGACTCCTATCTCTCTCTCCACAAACAAGCCCTGTGTTTATAGTGGAGAGAGTGGGAGCGACTGGTACCTGGTGAGGACACTCTCCTTGGATTTAGGGTTGGTCTTTGGGATTCAGAACATAACTCAATGGCCTTTTATTAGATTTCTGCTTTCATTAGATTTTCCTCTGACCTCCTACCACATAGGAAGTAACATGACTCATCATTCTCTTAGTACTTAAATACTGGAAGACAAACACCAGAATATTTTATTGATTTTTGTTACCCAGGAACTATGGTGCTTTTTCCATATATATAATAATTAAAATGTACTTAGAGGAGAGCCAATAAGACCGTTTCCAGAGGAAAAAAAGGTAAGAATACAAAACCTTGATACATCAGCAGTTTGCTAAGCAAACTTCATTTCCCATAATAGTCTATCAGCTCAATATTTTTTTGTAATTCAGATTCAGCCATTTCAATCTATAGATGGACTTGAATCTCCATACAACTATGGTTATTTCAAGATGTTTTTCTTACTAAATACCAGAAAAATACTAACAACAGAATAAGGTATTTCTTAAACATGACATGAAATCTTGGGGAATGGAGAGTAAGTAAATGGTTCTACCATCATCATACCACCTTAAGGGAGTCTCAGAAGATTCATTGTATACAAAAAAATCTACAAAGACCTTTTTGCAGCTTCAAAATTCCATGGCCAAGGTGCTGAGGAGCTCGGTAAGAAGTCTGATGGAATTAAGAATTCAGCGATAACTAATTGATCCAAAAATCTGGCCACTGCTCACCACATCCTCCCTTACAGCACATCTGGCCCTGGCTGGGCTGCAGGATTAGCCTCCTAAGCAGGGGGCTCGCTTCTGCTTTTGCTTTGTAGTCTACTCTCCAAACAACAGCCACGGTGATCCTGTTATGACTTAAGTAAGGTCATGTCACCCCTCTGCTCAAAAACATCATGGCTCCTCTCTTTAACTCAGAATAAAGACTCCCTTCAGTAGCCTACCAGCCCTCGGTGTTCAGCCCTTCCCTGTCCATCACCATTCTGCCGTCTTCCCACCTAGGCTTTCTGTCACTCCCCTGTTCCCTCACACTGGCCTTGATGCCGTTCCTTGCTGTAAATCCTTGCAGCGGCTGTTCCTGATGCCTGATGTCCCTTTCCCCCAGATAACTTCATGGCTAACTCCTTCAGCTCTTTCCTGTCTTTGCTCAGATATCACCTTCTCAATGAGGCCTGACAGCCCTCTTGAAAATTCCAACCTGCACCCCTGCCCCACCTACCGGATCTCTCTTAGCCTATTCTGTGTTTTATTGCTTCCATAACATTTATTACCTTCTGGCATAATATATAATATTACTCAATACAATTCAATATACTGTGATATTGTGAATTATCATTTAGTACATTATCCCAACCACCTAGAGCAGTGCTCAGCACCCAGGAAGAACTTAGTAAATACTTACTGAATGAATGAATAATACCACCTAAACCTCTCTGAGTGTCCCTCATGTGCCAGCTACTACACTAAACATCCTACACGATTAGCTCTTAGGCCTCACAACGTGAAGGACAATCATTTCCCTCATTTTACAGAAATGGATATGTAAAAAGCCAACATAACCCCAAGCCAACAGCTGAGGTCAGGACACAAAAATGTCCACAAGGCAGTAGATTTCTTTATTTCTTTGGTAACAGCTTTTAACAGTATATTGGAGTGGGAGATGGAACAAGCTTTCAGGTTCGCCTCCCACCCCAGTCCCTGCTGTTTTTAGTGGTCTTTATTTTTAGCATTGGTATCCTCTGTCTGAATTAGAACTGGTTTGAATGTTAGTATGGTCTTCACAAAGTCTAGCAGTTTCAAAAGAGAATATTATCTGGGCAATATGTGGGGGGAATTGATAATGTGACACAGGTGTAGGTGAGAAGCACGGTTTAAAGGTTAGGGTGCCCTGGGAGAGAGAGTCCCTCTAGCCTCGGTGTCATCCCCAAACTAGTGTCTCTTAGGGTCCTTTGGAAATCTCTATGTTTCATTCTAAACAGCAGGTTAAAGTATCTGTTTGGTCCCAGCCTTGGCATTCAGGATCATTCCTCAGATTTTCTTTCTTAGAATTTGGGCCCTTCTGTCTGTTGCTCCCTGCCCTAACTCTTGGTTATTTTGGTGCTCAATAGTTTCTCTGCGAGAAGAGTAAATAAAAGGGAGCATAATGCAAAACTATGTATTGATGCTACAAGAAAAATCTGGTAGCAGTGTGGTCAAGGGGAGATGCTGATTTTAATTGGCATCAGCACCTGCAGGAAGTGAGGGACTTGGGTAGGATGTGGGCTCAAATCACTACTCTGCCACTTCTTAGCGGATGAAGAAAATCCATTTAGTCTCCTTGATCTCCAGTTTTCTCACTTGTAAAATGAGGATAATACTTCTACTGCTCAGGGTTGTTGTAAAGACTGATAGTATAGAGGATGTGATGTTGAACTGCATCATATGGGCTGAATTTTAATTTGTTTAGAATAAGACAATTACATGCCTACCATTACCACGGAGGGTTGAGAAACAACTCTAAATCCTCCTGTCATCCAAAAAATCTGCTGTGTTGTTCTCTGGTTTTTGAAAGTTATTCATTCCTACTTATCGAGTATAACAGAGTATTCCTTTTTTTTTTTTTTTTTTTGAGACAGAGTCTCATTCTGTTGCCCAAGCTAGAGTGCCGTGGCATCAGCCTAACTCACAGCAACCTCAAACTCCTGGGCTTAAGCGATCCTCCTGCCTTGGCCTCCCAAGTAGCTGGGACTACAGGCATGCGCCACCATGCCTGGCTAATTTTTTCTATATATATTTTTAGTTGTCCATATAATTTCTTTCTATTTTTAGTAGAGACAAGGTCTTGCTCTTGCTCAGGCTGGTCTTGAACTCCTGAGCTCAAATGATCCACCCGCCTCGGCCTCCCAGAGCGCTAGGATTACAGGCATGAGCCATTGCGCCCGGCCCAGAGTATTCCTTTTATAATTTCCATCTTAATGTGTGATCCAGCTTACTCAAAAGAATGGAAGGTACTCCTGCTTTCCATAATAGCACATTTTCTGGAAACATTTGCCTTATTTAATCCCAAGTCCTTATAATATTGGCATTAGGAAAGAGGTCCTCAGGTCACACGCTGGACTGTCTGGTCTTTATTTGTAGACGTTCTAGAGCAGTGCTTCTGACCTCCGTTGAGTCATAGAGTTCTTTGAGAATTTGATGAAAGGTACATTACTTCTCTCCAGAAAAATTCTCATCTGTGCATAATTTTTCACATAATTTTAGATTGTACAAGACTCTACTGAAACCCACTCGTGTAAAGAAGTTAAGAACCCTGGCTTCATGTTCACAAAGTGGTCATGAGTACCATTTCTCCTTTAATCCTTGATAATATTCATTGATTATTAACATAAGACAATAATCTTGTCATTCTGAGAGTTTTTGTTTTCCTGTATTATTTTCTTTACTTTAGTTTTTTTCTTCACTGTGAGCAAGAGTAAAGGCATTTAGAATACGCCTTCTAGAATTTGTTTTACAACCCATGGCTCGGAATACAATTGGTAACTGATCTGTGCTACAGTCACATTGACACTGAAGAAGCCATTGTTGCTAAGACTCACTAAGGTCAGCCAAGCCCTGAGCACATACAAATCTCCATAGTTTCCACTGAACACTGAACAGCTAACTACAAAGCAGCAGCTAAAATTAGACCAAGCCTGGTTCTCACATACACTCCACAAGGTTTCTAATCTTGGGGGTTTTAATCAACAATACTGTTCTCAGTCAAAAGAGAGTTATTTCATTTAGCAGGGAAAAGTTGTTTCATTTTGAACAAGCTAAAGCACAACCTAAAGGAATTATGAAGACTTTGAAGTGTTCAAAAATATTATCTGCACCTGTTAGTTCTAGGTCTAAAAAAAGAAAGACCAAAATACCTCCAGGATTGGGTTGGCTTTCTTTGTCTTTCACACTGCATTATACAAGGGAAAAAATACCGGCATTTTCTTCCCCCTCTTGTTTCTGGGTCAACATGTTTTTACCAAGAAGTCTGAATTGTTCAAACATGGCAAGCCACTAATAAATACCTACTTACATGAACATGCATAGTAGAAAGAAACAAGATATGAGGTTGAACACAGAAAAATAATTACAATTCCATTCTATAGAAAGTTTACCATCTTTAGATTCTACAGCACTGGGGAAGTTAAATAAGTACGCAGGAGTTACGTGAACAACTGTATGTTAATGAAAATACCCATCTTCTATAGACCCGGCACAGACAGTCCAGGCAAATGGATATTTAAAATATAATCCTCCTCTATTACGAGACAGCTGCTTTCCTAAATGAGGTTCTTAAATGTTTCTGTGGAACATTTTTCAAGGGAACAAAATGATGCTGTCACATATACATGATGTTAATTCCTCCCAACTTTTCTTTGAAGCAAGTGCTAAAAGAAATGAATTTGCTTTAGTGACAATATTTCCATATTTGTAGCCAACGTGAGATCCTCACAAATATCCCATGGCAGAATATGACCTATGAAACTGAGATTGCAAAACGATCCTGCTCCATTTTAAATGGAATTTCAGAATGTTGCCATCATACATTCCAGGTAAACCCCAGCAGACGCTGGCTCCGTTACTGAATCTAGCAGAAGCTCCCAGGAGGTCACTGTCACTGACAAAGTGATGGCTGTTGATCAGGTGCTGCTAAAACCCAAAAGAGATTTAGGAATTTCTGCCTTTGGAAACCTTCCTCACTTCTATTCATACAAACCACTCTATTATTTCCTCAATAACTTTTTAGATTCCCAGAGTAAAGCACCCTTTGCAATTGCCCTACCAGATATTTTGTGGACTTAAATTTTGTAAGACTTAAAATCATATTATCTTTGTAGCAAAAAAAAAAAAAAAAAAAATGCTAGATGCTTTGGAGAAGAGGATTAGGGGTAGCAGATGGTTATTTACCACATAGCCCAGAAATGTCTATGTTTTGAAGATCAGCAATTCCTTCTGTGGACTATAGATAGATTTTTAATAAAAGCTACGTGTATCTTGCAAATGTTTTTTAGTCTCTATGAAACATTTCATTCCGAATATTGAGAAAATAAAAATTGCCTTAGTCTGAGAAAGGAACTATCTGCCAACAGTCATTATGCTAGAACTATAGGCACAGATAGGCCAGCTGCAAAGCTAACAGGAAACGACATTTCTCCCAGGGACATTACTGCTTGTAGTGTTACGGTAGCCTCCTTCTTTGAGTGACTACAGCACTGAGAAATCTTCTTCTCTCATATCAAAGACTATCAGTAAGTTTGCTGTTTGAAATTTTGTCAGTAACAGCGAAACAGCTCACTCTTGCCTAGAGGACCTCAGTTGCTTGTTGACACAGAAAAGCAGCCTCAATTCCCATTCCAGGTGAGGAGGCCCTGATAAGGGATTTCTGGATACAACCGTCCACATGAATCTTAACTTTATTGTTTCTAAAGAAATAGTGCCCTGGGTTCCCTTTGCAGACAAGACCTGCATTTAAATTCCACTCTTCCTAGAATCCTAAAACAATCCTCTAGTGTATAGTCTTCCACATGGCATTGGGTAGATAAATCTAATTTTGTTAGCATGCAAGTTTGTTCCTATTACGAGGCTGACTGAGATAGGGGCATGTTTTTATAAAATGCCCCAGGTAAAGAAAACAATCTGCTGCTTAAATAATAGCTCAGAATTTTAAGTATTGGCTTTCAGATATTGAAAAACTAGAAGATACCTCTGCTGTAGTTTCATTCCCCGTCTGTACTTGTGGATTTTAAATTCTGTACTGGCTTCTCATCTAGGCAGAAACATTCTGAGAGCCAGGAAAACTGCTGTGAGTATTGAAATGATATTTTCTGGCCCTGCTGCTGCTAAAGTAACCTGTGGCAAAATTTCCCTGCTTCTAGAAATAGCACAGTTGGCAACTCAAGCAGGGCTGTGATTATGAAGCTCTTTGTGCATCTCAAAGAGACAATAAAGGAAAGTAGGTAGACACAGGTCCCAGGTTCCCAAACCAGGCCTGTCTCTACACCTGGTTTGAATGTAGGGCGTCATATTTAAGAAGTGATTTGGGAGGGTTATTCAGAACACACGCCTCTTCCCTAACGTTGGAAGACTCTTTTGACATACCCACGGGAGTAGCCATAGTCATAGGCTGAGGCTGCCTTCCGACTGACTTCAGAACTCAGGGAGGACTGCGCGGTCCCAAGACTGTAGGCCTGAGAGGCCTGGTGCTGGTAGGAGGAGGCGGACGCCTGGCTGAAGGCCTCTGATTCCTGGCGGTGCGCGGCTGAGGAGCGGGTGCTGTAGGCTGTGGAGCCTTGGGTGTAGATGGCAGAACGCTGCTTGTCCTGCTGGTAATGGCTCACAGTGCTGCGAAGGTCCTTGTTGCGGTAGCTGAGATCATAGTGCTGGTGGGATCTCTGATAAAACGGCAAAGCCATCATGTGCCCCTTGAGGGAAATGGGCAACCTGCAAGAAAACAGTAATTTCTGAGTGGACTATTAAAGAACAAAATCCATCGTACAAGTCATCTAAAACCAATGTGTAAAAATTAATACTCTTATCTTCTCCAAAGAGTAAATGGAAAATGATGTGAAGTTTAGTTTAAATAGTTATTCAATAAACTCCCCACGTCATAGCCCAGATGTACTGTTTCTTCTTTTTTTAATACGAGAGCTATCTGGAAAGTATCCAGCCATTGTTAATGTAACGAGAATGGTTACATGGCTGGATACTTTCCGGACAGCCCTCGTGTATCTAGAAGGTCTTTAGAAAGTTTTTCTACTTTGGCTACTGCACTTTTTCTGCAAACCCCTCATAATACATATTTCTAATTTTCTGGCATTTCATTTTGAGGGGGCCTTCATTTGGGAGAATATGTAATGATGGAGAGTGATGTGGTGTTCATTCTCAAATACTTAGTGAGCAACCTGCTTTGAGCCTGGGACTATTCTAGCACCGGAAATACAGTGGTAAACAAGACAAACAAAATCCCAGCTCTAATCACCTGTACAGAACTATATATTCTACTGCAGGCGATAGACAATAGAGAAAACAAATAAGTAAAGTATGAGATATGTTAGAATGTGCTAAGTGCTACGGACAAAAATAAAGCAGGGAAGAAGTATGGATTTTAACAGCTTTTAAACAGCTTCATTAGGGATAGCTTCTCTGGAAAGTGACATCTAAGCATGAGACTATCTGGGGGAAGAGTGTTCTAGATAGAAGATTCTGCAAAGGCACTGAGGAATGAGTACACCCTCAGGTATAGCAAATTGGCCAGTGAGGCTGCAGGGGAAGTGGGGAGGCAGAGGTATAGGAGATCACGTCAGAGAGGTGAGCGGTGTGCATGGGGGAAGGGCAGATAGTGTAGGGTCCTATAGGTGACAGTAAGGACCTTGGATTTTATTCTGAAAAGGCTGAGAAGCCATTAGAAGGCTTTGAACTGAGAATTGCAAGAGCAATCTGATGTCTAATGTCTGATGCAAGAGCACCTGATGTCTGAAGAACAGACTGGACCAAGAGAGAAAGCCAGGAGACTGTTAATGGGCTGAGTTGTATCCCCCAAATTCACATGCTAAAGTCCTAACCTCTAATACCTCAGAATGTGGCTGTATTTGGAGATTAGGGTCCTTAAAGAGGTTTAAATTAAAATTAGGTCATTAGGGTGAGCCCTAATTCTAGATGACTAGTGTCCCTATAAGAAGAGGAAACCAGGACGCAGATATGTACATAACAGAAGGGAGACCATGTGGCATCACAGGGAGAAGATGGCCATCTGCAAGCCAAGGAGAGGCCTCAGAAGAAACCAACCCTGCTGATACCTTGATCTTGGATTTCTAGCCTCCAGAATTGTAAGGAAATAAATTTCTGCTGTTTAAGCCATCCAGTCTGTAGCACTTTGTTATGGAAGCCCCAGGAAACAAATACAAGACCACTGCAATGGTCCCGGCCAGAGATGACAGCAGTAGCACTGGGAGTGTGAGAAGTGGTCAGACTCTGCACAGGTTTTGAAGGTAGAACCAACAGTATTTGCTAAAAGTTCTGAATTAGGATGTGCAAAAAAAGAGATGACTTCAGGATTTTTGCACAAGCAATTAGGAGAATGAAATTGCTATTAACTGAGATGGGGAGGAATGAGAGAAAGCATCGGTTCGGGACGCAAGAACAGGAGACAGGTTTGAGATGTTCTACATCTGAGATGCCTGCTAGAACTCCAAGTGGAGATGTTAAGTGGGACGCTGGATACGTGGCTCTGGAGTGTAGGGGGTAGTTCCAGGATGGAGATCTACATTTGGCAGTCAACAGCACACAGGTGGTATTAAAAGCCAAGGAAATAGATGAAAATCATTATAAATGGAAAAGAAAGTCCTAGAACTGAACTCTGGAGTATGCTAATGTTCATACAAGCTCTTTCAAATCTCACAAACCCTTCAAAATGATATTGTCTCAAACCAGAAAAAAAAAAAACCCAAAAAAAAAACATTTGCCCTGTTAAGAATATGAAGGCTTCTAGTCTCCCTACATAGAGAAGTAAGAGAGTCCGTCACCAGTGTGGCAGTTGGCACTGTGAACTTGAGCTAAAAGTTCTACCGAAAGTCAAAGGTATGTTTGCTTAGCATAGGGAGGGGAGACTTCACATCACCCTAGCTTTCTCGAATAATCTGTCCACTGACAGGAAGCCTATCAGATACATTGACAACATTGAATGAAGTAATAGTTTTATGAAGGCCCCCACCCCCCAATTTATTAATGCTTTTGTGTATATTCTGAAATGTTATTTTTCAATTTTAGGAGTAGAATTAATTTTGAAGTAATCAGTTTTGGGAAACCTTGTTTTTTAAAAAATTCTAAATGAGGAATGACTCCTAAACTCTACATATTTTTTGTCAGGTTTAAAACTACTTTTTATTTAAACTATTTTAAAAGTCAGCATGTATTCCCTAGAGAAGAAAATTCAGAAAACTTCACTCTAAAAATATTTATCTTAGGACTCATGGAAGATATCAGTCTACAATGGCATTTCCTAAGAGAAAAAATAGCTACTAGCGAGCAACTTTGCTTCAACCCTTAAATAGACTGCTATTTGCTGTTATAAAATATACAGAATAATTATTAGATAAATTTTGATTAAGAAAAGGGTTAGAATATATTAATATAGAATTATGTTAGGCAATTATAAAGATACTAGATAAATTTCTGTAATGATACATACTATATTGTAACATGGCAAATGTTACTTGAATGATTTCCAAATAAATCATAAAAGATCTTCCTATATATTGTTACAAGCTAAATTCATACCCAGATGATTTGAAATGCTGTTATTTTCACAAAATAAAATCTTTCAATATCTTGCCCCAGTACTATTTACTACTCTTTTTATTTCTATTTCTCCCAAATATATTTATTTTTAATAATACTTAATATTCCACTCACATAGATAGTATATTACAAGTAAACAGGGTCTGACTTTAAAGTCAACAGAGCTGATTTTCACAGCTCTGACCTCTGGAATGAAGGTACAACCACCTCCCTTTCATCAAGTAAGCAAGGATTATCCCCAACACATGAGAGCTGGAGTATGTTGGGAGAAAAGATGGTTTGGTTGTCTTCTATTTAGGACTTAAATTTTCTTTCTGGAAATAATTTGGGAATTTAGGAAAAAATACAAACTCCATAGCTGTAATTCTGATACGATACTTTTGTACAGGCATTAGAGGCCAAAGGTTGACAAAAATTATTCACAGAAGGATCATCATGTGGGCCTCTATGTTGCTTCTGAAATATTACTTAACCGTTTTTAGGCTGGGAATATCATTATGCACTCTTTGTTTATCCACATTGCATCAAAACAGCAAAATCACTGAATTATAAATTAGTGACTTCAGAGTTAATTTGCCTGCCTTTGGTCTAATTTGTAACCAGGGAGCATTGTATGGGTACATGAAGGAATGAAAACACAGATCTCCCGTCCCTCATCTGTTCCAGATTTCAACCAAACCGCAGTTGGAACGAGTACCTAATTCACACTTATGATTCAATCTGAGACAAATATGACCGTCTTATAGTTCCAGGAATAGCGGCTTGATTTAAAAAGAATACAATGACCTGAGAGAATAGCTGTGCCAGCCCAAACTGGCACCCTGCTGTTCTGGTTTCCTTCCCTGGAGCTTCACTTTCTTATTTCGCTGCTATTCTGACATCTCTCTTTGAGAAAACTGCTGAGCTCAGAGGATAGAAAGAAACCACTTACACCGCAGTGGTGTTAAGCACATAAACTATCAAGTGCACGCTTCTGCCTCAATGTCACACTTACCAGTTTGCAAAGGAGTGACGATGGTGGAAATGGTCTGCTGCCGCCGAGGAGCTGGATGAGAGAGTGAAAACTCCACCTAGGTGGAATCCAAGAAAAAGTTAAGAGGCAGGACGAAAGGCAGGACCCTGGGGGCCAGTTCAAAAATAATGCATGTGGTCAGGCAGTAGAATGTCAGGGCCACACAGCCAGCCTTTTATGGCCAACAAGGCAGATAAATATAGTAGCAAATGGGGAGGGTAGTCCCAAACCAGAAGGAGAGAGGCACAGGCAGGTAGCTGCTTTAGCAATGTAATTACTTTAAAACAGTCAATGGGTTGGGCCTGATTAAACCAAACATAGGATTTTTTGGGGGGAAGAGGGTTATAAGAGCTATTTTCAGTGTCATTTATCACTAGATATTTAAAAGTGTAATGGAAAGAGCCGTTTGGGTTGAGAGCTAAAAATAGGTGTGGTAATCTGATTCTCAAAGTGGACTTCATGGAATTTTAATGCCAAGATATGGTTCTGGGAGTGCTGTTAATAACAGATGTACAGTACATTTAAAAGATACAAAGTAAAAAAAGAACCTGAGGCAAACTAGGAGCAAAACAAGTAACAGATGGGTTACACGTGGTGGCGATTTTGGCCTAAAAATACATAGTCACCCCTATCATTTCAGGAAAATTTACAAAGTAAGTCACAGCTTCAAGTCTGAATATTTGAATCCCTGTTCATTAACTAAAGCCTTTTGAGAAACAAATCCACGTTTTATCTTTCCTAACTCAGAGTAGGGTCAGTTCATGTAACAAGAGATTCTCTTTCTTTGTTTTTTGTGCAACCAATTAAGAGGTAGTGTAACCTGGTGGCGAGAGCCTGCCCTGTGGATTCAGACCGGATCTACAGTCCAGGCCGTTGATAGCACTTAGTATTCACACAATCTCAAGCAATTTATTTCTCCTCCCTAAACTTCAGTTTCTTTCTCTATAAAATGGGGATAATAATATCCAAATTATAGGATTGCTGTGGAGGTTAAATGTGATAATGCAGATACAGCCTTTATGTGACTGCCACATAAGATTCAGTAAATATCAACTATTATTACCAATAGCAATAAATAAAAAAGCTCATTGTTCAGATTATATGCATTGTGCAGGTTGGTATTCTGATATATTGGCTTATGTTCTGACCATGACATTATTACACATCAACTGAATAAAGATCACTTGTATCTATCAAAATATTGAATGGACTCAATGTTATAGTATACTTTATGACTTTCTTGGTGAGAACTACAGTTAACACTGTTGAGGACCTATCAAGTGCCAGACACTGGGAAAGGCACTTCACGTACATGATCCCATTGAATTCTCACAGTACCCTGCAGGTAGGTATCATTAGGTTTGTTACATAGCTGAGGAAAGCGAGGCTTCAAGAGGTAAAGGCATTTGCCAAAGATCACAGCTAGCAGATAACATAAATGCAATTCATTGAGAGAGATCTGATTCCAAAGCCCATGTGCTTGTAGTCGTGTATTGCTGTCTCTCCCACGATATTTTGTAGATAAGAAACCAGATATTTTGAAATGGTCTTTCAAGTACAATATAGGTCTCTCCTCATAACAGAGGGTTAGCTTCTGAGCTCCCCAAAGTATATGAAAGAATGTATTCCCCTTAGTTCTGATCCAGTTACCTGGTGAAACTCAGCCTGGCATTTCTTTACCTAAATATGTTTCCTGTTAGTGTGCATATTGATATTTTAGCTGTCTCGAATCCATAGGAGAATTTTCCAAGTTTTATGTTCCCCAAACAACCATTTGTTCTTTAAACATCCAATACAGAATGCAGTGATTTTTCTTGACTTTTATCCACCATCCATTGCAATGGTTCCTGGTAAGCCATTTCTCTAGAGAACATGGATTTGTTTTAAATATTCTCAAAGCAGGAAAGAGGGAAAATAACCAAATATAAGAGATATAAGTCATCATAATCCTAGCTAACATTTAATGACTATTGGCTACATGCTAGGCATTAATACTGACCTTTTACAATATCTTACTTGATCATCATATGCTTGTAAAACCATTTTATGGATTCAAGAAATTGAGATTTAGAGAGATTAATATCTTTAAAGTCATACAACTAGAATGTGACAGAGGATTCGAACCCAGGACTGTTCTACATGGAGCCCTGCCTTCTATATAGCATACTGTGCTGCCTCTCAACCATTTAACTCTGTGTGTGTGCGTGTGTATGTGTGTGTGTGTGTCTGTGTCCCTGTGTGTGTGGATAGATAGGGAGCATCAAGTGCCAATAATGTCCATTAGAAGGAAGAACTGTTATGGAAGAAGAATTTCATTTATGTTTCTTATGTTACAGACAATTTATTAGATCAAAATGTATTGGCTGCAAATATTAATATATTGAAATATTTACGGAACTTTAATCCCCGTCAAGAATGCAAAAATGAGAGAAATCCACATACACTGTGAAAAAACTAAAATATTATCATTAATTCATTGACATTCAAGATCCCAGGGAAAGCCTAAGAATTTATTCCGAACAAATATACAGTAAGATTGGGCAAAAGAAATATGAGCTAGACACAGCCTAGTCTCCTAAATGACCTTCCTGCAGTAGCATCATATGGATTCAGGTCTAATAGCATATCTATCAAAAGGACAATTAGCCAGATAATAAATTACATACAGTGATGTACTGGATAATAAACTATAATTAAAGAAGAAAAATTTAGTTTGGCTCATACAAATCAATTATTGTTATTTAATCACAATTCCTTTATAGATGTGGATTCTGTCAATTACTCTTATTAATGAATAATGCCCTTACAGATGTGTAATTATTCTGAAAATTCAATGGAGTGCTAATCAGCTATTAATTTCAAATTTCTCAGAAAACCATCTAATGAAAAATACTTTTTAAAAAGTACATAACTGGCCAGTCACAGTGGCTCATGCCTGTAATCTTAGCACTTTGGGAGTCTGAGGTGGGAGGATCACTTGAGCTCAGGCATTCAAGAACAGCCTGAGCAAGAGTGAGATCCCCATCGCTACAAAAAATAGAAAAATTAGCTAGGTGTAGTGATGCACTCCTATAGTCCCAGCTACTTAGGAGGCTGAGGTAGGAGGATTTCTTGAGCCCAGGAGTTTGGGCTGCAGTGAGCTATGATGACACCACTGCACTCTAGTCTGGGTGACAGAGAGAGACTCTTTCTAAAAAAAAAAAAAAAAAAAAGCATATAACTATAAAAGCCTCGAAACTTCAGAAAATATTTGCTTCAGAATTATAGTTAGTTTTTTTTTTTCAAAAGTAGTTTTAAAGGAGATACATTCTCTTTTCAAACTAACTATAAAGGCATTAATATTTTCATAAGTGTGAAGCGAGTTTAATGATAGTAAAACCTAAAAGCTAAATTAAGTGTATCTGTTATATTTAGCCACCTAGCAATTTTCCATGTTATTCTCATTTTATGGCACAAAATTAAATAGTTAGTAGCAAATCATCATTCTATGTATGAGGGAATAAATATAAGAAATGGTCTTTATAAATTAAATATAAAGAAAACAACAAAAATTAAACTCCAGCTGAAATCAAGAAAGTTTTTTCTTAAGTTGCTGGTTTTAGTTAACAAATAAAACCCATGGATCAACAATGTGGAAAAAGACAGGTCTGCGTTTACTAAGTTTGGTTCATAAAGTTTTTATTGGAAACCTATGACTATGGCAGGGATTGTGCTGTGCGCTAGCATATACACAAGTGATTAACTCATGCCCTCAAAGTAGCCACCCTGTAGCTGGGTAGACAAAGATTACTCAAGAATAATTATGTTACAAGGTGATAAGTGAAATGATGAAATGATGGACACAGTACAGAAGGAGGATGTGATTAGTTGGTATATCTGTACAAAGCAAACACAAAAAGAATACCTTTTCTTTAAAAGACAGGGATTAAGGGAGCAAATCTAATGACATCACTTATTGACCACCTAATATGCAAAGCACCATGGTAGGTACAGGAGGCAAAAATGACTGACACAGGCCCTGGGGTCAAGGATTTCCAAATTCTAAGCAATATTTCTCCAAAGCAGGTGCTTTCTATACAAGGAAAAGCATAAATAATTTGTTCAGTGAGCTCTTTTGAAAGCTATAAATTTGTAGGATTCTTCCTATCTCAGAGTTACCTAATTAAAATATATATGTATATTTGTATATATGTATATATGTATTTGATAGGAGAAGGCACTTGGCATCTAATCCTGTTGCTCACTGAAGGGCTTTGAAAAATCATTTCACTGCTCTGAAGCTCCATTTTTCCATCTATAAAATAAAGGGTTTGAGCTAGACGATGTCTAAGGTGCTTTCCAGCTCTAATAAGCTGTGCTATCAATCCAAAAAGTGACTGTTCTATTCTTGCCTTGCTCATAAGCTGATTAGCAACATTCTATGCAGAGCAATTTGGGAGAAGAATAAAATAAATCTTTCTTGATCCAAAAAGTCTGCTTCTACCTGCTAGAGCTCCTGTCCTGAAATATTCCTTCCTGAGAATGTCACTTTATGACTTTAATCCCTACTATACTGAAAATTATCCAGGAAGATGTTTTAGCAGGTTATTATTTCTTTTTAAGTCTTTGTGTTTAACAAGTAGGGGATGGGGAGGAAGGCAGAGCCGGGATGGGGGGGGGGGGGCGGCGATGGTGGAAATGGCTAGAGGACAGAGCCTTAACAGAAGCCAAATTTCATCTAGTTATCAAATGAACTGGATCTAAACTAGATGATCTAGATGTAAATCTAAAATTAGATCTAGTTCGAATGTTGCCTGTATCTGGGCAATGGCAAAATTAAGCTAATGCAATCAACATCTTGCATCAGAAGCCACAGGCTGTGAGTGGTCCCTGTGGGCTCCCTCCCCACTGAGGATGGGGGAAGAATTGGTGGCCAACAGCCTGGGACTAGAAGGGGGCAAGCCTGCCATGGTACAGCACTGGCAGGGAAGTGGTGGGATAGGGCACCAAGCCCTGCTCAGATCCTCACTTACTGCCCTGTCCCCCAGATGAGACTCCAGACCATCAGGAAGCACAAACATAATTCTACAGTAGCCTTGGTTTTCTGTGAATGCTGCATTCATGGCTACAGAAATGGAATTACTTTCTATTCTTCACTAGTTGCCCATCTTTCTCTCTTCTCTTCTCAGTTCCCTCCTGCACCACAAGAACCTTCACTTTGTCTATCCAAACGCTCTTCCTCTATTTGCAGGAGGAGGGCAGCCCTGTAGTTGCTAGGTGCACCCAGCCCTAGGGATTGTTGGCTAATTGGGCAGAGGCTGATAAAATACTTCCCTACAAGTGGAAGGAGAGGGGGACAGCAAACAGCCCTTATTGAAGCTCTCACTGATGCAGAGGTGGAGGAGTGTTCCTGGCCTCCTCCACCTAGACCCCAGAACCATGGCTTGGCTCCCCTCTTCCTAGACTATACCTTCCGGAGGTGAAGGAGGGCAGAACTCAATAGGAGTGGGCTGCATCCTAAATGTCAAGCATGTCCAAAGTCCCAGCTGAGCCTTAACCACCTTTAATAAATCCCAAGATCATGAAAAGTTGACCGTAGGTATGTTTTAACCTTGATGCATACCCTCCTCTTGGTGTGCCCCTCCTGCCCCTGCTCTGCATGCTGTATTATGGCTGAGGACAAAGAACAGGTCAGGCAGCCAAGCCTGGTCATTATTATTATTATTATTTTTACCTTCTTATGATCTGCCAGGACTTTGGTTGACTCAGACTGAAATATTGCCCTTTCATTATTTGCTAATGACTGTCAGTAAATGATGCATTTGAATTTCCAGAAATATGATAAAATTTCAAAATCTTGCATTTTGAGAAGAGAGCTGGCTCCATCAGTATTTTCACAAAATGGTATTAGCAACTACTAGAACCAAACTACTGTAGAATCAAAATACCAATTCATGAATCTGTTCATTTTTAACCCTAATGCATACATTAAATAGGCTTTGCCAAAGAACTATGGACAGTTGTGATCCATTCATTTGTCCGCACTAAGGGTGCACTGCCTGAGAAAGCCAGGGTGGACACTAAGATGACCCGGGAACTGGTATCAAGGACAGAATTCAAGATGCAGCTATAGACTGAGGGGGAATGCGTTCAGGCAGAGCTCATTCTGTCCTCTGCCACTTTAAACCTTTCGGTGGCCCCTCATTGCCTGTTCTTTCCCAGGTGCCCTCCTTAGCATGGCATAAGGGGATCTTCGGCATCTGAGCTTGCATAATTCTCTAGCCCCTCCTTCTCCACCTCCCAGCCTACCTCCTGAACCCCAACCACAGGTAACTCCTAACACATCCTCAGACCCCAGGCCCCTGACACAATGATTCTTCACACGTGATGCCCCTCTGGGCCCTGCCAGCACAGCACTTCCCTCACTCCCACTCCTTTAAGACACCATGCCATCTCCTTCTGGAACACGTCCCTAATTCCACTAGGATGGGAATTTTATCATGAAGTATTTAAATTATGTGTTTACTTTTCTGTGTCCCTCTGCACTGTGAGTTACCTGAGGGAAGGAGCTGGATATTTATGGCTAAATATTCCCAGTCCTAGCACATAGTTCCTGATATATATTAGGCACTTAGTAAATAATTGTTGTATAAAGAAAACTGGAAAATGTGGTATACAACAACTTCTCAGGTCTTAGAGACTACTCAGAGATGGGAAAAAACAAGAGCTAAGAGTCAATGTGGTCTGGGATCAACTGTTCAGCTGAGGGGAGGAGAACTGAGTACCTCTTAACCTGCATGGGTGGCTCAGGAGCTGGTGGGTGGATTCTGGGAGCGGGCCAAGCCTCTAAAGCTAGAAGGCTTCCTGCACCATAGTCCAGTCAAGGGAGCTGTAGTAAGTACCAGAAGGCAAGACCCCAAAACCCATTGTCTAACATTATTTCTTTCTTCTTGTTTTTCTGTCTATTCATAAATAGATATCTGGAATTTTGGCCACCCAGTGTCAATAATAATTACTTCCAAATGGTGAGATGTTTTCTCTTTCATTTTATTTTCTTTTTTTACTTTCTTGTTTGTATATTTCTTTTGTATTTTTTAATATAATTAGCATCAAGAACTGTGAAGGTATATATACACAATGGAATATTATTCAGCCTTAAAAAGGAACGAAATCCTGACACATGCTAGAACATGGATGAACCTTGAGGACATGATGTTAAGTGAAGTAAGTCAGATACAAATAGATAAAATGTATGATTCCACCTGTATGAGGTCCCTAGAGTGGTCAAATGCATAGAGATAGAAAGTAGAACAGTGGTTACCAGGGGATGAGGGGAGGGGGATGAATGAATGTTTAATGGGTAGAGTTTCAATATGGGATGATGAAGAAGTTCTGGAGATGTATAATGCTGATGGATGGTTGCACAACAATGTAAATGTACTTGTTGCCACTGAACTGTATACTTAGAAAGGGCTAAATTGGTAAATTTTACGTTATGTAAATTTTTTTGTTGTGTATATTTTACCACAATTAAAAAAAAGAACTGAGAGGTCAGAGATCTTACCCTACTTGCAAGCTAACAGGTGAGCCTGCTACAGTTTCATGGATGCTACCAGAAGAAATGGTAAGACAGAGTCAAAGAACAATAGCGGCAGCCACAGCCTCAGCATATTCTTCACTGGTTTGCCAATGCCTGGTTCCCACAGGGCAACATGAAGAGGACCGATGATACCTGCACGCCCAGTGGGCTGCATTACAGGAGAGGAATCTTGACCTTTTATAGTTAGCATTAAGCACACTTGCTGCAGAGGGAGAAAAGAAAGCTCCTCATTATACTGGATGGCAAGCATGACGTATTTTGCTCTGGCTAGAGACACTTTCTCTGTCTTCAAAGGCTGTTCACTGCACAAACAACCCTGAAAAAGCAGCCTAGAACAAGGGAGAGCAGAGCCTTGCCTGCAACATGTGCAGAAACATGAGAGACACATGGAGAATTGTCCCCCAACAATGAACATGTGCTATTTTTACAAAACAATAAAGGTTTTTTTCCTTTTTTAAAATGAGAACCAGACTAAAGATCAGCAGATCTGACTCTCCAGTTTCAATTTATTTTGAATTTCATTTTAGCAGTATAATTGACACACCATAAAATTAATCTATTTTAAGATTAAAGTTCAATGAGTTTTAGTAAATTTACATGATTGCACAACATCACCAAAATCCAGTTTTAAAACACTTCCATCCCCCCCAAAAATTCTCTCATGCTTGTTCGCAGTTAATCTTTGGTCCCATCTATGGCCTAGGCAACCTTGACCTGCTTTCTGTCTCTATAGTTTAGCCTTTTCTAGAAATTTCACACAAATGGAATCATACAATATGTCATCTTTTGTGTTTGGCTTTTTTACTTAGCAAGTTGTTTTTGAGTTTCATCCATGTTGTTACATGATTCAGCACCTTGTTTCTTTTTATTGCTGAGAAGTGTTTCATTGAAAGATACACCCCTTTTTGCTTATCCATTTATCAATTATTGGATGTTTGCATTATACCAAGTTTGGAGCTATTATAAATAATGCTATTTTGAATTTTAATATTGATTTTTTTCTTACATAATTAACCAAATGAAACATCAAGACACTGACCAAAAGTTATTGATACCTAACACTTACACAGTACTTACTATTTGCCAGGTCATATTATAACTGCTTTATATGTATTAGCTGTATTCTTCACAACAGTCTATAAGGCAAGCACTATTATTATTACACCCTTTGTAATGATGAGAAAACTGAGGTACAGAGAAGTTCAGAAACCTGCTCTAGGACACAGCTAAAAATGGTTAGAGCTGGATTCAAATTCAGATAACCCAGATCCAGAGTTATCTGGATTAATATGCTTAATCGTATGCAATATTCCCTCATAAATTTAAGACCATTTCTGATAAAATTCTGTAACTTTCTCAATTATTTTAACTATATAGATAGAATTTTTACATTGAAACAGGTATATGTCTCTGTGTTTCCTCCTTCTCTTTTTTTTGTTTTACATTTGAAACAGTCCTTTATTGCACTTTGGAAGCCTTTTGAAATGACGAATTATTTATTTCTATAATCAATTGGTGGTTCTTTTCTTTCTCTGGCTCTTCACAGTTGAAATTCCCTGTGTTTTATTTTGTGTGTTATTTGGCCAGAGGGAAGTTGTCTGAAATATCTTTCAACATCGTTCCTAAAGAATATAACTCTTTTGCATTTATTCTCTGTTTACTCCTGAGTTTCTACTATTAATTAGCAAATTCATTTCCTGATGGCCACAATAAGGTTGGAATAAATGTACCCAGCTAGGTATCCAACAAAGCCCAATGTGTTGAGTGGTAACAAGAGACCAATTCCATTCTGATAAACACCATTAAAAGGAAAAGATAAATCAAATCTTATGGCCTTAGTCAGCAAGTTTTATTCTACAAGAGGAATCTAAGCTGAACCACAGCTGCAATTTGGAATCCTAGCTCAAAGCGACTGTTTTATATTTTTCTCAAGGGTTGGAAAATTGAATCTGTATTCTGCTAGTCAGGCACACCGTAAAGAGTGCCACCTTCATCTGGGTTGTTTGGAAGACCCATAAGTCTTGGTAACTTGGTGGATTTTGATGCACAGCCATGAGTTCCACAGGGGATTAATTCTGCTCCATTGCTTGTCCATTTGAACTAAAAAGTGTTGGTGAACACATTATACTTGGGAGCCTCCAAATCTCACTTGAGTTCATTGTCATTCTTGAGGTCACTGATCTCCTTTGTTATCTTTCAGTATACAGAGCACAGTTGGTCGCTATTGTGTTCTTTTTCTTTTATCTTTGACAACTGCATCAGCTCATATTCTTGAGGAAGTTAACATTGCCTTTTGTTCACAAAGCAAGATTATGTGGAAAGGTCAATGTGTGTGGCATAGCACTCTGTTATATTTCTACAGAGAAATATATCTGCTATATTACAGTGATGCCTTGGGTTAAAGGCTAGCTTATGTATGATGAATACGCATGTAGAAATGATCACTGGAAATTCATTTGTTATTTGAAAGGAACTACTTTCATTTAGAAGATTTTATGAGTGGCTCTATTAAAGGAAATGTAACCACACCATTGCTACAGAGCTGGCTCTGTGGAGCTTGCGGAAGCCATGCTTGTCTTCATCTGGTTGTCCTCAGGATGTCCTTCTTGAGTGAGAAACTCACTGTTTGCAATCCAGCTTAGTTAAGGGCAGCAGTGCTGGTGAAATTCTCTCAGCTTTTATTGATCTAAACGACTTTATTTTGCTTTCACTCTTAGAGGATATTCGGTCCTTGGGTGTAATCTAAGTTTCCTCTTCATCCCAATAAAGATATTATTCCATTGTCATCTGGTCTTCATGGTTTCCATTTAGAAGTCAGCTGTTATTATCTTTGTCCTGATGTAATGTGAGATTTTTCTTCTTTTCTAGACTTGTTTTAGATTTTTTCTTTATCATGTAGTTTCAGCAATTTGATTATGATGTGCTTTGTTTTTGTTCTGTTTGTTTTTAAAGTGTTTCTTCTTTATTACCTCAGCACAGGCAGGAAGAGAATGATGTCTAGATCTTCTGAGATGGTGTCTCTTCATAACACTGATGGTTCATGACTAGGGAACTAATTGCCCTTGTCGCTGGTCTCCAAGCTGCTTGGGGCCTTTCTCCTTCCAGTTCTCCTCCGCAACTTCTTCCCGTGGAGTCTCCTGTAGTTTCAGGCTTCCTTCCTTCCGACCCTCATCCGATCTGTGTTTGTCTGCCTGTTTATTCTTTTTTCACTTTCTTCTAAAGTCTACCTTTCTTGCAGAGACACTCTGGCTGGCGGTTTTTCTCGTCCGCCATCTTGCCCCTCCCTCCTCCTCCTTCTCTTTCTGTCATACCCCATGTTCCCTTTCTTCCCCCAGTCCACACCCAGACAGAAAAAAAAGACGCAAAAACAAAACCAAACCAACTTTTAGACTCCGTAGTTTCAGATGCAAGCTCACAGTGCTGGCTTTTCCTATCCTGCTCACTAGATAAGACTGGACCTGAAAAGAAGAGGAAAAAGGCAGAGTAGCCACTAGAACAGGAGAGCGAGGATCCCAGGATGGGTGACCCTCAATCTGGAAGGAAAAGGAACTTTGGTGGGAAGAACAAGGGAATAGATAGAAGGAAGTAGGATAATTTATCCTTAAAAACGGACACTTAAACTTGAGAATAGCCATAATGCTGCTAAGTGAAATAAGCCAAAAGGACAAATGCAGTATGATTCCACTTTTATGAAGTACCTAGAACAGTCAAGGTCATAGAGACAGAAAGTAGAATGGTAGTTTCCAGGGGCTGTGATGGTGGACTGGGGAGGGGGAATTAGGAGTTAGTGCTTGATGGGTATGAAGTTTCAGTTGGGGGTGATGAAAAAGTTCTGGGGTGGGTAGTGGTGATGGCTGCAACACAATGTGAATGTACTTAGCACCAGAGAACTCTACACTTAAAAATGGTTAAAATGGTAAATTTCATGTTACATACATTTCACCATAATAAAAAAAGGGACAAGGGACTCTTATTGATCTATCACCATTCAGCAGTCCTGGACATTGATAACCTCACCCTCCACAACAGAAATGGGAGACTTGGCCACCTGGTGGAGGTGGGAAGAGCATGAAAGGAGAGCCGTGCCACTCCCTAGGGCTCTCCATGAGGGGCAGCAACGAGTGCACCAGTATCACACTTGGTTCTCATCAACATTCTTCCCTGTCCATAGGTGTCCTTTCAATAACAATTAATGAATGCATTGCATTACTCCACCATAATGTGTGTCTCTAAATGTTGAGCATATGGATATTTCCAGTCATTCACCAGGACTAGAAGTTGGAAGCATGCATTATGGGTGTCTTCATTTTCAACCCAGCTCTTTTATCACCTCTGTGTGTGTCCCTTTGAGCAGCCTTTTAGACTCTCTGGCTCTAGTGTTTTCATAGATCCTCTAATATAATGGGATTAGAAGAGTAGTTCTCCTTCCTGGCTACACATTAGGGTCACCTGAGGAGCTTTTAACAGTACTCAGGCTCAGGCCATACTCCAAGACAATTAACTCAGAATCTCTGGCATGGGACATGAATATGAATATTTTTTTAAAAGCTCCTAAATGATTCTAACATGCAGCCCAAGAGAAAAAAAAAATCTCTTAGGTCTCTTGCAGTTCTAAAATGATGAGAGCCTCTGAATTAAAAAGAAAGCTATAAATATTTCGTACAAATAGAAGTATTATTCCTTTTCAATTACCTTCTTGGGAAGTATTTTCCCAGAAGGTACTGTGAATTGAAGGGTATGTTTTATAAGGTTGCTATTTGGAATAATTAGGTCAATATATAATGCCACCAACTAAATATGAAAGTACTCTTTCCTCATTACCCCATCAATATTGGGATATTTAATTTTAATTTGTTTTAGCAAGTTTAACAGATGTGAGATGTATCTCATAGCTATTTTTAAATGCATTTTAAAAATTCTTTGTGAGGCTGGACATTTCCTTAAATGTTAGCCCACTATTTGGCTTTCCTCTTATGTGAGCTATCCTTTGACTTTGCCATGGAGATTAATTAGTTTTCCTGAGATCATTATTAATCTGTTAACATAATAATAAAATAGCTACCATTAGTTGAGATCTACTGTGTGCTAGATACTGTACTAGTGCTTTACAGATATTATTTTATTTTTTACGAAACCTCTCCAAGTCAGTTATTATCCCCAAGTAATAAATGAGAAAACTAAGGTTCAGAGAAGTTAGGCAAGTTACCCAAAGTCACACAGCTAGTAAACAATAGAGCTGGGATTTGAATCCAATTCCAAATGGCTCTAAAGTTCCATTCTCTTTGCTAGACAGGTAAGTACTCAACGCCTGCCCTAATCACACACCTTCCTGAGGAAAGCTGCTCTGCTCAGAGTGCTTGCTGATGTTTAGAAGCACATGACTCCTGTTTTCTGACCACAGGTAATGGGTCATTTCAGATCCAAACATAACTGATGTATATCCTGGCCCACAACCTACAGTGAATGTCCTGGGCCAAAAAGGCGAGCCAAGCCAACCATGTTCCTGCTTTGAGAATCTGAATTTGGAAATGTTGAGTGTGAATACACTTAACAGAAGGAGCAAAAGTCAAAAGGGCTGAATCAAGGGAGGCCACGAGTACATGTGGAATCAGACAACCCATGGCAGGCTGAAGTGATGAGGGAACCACAAACTAAAGTCAGCAGAGGACAGTAGGTAGGGAATAAACAAAATAGATGTGCTTAGAGAAGCAGAGGTGCAATCTGAGAGCAACCATTGGCCCACGAGAGAAAACCTGAAGAGCTGAGCCCTCAGCTACCTCTGTTTTCAGCAGCTCTCCAGGTTAGATCCAGTCATATGTATTCCTAAAGTCTTGTTTTTGAGCTGACTGGACTGTGTCTCTGTTCCTTTCTATCAAACAAGCAAAAATAAAATATGCCTTCTATTAAACTTTTAAAATTCTGGATGTTAAGCTTTTATTTGTCATATTTATCACAAAAAATCCTATTTCAATTCTTTTCTTGCTTTTTTCATTACATTTTGACTTTTGTAACAGTAGAACCATCAATTGTTTAATCAGTAACAATTTCATCAGTCAAAAACTTATATTCATACAAATTCTAGTAGCAGAAAGTAGATTAAAGGTTGCTGGGGCCAGGGTAGGGCAGAAGTGGGAAGACTTGGGAGGGATGGGTCACAAAGGGCCACGAGGAAACTCAGGGGGTGACGGGTATGTTCATTACCTTGCTCATGGTGATGGTTTCACAAGTGTATACGTATGTCAAAATGTGCCACATCATACAATTTACATATAGTTTGTGTATGCCAGATACCTTAAAGCCATTTTAAAAAATTTACATTCTTCTTCCCTACATTCTTCTTAACAATTCTATTCCGTTCAACTTACTTTGCTTTAAGTTTTATGCTTAACTATAACTCACCTCCAATTAATTGTGGTATATGTCCTGAGAGATTAATTTAAGTCTGTTTTTCTCAGTTTTAATATTCTATTGTACAACTGTATTTTATAAATAATTCTTTCTTTCATCATTGGAAAATCTATTTCTATGAATATTTTTCATTCCTTGGCCAATTTTCCAGGTTTTGTTGTTGCTGTTGTTGTTGTTGTTATTTTTTTAAAGACAAGGTCTCATTCTGTTGCTCAGGCTGGAATGCAGTGGTCCAATGATAGCTCACTGTAATCTTGAACTCCTGGGCTCAAGTGATCCCTGCACCTCAGCTTCCTGAGTAGCTGGGACTACAGATTCCTGACATCACACACGGCTAATTTTTCTGTTTTTTGTAGAGACGGGTCTCACTATGTTGCCCAGGCTGATCTTGAACTTCTGGCCTCAAGCAATCCTCCCACCTCGGCCTCCCAAAGTACTGGGATTACAGAAGTGAGCCACTGCACTTAGCCCCAATTTTCCTGTTTTTAAAACTTAGTACTATCTGGTTTGGAGGTTTGGAATTTCATTCCTTTGTAATGTTTTAAAGTCATGCTAAATGGATGGATCTTAATGAGCATTTTATATGTAAAGAGTATAAAACAGAAAGAATATTAAATATTTTATTCATTGTTCTCCCCTGCCTCAGACAATAATTTTTATTGGGCCTATCTACCCAAATACTATCTAACCTGTCTATAGCAAATCTGGCCACTTCAACTACTCATGTACCAAGAAAATTTCATTCTGGACCTAGCAGACCATACAGAAATTTGATAACAACATTCAACTAGTTGAGTTTCAACACAGGACTACTTTCATCATTTAACCACTTCCTAAAACTCCCTTATTTTTTTCTACTGCCTTTGCCACAGTGTTCTTAAACAAAGTTTACAGTCTTAACTACGGATTTATTTAGCACACATGACATGCCTGGCAATCTGCAAGGTACTGAGAGTACAAACAGAATACGGCACTCTTGGATAACATGTCCCTCTAATATCATGGTTCTTTCTTTTTCCTGGAGCAAGTCATGAACTGTGGAGCACACAGTAGACACTAAAGAATACTGACCTTGGTAAAGCCAAGTTGTGAATCTAACCTTTAGCTCTTTGGTCCTTCAGGGATTTCTGGGTAATGCTGCCAGGTCAGTGCTTTAATGCTTTACTGAATCAGCACTCTGAGGGGCAATGCAAAAAGAGGCATTCTGTGCTAAATATTGACAAGTGACATGAAATGGAAACTGCCCACGGAAATCATCTACCATTATTTCTCCAGGAGAAAGAGGAACTCAGAATCAAAAGTCATAATACACTTACAGGTGGCTGACAACATATAATAGATATTTTCCTAAGGCACTGACTTCAGAAGAATAAAGCCTTTCTGGAAAGTCTGCAAGAGACCATAGTGTCTCTTTTACTGAGAAGAACAACAAAAAAAAAGAGTCTACATTTCGAGTAAATATTCCCACTTTAAATTATTAACACAGTCATCCTTATCAATAGCAGGTATGCTTTCAGTCAATGCAGCATAGAGGCTGAAAGCTCAGGCTGTGAAGTCATACAGACCTGCGTCAGATTCCTGCTTTTTCTTCTTACCCACAGTATGACCTCGGGCAGGTCACTGACCTCTTTAAGCTTCAGGTCCCTCATCTGTAAAATGGATGTCACAGTAATTACCTTGCAGGTGGTATTAATGAGAGGTAATGTGAATGAAAGATTTAGTAGAGAGTCTGGCTCAATAAAGAATAATAATTTATTGTTTTATTATTATCATTAAAAGCATACATTGAGAAACTTCTACTTAGCTATTGTAGAAGTCATATAAGATATATTTACAGGCTAATTGGGAAGCAAGTCATATATGAAAAAGTAGAGAACAATCCAAAATTATTTACTATTTCTCAGTGTAACAGAATGTTAAACATGACATTCCTGTTACCTTAGAATTGTGGGGGATGTCTCAAAGCCTGAGAGCATTAGTTTGTCAGGACATCTGGTCAGGACATGCTAAAAGACTGTGAAACAATTTTGTGACCCCTAGTTAATTGTCTCTCAGGAATCATAAGAGGCAAGAAGATCAATCTTTAGATCTAAGAAATTCTAGAGAGACCAGCATCTAAGTTTCTCTGCAGAGAGTTGTCAGCATGCTGTGCACCAAGCCCTCCACACACACACTGTGTGAGGACTGGGTGGTGCATCTCAAAGCACTTCGAAGATACATCTGTCCGACCTTCAGCAACAATGGTGCTGGAGGAAAGCAGGCTGCCAGTCTCCTGCTCCGCTGTAGGCACTCTGTCTTTTTTCTCTGGCAGATTTTACCATTTTTCTTTTATCTTAGATGTTCTAAAGACTTACCGTGATGTGACTTGGTATAGATTTTACTTTTCCTGTTTCATATTCAGAGTGCATTTTCCATCTGAATGAAGATTTTTTTACTCTTTCAATTCCAAAAACCTCTCAGTCATTATCTTTCCTAATACTCTTTTTTCCATCATTCTCACTTTATCTTGTTCTGGATTTCCTGTTAAAAATACACTGAATCATCTTAATGCAACCTCTATGACTCCTGACAGCTCTTTGACATTTTTTTCTTTTTGTCCCTTTGTGCTGTCTTTTGGTGAAGCCCTCAGTATTGTATTCTAATCCACTACCTCAAAATGTCCCAAATGACAGCTGTCATTTCCTACTGTCACCACACTCGACCTTCCAAATTATTTCTCCTCCTGTATTCCTTATGTCCATGAGTGGCCTTACCATCTGTCAGCGATCCTGAGTCCTTCTTCTGCTGGGCTTACCCTCTGCTAATCCTCAATACTATTACCAGAGCAATTTTAAAAGAATACAATCGTACCTAAGACATATTAGTGGCATCCTACTGACCTTAGAAGCCACTTGGGATATCGTCCCTGCTCACCCCATTGGCCTCATATTTCTACATTTCCCCCTTATGCTCTGCCTTCCAATTCAATATGTATTTCTATGTACTGGGTGCCTATAATGTGCTAACTACTCTTCTGGGCCTTGGGATACTTTAGTAAGCAAAGCAAGCCAGAAAATCCTCTTGATGGAACTTAGTAGGGGAGATAGTAAACAAAATAAGCAAAGTGGATAGTGTGTCAGAGGTAATAAGTGCAATGGAAAAAATAAAGCAAGGGAGGAGAATTCTGGGGGTGGAAGATGGGCGATGGGAATTTAAATGGAAATAGAAGGCTTTACTCAGATGGTGATATCTGCATGAAGACCTGAAAGAATTGAGGGTGCAAGCTGTGAAAATATTAGAAGAAAGAGCATTGAAATGAGAAGGACAATCAAATGCAAAGTTGTCAAGGTGGAAAAATACTTAACTCCTTCAAGAAACATTAAGGGGCTAGGTGTGGTGGCTCATGGCTGTAATCTTAGCACTCTGGGAGGCTGATGTGGGAGGATAGCTTGGGCTCAGGAGTTCGAGGTCAGACTGAGCAAGAATGAGACCTGTCTCTAAAAAAGAAAAAAAAAAAGACATTAAGGATATCAATATGGCTGAGCAGATTGTGGAGGGCAGGAAGTAGGAGGTGAGGTCGGAGCCTCTGAGTCCATGATACAGCATAGGCTTTTACTCTTGAGTGTCAGGCAGAACATGACACAATATAATTTTTGTTTTAAAAGCAGCACACTGTCTGCTATATGGAGAACAGACTGCAGGGAACAGGAAAGTAAGGAGACCAGTTAGGAGGCTATTGCAAAAATCCAGGCTTGAGATGACTTGGATGGGATGGTAGCAGTAGAGGTGGTGATAAATAGTCACATTCTGGATATATTTTGAAGGACTTCACCAATAGCCTTATGCTGATTACAGTTTTAGGTCCTGAAGATACTTCTGTGAACTAACTAGACAGAACCGCCTACCAGGATTGACTGAAAGGTTGGATGGGGACATGAAAGGAAAAGTGGCAGCAAAGATGAGTCAAAGGTTTCTGGCCTGAGCAACTTAAAAGATGGAATTGCCATTAACATGGATGGAGGAGATGAGCAGGAAGAGCATATTTTGGAGGTAAAATTGGGAGACCAATTTCAGAGTATGAAGGTGTAGATGCTCATTAAGACCTGCTCATGAAGATGTCAAGTGAGTATTTAGATATGAGAGTATGGAGTAGAGGGCAGGGTCTTGGCTAGATACACACGTGGGAATGATTGGTGTGTAAGTGGTATTTAAAGCCACGAGAGTGGGTGAAGTCAGCTCTAAAGGAGTGTGGACAGAAAAGAGAAAAGATTTAAGCACTGAATCCTGGGCTACTCCAAGTGATCAGGGGAATTAGGAGGAATAAAGGAACTGAAGAGTAACTCTAAGGAAGGAGAAAACCAGGACAGTGTGGCATTCTGGAAGCCAAAGGAGAATGTGCTTAAAAGGTAAGAAAGTGAACACCCTGTTAAGTGCATTTGAGGACTGAGAATTAGCCATGGGGATATGGAAGTCATTGGCGACCTTGATGAGCACATGTGCAGTGGAGTGGTTGGAAAACAAGACTTCTTATAGTGCGTTCAAGAGAGAACTGGATTTGTACACTGATGTTCATAGTAGCACTATTCACAACAGCTAAAACATGGAAGCAACCCACGTGTTCATCAACAGAGGGATGAATAAGCAAAGTCTGGTATACACATACAAGGTGATGTTACTCAGCCTTAAAAAGGGAATAAATTCCAACATATGTTACAACATGGATGAACCTTGAGGACATTATGGTAAGTGAAATAAGTCAGTCACAAAAAGACAAATACTCTATGATTCCATAACTAATATGAGATACTCAGAGTAGTCAAAATCATAGAGACAGAAAGTAGAATGGTGGTTACTAGGGTCTGGAGGGAAGGAGGAATGGGGAGTGATCATTTAATGGACATAGAATTTCAGTTTTACCAGATGGAAAGAGTTATGGGGCTGGATGGTGGTGATGGTTGCAGGACATCATAAATGTATTTAATACCACTGAATTGTACACTTAAACATGTGTTTAAGATGGGAAATTTTATGTCATGTGTATTTTGTCACAATAAAAAAAAAACAAAAAAAAAAAAACTGGGGACAGAGAGAGAACGAGAGCCAGCGAATACAGGTGATTCCTTTAAAGAGTTTTCTAAAAGGGGGCAAAGAGATAGAACAGTAGCTGGAGAAGCAAAGTGCATTCAGGAAGAGGGTTTTTGTTGTTTGTAATATAGTGTATTAGTTTTCTATTGTTGTAACAAACTACCCCAAACTTAGTGGCTTAAAACAACACAATTTAAATTATCTTACAGTTCTGTAGGTTAGAAGTCCAACATGGTCTCACTGGGTTAAAATCAAGGCGGGTCAGTCAGACTCTGTTCCTTTCCGGAGGCTCTAGGGGAGAATCTGTTTCTCGGCCTTTTCCAGCATCTAGAGGCCTCCTGCATTCCTTGGCTTCTGGGCCCTTCCACCATCTTTAAGGCTAGCAACACTGTATCTCTTTGACTATTCTTCCACAGTCACATCTTTCCCTAGCAATCCTCTTTAGCTTCCCTCTTCTACTTTTAAGAACCTTTGTGATTACACTGTGTCCACTGGGACAATACAGAATAATCTCTTTATTTTAAGGTCAGCTCATTAGTAATCTTAATTACATCTTCTACCTTAATTCTCCTTTGCCATGTAACTTAACATCTTCACAGGGTCTGGGAATTAGGATGTGGATATCGTTTTGGGGGAGCTTTATTTTGTCCACCACATATGGGATACAATACAGCATCCTTGTTGATGGGAATAATCTAGTAGAGAGAGAAAGAGAGAGAACTTGATGCAGGAGAGGGCAGAATTGTTGGTGTGACCTGAGTGAGAAAATGGGGCAACTATCTTTCTGTAGGAGCAAGAAGAGCCCCTCTCTAGTTCCTATAGGAGTGAGAAGAGTTCCTCTCTAGTTAACAGAGGCAGGAAAGGACAACACATGGGGGCAGATGTTCCAAGGGGGTAAATGCGCTGGTGGGAGCTTGGAGAATCATTCTTTTCTAAGTGACTTAGAAGCAAGGTCATCAACTGAGAGTGAGGATGGGTGGAAGGTGTTAGCAGTGTGAGGAAATAGAAGTTTTAAAGTGAGGGCCAGGAGTGGTGCCTCATACCTGTAATCCTAGCACTCTGGGAGCCCAGTGGGGAGGATCACTTGAGCTCAGGAGTTTGAGGTTGCAGTGAGTATGATGATGCCACTGCACTCCAATCAGGGTGACAGAGCAAGACTCTGTCTCCAAAAAAAAAAAAAAAAAAAAAAAGAAGTTATAAAAGTGACATCTAAGAGAACAGGAGCATGATACCATGAGCACTGAGGGCCCACTTAAACTCTGTGATCATTAATTTAAAGTGTGAATATTCAGCTTGTTTCTTCCAGTCAAGTAGATAAAGAATTAGTATATCAATTAGTCGGGGTAGGGTTGCTCTACAAACCTCAAATTTCAGTGCCTCAACATAACCAAAGTTGATTTCTCCCTAACAAATTTACACAGATTATTAATGGTTGATCCTTACAACCATTGAATAAAGCAGCATTATTATGCCCGTTTTCATATGAGGAAACTAAAGTATTGGCTAACGTAAGCCTAAACCATAATTTTTGTTTTAGATGTTAGTTTTATGGGGAGAGGGTTCAAAAATAATATTTGTGTCATAAAATTAATTCAGCTATTGTAATTTGATCACTACATTCATTCATTAACAAACTATTATTAGTACCCACCATGTTAAGCTATGTATTTCAAAACAGCTTATGATATTAGGAATCTTTGTCTTTTAACAATTGGACAAGCATTTCTTCAATTAATTATCAGGGCCAGATAAGTTATTATCTAGGTAATTCTTATTTCTTCTTTTGGTTTGCTTTACTCAATATTGTCTCTTCTTGCATCTTATTCTCACTTAGTATTTTAACTTTTCCAAGTATTTATCTATTGAACTTATTTTTTCAAATTTACTAGTATGGAAGTAAGTTTCCCCAAATATGCTTAATTCAATTTCACATAATTTCTTTTCTCTTATTTATCATTTCTGAATTTAAAAATAATTTTGATTAAATTTTTTTAAAAATAATTCTTTATGTATGTAGAATTTTCTATACCTTTTCAATACACTACTTGTAGTCTTGGTGTTCTAAAATTAATTTCCACACAGATTTAACACCCTTAATCATTTAATAGAAAGGAGCTCCTCCTACTGGTTTCCTGGAGTAATGCTAATTGTTATAGCGTACATATTTCTTTTTTCTTTTCTTTTTTTTTTTTTTTTTGAGACAGTCTCACTCTGTTGCCTGGGCTAGAGTGCTGTGGCGTCAGCCTCGCTCACAGCAACCTCAAACTCCTGGGCTCAAGCGATCCTCCTGCCTCAGCCTCCTGAGTAGCTGGGACTACAGGAATGTGCCACCATGCCAGGCTAATTTTTCTACACATATTTTAGCTGTCCATATAATTTCTTTCTATTTTTAGTAGAGATGGGGTCTCGCTCTTGCTCAGGCTGGTCTCGAACTCCTGAGCTCCAACAATCCGCCCCCCTCGGCCTCCCAGAGTGCTAGGATTACAGGCGTGAGCCACCGCGCCTGGCCTACAGCGTACATATTTCATATGTGAATAATTAGAATTCCATTTATGCAGGCAAAACCAGAATGTAAGCCATGTCACTCAACATTCAATAGTTTCTTACATGCAATACAAATTATGGCAGGGAGCAGTGCTCATGCCTGGAATCCTATCACTTTGGGAGGCCAAGGCGGGAGGATGGCTTGAGGCCAGGAGCTCAAGACTAGCCTGGGCAACACAGGGAGGCCCTGTCTTTACAAAAAAAATTAAAAAATTAATCAGGCATGGTGGCATGCACTTGTAGTCCTAGCTAGTGGAGAGGCTGAGGCAGGAGGATCACCTGAGCCCAGGAGTTCGAGGTTAGGATGAGCTATGATCAGGCCACTGTACTCCAGCAGCCTGGGCAACAGAACTAGATTCCGTCTAAATAAATAAATAAATTTTAAAAATGCAAGTGATCAATATAAAATCATCATTGACTTAGGTCATAAATATCAAGGATCAATTCTGCTATGCTTCCTCGCTGTCGTTTGGGTAATGAGTTTCCCTACTTTAGACCAAAGGAGAAAGCACAGTATAGTAAAATAACTCTGCATCCTTTCTGCTCCCCCTCACAGTCCCCCGTTCCCATCCCCAAGGTAGCAGCTCTGTTCTGTTTCAAAAAGCATAAACTGCAGCCCTCATCAGTGCTTGGCAATGCAGCTGCTGTTTAATACCTGTTGATTGAGTGGAAGGAAGACGAACAAGGAAATTATTTGACACTAGAAAAGCAAAAGATTGTTGCCTTCAAGCTGAAGGAAAAACGGAACCGTCCATATCTTTAGGATCTAGTTTTCTTGCTGAAGGAGAGCACGTTAGCGGTGGTAGGGCACCACCCGGTGGAGGTGGCTATGCAGTGCAGGTGCTGGCACTGCCGCCGGAGCCACACTGCAGGAACAAACTGCACCCTCCGCCCGGCAAAAAACACACCACGCAGCCCTCTGGAGTTTGCCCTGCCACCGCCTGCCCTCTAGCTCCGCGTCCCCACCGTCGCTGATAAGAGTCACTTAAGACCCCTGTTAAATCGATGGCTTCCCAGGACCTGCCCTTGAAGCTTCTGATCCAGTGGGTTGGAGACCCGTTATTTGCATCATTAACCAGTACTCCAAGCAATTCTTACTATCAAGGAAGTCTGGGAAACAAATCACCTTTCTGTCAGTCACCTATAAAATTGAGGCAATTATTTTTCCACAGTGACCTTATCTCTCAGTTAACTTTGGAATATGTTACTGGTTAACAGACGGAATGCTCCTGAGTTCCCTGAAGACAGAAGCCACAGATACTGAGCATATCTCATTTCCACAGCGCTTAGACTGGTATCTTCCTTCTCAGGACTGAAGTGAGGGCCGCCTTTCAAAGCGAAGACCCCAGGGCCGCCCCAGTCTTCAGAACTGTTCTGGTCACGTGAGCCAGACTAGTCACTGGACACTGGTGCTAGGATGGTGACCTCAGTGTTACGGAATCCCAATCACACCTTTGGAGACGAGGTCACACCAGAGCTGAGGCGGCCAGAACGATAGTCTTCTCACCTGACTCAGCACGGAAAAGACAAAGTCGGGGAGGGCTTTCTCTTTTCCTTCAACAAGAAGCTTTGTTACAGCTGTTCTAGGCACGGAAAACTGAGAATAGATCCAATTTTTTTATTCCCGTTCTCACCAAGCCGCAAGCCTTCATCATAGAGGTGGGCGCAAATGTAGCTCCTCTTCCGCCCTAGCCGGACCCAAGTCGGGCTGTCCTCGTCAGTCAGGGTCAGAGAGGACCTGGCAGGCGCGAGTAGCGGCAAACGTTTCTGAAGAGTTAGTCTTCAGCCTAACTGAAGTGGCTACTCGTGACATTATGAAATCTGTCTGGGCCAAAAAGAAGAGTGGGAGCTTGGCTGAGGGTCTTTGGGACTTCACAACGTTTCCTCCTGTGTGGAAGGGGTGGGGCTTTTCATAAAATAATTCTGCACGAAGAGAGCAAATCGCTTGCACAAAGCCCCGTCACGGGTTACGCGTACAGCCCCGGCATCGTCAGGCACAGACCCAGACAATGCACGGACTGTCACGCGCAGGCGCACTACCGCCCGGCTGCTGGAGGCAGACGCTCGGGGGCGTGGCGAAGGGCAGTCACGTGGGCTCGGCAGCCCGCTTGGCCATTTCCCTACATGGACTTGTGCTAACGGGCCCCACCCCTCGCCGTGCACTGGAATGTGCGAAGAGGCCAAGCCACAGGACAGACGCAACCATCTGCGGAAAGGAAAGGGGGGAAAACTTTGTACATTGCAAGAAGAGGGTACAAAAAAGACGGAAACTCAGTAATCGGACCCAACGAATCATTATATATTTCTCTATGTTCTAAGTCGCCCGCTTTATACTTCTTTCCAGTGCACTTGGTCAATATTGCGCCTGCTGACCACACTGGTAACTTCCCTCCCGGCCGCCCTTCCATTCAGACGGGCTCACTCTGTTAGCCAAGAATGGTGACCAGGCTTCCTTCCGGTTTGCTAAGCGGAGGCCGGAAGTGTTGGTTTTCAGCGGCTCTTGGGGTAGAAGGCTGGTGAAAGCTGCAGCGCGGGGGTCGCTGAGGTGCTCGTATTCTCGTGGCTGTGCAAGGTGAGTGGTGCTTGCGGTCGGGCGCGTGAGACCCATCTCGGGGGCCCATCTCCGCGGGGCCCGCTGGGAGGGCAGCGGGGTTCCGCGTACCTGGGCAGGTGTACCAGCCAGATCCCCACTTTCGAGCTCAAGGAGTCAGTTCTGGCACCCAAGACCCGGGCCGGAAGTGGCCCAGACGCGAAATTCGCTCCTGTGCCCAAATTTGGAGCTCGGGAAATGTGGCTTAGCTCGCTGGCGCCTTGAGCTTGGGAGACTGCCGGTCCCGCGAAACCCGAGCCCTTCATAGTTGACTCCGGGACTATGTTTAGTTTCTAACGTAAACTTGCCTGATTCAAGAGAGTTTGCGCAAAAACCGTAGCCCACTGTTCCCCCCTGCTGCAGCTGTTGTTGCAGTTGTGTAGCTACGTTTAGTAGGAACAACCTAACTTAAATTTGGAACTTCCTCAGCTCAGAATCCGATCCTGTGACTAGAACTTCTTTCTTTGAGTGATATTTGGACAAAGAGGAGTTTGGGGTTTAGTTTGCGGCTCAAGGAAGAACTCCCCAAATACAATAACTTGAGCCTTTTGGGTGGAGACTTTGGGCTAAGTCAATTCGCCAAAGAATCGTTTTCTTTTAAAGTAGTTTAGTGGGTATATGAAAGTATATTTCAGTTCTTTAGAGACGTATGTGTTCAGTTGAGATTTTTAACTTCTAAAGTGCAAAGTTTATATTTAAAGGTGAAGAAAGCGAGTATTTCTTAAAATTACTGGTATTAGTTTCATGTTCTGGAAGGCCTTTGATAAACGTTAATCAGAAAAACATTTTATTTTCAAAAGCGAGCCTTTGTCAATCCTTACAATTGTCAAGTGGTAAGAACTTTTTGGGTGTGGCAGTCTTAAGAAAACTAATCCTACCTTCAACCGGAAGTTTGCATGAGAAATGAAAACTTGGTTTAGTTGGAAGGGAAGCACCAACTTGAAAATATGCTTTTTAAAAACTGTGATTAGCACTGAAAAAATTACTTATACTTAGATTTTTTAAAAGTGCATAGTGCATTGATTAAATGAGACACTAGATTTGGTCAAGATTTGGAAAGCAGACCAAACACTAGGTAATATCACACTATGCGGTGTTTTGTAAGATGGGAGTTTTTCTTATTAAAGAATATGTATTTCTTAGAATATTATGAAATTGAGTGTTATGTAGAAAAAGTTTTTAGATTATTTTACATTTGTTACCACTATAACTGCTGGCCTGTAGGATTCTAACTAGAGCAATCTAATGTATATATTAGTATGGATTAGTCCCATTTTATAAGTGAAACCATAGTTTCTAGAGACTTTGAAAAATATTCTGGTTGCTCATGGTGTGTGGGGAAAGCCTCTTTGAGGAGTTCTGTCTTAACATTTCTCCCACCTTGTAATCTAACATCTTCCTTACATGGTTTGTATCCCTCCTTTTGTCATAGCCCTTCTTATCTCATCAAGCTGAACATAAAATCACAAATTCATTGCCACCCGCATTCCCCTCCCCTGGCTTAAAACAAGGTTGTGCTCCTTTAGATCTGTAAACTGAATCTTCTTGACTGCCCTTTATTCACTTTCTCATGCATCTGAAATCCTCACGCATTTTGTAGAAGCCTGCTCTGTAAGTTTTCCTCCTTTGAAGTTCCATACAACAAATACCCCTTCACACTAAAGATCTTTTATTAAATCCTTCAGAAATAAGATAAGAGTCAACTTTATGATTGAGGAACCTCATAATTAGGATATTTCAGGTGTTTACCTGGAGATCTTCCCATCTGAAATAAAGAATATTTACACAGATTTTTGAAATACTTTAAATTTTATTTTAGCATAGCTTTCTAAACTTACATGAGAGTTGTGCATTTCCTGAAGGCTTGTTACATGAAGAGTGTAGCAGCCTCATTATTTGAGGGAAAGTAAAATGGACAACAAACTAGAATTACAGCAAAGAGTACACTGACAGTAGCAAAAATGATCTGCTCCTTGAGATCATAGCAGTGGTCCTGGCTTCACTCCCTTCACCAGTGTTTATTCCATTTATACTTTTAGTGTGGTAGGAAAAAATAAACCCAGTTTCCTTATTTTGGAACAATGAATGTGAAGCTGAACTCTATTGCTGAAAGGCTTCAGATTTCTGGTGGGAGATAAACTCATAGATCAGAATCCAGCCTCCTTGAAAAAAATAAAGGCCCAGGTAGTAACTTGCCCAACATCACACTATCAGTTTTTGGTAGAATTAGCTAAATTTGTTAGAATTATGACTAACACCTGAATCTCTTAATTCTAATGGTGTCTTGTAGCTTCTAAATGATACCACACAGGGTTTTTCAAGGTCTTCCCCTGCCCCCAATCTTTTAACTTCTCACAAAGATCTTTTTTGAACTCACAGTATTTGATAATCATGTACCATCCTAGGAGCTATTTTTCATTATTGGCACACATTGTTTTAACTTCAGAGTCATACCTCTGGAATGAAAACAATGACTCATTTTGTAAGTTAAACCAATCATCTCAATTCTTTATAGTTGCTTCCCCAACTATATTTTAAGCTCCTTGAAGATAGGACACATGCCTTATATTTCTTAACTAGTTTTCAACAGTAATGGTGTTTGATACATGTTAGTGTACTTAACCGATCATACTGAGGTTGATGAGATGGCATACTGAATGAGATAAGGATGAGTTCTATGTGAGACCATTGGGAGTATTGCCCCCCCCCAAAGAAAACACCCTTTTTTTTTTTAACTTTTAAAAACTTTTATAATGCATTTATAAATTTAAAAAATGCATGATTAAAAGAAAAGGAAATTCATCAGAATTTGAAAAACATACATATTACTTGACAGCCAAAACTAAGCATTTTGGAAAGGTACCTAGAGGACCCCCCCCCCAAATTAAGTAATAGAAGATATTGTAGATTAAAAAATCAGTTGTGTCAATCATTTGACCTATCATTCTCATCAGTTCTTTTGTTCTTAAAATAGCTGACATTTCTGTATCGTTAGGGGAAGACAATGTTGTCATATAAAACAGACTATATTTAAAGATGTCCTTTGGCCTGCAAAGGCATGACATGCCTAACATATTAAAGAGAGATAGACTGGTCTCAACCACCCACCCTGAGTCCTTGAGTACATTTATGAGTTGGAGGAATAACATACTCCATAACTCCTTTTAGTTTTTAAGACAACATTTAGAATAGAGGGGAAAAGTATAACTCTACATAGTTTAGATCATAATGGGATTTACTACCCCACAAAAGAGTTACAGAATGAAAATAGCATTCATGAATGGCTTAAATAAGTCATGAAAGGTAGACTCCTAAAAAATGATTAAAGGATTCTAAGAAATTGGGGAGAGTATGTATCACGACCTCTGTGTTGTATAGGATATATCTTTCCACCAGTACATTCCAGTGTATTGCCGTAGAGTGCTATATTGGACAGACTGGAATTTCTGACTACTCTTTGTGGAATTTCCTACTAAAATCTGAAAACAGATTTAGCTTAAAAAAATTTGAGGCGGAGCTTTTTCTAATTATTTCCATAATTGTATTTAGTCTGAGTGAAGTGGGTGTAATGAAGGAAAGAATGTAAAAAATAACTTTTTTAAATACATAGGAAACATTATATTCTTAGGGTCACTTTGGAGTGCTGAGATCTAGGTAGTTCATTCTTCGCAGTCCACAGACTTATTTTTAGAGCAACGGCATAGTGTTATGCCACATCATAGCTAAATGTTGTTTTCAGAACGTAAGCATTAAAATTGTTATCCTGGTCACAGTGAAATCAGTAGTGCCTATTTTAGACCTGCTTGGAAGAATATAACTCAATACAGTGTCTTAGTCTTGCTGCTTAGAGGTTTTGCAGACTACCATCTCCACCTCAACTCTGAAGGATGGTACAGTAGAATTTTATTATCTGTTAACTATGGAATTTTTAACTGCAAACAAATTGTTACAGACTTTATAAAGATTGAATGTTGCAAGAAAAATTGCCTTTTCATTTTAGAAATTATTAGACATTCTTTTTATTTTTACCTTAAATTTTACAGGGGTAAATTTAGGATTAGAGAGCAAAGGTAGTTTCTATGACTCTTAAGATGTTTTCTAAACTTTTAAGACTAAATTGCTTTAAAAAGTTTTGCTCTGATTTCTCTTTAGCGGTCTTAGGTATTTCATGTGATTTAGTGTGGCTCTAATGCAAGAAGCTGGTGGTTTGAATAGAGGACAATGTCTATAAAACTATAGATAAATTAACTTGAATTTTTTAATTCTTTTCTGATAGCCTTTCAGCAAATGTTTCTTGAAGTGCTTTGAGCCCAGAAGAGAGGGTACAATAAGAAATGTTAGCTGGATATGGAAGAACAATATTTGGCAATAGAGATTAGGAGATGAAGACCTATTCCCTCAGTCCTCCTTCCTACTTCTTTGCCTTTCTGTCCACCATAGGATGAGATGATAGCTAGTTTAGGCTAGGGCTACAGAACGGTGGACCTCTTGAAAATGAATTAGTACTCCTCAACACCCCCATAGCACTGAAGTATAGAACCTGGCACTTTTCCCAGGTACCTAAGGTTTTTTTGCTGCTTGTTTTCTTATTGTGATTAAATCAACAGATTTGGTTATTAGTTGGAATTAGGCTGTATAGCAGCAGTACTGGGGGTATGTAATCTGTTGTGAGCTTTGAATTAAAGTTGGTTGTAGTTTGGAATTTGAAATTAGTGATGTACTATGTATAAAACATCACAACTATAAGGGTAAGTGAACCCAAAGCACAGGTCTAAATTTTCTCTTTTAGTTTGGTTCTGTAAGTAATGGTTATTTTTACCAAGTGATGTTGTCCTGCTGAAGCACATCTCTGAGTAGCTCAAATGTGGAACGTTGATTGTTTACTTTTCTTTTGTTAATTATTGTTTTGATTCATACTTAAGTAATCTTAGATATTGATTGCATTTTCCTTGTATTTCCTTTCCTAATTAGGATTTAACCACCACCATGTCTAGTAAAAGGGCAAAGACCAAGACCACCAAGAAGCGCCCTCAGCGCGCAACATCCAATGTATTTGCCATGTTTGACCAGTCACAGATTCAGGAGTTCAAAGAGGCCTTCAACATGATTGATCAGAACAGAGATGGTTTCATTGACAAGGAAGATTTGCATGATATGCTTGCCTCACTAGGTAATGCTCAGTTTTAATATTAATGTATTTCATAGAATTTCCACAGTGCTTTTCATATTTATTTCATGAGTCTTAAAGCTCTATGAAGTCTGTCTAATGAGTCTGCTAAGGTTTAAGTAAAGTCTGGAGCAGTGTTTCCCACTAACTACCTGCAGATTCCTGGCCCTGTCTCAGGATTGGGCTGGAGGCCACGTGTGTCTGTGTGTGCATACAAAAATACTGATCTGGATTTGAAAGTGGTATTATTCCTTCTAACATCCCAGTGGAATATCATACAGTCTCCAGACTCTTAATTTAGGCCTTATTCGTTAAGAAGCCTTTTTTCCCCAAATAGTTTTGCAGTCTTGAATGCAAACAGCAAACTGTATGAATGATAACCTTTCTTGCCAAAATGTTTATCATTAATAGTTGATGTATATCATAATGTAATTAAAATTATGACCCTCTTTTTTATTTAGGGAAAAATCCAACTGATGAGTATCTGGATGCCATGATGAATGAGGCTCCAGGCCCCATCAATTTCACCATGTTTCTCACCATGTTTGGTGAGAAGTTAAATGGCACAGATCCAGAAGATGTCATCAGAAATGCTTTTGCTTGCTTTGATGAAGAAGCAACTGGTAAGTGAGAGTAACCTTTAATTAAAAAGTGATTTAATTTTTAGTTGTGGTAACTAAAATATACAGTAACTTGAAATACAACATAACACCCTCAGGTTTGTACCACACCTAGTTTTTTGAACACGGTTCTCTTCTGGCATGCTTTGCTGCCTCTGCCCTTAAATACTAGTAGTTTACAGTTGAGTAGGTTGTATTTGAAACCTGTTTGGGAAACTTGTATTGCTCCTTTACTAGAATGTTAACTCCACAAGGGTTAGGCTCAGTAAATATCTGTTGAATAAATAACTTTTACCAGGGGAATCTTGGATAAAGTATAGACCATGGCTATAACATGGTACAGTTCTCTGTCTGTTTACCAGGTATCTCTTAGCTCTAAATAAAATTGCTTAAATCTGATATCTAACCTCTATGTTAAAACAAACCAAGTAGAGCTTAGGTTCTGGAATTAGACTACCTGGTTTCAAATTCTTCTTCTGCTACATAACAGCTGTGTAATTTGGGGCAACTTAATTTTCTCTAAGCCTCTGTTTTCTTATTTGTAAAATGGACAGTAATATTACCTACCTCATAGGATTGTTAGGATTAAATGAGGAAATGAGATAATATACATAAAGTGTATACTGCCTGGCGTAGAGTTAACTCTTAAAAAAAATGTAAATATATAAAGCCTGATATTTTGGGAGAAGTGTATATAAGAGAAAATATATAAGGGAATATTTTCTACGATTCCCAACTCACATGGCATAGCCAAATGTTTTTAGGGAAGGAAGGCACACCCTTTGATTACCTGCATTACTTGGACTAGTTTAAATACGGAGTGGTTATTAGGGCCTGCTCATGTAAGCATAGTCTCACTTATGCTTTGAAGGCTCCCCACATGTGCATGTTAGTTCCTTGGGAAACCTTTTAAAAATACCAATACCAGATAATAAATCGGGTGACATCTGATCCTTATAGGCAGGCAGGCTTTATGAGAACCCTGGTATCAAAAACCCAGAGTAAAAAGCACACTTTTTGGCTTACCCACTACTTATTGCCACTGCTTAGCACAGTCTCTGTGACACAGTTGATGCTCAAATATTTATTCCATGTTTTTGTACATGCTAGGCCTGGCCATATTTGTTATTACATAATAATTAGATTTGTAAACATTAAAAGTCTCATTTTACATATGAGAAAACTGGAGTCAGAGCTACAGTGAAATGCCTGAAATAACAGCTTGTTAAAACTGGGCCTCAAGACTCCAGTATTCTTTCCACTGAAGCACTTTATTGATGTTTATGATATGTTGTTGATTTTAGTGTGCCAGGGGACTGTTATTTGCTTGTAGAATAGGTGTAACCATGCATGCTGCTTTAGGGAACCATGAGGTTTAGATACCTTAACCATACTTTTTATTACTTTTGTTTAGGCACAGGTTTAGTCCCCATTATCAAGAGATCAGAAGATGGAAGCAGAGGCAGATTCATAGAGCACAGTAATGCTACTAAGCAGCTGGGCATTTTTCTAGGCAACTGTTTATTGATGCTGCCTTAAGCAAGTGGAAACACCCTATATTTCGTATATTTGCATGTTTATAGTTTTTAACATCCAGAACATGCTTAGTCAAGTGTAGATATTCCTTGTAATTAATCCTCAGAGTAGTATATATTCTGACCCCCAGTTCTTTGTTCTCTAGGCACCATTCAGGAAGATTACCTGAGAGAGCTGCTGACAACCATGGGAGATCGGTTTACAGATGAGGAAGTGGATGAGCTGTACAGAGAAGCCCCCATTGACAAAAAGGGGAATTTCAATTACATCGAGTTCACGCGCATCCTTAAACATGGAGCAAAAGACAAAGATGACTGAAAAGAACTTCAGCTTCCAGCCAAGCGTTCCTTGTTGCCACTTTGGGTATTTCTGAGATTTTCTCTTAGAGCCTGTTGCATGCCCTTAGCTTTACAGCTTTTGCTTTTCTTGTTGTATTTATTCTCAGCCATTTTGGGCATATGTATCTTTATAATCAGACTGGAAATGGGACTTTTTATCATTTTCAGAATAGAAAATGTGGTAATTTAACTTACCAGCTCCCATCCCCCCGATAACTGCAGTCTACAGAGTCAATATATTTTTTCAGAGAAAGTTATTCACTCAATTTTTTCTGAACCATAATTAAACTTTACAATAAAATACTTGTTTAAACTTCTTATTTGCTAAAATTGGTTTCTGTTAGTTCTAGTTGCATCTTCCAAGAAAGGTGGTGATATCTAGAAAATGATGTAGTTGTTAGACCTCTGCCTTCCTTCCTCCAGTTTTCCTAACAATCCTGTCTCCTCTGCTCCTATTCATTCTTTCTCTTCCCAAGAAAATTCAGCTGCCTTGATCAGGTTTCCTATAATTTGTCTTCCAATTTTTAAATAATTTCCTGTAGAATTTGCGTATATGTGATAGTTTTAGTAGCTTTAAATCCTTACGTTTAACGTACCTGCCAACATTTCCACTTTAAGCTTTTGTACATTATTTCATGTCATTTAAAATTAGACCAGGCCACTGACTGTAATTTTAATTTGTCCTATTTTAAACCTATTTTAGCCCCCAAGGTTATGTGGAATGCTTTCAAAAAGAGATTTTTGTATTGTATTTCAAAGTGTTGGAAATACAACACAGTATTTTTTAAATTATATATAGTTTTTCTTTAACACGATAATCCCTACTGAAAGATCATGTTTGTTTATGCAGAAGTTCACCATGAGTCCATGTATGAATTTTGGACATTCCTGACTTACCCACAAACAAACAGCTGAAGCTACATGCCTGGGAAAGTGAGGTCATTGTTTCTATCCTAAAAATAACTTTTGCTATTTGCAGAATGCAGAACTATTTCAGAGTTAATCAGGGAGTGGTAGGCAGCTTCATTCTCTTAGGGCTTCAAAAATCTGACTCTCAAAGGGCTTCAGAATTCTGACTCAAAGATTCATGAGTTTAAAAAAATTTGAAACATTGGGGGAATAGCTGGTTGAAAAGAGTTGCCTGTTAGCCTATGAAGATGAATAATCGACAATTACTGTAATAACTTCAAGTTTTATGCTACTATTAACAAGACTATCCTTGGACAAAACTATTACCTCATTCAGTAAACAATTCATAATGCCTTCTAAGCTGCAGGCCTTTGCCCTCAATAGGATAGGTGAACTAGATCCTTTAGCCTGGTAAGGCCAATTATATAGAACAGGAACCAAAGGACTAGTAGAAACTAGTCCTTGACCTCTTCAACATTAGAATCTTAGAACCCGCCTTAATTCTTTGCCTTTTATTTGTTCTTGAATCTCATTCAGTGTTGAAGCAAAATACTTTTTCCAGGCTATGTCCGTGGTGGTAAAATCTTGTTTGTTGAATTGAATTTTCATTTCAATAGAAAAAATTACCACCTCTGCTTTGTTAAATCTCTAGTGAAGAACCAATAACAACATTGTTTCCACTACAGAAAATAAAAGATCCTACTAAAATTATTTCTTTCAGTGTCCCCATTTCCATTTCAGAAAACTGCTCAAAGAACCAGCCTTCTTTAGGAACAGTGGATGATCTACCCTGAATGAAATAAGTCTCCTAATTTAGTAATAGCCTTCTCTGCTTAGTGAGCTAGGCTTTGCTTAAACAAGAATGATTGCCAGTAAAAAGGTAAAAGTGTTTTCTCTAACAGTGAGTTTGACTGAAAAATCAGTCTCTAAAAAGTTTCCATGATGAAAGTCATACTTGAACAAACCATTTCAAAAGTTTTGATGAAACCATCCTAATGAGGGCAGCATCCTTATCTACCTGCTTAATGATTGCATGGCTATTTGGACTTAGGCCCAAATTTTATTTGATCAAGGAACCTATGACTTGAGAGCAGGAATTGAATGCTTCTGGGAAAAAAAGGATGAAGGCCAGACCATAAAAGAAAAGTAAAAGCAAATTCTGAGAAGGAAAGGGAACCATTTTCAACAAAGTGTAAGTTGAGGAAGAACAGCAAGAGGTTTAACACCTGGACTTCAGGATCAGATAAAAGATAATAACAGGGTTTGGAGAGGTAAATAGAGCCACAAAGACACTGTTATGGAAACCGAGTTCATTTCAAGAGTAAGGAGGTAGTCAATAGTGTCAAACCATAGAAAAGTCAAGTATGGAAAAGTTTAAATAAGGCCATTATATTTGGCAAGTCATTAGTTATATTTGCTAGAAGTGTTAGGTGGAGTTTTGAGTGCAGAATCCATAGTGCAGCACAGGATAGTGGATAATGCCTGTTTGGGAGTCAGGCAGACCTGTATTTAAATCTCAGTTTTTCCAACCTGAGCACCATACCAAGATCTCGCCTCTACAAAATACAAAGATAAACCGGGTGTGGTGGTGCATTCCTGTAATCCCAGCTACTCAGGAGGCTAAGGCAGGAGGATTGCTTGAGCCTAGGAGTTTGAGGCTGTAGTGAGCTATGGATGGTCATGTCACTGCACTCTAGCCCAGGCCACAGAGCAAAACCCTAAATATATCCCATTTTTTGTGCTACATCATGGCATAACCTCAAGGAAGTTATTTAACCTCCCTTGGCCTATTTATTTATTTTTGAAAAGGAAGTAATGCTATTGATTCATAATAGAAATGTAATATATAAAGCAGCATTTGTGTGACTAAGAGCAGCATGGGCTTGGAGGCATACTTGATTAAGTGAATTGCACCATTAGTTGACTAGCTCTGTGTCCTTGAACAGATCATTCTTAAGTCAGTTTCACCATCTGCAAAACTAGGACAGTACCCTCCAAGTTTATTGTGAAAATTAGAAAGACAAAAGGTTAATAGTCTGGCACACAGTAGATATCCAAATAGTTATTTTTGTTTTGTTTAACGGGGCCAGTGAAGAGAAGGGTTTAAAGTAGAGATTCAAGCCTGTTTGTAGACAAAGAGGAGGACAATTAGTGAAACAAAATGAATCATGTCTACAAGATAGAAAGGGATAGAACCTAGATCACATGTAGTATTATCCTTAGAAAAACAAATGGATGCTTCTCCTGGAAGGATAGGTGAAAATGAGAGGTTCATGGTAATTGGAGATTAAAAGTCTGAGGTTAGGAGAAAGGTTCCTAGTTAATGGTAGTAAATTATTTCAACTAAAATTTCATTAAAGGGTTGTTATGAAGATTTAATACGACTATGCATAGAAATGCCTATCAGTTTGCCTGGTACCTACTGGATACTCAAAATAGTTTTCTTTCAATTTCCTGAGCAAGTCCAATATGCCAGACTTGTGTGTGTCTCATGAGGTCCTGAAGTGTACAATTTCTTGATTTCCCTGAAACCTCGTGTTGGTTCCCCCCCCCCACCCCCCGAAAGGGATTGTTGGAGTGAATCCTGCATTGAAGAAATGTCCCATTTTCCCAGTGCCACTTATCCTTTTCTCTTTGCTCTCCCAGCTTCCAAGTACCTACATCCTTTTATTCTAGATTTCTCTGTGCCTGCTGAAATAGCAGGAGTCATGACTTTTCTCCAGTATTTCTCCACATACATTTTAGAGTTGTAAGGAGTTTACAATATGTTTTTTGTTTGTTTGTTTGTTTTTGAGACAGAGTCTTGCTTTGTTGCCCCGGCTAGAGTGAGTTCCGTGGCGTCAGCCTAGCTCACAGCAACCTCAAACTCCTGGGTTTAAGTGATCCTTCTGCCTCAGCCTCCGGAGTAGCTGGGACTACAAGCATGCGTCATCATGCCTGGCTAATTTTTTTAATATGTATTTTTAGTTGTCCAGATAATTTCTTTCTATTTTTAGTAGAGATGGGGTCTCGCTCTTGCTCAGGCTGGTCTCGAACTCCTGACCTCGAGCGATCCACCCGCCTCGGCCTCCCAGAGTGCTAGGATTACAGGCGTGAGCCACCGCGCTCGGCCTACAGTATGTTTTTGGGTTTAATATTTCTTTTTTTAAAGTTTTTGTTTATTTATTTAGTTTTAGAAACAAGGTCTGGCTATGTGGCCAGGAGTGGTCTGGAATTCCTGGCCTCAAACAAGTAGCTGGGACTACAGGTACACACTACTGTGCCCACCTCTAGTGTAATATTTCTTAAATCACTTTTCATGTTTTGACATAGCCACCATTATTTTTTCTTTTTGGTTTTTGTTTTGGGAATATTACTTTTCCAACCATTCTTCTTGATGACCACAATTATCCTTGACATAATGAACAATTTCCCAGGTGCTAGATATTTAAATATCAAGCTTTTCACTAATAAATGTTTTTGTTTTATATCTAGAGAGAACAATGTACCTTAGGATTACTTCTTCAGAACAGTGCTGTCCAACAGAACTTTTTGTAATGATGGAGATGCTCTCTATTCTGTCCAGTATGAACACATGTGGCTATTGAGCACTTAAAATGTATCTAATACAGCCAGGCGCTGTGGCTACTCCAGAGGTTGAGGTGGGAGTATCACTTGAGGCCAAGAGTTCCAGGCTGTAGCACACCATGACTGAGCCTGTGAATAGCCACTGCACTCTCTCCTGGGCAACACAGCGAGATCCCTGTCTCTAAAATGTGTCTAATACAACTGATGAACTGAATTTTTAAATTAAATAGCCATCTGTGGTTAGTGACTATTGTATTGGACCACACAGTTCTAGAAGCTTCAATGCAGAGATCAAAGTTAAAGTACAGTCAGGATGAGTCAGCTATATGATCTTTAAGGTGGCCAGCATGAGGGATTGTGGGGTGTTAATAGACCATATTTGGAAGAGCTCTGTGACAAAGACCTGGGAAGCCAAAATCTGATGAGTGGAAAGAAAATGATTTAAACTACCAAACCAAAAAGGCAGCTGAGGGAAAGAGTAAATACTGTAGAACCAGGTGTGACTTGTCAGCAATTGCTTTTCTAACACTGTTGAGAAAATGCATTGTTAGGAACTGGACTTAGGGCAGTGCTGCTCAGAGAAGGACCACAGCACCAGCATCACCTGAGTGCTTACTAAGAATTCAAATTATCCTCCACTCCTGACCTACTGAATCCTAGTATGGTTTTTAGACTCAAGAATCTGTTTTAGGAGGCCCTCCAGGTTATTCTTAGGTGAACTACTGTTTAAGAACTACTGTCGTAGAGTGCTGAACACACAATCCCTACTTTCTAGGAATTTCCGATCAAAGATTTATAGAATACAAACTCCATGAGGAAAGAGACTGAACTATTCATTCATTTCCCCAGCATCCGGCACATGTTATGGCAATAAGTGCTCAATAAAGATTTGCTATTAGGTTGACTGCCTTCCATTATCCTGAAAGAGTGCTATTCATCTAGATCATTAGCAGGTGAGGGGAACGAGCCTGAAGAATATAGCCACAAACAAGATCTAAAACAAAACCTGAACACTGCAGCTTTGTGTTTTCCTTTGTTTGGGCCAAGAGCATTATATAATGTGTATATGTGCATGTACGTATGTGTGTGCATAATTCTGTCATCTCTTTATAACCTAAAGGAAAGCAATGAAACAGTCATAAGCTGTGTAGCCTGATTAAGACCCTAAGAGGGTAGGAAAGGAGTAGGTAAAACGTTTTAATTGAGGCGGGAGTGCGGTTTAAAGGAGAGACGGTTTGTAAAGCCGGCAGCTCTACTTTCCCAATACTACCTGGGACATACCCTAAAAAATTACTTGTTTATCTGGAATTCAAATTTAGGCGAACCGTACTTTCATTTGCTAAATCTGGCAACCCAGGGTGGGCCGCTTCCGGCACCAGGAGACCCCCACAAACCGTGGCTACCATGGGCCGAATTCCAGCACCCAGCCCCGCCCCGCCCCGCCCCGCCCCGCCCCGCCGGCCCAGGAATGCGGAAGGGCCGCGGGATCCGGCGCGGGAAGGCGCGGGGAGCAGGGCGGGCTGCGGGCTTACCGCCGCGTCTGAACGAAGCAGGGAAGGAGGAGACAACCAAAGCCTCGGCTGCGCGCCCGCGGCCCAGGCAGCCCCGCTCCTCGCGGACGCTCGGGCTCCGCCGGTCCCGGCGGGGACACGAGCCGCACCCCCCTTCCGAGTTGGACCCGCCGCGCCTTCCGGTACGCCTTCCGCTCCGCCTCTCCAGGCAGGAAGTGCCGGCGCCGCCACTGTCCGGCCGCAGCCCAGTGCTCTTCGCCGTCGCTCGTCGTCTCGCGCAGGACAGTCCCGGTTCTGGTGTTTGGCGCCTGGTGAGTGGCGCCCAGCCCCGCGCGCGACGCCCCTCGGGCTACATCCGTCCCGCCGCGTCCCCTCCCGCCGCGTGCCTGTGTCCGGGCGGCGGCAGGATCTGTCAGGTTGCCCGAGAAGTGGACGCAGGGCCCGAGGTGAAGGGAGGGGTGACAGCGGTGAGGCCTTGGCTTGGAAGTGGAGGCGCCGGGAAGTTCCAGGCGGATGAAGCCGGGCTGGGGAGACGCCCTGCCAGAAGAGGTGGCGGGGTCCCTGGCAGCGCCTGGGCCGGCCCTGCGTCACCTGGATGATTTAACACACCTGGTGCCTCGGACCTCCCGGCGACCCCGCCGCGCGCCCAAGAAGTCGATTAGGGCCAACAGAGAGTATTCGTGTGGAGCAGGAGTATCTGCTCCGTGCCCCATGCTGTGCTGGGTGCTTTGTGGCCTGCTGGTGTCCAAGGAGACTATTAGCGAACCGGTACTAGAGTGTATGCTTAGTATGGGCAAAAATGTAATGATTTCCATGGGAGTTGTAACTCTCACTGTAGCTTATAAAGGTTTAGTTCATTCGTGTTGATTGAAGAAAGGATAAATAACAGAAATCAGGAAAGGCTTCTTTGGAAAAGAATCCTGACATCATTGAGGGCTTTGGTTTCCCAGGGCTTTGGATTCAGCCTTTGGAGGGAGAACTTATTTGATAGTATTTTTGGCTAGATCTGTGGTAGGTGGTAACAAGAGCAAAAGCTCAAAAGGTGGGGATTGTGTCGTGTGGAAAGGAGACAGAGGGGAGACCAGCCTGAATGGAACAGGACTATAACGAATAAAATAGTTGGAAATAAGGGTAGGTAAGTGGGGCCTTTTTATGGATATCTTGAAGACTTGACGAGAAAGAAAAGATCATGTAAGAGGCCTTAGGGAATCGTTTTGGATTCTTCACGAAGGGAGTACTATGAAGAAAGGGGTGTTTAGAGGATTCGTTTGGCAGCTTTTTTTAAAGATGGATATGGGATGGTCTTTTGGTAAGAAAAACCATAGCATTTTAGAATTCAGTAGGACCTTGTAGATTATCTTGTGAAACCCTTTCATTTTATAACTGAGGAAACAAAAAACCACAGAGGTGAGGTAATTTGCCCAAGGTGGTCTACCTGCTGGACTTGATAACTAAGTGTACAGCTTTTGGCTTTCAGGCTCTGTTCAATGAAACAACTTCTTTGATGGCTGACTCAATAGTCATTTATGCTTTAATGAGACTGAGTTTGGATAAGATAAACTGCAACATCTTAAGGGCAGATCTCCAGGTGAGGGTTGCTAAGGTTAGGAAAGATAAGAGGATTTAGAGCCCCTAAATGGGGCTAGTTTTTCCTTTCTCCCAAGATTCAGACTCCAGATGTCTAGGGATGAGTTTTATCATAACCTGTTTGACAGCACCTTTAATTGGGATCTTCCTTCCTCATTCGACACATTAGCTGTGTGGTGGCATAGCTTGTTACCCCCAACTGACTATCCACATTTTCATGGTAGAGAATTTCAGCTGCCTGTATGCAGGATATTAGGGGCTGGTAGTACAAGCTCTGGAGCTAGGTTTCCTGAGTACAGATCCTGTCTCTAAGCTCCACCATTTTCTAGCTCTGTGGCAAGTTGTTTATTCTCTTCACCCTAATTTTCTCATCTGAGAGAAGAGGATAATAACTACCCATATCATAAGATGTTGTAAGGATTAAATGTGTTAATACATGTGAAGTACTTAGACCAGTGCCTGGCACATCTTTAGTACTCAATTATTGTCCCTAGTTAGTACTGCTCCTTCCAGATATGGATCAAGGGGTAGCTGGTAAGTTTCCTTAGGAATCTCTTGGGGAAGAGGACCTGGACCCTGGCTAGACCTTAGAGCAGAGCCTTATTTTGGAATTTAGATCCAGGACCTACCTCACATAATGAACATACGTAATTCTATTTGTGACAGGAGTGAAACTTAACTAGTATTTATTGACCACCTGTCGTGTACAAGGCACTCTAAGCCCTGCAATCCAAGGTGAACAGACAAAAGGCCATAAAAATGTATTTGTAAATTGCATGGCAGTGACTACTACTCAGCAATAAAAACGAGTGAACCACTGATTAACCGAGTGAACCACTGATTAACCGGGTAAGAGAAATAAATCTCAAAGACATTGTACCGAGTGAAGGAAGTCAGGCATATATGTAAGAGTGTATTCTGTATAATTCCATTTATAAGAAGTTCAAAGACAGACACTAATCTAGAGTGATAGAAATCTGAACAGTGGTTGCTTATGGGAGAGGGTGATTGACTTGGAGGGAACTTTCAGGATGTTAACATTTGTAATTTGATTGGAGTGATGGTTACATGGGTGTATGTTTTCCAGAAACTTATTAAGATTTGTGGCCGGGCGTGGTGGCTCACGCCTGTAATCCTAGCACTCTGGGAGGCCAAGGCGGGTGGATAGCTCGAGGTCAGGAGTTCGAGACCAGCCTGAGCAAGAGCGAGACCCCGTCTCTACTAAAAATAGAAAGAAATTATATGGACAACTAAAAATATATATAGAAAAAATTAGCCGGGCATGGTGGCGCATGCCTGTAGTCCCAGCTACTCGGGAGGCTGAGGCAGGAGGATCGCTTAAGCCCAGGAGTTTGAGGTTGCTGTGAGCTAGGCTGACGCCACGGCACTCACTCTAGCCCGGGCAACAGAGCGAGACTCTGTCTCAAAAAAAAAAAAAAAGATTTGTACATTTCACTATATAAATTTCACTACAGTGAAACAAAATGATATGGGAGTTCAGAGGATGGAAAGTTTACTGCCAACTGGGATGATCATAAAACCCATAATAGAGAAAGAAGTGGCAGTATTATAATGTATGTGGTAAGTATAAAATATATATAGCTGGGCATAGTGACTCATGCCTGTAATTCCAGCTACTCAGGAGGCTGAAGTGGGAGGATTGATCAGTTGAGCCCAGAAGTTTGAGACCAGCCTCAGCAACATAGCAATACCAGTCCATAAAAAAAAAGTTAAAAATTAGCCAGGCACACTGGGAGGCTGAGATGAGAGGATCTCTTGAGGCCAGGAGTTCAAGGCTGCAGTGAGCTATGATTATGTCACTGCCCTCCAGCCTGGGCAATAGAGCGAGACTTCATCTTAAAAAAAAAAAAAACAAAACAAAAAAAAAAAAACCACAGCATATACAGTACTAGGGGGAAGCTTACATGGTAAGAGAAGTTGTAAAAAATTGAGTTTGGCTCTCTAAAAGAAAAAGCTATAACAATTTATGGAACTGACTGCTTTTTTTTCTTTGCCTAAATATGCACCATAAAAGCAATTATATATCATTAAGTATATGAGATTAACTTCATATTTTAACTTGATTACATACTAAAATTTCTTTCTGATTGGTGTTTTCAGCTTGCTTATATATGCAGTTATTTGATCCTCCCAATTAGAACAAACACGAGCCTTGACTATAGTAGTGACAGTGGGAATCCATGAGAAATTTCTGAGGATTCTGACAGACCTTGGTGAAGATGAGATTGAATCAAAAAATGACCTTAGATTTTACTTTTAACCCAAGAATTACTCTGTGTGTGAGTTCCTCCACGCTCAGGGTCTCACCTTATGTCACTACTCACAGATTAGCCTTGCTAATTAAGACCCCCAAGCATCCTGTCCTCTGGGCATCAGTTGGCAAAAACTCTGAATTATTTATCATCCCTTTGCTCACAAAACCAGCTCCTCCCTCCACACCCCTCCCCAGTTACCTCATTTTTGAGTGGAACCTCTATGCTACCAGTTTTTCAACCAGCACTTTAAAATAAGGACATTCAAGGACTTAGCTTTGAGGGAAACTCTAATTAGGAAGCAAGAAGAACTAGCACATCAGAGGAATTCATCCAGAGGAATAGGATAGTGGTGATGGGAATGTTGAGGAAGGGTGACTGTGTTGCAGTTAAAAGAGGAACCTATAGAACTTGGACAGAAATTGAATAGAAGGAGTTAAGATTTTCTAACCAGAAATAGAAAATTCCCTATCCAATGCAAACTCGACTGTGATCCCTTTGAGCTTTCTAAAATTCTGAAATAAAGGCATTGCCCTATTTTAACATTAAAGAGGTCAAGGAAACTGGCTTTATTAGTTTTCTATTGGTATATAACAAATTACTCTAAAACTTAGCACCTTAAAAAGCAATGAACAAGGCCGGGCGCGGTGGCTCACTCCTGTAATCCTAGCACTCTGGGAGGCTGAGGCGGGAGGATCACTTGAGGTCAAGAGTTTGAGATCAGCCTGAACAAGAGCAAGACCCCATTTCTACTAAAAATGGAAAGAAATTATCTGGATAACTAAAAATATATAGAAAAAATTAGCCGGGCATGGTGGCGCATGCCTGTAGTCCCAGCTACTCAGGAGACTGAGGCAGAAAGATTGCTTGAGCCCAGGAGTTTGAGGTTGCTGTGAGCTAGGCTGATGCCACGGCACTCTAGCCCGAGCAACAGAGCAAGACTCTGTCTCAAAAAAAAAAAAAGCAATGAACAATTTTTCAGGGTCAGGACTAGATTAGCTTAGGTGGGTGGTTCTGGCTCAGGGTCTCTCATGAGGTTGTGTGCTGGGGCTGCAGTCATCTGAAGGAGGATCAGCCTCCAAGGTGGCTGACTCATATGGCGGGCAGGTAAGTGCTGACTGTTGGCAGGAAGCCTTGGTTCCCTGCAACGTGGACCTGTCCATAATGCTGTGTGCTGGCTCCTGTAGATTGAGTGGTCTAAGAGAGATCAGAGCAGAAGCTGCAATGTCTTATGACAAAGTCAAACACCAGCATTTCATGATATCTTATTGGTTACACAAGTTAACCCTTTTCACTGTTGGAGGGGACTGCCACAAGGGGATGAGAATTGGTGAGGAACCTGGCTGCCACCATGGCCAAAGGAGCAGGGACTAATGCTTTCAGGGGCCAGGCAGATAACATAAACAAATGCCAACTGGCACAAGGAGATGTAGGGAGCAGAGGGCATTGCTCATTAAATACTCATTATCTACAGGAATTTTGGGATGCTGACGATCAGGTGGTTCCTTATTGTATGGTTGTTCAAGATGTCTAAAATTTATATTTTTATATAAACTGTTCAGTTTTTTTAAATGTTGACATACTAATTCAATTTTCAAAAGAGGCATTTTAAAGGGATGCTTGGGGGAACTAACTGAACCTCTGCAGACTGCATGTATTTTGGTAGCTGCCAGGTTGTCACTGCTGATCTACTTGACGCTTTTATGTTATGGACAAGAAAGTGAGGCCCAAGAAAGCGAAAATCACCAAAGATCATACAACTTGTGAATGACAGAACTGGAATTAGAATCCAGGCCTCCAGCTCTCCATTAAACCATGACCAGCATTGAAAAACTAACGGGACCTAGGTGCAAAAACAGCCAGTGTGATCTAAGTGGTTAACTTAGTGATCTACATGCCTTCAACCTTCACTGTGCGTTGGAATCCCCTGGTGCCTTTTTAAAAAAATACTTATGCCTAGGCCCCACTCCCAGATACTCAGTTTCCATTAGGCTAGTGAGGACCCATGCATCAGTTTTTTTAAACTTTTGAGGTGATTCTAATGTGTAGCCAAGATTGAAACCAGAGGATTAACTGCTGTGAGCACCATATTTACTATATGGTGACAACTAGCTGACTTAAGATACTTAAAAGAAGAAGCCTCAAAGGAGTGTCGAGGAAGTCATAGATGGCTGACAGAGTATGCTCTCTGAGCATCTTTCCCAGGCTTTCGATAAAGTTCACAGACAATTTCTGCTTATTAATGATTATGGTATCCATGTTTTTATTTGCATATCAGTACTGTGGGTCACTTTGCAGACATTTGGATTATCAACTAACCATATTGACAACGCAGCCACCTATAATACACAGTACAGTAGTCCCCCATGCCCACGGTTTTGCTTTATGCATTTCAGTGACCCACAGTCAGCCACAGTCCAAAAATAGGTGATTACTGTACAATGAAATATTTTGAGAGACCAACCACAGTCACATAACTTTTATTACAGGATATTGTTATAATTGTTGTATTTTATTATTAGTTCATCTCTTACTGTGCCTAATTTAAACTTTATCCTAGGTATGTAGGTATAGGAGAAAACAGTATCTGTAGAGGATTGGTTCTAGGACTCCTCACAGATACCAAAATCCCCAGATGCTCAAGTCACTGATATAAAATGGCATGGTATTTGCATATAACCTACACATAACTTCCCATATACTTTAAATCTTCTCTAGATTACTTATAATACCTAATATTAATACAGTGCAAATGCTATATAGTTGTTATACTGTATTTTTCATTTGCATTATTTTTTGTATTGGGTTTTTTAAAATTATTTTTTGGTTTCTTTTCCAAGGTCCATATTATGGACCCTCTGTTTGTTGAATCCAGGGATGTGGAACCCGGAGATATGGAGGGAGGGCTGATTGTATAGGGTTTGGTACTATCCCCGGTTTTGGGCACCCACTGGGGGTCTTGGAACATATCTCCCTTGGATAAGGGGGGACAACTGTATCAGTATGCCTTCATCCCTGCCCTTCATGTAACCCTATGAGTACTACTAGTATTTTTTAGTTCACTTTATGTTAGAAATTAATAGCGATAATAGAGTGAAAATGTTGAAGAGGAAGCAAGAAGTATTTTTACTGCCATTCATTACGTTATGTGCTATGCTCTATGGACATTTTTTGTCTATAACTATAGTTTAAGGGAAGGGTTAGTTGGCTTTTCGTTTTTTTTCCCCAACACTTGTAGGTTAAACATTAACGATTTGATAGACTTAGGTAACATTTTCGAACAAAAACCATGAGTGATAGAAAATCATGCCGCTTGATTAAACCTAACCAGGGCTACTACACTGCGCAATTCCAGGGAGTGCCTTTCACATTTTACTTACTGTGCAGTTCTAGTCTGTACATTGGTTTCTACACTATAGTTTGAATTTATTTGAAAGCTCAGTTTGTCTAGCATTTGAGTTTAGAGGAATGTAGCTGCTCAGAAATCAGTGTTAGATTATATTGGTAGCATTGAAAGTTTTTAAAAATTTTGTATTAAACTCAAAATAACTAGAAGAGCCTTTAGTAGGAAGTAGAAAATATGTAGGTAGAAACAACCTGTAACAACTGGAATTTGAATCCTACTTCTTTCTGCCACTAGGTGACCTTGGGCAAGTTATTTAATATCTTTGATCTTCAGCTTCTTCGTTTCTTAGGCAGGCATGTTTCATTTAATGCGCATAATGTGCCAACACACGAGTCACTCAGTAAATGGTAGTAGTTATAAGTTGAGTAGACCGTTAATTCTCTCTCTGGTCCTAAGGCAGAGAAGTGGACCGGGGCATTTGGTTCTGGAAATATAGCAAGAACAGAGGTACTCAAGGTGCCCTGGGGACATAAGCAGTTTGGTGTTGCTGAAGGAAAAGTACAAAGCAGAGAAGAGAATGGCTAGAGATTAGGCTGGGAAGGTCATTCTAGAGTAGGGAAAGGAAGAACTGTGTGCTTAAAGAACTTGTACTTTAGGGGCCAGGTGCGGTGGTTCATGCCTACAATCCTAGCACTCTGGGAGGCCGAGGTGGGCAGATTGAGCTCAGGAGTTTGACACCAGCCTGAGCAAGAGCGAGACCCCGTCTCTACTAAAAATAGAAAGAAATCATATGGACAACTAAAAATATATATAGAAAAAATTAGCCGGGCATGGTAGGCATGCCTGTAGCCCCAGCTACGAGGGAGGCTGAGGCAGGAGGATCTCTTGAGCCCAGGAGTTTGAGGTTGCTGTGAGCTAGGCTGACGCCACGGCACTCTAGCCCAGGCAACAGAGTGAGACTCTGTCTCAAAAAAAAAAAAAAAAAAAAGACCTTTATCCTTTAGGAAGTGGAGAGCCAAAGTAAGGTTTTAAAAAGTGTAATGATGACATATTCATGTTATAGACACCTCTGGCTAGAATAGGAAGGCTTGTCTTGAGGGAACCAAGAGGCAAGGAGACTAGTGAAGAGGCTGTGGAAATACTTTACACAAAAGAGGATGAGGATGCAGTTTAGGTAGCAAAGGAATGAGGAAGATGAGCAAATCTGAGGCAGGGCTTGATTCATCAGGGACAGGGTTTGTACAGGATGACTCCTAGGATTCTGGTTTGGTGAGTGGGTAGACGAGAGAAAACAGAAAGATGGGAAAGTTCAGGAGGGGGAAGATGATTCCCGTTGGCAGCATGTTGATTACAAGGTGTCTGGGGGCATCCAGATGGGTATTTAAGTCTGAAGCTTAAGGGAAGGCTTGGGCCTGGAGGTGCAGACTTGGGAGTTGCAGGTGTTTTCAGGATAGTGAGAGCTGATGAGATCATCTGAGGAAAGCAGAGTGAAAAGAACTTTAAACCATGGACTGCCAGAATATTGGGAAACAGAAATATTTAAGTGAGTGGAGATGAAAGTCAAAGAAGAAAACGGAGGCAGACCAATCATAGAAATAGAACCGAGAGAGAGTGAGTGGAATACAGCTTTGCACATAAACCAGTCTTTCCAATGTAGTGTTTAGCAGTCTCAGTCATTAGAGTGTGGGGTCTTCGGGGGCAGACCCTTGCGCTTTTTGCCTGGGACAGTTCATCTCTACTGTTACCGGGCACCAGGCCAAGCGTGGCTGAGTCTCTGAAGAAAAGAGGGATAAAATAGTGTCAGATGCAGTAGAGTGGTCCAAGGAGATTTAGATTGGATTTGGCAATTAAGGCAGTTGCAATGGAGAAGAGAAAGCCAGATTGTGGTGGGTTGAAAAGTGAGTGGGACTTGGGAAAGGGGAGAAAGCCAAGGGACTTATTTCAGAAGGTAAGGAGAAAAGGTGGGCAGAGCCCCCTTCAGATTGTTCTGGCACAACTTTGCCTCACTTTTCAGCGGATATTTTAGTGTGCGTATGGGTTTTGTATGTACCATATATGTATACAGGTGTGCCACTGCTTTTAAATGAAGTATGAGGAAAAAAAACTTAAAAATTACAGTATTATTACATTGAGCCTATATCTGTTCTATAACATATTTTGATTAGGGTCAATTAGTGAATTGCTCTTAGTTCTCTTCCATCAACTTGCTTTCCCTGTTTTCCTCACTTGGGGGTCAGACTTGCTCACCATCTGATGGCTCTTCTAGCCTTATTGGGCTGCCTCTACTTTCTCACAGGGATTTACCCTAATAAAATCCTGTGTGTTATAGTCCCATCTTGGCAACAGCTTCTTGGAGAACTCAGACCAAGGTTCAAAAGTGTTTAAATATATTAGTAGTATATATTTGGGTTAGCCATGGAGTTAGCATGATATAATGGACTGATCATTTTTTAAAAATAAAGATTTACTCTTTGGGAAGTTTTTCTAAATGACTCTATTACAAATACTGAGAAAAAAGAAAAGAAAAAAAACTAATTCTTGCCTTCAGACCTACTGACTTACATATTATATCTTGAAGAAATAGAGTTTATAGAATTTTTATGAGAATGAACTTTAACAGTTTTGGCATGTGAGGAATTAAAACATAGCCAAGTGTCTTGGTAGTGGACCACATCCTGTCTCTGATTTAACCATGGATATAACTAAGGTAAAATAACAAGCTAAGCTACTGGAAAGAGAAGAAAATTAACATTTATTCAGGACATGTATGTTGGGAGGGGAAGGAGTTGGAATGTTAGAGGAGGGACAGTACAGCTGGTGTTCTTCCCAGCTTCAAAACACTCTGTGGGCTGTTTGCTAGATTGAAGAAAGAGAAGTAGACAATATATGTATAAAAAATCCAAGACTGGAATCGTGAAGACTCAGGTCCAAAATCCTCTTTCTAACCACTGGGTGTGCTAGTCATCTGCTTTCCCACTGTGTAGCTGCTACAGTCCCCAAGACCACTTCTCAATGCAATTTCAGGGTTGGGTGACCCAAGACCACCCTCAAATTCGATAATTTGCTAGGACTCACAGAACTCACTGATAGGTGTTAAACTCACAGATATGTTATGGTCCATGGGCTTTCAGAGGTGATAGATATCTAGTAATGGTGGGCTAAGATTTGAATTCGGGACTTCCTAACACCAAAGCTGATAGCATTTAAGACTGCAAATGAAAAATGGAATGAAAGGTATCCATTCTATTTGACATTAAAATTATTGATGGCTTTCAGTATAATGCTGGAGGCTACCATGGAAGTTCTATTACAATCAAGGAGTGATTGGGAGGAAGAGAAATAGAGACTACTATTCTGAAAGTTTTGTCAAGGGAAATGGGGAAATGGAGGTATAGCTAGAAGGGATGCAAGATGATAGAGTAGGTTTTGATGATACTTTTAAAGATTAGAGCTTTTTGAACATGGACTGTATGCTAACTATACTAGCCTCTTTATGCTATCTCATTTAGTTCTCTCATTGAAGTAGCTAGTGTATTTTACTGATGAAAAAACTGAGGCTTAGAGAGGTTATGTTATATTGGTTAAAATGGAAATTAATAAGAGTACCTATGCAGAGGTTATCGAGAAGATTAAATGGGACAATCCTTATAAGAGATCAACTTTGGAGCCTTTCTCTTTTGGGGGAGCCCCATGCCATTATAACAGTGCTTGGCACAGAGTAAGCACTCCATGAATGCTAGCTATTGTTATATATTTTAAGTTAATTCTCACTTAATAAAAATTGGTCTCATGAAATTTAGGGGGAAAGTACATCAATAATTTCTGTTCTGTTTCTTAATTCTTTCAAAATTATGCTTCCTCCCCAAAGCCATTTAATTGTTACATTGAAAATTATAGTATAGTATAGTATAGTGTATTTATTCCTATCCAACTGAAGTAATAATTCTATATTAAGATATCTTTACTCACTAACTTTAGGTGTTATGTATTCTCTTTTGCTTTATGTTTTATGCATTCCTTTTTCTTCCATGTTCTTTTTTTTTAACTCCAGAATTAAATAGCCACCATGTCGAGCAAAAAGGCAAAGATCAAGATCAAGAAGCGCCCTCAGCGCGCAACATCCAATGTGTTTGCCATGTTTGACCAGTCACAGATTCAGGAGTTCAAAGAGGCCTTCAACATGATTGATCAGAACAGAGATGGCTTCATTGACAAGGAAGATTTGCATGATATGCTTGCTTCTCTGGGTAGACTTTTATCTTCTTTATATGCCTTTTCCCAAAAATAGTAATTCAGCTTGTTATGAATCACTTTTTGTGGGATTTACAAATATTATTCTCCTTATCTCAGAAGGCCTCTTGAGAGCTTTCTGGGCATAGGAAATGCCATATTTGGTGATAGCTGTAATAATATTTAACATTGTTCAAAATAAACTCCCAATTCTAAACCAACCTAATAGTTTTAACTTAAATGGCCAACTTACAAATAAAATATGTGAAGCATGCCAGTTCATGGGCAACTGTACCATAATTAGAAATATGAATATTTAGTTTTTTTTAATTACTATTGAACTGACTCTCCTGATGGACCTTTAATGTTATCAATATTCAAGATGTTATAATGTGTCATTGCCTGGTTCATAGTTTTTAATGAAAAATATGAAGAGAAAGTTGACATAAAGTATCAATGAGTACGCAACATTCATCCTAAGCCTAGAATAATTTTTATCAAAGATTTTTTAAGTTGTCAAAATTGTCTTTTTTAAATGCTCTGAATGAAAATCAATTGAAAAATTAGTTTCAAGTGATGTAAATTTAAAAAATATGTTGGAAAGCATAACATGGCAAAGTAACTATTTATTGAAATTAGTTCTTTGTCCTTAAATGTTAAAATTCAAATTCTTACAGGGAAGAATCCCACTGACGCATACCTGGATGCCATGATGAATGAGGCTCCAGGCCCCATCAATTTCACCATGTTCCTCACCATGTTTGGTGAGAAGTTAAATGGCACAGATCCAGAAGATGTCATCAGAAATGCTTTTGCTTGCTTTGATGAAGAAGCAACAGGTGAGTGCCGTTTGTTTTTTTATGTCTAGCCTCATTCCAGACTATATGAAGCACTTCTCTGAAATATTTCTGAAATGAAGGTTTGGAGTTTTTGTATTTATTTAACCTCTAGACAATACTTAAGGTTAATTTTGTAAGCATATAATCTGTTTCTGAGCTTTTAAAATGATTTGATCTAATATTAAAAAGAACTCTAAAAGTAATTAGAAAACATGATCTAATAACATGTTGCCTTAGTTTGCTGATTTATTTTGTTCGTGTAGATATGGATATTCTGAAATGGGTTTAGAAATGAACCATTAAAGTGCCAGGAAGTATTCATGGCTCCCTTCTTTCTGTTGCTTCCCAGGCACCATTCAGGAAGATTACCTGAGAGAGCTGCTGACAACCATGGGAGATCGGTTTACAGATGAGGAAGTGGATGAGCTGTACAGAGAAGCCCCCATTGACAAAAAGGGGAATTTCAATTACATCGAGTTCACGCGCATCCTTAAACATGGAGCAAAAGACAAAGATGACTGAAAGAACTCTAGTTGGAACCTTCCAATTACATTGTCTTACTCTTTTATTTCTCAGACACTTCTCCCACCCTCATAAAACCTGTTGCATGCGACTTAGTTTCACAGCTTTGCCTTTTTCTTTTTTTGATGTATTTATTCCAGACCTTTCTGCCACTTAGCACTTGTATAATCAGACTGGAAATGGGGATGGGGTTGTAAATTGTATTGAAAAAGAGATTGAGAATAAAAATCAACAAATGTGAAAGCCCAGGAAAATACATCCATATTTCTGGTTTTGCTGGATTTTTACATTTTTATATAATAAAAATGCTATTTTGAAATAAAGATTATGCTGACTCAAATGCAATGTAATGGCAAGCTGAACAAATGAGTGGTAGTTGGGGGTAGTCCTTTTTTCAGGTTTTCGACTTCATATAATTCAGATTTCATGGCAAAATTGATTTTTCAAATATATGGGATAGTGTTCTTCAGAACTTTTAGGTACACTTTAACATCGTTACGCAGTTAAAAACTATTTAGGCTTTTTTTTTGTTTGTTTCTGGTAAGTCAGATGTTTAAACTATTAAGTGATACCTATAGATGTATCTGAGAAAACATTAAACATTTTATTAATCTAAGATTCTAAGAAGATGAGGCAAAATTCTGGAGAAAAGAGTAGTTGTTATGGAACGTTATGTGGGTACAATTTTCAGTAAATCCTCCCAACAACCTTATGAAATAGATTTTTATTAACCCTATATTTCAAGTAGGGGAACTGAGCTCACAGTAGTTAAGTAATTGATCGTAGTCACTATTAGTAAATGAAAGTTAGAGTTCCTACCAGGGTGCCTAACTCCAGAGCTCATGGTACTGCAGGATCCATGCAAAGCCCCAAATGCTTAAAAGAGTCAAGACATTTCCATTGCATCCTAACATGATGCTGTAGTCATTATTGAAATTTAAAATAATCTTGGAGCAATTGACTATTTGAAAAGACTTTTGGAAAATTCTATCCATGGTAAAAAAAAAATAGAAGGTAAAAGATTATAAATAATGCTGTTGTGTGTTTGAAGACAGTTCACATAGTATAGACAGAAGGGAAGGACAGAAAGACAAGGCTGCTGTAAACTCATTTAAAATCCTCAAGGCCAAGCAATATGAGAACTAAGAAAAAAAGTCTAAAAAATGAAACAAATCCATTTAATTGAAGTTGCCCAACATTGTTCAACAACTATTCCCCCTCATAAAAGTGTTGTAACGGTATCTTACCTGCTTAAAATCAATGCATTTGTTTAATATTTGTGCTTTATAGCTGGTGCAATAGGCAAATCTATTCATTTGCTATCAATTTGTTTGGGCTTCCTTTTCATCATCTTTAAAACGAGGGAACACCTCAACTCTGGAGGTCTAGTACATTGCATTGCAGCTCATATGAGCTTTCACATTTATTACCTAATCCTCATGACCCACAAGGTGTTCCTAATTTTTATTGATAGAGCTGAAGTTTAGAAAAGCTGAAGCTCCTGTCTAAGGCCCCACAAGTATGTTTTCAACTTAGAAGCTTAGTCACCATGAAGTGTCAAAAAACCAAGTAGAAAATCACTGTATGTTTAAGAAAAGGAAAATACAGTGGGTTAATCTTGAGCATTATTAAAGCACTGTTTATCAATCACCTGTTTTATTCCAGGCACTATTCTAGGTGTAGGGATTGCTGGAGGGCTGGATAGAAAAGGACACTGGCCTCACGGGGCTGCATTCTCGGCTGAGCGACAATCCACATGCGATGTCAGATCAGTCCTGTGTAGAGAAGAGCAGCACGCGTGGCAGAGGGTGGGCAGGAAAGGCCTCAGAGGTGATGTTAAGCTAAGATCTGAATGACAAGAAGGGGGTTCCCAAAGGAAGATCAGAGCGAGGCTGTCCACCTGAAGGGGACAGCTCTTCCTAAGGCATGTGGGGCAGGAGAACTGGGAGAGCCAAGGATGATTCCAGCACGAGGATGGTATTGGCTGCAGAGTCCAAGTGGGAAATCACAGGGCTTCAGGCAGGGAAGAAACATGATTTATGTTTTAAAAAACTCAACATCACTGTTGTGTGTAGAATGAAGAGGCAAGACGAGAAGCGAGAAGATCACTTAGGTTATCGCCTTGTCCTAGCAAGAAATGAGGGCAGCTTGGACTCAGGTAATGGGAGAGATGCCGTAAAATACCTCTCGTGATCCTGCCTGTTTCCTCCCCGCCGACTCTGCTCTGTTACCGTCTCTGGCATGACTGTAAGTGTGTTTACTCAACAGCTCTACCTAAAGCCAGATTTGAAAAATTGGGGGAAGAAAAGTTTTGAATATTAAAAACAAAAAAATTAGTAGTTTTTTGAATGCCTTATGTTTACCTGACACATACTGTTCTGTTTCATCTACTGTATCTGTAAAGAGCATTGTGGAATCTAGTACTGTAAGGCACCTGGGCCAAGATCTTGTTTCTCTTTGGTGTCTAATAAATATTACCAATGATGATGATGAAGACTCTGTCTATTTAATATCTTTCTCTTTTGAAGAGCCACATAGTGATGATCTCCCATGTTGACAGTTTATCCCATGGCCATCACAGTGAATGTGTGTGTGTGTGTGTGTGTGTGTGTGTGTGATCATGTAGTTAAAAATTTGTACTGGGCATTTACTATGTACTAAGCACATTACATGACTGCCCTTTGAGATAGGTGTGTTTATTATCCCTGATATACATTGAGTGAGCAATGAGGCCATTTCTGAGCCCAAGCAGCTGAGCTCTCAGGATAATTATTGTGGAAACAACACCACTAGGTTCTTACTGTTGTAGAGCAGTTTTAAAAGCATTTGTTGCTGGGCTTCATCCTCAGAACTTTAGGAAGCGGATAAGAAAGCATTGTCATCCCATTTTACAGATGAAAATACTGAATTACAGAAGTTACCTGACTTAACTATGTGTAACCAGACTAGACGACATCTAACTTCTGAGCTTTCTGACCAAGATAGGGTGCTTCTCATTAAACCTATGATTTCCTAACTAAATAATGAGTACCTGTAGCCTGATCAGAATGTCTCACAATCGATATGTATATTTAACATTGTCTATCCTGAAAAGTAGTAATTCTGTCAACATTGCATCTCAAAACTCCTGTCTTAAAATATAAAAAAGACAATCTGTGAAATATAAACTACTGAAAAAATTGGTGTAAAAGACTCCATAAAAATATAATCTGAGAAATCTGAATGAGGTTGTGAAAATTTATCACATGAAAATTTTGAGAAAGGGTTTCTTGGATAGAAAAATGGTGAAGATAATAGATTGCACACATCACACTGTGTACTTAGTCTAAGTGGATCTTGTTGTAACGATTGTCATGTGCAATTTTGGGAAGCAATAACTCGAAGTGTCACTAGGTGGCACTATTATTCTTAGTATAGTTCTGTTGTAACCCATTCCCTAATGAACTTGACCATGATAAAGCGGCCAGTCATGAGTATGTAAACCACATTCGTCCCAGTAATGCTGTAAGTTGGTCAAAGTTGTTGCTTAAAGAGAAAAAATGATGAAAATTCTATTATAGTGAAATCCATACTATTCCATGAACCCCAAATTTAGGGAGCAATGTCTAGGACTCCTTTTTACAAATATCAATAGCAAATGGTTTCCTTCCTTCCCCCCTCCCTCTTCCTTCGTTCCCTTCTTCCTTCCTCCCTTCCTTCTTTCCATCATTCATTTGCAAATATTTATTGAATGCTTGGAAAGTGCCAGAATCTCAGCTAGGCTCTGGTTGCTTTCACACTGAAGTTAATGACTTTGTTGACAGTACGATCATAGGCTTTGCACTTATAAGACAACTTTCTCCACTTCCTCACTGGATTGTCTTATGCAAGTTATTATTGCTATTTTCATTATTAGAAATGAGAAGAGTAAAGCACAGAGCCAGCAGCTATGTATGAAAATACTTTTGTCAAGTTATGCCTTATATATGAATGCTATTGTTACTACCTCAAGAATGTTAAGAACTATTTCTATGATAGTTCTAGATAATATTCTCTATCAAGTCACACAATCTATGCTTATTAAAGTCAGCTCCAACAAGATGACCTATGAAACAGCTTCTGAGTGTAGCTATTCCCTGCCTCCTGGAAATACAATCAGAATAAAAAATAAAGTAGATAAATCTGCAGTAGTTTGGCAGAAGGGTATTAGAATATTTTGTGGGATGTGTATGAACGGGTGTGTTTAAATATAAAAAATTATTTCAGCATATCTTGCAGGAAACCAACCTAATCTTTCACCAGTCCCACTCCTACTGCTGTTGATTGTATTCCCAGGGCACAAGGCTTCCTTTCAGACACTCTTTCTGAATGAACTTGATGATGATGCAGATTTCCTCATGGACACTGGGAACTAGCACAGCAGAAACAAATCTGAGGGCCTTAATCTATTCACATTTTTAAATAGTCTGAGTGTAAATTGACGTTGGCGCATGGGGGAGGTTCTGCTTATTGCACTTTCTTCAAGTAGTCTTTTTATGAACTGTTTATTCGGTTCTTACATATTGAAAGGTACATTATATCCAAGTGTTGAGAGTGATACAAAAACTATGATCCTTCTCTCTGGGAGTGTTACAATGCCCAGCACCTTACAAGTGTGCCATAAATATTAGTTCCCTCCGTTTATCAGAGCCTCAAACAGAGCGGTTCTGGAGCTACGACTGGTGTGTAACAGCTCACTGAAGACGTCAAAGACAGTTTTCTAAAAAAAATTGCTTGTTCTGACAATGATGTTTTCTCAGCACTACCACTGTTGGCCTTCTACCAGCCAATCGCATAGCTAAGAGCTTAAGCAAACAGGTGAAAAACAAAACCTCGGTTTTAAGAGGTTTATATTGAGAGTATTCAAGATTTCCTGCTTATTTTAGAGACAGCTAAAGAAGTTCAATGTGTTATTCATGTGACATCCCTACCAGGTTATAAACAGTTGGGAGCCGGGTCCCCTTGCTGAAAGGCATCTTGAGAGATAAAGTCCAACTTCTCAGATTGGAAGACTAAGGCCGCAAAGCACCAGAACTAGCCTCCTAATCCAGGGTTCCTTAGCTTCTGTGATCCCCCTAGGCTCACCCCAATTACTAGCCAGTGGGATTGGCCTGTATTTTTTGTTTTTAAATTGCCCTTGAGTTTGGCACCTTTCTTCTCCCCCTCCTCCTTCCCACAGTGTTTTCACGCCTTTGGGGCCCAAATCTTGGATGCAAATATGGAACGAAAAGAATCTGTAAACAGAGATGCCAGTGGGGAACAGTGCCTACTTCTGTGGGAATAAACAGAGACGGCCATGGTGAACTTCAATCAGTGGTGCTGAGAAACTCTCCCTGGGCAAAAAAGGTTTGCGTCTGAGCCTCCCTCCTTACTCTGTCTCTAGTCTTAGTTCCCAGGTCTAAGAGAGTGAGGGGACCTTTGTAGCCCACCCCCCGAACTGTATCACATTCATATAACCTTTTTCCCTAACTTGTGAGTCTGGCAATTTCTTTCCCTGGTAAAAGACAAAAAGGGTCTGCACCCCCAACTTCTTCACAGAACATCAACCCGACGAGAGCAGGAAGCCCCGGGAATCTACTGGGCTTGCCACGTGGGTGGCCCAGAAAGGTTGGCTGGCTGGCAGGTGGGAGAGGGTCCGCCGTGCGCGGGAAGGGGTAGAGGACGGCCCTCTGCCAGTCCACAACGGCCACACTGGAGAGACGTGCAAACTGAGGCCGGCTTCAGGCTGGCAGGATTGGCCGGGGCCGAGTGAACCAAGTGGAACAGAAGGCAGATGGATGCAATCAAGTTATTACAAAGGGGAAACAGACCAGGTAATTTTAAAGAGATGAAAAATAGGTGTTTCTACACTCTCCACAATCATGGGGCTTGAAAATGTTAGTATTCATGCTTATTTTTTCTTTTCAGTGTGGATCTGGTTTTTTATGCATATGGTTTTCGTTGTGCCTTTTTCCTTCTTGACCCCATGTGTTGCACATGTCTGTCACCTTCACCATTTTGCTGCTTTACTTGAATCTATCAAAACAGACCTCAATTTCGAAATTCTTCCCTGGCACATTTTTCTTTTATTTGAAAAGACATGTTTGGTTTAGAAAATACAAAGACATTGCCCTACTTTCTTTGCATCTGGGCTAAATTGGAAGTAGACAGCAAAATGGGCTACTTCCTGACCAGGGGAAGAGACTGAGGGGGGGTCGGCTGCCGGCTGGCCGCGTGGACGGGGACTGGGGCGGGCCAGGCTGCGGCGGTGTGGGCCAGGGCCAGTGTGTGTTCCAGTGTTTGTGCTTTGTTATGTCATGGAGGCCAGAAATGACAAGCACATATGGAAATCTGTGGCCTCAGTTTGAAAGAGAACCGTGTCCATACCGTGTTTAGGAATCTATTCATACGTAATGTGTGTGTTCTGTGCATGTGTGCATATGTGTGTGTTCACGCAGACATAAATCCATCAGATAGCTCTGGAAAGACATGCCAGAAGCTGGTTGCCGTTGAGGTGCGAATTTGGTAGCCATGGGCCAGGAGTGAGAGGAAAACTAAATTTCATTGTAAACACTTTCTTTTAAAAATTTTGAAAAAAAAAAAAAATAAAATAAAAATTTTGGAATTTGTGCTTGCACTTCCCATTAAAGAGTAAAACATTTGATAATCATCTTAACAAAAGAATCTATTCCATGAGACTAGTCACATCTAAAAGTAGTACCCTAGAGCAATTTCTCCTCTTGCAGAAGAGGAATAAAATCCTCCTTGTCACTTCAGTTTGAGGGGAGATTAATGTGGCATGTCTATAGCTATGGCTTTACCACAGAGAGGTCGAAGGGCCAAGCTCTGTTCCCACGTAAGCAAGTGGCTCTTGGATACTGTGGGTGGCGGGGTCTCCCGATAGCCTCGCTATGGAAAAGATGGTGAGGACTTTGGTGTTTGTGTCATCTGGGCCTGAATGCCACCTCCCTGCCCCTGTCACTGGGAGGCCCACCTTTTTGGAAAGATATGAACTAAGGCTGGAGTGGTGGGGACTGAGAAAATGAATGAGTTGGAAGAAGACCCTGAAGGTCTTCCTGGAGTGTCCAGACCCACATAACTCTTTGGCTCTGCCATCCTGGTTCCTTCCTTGCTGCCACCACTAGGTGGGTGTTCAGTTTCCTGGGACATGAATCCAGCCTTTTCTCTAATTCCCCCCAGATTTTCCAGCATGATGCGTTCTCCCTCTTTGCACAGGGCCCAGAACAAATAGATAAACGACAACACAGAATGCAGACCGCGTACAGCTTAGCTGTATCTCTCAGTCTGCCTTACTCAGGCTGCTTACTTACTTATTCATTTAACAACCATGGATGGAATACCTACCGCATGCCAAAATCTGTGCTGGCCAGACATCAGGAAGTTCATAATCTAATAGGAAAGATAGATTATTTCTTAAAAATACATGCTCGTAATAGTCTGATAAGTATTAGTGTAACTTAAGGCTGATACAAGAATATTTATGGGGGCATCCAACCCAGACTGTGAGGGTGCTGATCAAAGAGGTGACCCAGCTGCCCCTGGACGGGCATGTGGGCAACTGGGAAAGTGTGTGCTGCTGCTCGTTGGTGGGAGGAGGGAGGGAGAGGAGAGTGTAGGGCATTTCAGGAAGAGTTAGTAATATGCAAAATGAGAAACAACCATGGCATATCAGCGACAGCAAACTGCTCAGCATGGTGGAAGCATAGAGTCTGAGACAGGATAAGAAGTAGGAAAGGAGGATGAAGGGCTTTACGTGTCAAGCTGAGGAGCTGGAAGGCCCCTTAGGTCGGTGAATGACATTCAATAAGATTTGTGTTTTACAAAGATTGTTGATAGCAGGAAAGAAAATGTATTAGGGGTGGGATATGGATATGGATAATAGTATAATGTCAGAGTTAGGAGACCAGTTAAGCAGCTCCTGCAGCACGTCAGCCAAGGATGAATGAGACGGTGAGTGAGGCAGCAATTGCAGGAAAAGAGAACAGGGATGAAAACAGGGATGAAAGTAGGAGTGACTCTGTGATTTTCCTCCCCTGACAAATAAGGATTAGGACATCATTGCAGGTCTGCCTGAAAGAGCTGAGGAGAAAGACCAGACAGCATGCGAGCCTATGTCAGATCAAGATCCAGATAAGCAGGCCAGGCACCATGGCTCACGCCTGTAATCCTAGCACTTTGTAAGGCCGAGGCAGGAGGATCGCTTGAGGCCAGGAGTTTGAGACCAGCCTGAGCAAGAGCAAGACCCTGTATCTACTAAAAATAGAAAAATTAGCCAGGTGTTGTGGCTTGGGCTTGTAGTCCCAGCTACTTGGGAGGCTGAGGTAGGAGGAACACTTGAGCCCAGGAATTTGAGGTTGCTGTGAGCTGTGATGATGCCACCGCACTTTACCTAGGGTGACAGAGCAAGATTTTGTATTAAAACAACAACAACAAAATAAAACCTAGGTAAGTAGCCCGAAGCCAGTACCAAATCATTCAAACTAATCCAGGAGAAGGGAGGAAGGAGATGAGGCCAGGTGGGATGGAGAGTGAAGGGAGAAAGTGCAAGTAGGTGCCATAGTAGCCTGATTTTGTGGGATACTTGCAACTGCTGGTGAGTATTCTAGGAACCCTAAAGGAACCAACATGGAACACACATATGGGATTGGGGAGGAGTCTAGGATCACTCACTTTCTGGCTTACACAGCTGGGTGGGTGGAGGTATAGTGGAGAGATATAGAGAGTTCAGGAAGAATGTTTTGGGGGAGAAGATGCTGAGTTCAGTTTTGAATTTTTTGAATTACAGCAGCTTGGTATCCATCTGGTCCACTTAAATCCAGAAAGCATCTAGATAATGCAAGAGATGTGGTGGAAGCTAAGAGAAAAGGGTCTCAAGTAAGAAAATGTGATTTTAAAATGTCCATTGCTTCAGCGAAATAAAATGTGTCCATTCGATTTCATGATATGGAAGTAACTGGTGATCTTAGTGAGAACATTTTTGGTAGAATGCTGTCTTAGTCCTTTTTGTGCTGCTACAATAGAATACCGGAGCCTTTGTAATTTATAAAGAGCAAAGATTTATTTCTTACAGTTCTGGAGGCTGAGCAGTCCAAGGTTAAGGAGTCTGCATCTGGTGTGGGCCTTCTTGCCACATCACCCTATGGAGGAAGACTGAAGGGCAAGAGAACACATGTGCAAGAGAGATGGGAAGGGAGCTGAACTCATCCTTTTATCAGGAGCACACTCCTGTGATCCTGGCATGAATCCATTCATGAGGGCAGAACCCTCATTATCTAATCACCCCTTAAAGGTCCTACTTCTCAACACTGTTGCATTGGGGATTAAGTTTCCAACACACGATATTTGGGGGACACATTCAAATCATAGCAAGTGGTGTTAATAGAAACCAGATTACAATCATTGAAGAAGGAGATTGTTTCCATGGGAAATGAACTTGTTGCAATGGTTACCTCTAAGTAGGGCGACCAACTGTCCCTGTTTGCCCAGGACAGAATGCGTTCCCAGGATACTAGACTTGCAGCAGTAAGACTGCGAAAGTCCCAGGCAAACTGGGGTAAGTTGGTCATCATACCTCCAAGTACACTATGAGGCAGGCTATCCTTGAGTTCACAAAATATAGAGTGAGATAAAATTAAGATGCTTGAATTATAAGTTTTATTGAATCAATTTAAAACACAAAGCAAGAAGCAAGAGGAATGAGATGGGGCAGGTTATTACACTGAGGATAGGATGCAAGTTGGGTGGAAGAGCCATACGAACTAAATCCTGTGCTATACCTATTCATCTCCACCCCTCTCTCTCTCTCTTCCTATATCTCTCTCCCTCTCATCAGAATTCCCTGCTGATGCTGTGATCTGATGCAGGGACTAGAGCTTAAGGTGAGCAAGGGGACTCAGCAGACTGAAGGTGCCTGGAGCCAACACACGCTTGCTCTTTGAAAGAGATGAAGGGAAAGTAGCCTGTGCACAACTGGAACTCACCAGTAAACTACTGAAGACCTGTGGATTTATCTGCATTTCTTGGACAGAGGTCATATGGGGCAAGAATAGCTGTCACCATTCAGTAACTGATAAAAGGATGACAGCCATCATTCTGGAGGATGTGTGATTCGTGCTTGATTAATATTTTAGGCTTATTTGGTCCTCCAATCCTTTTCTATCTATAAGTACCACTCTTGTTGGTTTCATTCAATTTATGTATGTTTATCAAATACTCTCTTTAAGCTGTTTGTGTTTAACTTAAAAGATTTCTAACTTAACATATTTGCTATCGTGCCTCAAATATGTTTTATGAGTTTCACTCATTGTTCTGCTTGTTTCTCTTATTATATATAGAAGAATTAAATATTCTCAAATACTACAGAAAAATCACATTACAGAAGTAACAATAGCATGAATAGACTCTTCATTTTCAAAACTTGGCAGTAGTGGAAAGAGAAAAGAAACGGTATTTGCTATATGGGTTTACAGAATCATGAGAAGATTTCTTAAATATGAGCTGAGGACATAGAATTAGAACAGAAGATGTTTAAGCCAGAGACACAGAAGTTAACTGACGAAGCATGATTCTTGGGAGAGCATGAGAGGATGGAGTGTAGATCCGGTGGAGGGAGAATCTTCTTATTCTAGAGGGGAGGAGGAATGACGGGTGGTAAGGCAAACATGTTTCCAGTGGTGGGTGGGGTTTACCAGGTATGTCTCAGTTTTCTTTGAGAAATAGCTCTGCCCTTAAACAAATACTTCCAGGCACTGATTGATTGATTGATTGATTTACAGATGTTTACTTTTATTAGGTGCGGTGTGGTGGCCTTGTAATATATTGACTTGGTTATGCTGAACTACATTTCTCACATAGTTCATTTCTTGTGCGCTTCTGGTTATGGTGGATCACAAGGGAGATTCACAAGGTGAGATTTGGAAGGCAGGTGGGAAGCAGCAGCTGTTTTGTAGCTCGCACATATTGTTGCTGATCTACTGACTCACCTCATCGGCATGAAGTAGCAGCTGGGCCTGCTCTATCTTCCCCTGGATCCGCTCACAGCTTCCCTGACTCCTGGGCTTGGTGTTTGGGTTTAGTTCCATGACGATGGGCTCCCACTATCAACACCAAAGGCAATGTCAACTGACATGAGTTTTAATCTGTCCTCCTGGGTGACAGTTCCTGCTGTGGGTTCCAGCCTGTTCGTGATCTTCTCTACTTTACATTCATTTTCCCTTCCCACCTCTCCACCCTTTGGACTTCAAGCTCCAGTATCAGAGGAGAAGACTACAACCTTAATCAGTTCCAAAAGTTGTGGAAGAATAAATTTTTATAAAATAATTTCCTCAGCTTATATCTGAGTTTATGCTAATGATGTCCCTCAGAATAGGGTCTGGGCATGCTAGAAAAGCCAACCACGTGATTAGAGGGTTGGGGCTTTGAACCATGTGATATCAGCCTAATCTATGACCTCCTGGGAGAGAAGAGGGGCTGGAGGTTGAGTTCAATCACATGGCCAATGATTCAACCAATCATGCCTACGTAATGAAATCCCAATAAAAACTCTGGACGTGGAAGCAAGGGGAAACTTGCAGGGTGGCAATCATACTTGGATGTGCCAGAAAGGTGACAGGTCCTGAGCACACGAAAGTTTTGAATTTGAGACGCTCCCAGACCTTGCTCTATGCACCTCTTCATTTGGCTTGTCCTGACTTGTAGCCTTTATAATAAAACTGTAATCCTAAGTATAGTGCTTTCCTGAGTTCTGTGAGTCATTCTGGTGAATTCAGACCTGAGGGGGTAGTGGGAATCCCTGAATTTGTAGTCAGTTGGTCAGAAGCAGAGATGACTCAGGAACCCTGGAGCTTCCATCTGGTATCTGAAGGAAGAGGAGTCTTGTGGGGGGCTGTGCCCTTAACCTGTGAAATCTGACCTTACTCCAGGTGGTTTGTGCTAGGATTGCACAGCACAGACAAAATAATATAATGACATTCTCCCCCGCTGTGTAGGCATGACCTAGCTTCAACAATAATCAATGCATGGCCAATCCTGTTTCATCTATAACCCCCTTCCAGTTTCCTTCCATCCTATTCCTCACTCCTTTTACATGAACCCCTGGATTCCTTTGATGCAAATCACTGACCTGGTATCATTTTGTCCATACATACAAAATCAGATATCTCTAAAAGACAAGGCCCCTCCTTTTTAAATAACCATAATACCATTAATTGATGTTAAGAAATTGACAGTGATTTCTCAATATCATTACATGATATTCACTGTTCAAATTTCCCCTATTGCCTCTTTTTTACAACTGGCTTGTTCAAATCAGGACCTAATGAAGTTCACACATCACATCTTGTTGATAGCTCTCATAGACCTTTTTAATCTGTATGTTCTTTTCTCTTTTTTTCTTGTAATTTATTTTTTGGAGAAATTGGGCATCTTCTCCAACAGAGTGGTGCTTCTCAAACTTTCAGGTACACACAAGTCACCTGGGGATCATGTTAAAAAGTAGACTCTGTTTCCGTAAACAGATGTGGAGTGGGGTCTGAGATGCTGCATTTCTGGCAAGCTCCCAGGTGAGGCTGGTACTGCTGGTTCATGGAGCATACTTAGCGTAGCAACATCTAGAGCTTCCTTTAGTGTGGATTCCCATGGTTGCATCCTCACGGTGTCATTACCATGTTTCTTTGTTCCCTTTAAACTTGTGGTTAGATCTCCTGAATTGCATGGACAGCCTTATTTTGTGTAACTTATAATGCTGTCTCCAAAATGTCTATTTAAGCAATTTGAAAGTTTTCCACTAGTATCCTCATATTTCTCATAGTTCATTTCAATATTCCCTCCAGTTTAAAGTTTAGGCCCAATTTATACCAATTGCTTTCCATACAAATAATTTTCAGGGAAAGGATGGTCTATATTTGGTGTTTGTGAAGGTGGAGGGCAGGTCAACATGACATGGGAGAAGACCTAGATTGGGTAGAAGATGGGAATAGAAGCTACTACAAGATTTACTTGGATAGAAGGAAGGGGAGGGCTGGCCCATCCGAGCAGGGGCAGTGGGTGGGATCCACTGCACGTGGTGGTTCTCAAAAGCCAGTCTAATGTCCTGCTCACCAGAAGCACATGGGGGACTTGTTAGAAATAGTGTCCTGTTATGACCCATCGAACCAGAATCAATGAGGAAAGAGCTATGGAAGATGCTTGACAGGTGCTCCCCAGGAATTCTTACGTAGAGTGGATTTAGAAACCACTGAAGTACATCTGATGCCTTATATAGTCATGCTCTGCATAACATTTCCATCAAAGACAAATCCCATATATGATAGTGGTCCCATAAAATTATAGTGGAGCTGAAAAATTCCTATCACCTAGTGACGTCATAACCGTCATAGGGTTGTAGCACAATGCGTTACTCACATGTTTGTGGTGATGCTGGTGTAAACAAACCTATTGGGCTGCGAGGCTTATAAAAGTTGAGCACATACAATTATGTACAGTACATAACACCTGATAATGATAACAAATGCCTATGTTACTTGATTATGTATTTACTATACTATACTTTTTAATTGTTATTTCAGACTGTACTTCTACTTATTTAAAAAAATTAACTATAAAACAGCCTTGGGTAGCTCGTTTAGGAGGTATCCAGAAGAAGGCATTGTTGTCATAGCAGATGACAGCTCCATACATGTTATTACCTCTGAAGACCTTCCAGTGGGACAAGATGTGAAGCCGGAAGACAGTGATATTGATGATCCTGACTCTGTGTAGGCCTATGCTAATGTGTATGTTTGTATCTTAGTTTTTAACAAAAAACATTTAAAAAGTAAAAAAAAATTAAAACTAAAAAATTTAAAATATAAAAAGCTTATAAAATAAGGATATAAAGCAAGAAAATATTTTTGTACAGCAGTGCAATGTATTAGTGGTTTAAGCTAAGTGTTATTACAAAAGAGCCAAACAGACAAAAATTTAAAAGTTCATAAAGTAAAAAAGTTACAGTAAGCTAACGTTAATTTATTATTGAAGAAAAAACATTTTTTACATAAATTTAGTGTAGCCTAAGTGTCCAGTGTCTGTAAAGTCTGCAGTGGTGCACAGCAATGTCCTAGGCCTCTGCATTCACTCACCACTCACTCACTGCCTCACCCAGAGCAACCTCAGTCCTGCAAGCTCATTCATAGTAAGTGTCCTATAGAGAGCTACCAATTTTTGTCTTTTATATTGTATTTTTACTATACCTTTCCTATGTTTGGATACACAGATACCTAACCATTGTGTTACAGTTGCCTACAGTGTGCAGTGCAGGGACACACTGTACAGGTTTGTAGTCTAGGAGCATACAGCCTAGTTGTGTAGTAGGCTACGCCATCTAGGTTGGTGTAAGTACACTCTATGATGTTTGCACAATGACAAAATCACCTAACGATGCCTTTCTCAGAATGTATCCCATCGTTAAGCAATGCATGGCTGCATTTATACAGCGCCTAGGGTTTACAGGGTCCTTCCATACCTTCCCTGCAGGCATGTGGTAGTCTGCATATGTTATTTCACTGACTGGCTGAGGGGCTAAGGCATTAACGCACTCTAGTGACTGCCACTGAGGGACGTGGTGTTTATACCGTCCTATGCAGCACCATTCACACACTTATATTGGATTTTCAGATTCATTAGATGAACTTAGAGTTGCCACCTCTGAAGAGATTGGATCTTGGTCAAGAACAATGGAAACAGAATTTGTAAATTATTAATAAGCATTAGGACTTTGTTTTCAGTAACGTTAAGCCAGACTTCACCAAAAAGAGAAAGACGTGAAGACAGAGGAACATTTGAACACGGAGGCACGAGCTTGCTGGGCCACGGCGAACTTTGGGTCCCCAACCTTCCAGGCCCGGCTAACTCACGTGGCCCTAATGTTTGCAGCAAACCGCTGGCTTGGTTGCGAATGTCCTCTTTCCACGGGTGTGTGTCATTAACGGTGCAAACTCAGACTTTCGAGGGTTTGAGGGAGCCTCCCTCTTCAAATGTTTACAGTATTTCCTCTTCTAGCTGCACACGCTGCCTGGCGCTCAGCAGGTAAGATTCCGGCCCCTTCGCTCAGCTCCTGCAGTCTTGGCTTCCTTCTTCCAGGCGTTGTTTCTTCTCTTCGGTCCCCTCTGGCCCTCACCCCAGGTCAGCCTGCTGCTGAGTGTGTGTTTACCGGCATTCCTAAACATTGCGAGAAACCCGGTAGTGTTTCCACTGCGTTAGAGCATTTGGGTTACAGGAGGAATTGATGACGTTTAGTGCATGATAGTTCTTTCATGACAATCCCTGTTCAGTCAGTAGACAGAGAAACGCAGATCCAGTTTAAAATCTGCACAAGTTTTACTGACGCTCTGAAAAGTTCTGTTTTCTCCTTGAGCCCAAGTGACACTTTGTCAGAAATGGTGTGCCAATGTTATTCGCTATTTCAAACCAATCACATTTGGGGAGGTGACTCTGGAGCCATCCCCCACTCCCCTTCCAGTCCTCCCACCTCCTGACACACTGGGAAGTCACAGAGAGGATGCCACAGGCAATCCAATCGTGTTCTGAATTATCCACACTATCCTATCCTCGTGGGTCAAATATGAGAGTATTAGGAAGGACTCAAATCAGACTGCTCAGGTTTGACTCTCAGAACTAGCTGTACCATTTTGCACAAAATTGTAAACATTTTCAAGCCTCATTTTTTATCACCTGTAAAACAGGGAAAATATTAGCACACACACATCAGAAGGGTGTGGTGAGTATTGGCCCTTGTAATTCAGGGCAAGCACTTAGCATAGTGTCTGGCTCATTAAAAGTACTCAAGATACATTAGTCATTAATATTTGTCCAAAGTTTGTTGGTAAGTATTCTGCCTTGCTGCACATTATTATCATTAATTATAAAGTCGTTTTTTGTAAAAATTTGTTGAATCAAGGATATGATCAATATGATAACAGAAGACTAAAAACATTGTCAATGAACTGAATTAAGTTTTCATGCCTTTTAATATTATTTAGTCCAATATGTTCTCCATTTATGCCCCTTATAGCCTTTTGAACACATGGGTTGGCATCCCAGGTTGATCTTGCAAAGGCTGTCCTGTGCCAAAACAACTAAATTCAATTATCCTGCTATGGGAACTGCTACATATTATCATTACAAGGGAATTTCAGGTCTGCTAATCTTAATCTCCTATTTAAAAGAAAATGCCACAACAGTAAATATTTATTTGATACAAAACAGCAAACTTTCTAATTCTGTGTATCCTAAATAATTCAATGAGGAAATGTCCTTTGATTTAATTTTAAAGTAATAAATACACGATAAAAATTTCAGAGTAAACAAGTGTGTAAAATGAAAATTAAAAGTATCCCTAACCCCAGCCTCCTCTCTGCTCTCCAGACATAACCAAGACTTACAATTATTTATCTTTCCAAAAATTTTGTAGGCTTATGTATCATGGTATATATAAAATTTTGTATGGCATATATCATGGAAGTTCCGTAGTTAAGCCTGTCCTCAGTGTTCTGACAAAATCTGCTATTTGGTTACATCTTTGGCCTCAGGACGACTGAATAGTCAAATGCCTACTTCAATATCAATCCTGGCATTCTCAGTCTCGTGTACGATCAATTATCATCAAGATCGGAGGGTTTGCAATTTACAGCCCTTAAGCCAAATCTGGTTTCCCTCCTGTTTGTATAAATAAAGTTTTATTGCAATCCACTACACTCATTTGTTCAGATATTAATTTAGATATATTAAGAGTTTTTGAATAGTTAAATAAATAAGGCAATAGCTGGCATCATGGTTCACACCTGTAATCCCAGCTACTTGGGAGGTTGACGCAGGAGTTTTGCTTGAGTCTGGGAGTTCAAGGCTGCAGTGAGCTATGATCGTGCCACTGCACTCCAGTCTGGGCAACAGAGAAAGACCTTGTCTCTAAAATAAAATAAAATATGAAGCAATAGATTGACATTTAGTACAAAGATTAAAACTTAGTTTGATAACTTTACAAGAATACAAAATCCAGCTTTGAGACCACAAATGTTTATAAAAATTAAGTATTCATACAAGGGAGAATAATTGAGATTATAGAGTATTAAAATTCAAATATCTGTAGACTTGTTTGGTGAAGTAGGTGATCAAAATAACTCTTAAGAATTTTATTTAAGCCAAGCATGGTGGTGAGTACCTGTCATCCCAGCTACTCTGGAGGCTGAGGCAGAAGGATTGCTTGAGGCCAGGAGTTTGAGGCTGTAGTGCACGATGATTGTGCCTATGAAGAGCCACTGCACTCCCGCTTGGGCAACATAGTGAAACTCTCTCTATTTAAAAATAATAATAATTGGCCGGGCGCGGTGGCTCACGCATGTAATCCTAGCACTCTGGGAGGCTGAGGCGGGTGGATCGTTTGAGCTCAGGAGTTCGAGACCAGCCTGAGCAAGAATGAGACCCTGTCTCTACTAAAAATAGAAAGAAATTATCTGGGCAGCTAAAAATATATAGAGAAAAAATTAGCCGGGCACGGTGGCACATGCCTGTAGTCCCAGCTACTTGGGAGGCTGAGGCAGGAGGACTGCTTGAACCCAGGAGTTTGAGGTTGCTGTGAGCTAGGCTGATGCCACGGCACTCTAGCCTGGGCAACAGAGTGAGACCCTGTCTCAAAAATAAATAAATAAAAATAATTAAAAAAATTTTTTTTAAGTTTTAATTAATTATTTGTTATTTAATATTTCCTCAGTTTTGTTGGTTTTTTTTTTACACTGTATTTATGGTTTTTTTTTTTTTTTTTTTTGCCAAACAGAATCTTTACATTTTCATCAAATTAAATGTGCATCTTTTATTTTTTGGCTTGTGGGGTTATGCTCTGCTTAGAAAGAATATATACTTCAAAATTATATTTAAAATTTTCACAGTTTTTTCACACAAACTTTTCTACCATTTCAATTGCTTTATATTTTACATGAAATTCTCTCTTGAATTTACTTTAGAATAAGACAGGAATTGAAACTTATTTTTTCCCTTAAAGGTTAGTGAATTGAACCAACCCCAGTTATTAAATAATTAGTCTTGTCCCACAGATTTTTATAATTTAAAAATGTGACCAGGGGCCGGGCACAATGGCTCACACCTGTAATCCTAGCACTCTGGGAGGCCGAGGCGGGAGGATGGCTCAAGGTCAGGAGTTCGAGACCAGCATGAGCAAGAGTGAGACCCCATCTCTACTAAAAATAGAAATAAATTATATGGACAACTAAAAATATATATAGAAAAAAAATTAGCCAGGCATGGTGGCACATGCCTGTAGTCCCAGCTACTCGGGAGGCTGAGACAGGAGGATTGCTTGAGCCCAGGAGTTTGAGGTTGCTGTGAACTAGGCTGATGCCACAGCACTCTAGCCTGGGCAACAGAGTGAGACTCTGTCTCAAAAAAAAAAAAAAAAAAAAAAAAGTGACCAGCAAATTTTAACTAATATTTGAATTTTTAAATTAAGTTTCAGATTTATTCTTGTAACCTACAAGTTCATTCTATGATGGTAATCTGCTTCAGTCTTTGTTTTAACTAAATATTGATTTTTAATAGCCAGCCATTTGGAAGTCAGCTAAACTGTGAAGTTTGTGATCAAGCACGTACAAAATTATATACCTTTTAAAAATGTACATAATGGAACCAAAGTGTACATGCTATATTTAGTTTTTAAATTTAGTAGCATATCTTGGATAACTTTCCATATCAGGTTATGCCACCCTTAGGTTTTTATCCAAGAGAAATAAAAAGCAGATGTCCATACCAGATTTATATATCAATGTTCATAGAAACTCCATTTGTAATAGCCCCAAACTGGAAACAACCCAATTGTCTGTCAACAGGTGAACGGCTAAATAAACTAGAATATCCATATGATGGAACACCAATCAACAATTTTTGAAAAATGAACTATTGATACATACAACACTCATGAGTCTCAAAATATTTATGCTGAGTTAAAGAAGCCAGGCAAAAAAGAGTATACACTGTATAATTCTATTTATATAAAATTATAAAAATGCAAACTATAGGGCCAAAACCAGATCAGTGCTTGCCTGGGGACTGAGGATGGGGAAGAGGAGTAAGGGAGACAGAGATTACAGGGATACAAGGGAACTTTGGGGCGACAAATATCTTCATTATTTTCATGTGATCATGGTTGCACAGGTAAAACTGATCAAATTATTTTAAACATGTGCATTTATTATATGTCAACTATATATCAATAAAGATGTTTTAAAAAAGACAAAAGATTTTCAGGAGTTAGTAGTATGTTTATTCACACCCTCCACAAACTCAATTTTTTTCCTTTTGTTTTGAGGCAGAGTCTCACTGTCAGTCTGGATAGAGTACAGTGGCATCATCATAGCTCACTGCACCTCAAACTCCTGGGCTCAAGGTATCCTCCTGCCTCAGCCTCCCAAGTAAAGTAGCTGGGACTACAGGTGCACTCCATGAGACCCGGCTAATTTTTCTATTTTTAGTAGAGATGGGGTCTCACTCTTTTTTACTCAGGCTGGTCTCGAACTCCTGACCTCAAGTGATCCTCCCACTTCAGCTTCCCAGAGTGCTAGGATTATAGGCGTGAGCCACAGTGCTCGGCCCGGAAACTCGATTTTATCCAACTTATTTTTGAATAGGAATTTTTATATATATTAATGCAATTAGCCCCTTTCAGTAATGTGTGTGGCAGATATTTCCCTGGTTTTGTTGCTTGTTTTTTAAAAACTGTACTTATTTGAATTTTTTTTTTTTTTTTTTTTTGCTAAACAGAAACCTTGTGTTTTCCTCTAATTAAGTGTATGCCTTTTATTTTTTGGCTTGTGGGGTTGTGCTCTGCTTAGAATGAAGATCCACTTCAACATTATATATTCAAAATTTTCACACTTTTTCCCACACAAATTTTTCTAGCATTTCATTTGCTTTGTATTTTACATAAAATTCTGTCTCAGATTTATTTTGTAATAAGGCAGAAATTGAAACTTATTTTTTACCCTAAATGGTTAGCCAATTGAACTGACACCATTTATTGAATAATTACTCTTGTCCCACAGATTTTTATCATCTAAAAATACTTCTATGGTTTTGGTTTTGTCAGGACTCTTTAATCTACTCCATTTGTCTATTAATGGTTAAATTTTATAATTGATGCTAGTTTCTGGTAGGACTAACCTCCTTCAATTCTTTTCTTTGTTAGTATTTTTTGCATATTCATTTCCTTGCTGTTTCCTGGATATTCTTGCATATTTATTTTCCAAAGAAGAACTGGGGTTGAGTTTCCAAAGGAATTAATGTCTCTTACTATTATTATCTTTTTTTACCGTCTTCTGTGTATTTGTAATTTTTTTCTTAATGTATTTTAAGAGCATGCAAGTTGATCCATAAAGATTTATGGCAGGCATAAATCACTCCTTTACCATCATAAAATTCACCTCCTTGTCATTTTCAACTTTTTTTCTTTTTGTTTTGAGCTCATTGACTGATCTTGCTATCAGCTCTCTTTTTTGCTTTCATTGCCTTGGGGTGTATTGATCTACCTTTCTCTTTTATCTTTCTGAATAGCTTTGTTTCTAATGCTCTTATATATGACATTAATTTTTTTACCTAATCTGATTCTTTTTCTTCTAATATATATTTAATACTTTTATATTTATTCATGTCATATATTTGATATTAATTTTTCATCATATCATATTTCATATTTTTAATACAATTTGTTTTACTTAATGATTTCTGTTTCCCTTGCTTTAAGTAAATACTTTTCTTTTTGAAATTTGGAAGCCTTGTTTACTTTTAGATCTTCTAACAGTAACCTTTCATAAATGTATATAATAGACCAAATCTCTCATTAGTGATAAAATAAATACATTTATTTATTCAGACAGGGTCTCGCTCTGTCGCACAGGCTGGAGTGCAGCAATGCCATCATAGCTCACTGCAACCTCAGCTCCTGGGCTCAAGTGATCCTCCTGCCTCAGCTTCCTGAGTAGGCGGGACTATAGGCATGCACCGCCTTGCCTGGCTAATTTTTCTAATGTTTGTAGAGATGGGGTCTTGCTTTGTTGCTCAGGCTGGTCTCAAACTCCTGGACTCAAGCAATCCTCCTGCCTTGGCCTTCCAAAGAGCTGAGATTACAGGCGTGAGCCACTGTGCCCGGCATTTAGTGATAAAATTTGTATGCTATCAATTGACTCTGCACTATAAAAGATGAAAAGTTGGTAACTTAGACTTCCTTTCACATGTTTCTAACTCCTAATTATTGCTAGTTCTATATATTTTTAATATCTCTTTTTGAATTTTTGTCATTTTCTTTAACCAAATTTTCCTCAAGTTGTTTAGACTTCCTTCTCTATTTAAATAGATCAAATGCCTATAACCTGTTCTTTAGCCACAGATTCTCTATTCCAGCATGTCTCAAACTTTATCAGGCATCAGAAACACCTGGATGGCTAGCTTGAAAAGACATAAATTGCTAGACCCCACCCCAGAGTGTCTGATACAGTAGTTCTGGAGTAGTGGCCACCAAATTTGCATTTCTAACAAGTTCCAGGTGACGCTGATGGTGCTGGTCCACGGACCACACTTTGAGAATGACGCTTGATTCGTGCTCCTGTAGTTTGACTCATTTCTGAGTTACCTTTATTTTATCACCAAAGAGTCTTTATTTTATCAAGGACTCATAAGTTTTATATTCCTTGAGTTCTAACATCTGCAAAATGTTTGTCATTTCGTTTATACTTAAATGCAATTTGATTAGGTGTATCATTCTTGAATCAAATTCTTTTCATTCTCAGAATTTTGTAAGCTTCTACTGATGTGTAAAAGCTTGACATTAGCCCCATTTTTTCTCTTTTGTAGGTAGTTTCTCTTTTTGGGGAGGAGGGCTGGAAGCTTAAAAAATTATTTCTTTGCTATAAAATTTAGTAACTTAACTAGGATAAGTATTTGTTTTTATCATTCTTAAACAATTTGTCCTGGAACACAGTAGCCCCTTTCAATATGCAAATTTATTTCTTTCATTGTTTCAACAGATTTTTCTTCTATCATATCTTTGAACATCATTTCTCTTCCATTTATTATGGTCTCTAATTCTGGATATCAATCATTATGATGTTAGACTATTGCTGTCTATTATATACCTAATTTGTTTGCTAATATTTAAATACCTTTATCTTTTTCCTCTTCATTTGGTGATGATCATAGGCTTTTACTTCATGTTATTAATTTAGTTTTCAGCCATGTCTGTTCTATTCCTTGCTTTCTAATTAATTTTTCAAATAGTGCATTGTGGTGTTTATTTTTTTTACTTAGGATTGTGTGTTAGGTGGGGATCTCCAGAGAAACAGAATCACTAAGAAATATATATATATATGTACACACACACACACACACACACACACATATATATACTCTTGCCTCAGCCTCCCAAGAAGCTAGGACTAGGACTATAGACACTTGCCACCTTGCCTGGATAATTAAAAAAAAAAATTTGTAGAGATGGGGTCTCACTATGTTGCCCAGGTTGGTCTTGAACTCTAGGGCTCAAGTGATCCTCCCGCCTCAGCCTTCCAAAGTGCTGGGATTATAGGCATGATGCCCAGCCAAATTTTTATGTATTATCTTTTCCACATTGCTCTGAGATTTGTCTTCCTCTTAGAAATTAAGTTTGAGGCTGAGTCTTTTGTGTTCTATCTTTTCTCCCTTTGCCTGAGGAAAAGTTGAAGGGAGCATTTATTACCTGGGATTGCTGTCTGACCTGGAAGTCTGCATAGGCCATCACCCTGCAGTGACAGGGTCTGAAGCTCAAGTTCACTATGTGGTCCAAGAGGCTCACTCTACTTTCAGCCATCTCATCTGCTTTATAGCCAGAAAGAAAGAGAGAAGAGAAAATGGGAATGCCCACTCCATTTAAATACCTTTCCACAGGTTGTACACATTACTTTAGCCTAACCTAAATACAAGGGTGGCTTAGAAATATTAATACACACATTTTTTGGGGGTGGCCTTGTGCCCAATAAAAATGTGAAGTTGTTTTTTTTTTTTTTTTTTTTTTAAGGAAATGTGAAGAATAGTCAGTGGGGGCAACTCTTGATTTCTACAGGAATGAGGAGGAGTGGGAAGAGAGGAGGGGCTTCAGCTGGGTTCTTGGGGTCTCATGACTGGTCACTGCTCTTTCTGTTGTACTTGGATTTAAAATCCTGTACTCAGGGCCAGGTGCGGTGGCTCACGCCTGCAATCCTAACACTCTGGGAGGCCGAGTCGGGCAGATTGTTTGAGCTCAGGAGTTCAAGACCAGCCTGAGCAAGAGCAAGACCCCATCTCTACTAAAAAATAGAAAGAAATTAGCTGGACAACTGAAAATATATAGAAAAAATTAGCCGGGCATGGTGGCGCATGCCTATAGTCCCAGCTACTCGGGAGGCTGAGGCAGAAGGATTGCTTGAGCCCAGGAGTTTGAAGTTGCTGTGAGCTAGGCTGACGCCACGGCACCCTAGCCAGGGTGACAGAGCGGGACTCTGCCTCAAAAAAAAAAAAAAAAAAAAAAATCATAATAATAATAAAATAAAATCCTGTACCCAAATGCATCACACTTTATTGGTGGGATGTATTTAGTCTTCGATTCTAGCTGCTCTCCAAGTCAGGGTAGAACCATGAAGCCTTTGTTTCTGACAAAGGAAAAAGGTAGGCATTTATTTCCCGCAGTTCACCTCTGTCTCACCTGCCAACGCCCTTCCCCGGCAGCCAGGCCGCTCCCCTCCACTGGAGGAAAGAAGAGATAAGGGAAGCCTGTGGGTTCTGATAATCCGCACCGGGCAAGGAGGGACTTCTGAGTGCGTCTTCTTTGTTCACTTCATTTAATTTTAGGGAAGATTCTGTGGTCTAGCCTCACAAGTTTTTCATCTTATCCTCTTCAGATATCCCTAGATGGAGACAAAATACACAATTGGAAATTGGTTGGATCAATTTATCAGAATAAGGAAAACCTCTCCCTTTAGTGCCCCCGGGTCCTTCTGCTGGAAGCTCTGGCAATAAGGGCTGACGATGATGACTCCTACTTGTCTGAAGATACGTACAGTACTTCTGTTTCTCTTGGAAAACTAATTACTAGATCATTTATAAAATTTTACCAAGAAGTAATAATTCTTTTCTCTCCTGTGCTGTTGGCTGTTTTTCAGCTCCTAACTCTATTGGTTGTGGCAATCTGAAAGTATTTTTACTCAATAAATGAAGACATTTTATGACACTTCAGGATAGATCTTCAGGGAAGATTAGAAAACTATCTTACTGATGGATTTTATTGCCTGATACTCACCCTTTTTATTTTCCTCCTTAGACAGTTGTCTCCTAAAAAATCAGACTAGCCTATAATGATGGGTCTAGCTCATTTAAAATGCCTAATTGGCATGAATAATAATAATAAACATGACATAGGCATACCTTGGAAATATTGTGGGTTTGGTTCCAGACCACCCCAATAAAGCAAATATTGCAATAAAGTGGGCCATACAAAATTTTTGGTTTCCCAGTGCATATAAACGTTATGTTTATACTATACTGTAGTCTATTAAGTGTGCAATAGCATGATGCCTAAGAAAAAAGAGTACATTCCTTAATTAAAGATACTTTATTGCTAAAAATGCTATAACAATTATCTGAGCCTTCAGGGAGTCATCATCTCTTTGCTGGTGGAGGGTCTTGCCTCGATGTTGGTGGCTGCTGACAGATCAGGGTGGTAGTTGCTGAAGGCTGGGGTGGCCATGGCAATTTCTTAAAATAAGACAACAGTGTAGTTTGCTCCATCAACTGACTCTAGCTTTTACGAAAGATTTCTCTGTAGCACGTGATGCTGTTTGAGAGCATTTTACCCACAGTAGAACTTCTTTCAAAATTGGAGTCAATCCTCTCAAACCCTGCCACTGCTTCAGCAACTAAGTTTAAGTAATGTTATAAATCCTGTGTTGTCATTTCAGCAATATTCACAGCATCTTCACTAGGAGAAGATTCCATCTCAAGAAACCACTTTATGGCCAGGTGCGGTGGCTCACGCCTGTAATCCTAGCACTCTGGGAGGCCAAGGTGGGAGGATCGCTCGAGGTTAGGAGTCTGAGACCAGCCTGAGAAAGAGTGAGACCCTGTCTCTACTAAAAATAGAAAGAAATGATCTGGACAGCTAAAAATATACAGAAAAAATTAGCTGGGCATGGTGGTGCATGCCTGTAGTTCCAGCTACTCGGAAGGCTGAGGCAGGAGGATTGCTTAAGCCCAGGAGTTTGAGGTTGCTGTGAGCTAGGCTGACGCCATGGCACTCTAGCCTGGGCAACAGAGCAAAACTCTGTCTCAAAAAAAAAAAAAAAAGAAAGAAAGAAAAAGAAAAAAGAAAGAGAGAAAGAAACCACTTTCTTTGCTCATTCATAAGAAGCAATTCCTCATCTGTTCAACTTTTATCATGAGGTTGCAGCAATTCAGTCCATCTTCAGGCTCCACTTCTAACTCTAGCTCTCTTGCTATTTCCACCACATCTGCAGTTATTTTTTACACTGAAGTCTGCACCTTTCAAAGTCATCCATGAAGTTTGGAATCAACATCTTCCAAAAAAAAAAAAAAAAAAACATCTTCCAAACTCCTGTTAATGTTGATTTTTTTTTTCTTTAAACAGCTATCAAATAAGTGTAATGAGGGCTGGATGGTTTCACTGAAAGCCAACAATTGCTTCTCTTTCATCATGGAAGTATGGACATGACCCTAATTAATCAACTAGCTAATTATTTTTGCCCATTCCAAGCACTCCAGCTTTGTGACATATGTGATCTGTTGCTCCAGTCCTCCGTGGCAGTAGGTTCACTAAAGTGAGGGATGGGGGCCACTGTTTCCTGCCATGGAGTTGACTAAACCTAGTTTGGTGCTATTTTGAATGCCCCATGCTCTGTGACACTTGAAATGCTAATTAGTGCAGAAAAGGGCTAAGTTGAAACAGCTTGTACTCCTCAAGAATACCCACTATTAGGGCCCTACAACTTAATGAGGACTGTGAAATTTAAGGTCTAGAAGAGAAATCCCTGCCTGGAGCAATAGCTGTACCCAGGCTGACAAGTGGATTTGGGGTTAAATTCGTCCCCCTAGATAGGAGGGAGAGTACCCCAAAAGTGGCATGGGAGGGAAACCCCAATGAGCCTCGTCTAGCTGGTGGTCATGTGACTTAGACCTAGACTAAGACCTAGACTGACCCTCAGCTCTGTGCTGTACAGATATGAAAGCAGGAGGGTTAGGGCATGGCAGAACTTACTCATTACCCATAGTGTGCAGTGGGAGCCGAAATTCTTTGAAGGGTACTTCCTGCTTGTCCCAGCAGGAAAGGCAGTCAAGCTGGAGGCAAGGGAAGAGACCCAGTGACTCCTACAGAGCCCCACAAAGGAGAAGAGGGGCTGCTTTGCTGCTACTTTGCAGTAGGAGAGGCTGAGTCTTCGCTGAGCACATTTGGAGAAAGGAGAGAAGAGATAACGGTCCTACAAATGTGCAGGAAGGAGACAGTAGCCGGTCCAGTGGGAGGACTATGAGCTCATTATGGTTTAATACAGTGACGGACCATCTCTGCCCATCAGCATTATCCTAGAGTTGCGATACATGTCGGAGGGACCCACGCCTGTCAGAACTCAAGCTCTGGTCACCAGAAGGTAGAAACTATACTTGTATGTCACTTGTTTATTCACTGGAAAGTTCATGCATGTGGCCCCAATTCCCTAACTTTTTCCATAAAGCATCCTCCATGCCCCTAGCCTGCCCCACCTCTCTGACTCCTCAGCTCTGGATTGTTCCTCTGTGCACCTGTCTATTAGCTCTGGCTCCTGACTCTCTCCCTAGTGACACCATCCCATTCACACCCCTTAAGAAAATGACCACAGCTTCCTCTAAGGTAGGGGTTAGGTAGGTCCCGAGGGCCCTTCCTTGGGTACTGCTGGCAGACACTTGGTTTAGGTGGAAGGCCCAGGACACCTCCTGACATCATGGTATTTTGAAGCAGTACATAAGGGAAACAGGACTCCGGCATGCCCAGGGTCAGGAAGGATGATCACCACCAGAAATTCCTTGAGGTGAGTTTCAATGTTCTTGTTGTAGAGCATGAAGAGGGCAGCAGACACCTGGATGATGGCTTTGGTCAAGCAATGAATATTGTTTTTGCAACCATCCTTCCCAATGCCGGAGAAGGAAGAGGGGTTTGGTGGCAAGGAGTGGGAGGGAAATGGCAAGAAAGATCGAGAGTTGGGAGGTCACCTTTTATTCTTCCTTAGGGGATGAAGTATCAGCTTTCAGATTGGCAATGGCCACCACAGGGCTAGGTCACCATCTCAGCCCATCCCTGCAGCAGATGCCAGTTCAAAGACATTCAGGGTCACCTTATTTCCCTAAATGCTTTCTTCAGTCAATGCAGCCAGGGTAGTTTACTCACTATCACCAAACTACAGCTTCCTTTCTTTCTTCCATACTCTGGTTCATGTCCTTCCCTCTTTTTAATGTTGATATTTTGAACTCCTCCCGTGAATCACAAATGTTCTTTTTCTTTTCTTTCTTTTTTTTTTTTACAAGAAGATTAAGAAGAGGACAAATGTTCTTAATGGCATCTAGAATGGTGAATCCATTCCAGAAGGTTTTCAATTGACTTTGCCCAGATCCTTCAAATGAATCATTATCTGTGGCAGCTATAGCCTTATGAAATGTATTTTTTACACAATAAAACTTGAGAATCAAAGTTGTTCTTGATCTATGCACTGCAGAATGAATCTTGTGTTAGTAGGCTTGAAAACAACATTCATCTCCTTGTACATCTCCATCAAAGCTCTTGGATGACTGGGTGCATTGTCAGTGAGCAGTAATATATTGAAAGGAATCTTTCTTTTTCTGAGCAGTCTCAACACTGGGCTTAAAATTTTCAGTACACCATGCTATAAACAGATGTGCTTCCATCCAGGCTTTGTTTTTCTATTTATAGAGCCCAGGTAGAGTAGGTTTAACATCGTTCTTAAGGGCCCTAGGATTTTCATAATGAGCATTGGCTTCAACTTATTAATGAAGTCATTAGCTGTATTAGCCCCTCACAAAAGAGTCAGCCTGTCCTTTGAAGCTTTGAAGCCAGGCATTGATTTCTCCTCTCTAGCTATGAAAGGCCTAGATGGCATCTTCTTCCACAGAAGACTGTTTCTCTACATTGAAAATCACTTGTTTAGTGTAAGCACCTTCATCAATTGCTTTAGTAGATCTTGCGGATAGCTTGCTGCAGCCCCTCCATCAGCACTTGCTGCTTCACCTTGCACTTTTATGTTATGGAGATGGCTTCTTTTCTTAAACCTTATGAACCAAGCTCTACCAGCTTCTAACTTTTCTTCTGCAGCTTCCTCACCCCTCTCAGCCTTCAAAGAATTAAAGAGAGTTAGGGCTTTGCTCTGGTGTAGGCTTTGGCTTAAGGGAAATGCTGTAGCTGGTTAGATCTTGTATCCAGACAACTCAAACTTTCTCCACATCAGCAATAAGGCTATTTACTTTCTCGTCATTTGTATGTTCACTAGAGTAGCACTTTTAATTTCCTTCAAGAACTTTTCCTTTGCATTCACAAGTTTTGCTACAGAGGCCTAGCTTTTGACCTATCTCAGCGTTTGACATGTCTTCCTCACTGTGATCATTTTTAGCTTTTGATTGAAAGTGAGAGCTGTGTGGCTCTTTTTTCACTTGAACTCTCAGAGGCCATAGCAGGTTTACTAACCAGCCTAATTTCAATATTGTTGTGTCCCAGGAAATAGGGAAGCCTGAGAAAAGAGAGATGGGGAGAGACAGGGGAATGGCTGGTCAGTGGAGCAGTCAGAACACACAACATTCCTCAGTTAAGTTTGCCATTTTATATGGGTGCAGCCTGTTGCATCTCAAAACAGTTACAACAGTAACATCAAAGATCGCTGATCACAGTCACCATAACAGATATAATAATGATGAAAAGGTTTGAAATATTGTGAGAATTACCAAGATGTGACATAGAGACACGAATGAGCATGAGCTGTTGGAAAAACAGCACCCATACACTTGCTCAGAGCAAGCTTGTCGCTAACCTTCAATTATTTAAAACCTTCACATAGTCAAATATTTCTTTCAAAATTATACTCTTCTACTTTAGCATGAACATGTCCTTCCTTTGCCCTCCTTTTTTGTTTTAATGAGACACTTACATTATAGACATTTCCTTCCAAAATCATAATACTGACCTTGGGGCTCAGAGATCTGTCCTGTATTGCTTACTCATTTTCCTGCCCACATTCCTGAAAGGAAAACAAAATTGCAGCTTCCTTTTGTGCACCTCTGCTTCCCACCACCTCTGCTACCCCTTTGGGTCACTCAGATGCACCATGACATGGTTGATGACCATGGCAATTTGACTTTTCATTGACACTGTTCAGTAGCTTTGCATTTCTTTTGGAAGAGGGAATGGTTTTCACTTTATGTAGATCTTTTGGGGTATGTAGATATAGGCAGAGATTTTTCTTTTCTTTTTCCAGGAAAATGTAAATTCTGAGGGAATGTATTGGTAGTTCTGGTTTTCATTTAAATGAGTGTCGTGGTCAAGAGAGACGAGTTGTAGCTTTTGCTTTTTTGCACACACAGAAATCCCAACTTTCAGGAAATTGGATGGAATCAGAACTCTTCATAGGAAGTGCAGTGAGTAACGTGAGCTCTGCGATGGTTGAAGCTCAGGGAGAATTTACACCCCTGTGAAAGCAGGAAGAACAAAGGAACTCTGCCACCCTGTCCCAGGCCAGTCCACTGAAAAAGCGCAGCATTTCAGAATCAGCCTCCTAATTCTTATTTCTAGAGTGAAATATCATTTTGTGTCTGCCTGAGGTTTCACTTCTACTTATGGGCACTCTGATTTTCGTTTGTCATTCTCAGCATGTTCATATTTCTTGTTGCACAATGTCAGAAAATATTTGTAGTCTGAAAAAAATATATCTGTAGAGAGTAGTTTAAAGAGCAAGTGTATAGTGTGGTGGGACAATCAAGATTTTAAATAAATATCAATGATCATTTTTGCTTCCACATTTTAAACTTATAGTGAAGAGGGCTTTTATAGTTTCATACCAGATCAACTGTGAATTTCATCTTTACTGTTCGATATGATGCTGCACAAGGTTTTTATCCAATTGTCTTGTAAGCTTTTCTATTCAGGTCCTAGCTCTCTGGCCTAAGTGTCCAGGGACAGGGTCACTGTCTGTAGGAGACAGGGTCACTGTCTGTAAGAGACAGGGCTGTCTTTGCCACTGCCATCTCCAGCCTCCTGAAAGTTGTTTCTGAGCTTCCTTCTACACAGCGGAAAGGGTGCTGGAGTGCAGCTCTCTCGGTCCCCACAGATGCCAGCAGAGGGCATCTGCTCTAGGTAGGTAGAGGGTCACATGAGGTCAGCTGATGGCCAGATGCTGAGTCTCTGGGCTCGGCTGCACCTGGTCAGGGGCTCTCCTTTCCACAGTACCTTGGTATTCCATACCAGACACGCCTTTTGCAATGGGGTCCAATTTCATTATCCTTTAAGTCAGGGCTTTGGGACTGCAGAGTCATTACCCCCAAACTTTAAACAAAATCCATTTCCAGACCTGCTTTCTCCCTGAAGTCTTTATACTCAAATTCTACAATCTTTTCATATTTATTCTGAAGCATTAGATGAGAAATAACAATATTTCAATATGTGTATTTTGAGATGTTATACACACATTTGGTGAATATGTAGAGCTTAGTAAAAGCAGTGAGAAATATATCAGGTATGAAAAATAGAACCCAAGGGAAAAAAAACAACGTCCTTCTGTAATTCTTTTCCTCCTTCCGCATTGTTAGGTTTTCTCTGATCGCTAGAGCATGCCAAAAGTTCAGGTACAACCAAACAATAAAAAGAGAAGTCTAGAAAAATTTTCCTTTAGAAGATGCATTAATCTAAGATCTTTCACACAATTATATTTTCAAAGAACACAGTGAGCAAGAAAGATAAGTTAAAAGATAGTAAGAGAGACATTTTTTAAAAAAATGAAATCAATTAAAACACTTGGCTCCTTTTCCTTATCCAGCCCACCATCCCGTATCACCAGTTTCTGGGTTTTGTTATTTATTTACTTATTTTAATAGTGAAGTATTGAAAATGCACCTTTGGTGTTAGAGGCCAGAATAGTGGTTACCTTTGTGGGATGTCCATGGGAGGTAGCCTAGGGCAGCCCCCTGGCTTTTTCTGGGTGGTAGCCACAGGGGGTTTGTGTGTGTGTGTGTGTGTGTGTGTGTGTGTGTAAAAATTCATCAAGCTTAATACTTACGACTTGGGCACATTACTGAATACAAGTTAAACCTCAATTAAAAAAAATAACTTAAAAATGAGTGAAGATTTGACCCACACTAGTTTATCAAGAGGTCTAAATAGCGTTTCTAGTTACCTTGGTGCAAAGCTCACACATGTGTTCTGTGAACACAGGGGTGGACTGACAGGCTGTGCCGCACTTGGCTCATACATCCAGTCACCAGTGAGCCAGAGGGGTGTCTCACCAGCAGTGACCTCAGTTTGGAGGGGATTGTCTGTTTCAATGCATTTAGGCCGCTTCAGAATTATTAAATGAAAACATTGAATAACTTTGAAGCCACTGTTTAATATATATGATGCATGATATTTTTCAGAAGATGGTTATTCAATGATGAGATCTAAATGAATTGAAATTTCAGGCACATCTGGAGAAACTTCCCAGACACCACAAAATCAAGGTAGTGACATGCAATAGTCAGTCATTTGGCCAAGGACTGAGTCAGATGAGGACTTGATTTCTCATGTGGCTTTGTCACCAGCTTGCTGAATCACTTTCAAGTCCAAGTCATCTGAGTGCTCCGGACCTGAGCTTTCTTATTTATGAGAAAAGAAGGTCTCAGATCTAGAATTATGAGACTACAAAACTTTGAGTTTGAGAAACTCTTTGAATGGATGTTTTGTACAGTTGCATGTCCCCATGGGAGAGGTGATTTTTTAGAAAACAAGATATGTAGAGGGTAAAAAAAATTCAAACAGCACAGAAAGATATAAATGAAGTCTCCTTCTCCATTAACTTCCAGTCCCTTTCTTTAAATATAATTAATGTCCAGAATTATTTATCCTTTGAGAAGTTTTTGTGCAAATATGAACATTTTTGTGTAGTCTTGAAGATGTTTATACAAATGACATCATGTTAAATACTGACTATATTTTGCTTTTCTTCTCAATAACATATATGGAGATATTTACACAAAGCATGCAAATTTACCTTATTCTTTTTAACAGGTGAACATTATTTCATTGTACATCACAATTTAATCAGTCCCCTACTAATGGATGTTTGGGTTATTTCCAGAATTTTGTCATAATAAATGCTATAATAAACATCTCTCTATGCATATAATTAGGCATACTTTTGCAAATATATCCTATAAGGTAAATTCCCAGTAGTAGATTTACTGGATCAAATGATAAGTGCATTTTAAATTTTGGTAGTCTGTGCAAAAGTACCCTTTTAAAAGGTTGACTAATTTATCTTCCAACTGACCATGTAGTAGAATGCCTATTTGCTCTTGCCCTTGTCAACACTGGTCATTATCAATTATTTACATTATTTATCAATTATAGATAAAAATATGGTGAGTGGTATATTTTAAGATCAGAATTAAATGATGTAAGATCGCCAATCTTATTGCATTGTGTTTGGCCTAACAGAGAGGCTCCTTTTATCCTTAACTGTTTGGTATTTTGCATTTGTCAGCTTGTCAACTTATTCTACAATAACTTTGGAAGTTTAACAATTAACCAAATTCTCTCAGGCAAATAAAGAATACTGAGCTTACCTTACATTTGCATTGTGTCTCAGAAAATGTGCCCTGTTGTGCACATCTTCTGTAATTTAGCTGATATAGATGAGAACACAATGCACACTTCACTGGCTGCGTTGTGTCCTGTCATATGAACAGCTCTAAGAACCACTAGGTTAAAAGGAAAAACAGATTATGCTTTATAAAACATGCACAGTTTTTTCAGGTTAACTCACTGTAGATTTTCCTCACTAATCTAGAAGAGTTCATCCTAACAGCTACCTGGTAATCCTTTAAGAAAGGCAGAGTATAAATATCCTAGCTTGATATTGTTTTAGGCAGAAACATCATTGTTGAATATCAACTTTTTATTTTGAGACAGTCTTGCTCTGTCGCCCTGGGTAGAGTGCAATGTAGCTCACTGCAACCTCAAACTCCTGAGCTCAAGTGATCCTCTTGCCTCAGCTTCCCTGAGTAGCTCGGACTACAGGCTCACACCACGATGCCTGGCTAATTTTCCTATTTTTAGTAGAGATAAGTCTTGCTCTTGCTCAGGCTGGTCTTGAACTCTGAAGCTCAAGCAATCCTCCCACCTTGGCCTCCCAGTGTGTTAGGATTACAGGCATGAGCCATTGGGCCCAGCCTCAACCACTTCCTAGACTGCCATGAGCAGAGTCGGTCGGAACATATCTATCTACAGAAAGGAAAAATGACATTCAACAACAATAAGTAATGACATTCAAAGTCATTAGGTTGAGGCACATCTGAAAAACAATTCAGATTTTCAAACCTTTGGTGCTTTAAAAATGATCACACACAACTAACGTTCACTACACCCACAAGAAAATTCTAGAGGTTTACACACCTTTTCTTTGAGCTACAAAAATTAGCATCTATTTGCCATGAACAAATCTCCAGAGTTTGCTTATAAATACAGTAAGTCCTCACTTAATGCCATTGATAGGTTCTCGGAAACTGCAATTTTAAGTGAAATGATATACGACAGGTCTTTGAATAACATCATTTCCTTCAACGTCATTTCCTTATAACGTTGATGAGGGAAAAATTGATTTTATTATACACCATTTTGCTTAAAGTCACAGTTTTCAAAAACCTATCAATGACATTAAGGGAGGACTTACTGTATTGTTTGTCATTTAATCCTCTAAAAAGTGCCTGAGGGTGTATTTGCCACAGACGTGCTTTTTAAAATAACCACAATGAAGCCTGGAAAAGAAGAGATAAAGGAAGAAAAAAGAGACACAGAAGGAAGCACGGAGAGGAAAATTAGAAAGCAGCAACTAACAATTAAGAGACAAAAAATCAGCAAAATATAGAACTCAACAATATTATCAACCAATAGAATCTAATCAGTGCCTACAGAATAATGGACCCAACAACAGCAGAACACATATTCTTTTCAAGTGCCCACAGAACATATACTAACGCAGATCATATCCTGGGGCATCAAACAAACTTCAACCAATTTAAAAGGGTTATAATCATACAGGGCATATTCAATGACCACAATGGAGTCAAACAAGAAATCAGTAACAAAAGTATAACAGGAAAATCTGTGAACATTTGGAAACTCAATAACACACTTCTAAATAATCAATGGGTCAAAGAGGAAGAGATATTGTCAAATATACTACAGTGAATGAAAATAAATATATAATATGGAAACATTTGTGGAACAGAAGTAAGGCAATTTTAAGACAAATTTATAGTACTAAATATATTAGAAGAAAAAAGTCTAAATCAATTATCTAAACTCCCAGTCAAGAAACTAGAAAAAGAAGAGGAAACTAAACCCAAAGCAAGTAGAAAGAAAAGAGTAATAAAGATAAAAGCAGAATTCAATGAAATTAAAAACAGAAAAACAATAGGGAAAATCAGTGAAAGAAATAGCTTATTCTCTGACAAGATCAATAAAATTGGCAAATTCTGCTGAGCTTGACTGACAGAGGGGAAAAAAGAGAGAAGACACAAATTAGAAATTTTAGGAATGAAACAGGAAATATCACTGAGACTGCACAGACATCATGACACATAAATTTGACAATTTAGATAAATTGAACCAATTCTTCCGATAACATAAACTACAACTCGCCCAGCGTGAAATAGATAATATGAATAGCTCTATAATGCTTAAGGAGATTGAATTTGTAATTTAAAAACTCCTCAACAATGCAAATCAAAACTACAGTGAGATATCACCTAACTCCAATGAGAATGGCCTCTATCAAAAAGTCCCAAAATAACAAATACTGGTGTGGATGTGGAGAGATTAGAACACTCTCACACTGCTGGTGGGACTGCAAATTAGTTTAATCCCTTGGAAAGTAATTTGGAGATACCTCAAAGAGCTAAAAATAGAAATATCATTTGATCCAGCAATTTCACTACTAAGCATCTATCCAAAGGAAAAAAAGACATTCTATAATAAAGACATCTGGATATGAATGTTTATAGCAGCACAATTTACAGTTGCAAAGATGTGGAAACCACTCAAATGCCTGTCAATACATGAGTGAATTAACAAAATGTGGTATATGTATACCATGGAATACTACTCAACTACAAAAAACAATGGTCATCTAGCACCTCTTATATTATCCTGGATAGAGATTGAGCCCACCCTTGGAAGTGAGGTATCACAAGGATGGAAAAACATGCACCACATATACTCGCCATCAAACTGGTACTAATTGATCAATACTAACATACTCACATGGTAGTAATACTCACTGGGTGCCGGTCAGGTTGGGAAGGTGGGGGAGTGGGGGTAGAGTGGGTGGGGGGCAAACCCACAGCTAATAGAAACAAGGCACACGGTATGGGGAAAGCACACGCTCGTAGCCCTGGCTTGAGCGAGGCAGATGCATTTCATAGAACCACAATGTTTGTACCCACATAATATCTTGAATTTAAAAAAAAAGAATGATGACAGTGATGATGATGATATTAATAACTAATGTTTACTGAGTACTTTCTGTGAATAAAGTCCTGACCTAAGCAAAAAAAAAAAAAAAAAAAAAAAACAAAACTCCTCAACGAAGAAAGAACAAGACAGTTTCACTGGAGAATTCTGCCAAACATTTAAAGAAGAACTAACACTAATTCTACATAATATCTTCCAGAAAACAGAAGAGAACAGTTTTCCATTTTATGAAGCTAGTATTTCCCTAATGTTAAAACCAAAAACAGTACTAAAACAAAGCCAAACAAAACCCAAATAAGCAAGAAACCTACAGATCAATATTCCTCATGAATATAGATGCAAAAATTCTTAACAAAATATTAGCAAATAAAGTTTGGAGATATACACAAATAATTATTAATATATACTATGACCAGCTAGGGTTTATTCCAATGATTCAAGGCTGGCTCCATATTAAAAAATCAATCAATGTAATCCTTTATATTAACAGTCTAAGAAGAAAAAACACATGATCATTTGTAGCCATGTGCTGTATAACAATGTTTCAGCCAGTGATGGACCACACATACCATGGTGGTCTGATAAGATTATAATACTATATTTTTACTATACCTTTTCTATGTTTAGATACATAAATACTTACCATTGTGTTGCAGTTGCCTACAGTATTCAGTACAGCAATGTGTTGTACAGGTTTGTAGCCTAGGAGCAATAGGCTATACCATATAGCCCCGGTGTGTACTATGCTATACAGTCTAGGTTTGTGTACATACACTCTATGGTGTTTGCATAAGGATGAAATTGCCTAATGATGCATTTCTCAGAACATATCCCTGTCATTAAGCAATACATGACTGGACATGGAAACAGAAAAAACATTTTGACAATATTCAACATCTATTGGTGATCAAAACTCTCAGTAAACTTGGAATAGAGGAAACTTTTTCAATCTAATAAAAGGCATTTACAAAAACCCTACAGCTAGCATCATACTTGATGATGAAAGAATGAATGCTTTCTCCCTAAACCTGGAAAGAAGGTAAGGATGTTCACTCCCACTACTCGTATTCAATGTTTTTAATCCCTAGCCAGTGCAATAAAGCAAGAAAGCAAATAAAAGACATTCAAAATGGGAAAGAAGTGATAAAGTAGTTCTTATTTGCAAAAGATATGATTTTTTTCCATAGAAAATACCAAAGAAGCTACAAAAAACTCCTCTAATTACTAAATGAATTCTGCAAATCACAGAATGTAAGATAAATATACAAAAATCAGTCATATTTCTATATACTACCAATAAACACACAGATACCAAAATTAAAAATACAGTACCATTTACAGTCACTCAAAATAAAATGAAATATATAAGTGTAATCCAACAAAACATGTATAAGACTCGTATATGAGATACTACAAAATGCTAATGATAGAGAAGATCTACATAAATTAAGACACATACAGTGTTCATGGATTGAAATATTCAACATAGAAAAAGGTTAATTCTCCCCAAATTGATATTCACGTTTAACAAAATTCTTATCAAAATCTCAGCAAGATTATTATAGACATGGACAATATTAGTCTAAAATTTATATGGAAAGGCAAAGAAACTAGAATACCTAAAACAATTTTCAAAAAGAAGAATAAAGTAGAAGTAGTGAGCTACCCAATTTCTAGAATAGATACATAAAACATGGCATATTTATACGATGGAATACTATACAGCCGTGAAATGAATGAACTACAGATATAGGCATGAGATGACCAAATCTACACAATTTTGCGTGAAAGAAGCCAGACACACACAAAACACATATATCCATACAATAGTTTTTCTGTAAATGGAATTATACATACAAATTATACATGTATAGAAAATTTTAAACAGGCAAACCTAAACTGTGTTGTTTAAGGATGAATACTTAGATGGTAAAAGAATAAAACATAGCAAAGAAGTGATTTCCATAAAAGTCAAGAGCATAGTTATGGCAGGGGGTGGGAGGACAGCGGAACGGGCGTATTGGTAAGGGACATACGGGGGCTCCCGAGGTGCTGGCAATATTTTATTGCTTGTGGTTATAAGAAGCTTGCTTTATAATAATGTGTTAAGCTTTACTTTTATATTTTATGTACTTTTCTGTACATTGGTTGTATTTCTCTTTTTTTTTTTTTTTTTTTTTGAGACAGAGTCTTGCTCTGTTGACCAGGCTAGAGGGCAGTGGCGTCGTTATAGCTCACAGCAACCTCAAACTCCTCGGCTTGAGGGATCCTCCTGCTCCAGCCTCTCAAGTAGCTGGGACTACAGGTGGGCATCACCGTGCCAGGCTAATTTTTTCTATTTTTAGTAGAGACGGGTGTCTCACTCTTGCTCAGGCTGGTCTTGAACTCCTGAGCTCAAGCTATCCTCATGCCTTGGTCTCCCAGAGTGCTAGTATTACAGGTGTGAGCCACTGTACTCGGCCTGGTTGTATTTCTTAATATAAAGCCTTTTTTTTTTTTTTTTTGAAAGATCATTTACCTTTGGACGGATGTCTTGTATGAATTAAAGAGGAACAAGATAGAAGACAGAACAAGATAGAGCAGCTGGGGGTGGAAGAGGGTTGCTATTGCAATAATCCAGGTATCAGATGACAAGAAGCAGGGCTAGGACCTTCATAGTCAGGATGGAGAGAAGAGATTAGAGACTATTAGAAAGCAAATGGAGGAGAGGGACTAGTCAGGATGTGGTAGCTAGTTTCTAAAAATGGTCCCCAATGAACTATACCCAGTAATATAGTCTCACATGGATTATGGGCTGGTCCACTAAAACTGGTAGAATGAGGCAAAATTGTGCTACAAGACTTCTAAGGCTAGGAGGGAGGAAGGTTGCTTGGCTCTATTGGAATGAGAACACAGCTCTCATTCTGGGAGAAGCCCAAGCCACCAGGTGAGGTCCCAGCTACCAGCCATGGGAGTGAGCTCTCTTGGGCAGCTAGTCCAACTGAGCCATGAGATGACAGCAGCCCCAGCCAATGACTTTACTTACCTGAGAGAACCCAACAAGGACCACCCACTTGAGCCAATGTACCCACAGAACTGTGAAATGTGACACCACAAAGTTTTGGGGAGGTTTGTTACACAGCAGTAGGTAACTACAACACAGAGATAACTCTCCAGGATTGAGCTTGGGTGACCAGACGGGTGGTGATATTACTAATTGAAGTAGACAGTATGGGAGAAAAAATAGGTTTGTGTGGAGGAAAGAAGTTTGGTTTTGGACTTTGAGATGCTTGTAGTACATCTAGAGTTACTGATTGAGTTATCCAGTAGACACTTGGATGTTCAAATCCAAAACCCAGGGAAGAGATCTAAGCTGAAGGTCAAGATTTGGAAGACATCAGAACATATCCCTAAGAATGCATGACCCCACCCAAGAAATAGGAGCTACCCCTTCTGCAAAGACTAGTCAGCTCCTCTATGGAGAATCCACTGACTCTGGTTTCTAAATAGTAACTATTCTCTCCCCAGTAATTTGGTAGTTCTTTGAAAATATCTTATCTATATCTTTTACCACACTGCTCTATAATTATACATTTACATGTCTGTCTTCCCCAGTAAATTGTGAGGTAACCCAAGATAGGACTCTGGCTTAATCCTGTGTTTTAGAGTCCTTGAAAGCAAGCAGACCCTCAATAGATGAATGAATGAACAAATGAATAAGTGAATGATTATGCACATCTTATATGGATAAATAGAAAATAAATACATTAATAAATATAAAAATTTATAAGTATTAGTTGTTAATATCTTACTGAACAAGCTAATTTCTTATCCAGCTAAAACTAGAAAATAGTTCACTATGTGATGAACATTCAGAAAAAAATGTTTATTTACCTGTATATTTCACCCTTCTTTTGGACTTCATTCCAGAGACTATTTCTAATTATGCAAATTTATCTTCTATTTAATATTTAGATTGGGAGAGATTTTATGAATCATATTTTGAAGATACTCTTCTTTTTAATGAATTGAGAAGTTAGAAAAAAAGAATGCCTTAAGACTTTGTGATTTACAGAGACTTATGGGTTTTTCTTTTACCCAATAAGGGGCTTTAAATAAATTGTTAATAAATAGCTTCAGGCACTTCTTTGGCTATTTTAGGAAGTTATTAAGACACTCTTACTCTAAAACCTTTGATTTTTGTACCATGGAGTGCTATGTACTTAACCCAACAAAACATCATTAATTTATTTAGACTTCAGCAGAGTCAGTGTAAAAATTTAAATCATAGGCCCACAGGCTACCCTATAATTTTAGTTTCCAGTCCTGCTCGTGAGTAAAGAAAACAGCTGCGCTTACCCATTCATGGCTGACAAAATGCATTTGTTGGTGCTGTACTATCAAAGTTACTTTTACAAACGCAAAATCTGGCAGCATTTTAATTTCAAATTATCACATGTGCTTGAACGAATCTTTGGAGGGAGAACTGCCAATTTTGAAGGGCTACTGAAAGTACTAAAATATTCATCAGACAAGGGGTCTGCCAAGAGCTTCAAGGGCCCAACTGCTTCCTCAAATTACACACTAGACATAGAAGATTTGGGGAATGTTAACAAAATGAGAATACTAGTTGCCTGGATACTTTGAAATCTAAACTGCTGAAATTAAATTGTGTGTAGCTAGACTCATCCAAGGTTAGGGGCTGATGAATAAGTGTCTTTCTAGAAGAAGCAAAATTCTGAATATTGTTCAGTGATCATTATCACTGCAAAGCTAGCCTCTCTTTTGACTGGGAGATTAGAAGAGCAGAGAAACGGGTCAGGATTCTAAAGAGACCTCTAAAAAGTAGTCTAACTTACAAAGACTGGGCTTCTGGATTAGTCGTTTATTCAATAAATAAAGATTAGGTGCTGATCCTGTTATTGCCATGAGAGCAGCCCCTTTGAGGCCAGTGGTGTTTAGTGTAGTTTGCTTTTTGTTTGTCTTTTTTGTTTGTTTGTTTTTGTTTTTTAAATCAGGAACAAAGCTACCTGCAAAACTACATGTTTTGTCATTGTCCATGATATGACAATGGCCAGTCTTCCCAACCCAATCCAGTCTCTCTTTAAGCACCTCCCAACCTTACCATAACCCCACTTTTTTACTAATCCTAGTCTTAGGTAAGTGGTTCTACTCTTGGCTACAAATTAAAGTCAAATGAGAAGTATTTAAAACAGATAATGCCTGGGCCCACCCTTACAGAGTCTAATGTAACAGCTCTTGGGGGGAGCCCAAGCATTAATATTTTGTAAAAGGTCCCCAGGTCATTCTAATGTATAGCCCAGATTAAAAGTCACTGCCCAGCCTGGGCAACATAGTAAGACCCCCATCTCTAGAGAAAAATTAGCCGGGCATGGTGGCACACACCTGTAGGTAGTCCTGGTGACTCAGGAGGCTGAGGGAGGAGGATCACTTGAGCCCAGGAGTTTGAGGTTGCAGTGAGCTATGATGACATCACTGCACTCTAGCCCAGGTGACAGAGTGAGACCCTGGCTCAAAAAAAAAAAAAAAGTCACTTGCCTTAGGTTACCACCTTCTCCACTGGAAGCTCTTCCCCACCCTTCTCACCCTCCCAATCAATCTCTCAAGCTTCTGCTCAACATTCCAAAGGGCAGCCCAAGCATCCCCTCCCCTCTGAGTCATTTCCCCACTCCCCCAGTAAGAGAAACCTCTCTCTCCCTTGTGCCCCACTATGCACTATGCATATTCCATCGTAGCTCCTGGAGTGAAGTAATGAACTTCTTTCGTGGACAGGTGAGGGTCAGGTTCATCTCTGTATCCCCTGTGTCGACAAGTGTTGTCAGGAGGAATGAGCGACAAATATTAACTACTTTGAGAACCCCATCTTCTCTGGCTTAAACCTCTAGAATCTCCTGGAGGAATTTTTCCAAAACTGGTATTCTGTAGACCCATAAATTCTCTGAATTCTCGGCTGCAGCCCTGGCCGTGGAGATAGGAGATAGTGGGGCTGTGTGACAGAATGTCCAAGGCTGTAAACACCCACCATCGGGCCCAACTGTTGGGACACACTCCCTTAGGGTCTTTGCAGTCCACTTTGGTATTCTGGAAATAACAACAGTAAAAACAGCTGCATACCAGGCACTGTTCTAAGATCTTTACATAAATTTCATCCTCATAACAATAGTATTTGCTGGATACTGATAATATCCTCTTTTTTGACAGTTAAAGAAATTAACACTAAAACTTGGTCTGTATTGCTTCGTATTTGCAACAACCCCGTAAGAGAGTGAAGCTTAAGGTCAGGCAACTTGCCCAAAGTCTCTTGGCTGGTAAATGGGACGTACTGCCACGTGCTCAAATAAATGGTTGGGGAGCACTGTCTTATGGATTTTAATAAGACAACATAACCTCTATGTCAGCGAGGTTATGTTGGCTGCAAAAATAGAAACACACAATTTAAATCCATATAAACAATAAAGAAATGTATTATTTTCCCTAATAAGTCCTGAGATAGGGTAAACCCAGTCAGGGTCTGGCTGGTGCTGCAGCCTCCTTCTCTGTCCCCGCCCTTCCCTCCACAGTGGCGGCTTTGCCTTGAGCTTGGATCCCCTCACTAGATGGCCACTGACATCCTGGTCATCACACCCAGACACGGCAACAGGCCTTTTCCTAACTGACCATTTCCAAGGGGGTGGGACAGCCAGGAGCAGCTGGGGGAGTCGAACAGATGCCGAAGCACCGTCACTACCTCCCTCGCTGCTTATGTTGGCAGAGCATGTCCGACTTTTCAGAATTCTTTCATGGTGGTTATCACTTTTTGTTTTTTTTTTAGAGACAGAGTTTTGATCTATCACTCAGGCTGGAGAGCAATGGCATGACCACAGCCCACGGCAGCCTTGAACTCCTGGGCTCAAGCAATCCTCCAGCCTCAGCCTCCAGAGCAGCTGGGACAATAGGTGCATGCCACCATCCCCAGCTAATTTTTGTATTTTTTGTAGAGATGGGGGTCTCGCTATGTTGCCCAGGCTGGTCTCAACTCCTAGGCTCAAGTCATCCTTGGTCTCCCAAAGTGCTGGGATTCCAGGCGAGAGCCAACGTGCCCTACCTCATGGTGGTTTTCACTCTTAATTTTCACAACAATCTATGTGAAATGTGAGTTTTGGATTATCTTCCTGGTGGTTTTGTTTATAGAAAAAAATTAATTTAAATTTTAATACTAATATTCAATACATTAAAGTACAAATCTCACAATGTAATGCTTCCTTGGGCTTTTAAGCCCACCTTATAAATTGTATTTTAATATGTCTAACAAATTTGGCAATCAGTCTACTGAGAAATTTAATTAAAACTTAGTCTTATTTATAAATAAAATCAAATATTTTGAGACCTTTTACACTGCACCTATAAATTTAATACATATTTGGTTTTATTAAATAATTGTCTGAAAAGAAATAAAACCTTCCTGAGCACTGAATAATTCTTATAAATTTGATATGTCAAATTAAACTTATGTTGAATGTGAAGTTCTCTTGAATAATTCAGTCTTGGATATAAATTTACACACATCAGAATCAATTATTCATTTGCATATTTTAAATTGGATTTACAAAGCAGCTACTCAAATAATTCAGTCATCTTAAACCATGACAACTTTATAAAACATCAAATATGTACAAATTCCTTAACTCCAAAATACAAATACCATGAGTTCGGTTCCCTCAAATCTTCTTGGGGTTATAAGGCACTTTCCCACTCAGGCTACAATTTGCCCATGTAATTATAGCTTGAGGTTGCTTAACCACCCAAGATTTATAAGTGCAGTGTAAAAGGTCTGAAGATTTCAGCCAGGATGCTGAGTTCTTTGGTGACTAACTGAATTCTGTTTGCGGTTGCTATGTCAATTACCACTTAATTGCAGGAGAGGGATGGGTTGAGTAGCCCACAACCAAGGCCCTCCTGATTCTTTCCTTAGAGGAGTCTGCTCCTCTCACATCACGTGATTGGATTTTGTATTTCTTTGGCTCTGAAGAAATGTAAATGTATTTTTCTTGACCCTTTAAAGAACTTTGAATTTGCTTGATGACTGTATTCTTTCTTATTCTCAGTATCTCATAACTCTTACGGGGTATTAACATGATATCCAGTTGAACTCTGGGTTTGTCTGACTATTGGTTTACCACTTCCAAGGTAATTCAGTTCAAATACTTTATGCTGGACAAGTTGCCGAAAAATCACATGGTTGGGCTTTTAACACATTAACTGCCATGTGAGTTGGATTAATTCACGCCACCTTTGAGCCCAGGGCATCATGAAGCATGCATAATGTCCACAAAATGGCACTGTTGTTTCATTGTACATATTTCCTCATCTGGAACTACAGCAACCTGAAACCTTTCAAGAAGATGATCAAGTGGCTGCATCTTGAAAAGAGCAAGAGCGAGACCCCGTCTCTACTAAAAATAGAAAGAAATTAGCTGGACAACTAAAAAGATATATATATATATAAAATTAGCTGGGCATGGTGGTGCATGCCTGTAGTCCCAGCTACTCGAGAGGCTGAGGCAGAAGGGTTGCTTGAGCCCAGGAGTTTGAGGTTGCTGTGAGCTAGGCTGACGCCACAGCACTCTAGCCCAGGCAACAGAGTGAGACTCTGTCTCAAAAAAAAAAAAAAAAAAGATGGTCACCAGGAGGACATTCTTCACTGTTAGAGAAATGCCACATTCTCAGAAGCATTTCTCAGAAGGATTACGTGATACAAGCTTTTCCAGTGAATTGCCATACAAAATGTTTTTTGACCAATGGTCTGGAAGTCTTGGCTTCTTGCTAAGGCCCATCCAAAACAATACTCCCCAGAATTGTTCCATTTCTAGAGAAGTAACATCACACCAATTTTTTAGTTGGAAGTGGGGTTTGATATTACCCTTTTGTGAAGTCTGACTTGTGTAGATATTACTTTCCTTTACTATATAGTCAATAACATCATCTGTTAGGAAGAATTTGAAAAACATCATAAGGTGTTTTTCATGAGATTTACTGCAATTTTGGTTGGAACACCAGGGTTACTTTCAACAATGTCAAAAATCTTCATGTTGCTTCCTGAAACTGGACCTCGGGTCAGAGAACTCACACTAGTCACTACAGGTTCTTCGGAAACACCTGACGAAGAGTCACTCTCACTGAAATTGGCCACCACTGCTTCCATTGTCCAAAATCTAGTAATAGATTTCGAACAACCTTCCCCCTGGAAAGATCTGCATGTAATATTCTTCTTCTAGTTTTTCTCAGTGGGCTGCATCTGCTATCAGAACTGTCCCCACAGTCTCCACTAGGACGGCACTCCTCTGAGTCATCACTAAATAGATCAACGTCTTCATCACTCATGTCCAAAACTTCGTCCCCATTTCCTTCAACAATTCCATACACCCGTTGTCTCCAGACATTTTCCCTTGAGAGTGAAAAACACAAAATAAGTTTATGTCATGATCACAGCTCTGGTCACAGAAGCTATACCAAAGTAGAAATGGTCGCTAGGTGCGAAGGTCCATGCCTGCACCCTGTGAAACCTCTGCTCATTGTTTTTGCTGTCAAGCCGACACGTTCCCCACCTCCTGTCACCCTCCTCCAGCCGGCTGCCCAAGCGCACCACACGTGCTGGACTGTGTTCTCCAGTCACCATAACTTCTGATTGCACACTTCCCTTGAATGTTTGCCTGGTGGCTCTTTGAACAAAATCCTACAATAGTATGTGGCCATGTTACATTGTTGCACATACTCAGGGGGTATGACTGAGAGGTTGTCATCCAGGACCCCCATGGTCTACTCCAGACACAATTAAATACCTGTGAAATGACAAAAGACACAATTCCCAGAAACAAATTCAGTAAGTATGTCATGAGTCACATAAAACTCACGTGGTGTGCAGTGTAAAAATTGATTCTAGCACCGCGTGAGTTGTATATAACTCAGGCACAGAAAACAATAAAAAAAATAACAAATTTTTCATTAAATTAGAAAGGATCATTTTGTTTTTGAAGTTTTTTATTCTATTTTCGTAATACAACACAGTGGCCCAAGGAAAAAAATTTTTTTCTAGTGTGACAGTCAATGTGTTAACTCTATGGGAGACTCTAAGTTCTCAGAGCAAACCTTCTATGGCCCACAACTCTTTCTCCTGGTTAGAGCACAATCACTTGCCCAACTCACAAAGCTAGACAATGGAAGGAGTAGCAACCCACCAATGTGGTTTGAAAGTTACTATAAACTAGAAACATCTGAGCAACCAGCAGTCACAGAGAGAAACATGATCTAAACTAAAGCAGGACCTCCTGAATCACAGCTGCCATTGACCCCCCTCCGAGGAAGTTTCCTGTTCTGGAGAAGACTGACCTTATTACCAGCAAGTAAGAATTCAGTTACCTGTTAGCATCAAAAAGCCCAATAGAAGCTTTCCTACTTTCCCATCAGAGCCAAATCTTCCCCTCCCTTTTGCTGAGTTTGTATATAAACCTTCACTCCTGGCTATTCAGGGAGTTACTCATTGCTGAGTACTCCCACTTGCATGTGTAAATAAGCCTTGTCTTTAATTTCATTAATCTGTCCATTGTTAGTTCATTCTCAGGTCTCTGACAATTGAACCAAGGTGGGTAGAGAAAAAGTTTTCCTCATGTCTTAGTCCCTTTGGGCTGCTATAACAAAATACCTTAGACTGGATACTGTATAAATAATAGAAATTTATTTCTCACAGTTCTGGAGGCTGGGAAGTTCAAGATCAAGACATCGGCATATTTGACATGTGGTGAAGGATCGTTCTCTTCTTCATAGATGGCACCACCTGCTGCATCCTCACATGGTGGGATGACAAAAAAGGGTCACAGGCTTCTTTTATAAGGACACTAATCCCATTCCTGAGGGCAAGTCCTTATGACCTAATTACCTCCCAAAGTCCCCACCTCTTAGTATCATCACTATGGGGTTGGGTTTCAAAGTATGAATTCTAGGGGGATGCAAACATGCAGGCCATACACCTCCTGACACCAGTGACAGAGTGCCATTTCCCCCAACACGTGCTGCAGCACCCTCTCCTGAGTCCTGGGCTACCCCAGGTTATATGTCCTGGTTTGCCTTGGATAATCCAGGCTTACACCTCTTATTCCCTAGAAATTATTAACCACATGGTCTTTATTCTTAAAAGTGTCCCTCCTTGGATGATAAGTTATATTAATTATGGACTTAATAGATTCTATTTGCAAACATAACATGTCCCTAACTTATTTCCTGATCTAGCAAATGGCAACTTCCTCCTTTCAGTTGTTCAGACCAAAACCCTTGAACTCTCTCCTCTCATGCCCCACTTCCAATTCATTTTGGTTCTACTTTCAACACACATCCAGCCTCTGACTTCTTACTACCAGCTCTGCTTTCCCCATGATCTAAGCCACCATCACTTCATCCTGGATTCTTGCATTAGCCTCCCATCTGGCTTCCCTGCCTCCACCTTTGTCCAGAGTGAAATTCTTAAAGTGTAAGTCTAATTATGTCAATCCTCTGCTTAAAACCCTCTGAAGCTGCTCTTGTATCTCCGAGGAAAAGCCAGGCTCTTACCATGGCCTACAAAGTCCTGTGTGATGGGACAGTGTCATCCCCCACCCATCCCCCACATGCCCTTTGCACCTCATTTCCTACCTCCTTTCTCCATTTTTGCTCCAAATTATTTGGCCCTTCTGCTGTTCCTCAAACCTGCCAAACATGCCCCTGCCTCAGGGCTTTTGCACTAGCTCTCTCGTCTGCCTGAGATCTTGTTTTCCCTCATATCTCTGCAAGACTTACTTTCTGACATTCTCCAGGTCTCTGATCAGATGCTGAAATTGCATCCTATTAAAAAAGGTCTTCATTTACCACCTTATCTAAAGCAGTCACACACACACACACACACACACCCACACACACTCTGTTGCAAGTTGGGTTCTCTGGAAGCCGACACTGAGACAGTGAGACAGTTTGGAGTGCAGGATGTTTATTAGGGCTCAGTACCTGTGAAAGGGAGAAATGGCAGAAGCAGGATTAGGCAGAGGGAGAAGGTGAATTTCAATGCAGGCTCAACAAATATTGGCCAGTTTGGCAGAGAGCTATAGAGCAAGTGTTGCCCAACAGAATTGTTTCATATTGGGTGGAAATGGCCAAGCCCTCACACTGCACCACTGGATGTGGGTTGCCCTGGGAAGGGAATGACCTTGGGTGAAAGAGCAGCCTGCAGCTGAGACCGACCCTGAAGGAGCTGAGGGCTGGAGTCTACTGCTGACCACCTCCACAGCTGGGCAGCACGTTCTTCCTTGAAGGGGGATCTGAGTGGAGCATCTTTGTGCCTACCACACCCACCCACCTCCACCCCCACGACAATGAAACTTCATGAGGGCAGGGACTTATTCTCTAATAAGCACTGATATAGCACCAGCCCTCAGAACACCGCCTGTTGAGAGTAGTGCTCAGTAAATATTGTTTGATTGAATGAATAAATGAATGAGTAAATAAATGACATCACTTACGAGATGGGAGATTTATTAAGACTACGAATGCAGTGATGCTTTAAAATTTTTATCCCAATGAATCATAGAGCTCCTCAGTCTTTCATCATGAGAATGTTTCACTCTATTTTCCCCATGCCTATAATTGTTACAGAGACAAGGCATCTCAGAATGATGCTGCATCTTCAGCAACCTGGAAAAGAAGCATTTCTGGTGTCCTCTAAAGTCAGATTTCTTTTAGGTAGGCTGCATGGCTCAATGAAAGAGCGCTGGCCAGGAGGTCTGGAGAGCCGGCTTTAGTGTCAGATCTGTTATTGGATGTCATTGACCTTGAGCAAATCACAATCCTCTTGGATCTCAGTTTCTTCATCTGAAAATAAGGGAGTTGAAAAATATAATTTCCAGGATTCCTTCCAGCTATAACATTCAGCAGTTTTCTTCATTCAGGTTCTTGAGCTGTATATTTATGTGATATTTTGCCTGGTTATCTTTAGATATCTCACTAGAGAGTGAAAAAACCACAGGGCTATTTCAAGAATGTGGGTGGGTGAAATAAACAATGAAGAGTTGAAAGAGGAAGTGGAAAACTGGGCAGGTTGTGGCTGAAAGCAGCCATCCGTGCAAAGATCCATTGTAAGGGGCAATCTTTCAGGGAGAGGCCAATTCAAAGGCCAAGCATCAGCCTAGGACAGTAGACCGGATGGACCCTCTGGGGCTGTATCTGCACGCAGAGTGAGTGTGTCACTGGAGATATCAGGACCAGAGAAAGTGGGGGCCCAAAGGCTATTGCTATTTGTTCATTGCCTGTCTTTTCTCTCTCTCATAATCCCTCCCCCACTGGAATCTCCATGAGAAGAGTTGTAAATACAGAGTGGGCACCAAATATCTATTAAAAATAGATGTTAGACTCTCAATAGAAGATGTTATTCATTTTTTTGGAAAGTAGTCACTGTAAGAACATTATTTTTTTTACATAGGACCCAATACTTTACCTAATCTATGTCTCTCTATCTAATCTCTCTCTCTCTTACTATCTATGTATCCAATCTAGCTAAACTAAAACAAAAGTTTCATGAAACAAATCTTACTATTGCTAGGTATAATGTTTTCTGTGATTTTTTTTCTTCTATTTCTTTATTTAAAAATTTTGACATGACTTACACTACTTATTTAGCAACCTCGGAGGGAGGAGGAGAAGGAGGGAGGGGGCCCCGTTGGTGGGTGTGGCAGGATCGCCTCAAGCTGGAAATGGAGGTCCCAGCTGTGAAATCAGTGGCGCTAGGAACTTCCTGACCTGCCTTCGTCCTGATCTTGTGCTCTGTATTAGTATTAGAGTTAGTATTTTAACAGAATTTTCTCATGGATTTGCCTTCAGGGAATGAGTACACCCATTAGCAAACATGAGCATCTGCCCCCGTTAATATTTCTTTCTCTTCACCTTCCTTCAATCTCCAGTGAGGAGAAAGTCACTCCACTATCTCATTTAAAAACTCTGTTTTGCATATTCTTTACTGGATTATCATTCTTTAGTGTAGTTTTGCATCAAAAGCCTCATCCCTGAGGCATATTAAACATCTTACTGTCTGATGTTTTCCCCTGGGGACACGAGAGCAGGAGAGAGGGGCAGTCCCGGAGCCGGTTGGGACTCTGTATTTCCGCCTACTGAGGCTGGGTCTTCCTCTTTGGTCTTCCCAGCTCTGAGTCCCCTGTGAAGCAGCAGAAGGTAGCAATCGGGGCAAAGATTCCAGCGTGTGACCACTTTGTCACCTACTACACGTGTGTCCAAATGCAGTGACTTAACCTCTCTGTCTGTGCCTCCTTTTCCACATCTGTAAAATGAGGATAATGTTGCTATTATGATGATTACACAAGTAAACAAACAGCACTTAGTGAATCTGTTAAATCAGTAGATCACACCCTCCATGCTTGGGCACGTCCCCTCTCGAGACCTCAGTGACCCCATCTGTGAAGTGGCTGTAGCTAATCCATGTGACCTACAGGAGTCATAAAGAAATGAGTTAATAACCCTCGAGCACGTGCAGATTCTTAGAGAATGGAGCCATTCTTCTGGGAAAAATAAACTGTTATCATCAGGGACGAATACTTAAAAAAAACCCAGAAATTTTTCTACAAGTCACAAAGAAGGCTATGGTGGGGGTGGGAAGCACCCTTTGGAATGGGAATGCCTTTCTGGGTACCGTGGAGAAATGGGTGACCCCACTGTGAAGTCCTTTGTAACCTGTGTAAGCCTCTCTCTGCTTACTCACGTAGATAAGAGTGTTTCACAGAGATCATAGTCTTCAAGATTGTTTTACAAAATTCACTTACAGCACTTGTCCTTTGGTGATCATAACAGAATCATTTTCAGCTAATTCGTACATACCACACATGAGCACATGGGTCCTTGCTGTTGGAGACTGTGTAATAAATACAACCTCCAGGGCAAACCAAACCTGCTCATCTAAGCATGTGCTTATTCATTAATGCATTGCATTTGGACAGGGCTTTATGATTTCCACATGTGTCCCGGCTCACTTGTTCCTTAAGAAGTTAAGACGGATGGTGTTTTAACTGTGACTCTGAAGGCTTAAAATAATCCACCAAAGTCACTTACTCAGTACACAGAAGAACTAGGCTTTAAATTCCAGCCATCTCTCCAGCAGGTCAGCTCTCTTTCTATGGTTTCACAGTAACATTTGAATATGGCGATCTTCTTCTGCAGGGCTCCAAGCTTTGTGAAATCTGGCCTGCTCATGAATTCGTCCCAGTATGCTGCAGGTCTGCTCCTAAGCCTGCCCATCCTTCTGACATACAGCTCATGATGCACCCAGAAAGAAATCAATCTAATGTAGCCGGATGTAAAAGGGACTGCTTACACTCCCATTCTTGAAAATATCCTCTTGACTCTCATGGCTAGAGGGAGCCATCTAATTCTGAGAGTTATCTAGATCCAATATCTGGAGGGTACTTTATTTATTTATACTTATTTTTTGTGTGTGTGATGGGGTCTTTCTCTGTTGTCCAGGCTGGAGTGCAGTGGTGTCATCATAGCTCACTGCAGCCTTGAATTCCTGGGCTCAAGTAATCCTTCCTCCTCAGCCTCTTGAGTAGCTGGGACCACAGATGTGCACCACAATGCCCAGCTAACTTTTAAAAAATTTTTTGTAGAGATGGGGTCTCACTATGTTGTCCAGGCTGATCTTGAACTCCTGGCCTCAAGTGATGCTCCCACCTTGGCCTCTCAAAGTGCTGGGATTACAGGCATGAGCCACCATGCCTGGCCTATCTGGAGGGTACTTTAAATCAGAACTTGATAAGGCAACAGAAGGAGGTAATCAGGAATGAATGCATGCCCAGAAATGAGCATGATGTACAGTTGACCATACAGTTCATAGAAACATGCAACACATTGCAAATAATATAGAGTGAGTTTCTTGAGCCAGCCTCCAATTTGTCTTCACTAAAATGTAATGCAAATGTGAGACTTAGAATTTACAGTTAGTTATTTATTCTTAACCCCTGGGCCCTTTTAAAACCATATGTGCTCAGACTCCACTCCAAGGACATCCGCCACCATTCTAAGAGCCTGATAAGTGATGATTCTTGTTGTTTAAAGCAGGAATTTGTACGAAATATTAGTGCCAAGCCCCTTTCCTAATATGGTGCTTCGGTGTTTGTGCCATTTTTCATCATTATCTACATTTCCTTAATCCTGATGACATTTCCTTCACGAAGCTTCCCTCCTTCTAGCTCTCCATATCTGATGGAACACAACGGCGAAACAGTTTTCTATCTTAGTGCTCTGGTTGTTGGGTTCTCAGATTTAATTGTCACCGATTGCTTGGTGCTAACATCATGGAGCTGAGAGAAGGCACAGTAGCAATCACTTTGAAGGCAAAGCGGGATAAGTTCCAAGGGCCCTGCCTGCAAGTAGCCACACGGGGCCCCTCACTCAGCAGCAGCCTGGGGAGTCTCAATACTTTGGAGTCGTCCATTTCCCCATGGTACCCAGAAAGGCATTCCCATTCCAAAGGGTGCTTCCTGCCCACACCCCCCATAGCCTTCTTTGTGACTTACAGAAAAATTCCCAGTTTTTTTTTAAGTATTCGTCCCTGATGAAAATAGTTTATTTTTCCCAGGAGAATGGCTCTATTCTCTAAGAACCTGCACTTGCTTGAAGGTTATTAACTTGTTCCTTTATGATTCCTGTAGGTCACGTGAATTAGCTACAGCCACTTCACAGATGGGGTCACTGAGGTCTCGAGAGGGGACGTGCCCAAGCATGGAGGGTGTGATCTACTCATTTAACAGATTCACTAAGTGCTGTTTATTTACTTGTGTAATTGGCACAATAGCAACATTTTCCTCATTTTATAGACGTGGAAAAGGAGGCACAGAGAGGTTAAGTCACTGCATTTGGACACACAGGTAGTAGGTGACAAAGTGGTCACATGCTAGAGCCCTTATCCTGATAGCTACCTTCTGCTGCTTCACAGGGGACCCAGAGCTGGGAATACTTCGAGAGACCCCAAGGGGAAGGCCCAGCCTTAGCAGGCAGAAATACAATGAGTCCCAACCGGCTCCAGGACTGCCCCTCTCCTGCTCACGTGTCCCCAGGGGGAAACATCAGATAATAAGATGTTTACTATGCCTCAAGAATGGGGCTTCTGACTCAAAACTACATTAAAGAATGATAATCCAGTAAAGGGTATGAAAACAGAGTTTTTACATGACTTTAGTGGAATGACTTTATCCTCTCTCTCCCTGTCCCAAGACTGAAGGAAGGTGGAGAAGAGATGGAGGCTACCTATTCAATAGAGTTTCCAGAAACCAGCATCTGATTAGCACTTCCTCGCCTCATCTTGGTAAGTGGCTTCGGGCACAAGGAGAAAGAAAGTAACCAGATTCAAATAACTTCCAACCAACTCCCTAAGCCTGCCCTGCACGTAACTTGGCGGCCGGTGGTTAGAGTTCCAGAGAGACGAGCTTCCAGCTGGGGCGTCCAGAGTTTACAAACAGAAATGCCCAACACCCAGTGGAATTTGAATTTCAGATAAACAAGGAATACATTTTTTTGTGCGTAAGTATGTCCCTGTTGTTAATCAATTCAAATTTAACGGGGCGTCCTGTATTTTATCTGGCACCCCTACTCCCAACACTAGAAAACAATGTCTCTGGTATAGTTTCCCCCAGATAATTCAGCCTTCCTGACTCCTATACCCCGAAGAGCTGAACTTCTTTCACTGAAGAGAACAATTATGCACAAAATGATGGAGAGAATTTAAACATGTCTGATGGAAATCAGACCAACGGAGCAGTGGTACCAAGTGGATTTATGACTTGCTGCTCTTCCCTAGGAAAAGGAACAATTAAAAGTTGTGTAGAAATGACTGGGCTGGGAATGAAGAGAAATGAATTCTAGTTTTGTGCCTTTGTCCAACCCTTGAATCAGCTGCCACCAACTCCCGCGGCATCTGTCCTTCCTCCACCTCTGAACTCAGGTCCTGGAAACCGCCCAGTTCACGGTGGCAGCTGTGGAACTAGGGAAGGGGGGCTGGGGTTGGGGGGGATTTGTGTATTTTTCTGTGATTTGCAGATTGGGGCCAAATGATAGCTTAATATTTAAAAGTATTAATTATTTAATTAGTATAATGAGATATTTTGGTTATTATATTCTTAATACATTTACTTATTAATTTATTTACTTACTGTCAGGAACCACACGAGTCCCCCAGGCTTGTTATTTTAGGTAAAAATAAGAATTATGCATGTCTGTCCCTGAAGAGAGAGTGGGTGTCGCCCGCCTCCACCACTCTTGAATTCGGGGAGTCAAATATTCTTCTGAGGTCAGATTCCTCATGTAGGAAACAAGCTGGACTGAAGACCTCTCAGGTCTCTGTCTCCACATTCTAGAATTCTCCCCATTCCTCAATAGGCTTTTGTACGTCACAGGAGTTTTGTAACAGAGAAAAGAGAGTTAATATCACCACTTTCTAGTTTCAGCTAGGGGACAAAGTAGCTTCAGCTTTCCTACTGAATAACAACCATAAAATGAAAGGGACTGAACCTTAGGCAAAAAAAAGAAAAAAAAAAAATCTGCATTAAATAATAGTGGCATTCATTCTCCTCCGCTAGCAAAACATGCCAAAGGAGCAGTTGTTCAAAGGCAATTGCCTCTAGGCCCTTGCTCACAAGCCACCTTTTAAAAGAAAATTAACCCCTCTGAGTCATGACACAAACATATTCACACTCTAAGTGGAAGAGGAGTGAGAAACTATAATCATAAACCTTCCACTCCTAACTGTCTAAACAAGTACAGAGGATTCCAAAATTGCTTCTCTTTGGGCCCTTTCCCAGGCAGGAGACTTCCACGCAATTGCTGTGTTTACTTGCTTACTTACTGCCAGTAACCACACGAGTTCCCCGGACTCCAATCTCTAACCCTTGCCAGTTCACTGGACTTGTAATCATTCCTCTCTCACCCACGTGTATACATTATACCTTGGCTATTTCACTCTAAATAGAAACAAATCCATTAGTGGATGTCTGACGTTGGCAGAAGGCCTATAACTCCTGTTTATTTTGTACTATGAGTAAGAGAAAACATAATACCTATTTAAATACGGCTAGACCAAATACGTTGAATTGTATAATACAAAATTAGAGATGATCTAAATTTAAAACTTTTCTCTCAAAATTCAAATCTTTGAAAAGCATATCTTAGTACTTTTAAAAGTTATTGTATTGCAAATGGAAGGCTTCAAGTAGAAAAGCTGAATTGCCTTTATATATCATTAATACTAATAAAAGTTGTTATTATTTTCTATTATTATTTTTTGAGACAGAGTCTTGCTTTTGTTGCCCAGGCTAGAGTGCAGTGGCGTCATCAGAGCTCACTGTAACCTCAAACTCCTGGGTTCAAGCAATCCTCCTGCCTCAGCTTCCCGAGTAGCTGGGACTACACGCATGCGACACCACGCCAGGCTAATTTTTCTATTTTTACTAGAGACGGGGTCTCATTCTTGCTCAGGGCTCAAGCTGGTCTCCAACTCCCGAGCTCAAGCGACCTTCCCACCTCAGCCTCCCAGAGTGCTAGGATTATAGGTGTGAGCCACCGTGCCTGGCCCTATTATTATTATATTATTATTATAAAAATGGGCCTTAAAGGATCACTTTCTCTTAGTAACATGAGGTACTTAACATCACTTGTCTTCATGACAATACGAATTATGGATGGTGAAAATTATTATAAAGGACCACGGCGACTTTGGATTACTCTAAGTATCCATGTTCAAAATGAAGGGGAGCCCTTCTTTCTCTGTTTTCTATTTGGATCAACGTGAATAACTAACCAAGATCAATTAGTTCCCAAAGCAGATCTAGGGTAGCTCTCTATCCCACTTAAGTTCACCAGATAATTGCTAAATTTCCCATATTCTTTTTCAACTCTACTTGTGCTTAACATCTGGCTTGGGATTAAAATATATACATACATACATATATATATATATATATATATCGTTAAAAAAGATAGAGTACGCTGGGTTCTTTCCTCTGGAGCTCTGGGAGAAAGAAGAATATTCTTTATTTTTTCCCCCAGAGTATTACGGGGTACAAACATTTTGGTTACATAAATTGCCTTTGCGCCACCCAACAAGTGTGCCCATCCCCAAGACAGTGTGCACTGCATTTGTTAGGTGTGGATTTACCCATCCCCTCCTCCCCCCGTCCCACCTGCCTGACACCCTATGGATGTTACTTCCCATATGTGCACGTTAGCGTTGATCAATTAGATCTGAGAGGTCTTCAGTCCAGCTTGTTTCCTACATGAGGAATCTGACCTCAGAAGAATATTTGACTCCCCGAACTCAAGAGTGGTGGAGGCGGGCAACACCCACTCTCTGTTCAGGGACAGACATGCATAATTCTTATTTTTACCTAAAATAATAAGCCTGGGGGACTCATGTGGTTCCTGACAATAAGTAAATAAAATAATAAGTAAATGTATTATGAATATAATAACCAAAATATCTCATTATACTAATTAAATAATTAATAATTAAATAATGATGAGTACATGTGGTGCTTGTTTTTCTGTTCTTGTGATACTTCCCTTAAAAGAATGGGTTCCAGCTCCATCCAGGAGAATACAATAGATAGTTTGTCATTTTTTATGGCTGAGTAGTACTCCATGGTATATAAATATACCACATTTTATTAATCCACTCATGTATTGATTGGCACTTGGGTTGTTTCCACATCTTTGGAATTGTGAATTGTGCTGCTATAAATATTCAAGTGCAGATGTCTTTTTTATAGAATTTCTTTTTTCCTTTGGGTAGATGCCCAGTAGTGGGATTGCTGGATCAAATGGTAGGTCTATTTTTAGTTCTTTGAGGTATCTCCATATTACTTTCCATAGAGGTTGTACTCGTTTGCAGTCCCACCAGCAGTGTATGAGTGTTCCTGTCTCTCTCTATCCACGCCAACATTTGCTGTTTCAGGACTTTTTGATAAAAGCCATTCTCACTGGAGTTAGGTGATATCTGATTGTGGTTTTGATTTGCATTTCCCTGATGATTAGAGATGTTGGGCAATTTTTCATATTTTTTTAATGTAAGAAAAACCACTAAGGGCATTTGTGTTTTATAAATAATATACACAGCTGTAGCAACCGTTGGCAAGAACGTGTGCCAGAAAGCTACATATTTGCTACTATAAACTGTCTGTTCACCCTTTATCCAGCAACAGCTGCTAACATGGTATTTAAGAACAGTTCTTTTCATACGTTTCTTGGCCATTAGTCTATCTTCTTTTGCAAAGTTTCTGTTCATGTCCTTTGCCCACTTTTTAATGGGGTCGTTTCATTTTTTCTTGCTGATTTTCCTGAGTTCTATATAGATTCTAGTTATCAGCCCTTTATCAGATGTGTAGCATGCAAGTATCTTCTCCTATTCTGTTGGTTGTCATGATAGTTTCCTTGGCTGTGCAGAAGCTTTTTAATTTGATCATGTCCCATTTATTTATTTTTGTTGATGCTGTGATTGTTTTGGGGGTAGAAAGAAGAGTGTTCTTTGCCTTCTTTAGTCTGTGGCCCAGGTTTACCATGGGGCCTTGCAAATTAATTGAAACCAATTCATGGGAACTCCAACTTGAAACTGGTCGGTCAGAAGCTCTGGGGGCCTGGAATTGTGACAGGTGTCTGAAGCGGGGGCAGTTTTGGGGACTGAGCCCTCACCCTGTGGGATCTAACGCTATCTCCAGGTAGGCAGTGTCGGAATTAAATTAGAGGACACCCAGCTGCTGTCTGCTGCAGGACTGATTGCTGGCTTGCTGGTGGGGAGAAAGCCTCACATATTTGGGGGTCACTGAAGTTTTCTGTGTGTTGATGATTGTTGTGGTGGTGTGAGAGCAAAGGGAAAAGCGCGTTTGGAGAGTTTTTCCTAAACACACGCCTAATAGCACTTCATCTAAATCCTCAATTAAAATATAAAACAAGAGCCCCAAGGTACATCATCAGAAACCTGTCTTCAATTTGACACTAATCAATTAATACTCTTTGGTTTAATCAGCTGACATAATAGAGAGGGTCATTAGCTGAGTGTAATTGGTACTTAAAAAAATATCACCTTAAACAAATCCATTGAAAGCAGGAACAATTCTAGTAAATATTAATGTTTGGATTTAATTGTAAAAATAAAACCAAAAATTTTGCAAAATGAATTAACTGTACTTCAAAGTTAAAATTTTTCAGTTATCATTACAACCATACATCAATTTTGGGGTTGAAAAAAGAATTAATAGATTTCTTTTGGGGGGAATTTTCTGACAAAACTGTAAGACAGCAAGATATGACAGCCTTCATTTTACTGTTGACTTTCAGATCACAATCATAAAGACTATCATTTCTATAAAAATATTAGAAGACTATTAATTTTCCCAAGGTCTTCACTGTTCCTTTTATATTCAAATAATTAGCTTCTGTGGTCCTTTGACGTCTTCATCAATTTTTTTCTTCTTCATTTAACAAGTCTGACTCTTTCAGATCCTCCTTTCTTTTTGACTTTGGATATCATTCAAGCAGTTCTCTGAAAGACTTCTTGAAATCCTACATATTTTGCAAGATTTGTATTTTCACTTTGCCATTGATTTGAATTTCTACAAATGAGGTAGCTATTAAAATGGGTGCTGGATCCAGATTGTCCAGGTTCAAATCCTACTTTATCACTCACTTGATTTTGGGCCTCAATTTCCTCATCTTTAAAATGAATTAATAATAATTTTCACCTCATAGGGTTTTAATGAGGATTAATGAGATTGTATAGGCAAAGCACATAGAGCAGTGCCTGGCATATAGTGAGCATTCAATAATATGGTACCCATTTTTATTATTGTATTGCACATGACTATCAGCAAGTGACTAGCAGATACATAAATTAACATCTTTGACTGGGATAGATGCTGGTATAAACTGACATCATGTGCTGAATTATATACCTCCAAAATTCATATGTTGAAGTCCTAACCCCCACTACCTCAGAATGTCCATATATTTGAAAATAGTGTCTTTAAAGTGGTGAATAAGTTAAAATTAGGTCATTAGGGTATGCTCTAATCCAATATGACTGATATCGTATAAGAAGAGGAGATTAGGACACAGGGAGATACAGAGGGATGATCACGTGAAGACACAGGGAGAAGACAGCCATCTGCAAGCCAAGGAGAGAGTCCCCAGCAGAAAGCAATCCTGTCAACACCTTGATCTTGAACTTCCAGCCTCTAGAACTATGAGAAAGTAAATTTCTGTGAGGCAAAGGCATTATATATAACCAAAATGTTTGTACCCCCATAATATTCTGAAATTTAAAAAATAAATAAATAAAATTTATATTAGCTAAAAAAAAAAAATAGAAAGTAAATTTCTGTTGTTTAAGCCACCCAGTTGGTGATATTTTATTATGACAGCCCTAGCAAGTTAAGTATGAAGGGATATTTGAGTGTTACTATCTTGCTTTAAAAAGCCATTAGTACTTAGGAATACATTTAACCAAAGTGGTGAAATATCTGTACATAGAAAACGATAAAACACTGATGAAAGAAATTGAAGAAGACACAAATAAGTGGAAAAATATCTCATTTCATGGATTGGAAGATTAAATATTTTTAAAATGTTTATACTGCCCAAAGCAATCTACAGATTTAATGCAATCTCCATCAAAATTCCAATGACATTTTTCACAGAAATAGAAAAAAATCCAAAATTCATATGGAACCACCAAAGACCCTGAATAGCCAAGGTAAGGCTGAACAAAAATAACAAAACTGAAGGCATCACACTACCTGATCTTAAAATCTACTACAAAGTGATAGTAATCAAAACAGTAAAGCACTGGCAGAGAAACAGACTCATAGACCAGTGAAACAGAACAGAGAGCGCAGAAATAAACCCTAGCATATGCAGTCAACTAATTTTTGACAAAGCCACCAAGAAGACATCATGAGGAAACGATAATATCATCAATAAATGATACTGAGAAAACCAGATTCCTACATGCAAAATAATGACATTGGACCCTTCTCTTACACCATACACAAGAATCAACTCAAAATGGATTAAAGTCTTCAAGAGAAGACACTAAACCATAAAACTCCTGAAAGAAAACATTGGAGAAAAGCTCCTTGACATTGATCTTGGCAAAGATTTTTTTTGGATGTGACGCCAAAACACCCAGCAACAAAAACAAAAGTAAACAAATGGTATTACATCAAATCAACAGCTTCTGCACAGCAAAGGAAACAGTCAACAAAATGAAAAGACAGCCTACAAATTGGGAAAAAATATTTGTTAACCATATTATCTGATAATGGGTTAGTATGCAAAATACATAAGAATTTACACAACTCAATAAGAATATCAGATAAGGGGTTAAAATCCAAGATATATAAAAACTCATACAACTCAATAGCAAAAAATGAATAACTGAATTAAAAACTGGGCAAAATATCTGAATAGACATTTCTCCAAAGAAGACTTAAAAATGGCCAACAGGTATTGAAAAGGTGTTCAACATCACTAGTCATCAGAGAAATGCGAATTAAAAACACTATAAGATGTCACCTCATACCTGCTAGGACGGCTTTTACCAAAAAATCGTTATTCCTTGTTACTGAGAAATAATGAGGGTGTGGAGAAAAGGAATCCCTGTGCACTCTTGGTGGGAATGTGGAAACCAGTATGGAAATTCTTAAATTAAAAATAGAACTACCATATGCACAACAATCCCTCTTTTGGGCACACACCCAAAGGAAACAAAATTAGCACATTGTAAAAATATCTGCACCCCCATGTTCATTGCAACATTAGCCACAATAGCCAAAGTATGGAAACAACCAAAATGTCTGTCAAGGAATGAATGGATGAAGATATTGAGGCATATATACACAATGGAATCTTTCAGCCTTAAAAAATAAAAAGCAGATCCTGCCATCTGCAGCAACATGGGTAAATCTAGAGGACATTATATTAAGTGAAATAAGCAAGACAAAGAAATAAAAATACTCACTTAAATGATCTCACTTAAATGTAAAATCTAAAAAATTAATAAATAAAATACATAGAAACAGAGAGTCAAATGGTGGTTACCAGGAGTTAAAGGGGTAGGAGGAGGAGGTAGAAATGGGAAGATACAGGTGAAAGGGTACAAAGTTGCAGTTTGTAGGATGAGTAAGTATGGAAATCTAATGTACAACATACGGCCTATAGTTAATAATATTCTGTTTTACACCCGTGATTTGACAAGAGAGTAGATTGTAGGTACTAAAATTTCAGGTGATAAACACACACACGTACACAAAGGAAAGGTAACTTATATGAGACCATAGGTATGTCAGTTTACTTGACTGTAGTTACCAATTCACTATGTATATGTATGTCAAGATAAGGATATTAAAACACATGGGGCACACCTTAAAGATATACAATAAAAAAGGAGTAAGAGAGTAAGAAATAGCAACTTGAACATAAATTTAGTTCTTTTGATAAAAAAATAAAAATTTAAAAAATTTTAAAAGTCAATGGTTTTGTGAAAGTTCCTGAGTTAAGTACCTCTGTTACCATCATTCTATTTCCCTTGAGCCCTTGTAACCGAGGTTTCCTGTGACAATACCAAAACAAAGGGGAACCTGCAGGGGTTCGCTGGAATGTGGACGCAGAGGAACCACCAGGCCACGTTCTTCTGTCCACCAGGACGTCACGAGATACTTTTGGTAAGTGTCTTGCTGAAATAAGTCATGTCTAGCTGTGAGATTTTCTTGCTCCTCCAACAGAGCAATACAAAATGGAAACAAGGTTGGTCAGCTGGAGCTTGGATTTCGGGGAACTCATGGCAATGCCTAGCAGTCACCGTTGTCTTTAATAAATACCCACAAAGCCCCTTCGATCCTCTATTCTGGAGCTTTGCTGCAGCTCAACTTTAACCGTAAGCAGCGCACAGACCCGAAAGTCACCTTTCCCGTTGCATCGGAAAATCTGGAACTCATTTGCCCATCTCCGGTCTTTTGCCGTCTCTCCATCCCCAACTCCTGCTCACATGGTCCTGTGATCACATCTGTAAATTCTTTCAGGACTCTGGGGTGTCATTTATCTAAGGCAACAGCCAGGCCTGCTCTCATTTTAAGCAGTTAGATGCTCTCTTTGCATCTGTCTTGCGTTGAAGATCATTTTGCTTGAGAGAGAAAACAAAAGCTTTATCCTTTGTGCTGTTTTATCATCCACGTGACACTTTTTTCATTTACATTGATCATCTTTCTTTTTGTGGTTCCTGGTTTTATCAGTGCAAAATTGTATTTGCTGTCACAAATATCCTTTATAGTGCAAAATCTCATTAAAGAGATACCAGTTTAATCCAAGATGTACTATCCAGAGCTGCAGTGATTCCTCTGCTGACAATGGAATCCATTGATATGATTTGTATTAGTAATATTACGAATATACTAAAGGATTCCACATATTGTTCTATTTTTTTCCTACTCCTTTGAGTTCTGAATTAATCTTGAGTCTTTGCCATATATTACAAACAATGCTTTTAAAAGTATAAGTATCAGAAGTAATGTATATCATGTAGTAAATCAGACCATTCTGTTCTCCATTCAATGATGCCAGTTTAGGAATCCCCCCCTCTTCCCAGGCCCTGTGTGCTGCAGTCACCACCACAGACCTGGCTGAGACCCAGGCGCTCCTGGGCTGAGGGGCTGGGATCAGCTGCTTCTCCGGGGGACCTTGAGGCCCCCACGCCCCTGGCTCTCTCTGAGCAGGCAGCGCAGACACTGCAGATGGAATTCCTTCGGAACAATTGGACCGCAGGTAAACGTGGCCGAGGACGGGGCATCCCTGCCGACACGGTCTGGCCCTTTGGAGGGCTTGTGGAGTGGGGGTCTGCCAGGGGCCGTGCAGTGCCCTGTGAGCTTTGATTTATGCACCACTCTCAAGCTGTGATTGTGACTCCTTGAGGGGCCCTGGTGCAGCAGTGTGTGATTTGGGGTGTGTTTGGGTTTGCATGTCAATGTACATTTGTGCTTCATCTGTGCGCTCCCCTGTCTGAGCGCGTATCCAGCATGTATCCAGTATGACGCTTCCTGAGGTTGTTCCTGAGCTGTCTTGTGTAGACACCACACAAAGTGGCTGCCTTAGTTTGTTTGGGCTGCCATAACAAAATACCTTATAAACAACAGAAATTTAATTCTTAACAGTTCTAGATTCTGAGGAGTCCAAGCTCAAGGTGCCAACAGATTCAGTGTCTGGTGAGGGCCTGTTCTTCATAGATGACGCTTTCTCGCTGTGTCATCACATGGTGGAAGGGGGTGAGCAAGCTCCCTTGGACCTCTTTTATAAGGGCACTAATCCCGTTTTTGGGGGCTCTACCCTCATGACCTAATCAGCTCCTAAATGTCCCACCTATTAATACCAATGCATTGGAGATAGGTTTCAACATATGAATTTTGTGGGGGACACAAACATTCAGACCATAGTAGTGGCTCAGTCTATAGTGTAGGTAATAATATTACACAGATTTTGAATTCTTGGTTTGATAATATGTTATGGTTATGTAAGATGTTATCACTTGGGGAAGCTGGGTGAAGGGAATTCACTGTACTAATTTTACAACTTCTTAAAAGTCTAAAATTAATTCAAAACCAAAAGTTAAAAAATAAATGTCCAGATCCAATCAGTGTCCCAATTTCAAGGGAATCCAAACTACATCAGGTCCCCAAAGGGCTCTGACCCCTCCAAGAACACTGCATTTTGCCCACAGCAAGTAAGAGGCTGTATCAACACCTAACAGGCTGACCTGTTCTCTCCAAGAAGGAAGGATCTCTAGCTAGTTTCATTTTCCTGAATCATTTCTTCAATACTTCCCCTCAAACCACAGTTTCATTTATGCCATTAGGAGAAGTTTCAGATGCGCTTACCTACCTTGAAGGAGGAAAATAATATAATCATTTTGCTTACTTTCAGACAACAAAGCTGGAAATCAGAAGCCTGGGGTACCCTGAAAATCTCAATGTTGTTTTATTTAAGGGATGCCAAGACTCCCTGTGCCCCTGGCACTGTGGGTAGAGGGATTTCCTGCATGCCACCTCGCTAATGCAAGATGCATTAGCCCATAGCTTTAGAAGTTCCAGATTTCTTGGCATCAAAGGGTTATGAATAATCCTCTCCATTCCCGTGCCTGTTGGTGGCCTGACCCCTCCTGCCCTTTGATCTTGTCAGGGAGAATTCAAGAGACCAAGTTTTTTATGCCCTAGACTAGCAACAGTGCTTCTCTAATTTTGGTGTACGTAGGAATCATCCAGTAAAATATAGTCTCTCAGGCCACACTCTCTGAAATTCTAGGGTTGGGGGCGAGTTGTGCCCAACATTGACAGTGATTCCAGGTGATCTGATGTGGGTTGACTGTAGATCACACTATGGAAATAACTGGCAGAGGGTTCTAAAGGATAAAGAAAATGCTTATTAAATGTTTTTATAAAAAATAAAATGTCTCACGATACACAAGATTTAATTAGAAGATGACATGAAAATCTAAGGGTTTGACATGAGCATTCCATCATTAGAAATGAAAATGTGATAATGGTTCATCAGCTCACATTTAGATTTCATTTTCCCTGTAGTAATTAATCATTGAAGAATAAAATATTAGAATTGCCCATTTTTTTTTACTTGGGAGATAATGACATTGACATTGTCATTTCCATAAGATTGGGAGAAAATGAAGCCAAATTCCTTAGTGTTTTTTTCCCAGTGGTAAGTACTTGCATGTAAGGTGACTGAGTTCTTTTTAAAGTATTAACAAGCAGAGAGTAGAAATGGGTTAACATACAGACTTGCTGAGTTTACATAGATTGTGATTATTCTGGAAATCTCAAGGAAGAAATTGCATTTAAAGCTGCAGTGGTATGATTTTCAAATAGGCTTTTTTTACTATTCCAAGCCAGGTCAGATTTCCCCTTCCTGAACAGCATTCCTCTTAGCATCTCATTTACCTTCAAACTTGGCCATGTCTCGGCTTTTTAAGCAGAAGACTTTTGTCCTCAGCAGGACTGTGAGTTCAGGACAGAGTAAAATCACACCACCCCCCTACAGAGCTTCACATACAGTAACTGCAATAAATATTTGCTGTATGAATCCATGAATAAATAAATTTAGATGAGCAGCCAGTCAAACCATCTTCACCAGATAAATTTGCTCTGAGGGAGAAGGAATGAATGCTAGAAAGATCACTGAATTTAGGTTCAGAAGAACTCCTCTTTGCTTCCTCAGTCTGTAACCTGTCAACCAGGGCTATCCAATAGACATATAGCACAACTTACAAATGCAAGCTACCTATGTAATTTTACATTTTTTAGCAACTCTGTTTTAAAAAATAAACAGGTGAAACTAATTTTAAGAATATATTTTATTTAACCCAATGTATATAAAATATTATTTCATCATGTAATCAATGTAAACTCTTAATGAGATACTATATATTCTTTTTTCACAATGATTTTGAATTGTGCATTTTACACTTACAGTGTGCATCTAAATTTGTACCAGCCACATTTCAGGTACCCAATACCCACACATGGCTGGCGGCCATGGTGTTGGAGCACACAGCCCCAGAGGTGTCCCGGCTATGCACAAACCTTGACTTGCTTATTTGGACCACTGGAATAAGGCTGACTTCATAGGGTTTCTGTGAGGATTAAATGAGACAATGGGCTGTGAAGGGGGCTTACAACTGAAAGGTTTAGTTCTTGCTACACATCCACTGATGGTGGAGCGAGGACTCTGCTCACTGACTTAAAGTTTTCATTGTGTCCTTTTACATTGGGAGGAACAAAGTAAGTCATATGACCACCCCAGACGTCAATGGGAGTGGAGTAGAGAACTGCTATCCTATCACGTGTCTGGAAAGTAGGGATCAAGAAATATCTGATGACTATCACAAAGGTGGAATGCACAGGGTATTTCAGAACAAGCATTCTAATAATCATTTTTAGTAACTTTCTGAAGAACTCATTTCTCTAGTCCACACTACCACCCAAGACAGCATTTTAAACACAGTGCTTTCTCCCAGCGTGTTTGTGTAGAGGGGTGAAGGTGGGAGAACCACATCAAACATCCCAAAATGGTTTTGTTGCTGTTGTTTTTGTTGTTGTTTTTTTAATAGAGATGTGTTCTCACTTTGTTGACCAGGCTGGACTCCCACCTCCCACCTCAGGCACCCAAGTAGCTGGGACTACAGCCCAAAATGTTTTCACACTGTTAATAGCAAGGTCTCAATCCTGTTGTACCTTTGCAAATGCTGATCCTGCCTGGAGCACTCCTCATCTGTCCGGGGTCAAGTCAAATGCCACTTGCTTTATTCATTTTTTAGACAAATCTTTCTCATATGCTCTGTCCCCACTGTTCTAGGAGCTGGGAATAGCACAATGGACAAACATCCAATGTCTAAGGCACAGAGCTTACTTTCCCTCCTAAGTGGCACACTTCTGTGACAGCCTCTTGCAGGACAGCCTCTTGTTTAGACATCCTTCTCTGTCACCTCTGTGGAAAAGGATCAGGGCCTCACTCACATTTAGCACCAGCCTCTTTGTATTGTGTAGAGTTTGGAGACAAGGTTGCTAAAAGGTTAGCCTGTGAAACAAAATGCAGGAGTCAACCCGGAGACGGCTGCCCACGGGTGTCTCTTCTGAATCGAGGCGCGATGGCCAGGATATATTATGAAAGCAGCATCAGAGGTACTAGTGCATTTTATGCTCAATAAAAAATGTGACAAGACAGCAAGACTGATTACCAAAATGCAAGCAAGTGAGCCAAGGCATCTGACGGATCCACAGGCATTAGAGAGGCAAGACGTGTGGTGGAACAGTTTTGTCATCTGTAAAACGGGGATAGTATTAACACCTACCTAACCGGCTCTAGCGATGAAATGAGAGAATCTTTGTAAAGGACAGTGCCTGGTGCTTAGTAAGAACTCTATTATATTATTATTGTTATTTAAATAATTATTTCAATGATTACGAATCATGTGTATAATTGCTTTAGAGTATTGCCCTCCTTATCATTGGCTTGAGGAGCCACCTGCCCCGTGTGTGGAGCAGGTCTGCTTTAGTCACTCTGCCTTCCTTTGGCTGAAGGGACTTTGATTAGCTTTAATCGGGCTTATATTCTGTTCTGGTGACCAGACTGGGAGAAAGTGAATCTGAGGATATGGCAGCCGTCTTTCCAGGAGACTCTTTTTCCAAGAAGCCGCCCAACCTGTGGGAGGCATTAAAAAAAAATAAAGGCACCCTGATGACATTGTCAGAGTCCCCAGGTCCCGATCTGCTTAAAGTGGGACCCGCTTTTTTTTTTTTTTTTTTTTTTTTGACAAAATGCACCCAACTTTGAACTAGGGCTTTGATCCAGGTAATGGAGTCGTGACCGTCAGCGTGCTGTCCAGGAGTCGGGTCACTGGGCTTCCCGAATCTTGTCCTGGGTCTGCCTGAGGCAAAGACCCGTCTAGCTGTCCATGTCCAGGCTCTTCCTTCATCCCTGCCTGTCCTCCCCGGGGACGCAGGCGTTGCACTCCTTTGCAGGGGCCTTCCTGAGGCTGCCCGCACCGTCGCCGTGCTCACTGTACAGCGCCCCGACACCTCTGCCTGCCAGCGACCGAGGGACGCGCGACTCGCTTTCGCCTTCCAGAGCCGGGCGCGGCCGGGCGCTGGGGCGTGTGCGGCGCTTCCACTCAGGGTGCTTCACTCTGGGTGCTCCACTCTGGGTGCTCCACTCTGGTTAAGGGGCCACCCTCCTTCTTCCACTTGCCTGCTCTTTGGGGGGGACATGACGATCCGCTCCACAGCCAGGGCCCTCAGCGGGGGGCCGTGTCGAACACCAGACACTTTATCATAAAATTCACCTTTTAGCTGGAGGTTTGATGGACTTAACATTTTTTGTACCTCTAATTATAACTTATCAGTGAGGATGCGGTGGGACATTTTGAAATAAGACATAGGCATGTAGCATTTTATAGGTCAATATTAACAACAATAGAGAAAAATTACGTTACAAATGTTATTCATCAGAGTTTTTCATAGACTGTATGTGGAAAGTTTAAGGTGGTGCTTTTTCAAAAGAAAATAAAACTATATATGGCCTAAATAAATAAACAAATCTTCAGCAGACAAAAAAGAAATAAGAAATGCTTGGAGCCATTCAGCGCTGAAGCAAGTTGCCTTGTGCATTAGGGTGAGCCCTGAGGGGTTGCCAGGTTACAGAGTCTGGCAGCGATTACCCTTCATCATGGCACTCCTCCAGAAAGTTCCGTGTGTTCTACAATCTTTGTATTAGAAGGCAAGATGTTGTGAGCACATTTAGGAAAATGTTCCATCCAAAAAAAAAAAAAAGTCATAGGCATGTAGGTTTCTCTGAAGCTGACCTCACAAAGGTCGTCAGATTTAAAGATTGATGAGTGTTAGGTACATACTCCTTAAAGTGAGTGTAGACTTTTGATCATTCTTTTACCAGGGATAAAATCTGGCCCAGAGATCTAAGGGATTTGTTCAAGTTCACTAGAGTTTACTTACATTACGTTTGTTTACTTGAACACTGTAATGGGAGCGGTGATTTTCCTCTGCCCAGCGTTCCTTCCTTAGAAGGAAGGGTCTCCCTCTTTACTGGGTGTGATGACGCTGGAGGGGCCTCAATCCCAGCACTGGAGGCTCCTCAGGGGCCCCAGGGGTGGGAGGTGCTCTAGTCAGGGTGCCCACCCTCTGGTCATGGGGACAGTAAAGCGTGGGCATGAGACCACTTCATATCACCAAACAGAACCAGGCCTGCACATAGACAGATTAGGGTTTTGTACTTGTTTCTAGTACTTGCTCTATATTTACGCTTCTAATCTCAGTTTCAGTGACCATTTCTAAGAATATTTCTGGTGATTTAGGAAACAGTATCTGTGCACTTTAGGGATTTGGTTCTTTCAAGTTGAAAATGCTCTGTTCAAAATCCCCCTGAGAGGTAGGGCCAGGGGTTGCTTACAACTGGCAGGTAGAATTTGGGGGAGGGAAATGAAACTTTCTGTATGTTGATTGTGATGGTGATTACTACCATACGCATTTGTCAAAACTCATAAAGTATCAAAAACGGTGAATTTTATGATCCGTAAATTATACCTTGGAGGGAATCAGAAGTACCATCCCAAAATATGTCACTTTGGTATAAGGACTCTTTTGAGCCAAAGGTCATTGAGAATCAACAGATATAGGAAGAGTTTTCTGCCCTCTCCTTAACTACCTAAACGCAGTGCATAAATTTCCCTTTGTGAAGGTCTCTCCTTGCTGGACCAGAAAGAGAAGAGTGAGTCTTATCACTGAAGACAGAGGATCAAATCAACACTGAGATGAGTTTGTATGAACAGACCTTACTATTAATAAAATAACCCTATCTTCCATTGATTTCCCCCATATATTTTCTAGTCACTTCCCCACAACTTATCTTCCCTTGAAGCCCAACCCATTTTTTCCAAAGCGTATATAAGACCCAGAGTTAATCTCCTTCTTTGAGGTTCATTTTTCTTTTCTGTGAACTCCTATGCATGTAAATGTTAATAAAAGGTATGTGCCTTTTCTTCTGCTAGTCTTTTGTTAGTTTAATTCACAGGCCCTCATGTACTAAACATAAGAGGATAGAAGATTTTCCACCCTAACAACCTAAAAAAACAAAAAAAACAGAGAAATGTTTATGTGATATTAGTAATTGGGAAGAAAGAAAAAAAGATCACAAAATATTAATAGCATGCTCACTTTGATCCTACAATGGACATCTTTGGCTTGGTCTGCTCAGACATCTCTTTCCCTCTGGGAGTCTGCCTCTCCCTGATTCCAAGTGGTCCAGATGTAACTGTCAAAGATAATGCCATGCCTTCTCTGTGTCTGGTCAAGGGGACAGACACATGACCCTGATTGAACCAATAATAGTAACCCCATCCCTCTGGTAGCATACCTAGAGTAGGTATGCAACTGTTACAGGACCAATCAGAGTTCACCCCTACATTTATAAAAAGACAATGTGAGAAAGAGGTCTCTTTTCTGTTCTTGCTACTGGTAGTTCTCTATCATTTGATTTTAAAATCAAAGCACAGAAACCCAGTTTCTGCCACCATTCTTCTCGCTACACTGAGCTGAGCTCAGTGCCTGCCATGGGCTATGCCTGCTCTCAACCTTGCTGCCTAATGCCACACTCTGTTCTTACAAAGTTATACTCCCACCAAGAGTGTCTGACGGTTCTAGTGGCTCCACATCCTCACCAATACTTCACAGTGTCAGAACTGAAATTTTTGCCAATTCCTGCTCTGTCTTAAATTTGCATTTCTCTGGTTACAGTGAGGTTGAGCATATTTTCAATGTTTATCAGTCATGTAGGTTTTCTCATCCATGAATTCCTTATTCATATCTTTTGCCTGTTTTCCCATTGGGTTATTTGTCTTTTTCTCATTGATTTGTGAGAGTTGTTTTTTCAATATATTCTGCATATTATTTCTTTGTCAGCCAGATATATTGACTTGATCTTTTCCCATTTTTTAATTTTTTTAAAAAAACTTTTAAAATATAGCCTTTTGGCTGGATGCAGTGGTTCCTACCTGTGATCCTAGCACTTGGGGAGGCCAAGACGGGGATCACTTGAGGCGAGGAGTTAAAGACCAGCCTGAGCAAGAGCAAGACCCCATCTCTATGAAAAATATAAAATTAGCCGGGCATGGTGGAGCATGCCTGTAGTCCTAGCTACTCAGGAGGCTGAGACAGGAGGATCACTTGAGCCCAGGAGTTTGAGGTTGTGGTGAGCTATGATGATGCCATTGCACTCTAGCCTGAGTGATAGAGTGAGACCATATCTCAGAATAAATAGCCTTTTGTTGAAAAGAGATTTAAAAATTTAATGTCATCAAATTTATTGCTTTTTTTCTCTATGAATTATGATTTTTATATCTTGGATAATAAGTCTCCTATTTGGCTCTAAATTTGAAAAATTTTTCTTTTTATATTTAGGTTTTAATTCACCTGAATTTATATTGTGTATACTCGCTGGGTGCGGTGGCGCATGCCTGTTGTCCCAGCTACTCCAGAGGCTGAGGCAGGAGGATTGCTTGAGTCCAGGAGTTTGAGGTTGCTGTGAGCGAGGCTGATGCCACGGCACTCTAGCCTGGGCAGCAGAGGGAGACTGTCTCAAACAACAACAAAAAAAAATGTGTATACAGTGTGAGGTAGGGACTTTTTCTTTTCTTTTCTTTTTAATTTCCATGTAGATAATCAATTGTCTTAGTATCATTTATTAAAAAGTCTATACTCTGTGGAAGAAACCTTCCCCCTACTGGTTTGAACTGTCACTGCTATCATTATCAAGGCCCCTAATGTGTAGTTTCTTTTTATTTCTTTTGTTGTCAGTTTGGGCTTGCTCTTTTTATTATTGAGGTGAAATTCAAATAACATAAAATTATTTTAAAGTGAGCAATTTAGTGGCATTTAGTACATTCACGATGCAGTGCAACCACCACTCTTATCTGTAGTTCCAAAACATTTTTGTTTCCCCAAAAGGACCCCATACCCATTAGGCAATTATTTCCCAATGTCTCCTCCTCCTAGCCATTGTCAGTCACTGATCTGCATCCTGTCTCTATAGTTTTGCCTATTCTGGACATTTCATATAAATAGAATCATATAATATGTGACCTTTTGAGTCTGACTTCTCTCACTAAGCATAATGTTTTCAAGGTTCTTTCAGGTCGTGCATGTATCACTACTTCATTCCTTTTTATGGCTGAATAATATTATATCTTCTGTATATGCTACAACTGGTTTATCCATTCATTTGTTGATGGATGTTGAGTTTTGTCAGATGCTGTTTTTGCATCATTTGGGATAATCATGAGGTTTTCTTTATTTTATTAATGTGTATCATTGATTGCTTTTTGTACATTGAACCACCCTTGCATTTCTGGGATAAATCACAATTGGTCATGATGTATAATCTTTTAGTATGCTGTTGGATTGGGATTAGTATTTCATTGAGTGTTTTTACATTCTTTTATATTTCAAACTAGTTTGAATTAATTTTTTAAAAACCTGTGTCTTAATCTACATAGAATTTGGCAACAGGGAATGGAGTGTGGCAGCAACAGATCTTACATATGGAATTGGGTGAGCTTGGGTGTAGGCTAGAAAGCACCAAGGACTCCTCTGGTCTGGGCTGGGAAGTCGGCAATGCTTGGTGCATGGGAACAGAACTGTTGGTTACACTGAAGTTTGCCGTTTATCGGGATGGCAGCATTTGTGATATTTGTAGGAAAAACTCAGGATATTGCATGCATCTTTAGCCTTCAGAAAGGAGCTATAATAAAGAGACAAACTTAGCTGAAGGAGTACCATCCAAAAGAAAAGAAGGAAGGAATCATAACTTTCCTTAGAGATGTCCTTTCTACCTCCAGAAGGAAATCCAAAAGTGTTGCATATCTGGTTGTCTGAAGCCAGCCAGGATTTGAAAGCCAAATTCCCTGTCAAGCTACAGATAATATCAGTTAAGGAAGGAAAACGAAGGAAAAAGCAGAAGGTAAAATTGGAACTCAGGAACTCCAGCCATCTTCCCGCCCCACCTCTCCCCTCTCCTGAGCATCTGTGAAGCCCTCACTGGCTCCCAAGAGAATGGCTGTGCTCACTTTGATTACTTAGTTGGGATGTAGCCTAGAAGCATGGAGTAAATTTTTGGCACCTTCCCACCAAGATTATTGTATTCATTTTCATGTTGCGGCTATGATAAATTACCATGGATTTACTGGCTTAACACAAATTTATTATCTTATAGTTCTGGAGGCCAGAAGCCCCAAATAGGTCTTATTGAGCTAAACTGAAGAGGCTGGCAGGGCTTCACTCCTTTCTGGAGGCTCTAGGGAGAATCTGTTTCCTTGCCTTTTCCAAGTTCCAGAGGCTGCCCACATTCTTTGGCTCATGGCCCCTTCCTCCATCTTCAAAGGCAGCAACAGACAACAAGTCTTTCCCACAATGCATCACCCCAGTACTGACTCCTCTGCTTCCATGTTTAAGGACCCTTCTGGTTACACTGGGCCCGCCCCAGGAATCCAGGATAATCTCCCTGTTTTAAGGTCAGCTGATTAGCAATTTTAATTCCCCCTTGCCATGTCACCTAACATAGGTTCTGGGGATTAGGATGTGGACATCTTCAGGAGAACACTATTCTGTCTACCACAATTATTACTTTGAATTTTCTTATTGCTGCAAAACACTACTCTAAGTAGCTATATCATAATTAATTTAAAATTTCCCTGTTGATATGCTCCTTGGATCTGTTTTTCTTTTCCTGTAATAAATGATATTATGGCAAACACCATTGTAAATATAATTTTATATTTTGGATTTCTCTTTGGGATTGTTAGAATAAATTATGTAAATATTTTATGACTTTTAATACTCATATCTATATTGTTTTCTAAAATAGCTGTACTAATAACATATATTCATTTCCAGCTTGTCAGGATCTCCCTTCTGAGTGAGGTGGCTCATGCCTGTAATCCCAGCACTTTCTCTGAGGCTGAGGCAGGAAAATTGCTTGAGGCCAGGAGTTTAAGACCAGCCGGAGCAACATAGTGATCCTCCTGCCTCAGCCTCCCAAAGTGCTAGGATTACAGGGGTGAGCCACCACGCCCAGCAGATTTCTGGCTCTCTTAATCACTACAGCATCTGTAGCAGCTGGCCTGGTGCCTAGCACTTCAGCTAAGTCCTCAGTAAGTGTTTTTTTGGAATGAATGACTGGGAGAGCCTAGTGGAGTGGTTAAGAGTTTTAAAGTCAGACATATCTGGCTCAGATTTCCAGATGCTTTACATAGAGTCATTTCTTTAATCTTCACAACTACCTTATAAGGTAGCTGCTATTTTTGGCATAGTTGCCATCTTTCAGATAAGAAAATTAAGGTACAGAGACATTAAGTAACTCCCCCAAAGCCTCACACAAGTAACTGGCAGGCTAGGATTTAAGTCCAGGTGATAAACTCTGGCTGCAGCAGCTATGTTCCTAACACTGCACGGCCTCTCTGATGCACTGGTGTCCACTTCCTAGAGTTGTTATGGGGATTAAGTCATATAATAGAAAGGACTTCTATGCCTAAAAAGTGTTAGACATGTAATAAAGCACAATAAGTTTTTTCTCTTTTGTCATTCATATTACTATCTTATTATATTTTGTAGATCGCCTATATCATTTACTCTTTATATTAATATATTAGTTTCAAATAGCTTTAGTTGTCCATTTTTAAGTGGGTTTGTATCATAAAAAATTACTTCTCCTTAAGGGTTTCTTATTTTATGTATGTAGTATTTGTTCTTACTATGAATAGATGGAATGTTGTATACCTTGAGTCCTGTTTCTGTCCCATGTGGACTATAATAAAACAATATTCCAATGGCCTTTGCTTGCGACTGACACAGCCGCAAGTAGACCTAGATAGGGAAAGGCCTGAAACTTACAACTATGCCTTCTTCATTGCACAGCATTGTGAATGTACTTAATGCCACCAAACACTACACCTAAAATGGTTAAGATGGTAACTTTTGTTATGTATGGTTTACCACAATAAAATAAACCAACAAAAACATATCTTTTTCAAGCTTACGTGGATCTTAAAAGGGCAAGACTCCAGATCCATAAACATCTCTAGCAGAGATAAATTTTCTAAAGAGCTTAAAATGTTTTCATAGTGAAAAGATGCGAATATTATCCAGCAATAGTGTCATTATTATTCTCTTGATAATGCTTTATCTGTTCTTAATTTCTCATTGCATTAAGAAATCAATTACAATTCTCCCACCCAGAGTAATATGGGTAAAGGACAAATTTCTGAAATATTATTATTAAGTATTTACATATCTAGAAGTATTAAAATATATATACGAGTTTGCACAATTGCCCTCGTGACTCAGAACTTAAGAAAGATTTCTCATGCGTTGCACACAGCCAAGTCACCACGTTAAACAGACAATACCCTGGGGTAACAGAAAGAATTGTCTCATGTGTCTTACTCAATGAATCACTCAATTAAACAAGCAATTACATGATCAGTTCCAGTAGAGGTCGCTGCCATTCATTTCAAAATCATATCATTATTGATTTACAAGAAAACTTCAAGACCATGTACTAAAATTATTAATTCGGAATACAAAAAAATTTTTTAACACTTCCTCTGTATCTCTTCACTTTGAATAATCTATTTTAAGCCTGTGAACCTATATGTTATAAAAGTTGTATACCCCTTAATATTTTCAAATTTAAAAACAAGAAGAAAAAAAAATTATACAGACTACTTGAGGGACAACTATTGGCTGATGATAAACATTTTAAAAAACAATTGCCAGAAATTATTTCTATAATAGTTGATGTACTACAGAAAAGGTAGGTCATAGGGTAAATTATCACAGTTGTCTGAAAGATCCAAAAGTAATTTTTTTACAATATAAAAGTATTATATATTAAGATATTAATCTAAATACCATTCCCACTAAAACGAACCAGGGCTTCCTGGAGAAATGGCTGATTTCAGGTCTGGGGCGGGAAAAGTACATGGTAGGTCTGGATCATTATTGTTCCAGAAGGTAACAAAGTGTTCAAAAAAAACACATGGGGGCAAATCAAAAAGACACAGGAGCCTACTAGAAGAGGCTTCTGCTGGCCAAATTTGGGAAAATTTGAGCAATTAAAAAGAAATGACAGTAGATTAAAACAAATTGAATTAAAACAGAATCCAAGAGTCCAGGATCCTCCAAAAGAAGATGTAGTGAGGAGAGGCTCTTATTTACAAAAACTATCTAATGGTTTTTGTAACCTATTAGCTGCTAACCCAACTAATGAATATAGAAGGAATGATTGATGTAGAAAATCATTATTACTTTACCAGTTTGATGACTGATTCCGACAAATATCAACAATGGATGCTGAAGCCATACGTGAAAATTGCTGGGACCAGGGGATATACACTATATACAAATATCACAGATTATTTATTAATTGCAAAGAGGAAATGGAGATACCTGGTACACAACACCTTACCAAAAGATCAAACACAACATTCTCAATGTTAGGACAAATTGACATGACATACCTGCCAGCATAGTGCACCAAGAAAAGCACACCATCAACTAGGGCCAAAATGAATAACCCAAATTGAATTCCACGACAATCTATTAAAACATAGGCCTGGACTCTTTGCATGTTTTATCTCAAAAGAAAAAAAAAAAGACAGCAAAACTGTTTGAGATTAAAGGGGACTAAAGCTACATGACATTAAGTGCAATACATGATTCTAGATTGGACCCTGGATTAAAAAAAGAAGAAAATCTTATGAACAGCATTATTGGGACACTTGGAGAAATTTGGTTATTGACTGTTATTTTTAATATTGCGATGCTAAGTGAATTTTTGATAATATTATATCAATGTTACATTTCTTGAATACGATCAGGTATGGTGGAAAAGGCGATTTTTCTTAAGAGTGAGGGATTAAACAGTTAGGCATACAGTGTAATGAAGTTCCTTTGTGCTATTCTTTCAGCTTTTCTATGGGCTTGAAAATTCTCAAAATAAAAAGGTTGGGGAAAATTGCATTAAAAAAATTCTGGTAAAAGACTCTTTACCATGCATGCTTTATTTACTCATGTTTTTGCTTAACATTGTCTTTGTTTTACCTAGTCTTGTGAAATTCTATATTGAGGCTTGTCGGTTATTTTGTGATACTTTAAACATAGTAATTATTTTGGACCACATGAAATAGAAAATTAATGCAGTTAAATCTTCCTCCCAAGTTTATTCTTTTGGTAAAATATGTTGGAAAAAGAATCATCCTAAAATTCCATGTTTTAGGTTTTCTAAGAAGAAAATTGTAAAGAGGGGACCTTCTACTGTGGGCCACCATGTTCTGAATGAGAAGATGAAATTGTGGTCAGGGGATTTTAAGGCTGGCAGGGATCTCAAAGGTTGTGAACGCATCGTGGGTTTTGCTCTTAAGTGGCTCAATAGCTGCTTGGTCATTCTGACACATGTGCAACCTGGAAATACAGAGTTAGCACACCATGGGTGACCTCTGATTTGGTGGGGGGTGGGGTGGGATTGGGTTTGGGAGCTCCTCAGTAAATATTCTCCTTTTCTGTCCTGCTGGGGACAATTTTGAGGTGAATTATACATGGCTCCTCAGAGACCTTCCAGCGGGATCAAACTCCAGTTACCCAGAGCAATGCACATTTGAGAATGTAGCCTTCTCCTATTTCACTCTTCCAAGTTCTTCCCACGATTAGGATCACTTCCCAGAGTCAACTATGTGCACACAAGCACATTGCTCAGGCTCTGCTTGAAGACACTCACATTCCACAGAGCCTTTCCTGGTACCTCTGAGTCCTGAGCCTCTCAGTTTCTCCAGAGAGAATCATCTTACTTCCCATTGATACCCTGCCTTGCCTTGGTTAGAAGCACGTCCAGATTTCCCTCGAAGGGAGTGGAGACTTCTTCGTAAATGGAAGCTTGTAAATGTTTGTGGATATCTGTTGTCTGTTGATGGCTCCTTTCCCATTCCCTTTGCCCTTGTAAGTTGCAATAATTTAATCTCATATTGTTATTTTAGCTGGGAGCACTGAAATATACAATTACCAAAAATTGTTTTAAAACTCACAGATGGACTCAATAGCAGAATGGAGGTGATAGAGTGAAGATTTAGTGAACCTGAAGATAGAACAAAAGAAATGACCAACCTGAATAACACAGAAAATAGACTAAAAAAAAAGGAAAAGAAAAAACAGCAGAGCTTCAAATATTAGTGGGACTATAATAAATGATCAATCATTCATATCATTTGTCTATTTTTTGCATCTTTTGAACTGTTCATATGGTATTTCTCCTTTTTGTGTTATTGTTGTTATTAATATGGTAAATTGCATTGATGGTTTTGAACATTTGCATTATCTTAGTGAGGATATATTATCCTTTGTGTTTATTGTTAGATTTTACTTGCTAATATTTCACTAAGGGTATTTGCATCTATGTTCATGGAGATATTGAAGGAAATGACATATAATATAAAATTATTAAAGTAATAATAATCTGGATTTATACACATGAGTTGTGGTAACAAAGCCCAAGGTATACTTGGCTGTTAGGAAATGCAGAAGTGTGCTGTGCTCAGCATCTTGATAGGGGGTGGAGAATTGGGCATAGCCCTATTTCACTTTTGGCTTTGTCATTTAGAGAAATGCTCATTTATTTGAATAGCTTAAAGGTAGTCACTAGTAGAATTTTAAAATGACAGTTATAAGTGACAGTTATAGTGACAGTTATAAAACAAAATAACACAAGAAAGATCACTGTATCATTTATAACAATGAGTATAAATAGATTAAACTCCCTGTGAAATGACAAAGATTCTCAGACTGACACATGAACAACATCCAACTCTATGGAATTGATAGGGACACCATTAAAAATAAATAGAGAAAAGATTAAAGGTATTTTTTTTCCCTAGTATTCTGACAACTTAAAATAAAGATGCTAGGCCCAGTGAGGTGGTTCACACCTGTAATCCTGGTACTCTGGGAGGCCGAAGCGGGAAGACCGCTTGAGTTCAGAAGTTGGACACCAGCCTGAGCAAGAGCGAGACTCTTCTCTACTAAAAATAGAAAAATTAGCTGGGCGTCATGCCTGTAGTCCTAGCTGCTCTGGAGGCTGAGGTAGGATGATGGCTTCAGCCCAAGTGTTTGAGGTTGTAGTGAGCTATGTGACACCACGGCACTCTACCGGGGTGACAGAGTGAGATTCTGTCTCAAAAAAAACCATGCTGAATTTTATTGAATGTTTTCTTGTGGATGCTGTTTTTGTTTTTTATTTATTTATTTTTTTGAGACACAGTCTCACTCTGTTGCCCAGGCTAGAGTGCCGTGGTGTCATCATAGCTCACAGCAACCTCCAACTCCTGGGCTCAAGCAATCCTCCTGCCTCAGCCTCCCGAGTAGCTGGGACTACAGGCATGCACCACCATGCCTGGCTAATTTTTTCTATATATATTTTTACTTGTCCATATAATTTCTTTCTATTTTTAGTAGAGACGGGGTCTCGCTCTTGATCAGGCTGGTCTTGAACTCCTGAGCTTAAATGATCCTCCCGCCTCAGCCTCCCAGAGTGCTAGGATTACAGGCGTGAGCCACCATGCCTGGCCTGGATGCTGTTTTTAAAACAAACTTATTGAACTGTTACTAGAATATACTATAGTAATACATTTTCTAATATTGAATTATACTATAGTTTCTGATATAAACACGAAAAGAAAAGATGGCCAAAGGCTGGGCGCGGTGGCTCACACCTGTAATCCTAGCACTCTGGGAGGCCGAAGAGGGAGGATCGCTGGAGGTCAGGAGTTTGAGACCCACCTGAGCAAGAGCGAGACCCCATCTCTACTAAAAATAGAAAAAATTAGTCAGACAACTAAAAATACATAGAAAAAATTAGCCGGGCATGGTGGCACATGCCTGTAGTCCCAGCTACTCAAGGAAGCTGAGTCAGAAGGATTGCTTGAGCCCAGGAGTTTGAGGTTGCTGTGAGCTAGGCTGATGCCTCGGCACTGTAGCCCTGGTGACAGAGCAAGACTCTGTCTCAAAAAAAAAAAAAACAGCAACAACAGCTGGATACGTTCTGAACAGCCCTCATATATAGGTCTATCTATGAAGAAAAAAATACTTGAAGAAAATCAATTCTAGAATCTGGAAAGTTCTTCCTATGTGTAATGCATATTAATGTTTAAATATATTTGTAGCTAAAATTCCAAGTATTTTGGTTATTTAGAATTTAAAATTTCATTACTTATTTTTTATTTTAGTGCATTATAGTCAGAAAATGTACTTTATGTAATTTCTGCTCTTAAGTTTTATCAGTATTTTTCCCAGAGAGAGACAAAAAATTTTTTTTCATCAGTGTTTTCTTTGTAGCTTTATAATAAATTCCACTGATGTTGGGAAAAAAGTATACTCTCCATTGAAAAGGTATAATATTTGACATGAAGTTATTAAAATAAGTTTGTTGATTTTATCATTCTAGCATCCATAATCTGGTTTATTTTTTGCTTGTATAATTCAGTAAAGACTTAGAATGATATATTAAAAATTCTATACTGTAGTCCCAGATACTTGGAAGGCTGATGTGGGAGCATTTCTTGAGCCCAGGAATTCGAGGCTGCAGTGTGCTATTATCATGCCTGTGAATAGTCACCACACTCTAGCCTGGGCAACAGTGTGAGACCCTGTTTCTTAAAAAAAAAAAAAAAAAAAAATTAAAAATTCCTGCAAATGTGGCCTTCTATTTATTTCTTCTTTGGCTTTTATATTTTGGTGCAATTGTATTCACTGTTTTCACATTCTTGAAGTGTAACATTTATTGCCAGGTAACAGCAATTTCCTTTCAGGAGCAGCCGGGTTTATGGCTGTGGCAAAAGCAAAATTAAAGTTTCAATTTTATAATGTTCTGTATTATCTCTGCTTCCCAACCCTGCCTATGTACTGTTTCTATTTTTAAAAGATAAAGAATAAACAAAACATAAAGTGAAATAAAATAGCCATTTGTATCCCATTTAAGGCCTTTTGCCTTGATTTCTTTTTTGTATGATATTAGTGTTGTTACCATTGTTTTATGTATTTATTTTTTGCTTAGGAATGTCTGATAAATCTTTGGCCATCTTTTCTTTTTCTTTTTTTTTTTTTTTTGAGACAGAGTCTCACTCCGTTGCCTGGGCTAGAGTGCTGTGGCATCAGCCCAGCTCACAGCAACCTCAAACTCCTGGGCTCAAGCAATCTTCCTACCTCAGTCTCCCGAGTAGCTGGGACAACACGCACGTGCCACCATGCCTGGCTAATTTTTTCTCTATATTTTTAGTTGTCCAGCTAATTTCTTTCTATTTTTTAGTAGAGATGGGATCTCGCTCTTGCTCAGGCTGGTCTCGAACTCCTGAGCTCAAACAATCTGCCCGTCTCAGCCTCCCAGAGTGCTAGGATTACAGGTATGAGCCACTGCGTCTGGCCAGCCATTGTTAGTAATATTTTACATATTACATGGCTGGATACTTTCTAGACAGCCTCGTACACACACACAAAAAATATGACTTGAGCCTCAGTTTGCAATGATACAAGAAAAACATTGATTTTTATCCCATGAAGAAATGCATATAACTTTTGTGTTAACCTTGATAAAGTTGTAGACTTCGTGAAGTTGTAGAGAGCAGTTGAGTGAGCACGCTACTCAGGGAAGAAAGCGGCATTCTCCCAGCATAGATTCATTTTCTGTTCTTTATCATCATGAACATTGAAATTAATACAAGAAAAGAAATGAAATAGCAAGCACTTCACTTATGCACATATACCAGATAATTTACCAACTATAAAGAAATAGAAGTGGCTGGGCATGGTGGCTCACGCCTGTAATCCTAGCACTCTGGGAGGCCGAGGCGGGCAGATTGTTTGAGGTCAGGAGTTCGAGACCAGCCTGAGCAAGAGCGAGACCCCATCTCTACTAAAAAATAGAAAGAAATTAGCTGGACAACTAAAAATATATGGAAAAAATTAGCCAGGCATGGTGCCACATGCCTGTAGTCCCAGCTACTTGGGAGGCTGAGGCAGGAGGATTGCTTGAGCCCAGGAGTTTGAGATTGCTGTGAGCTAGGCTGACACCACGGCACTCTAGCCCGGGCAATAGAGTGAGACTCTATCTCAAAAAAAAAAAAAAAAAGAAAAGAAAAGAAATAGAAGTAATGGGAGAATCAATGAACAGAAAACCTGCTAAGATGTGGCTAAATTCAGCCATACTTTCCCAACATGAAAATATTATTCAGGCCTTATGTTCTACAGTAAAGAATCTGAAAGGGTTTTTGTTTGTTTTTGAGTAAACATGTCTTGCTACTGCTGGGTCAATCAATTGTGGCTTCTTCCTCCATATCAAACGATGCAGGAAGGTGTCTGATTGATTGGCTGCCAATCAAATGAAGATTTGCTCCGCCCCCATGACAAAGCCTGTTGCTCCAAGTCAGCTCTCATTTTCTTGAAATCCATTGTGTGGCCAGGCCCGCTGGCTCACGCCTGTAATCCTAGCTCTCTGGAAGGCTGAGGCTCAGAAGTTCGAGAGCAGCCTGAGCAACAGTGAGACCCTGTCTCTACTAAAAGTAGAAAAAATTAGCTGAGCGTGGTGGCACATGCCTGTAGTCCCAGCCTACCAGCAAGGCTGAGGCAGGAGGATTGTCCAGGAGTCTGAGATTGCTGTGAGCTAGGCTGATGCCACGGCACTCCAGCCTGGGCAACAGAGTGAGACTCTGTCTCCAAGGAAAAAAAAAAAATAGGAAACTCAATTAAAGAAATCTTTTAAAGAAAGAAAGAAAAACAAAAAAAACAATTGTGTGTCTTTCCGTCTTAAACTGCACCATAGAAACATCCTGCCCTGAGGACTTCACTTTAATAGGACTGTTTTAGTCCTACCCATTTCTCAGAATTCACCTGTCAGGGTTGATGCCAGATTCTCCTGGGTTCTGACTTTGCAAATCAGACACCTGAAGAAATGGACTTCTTACGGGAGTCACAGACTTAACGAACTGGGATGGAGGGGTCATTTTAGGTTTTCTGCATATTTAGTCTGTCTCCAGTGTTTCCTGTGACTAGCCTAGCTAGCAGTTATTCCGTTTATAGGATAGGTTTACTTTTATTCTTGTGTTCTAAGAACCAGTTAGAGTTATTCAATAAATCTTCTAATTCATTAATTTGTTTTGTTGCTATTCTTTCTTTCTGGTTGGTTTTTGTTTGTTTGTTTGTTTAAGAATATTGCTGTAATTCTTTGAAAAATCTTTTTTTTGTAATTTGCTTATTGAATAATTCTTACAATTCATAAATAAGGAATGAAAGCATCGAAGACCATGGAATTTAGTCTTGGTATAGCATCGACTTTGCTTCATGTACATATTTCATCTGCATTAGCATTATTATTTTCTACTAACCATTGTTTAAGATTTCCAAGTTGTTGAGGTTTGTTTTGCCCTTTTGCTTTTATTACTGGTTTTCTCTCTCATTGCATTTTTTATTACACCGCTGTCAGGGAAAGTAGGATATATTCTCTTCTTTGGGGAAATTTTTGAGGCTTCCTTTCTGGTAAAATATTTGCAGTAAATTGAAGTAATTATTATACTTATTAGTGTTTGCAAAGAAGATGTGTTCACAACATAGATTTTAAAATATATCTAGGTTTATAAATTGTTTTAAATTTTCTCTATTCATATTACAAAAATAATACTTTCTTGCTAAATGGAGTTTAACAATATAAAGATGGATAAATGCAAAACCAAATAATCTTTACTTTGCCCTCTCTCCCCAAACCCTAGTTACTAATGAGGAAATCATCCTTTTATTTTTTCATATACAAACTTTAATACCTACATATTTGACTTTGAATTATATTACTTTATCCTCTTTTTTCTTAATAGTGACAAAGGTGTATTAATTTTTCGGTATTTACATTTTTGTTGATTATTCTATTTCATGAAGTTTATGCTTCATGTATTTTGATACTTTATTATTTTGTACGTAATGTTTCATGATATACGTTGTCTACAAGTACCTTTAACTATTACTAAGCAACCCACTTTGTTCTATTTACTTTTTTTTTTTTTTGTCTTAAGTTAAACATCTTACTACTATTTTCTTTTTGTTGAATTGGCTGGCTACACTTTTGGTCATTGTTTTTAAAAATTTCCTTTCTGAGGTCTTTTATCTTCAGTTTGCCTCTTGTACATGTGGTTGAGTTTTATATTTTCACATAATCAAGGTCTTTATATACAGCATGCATATATATGTGTTATATATATATATTTTTTTAAGAAATTGATAAAATTTTAAAAAACGAAAAAGGGGAGAAAATCCTACATTCCACCCAGAGGGAAGTGATAGTATTTTGCTATATTTTTCCTTTTTCTTAAATGCATTTAATACAAACTTTTAACTAGGTTTTTAAAAAATAATAAGTAGTTCTACATGGCAAGGAAAATAAAAACATAAAAAATACAAGTTGCATTCTGAACCGTTCCTATCATTGAATAAAAATTATAGAAGGCCATTGTTTTGGACTAAGCTCCTGTACCAGACTAAAAAGCAACATGGAGTTACCTGTGCTAAAGTTCTAAGTCACCAAACCCAAACCAAGTTGTCATCTGACCTTCTAAGAATTCAAGAGAGATATAATTGCCAATTTTCCAAACAGATCAGTTTAAATCTTCAATCTGCACAATAATAAAGTTCCCTCTGCTTTAATCCTTACACAAAAAAGGTAGCTTGATTTAACCTGATGTCAACTAATCAGTTATTTTTCTACTGTTCTGCCTTCCTGTCCTTGCCTTACAAGGAAAAGTAATTTGAAAAGGACTAATGCACACTTTGTTCTTTGTTCCTGCTTTCTTCAACCCTTCTTGATCTGTAAAGCCAACCCTCCCTGCTCAGCTCGGCAGAACACTTATTCTATTTTATGGAATGAAGTGTTGCCTGATTCCAGAATTGTGATAAATCCAGCTGAGATCTTTTTTTTTTTTTTTTTTTTTTTGAGACAGAGTCTCACTCTGTTGCCCAGGCTAGAGTGAGTGCCGTGGCGTCAGCCTAGCTCACAGCAACCTCAAACTCCTGAGCTCAAGCGATCCTCCTGTCTCAGCCTCCCGAGTAGCTGGGACTACAGGCATGCGCCACCATGCCCGGCTAATTTTTTCTATATATATTTTTAGCTGTCCATATAATTTCTTTCTATTTTTAGTAGAGGTGGGGTCTCGCTCTTGCTCAGGCTGGTCTCGAACTCCTGAGCTCAAACAATCCGCCCACCTCGGCCTCCCAGAGTGCTAGGATTACAGGCGTGAGCCACCGCGCCCGGCCCCAGCTGAGATCTTTAAACTAAATTTGTTGCAATTTGTCTTTTGACACTACCGTTAGTCCCACTGTTGTCAAAAATCGCAAGGAGATTTCTATCTAGGTCCAGTTGCTAGTCACATAAAAATCCAGTTATTGAGACAATGCGGATTGCCAAGGAAGAAAGGAATTTTTTAATATGACAGACAGACCTCTTGTCGGGAGAAGGGAAAAGCTGCCTCAAATCTGTCTCTCTGACCAAGGGAGATCATGGGCTTTTTAAGGAGCCCTGGGGCAGGTAGAAGGGGAGGTTGAGTGCTGCCAAGAACTCTTCCCTGGGACCTTCAGACTCTTAACTCCTTTGTCTTGCCGAAAATCCATCATTTCTGGGGAGCAACTCAAAAGGTCAAGTAGTTAGTTAAGGGAGAGGATTATAAAAAACATATAGGTGTTACTGAAATTTATTGTTGCAGCTGGTTACACCACTTTCCAGAAATAAATTTTAAGATTTGTCCAGGTGTGATGACTCATGCCTTGTAAGCCCAGCACTTCAGAGGCTGAAACAGGAAGATTGCTTGAGCCTTGGAGTTTGAGACCAGCCTGGGCAACACAGCAAGACCCCATTTCTAAAAAAAAAACCCAGAAAAATTAGCCAGGCATGGTGTTGCATGCCTGTAGTCCCAGCTACTCAGGAGGCTGAGCTCAGGAGGAGTTCAAGGTCACAGTGAGCTATGATGGTGTGGTACACTCCAGCCTGGGTGACAGAGCAAGACACTTTCTCTAAAAACATCATAAAATAAAATAAAATAAAAAGATTTTATATATTTTATTTTTCTGGTGTCTACAATTAAAACTTTGAGTTATATTTCTATCTCTTGATTCCTTCCATTAAGGATGGGGACTTTATATACTTTCACTACCTCTCACATCCGCTTCCATCTCAGCTCTTGATGTTTATTAATTATAGTATTGTTTGCATTATCAATATTTTAAACATTTACATACTACTCTATAATTATAATTAAATGCTCTGTGCTTTGTTATTAGATGAATCCTGAACATTTAAACCCCACAAGACCTTCGCTTGTCCCTTTTATGTGGCTTGTGCTTTTCCTGGTGTGGCAGCTGGGTTTGCAGAGGAAGGAAGCGAAGCTGCCCATCCTCTCCAAGGCCAGGCCTGGAGCTGGCGAGCCGTCTGTCCCTCCCCAGTGTTATGGATTTGCTGACTTTGAGCTTAGAGCTTCTCCAGAAGCTTCCCTGGGAAAACTCTCTTACATCTGATATTTTGGGCTGTGATATTTCCCCCTTTCTTGTTTTGCACACTCTTCTCTGTTTCTCATGATTACTTCTAACTTTGTGGTCTGCTTTCTCTCTTTGTTTTCCAACATTCTGCTTTTTATTGCCTTTTGGCTTCTTTTAATCTCATCAGTGGAACCTAGGGAGGAAGGAGACGTATCTATCTAGTCTGCCATCATCAGCCAGCTCTAAAGCTTTAGCTTTTTTGTCAGCATGTTCTGGAATTTTTGTCTTACTCTGTTATTGACAAATTAATATTTTTTCATTGCATAAAATAATAAAAATTCTTCTCTTTCAGAAGTCATAATCATCACATTATCCAGAAGGAATAGATAGCACAGTAATAACAATTTAGCTCTATGTTTAACTGAGTACAATATTTACTGTTAATCTGTCTCTATTACAACCTCTCTATTTGTAAATTCTTTTTTTTTTTTTTTGAGACAAAGTCTCACTCTGTTGCCCAGGCTAGAGTGCCATGGCATCAGCTTAGCTCACAGCAACCTCAAACTCCTTGGCTCAAGCAATCCTTCTGCCTCAGCCTTCCAAGTAGCTGGGACTACAGGCGTGTGCCACCATGTCCGGCTAATTTTTTCTATATATTTTTTAGTTGTCCAACTAATTTTCTTTCTATTTTTTGTAGAGACGGGGTTCTCGCTCTTGCTCAGGCTGGACTCGAGCTACTGAGCTCAAACGATCCACCCGCCTCGGCCTCCCAGAGTGCTAGGATTACAGGTGGGAGCCACCACGCCGGGCCCTCCATTTGTAAATTCTTAATTTGAATCTTCTTTCAGACAGCAAGGTGGTTGTTTCACATACATTTTTCAGGAAGATTTTATTAATGCTAAAATGACAAAGTTCTTGCATATTTAAGAAAATATTTCCCATGCCTTTACATTTGAAAGGTATCCTGGCTAGGTTAAGAGTTCTTGTATCATATTGTTTCTTCTCAACATTGTTCTTCTACTGTTGCTGTGGATAGAAGTATAAGGCCAGCTTGATAGAATATGTATTTTTTTTCTGTTAAAGGTACAAGTTTCTTCTGCCTGGATGCTTGCAAGACATTTATCATCCTTGAAATTACTTCATCTAGATACATCTTGAGCTTACCACCTTTTCCTCCATACTTTGTTTCAACCTGAAGATTTACATCTTTTCTTTCAGGAAAATCTCCTATGAAATCCTTGAATAATTTTCTGTTCTGTTTTTGTTTGTTTGGTTTTCTCTTCTCTGGGAACACTTATTATGTGTGTGCTGAATCTTCTTTGTTTCTTTTCATGTCCGTAACCCAGATGTTCTCTAAAGCCACTTGTCCAACTGAGGTCTAGATAACTGGTTAAGTCCCCAGCCAATTCCAGGATCTACGCAAAACCAAAGACCTCACAACTTCTACTAAATCCTGTGTCTCTGTTTCTCTTCATATCCCCACAACTACAGGACTCACATCTTTTTAAAAAATTGGTTTTCCAAAGTGATTTGTAGCTGAATTTACTTAAGCCTTGAGAGTTTGTGGCAGGCTGCCATCTCCTCACTGTCGTCCTCCCACCTTTTCCCTCTTCTGTTCCTGTCCCCTCCACTGTGGACGGTGGCCCCAGCTCCGGATCCTTTCCCCCACCACCCTGTGTGTGTGTGTGTGTGTGTGTGTGTGTGTGTAACTTCTCTTTCTTTAAAACCTTCTTACTAACTTGCCAAACCTGGACCTAGGAGAGGGGTGGGTGGGGAACTTGGAACTCACTTTCTACCTTTACAGTCTGCTCAACCAAACAAAGCCTTGAGTTACAGGGACATTCAGGTCTTTGAATGATGTCATCACTATTTTACTTCCCACTCTTCCTCTCAGGTTACGTTTGTTTCTGCTTCTCTTTACATGTGGCCTCATTCTCTTCTGATACAAATATGCTAGTCATATGTCGCAGGAGAGATGGCTGCTAGTAGCCCAACCTTACAATTCATGGTGCAAAAGTGAGACCTCCCTCCCTTTCCCAGTATGTCATATATCAAATTTCTGGGGAGAAATATGACTGGACTTGATTGGGTCAATGCCCAGTCACATCATGTGAACACAGCTGGGGTGGTTTGATTGGACAGGATGGGTTGTGTGCCCGTCCCATACCCAGTCCCATGGGAATCCTATGGGCTCTGTGAAGATCAATTCTCCAGTGTAAAGAGGAGTGTTTTGTTGAGAAGACAAAAGCAACAGATGTCTACCACACCTCACACCCTTTGGTATGGAAATGTGCCCTCACTGTATTCCCTGTCCTTCCCCTGGTGGATCATTTCGCCTCTAGTGAAGGGTTATTTGCAGGACTTTTCAGAACCTTTTCACTTAATGTCAATATTTATGTCCTGTTAAAATGTGGGGAACTCACAGTGGGCTTGTGTTTTGATTTCTTTTGTGATTCTTTTTTTGTCTTTTTGGTAGATATCAGGGAGAGGAGTAACAGTGGGAAGTTACTTTTATGAAAGTTCTTTTGTCTGTTTGTTTTGTTTTGTTTTGTTTTGTTTTTGCTTGGCTGTGAAATATGGTGGAAACTGAAAAGCAAATGAGAATAAATAAGAATAGGGGAAAAGACTGAAGGAAAAATGACCTCATAAATCCCAATTTTTCAAAGTGAAATAATAGTTTCCACAGTGGTTTCACATACCTGGGGCTCAGTGAGTTACAACAACAGGGCAATGCCATGGGTGAAAATGCTCACTCAACTAGGTGATTGAGTTGTAGTTGAGTCAAAGAAAAATCTTGCTTTGAAACTATTCACTGAAAGCAATACAAGCTGATTGAGCACTTAAGATTTGCGAGCCACTGTGCCAAGTACTGAGTGTAAACATGGATGATTAAAACAGATTATGTCTTAAGAACTTAAAATCTAGCTTTTGTGTTGTATGAATCCCTTACTTCCTTTATACACTCTATTCTTTATTATAAATAATGATTTTAGAAGATTTCACTATATTTATTTCCTTTTTTAAAAAATACTTTTCTGTGTAATATAGCCACCATTTGGTGAGGTCCTATTATGTTGTATACACTTCCTAGATATTATCTCTAATCCTCCCAAAAAAAACCCAATGGAGGAAAATGTGACTATCTCCGATTTACAGATGAGAACAATGAAGTTTAAAGGGGTTATGTTAATTCCTCAAGGTCAAGTGGCATAAACGAAATGAAAGCTGTATATTTTGAAGAGATGTCTGTACTCCCATGTTTATTGCAGTGTTAGTCACAATGGCCAAGACACGGAAACAACCTGTGAGTGTGTTGATGAATGAGTGGATGAAAATAATGTGTTGTTCGTGTGCAATGGAGTGTTATTCAGCCTTGAGAAGGAAAGAAATCCTGTTATTTGCAACGGTGCAGTTGAAGCTGGAGGACATTCTGCTAAGTGGGGTCAGCCAGGCACAGAAGTGCTGCATGATCTCTCTTATTTGTATGTGGAATCCTGCAAAATTCCAACTCATAGGAGGAGGGAGTAGAACAGTGGTTGCCAGAGGCTGGGGGGTGGGAGAAATGAGGAGGTGTTGATCAAGAAGTAGGAGGTTTCAGTTATAACAGGAGTAAGTTCTGGAGAGCTCATGGACAGCATGGCGATTGTGGTCAATAATAATGTGCCCAAATCTGAAATTTGCTAAGACAGTAGATCTTAAATGTTCTCACCACACACACACACACACACACACACACACACACACACGGTAATTATGTGAGGTGATGGATATGTTAATCAGCTTGACTGTGGTAATCATTTCATGATATAAACCTTATATCAAAACATCAGAGTGTACACCTTAAATATATACAACTTTTATTTGTCAATTACAGCTCAGTAAAGCTGGGGGGATCAAAGCAAAGTCACACAGCTAGGTTGGGAGCTCAGATCTCTAGTGTCTCTCTCTCTGGTTTCTCCCTCAAGGCTTTCTTGTTTTTGCATCTTCTCATCTTTGCCTCCTTCAGGTAAGTGTCTCCTGCCCTCAGGATTCCTGAGTTTGACCCAGTTCAAATTTTCCCACTGGCCCGCAGTCTCTGGCCTGCCCTTGAGTTAGTTGTCCACCCTGGGTTTAATCAGCTGGGGGTGGTATGGGAGGGCTCATGGAGACAGGAGTCCCCCCTTAGGAGAGGGTGTGAGTACTGGTGACCATCACTGGCCTTGAGCGCAGACACACCTGAATTTCACCGGTGTATATGATTTTATTGAATTTCATGTCATAGCTGGCAGGAGACTTGCCCAGGGCTATCTCATGCAGGTGACGAAGATAGCCAATATCTGAATGAGATACAGTATTGGAAAGTGACAATCCTAATGTCAAAAACAGGAGTGGTTAAGCAATTACAGTATATAGGTTGTTATACTAAATAATTATCAAGAGTTATGTTTTCAAAAGATTTTGATGACATGGAGCAATTCCCAAAATAAACTAAGTGAAAACAAAGACAAGCAGGATAAAAATTCTAAACACATCACATAGTAAATGAACATAATGTGCATTTTTAAATGATTAGAAGGCAATAGCAAGTTAAAACTGGGAAGTGGAAGAAAAGAAGGGGAAAAGTGCCAATTGAAGGAATTCTAGAAACAGGAAAAGAAGGCCCAAAAATATAAGCTGCTCTGCATCGGTGTCAGGGACCAGGAGGCAGAGAGATTCAGAGCAGACAGACGTGTTATAGGCTCTTGCACTTTGTAAAATATTTGGTAGCAGCATTAGCTGCGGGTTCTCCAGAGCCAGTTTATGATTCCTGAACTTACCAGGTACCTTGGCGTAGGGAAGGTGATGCTCTCACGAGTATCTCTATCTTTTGCAAACACTGCCCTCTCTGCTAGACTGCTAGACTGGTTTACAAAGCAGCTCCCTGTTTAGATAAATTGAGACGGTTCCCTCAGTTACCTCATTCACCTCCAAGTTCACCATGGAAGCTCTGAAGCTTCAGAGCAGAGAAAGCAAATCCTAAACTGTGGTCGCCTTGCCTCAGCAAAAAGAAACCAAACAGGTTCGACCTGAAACTGCCTACTGGCCTTCCCATTTCCTCACCCCAGAGAGTTCTGAGATCATTCAACAAAGGCACCAGCTTTTTGTATTTGGGCCTAAAGTAAATGCTCACGTCCTGGGATCTCCTACAGCTTATAAACTGGCTCCAGGACACAGCACCTCTACTCTTCGCTCTGACAGTCACATCCACATACATTTTGAGGTTACAGAGGTAGATTTCTGTGGATATAGAAGGAATAAATTTCATAAACACCAACTGGGAAACCATTGATTAGATGGAACCAGGGAAGAAAGTCTAAGAAAGAAAGTAGACCACAAGCTGGATATGAGTCAACAAAGCAGCAGAAAACACACACACACACAGACAGGATTCGAGAGTGTTCAATGGAAGCATTGTTTGTAAGACAATCCTACCTCTCTCTCTGCCCCTCTCCAGTGAAGACACAGCAAAACCACAATGACAGCATGAAGTCTGGAAAACAAATTAGAGTGGAGAGTAAATAAAAATCAAGGTGTTTTATAGAAATGCAGTAGTAGTCAATAAATATGTGAGTGCTTATATTCAAAGAAATAGCAAGGTAGAGGGAGAAGGGGGTGATTACGGGGATTAGTTCCTACCACTTCCTGGCAGAAGCATAAGGAAGGGTCATCAAACCCAAGGGTTTAAGTTAAGCATCCTGAGCTTAAGGAGAAGCGAGAAGTCTCCTCCAGCCTTGGGTAAGCTCCGTCATTCGGCCTTCCAGATACAATAGTGCTTAATATTTGTTGCATTATGCCATTTGTCATGCACCCTTCCAATGCCTTGTTAGCTTATCGACTCCTCACAGAAGCGCTATGAAATGGGTGCTATTGTAGCCTCATTTTACACATGAGGAAATTAAGGCACAGAAAGTTTAAGACTCTTGGCCAAGGTCTTGCTGATAGTGTCCGGGCGAGGTTTTGAACCCATGAAGCCCGACTGCTACCCAGGAGACTGGAGCTCCAGATTTCACACAATGCGCCCTCCTGCAGAGCTCACTCCTTGGTCTTCCTTTTTGAGTTTATTATTATGATAGTTAATTTTGTGTGTCTTAAAGTTACTTAACTGTGCCACGAGGTGCCCAGATTAAACACTGTTTCTGGGTGCTTTGCATCGGAGGACTTGGTGAAGTGGTGGCCCAATTCACTGTGGCCCTGAATAGAACAAAAGGCGGAGGAAGGAGGAATTGCCCCATTTTGATTCCACCTGCCCGCTGGAGCTCAGACTTGGTCTTCTCCTGTCCTTGGACTGGGATTTATATCCTGGGCTCCCCAGGTTCTCAGGCCTCAGACTTGGGCTGGAATCGCACCTCCTGCTTTCCTGGGTCTCCAGTTTGCAAATGGCAGCATGGTGGGACTTCTCAGCCTCCTAATCACGTGAGCCAATTCTTCATAATAAACCTCTTTATATTAATATATATACATAAAAGGATTACCTGTCTATCTATGGTTCTATTTTTCTGGAGAACACTAATACAATTATAATACCCCCAATCTTTCCAGAAGTCTGGCATAGCTTTAGGGACCTGGGCAAAGAGATATTATGAATGATTCTGCATTCAAAAGTATCCCTTTCTTCTTTCTAGCTTCCCACCAGCTTCAAGAAACATCCTGGAATCCATAAAAAACACTTTTCACAATGTGTCTTCTCATCACAAGAACCACTTAGGATACACTAAGATTTAGTACTTATAACAGTGTACATTTGCACACAGTTTTATATCTTCACTTTTTTACAAATGTTCTCACTTCTTACAAAATTCTGAAAGCATGCTGAGGGTGGTATTATGCTCTCCATTTTATAGGTGAGATGACTAGTTCCGAGAGTTCAGGTGACTTGTCCAAGGTCACTAAGCCAACACACGACAGAACCAGGGTGAGAATCCATATTCAGTGAGTTGCCCCACATATGATGAACCCTCTGGAGGCCAGAAAAATCCCTATTCTTTGAGATCTCTCACATCACTTACGTGGTACTGCATAACCCATAAGAGACCCTTAATAAATATTGTTGAAAGGTTTCAGTAGCAGAAAGAATTTTAAAGTGCAGGTTTAAAACTAGAGCAGTGCCTGCATTCTGAAGGAGAAGTTTGGAAGAGACTTTTATTTTGTTCTAAGAGGGACCTTTTCTGGGTCCATTGTTCTTAAGGAAGGCTAGCAGTAGAATAATCTGCATGCATGTATTGGTAGGTGCTGTTTAATAATGTAATTCTGTTATTAATATGACTTTTGATCATGGAAAGGGGCAAAATGCTATGGTTTGAATGTGTCCCCCAGATTTCATGTGTTGGAAACTTAAATCCCAAATTTATATGTTGATTGGTAGTGAGGTCTTTGGAAGGTAATTAGGATTAGATAAGGTCATCAGGATGTGGGCCTCATGATGGGACTGGTGGCTTTATAGGAAGAGGAAGCAAAACCTGTGCTGACACTCACACTCTTTCCCTCTCACCATGTGGTGTTCTCTGCCATGTTATTATGTGGCAAGAATCCTCACCAGATGCTGGTGCCATGCTCTTGGATTTCCCAGCCACCAGAACTGTAAGACATAAATTTCTTTTCTTTATAAATTACCTAGTCTCAGGTATTTAGTTATAGCAACAGAAAACAGATTAAGACATGGGTGTCTGTTTTAAGCAGAGATTTTTTTTTATGATGATGATTTCTACAGGATTCCTGCTTCCTATACCTGAAGGTGGTGGCAGTGAAGCAGGTGGAATGGAGGAGCTGGACCCTGGCAACACGATGGTTGGCTGGGGATAGAAAACAGATGGCCCAAGGGGACCTCAACTGAAGGTGAGTAGACAATGGATGCCACTAGCTGTGAGAATAGACAACCAGCCTTAAGTTTCCCTTTTCTGCAGAACTGTCCTCTGTGTTCACTTTAACCCTGTGAAGTCTGCTAAACATGGCAGCCGTGCCTGCCATCCTTTGAGAAATGAGACAAAGGGCTCCACGCTTGCAATGGGAGGGGCAGAGGTTAGAGAGGGGGATGGTGGGCAGAGCAACGGTCATGAAACAGCCAGAGGTGAATGGCAGAGAAGTCTTGAGGTGCGGGAAATGCAAGAAGTAAGACTAGACAACTAGAATGAAAGTGTGCAAAGGAAGTAAATCCTCACCTACCCCAAAGGAGACTCAGAAACGGTTGGGGAGGAAATTGGACTTGGCCACAGACAAGCAGTGTGGGAGTTTCAGATGATTTGTATAGGCTTTAAATAGCAGTGTTCCTGCAAGCACACACACACACACACACACACACACACAAGCATGTTGACAGCTAAAAGTTCCGGGGAGAGTCCAGGTTAGTTTTGTTAAATGCATGAACTTTCATATATCCTGAACCTTAGAAGATGAATGTGGATAACCAGAACATGATATTACCTTATACACATACTTTCTCTGTGGAACATGGTGGATGGTGGTAGACTGTAAGTGAAGGGAAATGAAACCATAGAAGTAACAGAACTGCACCTAGGGGAAAAATTATTTATGCAAGTCACATGTAAATGTGTGCCTTTTTGCAAGTACAACTTTGTCCCTTCTGAAGATTTTAGGCATCTGAAAGGGGCCCTGTGGTATAGCACAGATAGATCATTTTTTCAGCCAGGGGAACTCAGATTCTCTTGACATTCACTTTCATAAAGAATACAGTAGGAATCTGAATCACAAAAACAGCCTATAATGATTTTCTTGTATGAAATGAAATAGTCCTGTTTATATATTTGACATAATCTGTCTATTAAAATAAATCAAATATTAGCACACAGGAGGTACATTTAGTCAAAATGGGCAACTAGATGTTTCTGGAAGAACCACTAGCAATGAAACAATAATGCCGCAAATATTTACGTGACAGTAATTAAACTTGGCATTGAGATAAGCTCCATACTTATTTTAGTTATTGTTTTGACTCAGATTCTACAAAAAGGGCAGTACTCTGACAGTAAACTTTACAGTCTAGAAAGACCTAGTTTTCATCCCAATGCATCGTTTTTTTTTTCTAATTTAATCACATCCCTTTAATTTCTCTTAAGATCTTCATATGTAAAATAAGATTTCCAATGCATTGTTTAATATCCTGAAATCGCTTTCTGTGGGACTCTCTCTCTGAGGAATGAATGTTGTTCTATTACTTCTGGGTATATCTTAATGTTTGCAAAAATTTAACTCAAGATAAAAATCATCCATTGAAGTGAAATATTTCGATAATATGATTCTAACACAGATTCAAGATGAAAACATCATGTTTTCTTCAAAAGAAATTTTACCCTCTTTTTAGGAAATTGTGTAGGTATTTATGTCAGTTAATTTCGAGAATTTTTAGATAACAATAGCTTCATTCATCAGGAAGTGACTGAAATCAAGCCCTTGGAGAGAAGGAAACCCAATTAAGATGGTGTTGTGGGTTGAATTGTGTCCCCCCAAAAAGATATAGGTCCTAATCACTAGGACCTCAGAACGTGAACTTATTTAGAAATAGGGTCATTAAAAATGTGATTAGTTAAGATTAGGTCATAGCGGAATGGGAAGGCCCCCTAATCCATTATGACTGATATTCTCATAGGAAGATAACCACGTGAAGAAAGACACACACAGGAGAAGGCCATGTGACCACAGAGGCAGTGACTGGAGTTACACAGCTGTAAGCCAAGAATTGCCTGGGACGGCAGAAGCTAAGAGAAAGGCTTGGATCAGACTCTCCCGGGAGCATTTGAGAGAGCATGGTCCTCCCAGCACCATGATTTCAGACTTCCAGCCTCCAGGACCACAAGACAATGCATTTCTGTTGTCGTAAGCCACCCAGCTGTGGGACTCTGTTATGGCAACCCTGGGAAATGGAAACAGATGGGAACAAATGCAGCCACCTGTCTCTTGGGCCTATGCAGTAGTGCAGAGGGCACAGACGTTGGGGTCCAGTTGGCATTAACCCCGACTCAGCCAGTGCCTTCCTGTGTAACTTTACACAGGGTCATTAGTTTAGCCTTTTTCCTCAGCAATGTGATACAAATAAGATCTTCACAAGATTGTTGAGGGCATCAGTTAGTAAACATATGAAAGCTATGAGGCACATAGTCAGTTCTCAAGAAATACTAATTTGTATCCTTTATGTATGAGCTCATTAAGTGATCCGTTACTATTATTTTATGTGTTCATAGAAATTAAAAGCTCTTCTTCTTTTTCAATAATTAAAAAAAATCTTATTCTAGAAATCTAAACTTCTAGTGACTTGGATGTTCAGTCACGCTTTTGGCAGTAATGATTTTTTAAAAAGGGAATTATTCATCGTTAATGGAAAATAGACAACTTCTTCATTTATGTGCTGTACAGTTTTGTTCAATCATAGACACGCTACTTCCCCAATTTTAGTCTAAAGAACACTCAGGTAGGGGAGTGTCCCACACAAGAGATGTGGTGAATGAAAACTCTCAGGCAAATATAAAATTTACTTATTTAATTATAGTTTGAATGTGCTAAAAAAAAAATTTTTTTTTAGAAATAGTAAGATGACATTCTTTCCAAGAGTACTAAAATGTGAATTATCCAAACTAATGACTTGGTTTCAAAGTCTGAATTATGTATTAGTCTCATTAAATGGGGATAAAACTTGTGGCTCAAGAAGAGAATGACATATTATTTATGTCATTCTCCTCCTGAGTCCCCATTAAAATGACAGTAAAGAAATTAAAATGGTATCACCAAAGGGCAAAGGACAATTAAGACAAGAGGAAGGAGGCAGCAGGGATCTAAATCTTTCAATGAATTTCTAGGAGACAGAGAAGGAAGCCATCACTAGAGAAACACAGTGGAGGTGAAGGAGTTAAAAAAATATGCCACTCTGGCTTATTGACTATTTTGAGTTAAAGGCACTTAAAAAACAGCAAGTGCAAGATCACTCTGCCCTTCTTTCTGTTTCTTAAAAGCAGGAGATGAAATTCCTGTGTGAAGGATGCTCTCCCTACACCAGAAGGAAAGCATCATGTAAAACTTGTATTACATAAATTTGTATGTTTCTCTTCTACTGATCTGTCTCATGTCAATTTAATTCTCAGGCTCAGCCAAAAATCCTAAAAGGGTGGAGGTAAAATTTTTCCCTACAGAGGGAATTTTAGCTGGAAGGATGCATGGAAGGACCGTAACCTGAGGAGGAAGTCAATCTGCCTGCAGGACCTAATGCAAAAGGGCTCAGAAAATTCACTTCCCACGTATCTTTTTTTTGAGACAGGGTTTTGCTCTGTTGCCCCAGCTAGAGTGCAGAGGCGTCATCACAGCTCACTGTAACCTCAAACTCCTGGGCTTGAGTGATCTTCCTGCCTCAGCCTCCTGAGTAACTGGGACTACGGGCACGTGCTACCACGCCCGGGGAAATATTTCTATTTTTTGTAGAGACAGGGTCTCGCTCTTGCTCAGGCTGTTCTCAGACTCCTGACCTCAAGTGATCCTCCTGCCTCGGCCTCCCAAAGTGCTAAGCTTACAGGTATGAGCCACCGCACCTGGCCCCCACGTGTCTTTTCTAAGCAAGTTACTTGGCAACATGCCTCAACAAAATAAAAGAGTAAACCAAGGAAAAGACACCAGGATTCAGGAAACAGTGGTTGCAAATGAGCCAAGCGATTAAGGGAAATCCCCCGGTGACAGGTGTACAGCAGACCCAGACAGCAAGCAACAAAAAGCCTCAGGAGGAAGTTATCTTGCCAGAAAAAAGAAAGGAGTCAGTATTTTAAAAAATCTTATAATAACTTTGAGATTTTAGAATAATAGAAACCAACAATGCAAAAATAAAAAGAAAGACAGGAAGACTATTAGAAAGCCACCTTATTAGTTAGGATGATTTGACTGCAAACAACAGGCAAACCAAGTCAATGTGGCTTAAAGAATAAGAAATCTACCATCTGACATAACAAGGACTCTATAGGCAGGGAGACTTCAGCTGACTGGTTAATTCAGTGGTTCTGATTCTTCGTCAGGCACATAAGTTCTTTCTGTCTTTCCCTCTGCTCTCTTCAGTCATCCCACACTGGACCGTCTCACAGTAGCAAGAGGCACACCACTCTTTCAGGGTTCACATCCAACATGGCAGAATCCCAGAGAAGATGCTCTGTCTTTCCTGGAGAGAGGGAAACTTTCCAGAAGCTCCTAGCAGACATCCTCTCATGTGTCCTCGGCTAAAATTGTATCATATGCACATCTGAAGAATTGCTAGGAAGGAGAATGGAACCACTGCAGCAGAGATTGTTAATTGCCCCTCAATATCCACCTCCCCCTCATTTCTTTATGATAAAACTCTTGAATTGGAGCCACCATTCTCAGCCTCCCTTGCAGCTAGTGTGGTCATGTGACTAAATTCTGGCCAATAGGATGTGAGTGGAAATGATGTGGACAATTTGTAGATTTTTCCTTTAAAAGAAATTGTGTGCTCCCCAATTCCTCATTTCCTCCCTTCTGGCTAGCATGATGGTTTGGTGGTAGTGGGTCAGCTTCAAACATGAAGACAAGGGCAAGTCCCACAAGGATGACAGAGCCACAGCTACAAGGAACTTGGAGACCTAGGACATTGTCATGAAGCTAAGCTCCTCTCTCCTCGTACATTGTCTGCTGGTGAGACTTTCTATGTGACAGAGAAACATTTATTTTAGTGACCATTTATTTTAGTGACTATTAAAGCAGCCAAAGCAATATCCTAATTACTGCAGGGGCCATGCCTCACTTAGACCAGTGGTTCTCAAAGTATGGTCCCTATACCAAGAGCACCAGCATCACCCAGGAGCTTGTGGGAAATGCAGATTCTTGGGCCCGAGCCCACACCTGCTAAGTGGGAATATCTGTGAGTGTGTCCCCAGCAACCTGTGTTTTTAACAAGCCTTCCAGGTCATTCTAATGCGTACCCAAGTTTGAGAAACTCTGATTAGCCAAGGCTGGATCCACTCTGTCTGGGTGAGAAATGGGGCGAGCCCTCCTGTGAAATTTATGGCCACGTGGAAGAGGATAGACCCTGGAACAAAACCTGGGTCCTTTTAGGTTCTGTTAGGTGAGGTTGGGATGGACGCTGGGTTGGCAACGAATGGCATCTGGCACTGTTATAATGAGCATAGTTCATTGATTTTCAGCTTCTAGAATCAACCTAAAGATTAATTTATAGTTTCCAAACAGAATTTAAATGTCATGGCCATGGATAATATGAAAGTCCAGAAGACAGACTGAAGAAAGGAAATCAACAGGAGAGGTGGGGGGACGGGGAGATGTTGGTCAAGGGCACAAAGTTTCAGTTAGACGGGAGGCGTAAGTTTTTGGGAACTATTGCACAGCACGGTGACTACAGCTGACAATAATGCACTGTGTATTTCAAAATGGCTAAGAGAGCAAATTTCAAATGTTCTCAACCAAAAAATAATAAGTATGTGAGGTGATGACTATGATAATTAGCTTGATTTAGTCACTCCACATTATATACATATATCAGAACATCACATTGTACTTCACAAATCTATACAATTATAATTCATCAGTTAAAAATAAAAAATAAGGCTGGGTGTGGTGGCTCACACATGTAATCTTAACACTTTGGGAGGCCGAGGTAGGAGGATGGCTTGAGGCCAGGAGTTTGAGACCAGCCTAGGCAATAGTGAGACCCCATTTCTACAAAAAATAAAAAAAATCAGCTGGGTGCAGTGGTGCACTGTAGCCTGGGTGACAGAGCAAGACTCTGTCTCAAAATAAACAAATAAATTATAAAAAAGAGGAGAGGTAAAAGCAAATCGGGTGAAAAGAGATAATGTCCACAGTTGACATCACAAGAAATGAAGGCGCTGATTTAAAATTATAAATGCAACCAAAAGAGGAACTCAAAATGAGACTATAACTCTATGGGGAGAGGGGGCTGGGTGAAAGTGAGCTAGATCATCTTTCAGAGTAGGAAGTTGATAGGTAATTTCAGAAAATACTCTATCAAGAAATAGCTGTGTTAGCATATTATTTAAAGACATGAGGTAATCACCATAAGAATAAAAAACAGAGAGACAATTAAGGGCCGGGCTCGGTGACTCACACCTGTAATCCTAGCACTCTGGGAGGCCGAGGTGCGAGGATTGCTCGAGGTCAGGAGTTCAAGACCAGCCTGAGCAAGAGTGAGACCCCCTCCCCCTCCCCTGGTCTCTACTAAAAATAGAAAGAAATTATCTGGACAACTAAAAAATATATATATATATAAATAAAATTAGCTGGGCATGGTGGCACATGCCTGTAGTCCCAGCTCAGGAGGCTGAGGCAGAAGGATTGCTTGAGCCCAGGAGTTTGAGGTTGCTATGAGCCAGGCTGACGCCATGGCACTCTAGCCCAGGCAACATAGTGAGACTGTCTCAAAAAAAAAAAAAAAAGAGAGAGAGAGAGACGATTAAAATAGCTAATAACAATGTTCCCTCTCAGGATGGGGACCGTGGGAGGAGTGCTGTTGGTTTTCATTATCAGTCCTTCTCTACTAACTACTTGATTTCTTTTATGAACCAAGGGCACGTATTGCTATGATGAACCATTTAAAAATGATGCTTTCAGAGGGGCTACAGACAAGGTGGGACAGAGTCCTCCTACTCTGAGAGTTTCTTTGTAAAGCTCTGCTTTGTCTAGGAAGGGTCACAGAATGTTTGCAGAGCCTCGGCCAGACCTGTCTCGTGAGGCAGCTTTACACACGGTTGGATGGGACAGGGTGTCCGACAAAAGACCCTCTCCTCATTGGCATAATCCTCCGGACAGCTGTGCTGGGTGAATTGGAAGCAGCTCAGAGCAGTCTGTTGTTAGGCTTGCTGCTGTCACCTTTTGTAGAATTCCCTCTCCGGACCACCCTGCCTTCTCGTCCAACGTCAAGCACACAGCCTTAATGGGTAGCGGACGTTTTCACCCAGACAATCCTCCTTCTTAGCCTCTCAACCCCAGTCAAGCAGCAGAATGTTCACATCGTGGAGAGTCATAATATTTCAACAATCCTTGGCCACGAACTGCACGTCCAGGTAGTAATGGTAGTTGAGTATGTTGTAAGAAGATCAATTAAACCACATCTGTGTCTTTAAATTTAGCTGGTATGTTTCCTCTTACCATACTGTCATTTTTGTGATTTATTCTGTGCCCAAAAGCTGATGTCAGGCTCTCTGCTTTCAACACCAAGTAATTATGGCTGGAAATGGGGGATGATGAAGTGGTTTGAGAGCCGCGCCGCAGGCGGAGGGCAGCGGTTCCCAGATTGTTTCCGGTGGAGCCGGGGTGCTGCAGAGACACTTTCATGGAGGCACCCCAGGGAGTGACCAGCACTCTGGATCCTACCTCACTTAATCAGAGTAGCTCATCACATACCGTCTTATGCAGTAAGGCTCAGTTCCACAACTGGTTTCAGGGGGAGAAGTTTCCAGGAATGACTCCTTGAACGCCACTGGTACTGTGAAATAGACAATGGGCTAGGACTGAGAGGTTCTGGGTTTGATCATTATTTTTCTTATCTCCTTCATGGCTCTACAGCCATGACTATGAATAAGTCATATTACTTTTTTGACTCAGTTTCCTCACTTTTAAAGTGGAGATCATAGTATCTGCTTCACCTATGTTGCACTTTGTAAACTTTGTGAAACAGATGAAAGAATAAATTCTAAATTATTATAAAAATACAAAGGATTATTACCTAATGTGCCCAGCTCCATGAACCCCTATATGGTTTTTATAATCCTCTCTCTTAATTAACTACTTGACCCTTTGAGTTGTTTCCCAAAAATGATGGGCTCAAACTCCTGGCCTCAAGTGATCCTCCCGCCTCTACCTCCCAAAGTGCTGGGATTATAGGCGTGAGCCACCGCACCAGGCCTGAAATGTATTTTTTACAAGACAAAGGAGTTGACATTCTGAAGTCCCCAGCGCACGCTTCCTGAAGCCAAGATTCACCAGCCCCCACAACCTGCCCCCCATGCAGGTAGTCCCTTGTGAGATACACCACGGTCTGCCCCAAGGCACACAGACCCTCCTTTAGAAGCCCATGACCTCCCTTGGACGGAGAGACAGATTTGAGGCAGCTTCTCCAGTTCTCCTGGCAAATTAAAAATTCCTTTCTTTCTTGGCAATCCTCGTAGTCTCAATAATTGGATCTGTGTGAAGAGCAACTGGATATAGACTGAAACGCCGTTGTGGTTTTGACAACACTAGGAGGGAGAAGAACACAATCTCAGAACAGTTACTTTGTTTTGGTTACATGTTGCTAGAGCACTACCCAGACATTTTTTTTTTTATAGATGGACCAGAAACACTATGGACAGTTGACATAGTGTGGGGGTAGATTTTTTTTTTTTTCTTTTTGAACACTTTTTTCTCCCAATGAGTACTATTGCATATATAAATAAAACCTGCAGTAACCCTGGTGGTAACTGCTGTTCTTTTTGCTGCAATTAATTTCTCTAAAGACGGTGGTAAGCGTCCTGTCCTGAAATCAACGGGCTGTGCGTGCACTGCCTGCTCCCAGATGCACGCTTAATCTTAAAGGCAGCCATTCAGTTCATACGACACGGAGGACACAGGATGTGGCAAGGTCATAAAATTACTCAGACCACAGCTCAGATGTGCAAAGAATGTAGAGTTCATCTTCCCTGTGACTGCTCATTTACAAGCACACCTGCTCCTCGTCACCTCCCAGCTAGCCAGGGAAAGGCTAGATTTAATCACTGTACAATATTTCCACTTCTTTCCACTTACACAGTGTAAACATTTGGTCCATTCAAAGTTCAACTTCCCGCTAGGGCTGATTAATATCTTTATCTGGGCCGGGCGTGGTGGCTCAGACCTGTAATCCTAGCACTCTGGGAGGCCGAGGTGGGAGGATCATGCGAAGTCAGGAGTTTGAGACCAGCCTGAGCAAGAGCGAGACTCCGTCTCTACTAAAAATAGAAAGAAATGATTTGGACAGCTAAAAATATATACAGAAAAAAATTAGCCGGGCATGGTGGCACCATGCCTGTAGTCCCAGCTACCCCAGAGGCTGAGGCAGGAGGATTGCTTAAGCTTAGGAGTTTGAGGTTGCTATGAACTAGGCTGATGCCACCGCACTCTAGCCTGGGCAACAGAGCGAGACTCTGTCTCAAAAAAAAAAAAAAAAAACTTTATCTGATGGAGAAAATGTCTTTAAAATACTTGATCTCTCCAATTTAGTTTCCTCTTCCTCTTCCTTGATCTGGGAGAAAGGACCAGACTTACTACATCCTTGCAATACCTGCAGGATGGAAGAGTGTTTGCACGGTCCACTGTCTCAGGCCACTTCTAGCCTCAGAAGCAAGGCCCCCTTCCTGCTCGGTGGCTGCGTGTCCTGCTGGGTGCGGAGGGAGCAGTCCGCTGCTGCTGCTACTGCCGGAGTAATTGATGGCTCGGGCTCTCCTGAGTACGGTCGCTCCCTCCTCGCCTGCGGCACACCCTCCACCCAGGCGCTCCGCCAGCGGGTCCACTCAAGCCCACGTGCCAGGTCCTCTCACCCTTGCCCCATTGGAATCCACAATTCAGCCACCTCTGTGTCTTCCCCAACCCATAAGACCTGCAAGAGCACATTGAAAACAAACAAAAACAGAAACAAAAACAAATAAGATGTCATTGGACATAGTGATTACCCCAAAATACACTGCGACCATTTTCTAATGTCAATAAATATTCTAGAATAGCATTTATTTTTTAATTTGGAAAGAAAAAAAAAAAAAAGACCTGCAGGAGCTTCCGAGTCTGGTGACACCCATTGGGGACCCAGAGCAGCTTGGGCAATGGCGCTCCATTCTCCTCTGCCCCAGCCACGCTGCATGACGTCATCTCAGCCCCCAGAGAGAAGCTGGGACCCTCTAACCACCCATCCCCTTACCCTCGCTCCGTCCTTCTACCTGCGCTGATCCTAGGTGGACGGGGGCTGTGCCCCTCCTCGTCGTGTCTGAAGGAACCTTTCGCTCCACCACATCCTCCTTTTTGTAGGGGTGACCCCTGCCCTCATCTCAGGGTGGGCGGGGCTCAGGAAACAGTTACCAGCTTTCCTTAAGGAAGGACGGTCAGGAATCTTTCAAAAAGGTATCTGTTTGTTGGGAGGAAGAAACCTCCAGGACAACAGTGATTTGCCGGGCAAAGGCCAGGCCCCGGTGCAGACCGGAGACCACCCTTCACAGAGGGCCGCAGCGAGCCCCAGGGCTCTGGAGCTAAGTCCCGGCCAGGCCACTCCGCCCCGCGCCCGCACCGCACCGCGCCGCGCCGCGCCGCGTGTGGCCCCGCGCTTGCCCGCAGGAGCCCCGAGTCCTAAGGAAAGAGGCCCCGGTAGGAGCAGGACGTGGCCCCATCCTGCCGGTCTCTGTATCCTCAGCACCAGGCGCACGGTCTGGCCCGTTAAAGATTTTCAGAGAATGCATTAAGCCAAATGAACTAATTCTGGCCTTCGCCGTGGACTCACTGTCTGACCTTGTCCAGTTTCCTCGCGTGAGTTTCAGTTTTTCCCTCCATAAAGTAGAGCTGAAAATGTATAAAGCTGACCTCACAAGGTTCTTCCAGGTATGAACTAAGAGAATGTATTGAATGTCCCTTGGTAGACTCAGACTTGTTGGGGATAAAAGATATTCTCAAATGTACTCAGATATTAATAGCACAGTGTCTAAAAAGGAATGCTATTTAATAATTTCCTCATTGGCATTCTTTTATTTAATAGAGTAGAAAAGAAGTCTTTTTTCATGACATTAATAAAACGACGTTCATGTTAAAGGAGGAAAGTGTGGTTTATGAACATTTTATCCTTCTTGGCCTGGCCCTCGTACAATTAAGTTTGCTAATTATTGCCCAAAGGTTATCTCCTGTGCCACTCATTATTCTAAAAAGATTTGTTTAGCATCATTAGCTAATAAGTTCCTGTCCCCAAAATTAAGATTTGATTCAAATTTTATTAAACCTGACATTTTTGTGATACTGAAGCTTTCCTTTCTTTTCTCTCCACCGTAGTTTAACTGTTTATAGAAAACACACAGTGAAGGTATTGATTTTTAAAACTTTGTCCTATAGATGCCATAATAATCACAATAGTGATAAAAATTATAGTCGTATCTTACAGTATTGAGCAAATGCCAGGCACTATACTGTGGGTTTTACATGTATTTCCCCCGTGAATCTTAACAATAATCCTATAAATTAATTATAGTTTTTATTCTAATGTGTGGATGAAAAAACTGAAGCCCAGTGAGATTAAATAACTTGCCTGAGGTCACACAGTTTATTACTGAGCACTAATTAATTCTCTTAGGTTTTCTAGATACACAATCATATCATTTATACAAAATGACAATTGTGTCTCCTCCTTCGAAGGCTTATGCCTCCTATTTTTGTTTCACATTGCACTAAACTGGTCATAATTATAGTAAAATGTCAAATAACAAGTATTGTCTCTTAAATATTCCTAAACCTTGGCACATTCGATGGATATGAGTATATGATGCTGTAGTCAACTTCAATAATGATAACAATAATCCTTAACATTAATTGTGCATCCAAGCAGTCTAAGTCTAGAATCAATATTCTCAATAAAGCGACTAATTCAGGAACTACTGTAGCTTGTTCTAACATATTCCATGCCACATTAGCATGACCACATGTTTCAAACCTTCTCTTTCACCACCTCCCTTCAGCTTTCTGACTTTGTAGGCAGACGTCATCTCTAAGTCTAGCCCAGATGGGTCAGTGAACCCATTTACTCCGGATCTTACTTCCTTACACCACTTCCAGCAATGGCCCTTTGGCACTACCCGGTGAAATTAAAGAGGTGGCCCATCTCTGTGTCCTCTCTAGACCTCAGAGCCCCATCCTATTTAAGCCCACAGTTTCCTTTTACTAACAGACCCCAGTGAAGCCTCTCCAACATCCCTTTAAAATATCTTTAAAAACATAGAAAACTAGAAATTGGCAAGATTTTTTTTTTTTTTTTTTTTTGAGAGAGAGAGACAGTATCACTCTGTGACTCAGGGTAGAGTATGGTGGTGTCATCCTGGCTCACTGTAACCTCAAACTTCTGGACTCAAGCCATCCTCTTGCCTCAACCTCCCCAGTAGCTGGGACTACAGGCTTGCACCATCACACCTGGCTAATTTTTTTTATTTTTAGTAGAGATGGGGTATTGCACTTGCTTAGGCTGGTCTTGAAAACCTGACCCCAAGCAATCCTGTTGCCTCGGCCTCCCAAAGTGCTAGGATCACAGGCACAAGCCACTGCCCCCGGCCTGGGCAAGATTTTTTTATTAATTAAAAACCTACAATATGCAATGTCAGAAAGGCTAAGGAGGAAATGATGCTCTTCTACACTATACTTCGATATTCTTTCTAAAGGGCAATTTGACAATGCACATAAAAAATAGTTTTACATATTCTTTGACTCAGAAATCTCACTTGGAATTTATCCTAAGTAAATGGATAAGCACAAATATATTTCTACAAAGATGTTTATTTCAATATTCTTTATGGTGGTTAAAATTTTGTAGCATTCTATAATATATGCCTGACAATGTATCATTTGTAAATAAATTACACTACATCCAGAGGAAATATTTCATAACAAGGAAAAATTCATGATTTATACTATTAGGTGAAAAAAGTATATCACAACTCAACATGTTAAGTATAATCCCATTTTTGTTTTATGTAGCTATATCTATTTATATATAACTATGTTACTCTAAATTTATCTACCTACCTATGTATAGATCTATCAGTATAGAAATGACAACAGAAAACAATAATATATACTTCCAAATATTTATCTCTTAATAATGTAATTATGTAGAAATATGTTGTATTTCTTCATTTTGTTCACTGTTTTCTGAATTTTCTACAATTGACATATATTACTTTTGGGATAGAAAAAAACATAACTCTTATTCTGAAATAAAATTTAAAAAAAAAGAAAGAAAAATAGTTACTCTTAACAGCTTTTTTAGTTAAGCTAAAAGCTTAAATAAGATAGAAGTTGTTTTTTTTTTTTTCCTCTCTCCCTGAACTGTCTACAGGTCAATGCTCCAGTGCTACACTGAAGGCATATTACTTGCAGTTATTCAGGGATCCAGATTTCTTTCTTCTTGTGCTGCAGTTATCCAGGTTGGTGTCCTTTCTACCTGGTAGAAGCTGGCTAACCTCCACATCCACACTCCAGCGCATGGGAAGAGGCCAGGCTACATAGATTTGTCTTTAAGTGGATGACCTGGAAGTTGCACCCTTCATTTTCACTCAGCATTTGCTTGAACCTGGTCACATGACCATACCAATCAACAAGGCAGGCTGGGATCTGTAGTCCCCAGCTGCCAGCCATGTACTTGTCTCTTGGTTCATGGGGGATTGGTTCTAGGACCCTGCTCAGATACCAAAATGTGTAAATGCTCAAGTCCCTTATATAAAATGGCATAGTATTTGCATATAATCTACACACATCCTCCTGTATACTTTAAACTATCTCTAGATTATTTATTTATACCTAATACAATGTAACTGCTACGTTAATAGTTGTTATACTGTATTGTTTAGAGAATAATGACAAGGAAAAAAAGTGTGTACATGTTCCGTACAGATACAGCCATTTTAGGCTAATGTCCATTTTCCATCTAATATTGGTTGAATCTGTAGGTGTGGAACCCACAGATACAGAGGGCCAACTGTATGTGTGTGGGTGCGTGTATATATATTCAGTAAAAATTTAGAGAGAAGGGATTATTACTAAAGAGGAGTAGGAATAAATAGTGGGAGACAATTAATGGACTCTTCCTTAGATATTAAAAAGCTACAATAGTTATAATACTGTGATACTGTTATAAGAATAAATAAAACAATGGAGCAGGGAAGGCCTGGTGGCTCATGTCTGTAATCCTAGCACCCTGGGAGGCCAAGGTGGGAGGATCACTTGAACTGAGACCAGCCTGAGCAAGAGCAAAACCCCATCTCTACTAAAAATAGGAAAAATTAGCCGGGCATGGTGGCGCATGCCTGTAGTCCCAGCTCCTCGGGAGGCTGAGGCAGGAGGATTGCTTGAGCCCAGGAGTTTGAGCTTGCTGTGAGCTAGGCTGATGCCACAGCACTTGCTGAGCAGCAGAATGAGACTGTCTCAAAAATAAAAATAAATACATAAATAAAAAACAATGGAGCAGACTACGAAAACCAGAAATAGACTCAAATTCATATAAGATTAAACCACATAAACTAGGATGGGGGAGAAAATGAATTATTCAATCAATAATGTTGAGAGAACAGAAAAACCACTTGGAAAAAACAAAGTTAGATATAATGACAAAATGCATTCCAAATATATTAAAGACTTAAAGTGCTAGAGGGAAAGATTGATGAAAATGGCCACCAGATCATGACCTCTGCTTTAATTGACTCCCTATTCCATAGATCGCTGGATCTTACCAAGCTTAATTTATTTTCCTTGACCTTCAGCAACCAGAACTGCAAACCATACACCACGTGTAGAAGACCATGCTTCTATTAGGTCAGGAGACTACTTTCTATTTTTTTGTTTGTTGGTTGGTTAGTTGGTTTTTGTATCCTTTCTTATGAAGTGGTCTTTTTTATGTTGCCCTTCTTTGTTGATAGGTAAAATGCATAAACTAGTAATCTACATAATGACTTCTAATTCCCATCACTGAACTACCCTAGGTATGTATCTGATTCTATTTGTTCCATATGATAATTAGTTCTCAACTCATCAAGAAAAAAACCCAAATAACCTGACTTAAAAATGGGCAAATGGCTGAGTGTGGTGGCTTACGCCTGTAATCCTAGCACTTTGGGAGGTGAGGTGGGAGGATCACTTGATCCCAGGAGCTGAGGTTGCAGTGAACTATCATGACGTCACTACACTCTAGCCAGGGAGACAGAGCAAGAACCTGTCTCAAAAAAAAAACAAACAAAAAAGTGGGCAAAGGACTTGAATAGACATTTCTCCAAAGATGAAATACAGATGGCCAAAAAACATATGAAAAGATACTCACCACCAATAATCATTAGAGAAATACAAATCAAAACCACAATTAGATATCACCTCATACCCAACAGGAAGACTGCTATAAAAAACAAAAAACAAAAAAACGAAAGAAAGAAAGAAAAAAAGAGAGAGAGAGAAAGCAGAAAATAACAAGCGTTGGTGAGGATGTAAAGAAATTGGAACCCCTGTGCACTGTTTCTGGGAATGTAAAATGGTGCAGACACCATGGGAAATAGTATGGTGGTTCCTCAAAAAGTTAATAAAAATAAAACTACCATATAATCTAGCAATTCCACTTCTAGGTATATATCCAAAAGAATTAAAAGCAGAGTCTCAAGCCAGGCTCTGTGGCCTGGACCCATAATCCTGGCAAGTTAGGAAGATCAGTTGAGCCCGGGAGTTCAAGGCTGCAGTGAGCTGTGATTGCACCACTACACTGCAGCCTGGATGATAGAGTGAGACCAGTTTCAAAAAAAAAAAAAAAAAAAAAAGGTAACAGGGTCTCAAAGATATTTGCATACCTGTGTTCATAGCAGCATTATTCACAATAGCCAAGGGGTGGAAGCAAGCCAAGTGTCCATCAGTGAATGAATAGATAAACAAACTGTGGTGTGTACATGAAGTAGAATATTATTCAGCCTTCAAAATGAAGGAAATTCTGTCATATGCTACAATATGGATAAACCTTGAGGACATTATGCTAAGTGAAATAAGCCAGTCACAGAAGGACAAATAACTATATGAGGTATCTAAAATAGTTAAATTTGGCTGGGCGAGGTGGTTCACGCCTATAATCCTGGCACTCTGGGAGGCTGAGGCGGATGGATCATTTGAGCTCAGGAGTTCAAGACCCTATCTCTACTAAAAATAGAAAGAAATTATCTGGCCAACTAAAAATATATATAGAAAAAATTAGCTGGGCATAGTGGTGCATGCCTGTAGTCCCAGCTACTTGGGAGGCTGAGGCAGAAGGATTGCTTGAGCCCAGGAGTTTGAGGTTGCTGTGAGCTAGGCTGACGGGCCATGGCACTTTAGCCCGGGCAACAGAGTGAGACTTTGTTTCAAAATAAATAAATAGGCCGGGCGTGGTGGCTCACGCCTGTAATCCTAGCACGCTGGGAGGCCGAGGTGGGCGGATCGTTTGAGCTCAGGAGTTCGAGACCAGCCTGAGCAAGAGCGAGACCCCATCTCTACTAAAAAAATAGAAAGAAATTATATGGACAGCTAAAAATATATATAGAAAAAATTAGCCGGGCATGGTGGTGCATGCCTGTAGTCCCAGCTACTCGGGAGGCTGAGACAGGAGGATTGCTTGAGCCCAGGAGTTTGAGGTTGCTGTGAGCTAGGCTGACGCCACGGCACTCACTCTAGCCTGGGCAACAGAGTGAGACTCTGTCTCAAAAAAAAATAAATAAATAAATAAATAAATAAAAATAAAATAAAATAAAATAGTTAAATTCATAGAAACAGAAAGTAAAATGGTGGTTACCAGGGGCTTGCAGGGAGGGAGAAATGAGGTCATGTTGTGTAATGGATATAGAGTTTCAATTTTGCAAGATGAAAAATTGTGGAGATCTGTTGCAAAATAATGTGAATATACTTAACACTACTGAACTATACCCTTAAAAATAGTTAAGATGGTAAATTTTATATTTTTTTACCACAATTAAATTTTTTAAAGTAATCTCATCACAGTGTTTGTGCTTTCAGATTGCAAGAATCAGAGATAGGGATTCCTTGTACTTGAGCTGTCCAACATGGTAGCCACTAGCCACATGTAGCCGTTAAGTACTTGAAGTGTGTTAATTGAGATGTGCTATGATTTAAAAATACACACTGGAGTTCAAAGACCTCATGCAAAATTTTTTAGTATATTTAATAATTTTTATATCAATCACATGTTTAGTAAAATATTTTGGATATATTGGATTAAGTAAAATATTAATATTAATTTCACCTTTTTTTTATTTTTTAATGTGGCTACAAGACATGGTAGCAATTTTGGAATTATCAGAATGGGAATTTAAAATAACTATGAATAACGTGCCAAGAGATCTAAGGTAAAAAGTGGACAACGTGCAAGAACAGATGGGTAATGTAATCAGAGAGGTAGAAACTCTAAGAAAAAATTGAATTAAAATGCTAAAAATCAAAACCACTGTGACAGAAATGAAGAATATCTTTGATGAGATCATCAGTAGACTGGGCATGCTGGAAAAAAAAAAATCAGTGAGCCTGAAGATATTTCAATAGGAACCTTCCAAACTGAAAAACAAATAAAAAATAAAAAATGTGCAATGAAGGATTTATTAGAAAAAACAACTAAATATTAATAATTAATAAAATTTAAAAAGGAACAGAATATCCAAGAACTGTAGGATAATTACAAAAGGTATAATATATGTATAATTAGAATACCTGAAGGAGAAGAAAGTTGGAAAAAAAAAAGAAATTATTAAAGTAATAATGGCTAAGAATTTTCCAAAATGAATGAGAGACACTAAATCACAGATCCAGGAAGTTCAGAGAATACCATGCAGGATAAACAACAAAAAAATCTACACCTGGGCGTAGTACATTCAAACTGCATAAAATCAGAGATGAGAAGAAAATCTTAAAAGAAGCCAGGGCTGGTGTGGGGAACACCTTATCTATGGAGGAACAAAAATAAGAATTGCATTGGCCTTCTCTTCAGAAACCATGCAACCAAGAAGAAAGAGAAATAAAATACTTAAAGCATTGAAAGAAAAACCCAGTAACCTAGAATTCTGTATCCAGTAAAATTATCCTTTCAGAGTGAAGGAAAAATAAACACTTTCTCAAACAAAAATTGCAGGGATTTATCTCCAGTAGACCTGTCTTGCAAGAAATGTTAAAAGACAGAAAATGTTATAGGTCAGAAACTTACATCTACATAAAGAAAGAGTGTTCAAGAAATAAAGCATTGAGAAATTAAGGTAAAATAAAATATTTTAGTTTTCTTATTCTTAACTGATCTAAAAGAAAATAGTTTGTTCAAAATAATAGTAATAATATAGTGGATATTATAATAATAACATATAGTGGATGATTATAGCTTATGGATAAGTGAAAGGTATGACATGCATGTTTTAAGGGATGGGAGGAAAAATTGGAAATGCTGTATTATAAAGCATCTGCATTACCCATGAAGTGGTATAGTGTTATTTGAAAGTGGACTTATGTTAGTTATAAATGTATATTGCAAACTTTAGGGCAACAACTAAAAAAATTTTTACAAAAGTGTAATTGATATACTAGGAAAGAAGAAAAATAGATTCATATAAATGCTCAATTAAAACTAAAAAAGGAAGGAGCGGAAAATAAAAAACAAAAATAAGAGCAATGAAATAAAACAACTACCAATATGGTACTATTAATTCAACTACATCAATAATGACATCAGATGTGAATTGTCTAAATATACCAATTAAAAGATGGAGATTGTCAGGATGGATAAAATAACAAGACCCAAATATATGTTGTCTACAAGAAACCCACTTTAAATATGAAGGCACAGATTAAAAGTAAAGGGATGAAGAAAGATATACCAAGCTAACACTAATCAAAAGAAAGTTGCAGTAGCTATATTAATTTCAGACAAATTATCTCCTGCAACATCTTGGAAGACAGTTCCCATTCCAGTGAGGCCCTTAGCTCTCAGAGGAGTGTTGTGAAAAGTCTATGTTTATGTACATTGAGTGGTTTTTGCTGCTGTTAGCCAAGTCCTATGAGACAGATGAATCCAGGCAAGAACTATCAAGTTGGAAAGCAGAATGGAATGGAATACATTTCTCCTAAGGAGGTTTTGTAAAGCCTTTCTTAAGTGTTCATTACCAGACAACAGGAGCCAGGCAACATAATAAAGTTGTCTTCCAACCCAAGGATATTGCTTTACATGGCTCAGAGTATCCACCATAATATTGCAAGTGGGGAGTTTGTGCCATGCACCAGCAAGTGAGTAAATGAGGAAAGTTTTCAGCTTTAAGAACTTTTGCCAGGCAAGGTCTATGGCTGTGGTTACTTGACCAAAGAACTGAATGAAAGTAAATATACCAGAAATAGATTAAGAATCCACAAGACTGGCCTTCAAGAATCTGTAACTCTTCAACTCCTAAAGCAACCCCTGGGGCTCCTAAAACTGAAGCTACACAGGACCATATTCTTCAGTACCACTTCAGACGTGGCTATGGAGGCTAATTGATGGAAGAAACTTCCAGAAGCAAGGCCATATGGCACAGAGGATGATTAACAAGCAGATTTCTTGGCAGAGTCAGGGTCATAGTAGTTGGCAGTAGTCGGGGCAGGGAGTCTTTGCAATTCAGGCTCAGTGGGAATTTCATCATTGCAGCAGTCCATGGATTGCTTTTTCCCTCCATTTCTTTTCTTTTCTAAAAGAGAGTTTTTATCAACCTATTCCTAATTCACCACTATCTTTTTAGTGGATGTAGGTGGGAAAAACAGACAACTCATCTTTCAGAGATGCTTGCATGTAAGAGTCCCAGGTAGTCCTGATGAAGAGGACTTCATATCACTGAGATCCTAGACTCTGAACGGAATGCAGCAGCTGGATGGGACTCTGCATTGTTTTACTTGGAAAGGGAAATGTTTGTGTTTTATATGTACGAAGACGAAGGCATGGATCTTTGTTCAATCAAGAGTAGACTGTAGCCGAGACTGCTAGTTGCCTCTCTGGGCCTTCTCTCTTGTTTCTCTAGCACAAGGCTATTCATCCAAAGGCTCTATTTCTCAGACTCCTTAGCAGCTGGGTTTGACAGTGTGACTTAGTTCTAGTTCATGGGCTGGGAGAAGGAGTCATATACAGTCATGCACTTCATAAAAATGTTTCAATCAATGACAGATCATATGACTGTGATCCCATAAGATTATAATGGAGTTGAAAAATTCCTATCACCTGATAGGAATTCTTTTTTTTTTTTTTTCTTTTTTGAGACAGAGTGTCGCTTTGTTGCCCAGGCTACAGTGAGTGCTGTGGCGTCAGCCTAGCTCACAGCAACCTCAAACGCCTGGGCTTAAGCAATCCTACTGCCTCAGCCTCCCGAGTAGCTGGGACTACAGGCATGCGCCACCATGCCCGGCTAATTTTTTTTTCTATATATATTTTAGTTGGCCAGATAATTTCTTTCTATTTTTAGTAGAGACAAGGTGTTGCTCATTGCTCAGGCTGGTCTCGAACTCCTGACCTTGAGCGATCCACCCGCCTCGGCCTCCCAGAGTGCTAGGATTACAGGCGTGAGCCACCGCGCCCGGCCCACCTGATAGGAATTCTTAATCTATTTCTGGTATATTTACTTCCATTCAATGACATCACAGCCATTGTAATGTCTAGTGCAACACATTACTCACATGTTTGTGGTGATGCTGGGGTAAACTAACTTACTGTGCTGCCAGTCATATAAAAGTATATCACATACAATCATGTATAATACATAATACTTGATAATAAGTGAGTATGTTATTGGTTTATGTATTTACTATGCTATATCTTTTTATCAGGACTTTGCAGTATACTCTTTCTACTTGTTAAGAAAAAGTTACTGTGAAACAGCCTGAGGCAGATCCTTCAGAAGGTATTGCAGAAGAAGGCCTTGGTACTACAGGAGATGACAGGTATTACAACTCCACATGTGTTATTGCCCCTGAAGACCTTCCAGATGCGGAGGTGGAAGACAGTGATATTGACGACCCTTATCCCGTGTAGGTCCAGGATACTGTGTGTATTTGTGTCTTTGTTTTTAACAAAACAATTTAAAAAGTAAAAACAATAAAAAAATCTTAAGAATAGAAAAAAGATGATAGAATAAGGATATAAAGAAAGAAAATATTTTTGTACAGTTGTACAATGTGTTTGTGTTTTAAGCTAAGTATTATTACTAAAGAGTCAAAAAAGGTAAAGATAAATCTGAAAGCTTATAAAGCAAAAAAGTTACAATAAGCTAAGGTTAATTTATCATTGAAGAAAGAAAAATGTTTCTGTGTAAATTTAGCATAGCCTAATTGTGCAGTGTTTATAAAGTCACAGCAGTGTACAGTAATGTCCTAGGCCTTCACATTCGCTCACCACTCACTCACTCACTCACCTAGAGCAACTTCCGGTCCTGCAAGCTCCGTTCATAAGTGCCCTCTACAGGTGTACCATTTTTAAAAAAATCTTTCATAACCATATTTTCCTACGTTTATTTAGTTAGTTATTTTTAGAGACAGGGTATTGCTCTGTCACCTGTGCTGGAATGCAGTGGCCCAATCATAGCTCACTGCATCCTTGAACTCCTGGGCTCAAGTGATGTTTAGATATATTTAGCTGCACAAATACGTACTCTTGTGCTACAGTTGCCTGCAGTATTCAGTACAGTAGCCTGCTGCACAGGGTTGTAGCCCAGGAGCCATAGGCCATACCATAGAGCCATCTAGGTTTGAGTAAGTATGTTATGTCACCTAGCAACATGTTCCATAAAGCATATCCTTGTCATTGAACATCACATGACTGTATAACATATTTTGGGGTTGTTTTAAAAACAGACATGCCTCTCCTTGGTCCTTTCTCCCTTCCCAGTGGCCAAGAGGTTGAGAGGTAGGGAGTGCTGAAGCTGCCATCTCATATTATCACACAGCAGCCATGGCAGGGCGACAAAATAGGAGTCTCAGTCCCTAACTCCACAGAGCTGCCATTTCGGCCCCGGAGTGCTAATGTTCAGACTGTGACACAGAGGGAAATAAAATTCTTTCATGTTTATTTGGGTCTTTGTTAGAGCAATTCAAGCTGTATCCTAGTTAATGCATGTTTATGATCAAGTACACATCTCATTGTATTATAACTACTTCTCTAATTATGATTCCTTTTCTTATATGTAATCAGCAATAATAATAATATCAGCTACTAATGTCAAAACTGCAAGGCGGTCCAGTTGCTCGTCACACAAAGATCCAATTATTGAGACAATCAGGATTGCCAAAGAAGAAAGGAATTTTTTAATATGACCAACGTCTTGTTGGGAGAGTAAGAGAAGATGTCTCAAATCCATCATGAACTTTTAAAGGAGGGACCACGTGTCTTGGGTCAGGTTGTGGTGTAACTAACAAGGGGCTGTGCATTGGGGGTAGGTTGTAGGGCAGGTGAGTCTTGACATCAGGAAGTCTGCCCAGAGAGGGGCATTCAGGATCTCAGCTCCTTCGTCTTGCACAAAATCCAGCATTTCTGGGAAACAACTCAAAAGGTCAAGTAGTTAGTTAAGGGAGAGGATTATAAAAAAACACATAGGGATCATTGAAATTTGTTCATGGGGCTAGTTACACTAATAACATGTGGTAAGTCTTGAGGAAAGAAAGGAACTTTCATCTGAGGAATGTGAGCCCTTTCAAATTATTAGGCCCAGAGAGGCATTGAAATGAGACCACAATTCCACCCTACTCCAATCTTTGAGCAAGGTATTCATCTCTTGAAACTGCTCGCTATTGCCACAAGTAGCTATAAATTAACCTAATAATGCCACACTTGACATTCACCCTATAGCTGAACAATGTATAGGCAATCTCCAATTAATGTTATTTCGGTAAACCAGTGAGATTTCCTGACAAAGGACTTGGATCAGCCTACTCCTTGTCCCCCTTTTGTGCCTTTAAAAATCCACTTGCAACTGCTGCTAATCGGAGTGTTTATTCAGGGCACTTTGAGTCTAGGCTCCCGGGTTGCAATCCTCAACCTTGGCCCAAGTAGACTCCCCACTTATATAAATTTTCAGCAGTCTTTACTATAATCCAAAGGCTGAAAGTTCAGCCAAGCCTTGCAGGCTCTGGAACAGGAAATAGAGAAGTCATCAGTAACTGAGGTCATTCTCATATCTGCTTCTGCAAACCAGATTTCTCTGCTGTGATATTGTGAAATACATTTTGGTTTTCCACCAGTTTCCTGGCATACAAGTCCTAAAATCCTTGGAAACTCCCCAGTGATAATGTCTTTTTGTATGCTAATGAATTCATCTTTGGCTGAGGGCTCCTGGGTAGCTTCAGGATGATGCCTCTAGGGGAGCCAACCACATGAGCAGGGATTAGAACTCTCAGCCAACCCCCAACCTCTTGGAGAAGAGAGAGGAGCTGAAGGTTGAGTCAAACACCAATGGCCAATAATGTAATCAATTGTGCCTACATAACGAAGCCTCCATGACAACCCAAAAGGACAGGTATTGAAGGGCTTCCCAGTTGCTGAACATGGGTGACTTGGGCTAAGGGGACACAGAAGCTCCAAGCTCCTGTGCATCTCTTCCATCCAGCTGATCATCTATATCCTTTGTAATAAACAAGTAAACATAAGTGTTTTCCTGAGTTCTGTGAGCTCTAGCAAATTAATCAAACCTGATGAGGGGGTCACTGGAACCCCAATTTATAGCCAATTGGTCAGAAGTGTGGGTGACAACCTAGTGACATCTGAAGGGGGACTGAGTTCTCTACCTCTAGGTAGATTGTGTCGGAACTGGATTGAATTAGAGGACACCTAGCTGATGTCCGCTGGGGACTCTGCTGCTAATCGATTGCTTACTTGCAGCAGCGGTTCTGTGTTGTGACAGTAGAGCAGGAGAAACTAAGTGGGTTTTTTTTATTGTTTGTTTGTTTGTTTTATATATATCCTTAAATCTACTGTTGTTGGTATATGGCTGAATGTAACTGAGCAGGCCCCAACTTTGAGTGTCTAGAGATAGACTGGGACCTCAGTCCTAATTTCGGAGTCTCCAGGATAAGAAATCTGGCCCAGTTTTGGCTAGGGTCCACTTTTCATTCAGTAAACTCCTACTTTGATAATGGAAGAGAAAGTTCTCAGAAAGGGTGTTGGCTGTGTGGATAACCTATATGTCTGAGGCAGGATTAATTTACATGTCTATCTTCTGTATTATACTTTGTTGCTAAGACTATGGAGAAAGAACAATTCCTGTGAAGTAGAATTTGGCAATACCAAGAAAACCACACATGTTTATTTTTTGACACAGCCATTACACTTCTAGGAAGTTGTCCTGAGTATACACCTTCAATAATATGAAAATATGTATGAATGAGATTGATTCATTGCAGCACTGTTTATAATTATAGTTGAAATGCCCCCCAAATAGGAAAGTAATTAAACTATGGTATATCCAAACAGTAGGGTTCTATGCAACTGTAAGAAAAAATTAGTAAGAAAAAATTAGTAAGGATGATCTCTATAAATTGATAAAGTGATTTCCAAAATATTCTTTTTTTTTTTTTTTTTTTTGTTGAGACAGAGTCTCACTTTGTTGCCCAGGCTAGAGTGAGTGCCGTGGCGTCAGCTTAGCTCACAGCAACCTCAGACTCCTCGGCTTAAGCGATCCTACTGCCTCAGCCTCCCGAGTAGCTGGGACTACAGGCATGCGCCACCATGCCCGGCTAATTTTTTCTATATAGATTTTTAGTTGTCCATATAATGTCTTTCTATTTTTTTAGTAGAGACGGGGTCTCGCTCAGGCTGGTCTCGAACTCCTGACCTTGAGCAATCCACCCGCCTCGGCCTCCCAGAGTGCTAGGATTACAGGCGTGAGCCACCGCGCCCGGCCCAAAATATTCTTAAGTGAAAAAAAGAAAGTGCAAAAAAGCATCTATGGCAGCAGGGGTCCCTGCGACACTTTCAGGTGGTCCATGAGGTCAAAACTATTTTCTAAATAATACTTAAACATTATTTGCCTTTTTCATTGTGCTGACATTTGCATTGATGGAGTGTGAAACTGTGAAACTCCTGGTCCCTTCTCGAATCAAGGCCATTGGCAAGTACTCTCCACTGCCACACACTCTCAGTAATAAAGGAAGAGGAGAAGGAGGAGGAAGGAGAAGGAGGAGGAAGGAGAAGAAGAAGACACTTTCGCTTAAGAATGTCCTTGATGAAACAGTAAAAATTAGTAATTTTATCAAAACTTGACCCTGAGTACACATCTTTTTACTATTCTGTGTAACTAAATTGGAAATTCACATGCACTTCTGATGCAACAGAGTATGATGGTCATCTCAAGAAAAAGTCTTTCTGCAGTTGTTTGAGTTGCAAGCTGAACTAGCTGCTTTTTCATAGAACACCATTTTCATTTGATGAGCAAACTACTGTTACTTAGACATGGGTATTTGACAGTTACTTTCTCAACTGAGTGAAGTGAGCTTAACACTTGAAGCAAAACAACTGATACCAATGAGATTAGGGATGTTACTAAATACAGTAATTTTGTTACTCTGCAATGAAATGTGTCAACATTTGGAAGATCTGGATACTTTAGTGCAGAGGTCCAGAACCTTTTTGGCACCAGGGACTGGTTTCATGGTAGACAATTTTTCCAAGGGGCTGGGGGGATGGTTTCAGGATGATTCAAGTACATTACATTTATTGTGCAGTCAAACCTCTCTGCTAATGATAATCTGTATTTGCAGCCCACTCCCCAGCGCTAGCATCACCGCCTCAGACCATCGAGCATTAGATTGTCATAAGGAGCTGCAACCTAGATCCTCGCATGCGCAGTTTACAGTAGAGTTCTTGCTCCTATGAGAATCTAACGCTGCTGCTGATCTGACAGGAGGCGGAGTTCAGGCAGCGATGCCAGTGATGGGGAGCAGCTGTAAATGCAGATGAAACATCACGTGCTCACTTGCTGCTCATCTCCTGGTGTGCGGCCCAGTTCCTAACAGGCCAGGGACCAGTACCAGTTCTCGGCCCAGGGGTTGGGGACCACAGCTTTAGTGAACCATTATTTTCCAAATGACCAAAGCATGATATTACAAAATCATGCATGGTTAGGAAATATAATGAACATACAAGATAGATCAATGGATTTTAATGCAACACTCAAAAGTTTATTGATATGGGTTCAGAATTCACATTGCGACTAACTTTTAAGAAACTATCACTATTGAGTCTCAGTATGGTGTCAAAGAACAGACACAACTATCTGAAAAAACTGTTAAAATACTCTTCCCTTTTCCAACTACATATCTCTTTGACACAAGGTTTTCTTTAGATACTTCTACCAAAACAACATATTTCAAGAGATTACTTGAAGAAGGAGATTAGAATCCAGCTGTTTTTATTAAACCAGACATTAAAGAGATTTGCAGAAATGTAAAACACTGCCATCCTTTCTACACTTTTGCTTGAGAAAACGGAGTTTTCCATTTCCTTATAGGCAAATTTTTAAAAATTTAAAAAAATAAAATGGAGTTTTTACTTATAAACACATGAAATATTATTCATGTTTATATGTCTTGAGGTTATTGTTTTTAATTGAATTACTAAATATTTTTATAATTTCTCAGTTTTAATTTCTAATGCTATAAATGTAATAGACATAGCCCACATAAACAAAAGCTCTTTGGCTCTTCAATAATTTTTAATAAGATGAAGAGGCCCTGAGACTAAAATTTTGAGAATTATTACCTATTGTATAATAAAGAAATATACATATGTCTGTATGATCTGAAGTGAATGATTCCAGGGCTAGAGTAGGGAAAATACAATAGAAACTTGGAACATTTTTTTGTGCCAAAAAATAAGAAAACCGGCCAGGCGAGGTGGCTCACGCCTGCATTCCTAGCTCTTTGGGAGGCTGAGGTGAGGGGATGGATTGAGGTCAGGAGTTCAAGACCAGCCTGAGCAAAATCGAGACCCTGTCTCTACTAAAAATAGAAAAACTTAGCCAGGCAACTGAAAATAGAAAGAAAAAATTAGCAGAGCGTAGTGGCGCGGCTATAGTCCCAGCTACTCTGGAGGCTGAGGCAGAAGGATTGCTTGAGCCCAGGAGTTTGAGGTTGCTGTGAGCTAGGCTGATGCCATGGCACTCTAGTCCAGGCAACAGAGTGAGACTCTGTCTCAAAAAAAAAAAAAAAAGAAAGAAAAGAAAGAAAAGAAAAGAAAAGACAAGACAAGACAAGACTAAAAAAATGATGGAGGCAAGTCAAAAGAATAAAGGAGCCAGTTTAAGGAGCTCCCACTGGCCAAGACAATTTGAACATCAAAATAAATAATAGCTGGGTACCTGTAGTCCCAGCTACTAGGGAGGCTGAGGAGGGAAGATCCCTTGAACCCAGGAGATCGAGGCCAGCCTTGGCAACATGGTGAGACCCCCATCTCAAAATAATAATAATAAGAAGAATAGTGATGGATTATGGCCCACTGAATAAAACAGGAGCTCTATAAATCCATACTGACATAAATAGACAAGCAAACTAATGGAGAAGGAAAAGCTCTTCCTAATAGTGGAAGACTAACAAATAAATGTTGAAAAAATGATATACCATAAAATTAGCAGGTGAAAGTTTGAAGAATGGGACATCTATTAATACCTTGTTTCAAATATTTATCAGTTATAAAGGGAGAAATAATAACTTTACAGTGGGGAAGCCTGGCAGACACCACCTCAACCAAATAATAAAAGTTAACATTACCAGTAAGGGGACCAGCCAAACCTGAAATCATGTGCCACCTAATGCAATGCACTGGCAAGGGTATAATACCACTTTTGTGATACACCTGTTGAAAATGCACAGCCTCAATCTAATTAGGAGTATATATCAGATAAAGCCAAAATAAGGGATGCGCTATAAAATAACAGGCCTTCAGTTTCAAAAATGCCAAGGTCAGGAATGAGAAATGCAGACTGTTCCAGATTAAAGAAGACTAAAGAGATATGCTAATTAAATCCAATGTGTGATCCTAGATTGGATCCTAGTCTGGGAATTTTTGTTTTCTTATGAAGGACATTATTTGACAACTAGGAAAATATGAATATGGTCAGTATATTAGGTAATAGCATTATATCAGTGTTAATTTCCTAATTTTGATAATTGCATTACGTAAGAGGATGTCCTTGTTCTTAGGAAACACACAATGAAGTATGTAGGACACAAAGGGCAACATATCTGCAACTTACTCTCAAGGGATACAGAATAAAAATACATATATGGGAAATGACTATGTATTTGTGTAAGTGTGTGCCTGTGTGTGTGTGTGTGTGTGTGTATACATACATGGAAAATAATAAACCAAATCGGGGTAATCTGGATGGTGAAGAGTACCTGGGATTTCTTTGTATTATTTTTACAACTTTTCCATAAGGCTGAAAGGACAACTAAAAATTACAAAACAAAAGTAAAAGAAAAAGAAATGAAATTCCGATATATGCTATAATAAGGCTGAACCTTGAAGACATTATGCTTAGTGAAATAAGCCAAACCTAGAAGGACAAATACTGTATGATTCTACTTTTATGAAGAACCTAGAATGGTCAAGTTCATAGCAATTAAAATAGAAAACCTCCATTTTAGACTGGAATAGAATATAGAATAGCAGTTACCAGGGGCTGGCAGGAGGGAGAGTGGGTAGTTAGTGTTTAATGGGTACAGTTTCAGTTTTGTTAGATGAAAAGAATTCTGGAGACGGACAGTGATAATGGTTGCACAGTAATGTGAATGTACTTAATGCTACTGAACTGCACCCTTAAAATAGTCAGAATGTCACTCTGTATGCCTGTATCAAAATATCACATGTCCCCTACAAAAATATACAACTATTATCTACCCGTAATAATTAAAAATTAAAATTTTTTTTAAAAAACCATTTAAAAAGTGGTCAAAACAGTCTACCTTATGTGATGTATATTTTATTGTGCATACAAAAATAGTAAATGAGGGTTAACAGTCCCAGGCTTATACTCTAACCCACAATATCAGTGCTCCTTCCCCTGAACTGACTACAAAATATAGTTTCATTCTGTAAAAACCTTTAAGGACCAGCCTCCTTCCACACCAGAGCTCTTGTACCATCTTGCCAATCAAAGTGAGAAACAGGCCATTTAAATAATCATTATGAGCTGGCTCCGGAGGTAATCTTAATCACTGCAGTAATTAGCCAACAGCGGTGACTTCAGGGTGACACTTCCCAAGCCTGCTTGGTGACCCTCAGGAATCAAGCATTTTGCAAGCGCTTCCTTTTCACACCCTTTGACCTCTGCAGTGTGAACAGGAAAAATCGAGCAAGGTAAAAATAGCTGACTTATGCAGTCTAAATTCTGTCACGGGTCGGGCCTGGAGGGGGTTCACTTTCTCATCGACGTTGCTCATTACTTTTTTTACAGTCTAAGCGATGGTAAAGTGCCTTCTATACTTTAAGTGTCTGTAGTAATTGCCCGCACAGCAGCAAATACCAAGGCACCGTCAATCTCGTCTTATTTTTAGAAACTTAAAATACCAAGTGAAAAACTCATTTCCATTTTCACAGGCACAATGAAATTTCAGGCCTTTAATCTTTTAAAACCCTATTAACCAGACTCTGCCTTTAATTGATTCTGGAGAAAACTGCAAACTTCACCTTCCTCCAGTGTTGTGCACAGTCATCATTTCCTAAAGAATAAGGTGGCCATCCCACCTCAATCTGGCAATTTGACCTCCACATGCCTTTTGAGATGTAGCTTCCACTATTCCTTCTGCATCTGCCAAAGTATTCTACCAGCCTTTAGAATAAATCCCCAAGGCATAGTTGCTGGGTCACAGACTGAACCATTTGCAAGACTTTGGATAAGGATTGGTGAGTATGGCTCCCTCACCAGCTGTGAACAAAAGGCCTCTTTTCCCAGCACTCTTAACACCTCTACTTCCTTCAATCGTTGAAGTCTTCTCTTCCTTTGAATGCCTGAGCACATTCATCTACTGTTCTGTGTTTATTTATTTTATTTTTATACCAACCAGCTTAATACTTTACGCATACTGAGTACTCAAGAATATGTGTCAGTATTTGTCAAGTGAACAATGACACTATTTCAGCAGCATTTTTTTTAAACTTAAAAAATAATGCCCATTGCTTTTTGTGGTGTTAAAACTAAGACAGTACCAGCTCATTGCAGAAAACTTGCAAAAGACAAAAAAAAAAAGAATGTGGAGTCATAACCACACAGCTTGGGCACAGGCACTACTTACGTTTAGGGTGACAGATAGTCAAACTTGATCCAACAGATGAAGCTCAATCCCAGAGGAGAAGCTCACAATTTTATTTTCATTTTGTTTTGAATATCTATGGACATTCGAATAACGCCTAGAGTGGATGTAGGTTAGAGTATAAATCTAGAAGCCCCCAGGTTAAATAAAATAAACCCTCAATTTCATTAACCGAGAAGAAAGAGTACAAACTCTTTTTGCATGTCCTCCAAACTTTCTCAACCTTATTTCTCAAGAGCAATCGATAGCTGGCACGACTTCTCTGTGTGTGTAGGTGTGGACGTGTGGGGTGATGTGCGTTCCTGTCCTACAGATAATCAATGAGGAATAAGTGTAAACTTCCCATTCCACCATACGTTTTCTTTTTTCTAGTTTAGCTACCTATTACCAGATAAGGATTCCCTAACAGTAAATTAGTTAAATCTTCTTTACATATCTTAAAGTCCAACAATACAAAACTTATGTTCTTTTTTTCCTGGACTAAAATTTATTTTGCAATTTTCTATGCAGAAATAGTTTGCTTACTATTTGCAAAATAATAAGACATGTATTTTGAAAGTGAGTGAGGGAGAAATGGGAAGAGAAAGTGTGTGTTCAAGCTATACTAGAGAGAAAACTTTTTTCTAAACAACATTGTTAGGATCGAAAACAGAGAGGTTATTTGTGAATTGGATTTCAAAGCTACATGGAAGGGCTTGTATTTCAGATGAGGGGGGTGGTTCAAGAAATGCTACTTGAACTCAACAAAATGATGACGGAAGGGAAAGCATTGTGGTTAAAGAAACATTAATCCCTTTAGAAAATGCACTTTGTGATTAGGCAAGAAGTGACAGGTGACTAGTTTTTAAAACCAAATGGGAGGCCAGGTGCAGTGGCTCACGCTTGTAATCCTAGCACTCTGGGAGGCTGAGGTGGGAGGACTGCTTGAGGCCAAGAGTTTGAGACCAGCCTGAGCAAGAGAAAGACCCTGTCTCTACAAAAAATAGAAAAATTAGCCCGGTGAGTTGTCACACGCCTGAAGTCACAGCGACTTGGGAGGCTGAGGCTGGAGAATCACTTGAGCTCAGGAATTTGAGGTTTCAGTGAGCTATGATGATGCCACTGCACTCCAGCCTGGGCAACAGAGCAAGACCTTGTCTCAAAACAAACAAACAAACAAAAAACCAAATGATATTCTTGTGAAGCACAAAATATTTAGGACAAATCAAGATTTATGCCTTTCAATGAGGTGTGGTATGTGCAAGAATTATAAGAGAAAGGGAGAGAGAGAGACAGTGAGAAGGGAAGGGAGGAAAGAAGGATGAACATTCAGATAAGTTTTCTGAAATTCCCCTACTTTTTCAAACCTAATGGTCTGAATGTTATGTTTGAAAACTTTGGAATAAGGCTGTTTGTGTTTTTATGTCACTATCTGGCTGTTCTGACTAAAATCAGCTCCATACTGGATGTTTCAAATCCTTCTAGACTTTACTCCCCCATCTCTGTATTCCTGTCACACACACAAACACACATACACACACATACACACATACACACATAACACATACACACATGTACACACACATGCACATACATTCACACACACTCTCTCACACTCACACACATACATACACATACACTCACACTCACACACACAGTCATCCCCAACCTTTTTGGCACCAGGGACTGGTTTCATGGAAGACAATTTTTCCACAGACGAGGGCAGGGGGATGGTTTCAGGATGATTCAAGGGCATTACATTTATTGTGCAGTCAAACCTCTCTGCTAGTGATAATCTGTATTTGCAGCTGCTCCCCAGCACTAGCATCACCGCCTCAGCTCCACCTCAGATCATCAGGCATTAGATTCTCATAAGGGACATGCAACCTAGATCGCAGTCTACAGTAGGGTTTGTGCTCCTATGAGAATCTAATGCAGCTGATCTGACAGGAGGCAGAGCTCAGGCATTGATATGAGCGATGGGGAGAGGCTGTAAATACAGATGAAGCTTCACTTGCTTAACCAACACTCACCTCATGCTGTGCCGCCCGGTTCCTAACAGGCCAGGGACCTGTACCAGTCTGCAGCCCAGGGGCTGGGGACCATAGCACACACATACACACACACAGACACACACACACAGACACACACACACACACACACACACGACAAGGAAGTCATTAGCTTTAAAGTCATTTATAGCCATTATTTTTTTTTAAAGGTAATTTTGCCTCTGAAGTTAATAAAGTAAAACTATGTTCCCAGAGATCTGAAAGTGAGATACTGATTTGGTGAACATGTTTCCTGAACACAAAAAAAAAAAAAAAAAAAAAAAGTTAGGGCATGTAGTCTGACAAGTGCAAACGGGAGAAATGGAGACAAACATTTGAGAGTAGAACTGTCCTAAGAGAAATTTTGCCTCTACTATTAGTCTAAAATAAGGCTAGCAGAACTAAAAGCATTAAAGTACCATCTAAAGATAAAATATAATTGCTCTCTCTGGCAAGAAGAAAATGTTTAAACATAGGAACTGAAGTAGCTAGAAAGAAAAAGGCCACAGAGCAGAATTCTGGGACTCCTTAGTCCCATTAATAAACAAATAATTTAGATCAGGGAGGAAGGAATTACTGATTGGGCAAACCAGAGCATTAACTCTGAGAGCTTATCCAGAAATGATATGTCTGGGATTTGCTTCAAAATAACGTAGGTGAAAAGGAAGTGTAAGAAGATAAAGATGAAATGAGAGAGGTCGTGAGTTGTAACTGTTGAAGCTGCGTGATGGGCATTCATTAAATGAGGGTCTCCTCACTATTGAATACGTTTAAAATTTTTCATAATAAAAAGTAAAGAAAGCAAAACAAACAGAAACACTCTGAGCATGATAAAGTCCTTGTTTCTGAGGTCATCTGGCTATTTGTAAGTTTTTTATTTTAAATAAAATTTATTCAGGACTAATAGATGGGTGTAAATTGCTGCCAATCACAGGGGGAAGGAAAGATAAAACTATGGACTGATTTAGACATTCATTTCACCTTTGAAGAAGAGCTCTGCTAATCTACTCTGTAAATGTGTTGCTGAGGAGAGCTTCCAAAACGGGTTGGAAAAATAAAATAAACTATATCTAAGTTTTAAAAATAAAGTTTGTCTAAGTGGCTTGGAAGAGAGTAAGTTTTCCTCCCTTTTAAGGTAATATGGGAGAATTGTTTTGGCTTTTGCATGACATTCTGTGGCGGCCTGATGAACACGCTGGGAGATAACAGATTGTTCTCATTTACAAATACTCCACTAGACTAGAACGCCTTTACTTAACTGTTACATGCCTCTCAAGGGATGTGCTGACTGCATTCGTACATTGGGGGAAAAACATCTTGCCCCATTTTCACGTTTTCATGTGGGGCCAAATCTTCTATAAAAATTACTTGCATCAAGATTAACGTTTCCGATTTTGCAGATTTGGTCACCCAAACCCAAATCCATTTGATAAATGGTTTGACAGCATTTGTTCTTATTTCTTATAAAAGGCAATGAATGATTAGCTCCCAGAGTGTTATGAGGGATTATTCACACTCGCTAATGATTAACCACCAATGGCTCTTGGACTGCAGAGTCAGACTTAAAGGCCTCAAACACAACTGTGTCTGGTGTAGATCCCTGCTCAGGTTTTTATATAAGATTTGTGAAGATGTCTAATGTAATTGAGAACCAAGCCTAAATGTCCAATACTTGGGGATTGGTACATAAATTATATCTATAGTTACAACAGACTATTATTTAATCACTAAAAATGACGATGTAGGCCCTCTGGGCCACTCTAAATTGGGCCCATATCCTCTCCAATCTCACCTCACCCCCCAAAAGTAGCCATTGTTCATACATCCCTGAGTATCATTTCAGAAAAACATAAGCATATGAAAATTTTACACAAAGGGATAATAAAATACTATAGAGTTCTCTATACCTTGCTTTTAAATAAAACCAATCTAACATATATTATTAATCTTTCCATATCAACTCCATCTGATTTACTTCATTGTTGTAGTAACAGCAAAATAAAGTTTTCATGTTATTTTGCCCCATGTTTTTTGGTTATTTTGATTCCTTTTTTTGACAAACTACTTATCTATAGACCTTCCAATTTTTTAAACAAAGGGTTCTTCTTGCCTAGAGTTTGTATAAGCTCTTCATAAATTAAGTCAATTGGTATTATGCCTGACATGTGCTGCAACTATTTTTCCAACTTTCTTGGCTTTTGAAAATTTTATAGAATTTTTCCCTTAAACATAAATTCTCTCTAAAACACAAAATGCTTATGAACATTTATATCTTGTATTCATTTCTTGATTTTGTGTTCTGATTAGAAAGACCTTCCCCACTCCAAGATCATATGTTTACTCATGCCTTCTAGAACAGGGTGTCTCACCCTTGGCACTGCTGGCCTTTTGAACAGGAGAATTAGAGCTTGGAGGGGTGTCCTGTGCACGGGAGACTGTGAGCAGCATCCCTGGCCTCTATCCACCAGATGCCAGTAGCATCCCCTCCTCTCCAGTTGCAAAAATGTCTCCAGACATCATCATATGTTCCCCGGAAGGCAAAATTGCCACACACACCCTGCTTTGAGAATCACTGTTCTAGAATGTACATAGTTGCATTATTAGTTACTTTTACATTTCTATCTTGATTCAGATGAGTTGCATTTTTGTTAAAGGAGTGAGATGGAGATCCGGCTTTATTTTTAACTACAGGTAGTCAATGATCCCATTTCCATTTATCCTTGTTATGAAAAGTCACCTTTGCCAAAATCTAAGTCTACATATATATTCTATCTCGAACTCCTGACCTTGAGAGATCCACCCGCCTCGGCCTCCCAGAGTGCTAGGATTACAGGCGTGAGCCACTGCGCCCGGCCTAACATATATATTCTAATCTGCCTCATTGTTCTTTGTTTCCTCCTTTTTTGTTTTTTTTTTTTTTTTTTGAGAGAGAGAGAGAGAGCAAGTCTCACTCTGTCACCCTGGGTAGGGTGCAGTGGCATCATCTTAGCTCACTGCAGCTTCAAATTCCTAGGCTCAAGCCATCCTTTTGCGTGAGCCTCCTGAGTAGCTGGGACTACAGGAGCACCAGGCCTCCTGGTTTATTTTTCTATTTTTAGTAGCGACAGGGTCTTGCTCTTAGGCTGATCTTGAACTCCTGAGCTCAAGTGATCCTCCTGCCTTGATCTTCCAGAGTGCTAGGATTACAGGCATGAGCCACTGCGCCTGGTCTGTTTCCTCTTTATTTATTCTCCAGTACAAAACTTTTACATTTTAATTACAAACTTCAAAATACACGTTAATATTTGGGAGGTGTTCCCGGCCCTCCACCCCCTAGCCTCCAGCTCTTCTCTTTCAGAATTTCCCTGGCTGTGTTTAACTTCAATCAACTGTGGCATTGTTTCATAAATTAAAAAAAAAAAAAAAAGCCCTGTTGGTATTTTTATGAAAATTGCTTTAAATTTAAAGATTGATTTGGGGAGACTAAACATCTTTACATAACTTTCACTATTGATTTTCCTAGAAAGACTAAGTTGTCTTTTATTTTACTTAAGTCTTCCTTTATGTCCCTCAGTGGGGTTTTAAAGTTTTCTTCATAAAACTTGCACATATTTCTTGTTAATTTTATTCCTAGATATTTCATCATTTTACTGCTATTATAAATGGCTCCTCTAGAGCTTTGGAGAAGTAATGGTGATAAATGGAAACATGTGAACGGATTAACCCTTTGATGGAATGAAAGGGAGTAAGTTAAAAATTTGCTGTGGTATTCTGAAGGTCTTTTGCTGCATAAATATGGTACTTATTTCAAACAACATTTTTTTTTTTAAATCAGGACACATTGCCTCCCTTCATTTATAGTATTAGCTTGCTGCTTTTAACTCTTTGTCAGATGAGCTCTTAAGCTAATACAAAAACAGTCTGGCTTTTATCATTTTAAAAAGAAAAGAACAGAAAAAACAACCAATACAATAGAAAGTTTGGCAAAAGTTATGAATAGGCAAGAAGAAAAAATAAAAATGATCAATAATACATAAAAATGGGCTCACCCTCTCAAAGAAATGTGAACATGAAAAAAATTTGGTGCCATTTATTTACCTAGGAGATAGACAAATAGGAAATTGATTGATAATGTGCAGTGTTCGCAAGGGCATAGACAAAGAGATCTCACATACATTTGTTAGGATTTTAAATAGGTAAGATCATTTGGAGGGCAATTTAGCAACATCTATTGAAATTTTGAATGCACGTACCTTTGACACAGCCATTCCACCTCCCAGAAGCTCCTACAAATATGCTCACACAAGCCCCAAAGGATCTGTTGGGCCCTGCTGGTTCATTGCAAGCATGCCCCAGTATGCAATCAGAAGGAGCTGCTTCCAATTGGTTGGTGCCCATATTCTACCAGTTGTTAAGTCTTTCAGATATAATTGCACTATCTTTTTGTTCTTAGTTACAAATTGGAAACAATTAAATGCTCATCACTAAGAAAATTGTTCAATAAATGAAAAATCGAACTGCAGAGTAACACTATTAAGATCATTGGTCCAAAGGTTATACTGGCAGGACAAATTAATTAACTCCCCCAGACTTCAACTTCTTCATCTGTAACATGGGGATAATAATAGTGAGTACTTCTAAGGGTTGTTTTTACGAGTAAATAAAATAAAATATGGAAAGTATTTGCACACTGCCTGGCATGCTGTAAAAACAAATGATTGTATCCTTATTATTCTTATAGTCTCATTTTCATGCATTATTTGCTTAATAAATATTGGGTACCTATGATGTGTTAGGCACTGTGCTAAGTGCATAAAGATTTAATAATGAGCATGCATTTTAGTTGGGGGAGGGGATTAGAGGCGAAAAAACCAAGCTAACAGTTAAATAAGCAAAATAATTAAAAATTGTGTTATCAAAGAAATAAAGGGACGAGCTTGTGGTTCTCAATCAGAGGTGTTCCCCATCCCCCATTTCTAACCACCTCCTCCCCCCCCCACCCCAGGGGACATCTGGCAATGTCTGGAGACATTTGTGTTTGTCACACCTTGGGGGAAGGTGCCACTGGCACATATTGGTTAGGGGGCACCGATGCTGCTACACACCTACAGTGCACAGGACAGTCCCCACACACAGAATTATCCAGCCCCAAGCGATAATAGGGCTGTGGCTGAGAAACCCTGAGCTAGATGATGGCAGTGGGGGTGTCTTATTTAGGTCAGGTGGTCAGGGAAGACTCCCCTAAGGAGGTGACATTTAGGCCAAGCCTTGACTGGTGAGACACAGCCATACACAAGTGGTGAAGGAACACTCCAGACTGAGGGGACTTGGAAACAACACGTAACAATGGGAAATGTATCTATTGTGTGTGGTGTACAAAGGCCCATATGGAGACTGAAGACGGAGAAGGGAAGGGGGCAATTAGGAAATCTGTCTTATCTCAATTAATATATTCTTTCTTGTTTGAATTTTTGAGGATAGTCATTTTTTTGTAACTAAAAAATGAAGAGAAAAGAAAAAAAGCAGACAGGTTAGAAGGGAGCCTCTTGTAAAACCAGAGGTAGATTTCAGAGAGCAACCCTCACAGTGGTCAGGAGGCCCTGGTGTCCCTCGTGTCATGATCTGAAGTCAAACTTCTCCACCCCTCTGACCTTGCGGAATGACAAGATTTCCTAGAGACCACTGATTGAGAACCAGATAATGCATGTTCAGTATCTGGTTTTATGCCGAGTACGATTATATTTTCTGTTATATTTGGATGTGTTAGGTAAGTTATCTTGACTTGAAGACCAAAAAAACTTACATGACTAGTTTGGGTATTAAGTGAGATCATTAAATAATTGTTCCATAAACTGTACGGCACGATGCAGATACAAGGTGTTGAGAATAAAGAGAGGAAAGGCTGTGCTCAACAAATTATCTCTTCCTTGTGTCCTCTGGATTCCAAAACCCCTTTAGATAAAGAGAAATGACTTGGCTACAGAGGAGAAAGAAGGGCTGGGAGGGGAAGTGCTTAGGCTACGGGAAAAGTGATTAAAAATCAAAAGTAGTAGCACCAGTTACTTTATTCACACAACAAAGAGGAGGAGAAATATCCCAAGGGTTGATAAAAATCACAGGATGGCTGTAGTCCAGCCCCAGGCCCTTGAAAAGCCAATGGTCAACTCCTCCTCAAGCAGCCCAAGACCCTCTGACCTGAGATGTGAGATGATTATGGAGATGATTACAGACCTTTGTGCAGTGTTTAGGGCCTAGCAGTCTGCATATTTCATAAAAATACCAGAAACTAGAAGCAAAAAGCATTCAATGACTGTGTGAGTCTTCATTCCTTGACCTAAGACACAGTACCTGATGGAAATCAGGCTTCATCAATTGTTGTTGAGTAGATGAACAAAACAAATACATTCTCCAATCACTTGATGGACCTGGTATCAAAAAACAATAATAATTGCATTTATTGGTACACTTCTTATTTGACTTTCCAAGTTTCTATTTGAGTTTTGCCTTTGAAGAGTTTGGAGGCAGTGAAAAGTAACTTAACTTTATAACAACTCCCTTTCTCTGCCTGGCCTTGAGGCAGCTGCAGAAGATAAGACACCAAATGGAACTGTGTGTGCCTGGAGAGAAAAAAATAATGGCGAAAACCGTTTATCAGAAGCCTCTGCAAGCACTAAGCAACGCCTCAATTTTACTCAGGCAATCTCCCGATTCAATTAACATTCATAGGAATTCAGCAAATAATATGTAGCAAATGTGAATCCATACACATTTTTTTAGCACTGGAAAGAATCTTAAAAGTCAGTGAATCCGTTTTATTGAGAGGCCCTGAGACATTAAGGGACTGACAGAGCCAGAACTGAAACTCGTTTTTCCACCTTGAGATAAGCGAATAAACAAAAAATATCTTAAGCAATTACTGGTTATTTGAAGCCCACTTTTTTTGGATTGTTTTCCTTTGTTATGTTGTGCAGACCCCAGGCACTTCTTTCCAAAATGCACCAACAATCCAAAGCGCCAAACAAGTTTGGGACCAGCCTTGGGGAATAGGGTGGGGTCGGGGGGCATCTACCGGGGTGAAGGGAGTGTGTGGGCGGGGGCAGTTATAAGGCTTTGGCTACACCACAGAATTGTATGGGTGTTCCTCTTTGGAGCATCTCGCCAGCTTCAACAACTGCTTCGATATGATTTGCTCGAGCAAAAGGTGTGCATTGGCTGGATCAAGCCAGACTTCTAGCCAAGGGTGAATTTAAATCTCCATTTTTACTTCCCCCCTAATTTGAAAGAAGCTTTTAATTCTCTCTGCCCCTACCTCTCCCGCCTGTAAAGTTTGTTTTCAAGCTATAAACCCGCTCCAACTCTCAGTTTCCATCTCGGTTGCCTGAGAGCCGCAGTCCTTAGCCAAACTCACTTAGACGAGAGAAAAGCTACCTTTGTGTACATAATGAGAGCCACCGCGTGGCCAAGGAGAGCCACGGAGGAGGAGGAAACATTTCAGTCTCGAGCTGCCGAAAGCGGGCGGGGGAGGGTTAAACCGACCCAAGGCGTGTTTTGTAGAGTGGCTTCGAAAGCGACCGAGGCTGCCGAAGCCGCTTTCGAAGTTAGCAAACAAAGCGTCTCCCCAGTAACCGCCGAGTTCCAGACGAGGCTCCTGCCACTCAGACCGCGGAGTCGCGGCGTGGGCCGGCCCCCGGCTCCTCCTCCCTGCGTCCCTCCTCCCTCCTCTCCCGGTTCCCCAGCGGATATGAGCCACCAATCCCTGCAACAAACAACCCTTCAAACCAGCTAACGAGGCGGCCCTCTAACGGGCGGCGGGGGCGCCGGCCTCCTCCCCGCGCCACATCTGTCCCGCACTCGGGCGCAGCAGCTGATTCATCTGCAGCCAGCCCGGGAAGGAACTGCGCTCGGGGCAGCTGCAGGGCAGCGTCCGGACTGCGGGTTTCTCCCCAGGACCGTGTTTTCCCCCCGTGCTCTTTTAGATGCGTGTTCTCTTGTGTGCCGAGCAGTCAGCAAACCACAGTAGAAAAATATCCTAAGGTTGCTGCCTTCTTAGAGGGATGCTTTTTTCCTTGTTGATTTTAAGTCCTGTAACTGGAAAAGCCACCCAAGCTTTTTAAACTCTGGCCTTAAAGCCCTCTCGGGGCGGGGGTGTCTTTTTTGCGGGGGAGGAGTTGGAGGGGTGGCAGGCTGGCTCTAATTCTCAACGTAATCCTAAAACAGAGGCTCCAAAGCGTAGTTAGTCATCCTTTGGCTGCCTTGGTCCTCCTCGGGTTTAACCTTCCACGGAACGTCGCCCGCCGGGATCTCTGTCGAGGTTACAGAACAAAAACTGCGCCGAGCCCAGCTGGAGGCAGACCCGGGCGCTGACGTCTCTACTAGGCTTATTTACCTTTGGGTTTTTTCTTTCTTTCTTTCTTTCTTAAGTGATGGGGAAAGTCTTAACTGCGGCATGTGACAGTTCCGTTTGCTTCAAAACAACAGTACATACCCACGCGCAAACTAGACCCAAGGGAGGGGGCGTGCGTTTCTTGAAATCAGCCAAACAGCCTCTGGTCTTTTAAAAGGGCGATTTCATCAAGGAACTTTTGTTAGATTCGTCCTAACTCTCAACCAAAGTAAATCAATAGGAACATGTGTTTACTTAATGGTTAGTTTCTGTTTGATATACCAGAGGGTAGGAGGGCTCCCTTAGCGGGGTTCAAGTTCTAAAAGTAGACCCTGTTTACCGAAACAGATGAGTAGTCACGGCGTGGTCGCCCTTTTCTTATAAAAGCGGCAGCTACCGGGGTCTGTGAATGAGGGTGTCGGGCCATGTCGCAGCCCCGGCTGTCCCCAGGCAGAGACGTTTAAAGAGCATGTGAGCATGACAAGTGTCTGTCCGCAACGTGTCAGATTTCGAAACTGCCTTGCAATCCAGTCCGGAACTCGCAGCTTTAGCCCGGGGGAACAGACTACGGTGTCAGTGTCTCATCCCCCCCCGCACCCCCCCCTTGCCGTTGGAGGAAGAGCCCGGGAGGAGAAGGGTGCGACGCGTCGCGCCCGCGTGTCAATGGCAGCCGCGCATTCTGGAAGAAGTTGGTTCTTGTCCCGAATACTTTTCCTCTCGCGCCCCGCCCCTTGAATCAGAAGCGGCTGTCTTCTGAGGCCAGAGCAGGGCCCGTGGAGTTTGGGGCAGCTGTCAAACACGAGACTGGGAGACTTTTCTTCCGTGGGGTGGAGGAGGGAAGGAGGGGCGTCCTTTTTCCCATCTGTTGCAATTTTCTAACCAAACGCACCCTCGCCAGCCCCGAGAAGAAAGGCCCGAAGGAGAAACCCAGGGCGCTAGGCTAGCGTCTCTGCCGCCGCCGGGCGAGGGATGCGGGCAGTGCGCGCGCGGCAGGCAGGAAGGATCGCGTTTCTGGGTCCGGCCGCCCCTGCGAGGGACGGGTGACAGCGGCCGCGCGGGGTCCAGTTCTCCCGGGCTGGAAGGTGCGGGGGAGGGGCGGAGGAGCAGCGGGGCGGGAGGGGGACGGGCAGGCGGCTGGGGGCGGAGGCAGGACCTCCTGTACCTTCCCTCCCCGCCTCTCTCACTCTGACAGCGCGGAGGTGCGCCGAGCAGGAGCGGGGAACAAAGGAGCGGAGAGGGGAGGGGAGCGAGTTGGGCAAGGGAGAGACCCCGGCCGGCTGCCAGATCCCGGCAGGAGGAAGCCCGAGTGTCACTTGAATTCCACCCAAGGAGCGGGCGCCTGGGATCCGAGCGCCTTGTTTAGCAATAACGGCTGGAGCACGTCCTACAAGTTACGGGAGAGTCGGCCGTGAAGGAGGCGATCGCTTGTCCCCTTGTGCCCCCGCTCCTGGCCCCTTGAGACCCCAGCACTGCCTCGTGCTGGGAGGGGAGTTCCAGAATGAAAAGCAAGAAAGGTAAGGCGGCCGCGGGTGGTGCGCACCGGGGGACGCCAGTCCCGAGAAACGTGCTGGCCGAGCCGCGCGGGGCTCCGGGCGAGAGTGACTTGTGCACTTTTCCGCCCAGGGGCTCCTGGGCTGGAGCCGTGGCCGTTCTCTTTGTTGAGGCTGCGTCTGAAATGGCAGTGGCTGTTTTCCTTCTAGACACAACACGAGGGGCTGTTGTGGGGAGGCAAGGCTTTCCACGCTGCTGGCACGTTGTCAAGAAACACGCTCAGCGCCTTGTTTGTGCGCCTCCAAGTTTCATTGTCTCCGCCGACACCCCACGCTCTGCCCAGCCGCCGCGTGGCTTCTCGCTCTTTCTCGAGGGCGGGGGTGTAGGGTCCGGGTCGGGGAACCCCGCGCCTCGTTTTTCCGGGCAGGGACCCCGGGCGATCGGGGCTGCCGGGCCGCCGCGCCTTTGTCTGAAAGTTCGGCTCCCGGGGCTCCCCGCTCCCGGCCCTGCCCGGCCCGGCCCGGGCACTCTACTTTGGGGATGCTGTGTTTTCACAATCGGAGGAATGTGATTGATCCCTCACATCGCCCTGGGGTGTAAACACCTTTGGAAAGCTAGACTTTTTTAAAAAAATTCTCAGTCTCCAAAAGTTTTCCCAGGATGAATTTGGGGCAAGATGAAGAGTTAGGACACAGGGCCAACAGCATCAAGCGGCATGCAGTTAAAATGTGTCCAAATGTGACAAGCAGGCTTGGTTGTAAGTGCAAAGAGCCAGGCTGTCATTGTTTCTACAAAGCGTCCTGGAAGCTTTACAACTAAAACTTGCCGTCAGTCTGGTTTAAAAACAAAATAACACGGAGGGGAAAAAAACCACACACAACACCCCGAAAGGTCAAAGAATGTGAAGTCCCTTTAGAAGTTAACTTCTGAGTCCCTGACTGGGAGGTCCCCCGAGTGTTCCGTCGTGGGCCGGAGTTGGCTTTTCTGTTGTGATTTATGTAGAGTGGCTCAAAACAGAAGTTAATCGCTCCGGGAAGCTGGGGCGGTGCGACTGCGCATGCCCAGGAGCGTCCCGGAGTTCGTAACTCCACATTCTTTCAGAGCCGCGGGCCCGGCGCTCTGCCTAGAAGGGTCCTCGCGCGGGGTCGCCGCGCGCCCCCCGGGTTCCCCGTGCTGCCTTCTGCGTTCCATGGGACTCCGTGGGAGGCTCTGAGACGCGCGGAGCTTCTTCCCCCCCCCCCCCCCAGGCTTTCCCAGAGAGAGTGAAATTAAACATGAAAACCTGGGTCACTTGGTAGTAGGTAGTGGAACTCCCTGCGCACCCCTCCCCATGGGACGTGTAAGTTCGGTCTGGCACAACACGCGCGGGGAGCGTCCGGGGCGCCTCTTGAAGGCCTTGTGGACCTCGGAAGGACTGACAGGTCTACACCCTTACTGGGAGGCGTTCTCTCTGTTCTGGTGGGGCTCACCGGCATAATGGGGGGCTCTGTTTGTGAAGAGCAGTTCTGGTGCGCTAAGGCACTGCCCGGCTTCCGCCGGGGGGTGGGCTTCCCCCATTGTTCGGGCCCTGGCGGGGGCGGCTCCGATTAACCTCCCCGGCCCGCCCCTCGCTTCGGGTACCCCCGGCGCCCCTCCCCCTCTACTTCCCTGGCGTCCCCCTACGTCCTGCTGCACTTTCGGGTCCCTCCCCACCAGCGCCCCTGACCCTCCCTAGCGCCCCTGCCCACATCCCGGGTCACCCCCTCCCCGAGTCCCCCATCCTCCCTAACCCTTGGCCCCCGGCCGAGAACCGAGGCTGGGACCCACGGGCCGCGTTGCATCGGTGGGAACCTCCGTGGTTCCCAGGCCTGGGCGCGTAGGGTCCTGCCACTCAGCGCCGACTCATGGAACAATGAAAGGTGACGTGTTGGAGGGGAAACTTTGCGACTGGTTCAAAGCTCGCGTGGGGGAAGCTGCGACTGCTGAGGTTACGCGGGTTTCTTTCCCTTTTTAGGTTTCCCTGGGGAGTCGTCCGGGGGCGGGCAGGCCCCTGAGAATGCGGGATTCCGGGCCTCGTTGCTCGTTTCTTCCTGTGCCCGGAGCTCCGGAGGGCCCGTGGCCGTGCTCACTCGTGCGGCGCGCGGGCCGGTCTCAGCCGGGCTGGGGAAGTCACAAGAACAAAAGCTACTTGATTTCCTCCTCGGGCTCCTCCCTCTCCCCGCGTCCTCCTCCCCCGGTCTAAAACTACCTGGGAGGGGGAGAGCCTTCCCAGTCGGCTCTGGAAATACTCAAGGAGTCGGTCCCGCCTATTGTCTGTCTTATAAAAGTCTGTGAAAATCTTTTCAAGTTTCCTTAAAACAGCGGCACCTTCATCTCAGTTACACAGCCCGGGCTTTGGTGAGACTGGTTCGTGAGCATCGTGTGTCCTCTTAAAAAGCTGAGCATGGCAAAGATCTCCTAAAATGGCTTTAAATCAAGCAGAAAAAAGGTTCGATGGGGAAACCCCCGAAGTCTTTTTGCGCCCAGTTTCCGATTCTCGCTTTAAGATTGCTTCTTGCACGGGCCACCAAACACACCTTAGTGACTTGGGTGTTAAGTTCGATTCCTGTTGTCTCTCCTGGGGAGAGTCTCTGATCAGGAAGCTTGTTAGGTTAGGTTTGCTTTTTCCTAACTGTGTACTTAGTTTTGCTTCGATCTTTTTTCTAGATTCTTTTCTAGTCTCCTCTAGATTTTTAAAATCCAGCTCCACGGCCGGTCACTCTCTGTCCCTTCCTCCCCCATGTTGATGTTACAGAGCTATTCAGAAAAGAAAGTGCAGAAGCAAGATTGCTCCTTAGTGCTGTGAGATCCTCAGGCCATCTTGTGGCTTTCTAAACAGCATTTCCTTGTGTGCGGATAGAGTAAAAGAAGCTTGTGATCTGACCCCCCCCCCCGCCCTTCCCCCACCCTCTGCCCACCACATTTTTAAAGTGTAAGCAAAGCACGACGTTTGGAAACAAGTCTTAACCGGGAGGCTTTTCAAAAGCTCTGTTACAATAGGAAATGAGTAACGAGGAAAAAAGTCTTTTTGTTTTTCCAAGTTGAGCCACAGTCAGGAGGGAGAGTTTTAATGAAAACAGTCCTGACAGCAGCAAACGTGGTTTTACTGCAGTGAAATATCAGCTGGCGTAGCCAAGGAACTGAAGTCCTAACTTCCTGTTACTTCAGCTTTTGTGCACATATTGGAAATATTTGTTAAGAGGCCTGGCATTCATTTATTTAAATGAACTGAGAACACAGTAAAGTCGCGCTGCAGTTTGGTGTTGCTTAACTGAAACCTGCTTTTGTGTGTCACTAACCTATTCTGAAAGATCAAGCCTCTTGTCAGACTAGGCAAGCAGATCAAAGGGCAGGCTTTAGGGGTTTTTTTTGTTTGTTTGTTTCAAACTGTTTGCTATTACCAACTTACAGTTGGGAATTCACTGTCCCATGAGCAAATTTTCACACTTTTTCTAGATTAAAAAAAAAGGGGGAGAGAAGGTAAAACCTTGAGAAGACTGTCTGGCTTTTCAGATGTTGGAGAGTTTAAAACAAATCGCTTTATTCAAATTTGCTCTAGTCATTCAATTAACTTCACACATTTGAAAAGTTAGATTTCTTTAATTATCCAAGCCAATGTGAAACAGGAACTCATTTGTAATTTCTTAAGGTTTTTTTAGTAAACGAATTCTTCACCCCAATTTCAATATGGGTTTTGAAAGTTTCTCATCTTCTCAATAGCGAAATTAGTTTCAGTTTTAAATGTACCCTTTTTAAAAACTTTTTAAAAAATGAAATCTTCAGGGAAGGGAAATTTCAAATGTGTGGCAGTTAAAACTTAGGATTCTTGTGCGGTTTATTTGTGGCTCTTTGTTAAGCCTCGAGCTAAAGTGAATTTGCAAGATCATCCACCTCTTTGTTAGAACTTGCTTTATTTTGTTTTTGGAGGGTGCTGCCTTTTCTTCTGTAGGAACGCCCTCTAGCACCTTCTGCCCCCTGCAGTCCAAAACTAAAAATGTGTCACTAAGTCAAGTCAGTCAATTAAAAAGGTGGGTTTTTGGTTTTTTAAAAAAATTGTTAAAAATGCATTGAATGATTTATCACTGTGAGGAATATCCTGTTTTTATCTCCTGTCAAGATAAACTGGCTCAATTAAGGTAGAGGCATATTTACAACCAAAATTACATACTACAGAGGGGAAAAAAGTATACAAAGCTAAAAATGCATACCTTTAAACTTTTTAATTTGTTGTTTAATTAATTTCCCTGATATAGAAATACTGGTATTTTCAAGCATGGTATGGTTTGTGATTCATTTGTGTATTTAAGATTCTAGATTGTCTTCAAAAAAGAGAATGTATTTCTTTAGTCATTTGGAGCGGCCTGTTCTTTGAAAGGCGGAGTTAAGAGCATTTGTTATTTAATTTTAAGTTCAAAATCACATTTAAATGTCTGTAAAGGCCAGGTCTGAATTTTTATTGAACCCAGTCTATCTGTGATTTAAATATTCTCCATGGCTTGTGAATTCTTAAAATTTCTGGCAGGATTAAAGTACATACAGCTAAAAGAGCTTCCTCTGGGGGTTGCATATTCAGTTTTCTTTGTCATGTAATAATTTAAGACTGAACTCTGCTTATTGATATGTAGCATTCTAGGTTCAGATTTAACAGGCAGCTCAAATTTACAGGAAATTATAAATTTATTCAGTATTGGGCATTTTTTCACCTTACTGAAGTAGTAGCAGTAGAAGAATATTTTTGTGTGATGAAACTGAAAACTTCGGTGGTTGTATTTAATAAAAAGTGACTAGAACTGTTCATTAAAAGTAGGCATCTACTTTTGAATAAATGTAGATAGTAATGAATAAGAAATGACCATGGAATTAGCATAACATTTTAACATGTATTTTACTTTAGAATAACAACTGGGTTAAGTACAGTATGTAGTTTTCCTTCCTTATTTCAGTGAAAAAAAAAAGTACAAATTCTCCCTTTTATTTCAGACTTTCAGTGGAGGAAGGAGGAAGAACAACACTTAAAATGTACATTAGGATACTGGTTAAATTGCTTTTCCTAGTTAGCAGTGACCTTAAAGAGAAGGTTGTTAGACACATTCCAACTGCCACAGTACCCTTCCTGTTTCAAATGTGGCAAGTTACTCACTTTGGGTGCAGTTTGTCTCCTCCTGTGGATCAGATAAAAGACTTTTCTGAGCATGATTCAAAAGGAATGTGAGAAGTTCAATCCTAGAGGAAAGTGGCTAAGAAAAGACATCTGACAATTGGTTGCGAATCTACGATGTGGTGCTAGTCAAATTACTCTTGAGGACGTTGCTTGTAGCCTGGTAATTCAGGACAGAAAACACTGGCCCTCCCTCTACATCACTCTCAGTAGTTGAGAAAACACAGGGACACTGAATGGTCAGAATAAATGAGCTTTGCAGTAATTGCTCTGCTTATAAAAGTGATTGACAGCTGGCCTTTGTCCTTCCCTAGGTGTCGTTGCAGTGTCCGGCAGTGAGACTGAGGATGAGGACAGCATGGACATTCCCCTGGACCTTTCCTCCTCAGCTGGTTCAGGCAAGAGAAGGCGAAGGGGCAACCTGCCCAAGGAGTCCGTGCAGATCCTCCGGGATTGGCTGTATGAGCACCGGTACAATGCCTATCCCTCGGAGCAAGAAAAGGCTTTGCTGTCCCAGCAGACACACCTGTCTACACTACAGGTAAGGAAAGAGAACACGAAGTTTATGCCTGCATATTGATTTTCAAAGTCATTTTATAGCATTCCTGTGTGTCAAGTCATTAAGCTCCTCTCCACTCAAAAACAGAAGGAATATTCTTTTTATGGTAAACTTCATAGCGCTAAAAGCTAATAACTGGCTATTTAGAGAACACAGAAACACTTGACAGTCATCTGTCAAATAGCATTTCCTTTAATGCCTAAAAGAGCCTTCCTTTATGCAACAGACATTAAAAGGAGGTTAAACCTTACTCTATTGCCCAGGAAACTGGTTTGATATTTAAACAAGGACAGACTTCAGTGAGGTAATTCATGTTATGTCTGTTGACACAGTCATTTGAACTGAGAAAAATCAGTTACTGAGAGGAGTGGCCCTTTTCATACAGGAAAGGTTTTCCTGTAGTTGATTAACTTAAATGCTGGGGCAGTAGGTAATGGTTTAAAATGGGGAGAGTTAAAAGGTAAACTTCTGTCCCTCCCTAAAATCATTTTCAGGTATTTGAGATTTTATACTTTTTTCTTCCTCCTGAAAAGGGTTAAGGATGATGACACAAAAAAGGAAATTTGTATTAAAATAGGAGGAGGTTTATGACAGGACTCGCTCTCTTTCTTGGTGGTCTCAAATACCTTGAAATAACTTTGTAAGTCCAGATAAGCCTTTTCATGCCTGTAATACAAAGACATCAGTTAGGCACCCCGTAGAACGTTCCCAGAACCTGTTGGCTGAGCGAACGAGGAAAGTGTTAAAGCATACCGATGTGATTTCAGGTCTGTAACTGGTTCATCAACGCCCGCCGCAGGCTCCTCCCGGACATGCTGAGAAAGGATGGCAAAGATCCAAATCAGTTCACAATTTCCCGCCGTGGGGCCAAGATTTCTGAAACCAGCTCTGTGGAGTCAGTAATGGGCATCAAAAACTTCATGCCGGCTCTCGAAGAGACCCCATTTCATTCCTGTATAGCTGGGCCAAACCCAACCCTGGGGAGGCCACTGTCTCCTAAGCCAGCATCCCCAGGATCAATTTTGGCTCGTCCATCAGTGATCTGCCATACCACTGTGACTGCACTGAAAGATGTCCCTTTCTCTCTCTGCCAGTCGGTTGGTGTGGGACAAAACACAGACATACAGCAGATAGCAGCCAGCAACTTGACAGACACCTCTCTCACGTACCCCGAGGACACGTGTAAATCGGGACCAAGTACAAACACACAGAGTGGTCTTTTCAACACTCCTCCCCCTACTCCACCGGACCTCAACCAGGATTTTAGTGGATTTCAGCTTCTAGTGGATGTTGCACTCAAACGGGCTGCGGAGATGGAGCTTCAGGCAAAACTTACGGCTTAACCCTTTGTCGAGCAAAACAGTTCTCACAAATGTCATGATTGCCGGGGTGATGGCAAGAGATGAATTGCATTATTTTATATATTTTTTTATTAATATTTGCACATGGGATTGCTAAAATGAAGCTTCCTGTTACTGAGATGTCTTCAATGGAATACAGTCATTCCAAGAACTATAAACTCAAAGCTACTGTAGAAACAAAGGGTTTTCTTTTTTAAATGTTTCTTGGTAGATTATTCATAATGTGAGATGGTTCCCAACATCATGTGATTTTTTTTTTTTTCCCTCCCCTTCCCCTTTTTTGTTGGTGTTTTTTTCAGACTGTGCAATACTTAGAGAACCTATAGCATCTTCTCATTCCCATGTGGAACAGGATGCCCACATACTGTCTAATTAATAAATTTTCAATTTTTTTTTCAAACAGGTTTGAATCTAGTTGATTGATGCCTTTTTTCATGACATAATAAAGTATTTTCTTTAAAAGTTATTGTAATGCAGAGTATTTTGTTGAGGGAGGTGCTTAAAAATGAGTAGGAATATAGTACCCCAATGAGCAGGAAGTTGGGGGTAGGGTGTAGTTTGAGTTGGGGGTTGTCACCAGCTCTTTGAAGAACTGTGGACAACAAGCCAGTGTGTATAAACAGGATGTGTGATATTTACTCTTGATAGGAGGCATGGCAGGCCCTTAAAGCTTTACTTACAACTGCAGGACAAATTGAAATGAATCATTTCATCGGTGTTTCTTGGAAACCTTTCATCTTTTTTAGCCAGCCACTGAATACATGGTGGTCTGTCCTGCATATTTTAAAACATGGCTGTGTTGAAAAAAAAAGTTTTGAAGCCCCTGGTTATGGTTTATGTTTTCAGATGTAAACAACAACGCAAGCAGTCTCTTAGCAGGGTCCCTGTTCCACATTACCCTTTAAAATAAACTTGGTTCAGTGGTACAATTAGGTAAGGCCTTTACATTCAAATATAGCATTATATTTAAAGAGAAATCACCTTTTAAAACATCTGAAAACTTACTCGAAAATGATGAAATAAACAGTAGTGGTATTGTTAGGTTACATTAGTTTATATTAGGTTAATGTACTTATTCCAAGGTCACGGTATGTGAAGAAAATGGTGCTACGTATAAGTGCGGTTTGTTGGGACAGACAATTACTTTTAAAGCCCAGATGGCCAGAAGGGAATTGGTGAGGCTCCTTCTGCTTATATGGTTGAGCAGATTTGTCACATGCCACAAAACCATTCTGTGTAGTCATGCTTAGTATGAGGTTTCATTGTTGTTACTGCCGTGTCCTTCCCAGCCCTGCCCCAGTTTTGAATTTGTCTCACTTTGAGGGAGCATCGGAGCTTTCGTATTGCTTCAAGAATGTAGAAAAGTGCTTCCAAATGCAAGTTCCTCTAATTTTGAAACCCTATTTTAGAAAATCCCTACTGTAGAAAGAGGTAAACGCAAAGAATTTTTTTGTACGTCAAAGAGAAAACCTGACAATGACAACCAAGAGGTGTAAGATGAAGCGAGGGGAAGGCGTGGTGTGCCCGCCTGTGCGCGCAGCTCTGAAGGGCACGTCAGCGAGAATGGTCTGGCCCCAGCTCTGATGGTCACAGAAATAAATGTAAACCAAAAAAGAAATACTAATAGGAACAGAATAAACATTAATGAAAAATGAAAGCTGAGTGTGATGGCTCATGCCTATAATCCTAGCATTTGGGGAGGCCGAAGCAGCAGGACTGATGGAGGCCAGGAGTTCAAGACCAGCCTAGGCAACATAGCGAGACCCCATCTCTCCAAAAAATAGAAAAATTAGCAGAGTGTGGTGGTACACACCTGTAGTTCCAGCTCCTGGGGAGGCTGAGGAGGATTGCTTGAGCCTGAGAGTTCAAGGCTGCAGTGAGCTGTGATGACACCACTGCACTCCAGCCTGGGTGACAGAGCAAGACCCTATCTCAAAAAAAAAAAAAAAAAAGAAAAGAAAAAGAAAAGAAAATGAAATAAAGGTGATTGAGAATCATTGCTTGCTCCAGTGGCTAGATCAAAAGCTGAAATTTTTGCTTTGGTACAAACAAGGGAAACCAGCAAATCCTGAAAACTTGCCCTGTTAAGGTTTTTCATCAGTAACACTAGAAGGGGGAGAAAAGGAACCATGTGAGTGTCATTTAAAAGAAAAAAACTCAAGGGTCAATGAAACCCAGTGGTTAAAAAAGAAGTCACCCTAAATTGCCTAGGCTTTATTTAATCTTTTCCCTATTGAGTTGTTACAGATCCTAGTTGATAATAGCTGATGTATAATAAATGTAAGTCATTATTTAAAAACAGGTAAATGTAATTGAAAAGGTAAGTGTAAAAAGCTATTCATATCGAAGCCAAATAGAAATGATTTTGATGCTTACAATTTACATGGTACAGTTTATCTCTTTTCATTTGTTCACTTTTAACCTACTGTGTTTTTGTGTTAAAGTTCATCTCACAGCATGTAGTTGGGTCTTGCTTTTTTATCTAGTCTAACAATCTCTGCCTTTCACTTTGTTTGCCAATTTACATTTACTGTAATTATTGATACATTTGGATTAAGTTTGCCATTTGGTTTTTTTCTTTCTCTATTCCTCTTTTCTTGCCTTCTTTCATGTTAGTTGAACATTTTGGGGGATTTTGTTTTATTTTTTTATTTTATTTATTTATTAATTTTTTGAGACAGAGTCTCACTGTTGCCTGGGCTAGAGTGCCGTGGCGTCAGCCTAGCTCACAGCAACCTCAAACTCCTGGGCTCAAGCAATCCTCCTGCCTCAGCCTCCCAAGTAGCTGGGACTGCAGGCGTGCGCCACCACACCCAGCTAATTTTTTCTATTTTTAGTAGAGATGGGGGTCTCCCTCTTGCTCAGGCTGGTCTTGAACTCTTGACCCCAAGTGATCCTCCCGCCTCGGCCTCCCAGAGTGCTAGGATTACAGGTGTGAGCCACTGCACTGGCCTGTTTTGATTTTTCTGTTGGTTTATAAATTATATTTTGTCTGTATTATTATTTTTAATGGTTCTAGGGATTACAGTATACATCTTTAACTTATTACAATCTATTTAGGGTTGATATTATACAAGTTCCTGTAAAATAAAAGACCTTATAACAATCTAGTTCCATGTACTTTCTTCTCTCGTTCTTTATTTTTCACATACATAACAGCTAAGTACATGATAAACCCAACAGTACAATGCCATAATTTTTGCTTAAAACAGGCATGTGTCATTTAAATGATTAAGAGAAAAAAGAATATGCATGTCTTTTTTTTTTTTTTTTTTTTTGAAACAGTCTTGCTCTGTTACCCAGGCTGGAGTTCAGTGGTGCAAGGTGCAATCATAGCTCACTGCAGCCTCAAACCTCTGGGCTCAAGAAATCCTCCTGCCTCAACCTCCTGAGTATCTAAGACCACAAGTACATGCCACCATGCCTGGCCTGTATATGTCTTTTATATTTGCCAGCTTTTTACCATTTCTAGTGTTCTTCATTCTCTCCTATAGATCTGAGTAACGTCTGGTGGTACTTCACTTCAGCTTGAAGGATTTCTTTGAGAACTGTAGTCCAGGCCTGCTGGTGAAAAATCTTAGTTTTTGCTCATTGAAAATGACTATTTTACTTTCACCTTTGAAGGACAGGTTTCACTGATGGGGAATTCTGGGTTGATAGCTCTTTTTTCTTTTAGCACTTCGAAAGTCTTTTGGCCTCCATTGTTTCTGATGAGACATCAGCTGTCATTTGTATCATTATTCTCTTGTATATATTAATAATGTCTTTTTCTCTGGCTGTTTTAGTTTTGAATTTAAGCAGTTTTGATGTGACTACATATGATTTTCTTTGTATTTATCCTGCTGGAGGTTCATTGAGCTTCTTGGGTCTGTAACTTGATGTTTTTATTTTTATTTCTTTTTAACCAAATTTGGGTAAATTTTGGCCATGATTTTACTTATTTATTTTTGAGACAAGGTCTCACTATCGCCCAGGCCGGAGTGCAGTGACATGATCATAGCTCACTGCAGCCTTGAACTCCTGGGCTTAAGTGATCCTCTCACCTCAGCTTCCTGAGTAGCTGGGACTACAAGTGTGCACCACCACGCTTGGCTAATTTTTAGACAGGATTTGACTATGTTGCCCAGGCCAGTCTTGAGCTTGTGGCCTCAATGGATCCTCCTGCTTTGGCATCCCAAAGTGCTGGGATTACAGGCATGAGCCACCATACCCTGTGTTGGCCATTATTTTTAACTTCAGTAAATTTATATTAGATCACCTGACATTGTCCACATTATCTGAGGCTCTTTTTTCCTCAATCTTGTTTCTCTCTACTTCAGAATGAATCATTTGTATCATTTATTTTCAATTCACTAACTTTTCTACTATCTTTAATCTAATATTGAACACATCCAGTGAATTTTCATTTCAGTTATTGTATTTTTCACACGGAGAATTTCCATTACGTTCTTTTTTATCATTCCTGTTTCTCTGCTGAGATTACTCATTGGTTTATTAATTATGAGTATATAATTATGAGTATATCAATTATGAGAATATTAACAACAGCTGCCTTAAAATGCTTGTCTGCTAGTGGTAATGTGACATTATCAGAATTAGTTTCTGTTGATTGCATTTCACTTTGGGGGGGTACTTTTTATTTTTTTGCTTGTCTAGTGTTTTTTTACTGTGCAGTGGACATTATGGATGGTCTATTAATAAAGCCTCTGGATTCTGCTACATTCCTCTGAAGAGTTCATTTTTGTCCTCGGGTAGTTCGCTGAACTCTCTGATCAGTTTTCAGCTCTGGCTGCTGCTGTTCAGTGGGCTCACCGGGATCTCCCCTGCACAAGTCAACCAGGGCCTTGAACAAAGTTTATATTCAGAGTTTGAGATTTTTTCCTTCTGTAGCAAACTTCTTTCCGGAATTCCTCTCCTAAGTTTCCTAACTTCTGCTCTGCCCACCCCAACTCTGTCCGTGATGTCTCAAGCCATGAAGAGGTGCAGCTTCCTGCCACCCCAAGCCCTCTGAAGAAGGAGGACTGCCCTCAGGCATAAAGGCACAAACTTGTACATCTCCAAGTCCTCTTCTTTTAAGGGTGGACAATCCTCCAGTTTCTGCCTCTGTTTGTGGTTACTCTCCAGGCCTTCAATTAGCTTTTTTTTACACTTTATGATTGTGATCTGGAGGGGATTAGTCTGAAAAAGAAAAAAAAAAAAAAAAGACATCATTACTAGAAACTAATATTTTACTATAGTTACTTTTTTTTTTTTTTTTCTTTTTTGAGACAGAGTCTTGCTCTGTTGTCTGGGCTAGAGTGCTGTGGCTTTAGCCTAGCTCACAGCAACCTCAAACTCCTGGGCTCAAGCCATCCTCCTGCCTCAGCCTCTCCAGTAGCTGGGACTACAGGCATGTGCCACCATGCCCGGCTAATTTTTTCTATATATATTTTTAGTTGTCCAGTTAATTTCTTTCTATTTTTCGTAGAGACAGGGTCTCACTCTTGCTCAGGCTGGTCTCGAACTCGTAAGCTTACACGATCCTCCCGCCTCGGCCTCCCAGAGTGCTAGGATTACAGGTGTGAGCCACCCACACCCAGCTGGAAATTTTTAAAAGATCTCTCAGTGAATCTGAATACGTAGACAAATTTGGAAAGCACCACCCTAAATAATTCTTTAGATCAGCCATTTTTTCTGTTCTTAAGTAGAACATTGGGAGTTGATCATTCTCTTTCTAGATCTAAAAAAAAATTGTTTTTGTAGTCTTGTTTGAGCACTGGACAATTTTTGTAAATGAAATATAATTTGCTGTAGAATTATTTTGTCACTCAGGTCAACTTATTCAATTAGAGTTGAGCATAAATTTGATATCTGGCACTGGGTTTATACTATAGTATACGCAAAGTCCATACTTTATGTAAAGCTAAGTCCCTAACTAATAAACTTGAAAATACTGTAGAAGGTAAACATTCATCTGTATCAACCCAAAAAGTAAAGTTGCTCTCTGGAAACTGGCCAGAGAGCAAAAAGCGATGTTTAGAGATCAGAGTTTTAGTCTTATTAAGCTCATTAATGGGAGCTTGTGTCAAGTCTTGACCTCTAAAAATCATGACCTCTAATTAAAAACAGGCTGCCTTCTGGGCTGAGTTGTATGATCCAGAGTTTGAAAAGAGAAAACATTCAACAAATGCTTTGTGGCTGAAAGAAGAGCAGTGACTATGGTTGATGGTCACCATAGCACAGCGGACAAATAAGGGAAGCATGATGAATTGATGAATAAAAATAATAAGTAGTACAGGGATTTAACCAAATGTCAAGGAAACAGGGTTTTTGAATGAAATGTTTTATGGACACTGATAGAATGTACAACCTTCGAAGCACAGTGAGGACGATTTACAAATGGAATCAAATCCCATGATGGAAATTTACTCAGATTTAGAAAGAACATATTTATAGATAGACATTTAACTAATAGCATGTAGGTTATTAAAATGAAACCCTAGAGGGATTTCAGAAGATACTTCCTTGTTACCTTAGGAAGTGTTGTCAGATTGTTTTGTTTTGTTTAAAATATTCCAAACTATTGTCTCTGTAGATAAAATTACTGAACTTGAACACCTTCTCATTTGATCAGTTCATTCAAACTTAGGATCTTAGGACAAATTCATCTCTTCTATCTTGTCTCAAATTATTGTTTATATATATTTTGATATTCTAAAGGCATAAATTTTCTCCACATAAATTTTAATGTGAGGATAGGGCTTTCAGAAACTATAAATAGGTTGAAACACAACAAAAGGTAGTCATTTAAATTTTTACATATGCCTCTTTGAAAAAATTGCCCTGTTACCTTTTGACTTGTTACCTAACCTGATCATTAATGTTTTGTTGCTTTAAAGTTTTTTCTAATGATCTTCATTTGAAATTTCATTTCCTTGAATTATTCTGTGAAAAGCCAATGTGTATTACATTAGTCAACATTTTTCCCCTATCCTACCTGTACGATAAATCTACATAGTCTAGAATATTACTTATTTTAAATTCTCTAATTACCAGTCCCTCCAATATGTTGACTAGCTTGATTTGATCATTTCACAATGTGTATATATATCAAAACATCATGTTTTATACCATAAACATATACAATTTTCATTCACTGAAAAAATAAATGTAAGAGACTTCAAACAAAAAAGAAAACCAGTCCTTCCTATTGCAGTGTTATCTTCCAGTGTCCTCTATAAATCCAATATTGAACTGAAATCGTTAGATTAATTTTCGGGAGAAAAGATATTTATTAAACACCTTGTTTTATATTATTTATTATATTATTATTTAATATTTATTGAATGCCTTATATATTCCTATCTCATTTAGTCCTCACAACCTTGATGGGAGGTGTTATTCCCATTGTGTAGCTGAGGAAGTTGAGACTTATCCAAGTTCAACTCATCCGTGGTTACCAGCTGTAATGGAGCCCACACCCTTTCCACACACTCTGCCTGAAATGAAACAACTTGGAACCATTCCCATTTTTATTATACTGTCCAATAAAGATTTGGGGGTTGTTTTGGCAGATGATCCTATGCAAGTTTTATTCTCCAAGTTGAGGTACTGATTTTTCTGCTGTCTATCAAATTACTCCCTCCCCTCCCCCACTCCGTTTCCTTTTGACCACATCTGCTTGTGGGGGAAACTTGCAGGATCTGACACATCCTCCTGGTTTCCTAAGTCTTATGACTAGCTGGTGTCTGAAATAATGAAGAACTCCTTGCCAAGAAATCTGTTTTGTAGCTTCTCTGTGTAAGTATTAACACTTCATCTATTATTCAATGCATTTCATTTCCCCCTCTAGGTATCAGCTTTCTGAGCCTGCAACCTTGGCCTACTATCTTTTTTAAAAATAAATTTCTGTTTTTTATTTGGACTCTGTTAAAATCTTTAGATTTATCCTAGCAGCAATGGTTTACTCTCTGCTGCAATTTTCGATTTCTACTGTACAAAAATTATGGCTTTCAAGCTATATTTCCCCAAATAGAGTTGAAGCAATCCTCTCACACAAATAACACTTGCAGTTTTAAATCTCACCGTCATTAAAAGGAAAGTGAAGATTTATGACAATGCCTTCCCACTCCTCTCCTCCAACCTGGAAACATCCACCTCTTTTGAAACAAGACGATGCATGTTCATTAGAGCCAGAAGTCTTCACTGGTAAACACCATGGGGGTGAAGATCAGCTTTAAAATAGATAAATATCTCCAGGGGAAGAAAATTAAGTAAACCATTACTTGCCTTCAGAGAGCTAAGATACAACAGAAACAAACTTAGCCTGTATAAGTTTTGTGAAAGGATTGCCACCTCCCTTCTTGACAAAAAGATTAACTTGATTTGGTGAAATGTGTTGCTATTTGCGGTCAGGTGCTGTCCTGATTCGCCAACTCCCTGTTAATTTGAGCCTGCAGAGGTACCTTTGATCAACTCTGAGAGCCTTGGCTCGGGAAACATCAAAAGAGCTGTAAAGCGGACTGTAATCTCAGCCTTCCTGTTCTGTGCCTGCCCACTGGGTTCACGCACAGCAGCCTGGTATCCTTGAGGGGCATTTTCCACATTGTCCTCCCCTGCTTTATAGATGATGGAGCCGGGTGTCACGGCGTTAAACCCTGCATCCACTTCCAGAGGGTTATCAAATCTCTGCAAAAGGAGAGTCTGGACTGAGGCTCACTTGCAATGACATGTAGTGTGTATGTAAATTAATGCCTGCTGGCCCGATGCCGGAAGGAACAGGAAGAAGCAGTGCAGTTTGGGGGAACTCTGTGATCATAATGCAGCGCCTAAGTGCAGCGGACTCTGTCCATGACGATGACACTCGGATAGCAGGTTTGGGTGATACTAACTGGGACTCTGGCAATGGCTTGGGAATTCTGAGCTAGAAACATATGGCAATGTCCCTTATTTGACATATTTATCGTCAAGGGTGGTAGGCAAGATAGCATGGACTCTTTTTTTTTTTAATTGACTCTCATCCTTTTTACTGTCAGTTACAGGTCCGTGCCTGCCCTGTGGCTTTATTTCCCTTGAAAGGCTGATAGTTTTGCCGTCCAGAATCTTACGTCCTCATATTTGGATTTTTTTTTTTTTTTTTTTTTTTGTCATTTGTTTTTTAGCTTGCCTTGGGAGGTATTTTAGAACCACTGGGGACACAGGGGAAAGAAAATTGAACTTACGTAGCTTCCAACAAGTTATTTGGTATCTCTAAACCTGGGTTTCTTCATCTTTCATTTGGTTAAAACAAAAAAACAACAAATACTTAGATCTCCAGGTTGTTGAGAGGATTGAATGAGGTAACAGGGTAGAAATGCTTCAAAAGTTTTCGAGCAAAGCCGACTGGCTACAGATGCATGTTGTTGTTGGATCTTAGACAAAGTGAACCGACTCAGGTCAGGTTCAGACTCCGGCTGCCACTTGCTGCCTGGTGGGGGAACGTCCCTAACCCGGCTTCTGCCTTTGCTGGTCCTGCCCCGCAGCCCTGGCCTGGCCTGTCCCTCTCACCTCTAGGCTCCTCTTCTCCAGCTTGGGACAACAGCAGCAGGTAAGTTCCCTGATCCTTGGTGCTTCCCCACTTCTTCTCTCCTGCGGTGTTACAGGAGGAAGTTGTGTGAAGGCTTCAGAAATGGGCCGTAGGCTGGAGAGAGTGGTGGCTGCTATGCTGGTGACTAAGTAAGTCATCATCGTCTCTGAAACTAAGCTATTTGATGTTTTTTTAACCACCGGCATCATGCCTACAGTGTTGAAAATAACACCAGTTCTTACTCACTAAAGGACTGACCATCCAGAGCCTCTAGCTGGCTTTCTCCTTCTCCCTCTGGGCTCACTTCAGTAGAATACTCTGTAGAGGTTTCAGTTTGCCTTCCGTGATTTTTATATATTACAACTGAAGCTTCTGCCTGATGCAGAAGGAAGAGCACTGAGGTTAGCTTCAGAAGACCTGAGTATAACACCAGGCCAGCATAATACTAGTTGGGTGGCTAGAAGTAAACTAACTTTTCTGAGCTAGTTTTCTCACCAGTAAAGCAAAGGGTTGGATTAGATGATCTTTTAGGCCTCTGAAAGCTCTAACTTTCTAAGGCCATAAATAATACATATAGATCTAGTGACAGTGTAGGTTATTTGAAATCAGTAAAAATTCCATACGATACTGCCCATCATAAGCCTAGGTGACAGGTTCGCTATACGACAGGCTGCAAGTAAAAAGTTTTAAAAGAGGGTTCTCAAAATAATGAAATGATAGGTTTGTTCAGGCAAAATCATCAAAAGGGTGATCTGAAACTTTAGGGATGACATTTCAGTCCAGGAAAAAGAACAGTCTATGTTAAAATATTAAATTGGAGCGTCTAAGAGTTTTGTTTCAGGTGGAAGTAACGGGAATTGATGTGAAGAGGAAGTGTCCTGGTGCAGCCGGCAGAGAGAGACAGCAGAGCATGAAGGTGTTGCAGGATGTGGGGTGGGGAGCAGGGGACAGGGGCAAACAGAATGGCGTGGGCAAGGCTGGAGGCAGGAAGAGAGGGTGCCAGGCTAGCCCTGCCGAGACCAGGTGTGATGTTCTTAACTGGAGACAGAAGGTGGGACGACCTCAAGGACATCCAAGGACAGAAAACTGTAGTTGATCAGGAATTGATTAGGAAAATGACTGTAATTGTTATCAATATAAACTTAATGAGAAGTCAGAGGAGCATTTGTAAACCAGAGAAGAAAGACGGTTATGACTACAAGGAATAAAAACATGGTAGCCTCTGCAGCCAGGCTGTAATGCTTTTAAAACTGAGCTGTCCCTTCAGAGCAGCTGAGCAACCTTATGCTTTAAGGTTAAGGACCCATGAAGAATAGAGTAAGTTTTATCTGCTATGCAAAGCAGATTACTTTGAGTTCAGGACTGCCTTAGGCAAAGGTGGAGAGGGGCCAGGTGGGTGGTGAAGCAAGCAGGTCAGAATAAAGAACTAGGAAGCCTTTGAAATAGACCCGAGGCCCCAGCCTGGGCTGTGCACCTGAATCTCCTGGGAGGGGCTTTCCAATCCAGGTGTCTGGACTCTCCCAACCCAACTCCTCCACCGGCTCTGGAATTTGCAGGACCCAGGGCAAGTGCACGTGTAGGGCCCCTTCCAAAAACAGGAAGAAAAGTACCATGATAGGTACTCAAATGCCTTTATCCTTACTGTAAACTTGTCTTGGTGTTTTCTATTTGCTATTTAACGTGTTTTAGGTAGAGAAAAACTACAATTCAAAATTATTAGCATGAATTTTTACCATTCATCTTTATTGAAAATATATATATTATTTCAAAATATCTATTATTTCAAAATATTACAGGGGTACTGGTTACGTGGATCACTTTTGTTATGCTTGAGTCTGGGTTATAAGTGTGCCCATCACCCAGATAGTGTTCCTGGTACCCATTAGGTAGGTTTTCACCCATGCCCTCTTCCCTCCTCCCTCCTGTTTGATTTCCACTGAGTTTTACTTCCCTCTGTGCACATGTGCGCTCATTGGTCAGTTCCAATTTAATAGCGAGTACATGTGGTTTTTGTTTTTCCATTCTTTAGGTATTTCACTTAGGAGAATGGTCTCCAATGCCAGTTTCAAGAGGAAACATAAGAGCATTTAACTTGATGTAGAGTCACCCAAGTCACATAATTTCTATTTATTTCATCGCTTCCACATGCATATACATTTTATTCTTACTAGAACAGTGGAAACACTGCATAAAAGTAATTAAACATTTTTTTCTTCATACGCTCATATCCTGCTAACACTCTCTGTCTTTGGTTTTCTAAGGAAAGACTGAAAGGAAAAGGAACTACAGGCTCCCTTATCTTCCCCTTCCCTTCTATGTCATTGTTTGTAGTGTGAGCGGTTGGCTAATGCGGGCATATCTTGCTTTACTGCACTTCACAGATATTGGTTTTGTTTTGTTTTGTTTTGTTTTTTAACAAACTGAAGGTTTGTGGTAACCCTGCTTGGAGCAAGCCTACGGCACCATTTTTCCAACAGTATGTGCTCCCTTCCTGCTGCCGTGTGACATTTTGGTAATTCTTGCAATATTTCAAACTTTATTGCTATTATATGTGTTATGGTGGTCTGTGATCAGTGATCTTTGGTGTTACTATTATAATTGTTTAGGGGCACCATGAACCACACCCGTATTAGACAACCAACTTAATCTGTAAATGTGTGTGTTCTGACTGCTCCACCAATAACCCCTTCTTCCCCATCTCTCCCTCTGCTCAGGTCTCCTGATTCCCTGAGACATAATAATACTGAAATTAGGCCAATGAGTAACCCTGCAATGGCCTCTAAGTGTTCAAGTGAAAGGAAGAGTCCCATGTCTCTTACTTTAAATCAAAAGCCAGAAATGATTAAGCTTAGTGAGGAAGGCATGTCAGAAGCCAAAATAGGCCAAAAACTAAGTTTCTTGTGCCAGTTAGCCAAGTTGTGAATACAAAGGAAAAGTTCTTGAAGGAAATTAAAAGTGCTACTCCAGTGAACATACGAATGAGAAAGTGAAACACCCTTATTGCTGATACGGGGAAAGTTTTAGTGGTCAGGATAGAAGATCAAACCAGTCACAACATTTCTTAAGCCAAAGCCTAATCCAGAGCAAGGCTCTAACTCTCTTCAATTCTTTGAAGGCTGAGAGAGGTGAGAAAGCTACAGAAGGAAAGTTGGAAGCTAGTAAATGTTGGTTGATGAAGTTTAAAGAAAGAAGCCATCTCCATAACATGAAAGTTCAAGGTGAAACAGCAGATGCTGATGGAGAAGTTATCCAGAATATCTAGCTAAGATTATGGATGAAAGTGGCTACACTCAACAATAGATTTTCAGTGTAGGCAAAACAGCTTTCTATTGGAAGAAGATGCCATCTAGGCCTTTCATAGCTAGAGAGGAGAAGTCAATGCCTGGCTTTAAATCTTCAAAGGATAGTCTGACTCTGTTGTTATGGGCTAAGCAGCTGGTGACTTTAAGTTGAAGCCAATGCTCATTTACCATTCTGAAAATCCTAGGGCCCTTAATAATTATGGTATATCTACTCTGCTTGTGCTTTATAATTGGAAAAACAAAACCTGGATGACAGCATATCTGTTTACAGTATGGTTTACTGAATATATTTTAAGCCTACTCTTGATACCTACTGATCAGAAAAAAAGATTCCTTTCAAATTATTAATATTACTGCTCATTGACAATGCACCTGGTCACCCAAGAACTCTGATGGAGATGTATAAGAAGATTAATGTTGTTTTCATGCCTGCTAATATTCATTCTGCTGTCCATGGATCAAGCAGTAATTCTGACATTTAAGTCTTATAATTTAAGAAATACATTTCATAAGGTTATAGCTGCCATAGAGAGTGATTCCTCTGATGGATCTGAGCAAAGTCCATTGAAAACCTAGAAAGGATTCACTCTTCTAGAGGCCATTAAGAACATTCATGATTTTGATCTCTTTCCATAAGTCATAATTCATGGGAGGAGATCAAAATATCAACAGTAACAGGAGTTTGGAAGAAGTTGATTCCAACCCTCATGGATGACTTTGAGGGCCTCAAGACTTCACTGGAGGGAGTAACCACAGATGTGGTGGAAATTGCTAGAGAACTAGAATTAGAAGTGGAGCCCACTCCCCACCCCACCGCAAAAAAATTTAAACAATTTTTTAAAAAAATTAAAAAAAAAAAGTGGAGCCTGAAGATGTGACTGAATTGTTGCAATTTCATGGTAAAATCTGGATGGATGCGGAATTGCTCCTTATGGATGAGCAAAGGAAGTGGCTTCTTGAGGTGGTATCTACCCCTGGTGAAGATGCTGTGAACATCGTTGAAATGACAACAAAGGATTTAGAATATTCCATCAACCCAGGTGATAAAGCAGTGGCAGGGTTTCAGAGAACCGATTCCAATTTTGAAAGAAGTTCTACTGTGGGAAACATGCTCTCAAACAGCTTCACACGCCACAGAGAAATCGTTCAGGAGAGGAAGAGTGGATCGATGCAGCACACGTCACTGCTGCCTGCTGTAAGACGGCTGTCGCAGAGCACTGGCCCAGTGAGGGCCTTGTGACCGTGTAGTCCTGGGCCACTGCAGAGGACACATGCTCAGGAGTGGCCCTGACCCCACCTCAGTGTTTCTCAACACAGATCTCACTTGGGACTGGTAAATTATCCCGACTTCACACCTAGTTTCTCTAGGCTGAAGGCAGAGTGAGAGGGAAGTGAGGAGGTGCCAGGCCCCAATCAATGTAGCTGAAGGCCTGGGTGAAAAGTCTGAAAGGAAATGAACTGTGGGTGGCTCTTTCTTTCCCTTTCCTCCTATGTCTTCGTTTTCAGCATAAGTTGAAGAGTTCACCACAACTAAGCTGCAGGACAACACCGGGAAAACTCTGAATAGGCTCTATTTTTGTGATTTTAAGAGTTGGACCGAGGGGCATGGTGGCTCACGCCTGTATCTTAGCATTTTGGGAGGCCAAGGTGGGAGGATCACTTGAGGTCAGGAGTTTGAGACTGGCCTGAGCAAGAGTGAGACCCCATCTCTACAAAAAATAGATAAAATTAGCCAGGCCTGGTGGCATGCACCTATAGTCCCAGCTACTCAGGACGCTGAGGCAGGAGGATTGTTTGAGCCCGGGAGTTTGAGGTTGCAGTGAGGTAGGATGATACCACTATACTCTAGCCGAGGCAACAGAGCAAGACCCTACCTCAAAAAAAAAAAAAAAAAAAAAAAAGAGTTCAACCAACACGTGTGGTGTTGTGAGGGATATGTACTTCCTCCCCATTCTGCATTTTGCCCTCAGTCTTTGGGAGCCAAAACTCTATGACAGAGGGTAGACTGAGGTCAGAGTGCTTACCTCTCAGAACCCAAAACAGGAAACCCTGCTCTGGGGGGCTGAGGGGCTGAAGTCTAGTATCATCTACAATCAAATCTACCTGGATAAGGCCGGGCGCGGTGGCTCACGCCTGTAATCCTAGCACTCTGGGAGGCCGAGGTGGGAGGATCGCTCGAGGTCAGGAGTTCGAGACCAGCCTGAGCAAGAGTGAGACCCCATCTGTACTAAAAATAGAAAGAAATTATCTGGACAACTAAAGATATATATAGAAAAAATTAGCCAGGCATGGTGGCGCATGCCTGTAGTCCCAGCTACTTGGGAGGCTGAGGCAGGAGGATTGCTTAAGCCCAGGAGTTTGAGGTTGCTGTGAGCTAGGCTGATGCCACGGCACTCTAGCCCGGGCAACAGAGCGAGACTCTGTTTCAAAAAAAAAAAAAAAAATCTACCTGGATAAATCCTAAACTCATTTATGGGGAAGGTTGGTGAAGAACAATCTATTCTCCATATCAAAGGTGGTATTTCACCCTATATTCAGACCCAGACATAGATTAGGTGGTATCCAAACTAGTTTTTCCAGAACCTTTTCTGGAAATGGAAATTTAAGATAGGAGAGTTAGTTCACAAAAGTATACAGTCCGGAGAACATTGCCTGAGTCTATTAATATGATTGATAAATTATTTTCATGGTGTAAGAACTATCAGATGGCTCAGTAGCACAGTACCTGACAACCCGTTCATACCATGATGGGCAGAGAAAGGGGTAACGTTTGTATAGCATGTGCGGTGGCTCAAGGCTGGAGAACTCCCCTGGTGCTCTGGCTGCTCCAGCCTTGCGTGAAGCTCCGCGGCCTGCTGAGATGTCAGCATACCTTAACCCAGTCACTCCACGTGCCCAGGTACCTGGAACGGGAGACTGCAGTAGTAGACGCTTGGTGGTCCCTCCCCAGTAGCCGTTTCATTTCCCCTTTCTCCTTTCCAACAGCATATTTTTCATCTGGAGGAATGTGTGGTTTAGGGAAGGGTGATACTGGCCTTGGCTCCCAAGGGTGAACGCAGGCCTTTGGCTAAGTCAGTAGGTGCATCCATGGCCCTGGCCTTGGCGACTGGCTCCAGCATGGACTCCAGCAGTCCATTAAGAGGGAAACTTGCAGCTTTGCCTAGAATGCTGGGACGAACCTGATCTCACCTCCTTTGGACAATGTATGTATAGATGTGAGACCAGGAACTGCTGTGTCCATTACACCTCCAGGACAGAAGCCAGGCCAAAGAAGCAGCCAATGCTTGGAAGAGGGTAGAGCAAATGAATGAAGTCCAGGAATTCTGATTGTATCATAAATGTTTAGATAATCCAGACCTGAGGCTTCCGTGGTTTGTAAAGTTGGTACTTAGAGGAACCAATAAAATTATTTTCTTGTTTCCAGCAGGCCTAGTTACTTTTCCTCTTAATTGTGACTGGCTGCATCCTAACTGACACAGGCTCCCGCTCCACATCTAACACCAACGCAGCTACAGCAAGCACCTGAGTTTTACAGTAGCAGTGCGGAGCTATCCATCCAAATTTTTCATCTATAGGCCGGACTCGGTGGCTCCCGCCTATAATCCTAGCACTCTGGGAGGCCGAGGCGGGTGGATCACTTGAGGTCAGGAGTTCGAGACCAGCCTGAGCAAGAGCAAGACCCCGGCTCTACTAAAATTAGAAAGAAATTATCTGGCCAACTAAATATATATATAGAAAAAATTAGCCAGGCATGGTTGCGCATGCCTGCAGTCCCAGCTACTCGGGAGGCTGAGGCAGGAGGATTGCTTGAGCCCAGGAGTTTGAGGTTGCTGTGAGCTAGGCTGACGCCACGGCACTCACTCTAGCCTGGGCAACAGAGCGAGACTCTGTCTCGAAAAAAAAAAGAAGAAGAAAAAAAAAAGAATAAACATCCATTTGAAAGAGGTTTGGCCAGGGTTAGACAAACTATCTCTGACTATGAGGGGCAATAAAGTGAACTAGGCTATAGAAAGCAAACTAGCAACACTGGGCGGATAAAGCTCACGAACCAACTAAGTTAAAGCTACTTGTGTCACAAGGTGCCACGAGCCCCAGGAGATGTACGGATGCCTTACCATTAAGGATTTCAGAGCAGCCAGGCACAATAGAACGACCTCCACTTTTACAGACGGAAGACCAGTCTTTAATTTCTGATTCTGCAATTTCCTAGTTCCATGTCCTTGTCTGAGCCTCAATTTCTTCACCCATAAAATGGGAATAACCTTTACCTTATCTATGTCATGGAGATGTTGTAAGGATAAGAAAAAGTGGATGTTAATGTGCTTCACAAACTATATTCATTCTACAAATGTGGTGGATTATTGGCAGAGCGGTTTTGTTTGGTTTTTTTTTTTTTTTTTTGAGACAGAGTCTCACTCTGTTGCCCCGGGCTAGAGTGCCATGGCATCAGCCTCACTCACAGCAACCTCAAACTCCTGGGCTCAAGCGATCCTCCTGCCTCAGCCTCCCGAGTAGCTGGGACTACAGGCATGCACCACCATGCCCAGCTAATTTTTTCTATATATATTTTTAGTTGTCCAGATAATTTCTTTCTATTTTTAGAAGAGCCAGGGTCTCACTCTTGCTCAGGCTGGTCTCGAACCCCTGAGCTCAAACGATCCTCCCGCCTTGGCCTCCCAGAGTGCTAGGATTACAGGCGTGAGCCACCTTGCCCAGCCGGCAAAGTGTTTTTTAAAAGATCTGATAGTCAGTAAAGTGTAATATTTGCTTTCTTATTTTAGAATACTTAGTTACTATGTGACAGTTTTTAAATTAAAAAAATTATGATAAAATATACATTAAAATTTCCTGTCTTAACCATTTTTAAGTGTACCATTTGGTGGAATTAAGTATGTTTGCATTGTTATACAACCATCACCACCATCCGTCTCCAGAAGTCTTCATCTTGCAGATCTAAAACTCTGTACCTATTAGACACTAACTCCTCATTACCCCTCTTTTGCCCAGGGAAAGCAGAACCACGATTCTCCTTTCTGCCTCTGTGAATCTGACTGTTCTAGATCTCTCATATAAGTGGAATGACACAGCATTTGTCTTGGTGACTGGCTTATTTCATTTCACATGATGTTCTCAAGGTTTATCCACATCATAACACATCAGAATTTTTTCCGGCACTCCTATACCAGGGTTGCTTTAAAAACAAAAGAAGAATTTTTTTCTTTTTAAGGCAGGATAATATTCTATTGTTGGGTGAGAAGATAAGACTTTCAGAGGAGAGCAAAATTGTTCTGCATGAAGCAGAGGATTTTACTTTTTTTTTTTTTAGAGTGGAAAGTGGTAGAGAACTGAGCAGGGTGGTTCACCCCTATAATCCCAGATACTCCGGTGGCTGAAGTGGGAGGATTACTTAAGCCCAAGAGTTTAAGACCAGCCTAGGCAACATAGTGAGACCCTATCTCAAAAAGAAAAAAAAAAAAAAAAAACGGAAGGAGAGTGGGAGAATGTTTGGCAAGAGTGAGGGAAGAGAAAGGAGGGAAGGAGGGTGGGATGAGCAAGATGGGGAGTTGCTGCAAGTAGGTGCAGTGAATTTGGCTTGTGGGTTCTCCATGGCTGAAGGACAAGTTAAGAATGCTGCTACAGGCCAGGCATGGTGGCTCATGCCTGTAATCCTAGCACTCTGGGAGGCTGAGGGGGAGAGGATCGCTAGAGGTCAGGAGTTCGAGATCAATCTGAGCAAGAGTGAGACCCCATCTGTACTAAAAATGGAAAAATTAGTCAGGTATGGTGATGTGTGCTTGTAGTCCCAGCTACTTGGGAGGCTGAGGCAGGAGGATCGCTTGAGCCCAGGACTTTGAGGTTGCTGTGAGCTACGATGATGCCATTGCACTCTAGCCAGGGTGACAGAGCAAGACTCTGTCTCAAAAAGAAAAAAAAAAAAAAAAAGAAGAAGAAGAAGAATGCTGCTACACTTTAAGAACCATTTTTTGCTCCCTGCTTTTTTGTGCTTTGGACATTCACTCTTCTCCTTGTACCCCACATCCTGAATGTACGAAGGCATTTGGATTTCATGTGTGTGCGTGTGTGTGTGTGTGTGTGTGTTTGTGAATGGAAGGGACTGAGCGTGGGGTGGGTTCAGCATGGGACAGAACACAGGCATTGTATCGGGAAGCAGGAACCCAAAGGCTAAAAAGACCACAGACTTTAAGTCCCTACGGGAGAATTAATAGCAATCCTGGGCAGAGACTTTGGATTTCCACATGTAAGGAGTTGCGGAAGGGAGGAGGGAGAATGGAATGGATAGCTCAAAATAATTTTACCTCTAGGGCCCCAGAAAGCCCATGTAACCTCTGATATTTATATACAATAAGTCCACTTGTACTTATGCAAATATGACCAACAGGCCCGTGAGCAGGGAAGATGACTCTGGAGGCCAGTTAGGTTTGGAAATTATAATCTGTAAGAAAATTTGCACAGATTTCCAAGAGAGAGAGGAGGAAGCAGCAGTGATTAGAAGAAGGGAAGAACACTATGCTTCTGAAGCAAAAATCACGATGCTTGGTCTGACAAAGGGCTTTCTTTCTCGCTTGTATATGTACCAATATCAACATCTACAGACAAAAACTATAACATCGAAATTGTCCTGGAAAACTCAGGATCTGTGGTCTTCTTCCTTATTGTCCAAGTCTCATTCTTCTATAAAATATCCAGACCTGGTGGCTCAAGCCTAGGGGAGGCGGAGGCAGGCGTGAGACCGGAGTCAGATGCCCTGCAGGCAGTGAGGGCAGGAGTCGGGAGGAGAAGGCCAACAGGATAAGAAAGTCACAAGAATGCAGCTATGCTCAGCCAAGATAAATGTAACCAATAGGGACCCTTTAGTTATTTCGCTTTAGCCATAACATCTTTATCTAAGGTAAAAGGGAGAATTCCTTTAACTGGGGAATGCATATAGTTGAGGCAACAGTGTCCCTAAATGAACTACCCTCATTAACACGGTAAAAATCACACCCACCAGTAGCATGACAGTTTACATGTACCATGGCAGCTCTCAGAAGTAACTCTATAAGGTCAAGAAAGGGGAGTGTTCCCAGTTCTAGGAACTCTCCACCCCATTCCCAGAAAACTCATGAATATTCCACCCCCAGTTTAGCACAGCATTAAGATTTCATATACAAGAACGACCCTAACCCTGGGGTGGCACTGTTCCTTCTCATAGCAGCCCACTCCTTTGCCTTTCCTTAAGAGCGTACTCTGCCTTCAATAAATCTCTCTGCTTTTGCTCATATCTCCTGTCTGAACTCTTTGCTCTCACACTGGCCCCTGTGCTTGAATTCCTTCCTGCGTGGAGGGCAAGAACCTTCTCCCCCAGAGGCGTGGTGGTTGGTGCTGGTATCAGGAGGACTGCTTGAGCCCAGGAGTTCAGGGCTGCAGTGAGCTATGATCACCCCACTGCACTCCAGCCTGGGTGACCCAGTGTGACACTGTTTCTTAAAAAATAAATAAAATAAAATAAAATAAAATATTAAATATCTAGAGAGACATCTCAAAACTGGCTGTAGAGGAAATTCTTTGTAGTGAAGGTTGATTGCAACAAGGTGTCCATTTGTAGACCAGAAGGCTTGAGGATCTTTTAATGACTTAATCTTGTCACTGTCTTTTTATTGTACAGAATTTGCCCTCTCAGACTTTAAGCCCCTTCCGGAGAAGTAACGGTGAAGTAATAGTGTGGGCTACTTTGTAGAAAATTGACTACACATGGCCAATTAGTCTCTGGATTCTGGGCTTATACAAAAGCAGGAAAGTGGTAGATGAAAAACCTGTCATTTTAGGTGATTCCTTGTAAGATGCTGATTCTCTGTGCTAGGTGCCTATGCAGAAAAGTCCCATTACATAATAATTGATGCGTATTGTTGCAAAATGTATGTTGGAAAATAAAATGATGCCAGCTAGGCCCTACATAAGCATGTGCTATCCGATGTTGAGCATTCTGCCTTCTCCGTTCTGATGACTGCCAGAGAGCCAGGCTGCCAGAGCTGTTCAACCTCGATGGGAAACCTCACCCTGGACTGGCATACTCCCTTATGCCCCAGACAGACGCCCCTTAGATAGAAATTGAGAAATTGTGTCCCACTAGCAAATGCTTCCTAGTAATTTAGCTTTAGGTAAAGATAGATTTTTTTTTTTTTCTTGTACACAGGACACTAGTTCTTACTTGTCCATACCCTGGTGTATGAGTTAAAATACAACCCTCATGATGAGCGGGTCATTCCAGCTGTGCCTATTTACCTGTGACCAAGACCTCAGACAGTCACGGCTCTCGCCCTCCTGTAGGCCTCAGCTCAACCTATTGCTCTTGTTTCAAATGCCTCCACAGTGGAGGTTCTCGACCTCAGCTGCACAAAAACATCCAAAAGCATGGATGTGTTTGTCCTGCCTGACCTCCCGGCCGTGTGATGTAATTGGTCTGCTGTGTGGATTTCTTAAAGCTTCCCAGGTTGAAAACCACTGCCGGACAGCAGCTTCTCGGAGGGTGGCCTTTGAACTCTACCATTAGCCTCAACTGGGTGACTTGGTTCAAAACGCTGATGGACTCTGTGAGCAGACCTACCCCGTGAGCCAGGTGGTTCTCAGGAACACCGGTGTTCGAGAACCCTTGTTCTGAGGGCTGCCAGGAGCCTGCGAGTCAGACCCCACCTTGTCCATAAATCTTTGCCTATCCCCACTCTAATTTTTTGCTTTATGTGTCTATGGGAGCATTCTGTATTAATAAAAGGCAGAATGCGTTGGTCACTTTTTAGTGTGTGTTTGGTTTGCTTCTGGTTCACTTGCAGTGTGCATCCTTTTTTCTTCCTTCTTTCCCACCTTTCAAACAGCAGTCTGTGGCTGCTGGAGGGGAGGGACAGCTTAGCCCAGTGTTTTACATTTAATAAAGAAATCGTTGTTTAAATTCAATGTGAAAGCATAGTCTTTCCAGGTCTGGGCCTGAAATATTAACTAGACCTTAGAAAATTGTAGCTGCTGTGTGAAGTCCTCTGTGTGCTTTTCCACACTGAAGAAGAGTCGTCTTAGTGTGTGTTAAAGGGCACAGGGCTCTTTGCCTAAATGCAGCTGAGCAGCACAGACACCGGGTGTTAGGTGGTAACAGCCTGGACGGACGCAGCGAAGTGTCTTCCGGCCAGTGAGGACCCAGTGGCTGAGGCTGCAGGGCGGAAAGGGTGGCACCCTATAGCGTGACAAAGGGATGCATCTGCGAAATGAAGAGTTCCTGCTCACAGACGAATAGGTCTCGAAAGTCACAGGCTCTGATGTGGCTCCTGTCTGAACAGGAAAACCAGGACTTCTCATTTGTCAAGAGGTCTGCTTTAGAAGAGAAGAGAAAGAAAAAAGAAAAAAACTCGCTGAAATATTGCTTACTTCCTAGACAGGAGGACACATTCTTGGATTGAACTCCAAAGGATGTTGAACTTAACAAGGATATCAGAACCAACCCCACCTTATTCTGGGACCATTTGTTTGCCAAGAACCAAAAGTCACTTAAACCAGTTAAATAAAAGAGTTGATTTTAAAGATACCATAGTTGTACTTCACTCTATGTGGCCATTTATCAATGTTGTGAGTAGCAAGATAATGGTGCTGCTGTGAGCACACTTACTAGGTTTGCAACCTATACAAACCATTTTGATAACTTTTTGAGCATAGAGGAGGCTTTTACTTTTTGGTGTCTCCAAACTGAAGACTAACTTTTCAAAATGCTGACCACTTTGCCCTGGTTACTGGGAAGCCTAGAGAGAAATTGCATTTGCATTTGCCACAGCTCAGGGACCTCGGTGACCTGGGAGTTAGGTGAAGATATTTACCAATTTTCTTTATCTTTTGTTTTTTTGTTTTCATTTAAAAATTTTTTGGTGTTTTATGCTTTAATTCTGTAAGTCATCTTAAAGCTTTTTTAGAAATGGAGTTTCATTTTTTAAGAAAAGCAAAAAACTAATAAGGAAAAAAAGAAACTACCAAGCACACGAGTTGGTGTCCTGTGGTATAGACCTAAGCATCGGAGTGCTTCCATTGCACTCCCACTCCCAGGTGGTACCCCCTTGGTGAGCGCCTGCCCTGTGTGAGGGGGTTCTTATGCCTGCATCTAAGGTGTGTGCAAATAGATCCAGTTTTCTGATGGGTTCACACCCCAGGGATAAGGTTATGCTTATTCCTTCCTTCAATTCTAGCAGCTTTATTCTGGGAGTAACAGAAAAGATTGCATTAAAACCACCTCCATATTTCTAGAGACCCCCTTCATCCTTGTTGAAAGCCAACTAGAAGATGCCTGATATATATATTGTTTTAGCATGTCTCTTAATTTATTTTATAAATGGTTTGTTTCACTGTTTGCAAAGGTAGGTGCTAAAGGTGGCCTGTGCTTATAATCCCAGCTGCTAGGGAGGCTGAGGCAGAAGGATCACTTGATTCCAGGAGTTCAAGACCAGCCTGGGCAACATAGTGAGACCCTGTCTCTAAAAATAAAATAAAAAATGAAACAAAGGTAAGTGCTAAAACACATGCATGTTTGGTGAAGTGGAAATCAATGTGATCTTTTTGGGAAGCCATTCCATAATATTCAAAACAAAAATGAACGTTCATTTGTCTAGGAATAGAACCTACAGATATATACTTCCAAATGTACTGAAGATACATTGTACAACAATTTTCACTTCATATGTTTTTGATCATAGCAAGTGATGGAAACAGCCTAAATGCCTATCACTAGGAGGATTAGACAATATCTTAGGGCTCACCCATAACATGGAATGCTATGGAGCCATTAAAGAGAATGGGTAGGTCATAATGTTCCACCATGGACCAATATATTACAAAATGGAAAAGGCAACCAGTAAAGGAATGTGTGTAGTGTGCTTCCATTTTGTGGGAAAAAATGTATATACACATTGAATATTCATAGGTCAATTTTGGGAGGATACACGTACAATACACTGTTCAAAGATGTTCAATATCACAGAAAAGAACTAGAGTGAAAAGTAGTACCACTGTCATTGTGTACCCTTTTGTTCTCTTTGAATTTTTCATATATGTACTTTTTTCCACCAGGAAAAAAAAAAACTCACAACAGATAAATTGCTTTGTCTTGCACATCTCACACACATATGAACAAAGGATCTAGCATCAGATTGGAGGTAAGTACTAGCTCTGTCACTTACCAGTGACCTGGGGATACTTCTTAATCTCTCTGTAACTGACTTGCAATGACTACCTAATAGGGTTACCATGAAGATGGAGTTATAGAATACACATAAAACAGTCCAGCCAGGCACAAGGTAGTTTTTTCAGTAAATGTAAAATGTGTAATAACAATATTAATGATAATATTGAACATTTATTTAGTGTTGACCATGTGGCTGGCACTGTCATAAGAGCTTTATGCATATTAATTCATTCAATCTTATAAAAACCCTATGAAACAGGTAATATTTTCATCATAATTGTATAGATGGGGAAACTGAGGCACAGAGAGGTCAAATAACTTGCCCAAAAAGACACAGCTAATAAGGGGTAGAGCTGGGATTCAAACCTGGTCGTCTGGCTTCAAATCTGGGCTCTCACTCCCTCACAGAATGGCCCTGTCCCTGCTTGGCACAATTTTGAGGCTGGTGAGAGGTTAGTCAAGTTTCAAAAAAAAAAAAAAAAACTTGGGAATATTTCTCCAACATCCAAGAGAAATGCTGGGAACATGTATGAACATTGTATGAGCTTCTGGCAATGCTTTCCTACCCCCATCCCAAGTCAGAATATTGTAATCAAAGTGGCCTGGGTGTTTCCCTCTGTCCTTGTGAACCTGGAGTGACTAGCAGGAACCTGCTGGGTGATCAGGACTTTGAGCTGACGCCAACATGGGTTACGAGGTGGGGAGACAGACCTGTCTTTCTGTATCTACCACCTAATAGACAAATTTAAATCCTAATAGCCATGGAGGACCCGTTGTCTTTAATGAGGATCGTGGAGGGGACACAGTTCTGTCAGAGTGACTTCTGTCAGGTGGTGTGTCAAGTTTCTCAGGGCTGTGGAGACTTGCTATTTTCTTCAGGTAAGCATTTTTTAAAAATATTTAACCCAAGTACTCTCAGTGGAATATTTAACCCAATTCTAATGCGTTGTCTTTGCTAAAAGAATAGCTGGCCCTCGGCCTCCGCATGGCCTATCTTCAAATGAAGTGCCCTTGAGAACACCACGAATTCAGCCACTGACAGCTCCTGAACAGGCTGAGGCCAAAACATCTTAGGTCCTCCCTAGTAAAATGTTTTACATTCTGTCTTTGTCTCTAGAATTACTCAGAATTATCTGAATAATTATTCCCCACTTCACCACTATTTACAAATTGCTTAACCCTCATTCTGTTTCCATTTTGGAAAGCCCCGTTTTCCTGTGCCAACACCTCCCCACTGTTCCAAACTATCGATCACGTCTTCACTCCCTCTGTAAGATTTCATTCGAAACAACCTGGAGGTCAAGGCAGCCCTGGTGCACCAACTCGAAACTAGACGCCAGGCAGCAGCTCCTTGGACAGGCTCCCCCTTCACTCATGGCAGACGCATTACCTTGCTTGACTAATGTTAAGAAACAGTTCAGGAGCCCTTGACTTGCTCTTTTCGTGTTTGCCAAGCTCAGTGCTGGAAGTGCCAGGCTCATCGAGACCTCCCAGGTCCTGCTCCGGCCAGGGGGCCAGGCTGCAGGGAAGAGAAAAGGTCAACTGCTGACACTATCAGCAAAGGCGTCAGGGCTCTTTTCCCTGAGCATGTTGGGGAGGGGAGGCTGCTCCCAAAATATGTTAAATTAAATCAAACAGGAAAGGAATCTCGGGGTAAATTATTGAAACTATCCCCTTTTCTCTTTTGTTCAAGGTCTTCCCTTGCAGTTTGCTTCTTCTCTCACTTGGAAATTACAGACAAACATCATACTGGCTAAAGTTGTCAAGTACATTAGGTTTTATTCTAGAAAGGAAAGGATATGAGAAATCTGGTATTTTTAAAATGTCACATCCAGAAGTATGACATAGCAAGAACTTACTCCCCAAGACAAAAAAAGAAAAAAGACCTCTAAAATGGACCCTCCTTTTTCAGGTAGTAGAATATTTTCATTTTAATCTGGGGAGATGTTTCTTTGACTATACTTGATAAGGCCGTCTATAGTGTCTTCTAACTCCTTAGATGTTTCTCTTCATCTTTCATAATGGAAACTGCTGGTAGGCATTCGGATACAAAATCCCTAAAGAGAAGGAATTGTTCATCAACTGATGATGGCTAAATATGCAAATCTTAGAGGGCTAGGTATGTGGGAATATTTTCTGTTTGCAAAGCACTGGTCTTCAAAAGCAGTAAAGGCATCAGGATTTAAGACTGCAGAGATCTATAATTGTTGTCTATAGTCTCCCTGTGGAGTCAATGGGAAGAATGCATTTCCCCCCATGGAACAGAAAACACTCAGCCTCTATTTGCTTCTACTTCCCCTTTTCCAAAGTGAAAGAGAGAGTTTTTCTATTGAATCTCTTCATTGTGATCTCAATAGAAGCTCCCTAGTAACACTGATTCACCTATCAAATTTCCAGATGAAATTAGCATCTACTTCTTCAAGCAGACAAAAAAGGGAAGAGTGGCAATCTTAGTCAGTACTAGCAAACACATTTTTGTGCCATGAATAGCAGCAGAGCACTCGGCTACATGGCAGAGCTTGACTTTTGGCATTTAGGGCAGTTTGCTCGCTTTCAGCCATTTTCTGTAAGTTCAGGCTTGTGTGCATTGACAAAGAAGACCTATTGAAATAATCCCTTGGCTGTCTAAACTGAGACACAGGCATCAGGAATCGGGGCTTCGCATTCCTGTGATTTTCTGCTAGTGCCTCCCTGGGCCAGCAGTAAGCCCAGAGAAGAACATAGGACAAGGAAGTAGCACGTTATTTCTCCTCTCTCTGCTTCACAGGAGATGATGAGTGACTTACAGAGGAATTTAAGACCTATTTTATAAACTTGTACGAGTAAATGAGTTAGAACGGAGAGAGGGTATTCAGAAAGGGCCATGGGTTTCTGTTTGCAAAAGGAGTTGATTCGATCTTGGCTTAGCAGCTGAAAGTCAAACAGCCTATTGAGCAAACCCGAGTTAAATTTCGGCACTGTTTAGTATTAAAGGCATTCGACAATGAACACATTCAGACGCTCTGATTTTTTAATATGTCATTTATTTAAACCCAAATCAATTTGTATTCTCAAGGGGTGGATCTCAATGATATAAAAAGGAAATCATGTTCAGAGCAAACAATTTTGTTCAATTTCTATAAAAAATACCTAAATTACATTATTTTTGTTTTGGAGGGCGGACCCTGTAACATGGGAAATTGCTTCACTGAAAATGAGATGTCTACATACAAAAAGCCAACTCATTTTGTTTTGGGATTAGTGGAAATGTTTAAAGAAGCCGGATGAAATATAAGAATTAATTTGTGAAAAGGCAAAAAGTATAATCACAGTTCAGACTACGTGAATAGTCGGTTTATGGACCAAAGAAATGAGATCTTTGTAACCTCACAGGGATTCAGTCACTTAATCATTCTTCTTTCAAAGCAGTTTCAAAAGTACAATGTGTTACTCTGGTGACTGGCACAGGTCTTACTTATGTGCAAAAATTAGAAAAAGTGGTATATGTGCTTACTAGTTTCCAAGTTTGTTGCATGTAGGTGGATGGGTTTGTCCAAGAACTTGGGAGGATTGGGAGGAAGCAATGGGGACACAGGTTTCTGAGTTTGTGGCACTTTCAAGTAACAGATAAGAGTAGAATAAAGACGTGGATCCTGGAATCAAATCTGTCCCTTAATAATTATGTCACACTGGGCAAGTCATTAAACCTCAAAGAGCATGGTTTGTATATTACTGTGAGGTAGAATGAAAACCATCAAGCAGTGTTCTGATTTACCCTCCCCCTGAGAACTGTGTAGGAAACAAAATGGATGAAATGTAGGCAAAGAAATCAAAGTGCATGAAATATATATGGATTTGCACATTTGAAAGGCTAACAACTTCCTTTAGAAAATATGCCTGATTCTCGCTGAAATCCAGCTCTTGACCAGAAACTTCATATTCCTGTGATTATCAGAATAAAAGGACTTGTTAAGTCTTCAGTATTGAAATCCCTTAAACAGGATGCAAGCTCTCCCTACCTGCTAAGCAGTGAATAGCACACGTTGTTACAGTGAAAGTTAGAATGACACACTTCTAAATCGCTTAGCTCTCCTCACAAACAATTACTTATATTTTGGAAGAAGCAGGACTCTGTAGTAAAAACACAGACCTGAAAGCAGTGCATTAATTATTTTATTAATTTCTTCTTTTTACATTATGGGAAACATTCATCTATTTACAATTTTTTTTTTTGTCCACACACAATCTAGGTAAATAAGCCTATGAAATTCCAATTCATAAAGCCATAAAAATGTTCCCCACCCCTCCATCTGAAGGCTTTCAAATGAATCTTTTTTTTTCCAAACCAAAATAATTTTTAAAAATTACATTTGGGAACTTGGATATGCTAGTGATTTACACTCCAGTTATTTAAAATATGCATCTAGACATGTTTTAAAAAAGAAATGGTAAATTCACAAGGATAAGGCTTAAATTAAAGTGGTAATGCACAGTCAAACATTAAGGAAACATCTATAAATAACAGAAATATATTACAAATAAATTAGTTCTATTTACCATTTCAAATATTAAAAATCTTTAATCCATTTCTTCATCTCTCTTTACAAAAAGGTTATGTGAATTGTATGGAAACATCTGCAAAAAATATAATAAATACTTAATTTCTTTGAATGTTTTTTGATGTGGGAGACAAACTTCTTTTGTAATCCCTCCCTCCCCAAGAAAATGCCCAACACCTTTATACCAAAGTTAAACAAAATAAGTAATTTTTCAGGGTACATACATTTTCCATTATGAACTAAAAAACATTTCTACAAATTACATCAAAAAGAACAATGTAACAAAGGTTATGCTCATGAATGTCAGTTTAAGGGGTCAAGCAGCATTGTGTGGGGTCATGTTCTAACAACAATAATTAGCTTTTTATAAAGTGTTTATACAATTTAAGCTGTGTTTTTAAGGAAGGCAAAGGTCATGATGCCCTGTAGGCGTTGAGCTAAAAGATTTAAAATTCTTACCAAAAATAGCTTATGAATATACAAATACCATTCACTTAGACAAGATAAATAGGCCTTCTCTTGTTTCTCTTTAAAATATCCTGGGCTAAAACAGTTTCCAAAGAAATTATTGTAGGATGATCTTGAATCGTATTAGAAATCTATTTCTTAATCCAAATCTTAACTCTACCTCAGGGCACGGAGCTGTAATTACGAAGATGGATCTTGGAATGAATGCTGCTTCCTCCTGTTAATCTGGGAGTTCTGAGTCATTCTCACTGTTGAATGTGACCATAGGCTACCCAAGTGGCAGTTGGCCTTACTCGATGCAAACTTTGTGTGACTTGTGACTTTTCATTGCTGCTATAAGGTAAAGAAAAGGTGTATTCTTTTTAAAACTAGCAAATACTTGAAGCTCAAAATCTCTGTATGCTCCAATTGCACAAAGCGCTCGAGGTGCTTTGTTCACCCTAGTTAAAAGTTGGTTGGTTGGTTTTAAAATAAGTTAGTAGCCCTTTTCTTGTAAACCACAGCAGTAAACATTTGTGCCCTGTTTATAAAGATAGCTCAAAGCATCAATGGCTCTGAGAGGTAGCGAATTCTCTAGTGGTTTTAGAATATGTTTGTGAAAATATTTGTCGCCAGAACCCATCACCTCTCTTAATTTCATAAATAAAATTAAATTAGCACCTGGCTATGATAGTGTATTTTTTACAAAAGCTTTTCTGGTGCAAGCATATTTGATGTATGTTTTTTAAAAGTCTTTCACTTTTCAATGGTAATTTCTAATGCTTTAGGGTGTGAGCTGGACATAAAATGCCAGTGATACTTTAAGATCGCCACATTCTAAATGTTTAAACTGCTACAAGTAAGGGCATTTAAAGACAGCTTCAGCTAGACACCAATGCATACTGCCCATCAATCATGACTCAAAATGTAAATCAACAATCTCTGCCAAAAGCCTGGATTTCTTTCGTTCTTTATAAATCATGACTTTTCTCCCTGCCTTATGGTGGTTGACCCTGGCAGGTCAAATTTCTTCTCTCACTATGTAGAACCTCAAGATGACAGCGACAGCTCTTTGGAGTGAGGCAGCATGTCTATTGGGGTAGAAGATTTATTTTTAGCCATTCGACATAGGACAAAACCCTATGCTAGGTACTATTGGACTCTGTCTAGTAGTGAGAGGAGACTAACGGAGAGAAAATATCTGAAATATGAACGACTTGGGTTAAAATAAATGGATGTGTAGCATTCAAAGGGATGGTAGGAAAACCCACACTTTTCTCTGAAAACAGCCTTGCTGCCATTTACAGCGCTTCGTAAGCAGATGTGTACTTATACATGTGTCATTGGCCAGGCCCACCAGGATGGACACTAACAAATTAATAGAACCAACACTTTCCCCGTTAACGACCACCACCACAACAACGATATAATATACATAGTACAATAAAAGTTGATAAAGCATTTCAGGTCTAAATTGTCAATAATAGCACAAAAAAAAAAATCCCTTATGTTGTATCTTAAACCATCAGTGCTTCCTTGGCCTTGCCTTTCTTCATTTTATTGCCTTTCGGAATAGATTGATTTCCCTGAAAGATCGAATTTACAATCTTCTGCTGATTGAAACATTTGAAGCTGTGATTGATGAAGTTAACAGTGAGGCAGTTTGTGCAGCTGTGAGCGGCGCAGGTGCCCCTGGCACCTGCAGATTTTGCTTTTCCTTTCCCTGCTACACATCCAGGTCCCCCACCCCCAGGCCAGACTTGGTCCCCCCTCTCTCTCTTTGTCACCTCATTGATTCTGGTGAGTTGGTGTGATTTCTGAGGTTGGAAATAAAGTGCTCCATCTGCTTTTGAAAAGAATAACCATTTAGGGGAAATAAAGGGAGCCCTAGTTTCTTTCACGTGGAAGACGGTAAGTCCCAAAGGATCACCCTGTAATACTGGATTTCTGAAATACCCTATGGTTGTATATTGCTGAGCTCTAGGAACAGACTAGCTCGAGAGAACTGAGGATGGCGGGTGACCTAAAGGTGTCATTTCTACACGGGTGGGTTTGGCTTTGCCCAGAAAACAAAGGGTTGGTTTTCTGTATGAGGCAGGGTGACAGCATCGGAACGGGGGGCGAAGCGCGGTGAAGAAGATGGGCCGAGCGGTCCGGGTGGCGTGGGGGGCGGGGCGGGGCTGGCGGACGGCTCCTGCGAGATGGACAACTACGCCACGACAGTGGAAGTCACTGAGCGCAGAAACGGACGGGCTCGGAGGGGACAGGAAGGAGAGACGGCAGAGGGGCGGAGGGGAGGAGGAGGGGGGACAGATACTTGGCTGCGGCGGGCTCAGAGCCGGGTCTGCGCCTCGGGGATGTAGATCTCGATGCTCTCGGCGCTCTCGGTGGCCGAGTTCTGGCGGACGGACGCGGCGCGCTTGGCGGCCATCAGGCGCTTGCGGGCCTCCTGGCGCTGCGAGCTCTCCAGCGAGCGCTCCCGGATCAGCGGCGCGGGGCCCTTCGCCGGCTTCTTTGGCACTGGAGGAGGGGCCCTTCGCTCCTGATCAAAGCAGAAGGTTCAGGACATTACACAGCTTCTCAGGACAAGCTTGGGAAAAACTGGGATAGGTCAGTAGTTAGAACATTTTTTTTTTTTTTTTTAACCTAAGGGTGGTTAGTTCTGATCTGCACACTGTATATATTTATTTTTTCTTCATTATTCTGGCTTGGGTATTCAAAAGATGCAGGGAAAAAAAAAAAAAAAAAAATCCCGGTAAGCTTAATGCCCAGGGTAAGGCTGGGTTGCAGAACTAGGTCTCTCCAAGGGAAGGACGTGGGTATTTAAAATACCCCCCTGCTGAAAGGCTGCAGCTCCCAGCACATTGAGTGTGGTTCTCTCGGGAGACTCCAGACTCTTCCTGGTACCAGAGAGGGGCTAGGAAGCAGCGGCAGCAGCATCTTAGAACTCTGCACCCCCTCTAAGGAGGCAAGTCATCAGGTGCGAACTTGGTTCAGAGATTAAAAACATCTCCGCCCTCTCCCCCGGCCCACCCGGCCGCCCTTACCCCCCAAACCTAAATAACCAAATGAGGAAGAAGAGATATGACTTATGGCTGCGGTCGTTAGCTTTGTTGGTGCCACACTGAGTTAGGCCCTTTTGCACATCACACACGAACACACAAGCAATCTACTGGACAGGGCCACCGGAGAGGGAGGACACTGGTGTTTCCTAGGCTCCGGAGTGGAGTCAGTTCCAAGATGACTCTCATTAGGGGCCTCGGGATGGCTGTGGTGGCCCGAAGGCAATTCCAATCACCGGGACAGAAACCGTGCCACAAAACGTTAACACAGGATGAGAGAGGCTATCCCTCTTATCCGCAGCAAATTATAAAACAGGTAGATATTTTCCATGCCACTGCAAAAACAAAAGGCATTCATCCCTTTGGTAGGAAAAAAAAAATGCAGCGTGAAAGAAGGGGCATCTAAACCACAAAGGAATTTTAGGAAGAGACGGTTGAACTTGGCAGACTGTGAGAAGATTCACATAATGGATGTTTTCATTTTAAATAAAATGCCCTCACTTCTCATAAAACTAAACTTGAAAATTATCTTAGAATGCGGATTCTCATGTTTTTATGGAGAACATATCATCTCCAGTGATATGAATCATTTCGGTGATTCTCCAAAGGGCACTCTTGGCCTTTACACCCATGCTTAGCACAGCAGCTCTTCCTTGCTTGCCAGGGCAGAGCCCAGCCGACTGATCACTCTGGCCTTGCTCCCCTGGCTGTTTAAGGTGGGGTCTGTGTGGCTTAAAGAAGAGAAAAGGAGAGCACAGTGGAGACAATATTCTACCAACTTGCATTGTGTTTGTTCGTTTTTTCCTTCAGATTCATGGGGTGATGATGTCTGATCATAGACAGTCCATTAAAAAAAAAAACTTAAAAATCAATCTAACTAATGATTTATTGTGTTACAATATATCATATATCAATTCTTAACAGCACTTCTATTGGACATTTTAAATCTTCATTGTGGGGTAACTCAGTGGATATTTTTAAAAGTATGAATATTGGATACTTTTTAGTCATTTTCCTTTCCTTGTACATTTTATTTTTTAACAATAATTTTTCTAAAAAATCAGTGAATAAGGAATTAGATACATAGATCAGCTCTAGAAACTGAATTACCAGCATATGTACATCTGTAGTGTTTTCTTAAAATAAGGTTGATTTTAAAAAGCTTATTTAGCAGATTGTTTTAAACATAGATTAAAGAGACTAGATTGGGTGCAAACTTTTGGCTTTCCAAGTGAAAGGCTGCACACATACGTCGATTGTACTTTCAAGCTCACCACTAAAGCCCCAGTTTGATGGTGACAGAACTTGAGATGGGAGAGAGGGATGAGAGCATCACCCTCCTGCCACCTACAGATGGTCCCTTGGGACTAGATTTCTCCTGGGAGCTCACTGACCCCAAGAATCCTGACAACATGATGCACAGCAGTGGAAGGAATTGGATTGCTATTAGTTCCCTGATAGGTGAGTGACCTGAAAAGGACAGGGACACCAGCACTTCAAAGGAATAGCCATCCCTAATTTTCAGAGATTGACTCTCTTGGAACTATTTGATTTGAGGCCATTGAAAAGCAAAGGGTTAAAAAAGCCATGCTTGACAGGCCAGTCTGGGGAGCTGGACATTGGATACCTGTGTGAGCCTGCGAGAACCACCATAATCAGATGTGAAAATTACAATTGGTTAATTAAGGTAAAATAATTTAAGTCTTTATTTCTAAACTGTTGCATAAGGACCCCAGTGAGCAATATTTCCCAAGGCAAATCAACCAAAAGCAAAACTCTTAAAAAAAAAAATCCCAACATTTATGTAATTACTGTGAAACTTTATGGTGTATATTTTTAGACTTGAACAACAGTGATTTCTTTATTACTATATTTATGAAATGATTATCAAAGTCAGTTATTTTTCAGGGCTTCCTATTTTTTCTTGAAAACACATCCTAAGGGTGTAAGGAAGTTGAACTCTTGCTCTATGGATTCATGCACTGAAAATGTCATTTATTTTAGTTTAAAAAGCAAAATGGAGGCAGTTCCTTCCAGTGACTAAAATGGTTTAACTTAAAGTTTAATTAACAAAAAAGTGCCACATTCCCATTTTCCAATTCACAAAGACAGGTTTTTCTTTAAAAATATGCCTGAAACATATTACAGATGATATCCCAAATGATTACTATGTAAACATTGTCATTACAATTAAATTAATATGATATCAGCTCCATTTCACATTGTAAACAGCAGTACTGGATGCAGAAGCCTATTTAGACTGTCCAGTGTTTGTGCAGGTTTTTAAATGAACCATACAAAATCTACATTGTTCTACCTTCTTGTCAAGGGGATCCATCTGTTTCCAATTATTGGCCTTTAACTGATGAAGTTCATCAAATTTCATACTAATATTTTCTATGGACAACTGCAGCATGTCCCAAAACCCGGCCAAATCCTGGGAGGTGGGCCTTGGATGAGCATTAGGATTCTGTACAAGAGAAAGAAAAATATTTGTGCGTTAGAGGCAATTTGTGACAACAAGCACAGGGCCAAAGAGGCATTTTTAAATATTTCAAATAACATAAGGAGGATGAGTTCCTTTTGGTTTTCAGACAGGAGAAAAAAGTGAGGCTACAAATGGTAATTTTATACAATCATCCATTTGAGTCAGGGATTCTCAAATGTCAAGGTTGTAAAACTCTTCTGTTGTGTTATAACATCTATCAATGTGGTATGGGGGAAGGTCTAAACATTTGAAAAATCCCAGAACGTGTGATCTATTACAGGATGCATTTTAAAACACCACATTTAAATAAAAATATCATCTTTGAAAAAAAATACAGCATGTTATTATTACAGTTGGCATTCGACTGCATGCCATACAATTTATTTAGAGAACAGATAAGGAATCTAAAATAAGATTAGCTTTAATATTCATGTTGAGTAAAATACTAGGGTAAATAAATGATGAGTAATAAAATATGGATTTTCAAAGTACTATGTGTTTAATAATCAAGATGTTGGAGGGGGCAAGGGCAATATACATAATGTAAACTTATGTACCCCCATAATATGCTGAAATAAAAAAAAATCAAGATGTTACTAATATAGGAAGCAATTTTATCATGTGACTGCTTTAACAAAATCATTTGGAAATTAGCTTTAAATTGATCATAGCATAATATGACAAATGTGAGAATGCATTACCTACACATACATATCTATGTCTATAATGACCCATTTGCTAGATAATAGTCTACATTCTTCAGCGGTTCAGGATTGACTTTCTTTGCCCCATCCACATATCCCTGACAATAGAAAGTATGCCCTTAATTTATATGATCTAAGAAAAAACACAACTCAGAGACTGAAGGTGCCATGGTTTTGGTTAATCACTACCTGCAACAGTAGCCAAAGCCATTCATGGGGGCCTCTGTATGTCAAAAGCTTCTAGCTGGTGTCTGTTTTGGTTACCCCTCGGTATTTCAGGTAACTGGATAGACTATGAAACCTCACGTCATACAAAAATGTGAGGCCAGTTTGTACTTTTAAAACTAACTGCTAATAAAAAATGATATTATCAGAATTTCAGAAAGTGCAAGGTCGATCACCATCAAAATTAATAGGTTGGAAAGAACTTTTAAGTCCTTGAATGGACTAGTATTATGGGCCTGGCTCTAAATAAATATAAATAAAGATGTACTTATAAATTTACAGTTCCAAAACTACCCACAGTTCTGAAGGTCATTAGAAGAAATAAATTTTAAAGTTTGTAAGTGTATTAAAATCTATGCTAATAATGGCTGAATTAAAGAAAGGGTTTCTCTGTAGTATTTTGATTTAGTAAACTAAAAAGAAGTGTTTCTCAGTATCTAGATATTCAGAATAAACAGATAATAGTTTTGACAAAGTGCCTCTCAAATAGAATTTTATGATCTCACGATATATTTGGCTTTATTTCACTGGTACCTAAAAACTAAACTGTTCATATTTTGAAATTCAGTGATGTCTTGAGGTCACCAGCCCTATTGGCTAAATTGTTTCAGTGCCACAATATATGAAAAGATAGTTCAGGGGGCCCAGAGAGTTAGTGCGAGTACATCGTAGTGTTTTCTTAAATTTACTCAACTTCGTATCATGGGCAGTTTGTTCCCTTCTCATAAAGAAGCTCTTTGCCCCACATTGTCAAGAAGGTAGATGGGGAAACAGAGAAAGAGCTTAGGCTCAGCCATTCCCCAAATCAGTGGATCATGTGACATCCTGTGCACTAGGGGTGACAGCTTGATCCTTAATGTAAGCCAGGCCACCCTGGGGACCGGAGGTGGTGGGGAGAGAGTGGAGGGCAGAGGAGGGCTGGGTTCCTCAGTTTCCTTATGTTGAAAAAGGCGGGTTTCTATGCATTCATTCTAAGCCTGAGAGCCTAGTTTGGGATAACGTGTGTTTTCAAAATAAAGAGCTATGATTTTCTCCTGCTCAGAGTGGGAACTCAAAAAAGGAGGGCCGGATCTGATTCTGACCAATCATGGTGCCACTTTTCTGCAGCTGTGGCCCTAAGCAGCGCCACCACCAGGCCGTCGTGCTTCCTGCTGCAAAGCGGGTGGAGCAGACTCCGCTCCAGGGGATGAAGAGCGAACTCAAACCCTGGGTGAGATTTGCAGGGTTGGAGGTCAAATAGACTGGGATTTGAATCTTGGCTCTGCCTTTCACCATGGGGCCCTGGACAAGTTTCTTAGCTTTTTCCACCCCTTTTGCTTATCTGTAAAACTGTCATAAAAATAACGTCACTATCAACTCCATATGTTCACTTTGAGAGTCTGACCAGATCAGAAATTGAAAAGCCCTTGGCGTGGTGTCAGAAATTGAAAAACTCACATAGTGGGTTCTTGGACCTTTTTTCGCAGGGGCCATGTTTGACTGGCATCACGACCCTCCTCCCCCAGTGTGCCTCAGTCTACCTCTAACAGTGCTTCTCATATTTTACCAGCAAATTCCTCTAGTGGCCAAGGAATGTCAGCCCATCAAGAACTAGGAAATGGGCCGGGCGCGGTGGCTCACGCCTGTAATCCTAGCACTCTGGGAGGCCGAGGTGGGCGGATCGTTTGAGCTCAGGAGTTCGAGACCAGCCTGAGCAAGAGCGAGACCCCACCTCTACTAAAAATAGAAAGAAATTATATGGACAGCTAAAAATATATATAGAAAAAATTAGCCGGGCATGGTGGCGCATGCCTGTAGTCCCAGCTACTCGGGAGGCTGAGACAGGAGGATCGCTTGAGCTCAGGAGTTTGAGGTTGCTATGAGCTAGGCTGATGCCACGGCACTCACTCTAGCCTGGGCAACAGAGTGAGACTCTGTCTCAAAAAAAAAAAAAAAAGAACTAGGAAATGTTAAAAGCTGCCTTTAATAAGATTAACATTTCCTAGAAGTCTGCACATTTTTTCAAAAAATTTTGTCTGCAATTTTGTCTTTAAAAATCTGTACAGTGCTTTAGTTCTACTTCATAATATACTGTTCATCATATAATTCTTTTAACAAAGGTGTGCTATTTTTTTCCCTGCAGCATGTACATGCTGACTTCCTCATGTACCTATTGGCCAGTTGGAGCAATATGCCTATGAGCTTTCTTACATTTAACTCACTGACTGCCACACTAGAAAAAAAAGTTTTTTCTTTGGGGCCATGGTGTTTTACTACAAAAATAGAATAAATTCCAAAACAAAATGATCCTTTCTAATTTAATGAAAAATTTATTATTTTTTACTGTTTTCTGTGCATGAGTTATACGCAACTTCAAAAACAGTTCATGTGGCCCCCAGGGTGAAGAGATGAGTGAGTTACATATGCTTCACGAGGCCCTGGGCTCAAAACCAGCATGAGTTAGATCAACTCACATGGCAGTTAATGTGTTAAAGAATGAAGAATCATGTGACACTCAGCAGGTTTGCAAATTAGTGGGAATTCTGTACCTGGCACAAGCTGAAACTCAGTAAAATATTTGTGGAATTGCACTTACCAATATATTTGCTAATATGAATTATCTCATAATCCAGAATAGATTTCTAAAAAGGTAGAATGGCCAGGTTATTTTTGCTGCAAGAGAGGAAAGCAAACTATAGGGGTGTGTGTGTGTGTGTGTGTGTGTGTGTGTGTTGGAGGGGGACAACCTTAGAGGGAGGTTTCAGAAAGAAAAGCCAGGAGAAGAGGGATGGAAAGCATCAACTTTTCCATGCTTTGTATTTTCTCTTGGTTGATCCTTGTCTAAATGAATCTCTTTTCATCTGTATGTGTCCTTGTTAATAAGAAGAAGTAGTTAAAATTCTAAAATCATGCCTGTCAATTGTTGAGAGATGTAAAAAAAAGAAAAAAAACCCTCTAAAATCATATTTTCAGTCATTTAGATTGCAAATAATTATGTTTTCACTTTCCACAAGATAAACAAGCTGCTTTTCATTTTCTTTTAGATCCAGCATGACTAATAATTGAGCAATAAAAGCTATTCTTAAGAATGACAATTATAGAGATAGTAGCATTTTTTTTAAAGAAAAAGGCGTATGTGAGGAAGCTCTTGCCCTTTTATTTTGCAGTCAGTTTTTAAAATGCTGCTGTTGGTAGTGATGCTTTTGTTTCTTTGTTTTGCTCTATTTTGTTTTTGTATGTCCAAGGAGGATGAATTCTTCATTTGCCTCAGGCAGATCAAATCTACATTTTGTGATGCCCTTGACCTCTGGCACTTCAGTTAAAACAGAGAATCCTGATTAGGAAATAGTCACTGACTGCTATTTTAGAAAGAAAATCACTGTCCCAATTGATTTTTTTGGCAATATCATTTTTGAAATATCAGTCAGGCTACTTCATATTTTTGTAAGAAAAATGAAATCAGAGATGTCATGTGAAAGCCAGGAAAATGGAAATTTTTCAGTTAGAAAAAAGCAGGAAACAGGGTTTTAACTTGATTGGATTTTTCCCTCTAAGACTATTTAAGTGTAAAACAAATATTTTAATTTTAAGAAAAGCAGGAAATAAGATTTCATTGGAAAACTTTCTATTCCAGGTAAGAGACTTCCATGGGCCTTGACTCGGGTTCAAAATCAGTTTTACTTTAGTTGGGCCAGTCTTGATGACACGTTCTTCTCAGGGTACTTAACAGGCACATTGTAGTGAAGGGAAATGTTACCTACCAGGTTTTCTTCACACAGTTCTCTGAACTGGTAGAATTTCTGGGCCATGAGGAGTTGGGCACTGCCCACTGCGGTTCGGATTTTCCCTAGAACTGAAAAGAGCAAACAAACAAGAAGTTTACACATTTTGCCTCACTGCTGAGATTTAGTCTGGTAAAGCAAAGAGGAAGTTATGCTGTAATCACTAGGGAAAACAGAAAACAGCACACACGCGCCCGGACGCTCACACCCACCCAGACAGCCTGATGACTGCGTTACTGTCACAGAGGCGCCTAGGTTCAAGTACAAAATGAACTCAGAAAAACACAGGCTCATCATGCATCTTTCTTGGGAGTAATGGAGTTTTCCAGCACAGAACTGGATGTTACCAAGAGAAAAGGCGAATAGTTTTTTGAGTTTTTTTTTTTTTTTTTAACCTCTTTTTCCCTTAAGGATGAATTTCAAGTGTTTACCAGTATAGTTCTGAATTTAAGGAGTCAGCAATCATGGTCTGCTGGCTTGTCTTTCTAATCGAACCCGAACACAAGAAAAGCAACCCCTAACTTGGAGGGGGAATCTCTTGGCACTCACCACATCCCATCCATAGCCTTCATTATTTTTCCGGAGCTCGGCCACTGGTACAGTCAGGAAAGAGCCACGGGCGGGTTGAAAGGTTTTTCTAAGGAGTGAGCATGTTCAGCCTGTTGCCTAGGGGACGCCAGCAGCGTCCCAGCTTTCACTCCTTGCAGCCCAGGGCTGCTGTTAGCATAGGTTTCATCTCCTATGCGCTGTGCGGCAAGCCTGGCCCTCTGCAAGCTATTTCTTGCCTTCTGCCCTGTAAGGCCAGTGCCTTGCCCCCTGCCCCACTGGAGCCCTGCCACCCTCCGGGCGGTTCTCTGCACGCCCTCCCCGTCCGGACGGAAGGGGACAAGGCTCCTGCATGGCAAACTAGAGCGGGAGAACTCAGAAGAGCACTCGCTCGGTTTAGAAATCCTCACGGGGAGGGACAGTATGGGAAGGAGTTAAGCAATCTCGCTGTTCTGAATTTACAGAGCCAGAGACTCCGGGGCGGAACTAGGTCTCCCTTTCTCGACCTCATTCCACACAATGTCTAAGGAGAAGAAAACAAAAGAAAAAGGAACTTCATTCTGGCCCTGGGTGTTCTAGTAATTTGAGACTCCGTTTGTTCGTAACTGCCAGGCTAGATGATGGTTTTGGATGCACATTGTCCCTAGCTCTACGCAAATATTTCTGCGTTCCTGCACAATGTAACTCTGAGCACTTTCATAAATTCTGTAACATGCCACCAGTCACACCAGCAGCTCACGGGCAGGTATTTGCCACCTCGGAGACACCAAGCCATCCCCCTGACAGCCTTCTAGCTGCAATTCCTTAGGCCTAAGTTTACTTTTTTTCAATCTGCTTTTAAAATCTCTTGGGATGGTTATCCTTTTCCTCTTTCACTGATAAATCAGTTGTGTGAGGTCTGTTTTCCCCTTTCTCAGCATCTCGGAAGCAGAAAGGACGGCAGATGGAGACACAGGGCTCGGCGGGTAAGTTGAGAGTTCAGACCCTGCGTGGGGCGCAGTCCTTACCAGCTACTGCTGGTCACCATCTCTGTTTTCTCATATGTGACATGGAGCTAACGGTACCTATCTGTAGGGTGGTTGTGAAGGTTAAAAGTGTTAATGTATCTGAATTGCTTAGGACAGTGTTGGATATATCATAAGCACTTAAAAAATGCTGATTATTACCTAGGATGAGAAAACTATGCTTCCTCTATGGGTGTGCCCACTGTGAGAGCCACTCTTGCTCTGGCCAGAAGAGAAGAGAGAAAAAACCGAAGTCTGGATTATTTAAAGATGGCTGGATATCCTGGTCTCCTGGGCCAGGTATGCCTTCTGGGTGACCTGTCCCAGATCTGAGAAGGTATATGGACCAGACACTTCCTAGATGAACATGGGGCTTTGGGCAGACTGTGAGGTTTAAGGAAATCTCTCTGAATTATCTTCCCGAAGGGGAGGAGTGTGAGATCAGCAAATCTCAGAACGAATCCTGGGAGCTTAGAACTAGGGTACTTAAGTCTCATTTGCTGGTTGGGATTCCATAGCTCCTGGGAATTATGACAGAGATTGCAGCTACTTTGATATGCCTAAAAACTCACCTCAGCTGGGTGACAGACCACCAGAGTAAGACCAGCTGAGCAGGACGGGGATTCTCCAATGAGGGGAAAGCGCTGCTCTAAGCAATCAAGTACCACACAACCGCATAGGTAGAGGCTAGCTCAGGTATCTTCTAGAAAGTAAAACAATGGGCATCTTTCTTTATTCAGCACGGTCTGGCGAGAGCCCTAGCAGTGGGGTGGAGCTGTAGCCCTTCCATTTCCCAGGCGTTGCCATCGCATTCCTTGCATGGAAATTCCCTACTGGCTCCAGGATACCAGCATTTCCCCTGTCCAGGAGGTGACATTTCCTAGGCCCAGTGTGGGGAGATGACCACTTGGGCCGAGGGTGAGACCATGAAACAGGAGGCCTTGGGACAAGCAGATGACAACTCACATTGCCTTGCCTTCCACACTTTCTTTTCCAGAGAACTAAAAACTCATTTTAATTTTACAAAAGAAGCTTTCATGGAGTTTCTTTGATTTGTTTTGTTTTTCCTTTAGACACTCACTTGGTGTATGAAATAAATTTTTTCTCCTGAAAGTAAATTTTGTATTCGTTACACACACCTTGAGGAAGTAAGAAATTAATAATAAATGGCAAACACCAGTAGAGGTAAGAAGTAGAAAGAAAAAAGGCTGAAAGTTGGTAAAGAAATGAGATAAAGAAGAAAGAAGCATCTTGATGTCATTTGGAAACTACTCTAAAACGTTCGATGCCAACCTTCAGCAGGGTGGAAAGGAAAATACTGTTGGCCCTCTGTGTCCGTGGGTTCCGCATCTGTGGATTTAACCAACCATGGGTCAAAAATGTTGGGGAGAAAAAAAGATGGTTTTGTCTGCACTGAACATGTAAAGACTTTTTTTCTTGTCATTATTCCCTTCAAAACTATTTACATAGCATTTACATTGTGTTAGCTAAGTATAAGTCACCTAGAAATGATTTAAAGTATATGGGAGGATGTGCATGGGTTATACGCAAATACTACACCACCTTATATCAGGGACTTGAGCATCTGTGGATTTTTGTATCTGTGGGGTGGGGGCGAGGGGGGTCTTGGAACCAGCCCCCAATACTGAGGAATGACTGTATTTGTTTCAGGAATGCCAGGTAAAAAAGGAAGAAATAGTAAATGACATATACAGGCTGCAACTGTGGGCTTTTCCCACACATATAAAACAGCCCAACCTGGTTTTAGAAAGTTCTGGAAAAGGCCTAAATATAGTTCATCTTTCCAATAATACCACACAGTTTTGATTGTTTTATAAACATAACTTTTTTTTAAAGCTTTATTGACATATAATGGATATATGAAAATTGTACCCATTCAGGATATACGTATATACTTGTGATTATCAACCATCACCCACTAAGGTACTATATATCCGTTACCTCCAAAAACGTCCTTGTGTTGGTGTGATTTATATATCTATAAAACAGTAGGCTGCAACTGTGGGCTTTTCCACACATAGAAAACAGCCCAACCTGGTATTAGAAGGTTCTAGAAAGGGCCTAGATATAGTTCATCTTTCCAGGGTTAGTCTTGAATTTCACTATTTTACTGTAGCATGGTGGCAGTTTACTTTGTGGGAGCTGGCCTGGCCCTCAAAGCCAAGGACAAAAAAGCTAGAGGAGCCTGAACAGACTCATGGGACCTACTGGGAAGCTGGCAGGCAAGGCATACCTTCCGATGTCGTTTTCAGGGAGCAAGGACACTTCATGTGCGTTCTGGGAACTCATTCATTCCTTCAGCAAATATTCATTAAGGACACAGTATGTGCCAGGCATTATGCTAGATGGATATGATCAAGTGATAAGCAAAGCAAAGTCCCTGACCTCTCGGAGCTTACATCCTGGTGGGAGAAAATGGGAGAAACTGATAGGAAACATACAAGCATACACAGAAATGTTTTGGATTTGCTAGCTTACTTGTATCAGCACAGAAGGAGCTGAGCATGATTGAGCAATTAAAGAGGTAGTGAATTCCTTAAATGGTCATTAGAGAACATTGCATGTTCTTGGTCTCTCTTCTAAGAAATGGAAAACAAACGAACAACAGACATGGTTTGGTGTGGTTTCAGTTGCAATATGAAAATTGGCTCTGGACTAAATGGTTTGTTTTAGTAGTCACTATATGATAATGCCACTCTTTTTCTAATGCAGAAAAAAATGAAAATACATGAAAGTACAAAGGGTGATACAGTAAACATTCATATATGTACTTCCCCCAAAGGAACAAATATTGATTTTTTTCAGATTAGCTTCTGAATTTTTCTTTTCTTTCTTTCTTTTTTTTTCCTCTCTCTCTCCAATGAAATGAAGCCCTACAAATAAAGTATATATTCTCCACTCCTGTCCAGAGGAAGCCACTGCAGTAGAGAATGAGTATTCCAGTCCCATCACTGAGTTCATTAAGGTCCTGGGAAGGTGACAGCAAAGGGCCTTTTCAAATGTCACAGAAAAAGCATTAAATTGAGGCCATCCCATGAGCACAGTTCCCCATGGCTTTAGGCAGCAGGTTTTTTCTGGAAGTTAGAATGGAGGTTTTAAGGCTCTGTCGGTGTTGAGTTGGTCTCCTTCATGCTCTGGTCCATGTAGGCTTTTCCAGATTGTTCAACCAAATGTAATTAACAATTTTTACCATCCATCTCCCTTAGGGCACATTCAATGCATCTTCCAGAATAATTATCTCTGCTGTATCCCTCGGTGTGCCATTCAGCCATGACTCACACCATCTATTTGTGTAATACTTAATCAGGTAATACGCCTTGTTTTGCTTTGCAGCCCTTTTCACATAAGCAAATCTAGTCTCCCAGACACCTTGTAGGCACCTGACAGGGAGGTTTATAGGCCTTCCTCCCTCTCCTTTCCACCCCAGCTTCCTTGTCGGTCTGTCCCTCAATGCAAGTACAAAATAAAACAAAAATGTCATTGAATGAAACTCCTATTTAAGAAGTGGCCACCTCTTTATAAATTCCCCCACTTATAATTCGAAACCCCTCATTCCACAACAGATGCTTAAGGAGAACTACAGCACAGAGGACAGGCCTGGGTTGGTTCACCACATGAAGCCAGGGGCAGCGTTTGGAAGGCCTTTGTGAAAACGTGCTCACTCACATTATTATTTTGTATTTCGAAATACTCTCAAACACTCATCAGATCCTCACAGGACCCTGTGAGGCAGAGCAGACAACTTCATTTCATTTGAGAAAATACGGGCTCAAACTCTGAAGTGCCCTCGCTGGGACCCCTCCTGTGGCCAATCCCTGTCTTCTCAGTCTCGCTGGGCTCTTTTCTCTCTGCACTTTCCGAACACTGGGTCTGAATCCACCTACGTGAAAGCCATCTCAGCATGATTTTTTTTTTTTTTTAACTGTGGTAAGAATACTTAACATGAAATCTACCCTCTTAACAATTTTTCAAGTGCACAATACAGTATTGTTAACATAGGCACAACATTGTCCAGCAGATCTCTAGAAATTATTCATCTTGCATAACTGAAACTTCAGATCCATCGAACAGCAACTCGCATTTCCCCCCTTTCCCCAGACCCCGGCACCCAACATTCTACTTTCTGCTTCTATGAGTTTGACTATTTTAGATACCTCATGTAAGTGGAATCGTGCAGTATTTGTTCTTCAGTGACTGGCTTATTTCACTTAGCATAATGTCCGCCAGATTCATACATGTTCTTGCATATGACAGGATTTCCTCTTTTTAAAAGCTGAATAATACTCCATTGTGTGTGTGTGTGTGTGTGTGTGTGTATACACACCACGTTTTACTTATCCACTGAGTGAGATTTCAGTTTATTTATTTATAGATGGGGTCTCACTATGCTGCCCAGGCTGGAGTGCAGTGGCTATTCACAGGTGTGAGTGTAACACACTGCAACCTCACAGTCCTGGGCTCAAGCCATCCTTGCACCTCAGCCTCCCTAGTAGCTGGGATTAGAGGCACACGTCACTGCACCCAGCTGAGTGTGATTTCTTCATTAACACTTTTCTAACCAGTGCCAATGGATGGGGGTAAGGGCTGTAACAAGTCAATGTGGGAATTTGAAGAATCCACCAGGTCTGATGACTGTTCCATGTCAGGAAGGGGGAGCAAAGCACGTCCACGTGAAGTGCTTGGTGCACAAGGCAATTTCAACCCTGAAAAGAATAGAGGAACCGGGGGTAACTTGAAAGAGTTGGTGGGTGTAAGTTTCGAGTTCTGTTTTTTCTTTTAAAGATTATACATCATAATGAGAAGCATAGAAAGACTATTTGGCTGGGGAGAGGGGGACCTTTTACGCAAACTATGATTTGCAATACATTCAATCAAGGACCCAGACATTCAGAAGAGCATAGCTCCTCTCCCCACTGGCCACTGTGGGGAATATTTTTTTGTTTTGAGAATAAGGAAGTAGTATAAGGGGCACAAGGGGAAGGTAAGGAACAATTGCTTTTCACCCTTCTGGTTTATCTATGACAAAGCTGCAAGGAGTTTCACTGTGCTGGTGATAGCAAGGTAAGACAAAGGCCATTTCCTTTGGGGATATGCCTAACTTTCTGAGACCTGGAGCAGTGGCTCACGCCTGGAATCCTAGCACTCTGGGAGGCCGAGGCAGGAAGATCGCTTGAGCTTAGGAGTTTGAGACCAGCCTGAGCAAAAGTGAGACCCCATCTCTACAAAAAAACAAATTAAAAAATTAGCTGGGCATGGTGGCGAGAGCCTGTAGTCCCAACTCAGGAGGCTGAGGCAGGGGGCTCACTTGAACCCAGGAGTTTGAGGTTGCAGTGAACTATGATTGTGCCACGGCACTCTAGCTGGGCAACAGAGTGAGACTCTGCCTCAAAAAAAGAAAAAAAAAAAAAAAAAGTCAGGATTTCAAATCCTTAAGTTTAATTTATGTAAGTATCCTTTCATATCCATAAGATGAGTTAGGTCTCTAGAATTGAAAATGCATTAAGTGTTGGTTTCTTTGGCTACTTCTAATTCTTATATGCTACTCCCAACTCCATAATCCTCAGACCTTACTTTAAGGCCTCAGAAACAGAGAAGAATAAACATATTTCCTGTACCCTCAATGTATTCCCTGAAACCCGGACACTACATGTCACTACAGTGGAGTACCTCTGGCTGCCCCACACTGGTGAGGGTCACTACAGTGGACATGCTCGGTAGAGCTCTTCACGTTTCTCTGCCACCTGCACTGTCCTTCACCCAGTATGCGTCATTTCAGTCTAACTTTCTCTCAGTGTAACACAGGCATGCCTTGGAGATATTGCAGGTTTGGTTCCAGATCACTGTAAAAAAGTGAGTATCACAATAAGCGAGTCACATGAATTTTTTTGTTTCTCAGTGCATATGAAAGTTGTGTTTATACTTTAAGTATATTAAGTGTGACATAGCCTTATGTCTAAAAATGTAAATATCTTTAAACAATACTTTACTGCTAAAAAATGCTAACTATCATCTGAGCCTTCAGGGAGTCGTAATCTCTTTGCTGGTGGAGGGTCTTGCCTCTATATTGATGGCTGCTGACTGATCAGGGTGGTGGTTGCTGAGGGTTGGGGAGTCTGTGGCAATTAAAAAAAAATAAGACAACAGTGAAGTTTGCTGCATCAATTGACTTTTCCTTTCACAAAAGATTTCTCTGTATCATGCAATGCTGTTTGACAGCATTTATCAAACTGCTGCTGTATCAATTAAGTGGATGTGATATTCTAAATCCTTTGTTGTCATTTCAACAATGTTCACAACATCTTCGCCAGGACCATCTCAAGAAACCACTGTCTTTGCTCATTCATAAGAAGCAGCTCCTCATCCATTCAAATTTTCTCGTGAGATTGTAGCAATTCAGTCACATCTTTAGGCTTCACTTCTAATTCTAATTCTCTTGCAATTTCCTCCACATCTGCAATTACTTCCTCCAGTGAAGTCTGGAACCCTTCAAAGTCATCCAAGAGGGTTGGAATCAACTGCTTCCAAACTCCTGTTAATGTTGATATTTTGACCGCCTCCCATGAATCACAAATGTTTTTAATGGCATCTAGAATGGTGAATCCTTTCCAGAAGGTTTTCAAGTGCCTTTGCCCAGATCCATCAGAGGAATCACTTTCTATGATAGCTATGGCCTTATGAAATGTATTTCTTAAATTATAAGACTTGAAAGCCAAAATCACTCCTAGATCCATGAGCGGCAGAATGGATGTTGTGTTAGCAGGCATGAAAACAACATTAATCTCCTTGTACATCTCCATCAGAGCTCTTGGGTGACCAGATGCATTGTCAATGAGCAGTAATACTTCAAAAGGAATTTTTTTTTTTCTAAGTAGTAGGTTTCAACAGTGGGTTTAAAATATTCAGGAAACCACATATAAGCAGATGTACTGTCATCTAGGCTCTATTCCATTTATAGCACACAGGCAGAATATATTTAGCATAACTCTTAAAGGCCTTAGAGTTTTCAGAATGGTAAGTGAGCATTGGCTTCAACTTAAAGTCACCAGTCACCATTAACCTCTAACAAGAGAGTTAGCCTGTTTGTTGAAGCTTTGAAGTCAGGCATTGACTTCTCCTCTCTAGCTATGAAAGTCCTAGATGGCATCTGCTAATTAGAAGCATGTTTTGTCTTTGTAGAACATCTGTTGTTTAGCATAGCCACTTTCATCCATGATCTCAGCTAGATCTTTGGATAACTTGCTGCAGCTTCTCCATCAGCACTTGGGCTTCAGCTTGCACTTTTATGTTGTGGAGACGGCTTCTTTCCTTAAACCTCATGAACCAACCTCCGCTAGCTTCCAACTTTTCTTCTGCAGCTTCCTCACCCCTCTCAGCCTTCATAGAATTGAATAGAGTTAGGGCCTTGCTCTGGATTAGGCTTTTACTTAAGGGAATGTTGTGGCTGGTTTGATTTTCTATCCAGACCACTCAAACTTTTTCCATACCAGCAATATGGAGAAAAAGAAGGCTGTTTCACTTTCTTGTCACTCACATGTTCACTGGGGTAGCACTTTTAACTGCAAGTACCTTTCCTTTGCGTTCACAACCTAGCTAATTGTTTTGCACAAGAGGCCTAGCTTCCAACCTTTCTTGGCTTTCAACATGCCTTCTGCACTAAACTTAATTATTTCTGGCTTTTGATTTAAAATGAGAGACATGGGACTCTTCCTTTCACTTGAACACTTAGAAGACATTGTAGAGTTATTAACTGGCCTAATTTCAATATTGTCTTGTCTTAGGCAATAGGGAGGCCACAGAAGAGGGAGAGAGATGGGGACATTTATTGATTAAGTTCATTGAATTTTATGGGCCTTGTTTGTGGTGCCCCAAAACAATTACAATAGTAACATCAAAGATTGATCACAGATCACCATAACAGATAAAATAATGATGAAAATTTTTGAAATACTGTGAGCATTACCAAAATGTGACACAGACACAAAGTGAGCACATGCTGTTGGAAGAATGGCACCAACAGACTTGATCAACTCAGGGTTGCCACAAACCTCCAATTTGTAAAAAACACAATATTTGTGAAGGGCAGGACAGTGAACCACAGTACAGTGAGGTGTCCTGTGTATGGGAAAGAGTGTGGGCAGTGGTGTCGGC